>NW_027202715.1:38678489-39878489 GCF_024711535.1 Dipodomys merriami | reverse complement strand
CATTAAGTAAGCTGAGATTTATAAGCTAAGGTCTCTGCCTGATGGGGCTTTGTGATACTGTTCTCACCTTACACTGAAGGTCCGGACCAGCCCCCTGAACACTACTCCTCTGGGGAATCTGGAAACTTCAGCCCTGCTACTGGTCTTGTTAGGCCTGTCCACACTAATGGGAAACTAGTCAGATGCTGGTACCTGGAGGAAGAACATTCAAACCACAGAGCTGGGGTGTAGTGCTGCAAGCACTTGTACAGGCTCCCTGAGGTGGAGGGACCAGCCCAATACCCCCAGGAAAGAACTTTCCCCAATTTCAGGTCTCATGGAATCCCCAAGCCTGGTCAGACTAGCCCTGACCATAGAAGCCTAGCTGAGAGCAGTCCTAGCTCTCTGCTGCCCTCTAGTGGACACTCCCTGGCTGTCCCTGAACCCATGCGGCCCTGGACAGGGCAGGGCAAACAGCCAGGGCTCCCTGGGATTTGAGCACAGCATTGCTCCAGCAAAGCTGGAGACAGCAGGAGACAGACAGGGAATCCTACCTAGCACTCAGGCCACACTCGCCCAGCACACGCCACAGGGGCCAGGGGTGGAGAGAGTGGGGATCTACTGGGGCCCCCGGACTGCTGCCTCTTGGAGCCTGGCCTCTTGTGTCACTTGCTCAAGGTCTGGTTGCATGAGGCACACACAAACACAGTCTCTCTCTGGGCTTCAGGGGCTGGAAAGGAAGAAGAACTTGGTGAGACACTTCTTTGTCCCCTTTCAAGTACTAGAACCTCCCCCGCAGAGCCCCAGACGGACCACCCACCGCCCAGCCCAAACCCTCCCTGACCCAGCTTGCTGCTGGCCTCAGACACACCTCCTTCCTGGGGATCTGGGAACTCGGGTGATGCCAACACTAGGCGTCTCCAGGTGTTCTGAGCATTAAAAAATCTTTTGGCACCAACTAAACACGTAAAAATGTCTTCACAATACAATACCAGAGAAAATGTTCCTAAAACGTTTTAACAGAGGTTATCTCTGGGTGGTAAGATTACAGGATTATTTTTCCCTTCCTTCTTCAGTATACTTTCTAAATTTTGTAGTTAATGAATAAGGGGGGGGGGGGGGGAGTTAGTCTAACACTAACATACCACAAGGTAGTAAGCAAAACATCACATTTTTCAAGACTGTGTGTCAGAGGTGCTGGTAGCTCAGCACCTGTTATCCTAGCTATTTGGAGAACAAGATTAGGAGGATTGAGGTTACAGCTAGGGCAGAAAAGTCCATGAGATACTTGGGGCCATGATAGGTTATACAGATCCCTAGGCATTCACATACAGTGAGAAAAAAGGAGGATGTTTCATTTACAACACATTTGTACAGTTTTCATAAAAGAAAATGGTTTTTATTCAGTTAGAAATGTTACCATGGTGGCTGTCTCTGCCAAAGGTAGAGGGGAGCCTGAGAGGGGTGCTATTGTTATGTGTTGTTTCCTATGGAAGCTGTCACAGGTGTTCATTCTGCTACCTTGTGTCACAATTCCCAGGTTCATTATATCTACTCTTCGCATGAATCAAATGTTTCCAGGTTTTGATTAAGTAGGATGGACGAGATGTTCCCACAGATGTTGGAAAAGGATGTCTTCACTCCTTTCCGACAATGCGGCCTCCCCTTCAGGGGCAGAAAGCTGGTATCAGCTCCCTACCCTGACCCACCCCTGCACCACTCACCTGTGGCCCCCATGGAGGACTTGGGCACCTTGAAGGAGCAGCATCGAGAGCAAAAGCTGTTCCCGCAGTTACTGCAGCTCCGCTGCAGACAAGAACCAAAGTCAGTGCCAGATGGAGCTGCCATCCTCAGGCACCTGGAACTTCAAGCACTTCCCTTCACCAACCAATCCTCCCCAAGGAGACAGATTGGAGAAGTGTCCCAGTGAGGCACAAGGGAGACTGGACTGACTGAACACCCCTGACTGACTGAAGGCTGGTGAAAGCAAACTTCAGACACCAGGCCTCTGAGACCCAAGCAGTCAGACTTCTTCAATGATCCCCTCAACTCCCACAGAACCCATCACAAGCACACAGCTCCCAGAAAACCACCTGAAACTTACCCTCTTCTTCAACACTGAGAAGGTGGCAGAGCAGCCTGTACAGTTCCCTGAGAAACAGAGACAACAGCTCAGTTTTGACCCAGCCCCAAACACTCACCTCTCTGCTCTTTTTTTTTTTTTTTTTGTCAGTCGTGGGGCTTGAACTCTGGGCCTGGGCGCTGTCCCTCAGCTCTTCAGCTCAAGGCGAGCGCTCTACCACTTGAGCTACAGCACCACTTCCAGTTTTCTGGTGGTTTATTGGAGATAGGAGTCTCACGGTCTCTCCTGCCCGGGCTGGCTTTGAACCGCGATCCTCAGATCTCAGCCTCCTGAGTAGCTAGGATTACAGGCGTGAGCCACCAGCGCCCGGCTACCTCTCTGCTCTTGATTCTCATAAATGGGCACTCAGGACACCAGCCCACACCAGCCCATTCCCTGGCTGGGAACATGGGAGCATGATGGCCCCTGCGAACCACTGTCTCTAGGCCAGTACAGCTCTGGTCTTTGCACCCTCCCAGAGGCAAGCAGCCCCACTCATAGGCACAAGAGAAATGAAAGAACATCTTGAGAATCTGCTCCAGGAATCCAGCCAAACTGGCAAGGATCTAACCTCCAAATTCCCGGTGAAGCCTGCCTGACATGACCCCTTTGAGTTCTCCTTACATACACTGCCTGTAGAGAGGGACAGAAATGCCTCCTGAAAATACACATACCTGCTCTCTGCCACTACAAGATTCAAAATGAGAAGCTTAGAACCGGGCACTTTCCAAAGAGGCAAAGAGAAGACTGCTCACACACTGTGAGTAGCACCATCAACGACAAGATGACAAAGCTTCGGGCAGTAGGCCATGGCAGCTTAGGAAATGGTTTAGGGAGGTGAGAGAGGTATAAGGAAGAGATGAAGGATGGGGAAGAAGGTTTCTGGGCCATGGGGTCCAAGACCTGCTATGATCTGCTCAGATCACAGGTTGGCCAGGAATAGAAACAGGCCTCTCTTTTTCACACAATGACCCCAATCTGTATTAACATCTCCATGCAGTGCCTTCGTCTGTCTGGAAGGAAGAAGGAATTGGAGCTCTTGCTAAAGGAGTTTTCCTGGGATCAAGGAAAGGAAGACTACCTAGAGCCAGAAGGTACTAGAGGTACTAGAGTATTGAGGCTAGGTACTAATAGTAAGAGTGCTTTTGATCAGCTTGTGGTTCAGGTAGAGGAAATAGAGAAGAGCTGAGCCCATGCATGCTTGGTGGTACAGGAAACTGTCTGCTCCACTGAGCATTGAGGAAGGCAGCCTATCTCTGCCTCCCAGAGCAAGAGGATAGGGCAACAGGTCAAGGAAAGAAGCAAGACTGATACTAGGGCTTACGTCCAAGAGTTCCTCCAAACTGGATGGAAAGCCAGAACCAAGCACCCAACAGCAGCCAGTACCCACACACAGGCCTGGGCCCCAGGAGGGCTCTAGGGGCTGACACCAGTTCAGACAGGCAATTGGGGAGAGCAGCCCTGCTCCTAACTCCTACGTGCTCTTTCTGCCAGGCTTCTCAGCAAAGGCCTAGACTCTCCCATCCTGACTCCCATTGTGATGAGGCCACAAAGACAGCAAAAGAAGCTATGGCCCCCATGAGGCCTGCCTGGGCAACGATCATGTGGCCCCCAAGACAAAGTAGGGCCCTCCCCACTAGGAGTCTAGACAGAAGCTGTAGAATGCAATAGCCTTGTTATGGTTCCACCAAGGTTCATGTTTTAAAAATCTTAACCACAGCCAGATGCCAGTGGCTCACGTCTGTAATCCTAACTACTCAGGAGGCTGAGATGTGAGGATCACGGTTCAAAGCCAGCCCGGGCAGGAAAGTCTGTGAGACTCTTATCTCCAATTAACCACCAGAAAACCAGAAGTGGAGCTGTGGCTTAAAGTGATAGAGCACTAGCCTTGAGCAAAAGAGCTCAGGGACAGCTCTCAGGCTGTGAGTTCAAGCCCCACGACTGACCAAAAAAAAAAAAAAAATCCTAACCCCCAAATGATGGGGAGCTCACAGAGCCTGAGGACATTCAGCAGGGTGCAGGATGCAGGCAATCTAGAATGAAAAGGGAAGATGCAAGGACCAGAGCCACACATGGTCTGGACACAGTGGCTCCCAGAGGCCATCAGGCCAACTTCCTGAGAGCTAGTGTTCAAGAAGAGGAGGACAAGAAACCCACACAAGCGTCTTCAGCAGTTCCACTGGACACATGCTAACATTCCAAGATCCCATGGACACTTGCTCTAGTCACAATTAGAATTCATAATTCCAACACTCTGACCCTGTGTATAGCCAACATCCCCTCCGCCCCCACCTCCACATTCCTTCCTAGACACCCTAACCTACTCCATACCGAAGTTGTTGGTAGGGTAACGCTTGCGGAGCCGCTCTGTGAGCCGGGACACCTTGCTGCGCAGTACCTCATTCTTACTCAGGAACCCATTGTCTTGCAGGGACAGCTCATCCTCTGCTGGGCAGGGGGCACCCTCATCATCCTCCTGTGGAAACAGCTCCTTCCAGTCAGTCCCTCCCACCTCTTGACAAGGCCCAGGAGCAGAGGCACCTGGACACAGCCAACCCCATCAGCATAGCCAGATCCGCCACCCTCCCCCAGCCCAGCCCAGCCCTACTTACCAGTGCTCCTACTTACCAGAACCACCAAGTGGGTCTCCTGCCTCCCAAGGTGCAGGGGAGAGGAGAGAAAACAGAGACAGAGATAGCAGGGCAAGGAGGACCAAAAGGGGGGCCTCCAAGCTACTCCTGAGTTCTGAGCACCTCCCACACACACAGCGAGGTTAACAGATGCCCTCCCCTGACTGAGTCAGCACTGAAGAAGCTTGAAATAAGCTGTGAACTACGCTTTTCACATGGGGCATTCTAACAGAAAGAACATAGCCTTAACAGTGTCTTCGGGACACTTGTCTAACTTATGTAATACCTATTTCACAAACATACATGTGAACTGCATCAAGATGCAAAAGGTATTCCTTACTGTGAGTCAAGAACAAAACTGCTTGAAAATCATGCTCTGTATCTCCATCCTCCCCAGGTCCATACTTCTAATCATTACCAAGACTTGGAGAAAATCTTACAGTAGTCAAAATTCAAATGTCAGCAGAGACTGGGCTGATTAAAGAGTGAACGATTGGTGAAAATTCCAGAGACCCCCACTGCTTAGATCTCAATGTCCAGTTTATAAAGAGACATAAAGATAGGGAAAAAACAGAGGAGGAAGAATAATGCTCGATAGGAAATGTACTCATTACCTTACTCATCTAACTGTAACCCCTCTCTACACTATTTCTAAATAAAAAGTATTTTTTTTAAAGTTGAAAAAATAAAAAAAAAAGAGAAACATAAAGAGAAATTATTTCCTACTCTAAGAAAAACAAGGAACAGGTGAAATGGCTCACATCTATAATCACAGATATTCAGAAAGTAGAGATCAAGAGGATCACAGTTTGAAGATAGCCTAGGCAAAAAAGTTAGCAAAAAGCCAGGCACCAGTGGCTCACGCCTATAATCTAGCTACTAAGGAGGCTGAGATCTGAGGATCACAGTTCAAAGCTAGCCCAGGCAGGAAAGTCCATGAAACTCTTATCTCCAATAAACCACAAGAAAACCGGAAGTGGCACTGTTTGCACAAGTGGTAGAGTGCTCACCTTGAGCTGAAGAGCTGAGGGACAGCGCCCAGGGCCAGTGTTCAAGCCCCACAACTAACAAAAAAAGAAGTTAGCAAAAAGGCAGGCAGAATGCCAGTTACAAGGGAGGCATAAGTAGGAAGATCATATGACAAAAAAGCGTAAGATCCTATCTGAAAAAGTAACAAAATCAAAAAGGGCTGGGGGCATGGCTCAAGCAGTAGGACACCTGCCAAGCAAGCCAAGTCCCTAAGTTCAAATGCCAGCACTGCCTCCCCTACAAAAAAGCAAAGATGACAATAAATAGCAATGGCCACTAACTGTAATACAGGATTTGTCTAAAGGAGACAGTGGCCTCAGGGCTACTCCTAGAGTTCTAAATAAAATCTCATCATTTTTAAACATCAGCTCAAAAAAACAATTTTAAAAGTTTTTAAGCCAAATAAGACACGCATGCAAAACACTAGTTCAAACCACTGTCCTAAAACCAAGACAACTGTTGAACTTCCCCTGACCTCAAACTTAACCATGCAATGCACTTTCTCCAACCTCTGAAAAGAACAGTGAGGAATTCCCTCTGCAGAACGCAGAGTAGCAGAGGCACAGTGAAGCCCTCCTTCAGCCTGCCCTCCAACCTGCCCTCCCGACACCTGCCACCAAAGAGAGAAATTACAAGCCCCCAGTGGAGTTTCTACAACACCTGAAAAGCCACCCCTGCCCTAGGAACCCAAAACAGATGACTAGATGGGCCACAGAGCAGGGATCGAGGGGTCAGTAGCCCCATTTCAACCTATAAGCTCTCGCTCATATAAGTTTTAGTTTCTCATGTGAATATTGAAAAATAAAACCCTCAGCTCCAGGAACACCCAGGTCATACAGCATGCTGGGGAAGGGCCACACACCTCTATTGCATCTTTGAACTCCTCATCTGGTTCAGCCTCCTCAGCCTCCTCCACACTGCCTGGTGTGAGGTCCTAGAAAGAGAGTCTCAGTCACATACAGGAAGGATGATGGCTGTCCAGTAGAGGGCCATCTTCCCTGAGCCAGCATTCAGGTTCCTACCCCAGAGGAAATGGCACCATTTCAAAAAGTAGTGAGTCATGGGAAAGAAAACAACCTCTAACCCTTCAGGGCAGGAAGATGGGCACAAGATCACAGCTGGTCCTCAGTGGCTGAGAGTATAGCTCTGAACCATAGGGCCTGGACTAAGACCCAGTGGCACCACTCACTAGCAATGATGCCTTAGGCAACCACTCTGTGGCTCAGCCTTTTCTTCTGCTACTCTCAGACACAACTTACCTTCCTTGCAGGAATCTCTATAAGGCACTTAGAACAGAATCTGACACAGTAGGTACTCAATAAAGTGCAGGGCAGTTATTTTTATTATGCTTATTATTAAGCACACCAGAGATCAGGCCCAGGAAGGAGCAGGAATCACATCAGAGGCCAGTCCTGGAACTATGTACTATATAAGCAAGCTGCTAGAAGGAGGACCCCCATCTGCTCTCAGCAGCTCTTGTGATGACCAAGGAGTACTCACCTCCGTGGGAGTGGGGGCAGGCGTGCTGTCCAGAAGAGTACCTTTCCCCCCAACATCTGGCAGTAGTGGGCTCTCAAAGACTCGTTGTTGCTGCTTGGGGTTCATCCGCCGCCGCAGAGATGTCCTATACTCAGACACCACTACCCAGAGCAAGGAGAACAGGGTAGGAGGTAGATACAAGACAGAGTAAGTAGTACTCTGGGGGTGGCAACTTCCACCAAGTGCCCCACCCACTGCTACTGACAGAGCTGCCTTCCTAACTGGGCAAGTCACCCAACCTAAGCCTCATGAGCAACACAGGCATCACCACTTAACCCAGACCACTAAAGATTCAGTGTGGTAGGTGTGCCCTAAGTTGCAGCTTCAGTGATTATTACCCCAGCAGAGGGTGGAAAACAAATGTAACAGTCATTCAAGTAACAAGACTGTCTCAGCACTTTAAAAGCCAGACAGCAGACTGTAATCACACAGAGATGTAGCAGCAACTCCAGGTGGCTGCTACCCAGGGGACAGGCAGAATTTTGGGAAAACACTGCTCCATCTCCCAGAAGCTACCAATCTCAGGAAGCAATGATTCATCTGCTTTAGAAAGAAAGAGGACTGCACATGGCAGCCTCCCTGGAGAGATGTCATCCTCAGGGATCTAGGGTCCTCCAGAGGACCCCAGTGTGGTGCTGCCCCCTTGTGGAAAGGACAGTAACAGGCAAAGAACTACAGAGAAACCGCTGCTGGCCAGTCTGTGCCCCAAATGTCAGGCTCTTTAGGGCTTACCTCGGAAGAACTCCACATTCCCCAGAAACAGTGTACTGTTTAAAAGGGCAAGGACCCAGCAGAGAGGCAGCAGATACAGCATACAAATTGTGCCCAGAAGAGCCCCATAGAACCTGGAAGATCAAAAGAAATTCACAAAATCAGAAGGAAACAGGTTTAGACTAAGCACACTCACATAGGGATATAGGTGAGAAACAGATTTTTTTTTCTTTTTTTTTGGCTGTGGGGCTTGAACTCTGGGCTTGGGCGCTGAGCCACAGTGACACTTCTGGATTTCTAGTGGTTAATCAGAGACTCATAGACTTTCATGCCGGGGCTGGCTTTGAACCATGATCCTCAGATCTCAGCCTCCTGAGTAGCTAGGATTACAGGCATGAACCACCAGCACCTGGATAAACTTTTTTTTTTTTGTCAGTCATGGGGCTTGAACTCTGGGCTTGGGCACTGTCCCGAGTGCTCTACTGCTTGAGCCACAGCGCCATTTCTGGTTTTCTAGTGGTTTATTGGAGATAAGAGTCTCACAGAGTTTCCTGCCTGGGCTGGCTTTGAACCGTGATCCTCAGATCTCAGCCTCCTGAGTAGCCAGTATTATGGGTGTGAGCCACCAGCGCCCGGCTTTAAACTTTTTTTTTATACTGCTTTTTTATATGCAAACTTTTTTTTTTTTACTACACATCAAACCAGTATAAAAATCATGATGAGAAAGGACTTTGAAGTATCAACAAGTCACTGGTTTCTAACAACTGACAACTAACTGGTGAGACTATGTTGGTGTCTGAGGCTAGGGCACATGAATGGATCAACTGTTATCACACTCAGGAACGAGACTCTGACGTCTACAGACAGCCTGGAATGCGATTCTAGCTCTGCTATTTCTCTTTGCACACGTCCTGCACTCCGAGTATTACTTAACTTCCTTCACCCATAAAAGGGGATTACAACAGCATCTACCTCATGGGATTACTATGAAGACTAAGATACAGTATCTGACACAAAGTGAGGACTGAATAAATTAATTATAGTTATTATTCCTATGTAGAGCTTCAAACATATTCATTCCAGTGGAAGGGAGAAAATGAGGGAGGGAAGTCTCAAAACACTATGAAGCTATGCATCTATAAAGTATATACCTATGACCAACTATAGAAGAAGGCTGAACATGAGATGAACTGCTATATTCAAAGTGGTAGATTACATGGTGAGTGATTTGTCTATTATTAAAGTACTTTTGCTACACTTTTTTTAAAGCATCTAAACAATAGCAACAAGTTAGAGCTCAACAGTACCCCTGCAGATCTATACACATAGCATGGGACGCTCTTCCCTCCGAGGTAGGAGGGGACCTACCTTTCAAGCCTTTTCAAGATAGCTGCCATTGCTTGGCAGGGGAGGGCTTCAAGCTGCCAATTCCAACAGGGAAGTGGAGGTGGGGAAGGGGAGGGGCCGCTCACCGAGACGATACCACAGGGTTTTCCCAGTGCAGCACACGGTAGGCAGCTTCACAGGTGCAGCACAGGCGAGTCAAGAAGGCCTCCAGCTGGATCAAGCTGCAGACACAGGGGCTCCTATGAGACTCACTGGGCAGGATGAAAGTCTGTGGAGGCAGAGCCTGGGACCACAGGCAGAAGTAGGTATTCCACCTCCTTGAATGCACTGCCTGAATCTCAAGAGTGGGGGGTAAGAGGGTCTTCCCAAGCTGGCCCAGGTATTGTTCCATCCCATTCTTGATCCCCTCCTATGGGGGAACCAGTTCAGAGCTTCTGTTCTTGCTAACTATGGATGTCAGCCAAGCTACCTAAGTGTCCCACTGCTGAAGTTCCCTCATATGTCAAGTGAGTAACCGAAGACCCACCCCACAGGTACACAGCACCGTGGGTACATGGCACCAGGAGGATAAATGGCAGATCAATGTCTGCTCACCTAAGATGTAAGGTCGACCACCTGGGGAGTTCTGTTAACAGAGATAAACCCCAGAAGCATGAGCACATCTGGCACCCAGATCCAGTCTATCTATCTATCCAGGCTCCTTGGAAAAATGTCTGCTTCAGAGCTGAAGCAGGGGAGGTAAAAGATGAACGCAAACATCCTGTTGTACCATAACAGAAGCACTGGGAAATGATGGAGACACAAAAAGCAACTCTAAAGTGGTCCCACTAGCCAAATCTAGAACAATTTGAGATGAAAACAAATGAAGGCAATAGATTACAACCCACAGAATCAAATAAAAATCTAAGAGCTCATACTGATAATATGAGCTCATACTAATATAGACAGAATGGTAATCAGAAAATCATCTCTCCAACCATCACAGTAATAAAGTGATTAAGGAAAGACCATGAGTGGTTTTAAAACAGTGGGTGTATGTTTGATGAGGCTCACAGTATCTCCCTTCAGATTACTAACAATGGAAGGAGAGGATGATGCACAGTGGGAAGCTGTACACAAACGGACACAGTTAACATTCCCTGACATTATGGGCTACCAACATGAACGTCCACATTCCTTGCCATGGTCCTGTCGAAGATGCATAATCTGAGTCTAACCAAGAGGAGCCAACTTATCCAAACTGAGGGGGCTCCTATAAAAGAAAAAGCTGGTCGTATTTAAGTACTCAAAATCAAGAGGCACAAAGACTGAGGCTCTAAGTTACAGGAGACAAGCAGAAAAGCGGAATGTGAGGTCTGTGCAGCTCCATAATAGAACATTTGCCCCACATGCAAAGCTTTGGATTTGATCCCCATCAGCACAAAAAAAAAAACTTCAATGTAAGCCTGGTGCTGGTGGCTTACACCTGTAATCCTAGCTACTCAGGAGACTGAAATCTGAGGATCGAGGTTCAAAGCCATCAGGGCAGGAAAGTCTGTGAGACTCTTACCTCCAATTAACCACCAAATAGGCAGGAGTGAAGCTGTGGTGGTTCAAGTGGTGGAGCTCCAGCCTTGAGTGAAAAAGCTCAGGGACAATGTCTAGGCCCTGAATTCAAGTCCCAGAACCAGCACCACAAAAACAAAAACACAAAAAACAAAAACCCTCAACATAATGTAATATATGATGGGTCACAGAAATTGGTAAGAAGATATTTACTAACGGAACTGGCAAATTATGTTTATAATCCATATAGTAGATGACTCATGCTAATGTTGTATTAAATTTCCTTTCTGGTTGGGCACCAGTGTAGCTCACGCCTATAATCCTAGCTACACAGGATGCTGAGATCTAAGAACTGAAGTTCAAAGCCAGCCAGGGCAGGAAAGTCTGTGAGACTCTCCAATTAACCACCAAATAGGCAGAAGTGAAGTTATGGTTCAAGTGGTAGAGCTCCAGCCTTGAGTGAAAAAGCTCAGGAACAATGTATAGGCCATGAATTTAGAGCTCCAGCCTTGAGTGAAAAAGCTTAGGAACAATGTATAGGCCATGAATTTAAGCCCCAGAACCAGTACATACATATAACACACACACACACACACACACACTCTCTCTCTCTCTCTCTCTCTCTCTCTCTCTCTCTCTCTCTCTCTCTCAATATAACGTATGATCTTAGATTGTATCCTGGATCAGGGGAAACTGATAGGAAGTTTACTAAAACAACTGGCAAATTATGGTTATGATTCATATAGTAGATGACTCATGGTAATGTTGTAGTATTGAATTTCCTTTCTAGTTACAGTGCTACAGATATGTAAGAGGAAGTCCTATTCTTACAAATACACGTTGAAATATTTGGGATAAACATACATGATATTTACAACTTTCTTTCTTTCTTCCCCCCCCTCCGGTCATAGGGCCTAAACCCTGGGCTTGGGCACTGTCCCTCAGCTCTTCAGCTCAAGGCTAACACTCTACCACTTGAGCCACAGCGCCACTTCCAGCTTTTTCTGCTTCTGTGGTGCTAGGAATAGAACCCAAGCACTCTACCACTGAGCCACCTTCCCAGCCCCTATTTTTGCAACTTACTTTCAAACAGTTTGGGGGTAAGGGGGGGAAATGCAGTGAGATCTCAGGAACCATTACGGTAAAAGTTAACAATAGTCCCAGGACCTATGGGGCCTGTTTGTGTCATTTATGCACCTCTTCTCTAGGTTTAAAATTATTTCCAGTAAAAAAGAAACAAACACTGGAGCCAGTGGTGGTTCTATGACTGTAATCGTAGCTACTCAAGAGGCTAAGATCTGAAGATCATGGTTCAAAGCCAGCCCATGAGATTCTTATCTCAAATTAAATCACAAAAAAGGCCAGAGTGGCACTATGGCTCAAGTGGCAGAATGCTAGCCTTGAGCAAAAATTGCTTAGGGACAGTGCCAGGCAAGAAAGAAAGAAAGAAAGAAAGAAAGAAAGAAAGAAAGAAAGAAAGAAAGAAAGAAAGAAAGAAAGAAAGAAAGAAAGAAAGAAAGAAAGAAAGAAAGAAAGAAAGAAAGAAAGAAAGAAAGAAAGAAAGAAAGAAAGAAAGAAAGAAAGAAAGAAAGAAAGAAAGAAAGAAAGAAAGAAAGAAAGAAAGAAAGAAAGAAAGAAAGAAAGAAAGAAAGAAAGAAAGAAAGAGGGCTGAGAAGGTGCCTCAGTGGTAGAGCGCTTGCTTTGCATGCATGAGGCCCTGGGTTCAATTCCTCAGCACCACATAAGCAGGAAAAAAAAAACCGGAAGTGGTGCTATGGCTCAAGTGGTAGCATGCTAGCCTTGAGCTGAAGAGCTGAGGGACAGCATCCAGGCCCAGAGTTCAGGCTCCACAACCGGACCAAAGAAAGAAAGGGGGTGGGGGGGGAGGGAGGAAGGAAGGAAGGAAGGAAGGAAGGAAGGAAGGAAGGAAGGAAGGAAGGAAGGAAGGAAGGAAGGAAGGAAGGAAGGAAGAAGCAACAACAACAGATACCTGGCCCCATTGCTGGGCAGGCCCAGCTATACATTTATTTCTAACTTGTGCCACTCTTGTGGTATATCAAAATCCTACACAGAAAAGTCCAGCTGCCACCTAAGCTGAACAATTAATTTTGTTCAGCTTCCTTCAGCTGCTTCCTCAAAGTATCAGCTCTGTCATGTTTAGGAATTTCTCCATAGTACATCTAAACATAATACATACTAAACCCATTCTGCAGACCCAGCACTGGAGTATTCTTCACCCTCTGAGTAAGCCCTATCATCCTAGTTGACAGACGTGGGACCTGAGTCACAGAGGAGCAAAGCAACTTACCCAATGTTACAAAATAAGTGGAAGAGCTGCGATTTGAACCCATGTAGTGACATGTGGAGGCACAGTGCTTAGTGAAGATGTTAGTGTTTCTAGGGGAAAGAGCAAGCTGTGAAGTTGGCTGAACCTGGAGGCTCCTCCAGCTCACTTGCCAGCTGTAAGTGGGGATGATAGCAACCACCACCCAGAACTGTTCAGAAGATTAAATGGAGTAGCATCTGTGGTTTACCCAATATGAAGTCTGGCACATGCAAATGCACTATGCAGCAGCTGCTGTCATTTCTAGTCTCCCCACCTCCCAGGCCTCTCTTTATACTCACAAGCTTTTCACCTCAGCCACGGCCTCAGGTCGAGAAAGACGAACTTTCTGCAGGTCCTCTTGTCTTACACTGTGATACTTCCTCCGCATCAGCTCAGATTCGGGCAGCTGTGCCCGGCAAACCTCCTGAAGGTAGCCCAGCAAGGCAGGCACAGAAATCAATAGGGCACCCACTGAGTACCAGGCACCTAAGAAATTAAGAACACTGCAAGTAATATAGTTTAGTAAGGCCCAGGAACTGCCCACCTACATGCTCACTCCCTCACCTCCACCAGGGCCCTCCCTAGGAGGTCTTTCCTGATCACCCTACAGGGAAGACAGAGTACTTCATCCACCCACCAGGCTCCTGAAGCCAGTTTTGTTTTTCCTCATAGATTTTTATCACCACACCATAGACTATGGATGTGTTCACTTTTGGCTAATGGAAGCTGTTAAGAGCTGGCACTTTGTCCATGTGATCACTGATGGGAGTTCCAGCTTCATCTCTAAAACATTAAAAAAAATGCTGCCAGCATGTAGTAGGTGACTCCTGCCTGCACCCTGGCCATTAAGGCAGACTGGAAGCCTTTCCTTTGGCTCTTAGGTGCCTTCTGACACAGGCCTCAGAAATACTGAGGCTGAGATGAAATTCAAAAAGGGAATGTCTCCCGTATCACTTCGTATCCCAACAGGAAGCTAAGAGAGCAGCGGGCTACTAATAAATGTGTGTTAAATTTCTGTCACAAAAACTGACATACTTCAGAAATATATTCAAAGAAACCTATCATGCTGGCAAATTTTGATCAAAGGAGAGATTAAGAAAAAGATGAACCAGGCACAGGTGGCTCATGCCTGTAATCCTAGCTTCTCAGGAAGCTGAGATTTGAGGATCATGGTTTGAACCTAGCCCAGGCAGCAAAATCTATAAGACTCTTTTTTTTTTTTAATGGTTGTGGGCTTGAATTCTGGGCCTGGGCACAGTCCCAGAGCTATTCAGCTCAAGGCTAGCACTCTACCACTTGAGCCACAGAGCCACTTCCAGTTTTCTGAGTGGTTTATTGGCGATCAGAGTCTCACACATTTTCCTGCCCCAGCTGGCTTTAAACCATGATCCTCAGATATCAGCCTCCAGAGTAGCTAGGATTATAGGCATGAACCTCCAACATCTAGCTCTATGAGACTCTTATCTCCAATTAATCAACAAAAAGCTGGAAGTGGAGCTTGTGGCTTAAGTGGTAGAGCAAAAGAAGCTAAGGGATAATGCCTAGGCCCCAAGTTCAAGCTTCAGGACCAGCACACACACAAAAAAAAAAGATGAAATATTGCACAAACTGGGTTTATTTTTAACCAATGAAAACACTACCTCCACCAGAAACAAAGGAGTCACAAAAATAGAACACAAAGTAAGAAAAAACATAAAGACTAGCCCCTTAGAGCATCCTATCCCAGACCCTTCCCTCATTTCTCCTAGGGCTAATTCTATAACCAGCTGCGGTTCCAACCCAAGCAAGGGTTGAGTCACAGAAAATACTATCAGTAGATCCAGGAGATCACCATCCGGGGCCACTATATTTACCCACCTGTCCACACCTTCCTCTAGGCTTTGTGCCTCTCCTCACTGCTGGTGGCTGCCCAGCTGGCCCCCCTAGACTCACTTGCAGAACCAGAGAAAAGAATGCATATGGCAAGAAGTCCCTCCTCAGCCCAACTTCCTAGGACCCTTATCCCACGGGATGGCCCCAAGGACCCCTGAATCAGTTAGAAAAGCAAACAAAAATGTCATCAGTCATCAGCCATCAGTCAAGAAGGGGAGAACAGTAACTGTAACAGCCGCTATGAAGCTATGTAGTATGCATTCTCATTCCTCACAAATAAATACCCTGTGAGGAAAGCACTAGTGATATCCCCCTTAGACAAAAGGACACTTAGGTCTCAACAGTGGGTTAAGTAACTTGTCCAAGGTCAAACAACCTGGATCATCCCTCTGGAGCCTCTGTTCTGATGCCAAGCAGAGGGAAACTCACTCAGAGAAAGGTCCCCTCACACACTGCCACATTTCAGTGTTCCTCCACTTCATTCTCAAAAAAACACAAAACAGGAAGTGGCGCTGTAGCTCAAGTGGTAGAGGGTTCACTTTGAGCTGAAAAGCTGAGGGACAGCGCCCAGGCCCAGAGTTCAAGCCCCACAACCGACAAAAAATAAAACAAAAAACACAAAACACTGACCCCTTGGAAACCTTCTTACCTTCATTCAAAGTGAGGAACAAGATGTTGAGGCCCAGGCAGGTCAGCAAGGAGCACATAGGTGTCTGCCACCTGCAACACAGAGATCCGGATCACCAGCCACTCCTCCAGCTGGGAGGGGAGCCCAGGCAGCACAGATAGGAAAGCCATACTGGAGACAAGGAGGCCTGGGCACAGAGGACCAAGGGAAAATGAAAAGAGGGCCTGTCTCTCAGCTAGATGACTAGGAGAGGAGCCAACCGGTCACATTAGCCCTGGGGTGACAAAACTTTCTCCCAGAAGAATTTATAAAACACCTATTAAGAAACCCATTTAATACTGCTTCACGGGCTGGGAAGGTGGCTCAGTGGTAGAGCGCTTGCCTTGCATGCATGAGGCCCTGGGTTCGATTCCTCAGCACCACATAAGCAAAAAGAAAAAAAGCCGGAAGTAGTGCTGTGGCTCAAGTGGTAGAGCGCTAGCCTTGAGCTGAAGAGCTGAGGGACAGCGCCCAGGCCCAGAGTTCAGGCCTCACAACCAGACCCCCCAAAAAAAAAAAATACTGCTTCACTAGTGTCTTTGTAAGGGTCTCTTCTCTTTGACAGGGAAAGCTGACAGATACTTTTCTTCAATATTTTCCTTTATTCTTTTTACAATTCGGTAAGAATATATCAACACTGCCCAATAATTCATTTAACACAGAAACCAATAAAGAACAAATAATAGACCAGGCATACTGCTGGCAAGCAATGCAGAATATAAATGCATTTTCTTGTATTCTCACTGGAGAAATTCTTATTACTAAATGAGGTTAACTAGCTCATGTGAGGCTTTCAACCCAATAACCTCTCTTTATCTTTCTCCTGAAGTTCAACATACTCTACCAGTACCACTCTAACTGAGCCACAGAACACTTGGTGACTGCTACCAGAGTAAAAGCAAATTAAAATCTAGGTCTAAAGGCAGTCCTAGTTGAGAAAAAACTTCACACTACCTCTGAATATCGTTTCCTTCCAAGGCCCCTCCCCTCTACCTCATGTCTTCCTACAATTTGGTGCTAGGAGACCCACAAAAAAATAAAGTAGGGCTGGGAATGTGGTAGAGTGCTTGCCTAGCATGCATGAAGCCCTGGGTTTGATTCCTCAGTATCACATACATAGAAAAAGCTGCAAGTGGCGCTGTGGCTTAAGTGGTAGAGTGCTAGCCTTGAGCAAAAGCAGCTCTGAGACTGTACCCAAGCCCTGAGTTCACAAGCCCCAGGACAGGCAATAAATAAATAAATACAGTAGTTGATCATAGAAGAGAGTCTTAAATTTTTTTACTGCAGCTCCAGGCTTCAGATCTAATAGCCAAGGCACTAGCTAAGGTCCTTCTTCAAAGTCAAATCCTCTTTACTAAGAAAAGAACAATCAAAAGCACAAGCTAATCTGACAGCCACTTTCATGGACCAGTGCTCCTTCTGCCAGCATCCAAGAACACAGACTAGAGGAAGGGGGCTTTGAAGAGCCCAGTTCTGACTCACTCCACCCATCTGATCTCTCAGTCCATGAAATAGAAATCTCTTGACTTGACTGAGGCTGCTGTCGGCACTACCAACCAGCAGAGGAAAAGAAGGTTATGATATATTTAACTTCTGTACTTTGCCTCAAAAGGACAAAGTATGTGTCAAAGAGCACAGCCCATCTCTCTGGAACCCTTCCCATCCCCTGAGGAAAATGAAAGTTTCTAAGCTAGCTGGTGCTGCTGGGATTATAAAATAAGACAAGAGTCCCTCCTCCTATCTACCCCTTACCCCAAAGGCAAGAGAAGAAACATGGCTCTAAACACTGACTACTTCATCTCTAGGGTTACTGTCATAAATTAAAGGACTAAAAGAAAAAAGTCAGGGTGTTGGTCAGTTAATAATAAATGGCCCAAAACTCAAAGGCAGTCCAGGCTTCATAACTCAACCCTGTCTCCAGAGGGGAGGAAAAAATAAAAAGGCCCAGTATTTCCAGTCTGAGGCAAGAACCCAAACTCAGTGGTACCCTTTGAGCTAACTAAATTCCAGTCACTCTGCCTACTAGTCTTCTCAAGCATTTTAGGGTTGGATCAATTAAAACTAAAAGCTTTTTCCTATAAATAAAATACGAATGAACACAAAGACTTACATGCAGTTTCGTGGAATTCATTGACCCCTAAAGCCCTCCTAAATAAGCTCAAAGTTTAGGTTGTCCTACTCTTTAGGACAATACTCTTTAATATTGTGTAACACTATATCAACCTTTGCCAATAATAATAATGATAATAGCCTTTAATTTTTCTTCTAGAGTTTGAACCGAGAGCTTGCTCATTCATTCACTCAAGTTGTTTGCTCAGAGCTAGTGCTTGAGCCATGACCCCAGCTAGTTAATTGGAGATCAAGTGACTAGGACTTTTCTGCTTGGGCTGGCTTGTTGAGCAACTAGATTACAAGGCCTGAGCCACCTCAGGCTAAAAATTTCATCTTAAACTTGTAGCCCAGCCTTTAAATCTAACTTCTTACTCAAATCTAAGTAAGAACTCTCAGTCTTCAGCCTGCCACTATCAAGAAACAAAACTAGGGCTGGGAAGGTGGCTCAGTGGTAGAGTGCTTGCCTTGCATGCATGAGGCCCTGGGTTCGATTCCTCAGCACCACATAAGCAAAAAGAAAAAAGCCAGAAGTGGTGCTGTGGCTCAAGTGGTAGAGCGCTAGCCTTGAGCTGAAGAGCTGAGGGACAGCGCCCAGGCCCAGAGTTCAGGCCCCAGGACCGGACACCCCCCCAAAAAAAAAAAAAGAAACAAAACTAGTTTAGACGGGGCTGGGAAGGTGGCTCAGTGGTAGAGCCCTTGCTTTGCATGCATGAAGCCCTGGGTTCGATTCCTCAGCACCACATAAGCAAAAAGAAAAAAGCCAGAAGTGGTGCTGTGGCTCAAGTGGTAGCACTAGCCTTGAGCTGAAGAGCTGAGGGACAGCACCCAGGCCCAGAGTTCAGGCCCCACGACCGGACCCCACCCAAAAAAAGAAACAAAACTAGTTTAGACTGAAATAGACTTAAAGGACATAACCAGGCTGCATGGCACTAAATTAGAACTTGATTTGATCAAAACAATTCATGATATCTTGAGAAAACTGAGCTAATCTGATTATGAACTGACTATACAGAAAGTAACTTTGATGATGAAAGAAAAGGTCATTCATTATTCAGAGGCACCAAATGATGTATTCAGAGAGTAGGATTCCATATATCTGTACTTTCAAAGGCTTTTAATTTTTTTTTAAGAAATAAAGCAGGCTGAATGAAAAGAAAAAATTATGGAGGATGAAAGCTACAGAAAAATAGAAAAAAAACTGAGATTCATAATCCCAAATGACTAATGAAAATAGTACCATCTCATTCATAATTTTTGTTGGTCATGGGGCTTGAACTCTGGGCCTGGGTGCTGTGCTCAGCTCTCCAGCCCAAGGCTAGCGCTCTACCACTTGAGCCACAGCACCACTTCTAGCGCTCTACCACTGGCCACCTTCCCAGCCCTCATAATTATTTTGCATTTGACTTTTGCTCAAAATTGTATTCTAACAGCCGGGCGCTGGTGGCTCACGCCTCTAATCCTCGCTACTCAGGAGGCTGAGATCTGAGGATCGAGGTTCAAAGCCAGCACGGGCAGGAGAGACCGTGAGACTCCTTATCTCCAATAAACCACCAGAAAACCGGAAGTGGCGCTGTGGCTCAAGTGGTAGAGTGCTCGCCTTGAGCTGAAGAGCTGAGGGACAGCACCCAGGCCCAGAGTTCAAGCCCCACGACTGACAAAAAAAAAAAAAAATTGTATCTAACTTTAGTATTATATTAGTGTTGGAAAAGAAGGAGAAAAAATTAAGCCTGTTATGTGCTGTAGAAAACCAATGTTCAAGCCTAACAGTCCTGAGACAGGAAGTTATCTTGTCACAAAGAAGAATCTTGATCAAAGATCAGGCGGTGTCCAGTTCTTGCCTCTCCTGGATTAGGACTGGGACACAGGGCAGACCTGGATAAATCTAGATGTCAAATAGACCCACCAGAACAGGCCATCGCTAGGGTGAGAACAGACTGCTCAACCACTGCTTAGATGACTAGCAACTATGGAGCAGGGAGCTAGATGGCCAGCAGACAAGGAGTACTCCAGAAAGACTGTACCTGAGCAAATATCGAACACCATCACCTGCATCCTTCAGAGGTTCCAAGTAGATCTCCAGCCTCTTGTATGACAAAACCAAGTTGAAAAGATCAAAGGCTGCTGCAGTCTTGGTAGGGGGAGGTGGAGATTCTGGGAGAGCCTCAGTCATCACGCTGGGACTCACCTCTGGCCCACTCCCCTCTCGCTCTGATGTCTGCATCCTGTAACCATAATAATTCCTGATATTTGTACTGTACTTCCAGTCCCCCACACATTCCCCCTTGAATTACTGCATGTGGCACTAACAGTGAGGTGGACAGGGTTCCTACATCTGGAAAATTCATTTCACAGGGTTCTGCTGCAGTTCAACAGGGTAAAGTGAATTATTCAAATACACACCTCTAATCCTAGTTATTCAGGAGGCTGAGATCGGAGGACTGCAGTTCAAAACTAGCTGGAGTAGGAAAGTTCCTGAAACTGTATCTCCAATTAACCACCCAAAAGCCAGAAGTGGAGCTGTGGTTCAAGTGGAAAAGCTAAGAGACAGCGCCCAGGCTCTGAGTTCAAGTTCTAGTACACACCTACATGCGTGTGTGCACGTGTGCACACACCCACGCACACACACGCGCGCGCATGCACACACACACACACACACACACACAAATCCTGTTTTTCAGGCTCCCATCTAATCAATGCTTGTTTCCATCAAGACTTTAAAGTCATAATGTGCAGGCACATTTAGTTGCTGGAAGGAGGCAGCCAACAATCTCAAGGGAAATGAGGTCCTAGAATATTTCTCTCCAGATCTTTCATTCCCACTCCTTCTTCAGGTGCCACCTTAAACCTCACTCTCTTGCTCTGAGAAATCTCTGCCAACCTCCCCAGTCTGGACTGGGAGTTCCCAGTGCTTCAGAAGTTTTATGCACTCTTCCTAATGACCCTTATATCTCCAAAATACAACTCCTCGCTTTCTTCGGGTCTTTTAACTTTGGCGGGCTTCCATTCATTACTGTTATTGTACACCGTTTGTGCTTAGTAGTAACTGCTTGTTGAATAAGAAACTACATCTCTCCGGGACTACTACTGTCTCCTGCCCTGCTCAGCCTCTAACCCACTCCAGTTCCTTCAGCGCCCAGCAACTTCGTGGGTCCCTGAGGGCCACCACCACCTTCCTTCCGGAAGTCTCATTCCCACCTCCCTTAGAGCATCTTTATTACCGTAGTCCTGGGAACCTTTATTAAGTTCTTTTCTTGACTTCAAAGTCCTTCTCTGAGCGCTAAGTGGCTTCTGAGGGGGAAGGGGAGGTGAACAAAACCTGAGCAAACGGCAACGTAAACCAGTCCTAGGCAAAGAACCTAAGGAGGGAGGTGATAAAGAGGGTCACCGGGCACCCCAAGCCCCAGGGGCCGACCCAGGGTGAAAGGACCCGGACATGCCAGAGCGGGAGGGTCGGGTCAGCACTGGCAAAGGCCTCTACGGCTAAGGAGGCCCAGAGAGGCTACCCCCAAGATCGGCCTCCACGGGGGCCGGGGGCGTGGCGGCCCCACCTACCTGGACACTGGCTTGGAAAGAGGAGGGGCAGGGACGGCCAGAGGGCACCGGAAGGACCCCTGCACCCCAGAGCGTCTCTCCGGGCCCGCCCCGCCCCGCCCCGACGCGGCGCCTCCTCCCAGGGCTAGCCGGAATCTGCAGGTCCCAGAGCCCCCTTCGCCTCCGCCTCCGCCGCTTCCGGGACGCCAGCCGTTCGGCGGCGACGTGCTCTGACGTCATCGCGTTCTCCTCGCCCCGCCTCCACTCCGGGTTAGTCTCCGCCCTCCCGCCCGCCCGGCCTAGGTGAGCGCTCTTGGTTGTCAGCGCGGTGCCCTGCGCCTTGCTGCCCTCACGGGCGGTGTTCGCTCGCTTCCGGCCGACAGCGCCTGCGCGGGCCCGAGACCCTGCGTCGCTCTGCCCCGCCGGACCCGGAGCCCGGCAGGGTGGCTCAGGGATGTGATTACCCCAGCATTTAGGGATTACAGCCTGAGGAAGGAAGGAAGGGAAGGAGGGAGGGAAAGGGAGGAAGGAAGGGAGGGAGGAAGGAAGGAAGGGAGGGAGAAAGGGAGGGAGGAAGGAAGGAAGGGAGGGAGGGAGGAAGGAAGGAAGGAAGGAAGGGAGGGAGAAAGGAGGGAGGGGAGGAAGGAAGGAAGGAAGGGGGGAGGGAGGGGAGGAGGAGGAAGGAAGAACGAGAAGAGGAGGAGGGAGGGGAGGAGGGAAGGACCAGAAGAAGAGCAGGAAGGAGAGGAGGGAGGGAGGGGGAGGTGAGGGATTAGGAAAGCCAGGGTAGGAAGAAAGGAAGAAGAGGAACCGCCGGGGAGGTGCGTCTCTGCGCCCCTCCCCGCTCACGCACGCACGCACACTGGCACGCACGCACACTTGGGCTCTTACCTGACTGTCGCCCCCAGGGGCTGAGAGCCCTGGAAGGGCGGGAACTGTGCCCTGTGTGCCAGGTACCTAGCAGAGAATGTCTTTCATTGTTTCCTGGGTAGCTACACGGTTCTGGATCAGCCCGTCTGCAGCTTAATCCTCTTCACTCCGGGTGACCGGGTTAATCTCCCTTAAAACACACATCAGGTGGCTTTTGCATTAGTGCTAGATAACACCTGTTTACTGAGCTCCCCAGCTGCCAGGCACCCGGCTGAGCTCGGTGACTAAGCTCTCGGTAGACATCATCTTATCCCGTCCACCTCCCACCCGTTTGCTTACTTAGTTATCATTTCACTGGTGAGGAACTGAGACATGGCAAGAAATACCTTTGATGGCACATCAAATAAGCCAGCCACTGGGAGCTGGGATTTAAACTTCGTGCATCATCTGACCTACCCAACCATACCCACCAGCGCCTCTAACCACTTTGGTCTGCTTGCACTGGTCTCATCAGCCCTCCTGTTCCCCCTCAGGTGCCTCAACCCTGGCCAGCCAAACCCCTTACCCTCCAAGGCCCTGGCCCTCCTGCCTCTGGCCATTGCTTGGAATGCTCTTCCCCCACCCTTGTTTAGGTCCAAATCCAATCCACTCTCCTCAGAGGGAATCAGATGTCTTCCAGACTTCGCTGCTTGAGGCAACTAGATATCATCCCTTCCCTCTCAACAGCCAGAGTTTTATCAACATCTCTTCCAGTTAGTACCTCCTTTCAGATAGACGGGCACCAGGGCTGGGAAGGTGGCTCAGTGGTAGAGTGCTTGCTTTGCATGCCTGAGGCCCTAGGTTCAATTCCTCAGCACCAAAAAGAAAAAAGCCAGAGGTGGCGCTGTGGCTCAAGTGGTAGAGTGCTACCCTTGAGCTGAAGAGCTGAGGGACAGCGCCCAGGCCCAGAGTTCAGGCCCCACGACCCGACCAAAAAAAGAAAGAAAGAAAGAAAGCAAGACCAGCACTAGCTCCTTCAGCCAGCACTGAGCTGAGCTGGAAATTCCAACTCTCCCCACTTCCTGCTCTGTCCAAGGGGCCCTGTAATCCTGGCCCTCACTGACCTTTTACCCCTGGTCCTAGAGACAAGATCCATTGAGGGGGTGAGGGGGGAGGCTGGGAAGGGATGTGAAGGGTAAACAAAGGAGGAGGCTGCAATGCTTGGTAAGAAATGTACACGTTATCCTGCCCATGTAATTGTAACCCCTCTGTACAGTAGGTTCACAAATTAAATTAAAAAAAAAAAGATCCATTGAAAAATTCTCCTTCACCCCCTCTAGCCCTCTCTAATCAAGGAGACTGGCGACCTGTCCACCTCTCCTTCCTCACCCAACTCACCTCTTACCACACTGCAGCCCTGAGCTTCCTGACTGCTCACCTGTGAATCCGTCCTTCCCCACACCTTAGCCTCCATGATATCACCATCTACTTGTCCTTCCACTTCAAGCTTTTCTTAGAACTTTTATCCTATCCTCCAAATGCTGCTCCCTGAGAATCTCATTTGCTCCCCTGGCTCCTGTTCACTAATTGTTCCCCATATCTGTGTCTCCAGCAGCCAGGGCAGCAGCTGGCACATAATAGGCATTCTGCAAAAGAAGACTGCAAGGTGTTAACCTTGGAGGATAGTATGTGGATCTCTGTGTTATTTCTTATAAACTGTTACTTCAAAATAAATGCTTATAAGCTGGGCACTGGTGCTTCACATCTGTAATCCTAGCTACTCAGGAATCTGAGATGTGAGGGTCACAGTTCAAAGCCAGCCCAGGCAGAAAAGTCCATGAAACTCTTATTTCCAATAAAACTACTCAGAAAGCCGGGCGCTGGTGGCTCACGCCTGTAATCCTAGCTACTCAGGAGGCTGAGATATGAGGATCGTGGTTCAAAGCCAGCCCGGGCAGGAGAGACCGTGAGACTCCTATCTCCATTAAACCACCAGAAAAACGGAAGTGGCGCTGTAGCTCAAGTGGTAGGGCGCTTGCCTTGAGCTGAAGAGCTGAGGGACAGCGCCCAGGCTCAGAGTTCAAGCCCCACGACCGACCAAAAAAAAAAAAAAAAAAACTACTCAGAAAAAGCCAGAACTGGCACTGTGGCTCAAGTGGTAGAGCATTAACCTTGAGCACCAAGAGGCTCAGGAACAGAGACCACACCCTGAGTTCAAGCCCCAGGACCAGCAAAAAAATTAAAAAGCTTATAATATGTAGGATTTTTTTTTTTTTTGGGGGGGGAGTAGGTAGCTCCTGGCTTAAGTCAATCCCAATGTGAGTAGGGTAGGAGGGCTTTCCTCAGATGAGTTTCCTGGATTTTCCTTTCTTTTTTTTGGGGGGGGGGGGGGGCAGTCATGGGGCTTGAACTCTGGACCTAGGCACTGTCCCTCAGCTCTTCAGCGCAAGGCAAGCACTCTACCACCTGAGCCACAGTGCCACTTCTGGTTTTCTGAGTGGTTTATTAGAGATAAGAGTTTCACATACTTTCCTGCCCCAGCTGGCTTTGAACCATGATCCTCAGATCTCAGTCTCCTGAGTTGCTAGGATTACAGGCATGAGCCATCAGCACCCAACTAGTCTCCTGGATTTTCTTAAAGTATAAATAATGAGGATAACCATAGTAGCGACCTCATAAGGCTGTGCTGAGAATTAAGTGGCTAGTAGAGATGTAAATTTCTGGCATGTTGGTAAGTTTAAAATTTGTTAGCAAAAAAAAAAAAAATGTGTTGGGGCTGGGAAGGTGGCTCAGTGGTAGAGCGCTTGCCTTGCATGCTCAAGGCCCTGGGTTCGATTCCTCAGCACCACATAAGCAAAAAGAAAAAAGCCGGAAGTGGCGCTGTGGCTCAAGTGGTAGAGCACTAGCCTTGAGCTGAAGAGCTGAGGGACAGTGCCCAGGCCCAGAGTTCAGACCCCACGACCGGACCCAAAAAAAAAAAAAAAAAAAAAATGTGTTAGCAAGCATTGCTATTTTTATTTTTACCTGATGCCCTCCCACCACCAACCTAAGCCCAGAAATCAGGCAAGAATGTGCACAGATCCAAATGAAGGGCTAGAATGTTCCAAACCTCACATACACACACCCTACTAAGCTATTTTCAATACGCATGCTGGGTTCTGCCTCTCCTCTCTTAAGATGTCTTTTCCCAGGCGCCTCCCAGGGCTCTCATGCAGATAAACTCTGGCTGCCCACTGCTCACCCTCCCAGGGCTCTCATGCAGATAAACTCTGGCTGCCCACTGCTCACCCTCTTGCGCAGTCCCAGATCTGAATCCCAGTGGGGAGGCTGTCACCACTTCCCCAACCTCTCACCTCTTCCCCCACTTCTTTGCCCTCTTGCTAGGAAGTTTTCATTTGCACCTATGACCTCCAGGAGACCTGCATATTCAACTCCTCCAGAAGTCCCTCCAGTTCTTCTGCCATTGCTATGTCTTTTCACATGCTTTCCCCCCATATTCTTTACTCCAAGTCTTATTTTTTTTTTTTTTGCACCAAGTCTTATTCCTCCTCCAAAACTCAGTTCTGGCCTCCTTCAGGAAGGCCTCCCTGACCTCTCCCTGACTATCCACAGCCATGGGTTACCCCACCGCAGGATATGTATATGTATATGTAAAGTCATTTTTTATTCTGTGGCTCCTCTATGTAGTCTCTGACAGTCTTGTGAGAACATGGCTAACTTCTGTGTGTCTAGTTTCTAACAGTCTTCAAATAAATTTACACATGTCAGTTTTTTTTTTTTGTTTTTTTTTTGTCGGCCGTGGGGCTTGAACTCTGGGCCTGGGCGCTGTCCCTCAGCTCTTCAGCTCAAGGCCAGCGCTCTACCACTTGAGCTACAGCGCCACTTCCGGTTTTCTGGTGGTTTATTGGAGATAGGAGTCTCACGGTCTCTCCTGCCCGGGCTGGCTTTGAACCGCGATCCTCAGATCTCAGCCTCCTGAGTAGCTAGGATTACAGGCGTGAGCCACCAGCGCCCGGCTACACATGTCAGTTTTTAATTTGTATTCTAATTAGATATGTATTTCTTTCTGGATGTCTTCCTTTCTTCTGAAGGGCAGAATCCACACTTCCATCTAAGACCCAATACAATTACCATTGCTTCAAAATGATAGCTGTGAAACGGCTAAGGTAAGCAAGGTTCAGTTCTACCCTCCATGGACTCTTAGTTGAATAGAAGATACTAATTTGACTCCGCCATACTACAAATTAATGAGTCATGTGGGGAAAAAATGTGCAGAGACAGGTTTAATCTAAGGGTAGGATGGGGAAAGCTTGGTAGACAATGTTCTTTGTGATCTGGGAAGTTCCTTTGCTTTATTAGAAGAAAAAAAATGTCCAATGTCCTAACAACCTGAAATACACCATCAATAATCTACCCTTCTTCGAGATGAGTATGGACCACCAGCCTCAAGCTAGTTGTAACCAGTAGTAGAGTTGGTTTCCTACTCTTAACAACTACATGATTAGGAGATATTATTCCAGAACTCTTGGACATTATTTGGAAGGAATCATGGAGGATACGGAAGATCAGAAAGGGTCAGCAGTCATGTTCATCATCAAAGTTTCCCCTAGTTATTAAAGACGAACTCACTGGGCTCAACTTTTGAGGTTTAACTCTGGTTTTTGTTTTTTGTTTTTGGATTTGGGTTTTTTGGTTGGTTGGTTTTGTTCTGGGGTGTTGTTGTTGCCATGCTGGGGATGGAACCTGGGGCTTCCTACATTTTAGGCAAACACTCTATCATTGAGCTATACCTCTAGCTCTAGCTAAATCATTTGATCACGAACCTTATCAGTTTTAGAATAATTTAATTTTAGCACTTTATTTCCCACTTCAGCATTTGAATCAGGTAGATAGAAATGGCCAGTCAAGGGGCCGGGAATGTGGCTTAGTGGTAGAGTGCTTGCCTTGTATGCATGAGGCCCTGGGTTCGATTCCTCAGCATCCCATAACCAGAAAAAGCCAGAAGTGGCACTGTGGCTCAAGTGATAGAGCACTTGTGTTGAGCTGAAGAGCTGAGGGACGGCACCCAGGCCCAAAGTTCATGCCCCACGACTGGCAAAAAAGAAAAAAAGAAAAGAAGTGGCCAGTCAAGGCTATGTTAACTTGGTATTTTTCAGAGGTCAGTGCATCTATAAGCAAGTTTGTCTTGGCCCACATAATGAATGCATAATACTTAATAGGCCTCATGCAGAGCATAGGTGGCTCACGCCTGTAATCCTAACTACACAGGAGGCTGAGATCTGAGGATCACAGTTCGAACCCAGCCCTAACAGGAAAGTCCAGGAGACTCTCATCTCCAATTAATCCCATAAAAAGCCAGAAGTGGAGCTGTGGCTTAAGTGGCAGAGCATCAGCCTTGTAGTCTTGAGCATAAAAGCTCAGCATCCAGACCTAGAATTCAAGCCCCAGGACCAACTGGCAAAACAAAAACAAAAACAGCCTGGCACCAGTGGCTCACAGCTGTAATCCTAGCTACTCAGATGGCTGAGATCTGAGGATCACAATTCAAAGCCAGCCCCAGCAGGAAAAGTCCAAGAGACTCTTCTCTCCAATAAAAATCCACCAGAAAACCGGAAGTGGCACTGTAACTCAAGTGGTTAGAGCACTCACCTTGAGCTGAAGAGCTGAGGGATTCCCAGGCCCAGAGTTCAAGCCCCACAACCGGAAAAAAGAACAACAACAATAACAACAACAAAACACCTTACTATGGCCCTTGGAAGAATACCAGCCCGAAATAATGGGTAGAAGAACACAACAAGTAATTGGTAGAACATGAGTAGGGAAAAGAGGGAAATGGCTAAGCCAACCTTCTACCACCAGATGGTGCCATCATCCACTCTTCTGTAGAATCCTGGGACTCAAGGTATCTGAATTTGGAAGTTCCTGCTCACCATTCCTCCACCCATCCATGAATATTTTGCCACTTCCACAATAAGCCCTGTCTTTTCTTTTCTTTTCTTTTTTTGTCGGTCGTGGGGCCTGAACTCTAGGCCTGGGCACTATCCCTCAGCTCTTCAGCTCAAGGCTAGCACTCTACCACTTGAGCCACAGTGCCATTTCAGGCTTTTTTCTGCTTATGTGGTGCTGAGGAATTGAACCCAGGGCCTCACGCATGCAAGGCAAGAACTCTACCACAGAGCCACCTTCCCAGCCCTCTTTTCATGTTTTTATTGCATGAAAACATATTTCTTACTTAAAAAATAAAAGCATGCAGGGCTGGGAAGTTGGCTCAGTGGTAGAGCGCTTGCCTTGCATGCGTGAGGCCCTGGGTTCAATTCCTCAGCACCACATAAGCAAAAAGGAAAAAGCCGGAAGTGGCACTGTGGCTCAAGTGGTAGAGAGTTAGCCTTGAGCTGAAGAGCTGAGGGACAGCGCCCAGGCCCAGAGTTCAGGCCCCACGACCGGACCCCCCCCACAAAAAAAAAAAGCATGCATTATCTCACCCTGCTCTCAAATTTTGAGTGGTTTGAGTTAAGAAGAATGGGCTCAAGCTGGGAAGGTGGCTCAGTGGTAGAGCGCTTGCCTTGCATGCATGAGGCCCTGGGTTCGATTCCTCTGCACCACATAAGCAAAAAGAAAAAAAGCCGGAAGTAGTGCTGTGGCTCAAGTGGTAGAGTGCTGAAGAGCTGAAGAGCTGAGGGACAGTTCCCAGGCCCAGAGTTCAGGCCCCACAACCGGACAAAAAAAAAGGGCTCAAGAGCTTTAGTGAGACTACCGGCAGATGTTGGCTTAGGGCTGCATGCTCTGAAGGCTGGATGGGTCTGGAGTGTTGGACCTTGTGAGTTGGCCACATGGATGACAAGTTGCTACTGGCACAAGCACGCTATCAAAATGTAACTGGGGCAGAAGAATTGAGAAATACAGGAAATTCCATGATGGGAATGAAACTGGCCCACCCCAAGAACCCTGAGCCCTGAAGTTTGGAGAAAGACTTATCTCCAGTTCCCTTAACTGAGGCCCACAGCTAAATATATCTCCCTATGCATATTTCCTGGTTTGCTGTATCTTTTCTATGAGTTGGGACACTGCTGTGAGGAAGGTAGATACTGATTGAGAATTTGTCTCCAGCATTGGTCAAAACTGTGAGTAAGTCAGCACTGGTGACTCATACCTGTAATCCTAGCTACTCAGGAGGCTGAGATCTGAGGATCACTATTCAAAGCCAGCCCAGGTAGGAAAGTCCCTGATACTCTTATCTCCAATTAACCACCAGCAAACCAGAAGTGGCACTGTGACTCAAAGTGGTACAGTGCTAGTCTTCAACACAGGGACAGCACCCAGGCCCTGAGTTCAAACCCCATGACAGACCAAAACATAAAACAAAAACCTGGGCTGAGAATGTGGCTTAGTGGTAGAGTGCTTAAACTAGCATGCATGAAGCCCTGGGTTCTATTTCTCAGTACCACATACACAGAAAAAGCCAGAAGTTATGATGTGGCTAAAAGTGGTGGAGCACTAGCCTTAAGTGAAAGAGCTCAGGGACAGTGCCCAGTCCCTGAATTCAAGCCCCATGACTGACCAAAAAAAAAAGGATGATGTATCACAGGTGAACCTGGAGGACATTATAATAAGTGAGCCAATCATAAAAGGACAAATATTGCTTGATTCCATTCATATGAGGAATCTAACATAGTTGACTTCACAGAGGAAGTAGAACAGAGGGAGGAGGAAAGGAGACTTATTGTTTGTTTGGGTTTTTTTTTGTTTTTTGTTGTTTCTTTTTGCTTTATGTGGTGCTGAGGAATTGAACCCAGGGCTTCATGCATGCAAGGCAAGAACTCTACCACTGAGCCACCTTCCCTGCCCCAAGATTTATTGTTTAATGGATCCATTTTACTTTGCAAGCCAAGAAGAAATGGTGGGATCATGGCCTCAAAATGAGAATGGGCACAGTACCTTTGAACTGTGCACTTACAAATGAGTAAGACACAATTTAAATTGATTTATTTGCTTGTTTTATTTTGTCAATACAGGGTTGTTGTTTTGTTGTTGTTGTTGTTTTGTCAGTCATGGTGATTGAACTCTGGGCCTGGGCGCTGTCCCTCAACTCTTCAGCTCAAGGCAAGTGTTCTACTACATGAGCCATAGCACCACTTCTGGTTTTCTGGTGGTTCATTGGAGATAAGAGTCTCAGAAACTTTCCTGCCTGGGATGGCTTTGAATTACGATCCTCAGATCTCAGCCTCCTGAGTAGCTAGAACTACAGGCTTGAGCCACAGGTGCCCAGCTCAATACAGGGTTTGAACTCAAAGCCTCATACTTCCTCAGCTAGTACTCTATCATTTGAGCTATGCTTTCAGCTTGGCTTTTTTTTTGTTGTTGTTATTTTGTTTCTTTTTGTTTTTATTTATTATTTTATTATCTTTAACTAGCAATAAAAAGGAGTTTCAGTTCAACAATTTAGATGATGAGTTCAACGCATCAAGATCATTGTCACCTTCCATCTTTCCTCCCGCCTCTCTTAACCCACTCATCCCTTTAAGTTACCTGGTACCATTTCACATGTATACATTGAATATTAACTGTTTCGTCATCCCTTCCTCTCTCCATTCATTGTTAGTTCTTTTGAAGATGGAGTCTAGCAGACTTCTGTGCCCAGTCTAGCTTCTAACCTCAGTCCACCAGGTCTCAACTTCCTGAGTAGCTAGGCTTCAGGCATGAGCCACCGCACTCAGCTAAAATTTCTTTTTTTTTTTTTTGCCGGTCGTGGGGCCTGATCTCTGGGCCCGGACGCTGTCCCTCAGCTCTTCAGCTCAAGGATAGTGCTCTACCACTTGAGCCACAGCGCCACTTCCAGCTTTTTTTTTTTTTTCTGCTTATGTGGTGCTGAGGAATCGAACCCAGGGCCTCATGCATGCAAAGCAAGCGCTCTACCACTGAACCACTTTCCCAGCCCCTCAGCTAAAATTTCTTAAATGCATAAATGATGGATAAAGAAAATATAGTCTATGGGGCTGGGAAGGTGGCTCAGTGGTAGAGCGCTTGCCTTGCATACCTGAGGCCCTGGGTTCGATTCCTCAGCACCACATAAGCAAAAAAGAAAAAAGCTGGAAGTGGCGCTGTGGCTCAAGTGGTAGAGCGCTAGCCTTGAGCTGAAGAGCTGAGGGACAGTGCCCAGGCCCAGAGTTCAGGCCCCATGACCGGACCCCCCTCCAAAAAAAAAAAAAGAAAATATAGTCTGTACCTTCAAAGATATATTATTAATCCTAAAAAGAAATAAAGCCCCGCCAGGAACCAGTGGCTCACACCTGTGATCTTAGCTATTCCAAAGGCTGAGATCTAAGGATCATGGTTGGATCATGTTTCACAGCCAGCCCAGGCAGCAAAGTTTGTAAGACTTATTTCCAGTTACTCACAAAAAGCCAGAAGTAGAGCTGTGGCTCAGTGGTAAGTGATAACCTTGAGCACAAAAGCTCAGGGACAACACCTGAGCCCTGAGTTCAAGACAGAAATAGCAAAAAAAAAGAAAAGAGAAAAGAAAGCAAAAGAAAGAAAGAAAGAAAGAAAGAAAGAAAGAAAGAAAGAAAGAAAGAAAGAAAGAAAACCCTGATACATGCCACATTATAAACAAACTTTAAAAGCTCTATTCTCTTGAAGGGAAAAGCCAAGCAGGACAAACCCACTACTGACATGCACTCCACTGTTGGGACACGTGTGCGCATGTGTACACACACACACACACACACACACACACACACACACACACACACACACACACACAAAGTGAAAAGCCAGCCATAAATGGCCACATCTTGTATGTGACTATTCACATTCAAGTGTGAAATTTTTCACATGTATATGAAAATGCAAAACAGGCAAATCCACGGAGACAAAGCAGATTCATGGTTGGCAGAGACTGGGAGGATGGGAATGAGGGTACAGTGGTCCCTTCAGGAATGACACAGTTATTCTGGAATGGAGACTGACGATGGCTGCACAACCTTGTAAATAGTTCAAAAGACAATTTCAATGAACTACACACTTGGACATGGTAATTGCTAGATGAAATTCAGTATCACATAGATTATGTATCAATTTTTTTAATGTTTTCTTTTTTAAAATTTAATTTAATTTTATTTGTGAACATACTATACAGAGGGGTTACAATTACATGGGCAGGATAATGCATACATTTCTTACCAAGCATTGCAGCCTCCTCCTTTGTTTACCCTTCACATCCCTTCCCAGCCTCCCCCCTCCCAATCCCAATCCCAATCCCAATCCTTCCCCCCCAACCCCATGTATCAATTTTTAAAGCGAAGGAATCAGTGAAAGGTATATCTGGTATGTGTCTTTAGATTCTTTTTATTATTTGGATTTTCTGTAATACTTAAGGTTCATATTTGACCAGTGTATATTTTTGGATTCCCAGTTTGCTTCTGTTGCCCTTGAATAGAGTTCAATAAATACATCTTTATGTTCTTGTACCTGGGAAAGAAGTACTCATGAGTAATGAGTTTTCCAGCTGTGAGACAGTGAGTTGTTGGACAAATACAGCAAGGAAATGAATGTCTGCAGTTACATTCTTACTCAGCTGCTCTTGGCAGCCATGAAAACAACCATTCATCAAACACTGGCCCACACAAAAAAAATCCCACAGTGCAAAGCAATAAAGCCTTGTACCTCCCATGAAAGACACAGTTAACTGTCCACCGAAAGACCTGTCACCCTCCACACCTCCTGGCCCCCAATACACCATGTACACAGTGGTGGACTTCATTTCCCATCCTAGGTCAAGTCATGTGACTCACCAGGAAGTAAGTGGAAGTGTTGGGTGTTACTGACAACCACAATTAAAACTCAGGAGCATGCTCCAGCCTCTCTTCCTCTGTCTGCCAGCCCAGTGGAGAACGGATGATGGAGTCACAAGGTGACAGGAGTTTGAGTCTCTAAATGGACTGATTGGAAAGTTGTCTACCATCCAGGACCACCCACAGAGGGCAGTTATGGAAGGGAGCAATAGATGTGCATGGGAATAACCAATCCATTTTTATTACATCAAGCTACTGAAATGTTAGGGTATATTTGTTACAGCAGCTAGACACCAGCATTCATTCACTTAAGGCTAGCACTCTACCACTTTGAGCTACAGCTCTACTTCTGGTCTTCTGGTGGCTAATAGGAGCTACGAGTCTCACAGACTTAACTGCCTGGACTGGCTTTGAACTGTTATCCAAAGATCTCAGCCTCCGGAATAGCTAGGACTACAGGTATGAGCCACTGGTGCCCAGCCCTCTTCCTCCTTTTTTAAGTGAACATGAGAATAAAGTTTATTAGGAAAGGAATACACTATCAGTAGACTGAAATAGATCATCTCTACAACGAGAATAACTTTTTAATATAGAGTCTCACTGTGGCATCCCCGCCATCTTCCTGTGACGACAGAGAGTTCAAGGCCAGTCTGGATGACAGAGACTGTGTCTCAAAAAGACAAAAAATTGGGGGGGGGTGGGGGAACAGTGGCTCCTTCCTATCATTCTAGCTACTCAGGAGGCTGAGATCTGAGAGGATTGAGGCTCAAAGTCAGCTCAAGCAGAAAAATCCGAGAAACTTTATCTCCAATTACGCAACAAAAAGCCACAAGTGTTGCTGTGGCTTATGTGGTAGAGCACTAGCTTTGAGTGAAAAAGCTGAGTCAGTACCTGGGCCTTGAATTCAAGCCCAGTGGGCTGGGAAGGTGGCTCAGTGGTAAAGCGCTTGCCTTGCATGCTTGAGGCCCTGGGTTCGATTCCTTAGCACCCAAAAGCAAAAAAACAAGCCAGAAGTGGTGCTGTGGCTCAAGTGGTAGAGCACTAGCCTTGAGCTGAACAGCTGAGGGGCAGCGCCCAGGCTCAGAGTTCAGGCCCACGACGGGACCCAAAATGAATTCAAGCCCAGTATACATGTACATGCGCATGTGCCCGCACGCACACACACACAGACAGACAAAAACAAAAATCTAAGCAACTACTTCACCTCTCTAAGACTCATCTACAAAATGCAGTTATTATCTACATTCTTTACCTGTTGATTAGAGGATGAGATAACATAATATATGTAAAAAAATTGTAATCTGTGAATGCAAAAGTACAGAGAACTAAGGCCGGGCGCTGGTGGCTCACGCCTGTAATCCTAGCTACTCAGGAGGCTGAGATCTGAGGATCGCGGTTCAAAGCCAGCCCGGGCAGGAAAGACCGTGAGACTCCTATCTCCAATAAACCACCAGAAAACCGGAAGTGGCGCTGTAGCTCAAGTGGTAGAGTGCTCGCCTTGAGCTGAAGAGCTGAGGGACAGCACCCAGGCCCAGAGTTCAAGCCCCACGACCGACAAAAAAAAAAAAAAAAAAAAAAAAAAAAGTACAGAGAACTAAACTTTATTACTATTAATGCCATTATCAAGAATGTCACTATCATCATTGTCACAATCACTACAAAATGACTCCATCTTGGTCTTCTGATGCCCCGTTCTAGAACAATAGCTAAAGGTGCCACAAGATAAGAAAGGAAGCCAGGTGTTGGTGGCTCACGCCTGTAATCCTAACTACTCAGGAGGTTGAGGTCTGAGAATTGAGGTTCGAAGCCAGCCTGGGCAGGAAAGTCCTTGAGTCTCTTATCTCCAGTTAATCATAGAAAGAGCTGGAAATGGTGCTGTAGCTCAGGTGGTAGAGTGCTAGCCTTGAGCAAAAAGGAGCTCAGAGACAGCCCCCAAACCCAGAATTCAAGCTCCAGGACCAGCAAAAAAAGAAAAAAGAGAGGAGACAGATGTAGGATTACAGGGTGTTATTTATTGGGGACTTATTGACAGAGTGTGGTTTGGGGAGCAGAGACCAGTGAGTTCCCACAATTTGTGTCAGGAAGTTGGGTATATTTACAGATTAGAACAAAAGTGATGTCATCCTGGCTGGAATGCATCTAGTTTATATTAAGATAATATCAAAGATTCGGGCACATCCCTGAGGCCAGGATCTGATTGCCAGATTTCATGTGTGACACTAAAGATTTTATCTACTTTCGGTTTTCAGGAAAACTGGGTTTACTCAGGGGCAATCCTGGCAGTGACCGCTCATGATGGCTGCTGTCAGGTCAAGCTGAATCTGCACTCATCCTATGCTAAGATCTCTGAAGCAGTTCATGCCTTTAACTTGGACATAACAAACTCAGCAACTCACTAGTTCCTAGGGCTTGCTGGAAGGAGATAGGGACAAGCTAATCTATAAAGCCAAGTTTACTAAAGAAGGAAAGCCGTGTTGTGAAATGCTCACGTGTACACCAGCTAGGGAATCCAAGTGACAGGGAAATATCTCCTTTACCTGGATAAATTTTGGCTGGGACACAATTGAGGGAGACCCGGCAAACACAGCGAAGGGTGTTTGTGAGCCTTCCACTGAAATCAGAGCAGTTCACCCTTGCAGACAGATTGGAACCCCAGAATGGATGTGTCCGCTTTCCTGGCTAAAAGAAAGGCTGAAGGGGTCGCTGCTGGAGCACAGCGGCAGAGTGGGGGCACTGCGAAAGTGAAGAGAAAGCAGGGCAAACAAGGACCTGGACCACAAGAAAGCAAGTAGACACCAATGAGAAAGGAAGGCATCTATCTATGGCTGGTGAGAGACTGTCATTTCCAGGGAGAGGAGAGAGCCATGGTAGAGGTGGGTAAAGAGAATTCACATTCACATTTGTGGTCACGATGACTATGAAGCTGGTGGCTCTCTACTCAGCATTTCACTCACATATCTTAAGAAATCCTCCCCCAAGATGTCATATTGCTGGGGGAAAACTATTGCTAGACACACTGCATCGTGGACAGCATCTCATTATACCCTTTTCCCAGTGACAGAGGCACTGATCTCATAGCCATGGACTGAGTGATCTTTGACACCAAAAGTTTTTGTCAATTGCCTAAGACCAGACACTAAGAAGAGATGAGGCTCGCCTTTAACAACATCACAGGCTGAGCACACCTGCAGATCTCAGCCAGTCATGCTGGCTGCCTGGGAGTCACAAAAGGAGACAGATTGGAGCATGGTGGAGGTGAGTCAGAATCCTAAAAGGATCAGGCCAGGTCTTCAGACCTATGGCCTAGGTCATGGGAGATGGATGGGAACCATCTAACTTCATCCTCAGCTGATGTAATTCAGCGTTGTAATTGTGTAACTTGCTTTTCAGTCTTTCCTTCCTGCCTTGGCTCAAGATGTAAATGTTTCAGAATCCAGACTAGCTTTGGATGGAGAGAAAAACTGTCTACTGAAATCCTTGAAACAGCATGAAGTGGCAGCACAGAGTTCGTTGCTGGCAGTGAGGAACCGAGCTAGTCAGTTTACTCCTATCAGCCTGTTTCCGTGACATTTCATACTTGAATAGAACTGAGAAGTGGTATAAACCATCTGTCATGTTCTTGGCTCAGAGGAGGCACTCCAGAAAGCCAGTTCTTCCTCTTTCCTGCTGGACTCAGAACCGCTTTACAACTAGGGACCAGAGCGCCCCTTTAGGACTCTTGGAGAATACAGCAAGGAGGCCAGGCCTCCCACCAGAGAGGCTTGCTTGCAGGTCTGAAGCCTCTGGCAGGGGAAGAAATAGCACAACTTTGGTACCCACGAGATCCCAAATAATCACCTAGTTTGGAAGAAATGGAGTCACCTGGGCATAATGGCATATGCCCATAATCGCAGCACTCAGGAGGCTGAGGCATGAGGATCGCCAGTTTGAGGGCCAGCATGGGCTACCTGGTGAGATATTATCTTTAAAAAAATGGTATCATAGAATAGAGAGGGCAAGGAAGTGGCACTGTGGTTTCAGTGGTAAAGGGCTCACCTTAGGCTGAAGAGCTCAGGGACAATGATCAGGCCCAGAGTTCAAGCCCCACAATCGACAAAAAAAAAAAAAAGAATAGAGAAGGCAAGAGGGCTTCTATTAGAAGCCAGACTTAGCCAGGCACTGGTGACTTACACCTATAATCCTAGCTACTTAGGAGCCTGAGATCTGAGGATCACAGTTCAAAGCCAGCCCAGGCAGGAAAGTCTGTGAGACTCTTCTCTTCAATGAATCACAAGGAAAAACAAAAAAAACGGAAAAGCAGAGCTGTAGCTCAAGTGGTAGACTAGCCTCAAGCTGAAAAAGCTCAGGGACAACACCCAAGCCCAGAGCTCAAGCCAAAGACAGAAAGAAGAAAGAAGTCACCACCAGACTGGAACTTCCGTAGGCTGAAGTTGGTGGGTGAGTCTCTCAGACAAGTGTTCCTCTTGGGCTTTGGCTACCTTCCCCCACTCCCAGTACACCTTGCCCCACAGAGTCCAGACAGTCTCAAGCCCCTTTGCCGTGTTTCAACTGCCCCTGTTAGGTCCAGTTCCTGGGATTCTCCTTCCTAAGGCTAACTATGGGATGGGATATGGCTGTCCAGGGCTCTCTCCCCTCTTTGCCACCCTTGGCAGGATAGGGGTAGAAAGGACACAGACCTGAGCAAACTATTTCACCATTTAAGCTTCATGTCCTCATTATTACAAGAGGACGAATTCCCCTTCTGTGTGTTTAGGGGCAGGGGGGCTGTGCTGTGCTGTGCATGCCAGTCCGTGCTAGTCCTGGGCTTGCACTCAAGACCTGGGCACTATTTCTGAGATTTTTTATTTTTTTTATTTTTGCTGAAAGCTAGAGCACAACCGTTTCAGCTTGACTTCTGGCTTTTTGGTGGTTAATTGGAGATAAGAGTCTCAGGGACTTTTCTGCATTAGCTGGCTTCAAACCAAGATGCTCAGATCTTACCATCTCAAATAGCTAGAATTACAGGCCTGAGAATCCCTCTTTTAAGGGTGTTCCTCTCTACAGGAAGCAGCCAAGACAGCCACAAATTTCCCACTGAAAGTATGTTAAAGGTTCCAAACAAAGCACTAAGTTCTGACTACTGCTGACGTAGACATACAGAGCCAGAACTCTAGTATTGTCAAATTGAGACAACAAACTGTAGAAAATCTAAATGTGTGTTTGTGTTATGCATCCATACATGCACTTGACTCAGAAGTGTTTTATAACCTTTGATTAGTTTTTTGTTTTTGTTTTTTTGAAATGAGAGCCAGGCACGGGTGGCTCATACCTGTAATCCTAGCTACTCGGGAGGCAGAGATCTGAGGATAGTGGTTCAAAGCCAGCCAGGGCAGGAAAATCCCTGAGACTCTTATCTCCAATTAACCACCAGAAAACTGGAAGTGGTACTGTGGCTCAAAGTGATAGAGCACTAGCCTTGAGCTGAAGAGCTCAGGGACAGCGCCCAGGACCTGAGTTCAAGCCCCACAGCCACAAAAAAAAAAAAAAAAAGGAAAGAAATTTAATGGCTGACTAGTCTTATCTCTATGACATAAGATTAGGATGACTGAATCCCTTTTTTTAAATTTTGTACACTTAAGTTTTAATGTTTTAAGTTATGTCTTGCTGTTACCTTTTAACAGAGACACTGTATCATACTATTTGACTTTACAAATAACTATGGTAACAAATGAGATACAAATACATAAATAAATCATGCTAATCAGACTTTTCACTCATCACTTTGCTCTTCATTTTATATTAGTTTACTAATTTGCCCCTAGAAAACCAGGAAAAGGGTCTGGGAAGGTGGCTCAGTGATAGAGCGCTTGCCTTGCATGCCTGAGGCCCTGGGTTCGATTCCTCAGCACCACATAAGCAAAAAGAAAAAAGCCGGAAGTGGCGCTGTGGCTCAAGTGGTAGAGTGCTAGCCTTGAGCTGAAGAGCACAGGGATAGCGCCCAAGCCCAGAGTTCAAGCCCCACGACCAACAAAAAAAAAAAGAAAACAGAACCTACTGAAAACACTTTAAGAAGGTGGAGTGGGATGAAGGAGAGCAATAGTGATGGAGGTTGATCAGGATACATTGTTTATATGTATGGCAATGTCACAATTAAACCGTCCTTGTATAACTAACATGTGCTAATTTTAAAAAAAACAAATAGGAAAATCAATAGATATAAGTGAACAAAAATCCCAGACTCAAAGGGGCTCATTATGTCCTTGAGAAAGCAGTGTTCATGTCAAAGTGCCACACACACACACACACACACACACACACACACACACACACACACACACACACACACACACACACACACACACACACACACACACACACACACAGAGCAAGAAATTCCAGATTTGTCTATCCCTGAACCCCTCAACACTTGGTCTCCAGGAGGGAAAACTTGAGAACTTGTTTCCTTGGTCCTGCCAACGACCACAAGGGCTTAAGAAAACATCTGCCTTCTAGTACTTGTCTTGCCACTAGCCAGCTATGTGATGCTGGACTAGGCCCTTTCCTTCTCTGATACTCTGTTGGAGTAGGGGATGGCTATACCAACCTCTAAGAAGATCAATTGACAGTTTAAAAAAAAAAACTCATTTTCTGGGCTGGCAAGGTGGCTCAGTGTTAAGAGTGCTTGTCTCACATGCTATGAGGCCCTGGGTTCCATTCCTCAGCACCACCTAAGCAGAAAAAGCCGGAAGTGGTGCTGTGACTCAAGTTGTAAAGTGCTAGCCTTGAGCTGAAGAGCTGAGGGACAGCACCCAGGCACAGAGTTCAAGCCCCATGACCAGCAAAAAACAGAAAACAAAACAAATTTGTTTCTTTCTGTAGGTACTGGGACTAGAACTCAGGATCTTGTACTTGCTAAGCAGGCATTCTACTACTTCTGCCATACCCCAAACCCTTTTTATTTCTCAGGTAGGGTCTAGTGCTTTTCCCAGATGGCCTTGAACACTGATCCTTCTACTTCCAACTCCCTTATAGCTTGGATCTGGCTTGGACCACATCTGGCTTAATAAAAGCACATTTTTAATGGTAAAATATTGCACCAAGCTAAGTAAAGCTGAGCAGGGCTTCCCCGCCTTTGCATAACGCTGTGCCATTTTTTACTTTGTGAGAGATATCTAAAGAGGAGAGAGAAGAGGGGACTAAAGGAGGGAACTCAGCAGCCAATGGCCTTTCCCTTCACCCTGGAAATGCTAAACCAAAACACAAAGAGGAAGAGGGAGGTGGGCACATGTTGGGGGGGGGTGTCCTTCGGAAGAGTGGGTAACATGTACAGAAACGTAACTGTTCCCAGTGAGTTTGAGCTCTTCCAGGAGGATCCCATTCCCCAGCTGCAGATACCAGACCCAGGGCCTAGGAAGAAGCCAGCCAGGAAATCTCTCCTCTGCCCCATGCCCATCCATTCCAGGGCATCTCAGTCCAGTCCAGCAGCCAACAGCTGGCTGGGTCAACAATCTGTGGGCAATCTGGGCCACAGAATAGGCACAGGAGGACAAACACAAGAGCCGGGGCTCCACCGACTCTGTGTCTAATCACTATAAGGCATTTGACAAGTTGTCACAGCGCACTGGAATGTTTTTTCCTCTCTGTATGATGATGGGGTTGGACTAGAACAGAACCCTGCTGGCACCACAGTAACCCCCATTTCTGGTAACAGGCAATGGAGTTTCCAAACAGAGGCCTATTGAAAGCCATTCCCTGCAACCTCAGCCAGGAATACTGAACTTTTCCCTCTGGTTCCGGCCCTCAGGCAACCCTGTCCCCTGCTCCTAACCACAGTGGAAATCTGTGAACTCATTTTCCTTCCCTCCCTGAAGCAAGGGGAAGGCAGGGAGGTGGAGAGGAGCCAGCCGCAGGGCAGCATGGGAGGAGGACATGAAGGAGGGCTGGAAGACTCAGCACAGAGGGTTGCTACAGAGGACCAGGATAAAAGACACAAACACCAAGATCAAACAAACCAAGCTTTATTCAGAAAAGCATACTGGTAACCGCCACTAAACTACTAGATGAGGCATACCCACCCCTCTCCTCATCTCCTCACTCCTCCTGTACCAACCCTCTCTTGGCCTTCAGAGACACTGAAAAAAATCACCTTCTAGGTCCACAAGTGGCTCCCAAACTTTGTGACTGGAAGCTACTAAGGTAGTCTTAAGATGGCTAGACTCCTGGTGTCAGGCCTACAAGACAAGCCCCAGTATCCAAGTGCTCTGGACCTGATAGGTGGTCAGACCCTTGGCACAGGCCCTGGAGGGTAAGGGAGGTGTGATGGCAGTTTTATCTGTCCTTCTCACATCTGGCAGAACTAAAGGCCTGCCAAACTGCTGGAAGCCAATCAGGAAGGCACTTCTGGAAGAGCCAGTGAGCTCTGGAATGCTACAGGTACATCTTTGTAGATGAGGCACTGGGAAGATCAAGATGCATGCTCCTGAGTAAAGTTGCCTGGACACAGACAGACCATCAGGGTCAGGGACCAAGAAAGAGACCTGAGCTGAGGGTATAGTTCAGATGGCGATCTTTAAAAAAAAAAAAAAAAAAAGAAGGAGGAGGAGGAGGAGGAGGAGGAGACGACAACGACCACGACTATGACAAAAGAAAAAGGAATAAAAGCTGGAACTAAAACGCATTATTTAGGAAATAGGCCACAGATCTCAGGTCCAGGTGTCCAGAATCTTTTGTCCAAATTATAAGAGAATCAGGAAGGCAGAGTCAGTCTTCCTTGGCACCACTCTTCTGTTGGATGATGTGGGCAGGAGGCTGTGGATGGAGGACCTCCTCTCTTCCACCTGTTCCACTGAAGTGAAGATTCCAAAACCTGCTGTTAGGCTCAAGCCAGAAAGGTGTTGCCAGCCAGGGTGGCAGGTCCCAGGACAGAGCGGCTTGATAGGCTCTGGGAATCTCTACCACCTCAGCAACATGGAAACCTACAACAGAAAGAAGTCCTGGACTGACAAGCTACCCAGATTTCCTAGCAAAGCCCACTCCAGGGCTGGCTGGCACTGTCTCTCATTGGAAATATCAGTCAACTCTCTCTGGAGCAGGGCTGTGAGGCCCAGCCTACACCTATGGGAAAAAATGTTCTGGGATTTCCCAGAGAGAGAGAAAAAAAACATGAAAAACATTTTTAGTGGGTAGAATTTCAGTTCTGCAAGATGAAAATAGTTCTGGAAATTGCTGGTGTGCCAGTGGCTCATGCCTGTTATTCTAGCTACTCAGGAAGCTAAGATCCAGAGGATTATTGTTCCAGGTTATCCTAGGCAGAAAAGTTCACTAGATTTCATCTCCAAAATAACCAGTCAAAATGCAAGGCTAGGGCTGGGAAGGTGGCTCAGGGGTAGAGTGCTTGCCTTGTATGCATGAGGCCCTGGGTTCCATTCCTCAGCACCACATAAGCAGAAAAAGCCAGAAGTGGCGTTGTGGCTCAAGTGGTAGAGCACTAGCCTTGAGCTGAAGAGCTGAAAGACAGCACCCAGGCCTAGAGTTCAGCCCCCATGACCCCTCCCCCCCCAAAAAAAGGCAAGGCTAGAGATGTGGCTTAAGTGACAGAGTGCCAGCCTAGCAAGCACAAGGCCCTGAGTCCCCCACCAAAAGCAAAGTGCTCATAGCGGGTGGGGTATGGTCAACTGGTAGGGAGTTGAGAGCATGGTCAGCACACATGAAGCCTTGGGTCCCATCCCCATGTAGTCTCTTATATTCTGGTTTCTAATACAGAGAAGGCTCTTCTTCAAAGCACAGACCTTCAAAGGATTTAGCAAAAAGGTTGAATTTTCACAACTGTGATTACTGTCACCCCTCCAACTTTCTCTGAATGAAAACCCTTTCATTTTAGGGAAAGGAAGTGATGTGCTTTTTTTGGGGGGGGTCTTTTCTTTTTTGGTACTGGGAATCAAAGCCAAAAGACATTGCACTTGCTAGGTAAGTGCTTTGCCGCTGAGCTACATCCTGGCCCTTGTGCTATGCTTTTTGTTCAAAATCTTATCACTCCTTCCAGAAAACCAAGGAATGTCTTACCTTAGAGATGACGCCAGCTGTTCACTGACTCCAGAGACTTCTCTTCCCTTTGGTGGGCACTGCCCAGGCTGCCAACTGATCACTCAATGCCAGGATGTCTTACAGCTGACTGTTACTACATAGGTAACTTGGGTTCCATTTTCTTCAACAGTATAAGGGAATGTTCAAGTTCACTTGTTCCCAGGTCTCTGGCCGGTGAGGAACCAGCTAGTTCCTTCCTTTCTGGGGAATGTCCTCAGTTAAGAGAACTTCCTTATCAGAAGAGCTTCCCAGATGTTCAGTAGGTTGGACTGTGGGCTGACATCTGAAGGTAGGTAACACTGGCCCAGGCCTAGATGCAGTTCATGCAGCCAACTCAACCTCTGTGCTTGGGCTTCTTGGACTGTAGGCATCCTGAGTCCTTGCTATGCTAAGGAATATCAGTCTCCAAAAAAGGAGAGAGTGTGCCATTGTCAAGTGCAGCTGGCTTCCGAACCCTCTCGCTGCTGGCTCCTCAGCCAAGTTTCCTGGACCAACAGTGCTGAAGAGGGCTGGCACCCGATTACCTTGGGCTGGCTGTTCCCCAAAACAGGCTCTGGGTAACCATCTGTATAAAGACAAATCTGGGGTGGGCCTCACCCCAACATTCGTGTTGATGGCGTGGAATCCCTAATGCACAGATCTGGAGGGGTGAGGTGGAGCGGAGGCTGGTGAATGAGATCTAAACAGACCACCTGTGGCATTTGGAGGCCAGGAAACTTAAGTGTGTTTGGGCTTGGCCTGCATGAACAAAGCCGGAGGAGGCAGAGGCAAGCCAAGACCCCACAGGCCTTCCTCATCCATCCCCCACCTCGGAAGACTGGCCCCACCCCAAGTCATCAAAGCACCCAAGGATGGGCAAGGAGAGCCTGCAAGATGTCTGCACAATGCCCAAATAAAACCCAACTTGGCAGAACTCATGGCGCATGCCGGGACCAACGCAGGCCTGTCCCCAGCCCCACCCGTGGCTACCAGCCGGCCATTTGCAGCACCTGAAGCTAGGACAGGGACCAGGGTCTGCGGAAAGGAGTGGCCTTCCGAAGGCCGGAGGAGACGGGAAGCAGGGGGCGGGGGTGCAGCTCTAAGACTGTTTCCAATTTGTGAGCTTCTCCGGATCTACGCGGCTGCGTCTGTCCACGTCTCGCTCTCAGTAGGGAAGGGGGAAAGGAGTTGCAAGGCTTCGCCTGGAGCTGCCAGGGGGGAAGCGGAGATTGGGGAGGTGTCTGGACCCCCCGGGGGCGCTCTGAGGGTGCCCGGAGACGGCTCAGCGGCCGGCGGCGCTGACATCCCGCTGGAAGTGCACGTCGGGGGTCCTGGATGCGGGCGGCAGTGGAAATGCAAGGCAGCGGGGAGGGTGCCGGGGCGCGGGGACGCGGGAGGGGGGGGGCGGCGACGGCGGGAAGAAGTCCGAGGGTTCCCCCGCGCCGATCGGAGCCTCGGTGGCCTCACACTACCTCCTGCTTGCCCTGGTAGCGACGGCAGCAGCCGTAGAGCGCAGAGAGCAGGTAGAGGCCGAGGCACAGGCCGCCGCAGACGGCGGCCGCCAGGAAGGCATGGTAGGCGCAAGGCAGTGGGTAATTCTTGAGGTTGCAATAGCTGTGGCGCTGGGTCTGGTCGATCATGACGCCCGTGGCGGCCCCGTAGAGGGCGGCCGCCAGCAGGTCGTGTGCCACGTTGACGACGAGCCAGCGCGAGCCCAGCACGGGCACCAGCTCGTACTTGCCCAGCAACGTGAGGAAGTAGAGGCCCAGGGTGAGCAGCCAGAAGAGCACCGACACGAAGAGCGCGAAGTGCACGGGGCCCTGGTACTTGCTGGTGGCGATGGTGACCCAGAAGGCGGCTCCGGCCAGCAGCTGCAGCAGCCGCAGCACGCCCAGCGGGCCGCGCAGGAAGGCCCGCTGCAGGCGCACGGCGCCCCGGGCGGTGCGCGCCGGGGGCGGCGGCTGGCGCGGCGGCGGCGGGGGCATGGCTCCCCGGCGCGGGGGCGGCGGCGGCGGCGCCCCGAGCAGCGGAATGGCGGCGCCTTGTTGGCGGGGACGGCCCGGCGCGACTGCCCCGAGTGCCCGCTGCGCCCGACTCCCCAGCCGGTTCTTCCCCCAGCCTCTCCCTTTCCCCCTACCCCGCCTCCCCTCTCTCCTCCTCTCTTTCTCTCTTTCCCTCTCTCCACCCCTCCACCCCTCTTGCCCGCCCTTTTCCCTTCCCCTCCACGGTCTCCACCCCTGCTCGCTCCTCCCGGCTTCCTGCCATCCCTCTTTCCGTCTCCATCTCCACCCTGGCGCGCCCCCCCTCCTCGCCTCACTCCCTGCTCTGATTCCTCGGTCTGCAGGCCAGGGTGGAGCGCGCCCGCACCCTCACCCCCCTAGCTTGCCACGGGCCTGCCCACCGCTGCCGCCCTCTCCGCTGGGCCCAGTTTGCTACATCTGGGGCTGTCCCTACCCGGCCTGTTTCCTGGGCTCAGGCCCAGCTTCAGGGGGGAAGCCAGCCTCGCCACTGTCCTCCCAGCCTCCAGCCAGGACCCTTTTTTTCCCCCTCTTTGTCCAGTCATTTTTCTACTCCTTGGCTTCTTGGCCCAGCTCGTGCTCCAGGGGCTGGGGCAGGGCAGGAGGGGGGATGGGAGCAGGGCCTGGTGCTAGACTGACCTTTCTCACCTGGACTTTTGCAATATCCTGCCCTGAGCCCACTGCATACTCATCCTGTCCGAAGCTGGCTGGGCTCAGGCGTTTTCACCTTGGAGGTCTAGGGCGAGCATACTTTAATATACCACAGGCCCCAACTGTCTCTCCAGTGGACACAAACGACAGTGACTGACCCCAGTCTTGTGTAACAGCCCCTCCAGGCCACCTTTACATCTTGTCTAGATTTAAAAGATGCCTTAATCTGGAATCACAGGAAAACCAGCTCCAGAAGATAACATAGCCCTCGTGTTTACCCAGCCAAACAGCCAGCTGAGGGTAATGAAGCCAATGATGTGTTGCATTATTGTTATTACTGTCCCAGTGCTTTGTGTGCATCCTCATTTAAGCTCAAAACAACCTAAAAGATACACACGACTATTGTCCTGGTTTTCCTAAATAGGAAAGCTAAGTCTGGAGCAGATCGGAACAGGATTCATATTTAAAATTCGTCTCTCTTCTCCTTCCATCAGATCCAACCTTGCTGCACTTGAGCCATTTTCTAGAACAGACCTGTTTGTTCCTTACATACTGGCACACCAAACACAGCATGGAGGTCTGTCTCTTCTATGTGGCATATTTCACAATCTATCCCCAGCCAACTTTCAACTTACTGGTTTTCCACTTCCTTCCCTTACCCAAGTACCCACCCAGAATGCTCTTTTTTTCCAAACAAACTCAAAATGTTCTTCATTTCTAGACCTCCTACTTAGCCTTCATTGCCCAGTTTAAATACTGCTGAGTTTTGTTCCTTCCTCCCATACTGTTAATTACTTGCTCTTCTAAGCCTCTGCTGGGACCATTCCTCTGAGATACTTCTACTTCTGCTGCATCATAGCCATTGGTTACCATGCCTGTCATTGCCTGGGCCTGGCACTGGAAACCCTCAGTAATGTGGGTGGAATTGACGTCTGAGTGGCACAGGAATGACAATAGAACTGAGAGAACTCCTCTAGTCAGGGAAACCATGTCTGCATCAGTTGTGCAGCAGACTGTATTGTAAAGCTAATACTGCATCTCCTGAGAAGCATCCACTGCTTTGGGGGGAACGGGTCTTCTATGGCTCCTCAGGAAGCTAATACTTGTTTGCTGCCTCCTCAGCCCACATAGTGTTTTGCGAAAGCTCTGAATGCATATAAAAATGAACAAACGGTAAGGCATAACCTCTATATCACCTCTTTGTGCCTCATCTGTAAAATAATTTTTCCCAGCAAGTAAATGTCAAGCACTTACTTAAGTGTTGGGCATGGTTTTAGGGGCTAGGGAGTCAGATGTGTGGTTTTCTAAACTGAATGCTTACTTCATGCTAAGTACTTTATATTCATTTTTCTTTTTTTTTGGGTCCAGTCGTGGGGCCTGAACTCTGGGCTTGGGCACTGTCCCTCAGCTCTTCAGCTCAAGGCTAGCACTCTACCACTTGAGCCACAGCGCCACTTCCGGCTTTTTTTCTTTTTGCTTATGTGGTGCTGAGGAATCGAACCCAGGGCCTCAGGCATGCAAGGCAAGCGCTCTACCACTGAGCCACCTTTCCAGCCCCTATATTCATTTTTCTACTTAATCCTTACACCAACCTATGCGATGACTCTTCGTAGCTGATTGGTCACTGAGGGGGAAAGCAGAGTTTAAAGGGATTAAGTTGACTGGATTCACAGAGCTGGTAGGGACAGTTTAAGCAGAAGTCCAGGTGGAACTGTCTCCACATCCACATTCCAAGTGCTTTTATGTCCTTCCCATGTTTTATCCTCAGCTACTCTCACGAGAACCCAGGAAGGGTAAGTGACTTGCCCCAGGAAACACAACTTGCAAGTGGCACTGATGGAATTAAAATTGATGCCAATCTTGGAATTTTTCCCTCAGCATCTTTTAACTCTAGGAGTTGACATCCTCCATGTCCTCTGAATGCTGCTCTTTACTAAGGCTGAGGCTTGGACCGGCAGCTAGTGGCTGAATCTGGGGGTACTGGACTGGATAATGGAATCTTTGTGAGCAGGGATACTAAGTGATACAAAGAAGAGAATCCTCTTCTAAAAAGGGGATCACCATGCTGCTGATCACATATATGGTATATAACATATGAGCACCGTTATATATTACAGACTGTGATAGACAATTTGCTCCAGGAAAGTTAGAATGAACTTGTGACTTTAAATGAGCATCATTATTCCACAATACTGTGAATTTCCGGAAATTAAGTAATCACTTAATCACGATCAAAAAAAAAAAAAAAAAAAAAAGAACCTTGGGGAAGGGAGGGAGGGAGGGGATGGTAGGGGGAAAACAATGGAGGGGGTAACAATGTTCAAGAGGAAGTGGAAGTGTACTCATTACCTCACTCATGTAACTGTAACCCTCTGTATAGTATCTCTACAATAAAAAAAATTAAAAAAAAAAAAATAAAAAAAAATAAAAAGGGGATCAGACTATGTTGGTTATGGTGCCACCTGGTGGTGGACCAAGCTTCAGCCACAGGAGACATGCCTAGCTCCTTACAAGGAAACATTCTACAGTGGCTTTGGGACCATGATATTTTTAGCCTCTGGAATCCTGAAAACATTCCAAGGGGTGATGGAACACATTCTCTGGAAAAGCATAGCCATGTAGGAAAAAAAATCTTGATTCCATCCAACTCAATAGATCTGGTCTGAGCACCTGTTAGATACAAACACCTAGCTGTTGTCCTGCACTCAAATGTTGGCACTCTGCTGGAAGTGGAAGAATGCTTATGGACATCAAAGAAGTAGAAAGGAGGGTTATAAAGAAAATTCAAAGGGGAAGAACTGGAGAGTCTCTAAGAGCACAGTGTTATTGAAGGATGAATAAAATTTGGATAAGCAGACATAGCAGACATAGGATGTTATCTTTGGGTATGCCAAGAATACAAGATTATATTTGCTCTTTGGCCAGCCATTCCTCCAGGTTGTGTTTGCAGCCAGAAACTTTGAGAGATGAAGGAACATCTTTTCCCAAAGAGGAGGCTTGTTTACCATAGGAATGGAGGTGGCAGGTACTTCAAGTTCATTGCTGCTCAACAAGGCCTCAGTCCATGTATATGCATCTAGGACTCTCCATACTGTCCCCATACGTGCTGAGGTGAAGGAGAATAGACCTAACTATGATGCTCATGCTGCCTTGTTTCTGACTCAGGAATCCATCCAGAGAGGATGGTTTAGCATCTATCTGTGAGACAATCACTGAAAGGTAAATCACTGAAAGGGCTCTGATCTAATCAGTGGATTCATCCACCATCAGAATTATAATTTGATAGCATTAGTGGGAGGTGATGGAAACTTTCAGAAGTGGGAGCTAATTGGAGGAAAGATGTCACTAGAGGTATGTCCTGGAGAGATAGGCCCTGGCTCCTGTCTGTCTCTCTGTTTCTGTCTCTCTGTCTCTGTCTCTCTCATACACACCACACACACACACACACACACACACACACACACACACACACACACACACACACACACACACTTATGCTTCCTGGCTGCCATAAAGTGAGCAGCCCTGCTACTGCCATGTGCTCCCCGCTATGCCTTGTTTCAGGCCCCAGCTGACCATAGATGGAAACCTCTGAAACAGAGAGAACTGAAATAAGTAATTCCTCCTTTTAACTGTCTCTCTCAGGTATTAGTCACAGTGACTGACCCTCCTAATATATGTAGTAGGCAGAGGGAAACATGCAAGCCAAAACAGGGCCCAGGCTGCTCAGAGAACAAAATAGTATGTTTGCTTGGTTGATTTTCTGAGCTCCAGGGCAGTGATTCTGGGTGTGTCCAGAAGCTGAGACAAGGAAGAAGGTGTTGCGCACCTTGAAATCCCATGATTGGCACTGGCTGTACAGAGTTTCTATTCTGTCTTCAGCCTCTGCTATGATTGAAGTACTGACTTCATGGACTCAGTCACATTTGTCTAATACCTTTTTATGTGTGAGGACCTTGACTGGCACTTGACACAAATCAGGTAACAGCAAAATTCATAGCAAGAAAACAGATGGGGACTGGGAAGGTAGCTCAGCCCTGGGTTCGATTCCTCAGCACCACATAAACAGAAAAAGCTGGAAATGGTGCTGTGGCTCCAGTGGTAGAACACTAGCCTTGAGCTGAAGAGCTGAGGGACAGTGCCCAGGCCCAGAGTTCAGGCCCCATGACCGGCAAAAAAACAAAAAAACAAAAGAAAAAGAAAACAGATGAAGCCAGGCACTGATGGCTCATGCCTGTAATCCTAGCTACTCAGGAGGTTGAGATCTGAGGCTTGCTGTTCAAAGCCAGCCCTGGCAGGAAAATCTGTGAGACTTTTATCTCCACTTAACCACCAGAAAACTGGAAGTGGCAGGGTGGTTCAAGTGGTAGAGCACTTGCCTTGAGGTGAAAAGCTCAGGGACAGTGCCCAGGCCGAGTTGAAGCCCCACGACCGACCAAAAAAAAAAAAAAAAAGAAAAGAAAAGAAAATGGATGAATATCAGGACCTAAGAATCTTGTCCTGAATTAAGTTACTAGACAAACATGGGGACAATTTTACCATAGACTTGGCATCATGCTGCAGTTGTATGTGTGCACTAGAAGAATCCTAAAAGACCATTTGTTCCAGGTTTCTCATGTTGTTAGAACCAGGCTAAGTTAAACAAATAGAGTACCAAAGAAAAATGAATTTTCCCAGGTAACCTGAGACACATAAGTACAGACTCCAGGAATGGAACAAACTGTGGCCTGGCATTTACTTAAATTTACAAAGTGAGGAAGAATAGGACCAAACTTGAAAGGCAGGATCTCTCTGTAGAGAAACAAACAAACAAACTCCAGGCTAGTCATAAAAAGGAAAATTCCAAAGATAAAGGTTTGAAGTAAATTATTGAATTAAACAGGTTACTGGAATTCAGTGAATAACAGTGAATCTCAGAAAGAGACAGAAAAACCTGGAAAGTGGTTTGATTTTGGATGTGATAAGTAAGAAGTTTGGAATGTGGTTTTTGCTTCAAGGACTTAGTAACTGTTTTTTAAAGTTTTTTATTGTGAAACTGTACAGAGGGGTTACAGTTACATGAGCAAGGTTATTACTTTTCTTACAGAGACTGTAATTGCTATTTCACTAACTTGCTTCTTTGATGGGAAGATTTGGGATAAGGACTTTGCCTTGTGACTTATGGCCTTGGTTATTGGAATGACTGGAATTATAATCGCCATTTTGTAATCACTAATGCTAGCTCTGCTTCTGTAACTTGCTTCTTTGCCAGTCTCGAAACTACCACTGGCCACCTGTGAGTGGCGCGCTACTCCCCCATGGATCTTGCCTTTAAATACCCTGATCTATTTGATTTTATTGCTGTTCTTCACTGTCTTGGTATAGTAATAATAATAATAATAGCCGTGGTGGCTGTTAAACAAGTCCTAGTTCTATTGACTGAGTGTTGGTGACTCCTTTTGCCGATCGTGGTTTGAGTTCCACCAGCCCCAGGAAGTGGGGATACTTAAATGTTACAGAAAAGTAGCCAAGACCTAGAAAGGGGAAGTGGCTGGCCCCAGATCAGACAGCTGGTGAGTTATAGGAGAGCCAAGTCTAGAACGTAGATTTCCTGACACACACTCCTGTGCTCACTGGGTGGCATCATTGGAGCAGCACCCATACGGAAGTTCCCTGACACTATAGGCAGGGCGTCTGTATGAGAACCAGGCCTGGACTACACACATCTAAAATCTTCCATGCCTGTTCCCACTGTGACTTCCACTAGGTTGTAAGAACAGAGGCTATCCAGTGGACACTTCTAGGAAGGGACCGGGTGGCTCTTTAGTTTGTTCATCTGTTCCTAAGGAGTCCCTGGGCTTTTTCCCGAGTCACAAAGCAGCCTAGATTTTAGGCAATTTGGGGGGTCACAGTCCAAGCCTGGGAAAGTAGTGAAAGATATTTGTCTTAAAAACTCAGTTCCCATTCCTCAGATGATGCTAGTCAAGGCCTGACAGGGACCTATAGATGCCAGCTAAGCTTACTTTTTTTTTTTTTTTGCCAGTCCTGAGGCTTGAACTCAGGGGCTGGGCACTGACCTTGAGCCCCTCTGTGTTCAAGGCAAGTGCTCTACCACTCTGAGCCACAGTGCCACTTCCGACTTTTTCTATGTGGTGCTGAGGAATCAAACCCAGGGTTTCATGCACTCTAGGCAAGCACTGTACCACTAAGCCACATTCCCAGACTAAGCTTACTTTTATCCTAAAACCAGGTCATCAGAAGAAGGACTAGACTGAGCATAGTGGCACATAATTACAGCTATTCAGGAGGTGGAGATAAGAAGGCTGTAGTCCAAGACAAATCTGGGAAAAGCTGGAGATGCTATCTAAAAATAAGCTAAAGCAAAAGGGGCTGGGGACATGGCTCAAGTGGTAGAGCTTACCTGCCTAGCAAGCATCAGGACTTGAGTTCAAACTCCAGTACTACTACCAAAGAAACAGAGACAGAAGCTAGGAAAGCAAAGGTCTGGAGGATGATAGATATATAGTGCTATTATATTGTATAAAACTCTGTTTGGGGCTGGAAGGTGGCTCAGTGGTAGAGCGCTTGCCTTGCATGCCTGAGGCCCTGGGTTCAATTCCTCAGCACCACATAAGCAAAAAGGAAAAAGCCGGAAGTGGCACTTGGCTCAAGTGGTAGAGCGCTAGCCTTGAGCTGAAGAGCTGAGGGACAGCGCCCAGGCCCAGAGTTCAGGCCCCACGACCAGACCAAAAACAAAAAAAAACAAAAACAAAAACTCTGTTTTATGGTTAGCCTTTTAAAAAAAATTTTATTGTAAAGATAATATACAGAGGGGTTACAGTTATATAAGATGAATACATTTCTTCTTTTTCTTCCCCTTCTTCCTCCTCCTCCTCCTCCTCCTCCTCCTCCTCCTCCTCCTCCTCCTCCTCCTCTTCTTCTCCTTCTCCTTCTCCTTCTTCTTCTTCTTCTTCTCCTTCTCCTTCTTCTTTTCTTCTTGTCATGAGGCTTGAACTCTGGGCCTGGGTACTGTCCCTCAGCTTTTTAGCTCAAGGCTAGCATTCTACCGTTTGAGCCACAGCACCACTTCCAGTTATCTTAGTGGTTTATTGGTGATAAGAGTCTCACAGACTTTCCTGCCCAGGCTGGCTTTGAACCACGATCTTCAGATCTCAGCCTCCTGAATAGCTAGGATAACAGGCATGAGCCACTGGTGCCCGGCTAAATTTCTTTTTGAACAGTGTTAACCCCCCTTTATTTTCTCCAACTTCTCTTCCTTTGTGCGTAGTCTTGTTCTAGGAACTCTGCTTGCTGTCTTAAAGTAAGTGGCTATTTAGTGTCGCTACCGCCTCGACCAGCAAGGAAGACGCGATTACCGGACTCTTCTCTCTGCAGTTTATTCAGGACCTTTTTTTAATCTTCTGACCCCAACCCCGGGGAGAATTCCCCACAGCATTAAGTACCCGCTGGGTAGCCAACCCTGATACGCCACGTGGGAACCACCAATAGGTTCAGGTGCGGGGAAGCAAGCCAGATTCTTTGCTTTAGCCATATCAGGAGTTGTTTACCACAGAGAGCACTCGCCATCGGGAAGGCGGAGGGCGGAAGCTGGCACCATCTTCCAGGTGCGGCCTCTCGCAGCTCTCTACAATTTAGGAAAGTCCATGTGATAGAGGACAGGCTGTGGGCAGCCTCCTGTTGCTGAGAACAGCCACCCGCTAGCAAAAACAACAGTTATCCCTCAGCCTCACAACTGCAAGGAACTAGATTCTGCCAACACCTTGAATAAGAATGAATTAGGATTTTACCCCCATTAAGCCTCTAGTATCCAAGGCACAGCACATATCCAAGGCAGTATTATAAGGCCCTAATCAAACAACCCAGTTAAGGTCTGCCCTGTCTCCTGACCCACAGAAACTGTACCGATAAATATGAATTTTAAAAGTAGGTAGTAATTTCCTACTTCGAAATATTAAAAGAATGAATATACCCAAGTATTCAGTAGCAACCAATCCCACCATCACCAACAAGTTGGATCCAACACTTAATCTAGTTTCTACTGGTTTTTTTTGCTTATGTCAGTAATATGGACCATTAAAATTCAGTCCCACTTTCCAATTCAATGCAACTCTTGCCATGTCCTCTGATCTTCTGTGCTGGTGGCTCAGTCCCTGCAATATGAAAATGCTGATATATGAGGGTTGTGGTTTGAAGCCAGCCTGGGTAGACAAATCTGCAAGACTTTTATCTTCAATTAACCAGCAAGAAGCTGGTAGAGGTGTGGCTCAAGTGCCAGAGTCCCAGGCTTGAGTGAAAAAGGCAAGCAAGAAGCAGAGTGCTAGTGGCCCATATGTGTAATCCTAGCTACTCAGGATGCTGAGATTTGAGGGTTGCTAGCTCAAGCAGGTAAGTCTGTAAGACTATTTCCAATAAATACTACTCAGAAAAGGCTGGAAGTGGCCCAGTGGCTCAAGTGGTAGAGCAGTAGCCTTGAGCAAAAAGAATCTCAGGCCTACAGTCCTATTTTTTGAATTGGGACTACGATAGAAGGCTCAGCAATCAGTTCAGACTGCCTGACAAAACACTTTACCACTTAGGTCTTCAGACTCAGCAGATCCAATCATACTTGGTGTCCACATGGCAATAAGGGATTGTTTACCAGCCAGCTTTGCCTCCTTCCTCCTCCTCTTCCTCTTTCTTCTGTTAGCAACAAGTTTGTTCAGGTATCCAATGGCAGTGAGGTCAGAACTAAGCCTTGGTAATGAGTCATAATTGGCTTCAGATAATCACAGTACTCCAATTCCTCTTTTGCAATGACTGGTTTAAGACTGAATATACAGATGCAGTTCCAGATGACAAAATGTGAGGATAAATTTAATTGACAAATTTGAGGAAAGAATGTCCTCATTAAATAAATCTGGTTTGTGGACACTGTCAAGAGAATGAGAAGACAAACTGCACGCTAGGAGAAAGCATTTGCAAAAGATATGTCCGGTAAAAGAATTTGTTGTTGTTGTTGTTGTTGTTGGTCGTGAGGCCTAAACTCTGGGCCTGGGCACTGTCCCTCAGCTCTTCACCTCAAGGCTGGTGTTCTGTCACTTGAACCACAGTGCCACTTCTGTTTTTTTCTGTTTATATGGTGCTGAGGAATTGAACCCAGGGCCTCATGCACACAAGGCAAACACTCTACCACTGAGCCACCTTCCCAGCTCCTGGTAAAACATTAAGAACTCTTAAAATTCAACAAGCTAAACACTAAAATGGGCAAAATCCAAAATCCAAAACATTAACATCAAAGACTGATAAGGATGTGGAGCAACAGGAATGAATTCTCACTCATTGTTGGTAAGAATATGATACAGCCTCTCAGTAAAAGTCAATATAAAGCTGAGCACCAGTGACTAATACCTTAATCCCAGCTACCCAGCCTGGGCAAATAAATCTTCAAGACCCTTATCTCTAATTAATCAACAAAAAAAATAGACCTGGAGGTATGGCTCAAGGGTGTGCTAGCCAAGAGCAAGACCTCAAGGACACACATGCGTGCATGTGCGCATGCACACACACCATAGAATATACAGCACAATTACAAATCCTAAAGCAAACCAGACTTGGGTAATGATGTATCCACTGCCTACAGTGAAGTCAGTGACCCTCAGGTATAGGATGATGGTAGTGGAGGCTATAAGGTGTGAACTCAGGGGCACATGGAGACTCACTATGCTTTCTGTTCAATTTTGTTGTGAACCTAAAACTTCTCTTTAAAAAACACTCTATTTTTTTTTTTAATGCCAGGTGCTGGTAGCTTACACCTGTAATCCTAGCTATTCAGGAGGCTGAGATCTGAGGATCACAGTTGAAAGCCAGCCCAGGCAGGTAAGTCCACGAGACTCTTTTTTTTTTTTTTTTGGGTCCGGTCGTGGGGCCTGAACTCTGGGCCTAGGTGCTGTCCCTCAGCTCTTCAGCTCAAGGCTAGCGCTCTACCACTTGAGTCACAGCGCCACTTCCGGCTTTTTTTCTTATGTGGTGCTGAGGAATTGAACCCAGGGCCTCGAGCATGCAAGGCAAGTGCTCTACCACTGAGCCACCTTCCCAGCCCAAGTCCACGAGGCTCTTATCTCCAACTAATCACCAGAAAACCTGAAGTGGTTCTGTGGCTCAAGTGGTAGAGCCCTCACCTTGAGCTAAAGAGCTGAGGGACAGTACCCAGGCCTAGAGTTCAAGCCCCATGACCGATGCCCTCTTTCTCTCCCCCTGCCAAATACTCTATTTTTGTCTTGTTTGTTCATTTATCTGTGGGAAGGTAAAGGGGAACAGAAATGGAAAGACAAAGGGTGAACAAATGCAACAGTGGTTCTCACTGGACACGATGTCAAAAATGAACTATACAACGTGTTGCAGGGAGGGGGAGAACAGGAAGAAAAAACTGGGAGAGAGCAAGGGAGAGGTGACATTTTCCCAAAAGGAATGTACTCTTTACCTGACTTGTATAACTGTAACCCCTCTGCATATATACTTTAGAGTAATAGTAATAATATTAATAATAATAATTCAATGTATATCCTACAAAATTAAGAAAAGTAAGGGAACGGGTGGTAGGTGAGGGAAAGGGGGAGAATGATGAAAGGGGTGACACTGATAAGATGCATAGTAGTCATAAACTGCTTTGTTCAATGGCAACTTCTTTGAACAACTACTTAAAGATAATTATTAAATTAATAAGAAAAGGAAAAAGAGCTGGGTGCCAGTGGCTCATGCCTGCAATCCTAGCTACTCAGGAGGCTGAGGTCTGAGGATCGTGGTTCAAAGCCAGCCCGGGCAGGAGAGACCTTGGGATTCTTATCTCCAATAAACCACTCAGAAAAACTGGAAGTGGCGCTGTAGCTCAAGTGGTAGAGCACTTGCCTTAAGCTGAAGAGCTGAGGGACAGTATTCAGGCCCAGAGTTCAAGCTCCATGACTGACAATAAAAGGTGGGGAGGGGAGAGAACAGAAATAAGATAACGGTTATACATAGGAAGAAATACAGCCCTAGTTGAATTTTACTCCTGGAACTGCTGTAGCCAACTTGGGTCCATGCAGATTGGCGTTGCCAGGTGTTGAGGATGGCAGAGCAGAAGGATGAATGACACCATTGCCAGGCTAAGTCTTCCCAGAAACCCCTGCCTCTGGGCCTTTCCAGATGTGAGAAAAGAAACTTCCATTTGTTTCTGTTAGCTTAGTTGGTATGCTATCTTCCATGTATCCTGCCTGATCCCCTCTCTACCATTTCCCAATCTGTTCATGCCCAGAAAGAATGATTGACTTCAACTATATCAGAGGGTTCTCTTCCCCTCTCACCATTACTGGATCAACCAATAAAAGATACCCACAAAAAATAAAAAAAAAATAAGTTCAGAACTGTTTCCTGCCAGAACCTGACTGAGGACATTGAATCTTCTGTTTCTTACAGTCAAAAGTGTCCTAATGATTATGTATTCTCTTTCTTCTAGGTGATCATTTCTTTATTGTTTATGTAGTCCCTATTGTAGACTAGCTAGCAAATAAAAACTGTGTTTTATTTAAGGTATTCAACACTGTGTATTGGCTAGTTACTATGGATATTCAAACCATAGCTTTGGGAAACTTCTTCCCCAAAGCAACAGTGTTGGAAGGTAGGATCTGATTACAGTGAATAAGACACAAACATTCAGCCCTCACAAATGCATTAATGATGACATTGTTTGAGTAGGTTGGTTATTTAGTTATCAGAACAGTGAGTTTAGAATCATTTGTCAGTTCGTTGGTCTGTCTGTCTGAGGCATTTTGGTCTAGGATGTCCCAGCCTCTAAAACTGGCTTTGGTAAATTGCTGTAACAGCTTTAATATATTACTGTGACACTAATCTTTAATCTATATAAATGGTTTAATATTTTAGAGTTTCTATACTGTGTCATTTCTCTATAGGACTTTACTATTTATAACCTGTCCAGATGATAAGTTCACGTAAGAAGACTGGTATCTAAGTTTTTGTGCAATATCATAAACATGAGGGTGAGTGTTTTTTTTTTGTTGTTGTTGTTAGTCATAGGGCTTGAACTCTGGGCCTAGGTGCTGTCTCTGAGCTCTTCAACTCAAGGTGACTACTCTACCACGTAAGCCACAGCGCCACTTCTGGTTTACTGATGGTTAATTGGAGATAAGAATCTCACAAACTTTCCTGCCTGGGCTGGCTTTGAACCATGATCCTCAGATCTCAGCTTCCGGAGTAGGATGTCAAGTATGAGCCACCTGCACCTGGCAAAAAAGTTGTTTTTAAAGAAAGTGTGGAATGATCATTATCATTTAACAAGAATAACAGAATTTTGGGGCTGAGAAGGTGGCTCAGTGGTAGAGCGCTTGCCTTGCATGCATGAGGCCCTGGGTTCGATTCCTCAGCACCACATAAGCAAAAAGAAAAAAGCCGGAAGTGGCGCTGTGGCTCAAGTGGTAGAGCGCTAGCCTTGAGCTGAAGAGCTGAGGGATAGCGCCCAGGCCCAGAGTTCAGGCCCCACAACCGGACCCCCCCCCCAAAAAAAAGAATAACAGAATTTGCTCACAGGTTACATTGTTGCTTGTCAGCTGAGTGTGAAAGTTATCTCTGCTCTCCCGAGAACAGGACACAGGGCAACAAGAAAACTGTGTCACTGGTGGGCCAGAACTGTACAGTATAATTCCTGTAGGACAGGGGGGCAACAAGAATGGAATCGAGTGCTGGTTTACCATCTATTTACGATACAGTCATCCCCCAGTACCTGTGGGGGTGTGGGGAGATAAAAGACAGGTTCTAGGATCCCCATGAATACCAAGCCCCTTATAAAGTAGCCTAGAATTAGAGCATGCCTAGCATGAATGAAGCCTCGAGTCTGATCCCTAACATCACCAACAAACAATAACAGAAAGTTTGTACATAATGAGGACAGATCCATGTTTTCCAAATATTTTCATTCTATGCTTGGTAGAAGCACTTAGCTTGTAGTACTTCATCCTTAACAGCAACACAGAGATTATTCCCTTTTTTTTTTTTTTTTGGGTCCGGTCGTGGGGCCTGAACTCTGGACCTGGGTGCTGTCCCTCAGCTCTTCAGCTCAAGGCTAGCGCTCTACCACTTGAGCCACAGTGCCACTTCCAGCTTTTTTCTTTTTGCTTATGTGGTGCTAAGGAATCGAACCCAGGGCCTCAGGCATGCAAGGCAAGTGCTCTACCACTGAGCCATCTTCCCAGCCCTCCCTTTTTTTCTTTTCAAGTTGACTTTTCAGTCCTGGGAATCAAACTCAGAGCCTCACTTACACTAAACATACACTCTACCACTTAATTACATCTCCAGCCTTGATTACCCCCACATTAACGATGATAACTAGAAAGGAGAAAAGTGCAGTTCCTTATTTAAGGAATAGAACTCATTTCCTAACTACTGCCTTTCAGCACCTGGCTGAACCATACCGCAGCCCAAATATATGCCTATTTGCCCTTATACAAATATCCTTCCATGTTCTCAACCAAATGGAAAAAGCGGATAAGAGCATTCTAGCTAAAAAAAACTCCATTGAAAGGCCTTGTTACCCAATCTCTTCACATGCTATTGTCAGACTTCACAAAGCCACCATCATGGCAGTCTGCCTGGAAACTGGGGGCTGATGGGAAATGACTACTCCAATTACAAAATAAGTCAGAATCATAAAACAAATTTTAGTTTTTGATATTTTGTTCATCATGGATTTTTTTGCATTCTTTTTTTTACTTATTTTTATTAAGATTAAATGATTACAAAATTTCACAAATTTCACAGTATTGTGGGATAGTGATACTTAGTTAAAGTCACAAACACATTTTAACCTTCATGAGGTGCATTGTCATTATTGTGGTCTATAAAACTTATGGGTTCTACAAACTTTGACACTACAGCTATTTTTTCCAAATGGGGTGAAAGGTACATTTCTTTCCTTTTGCTTAGTGTCAGCTGTTCCCTCTTTCCCTCTCATTCCCTCCCTCCCATTGCTGCCCTTGAGTTGCTTAGTTCACTTTCATCAATGTCCAGTGCAGCGAATGGGCCCCTCTGTTGTATTTTTTTTCCCCGTTTCCCTCTGATTCTGTGACCTCCTCCCTCAGATGTGCACATGTATATACCATGTATGAGGTCAAGAACGTGGAGTCATCTAGAAATGATACAACAAATTAAGAAGAGGTCCTTTGTTTCTTGAGTCCTGATTACTTTGTCATATCTCCTTGCATTTTGGATTTAACATCCACATATCAGGGAGAATATGTGCCATTTGTCTCTTTTCTTGGCTTACTTCACTCAACATGATTTGTTATAGTTCCATCCATTTCCCTGCTAATACCATTATTTTTTCCTTTCTAATAGCTGTGTAGTATTCTTTTTTTTTTTTTTTTTTTTGGGTCCGGTCATGGGGCCTGAACTCTCGGCCTGGGTGCTGTCCTTCAGCTCTTCAGCTCAAGGCTAGCGCTCTACCACTTGAGCCACAGCACCACTTCCGGCTTTTTTTTTTCTGCTTATGTGGTGCTGAGGAATCGAACCCAGGGCCTCATGCATGCAAGGTAAGCGCTCTACCACTGAGCCACCTTCCCAGCCCCAGCTGTGTAGTATTCTATTGTATATAGATACCACAATTTTTGGATCCATTCATTTATTGTGGGGTATCTGGGTTGTTTCCATATCTTGGCTACTGTGAACAGTGCTGCAATGAACATGGAGGTGCATGTGTCCTTGTATCCTGGTTCCTGTTGCTCAGGGTAGATGACTAGGAGTAGTATGGCTAGAACACATGGTAAGTCTATATGTAGCTTTCTGAGGAACCTCCCGACTGCTTTCCAGAGTTGTTGTATTAGTTTACATTTCCACAAGCAGTTTTGCATTCTTTTTTTTTTTTTTTTTTGGGTCCGGTCATGGGGCCTGAACTCTGGGCCTGGGCGCTGTCCCTCAGCTCTTCAGCTCAAGGTTAACGCTCTACCACTTGAACCACAGTGCCACTTCCGGCTTTTTTCTTTATGTGGTGCTGAGGAATAGAACCCAGGGCTTCAGGCATGCAAGGCAAGCGCTCTACCACTGAGCCAACTTCCCAGACACCCATTTTTATCTTTTTTTTTTTCTTTCTTTCTTTCTTTTTTTTTTTTTTTTGCCTGCCAGTCATGGTGCCTGAACTCTGGGCCTGGACACTGTCCCTCAGCTCTTCAGCTCAAGTCTAACACTCTACCACTTGAGCCACAGCACCACTTCCAGTTTTTTTCTGCTTATGTGGTGCTGAGGAGTTGAACCCAGGGCCTCATGCATGCAAGGCAAGCGGTCTACTACTGAGCCACCTTCCCAGCCCCCCATTTTTATCTTTTTAAAAAATATTCTGGGCCTGGGAAGGTGGCTCAGTGGTAGAGCACTTGCCTTGCATGCATGAGGCCCTGGGTTCCATTCCTCAGCACCACATAAGAAAAAAGAAAAAAGCCGGAAGTGGCGCTGTAGCTCAAGTGGTAGAGCACTAGCCTTGAGCTGAAGAGCTGAGGGACAGTGCCCAGGCCCAGAGTTCAGGCCCCACGACCGGACCCAAAAAAAAAAAAATTCTGAATTAAGATGTTATTTATCTTATCAAGGTTTTGTTGTTGTTATTGTTGCTCATTTGTTTGTTTTTGCCTGAGAAGAATTCTTTATTCATTTCACCTTAATTTGGGTCCTGGCTAAAACCAAGTCTTGGCCTGAATGACACCAAGTGACATTCCTTACTGTCAACCTTCTCTAAATAGTACCCTTTGTAGGTGGCTACTGTCACCTGCATCCTTCTGTGAGTTTCACATGTCTCCATTTCTGGTAAGGGTTCACATGGACATAACTATGAAAGTACTTCATCTTCTCATCAGAAATACTGAATCATAAGGCTTGTGACACTGGAAATGGTTCCAAGTGTGGTAAATATAGTCACGTGTACTTGGAGACATCAGATGTTCTCTGCCCAACCTTAGTCACATCTGATGCAGAAACCACAAGTTCCTTACCATGGTGTGCTCCTCTGAGCTGATGGCTCGGAGAATCTAAGCTTCTCCAAGCACTGAGATGCTGAGAGCCTGGTTTTCCCATTGCTTACAGTGAGGAGGAGTCCTTAGCTCGAAGTCCAGTCTTCAACTTTAAGAACCCATAGCACTGGTAGCTCACGCCTGTAATCCTAGCTACTCAGGAGGCTGAGATGTGAGGATTGCAATTAAAGCCAGCCTGGGCAGGAAAGTCTGAGACTCTTATCTCCAATTAACCACCAGATAATTGGAAGTGGCACTGTAGCTCAACTGGCAGAGTGCTAGCCTTGAGCTGAAGAGCTGAAGGACAGCGCCCAGGCCCAGAGTTCAGGCCCCACAACCAGAACCACCCCCCCCCAAAAAATACCTTTTGTTGAGGGACTCGGAAGTTGGCTCAGTGGTAGAGTGCTTGCCTCATGTGCATGAGGCCCCTGGGTCTGATTCCTCAGCACCACATAAGCAGAAAAAAGCAGTAAGTGGTGCTGTGGCTCATGTGGTAGGGTACTAGTCTTGAGTTGAAGAGCTGAGAAACAGTGCCCAGGCCAAGAGTTCAGTCCCCACAACCAACAACAACAACAAAAAAACCCCAAAACAACACCAACAACAAAACCCTTTTGTTGAAACATAATCATGTAACTTATGCTAAGGGAAAAAGAAAGGCAAATGCAGACCACAAGATGAGGAATGCTTCTCAAACACCTCTTTGAAGTACCTGCAAGAAGGGACCACAAATTCCAACATTTCCCCTTCCCTTTTGGAACTTTTGCAAAAGAAAAAGGAAATTTGTGTGATTAGCTTAAGATGAGAAAGAAGTCAAGGAGACTATGCTACCTATATCAGGCATCCTTGCTGACTATTTCTGCTTGTACATGCAACTCCTCATTTTTTAAGGGGGAAAAAAGTATTTATCAAGAGCCTGATGGAGATCATGCATCCACTCCTGCCTTCTCCAACCCAAGTTCCAAACTGCAGCTGAAATAACCCTCTAAAAATTGCAAATATACCACTAGGATAAAACATGCTGCCTGTAAGGTGCTGACTGGCATTACAATGCCTATTCAGTAGGTACATATAGCCAGGCACAGGTAGTACTGGCTCAGGCTAAGATCTGAGCATCACAATTGAAGCCAGCTGGGAAGGAGAGTCTGTGAGACTCTTCAATTAATCACCAAAATGCAGGAAGTAGAGTGGCTCAAGTGGTATAGAGCCACAGCCTTGAGCAAAAAAAAGTAACAGGCAGTGCCTAGGATTTGAGTTCAATACCAGTACTGGCAAAAAAAAAAGAAAGGAAGGAAGAAAGAAAGAAAGGAAGAAAGGAAGGAAGAGAAAGAAAAGAGTATCATGTTATTCTCAGCCTAAATCCCTTAGAGGGTCAAATGCAAACTTCACAGCCTGCCTCCATCCTGCCTCCCACTATGTGCTGCATAGTGCTATGCAGTGCCTTGCAAGCACCTTGTTTAATCTCTTCCAAGCAAAGCTATGGCATTGCCCTAGCATGTACCCTTCCCTCTTCCTTAAACACTTTCCAGACCCAACTCATTGCAACAACTTCATCTTCAGATCCTGCTTGCTTACTTCTTCAGCCTTCCAGGCCCTCCCGGAGATTTCCTCCGTTTTACCTTCTTGCAGCACAACGTTGATCACAATTGTAAATCGCACGCAGTGTTTTAAGTTGTTTGTGTTTGCCTCTCTTGCCAGGCTGTAAACTCCACCTGTCGAGGAATCGGGACAGGGTAGGTCCCTAATGAACGAGGCGGAATGAGTACCAATTTAAGTACTGACTCCTGTGGGTAACTGACCTAAGGCTGGAACTGGCAGGCCATTCTAACGAGCAGCACCGGCTGCCCCGTCCTGTTCCTCAAAGCGGAAGGGAGAACAAAGGTGGGCGGTGGGTTTTAATTGCTGTGAGTTTAGGGCTCTGCAAGGAGCCAGGGCGCTGCGCGATCGGGCTTAGGGTCAGAAGTGGCACCCGTCACGTGTACCCAGCTGAGCCAGCGGTCGCCGCACCCGGGGGCAGGAATGCGGCCCCGCCCGGCCTTCGCGCCAGTGAAACCACGCAGGTCCTGAGGACTGACGTCAATGAAGAGGGCTCCTCCGAGGGCGGAGCGAGGGCGGCGGGGCGGACGGAAGGGCCCGCAGGGAACGCCCCCTCGTGGCTGTGCCGCCGTTGATTGGATGCAACGAATCACCGCGCACGACTTTGGAGGCCCGGGGCGGGGGGGGGGAGGAGGGGGGTCTGGATAGACACGCCCCTCCCCGGTTGCGCCCGCTGATTGGTCCTCGCGATCTCCGCGTTCGATTTTGGAAGGCTGGCTCCGGAGCTCGCAAGCCGGCTGGGGCAGAGGATTGGCAGTTCCGGGGCTCGCAAACGATTTCTCCTGGGGAACCGTGGCTGTGATCCAGGCGACCCGAGCCAGCTTGGGGCTACGAGAGACACGCCTTGGGCAACCAGGTACGTGGATCGGAGGGCTGGCTCCGTGGCGCCGGGAGCCACCTGGGTGCTGTTGGGTCGTATACCACTAGATACATTTAGGGATCCATTGTTTGACCGTGAGGCTACCTCTGAGCCCCGCGGAGGGGGTGGGGGAGCGCCCGGCCACCGTGGGGGGGTCGCCGTGGGACCTCGGCCAGTATACCTTTTCCCGAGCTCTGGTCCTGTGTGTGACTGCCGCCCGGCCCTTGCAAGCACCTTCGCGGTAGGAAACCCAGCCCCGCACCGCCCTTTCGAATAGCCGTGGAGAGGTGGGGATGGGCAAGTCTTAGCTTGCCCCATCCCGATCTGAGGTCTGTGCGCGCTGCCCTACAGAGTGGCGGCGCACAGCCGGTCCTAACTCCGTCGGTGTGCTGCTGAGGGCGCAGACGCTGGCTTGGGAGTCCTTGCCTTTGGTTCTCTGGCGACTTCCCAAACCTGCAGAAGCAGAGAGCAGACTCCAAGAGGTGTCAGAACCTTCTGGGCCCTTGTTTCCCCTGAACCTCTTCTGAGCCACCTGGCAGGAACAAAAATAACAAGGGTTGAGAGCGTGAGTGCTGGGTTCGGACCAATTGTTCCGTACATTCCAGCTTCTGTCACCTACCAGCTGTGAGATTTGGAGCAAGTTACTTAAACTTCGTGAGCTCATCTTTTTTTTTTTTTTTTTTTTTTTTTTGTCGGTCGTGGGGCTTGAACTCTGGGCCTGAGCGCTGTCCCTCAGCTCTTCAGCTCAAGGCGAGCGCTCTACCACTTGAGCTACAGCGCCACTTCCGGTGTTCTGGTGGTTTATTGGAGATAGGAATCTCACGGTCTCTCCTGCCCCCGCTGGCTTTGAACCATGATCCTCAGATCTCAGCCTCCTGAGTAGCTAGGATTACAGGCGTGAGCCACCAGCGCCCGGCTAAGCTCATCTTATCTGTAGAATGAGTTTCACAATAACTACCTCCTCAGGGGGGTGTTTGATGATGCCACCTCATGTAAGGACTAAGAAGACTCTCTGGAAATGCTCTGTTCTGTATGTGTCATCGCAGTGCGGCAGTGTACATCTGTAATCACAGCTACTCTAGAGAAATAGGAGGATCGATGTTCCAGGCCAGCCTGGGCAAACAGTGGAAGACTGGATCTGGAAAACAAAGCAAAAAGGGCTGGGGGCGTGTCTCAAGTAGAGCTCTTGCCTACTAAGCCTGAAGCCCTGAATTTAAAAACCATGTTGATAATAATAATAATAATAATACAGCTATGATTTTGTATGTGGGGGTTCTGGGGTTGAACTACTTGAGGACTTTGGCTGTTGTCCAGTGCCATGTATGTGCAGAGCTGAAGGCCAGTGTTGATATGGGCTTTGGGCCAGCGCTGCTAGTTATTTTTCTGAGAGACTGTTGGCCTCTGATTATAGAGTTTATTGCTATTACTGAGGCTATTCAATGTGGATAAGCAGAGTAGGAACTAGGAGTTTCCCAGCTCACCCAAGTGTTTTCCACCTCTTGCACCTCCCCAAAACCTCTGGAGATAACCACTGTCAGCCTGACTTCCCATGTTACTAAGAACTCTCAATTATGCATCCTATTTACATACTGCAGACGCATAGCTAGGTGAGTCACTTGTGTGTGTATGCTCACGCACGTGCGTGTGCACCAATGCCAGGGATTGCTTAAACTCAGGGCTTAGGAACTGCCTCTCAGCTTTTTCACTCAAGGCTGACACTATCAGTTGAGCCACCTCTACTTCCAGATTTTTTGCTGGTTAGTTGCAGATAAGAATATCATGGATTTTTTTTTTTAATCTAGGCTAGCCTTGAATTCATATTCTCAGATCTCAGCTTCCAGTGTAGTGAGGATTACAGGCATGAACCATAGGCACTCCAATTGGAGTGAGTCACTTTTTAAATACACCTATTTGTTAGAGCTCTACAGATCTTTATTTATTGCCTGAGTCAAACCATGTGGAACTTTGATCTTTCAATGTTTGATATTATACTTTGGGCATTCACTTTGAACCCAATTTATGTCAAATTGAAGTATTTTGCAATGAGTCTTTAACTCATTTGTGCACGTATATGCTTATCTTCTTTTGTGGCAACTCTGAAATTAAAGATAGATTTGTAATCTTTTAATAGCCTTGTGGTTTCAGTTTCCAATTTTAAAAAGTGCCATTATTCAAGTATATACTGACCTTCCTGGATTAAGCTCTTGTCCAGGAAATTAGGGAGAAACTATCTAGTCAATACATTAAATGAGACTAAAAGTTTCTTCTGATAGTAAGTGTTTTGGGGGCTGGGAAGGTGGCTCAGTGGTAGAGAGCTTGCCTTGCATGCTCGAGGCCCTGGGTTCAATTCCTCAGCACCACATAAGCAAAAAGAAAAAAGCCAGAAGTGGCGCTGTGGCTCAAGTGGTAGAGTGCTAGCCTTGAGCTGAAGAGCTGAGGGACAGCGCCCAGGCCCAGAGTTCAGGCCCCACGACCGGACCCAAAAAAAAAAAAAAAAAGTGTTCTGATCACCATTTCACCAAATTTCTCAGTTTTAACCCTACTTGGGATCTGTTTACATTCATTACCAGTCTTGCTCTGCCCTCTGAATCCCAGGGGGAGGCTCCCAGGAGTGACAGTCCCTAAAATCTAGAGGTGCCAATCCCTCCCCCAGGCTCCCAGAGTATATAGTTGAGGCTGGACACTCACACTTTCCTAGATTGTTTCTTTTTCTTTTTTTGGGGGGGGGGTGTCCGGTCGTGGGGCCTGAACTGTGGGCCTGGGCACTGTCTCTCAGCTCTTCAGCTCAAGGCTAGCGCTCTACCACTTGAGCCACAGCGCCACTTCCCGCTTTTTTCTTTTTGCTTATGTGGTGCTGAGGAATCGAACCCAGGGCCTCAAGCATGCAAGGCAAGCGCTCTATCACTGAGCCACCTTCCCAGCCCCCCTAGATTGTTTCTTGTTGCTACTTTGGAACTTGGCTGACTAGAGGCTGCCCAGTCTAGGCCTTGCTGCCCTGAAAAGGTTGCTGGGACTCTCTGGGAAGTCAGACCCCAAGCCATTTCCTCTCTGAAGACAGATACTGCTGTCCTGCTGATCTTTGTTGCCTTTCTTTCCCTGGGGATAGAGGGAGATTGCCTGGCTCTGAGAGAAAGGACATCATTTCATCTTCTAGGCCAACAGAGGGGTCTATCTTCTGCTTGATCACTTTACAGCAGAGTGACTCTGACTGGATAATGATCCCACAGACCCTCTGTAGGAAGCTTCTGGTTTCTGACTTGGTAGGCACCTAATTAGCCACACTGGTCCATACACACAGTTCCTAGGGCCAGGGGACAAGAAGCTTTATGCTCGTTTTCCTGTCATATGAATGTTGATTCTCCATACCAGGTGAGTTCTCACAGCAGGAAGGGAGAAACTGGCCTGTAGAGGTGATGTGAATTACCTGGGGCCTGCCAGCCAGTGAGTGGCAGGACCAGGGCTGGAATCCTGAGTCTTCTGACTCATGAGTCACTGCTCGGGCTAGTTCTAGAATTCTTTTGTGGAAGCTGGAGTTTTTCCTCTAAAGAGTGCCACTTGTTCAAGGCCAAGAAAACAACCTTGATGCGAGTATGCAGATGAAAATAAATTCCATGACTCCACCCTGCGGGATAATTTACTGTCCTTTGTCAGGGTTTTCCCTTTGTGAGTTAGAGAAATGGGAATATGTGTATTCTTGAGTTGAATGGCTGCAATGGCAGCCCGGTGGATGGGGAATAATTTAATTCTCACTATTCGAGAGGCTGAGGACTGAGGGTCACTGTTTGAAGACAGCCCAGGCAGGAAAAGTCTGAGACATTTATCTCCAATTAATCAGCAAAAGGCCAGACATTGAGCTTCGGCTCCAGTTGTAGAGTGCTAGTCTTGAGCTGGGAGGGGGGAGTGCGTGAGATCAAACATTAAGGGACAGCACCCAAGTCCTGAGTTCAGGCCCATGTATTGACATGCCAAACAAACAAAGGAAAACACAGAACAAATATCCCAGTCTGTTTCTATTTCTTCCTATCAGCCTGAAAGAGCTCCCTAGTTAATATTGCCTTCTGGTTACAGAATATTTATACCAGGAGCCTGAGGGAGTGGAGGTTAATTATCATACATACTAGGTTTTAACTGGATTCCCACAGTAATTCCTACAGGCAGTTTTTTACAGTCCTATTTTCCAGGTGAAATATACAATGCTTATGAAGTTAAATATATCATAGATGTCTTTTGTGTGTTTATTTTAGGCATTGAATCTTTTGAAATGAGAGTGGGTTTCTAAGATAGAAACTGGGACAGAGTTGAGTGTGGAAATTACTGGAATAAGGAGGGTGGTTATGAGGTGAGGTGGAGGGAAGGCCGGGGCAGAGTAGGGGATAATCATTCTAGGAGGAGGCTGAATGGGGTGGAGAGATGACTCAAACTCTCCAGGGAACAAAAGAACAAATGGCAGGTTAGGTTAGTTTAGGATAAGGGTTGCTTTCTGCAAGTGGATTGAGCAAAGGATTCTGGAAATGCTTTTATTTATGTAGCTCCCTGCTGTTTTTTTCCTTTCCATGAGTACATACATTTGTTTGAATATATTTGAACTTTTCTTTGATGCTGGACAGCCACCTCCAGCAGCAGCAGGCTCCTCTGTAAAGGAGCCCAGCTTAGGCCTGGGAAAGAGCAGGACCTGCCCCTCCCCATCAGGAATGGAGTGAGAGAGAGAAGGAGAAAACACAGGCTGACTCTGGCCACACTACCTGAGGGAAGTGTAGGGTCCACATCAAACCCCTGATGCAAATACAACAGCCAGAGAGGCCAAAAAAGGACATTTACATTTGCTTTGATTGTTGGGAGTGTGAGAAAAAGCAGTCTTAGGAAAGTTCTGTCAAGGGCTGGGAAGGTGGCTCAGTGGTACAGTGCTTGCCTTGCGTGCATGAAGCCCTAGGCTCAATTCCTCAGTACCACATACACAGAAAAAGCCGGAAGTGGAGTGTGGTTCAAGTGGTAGAGCGCTAGCCTTGAGCTGAAGAGCTGAGGGACAGCACCCAGGCCGAGTTCAAGCCCCCATGACCAAAAAATAAAATAAAATAAAAAATAAATTAATTACCAGGTGTGCTGCTTGTGACCAGGTAATCATGTTAGGGAGATAAATCTTTTTTTTTTTGGGGGGGGGTCCGGTCATGGGGCCTGAACTCTGGGCCTGGGCGCTGACCCTTAGCTCTTCAGCTCAAGGCTAGCGCTCTACCACTTGAGCCACAACGCCACTTCTAGCTTTTTTCTTTTTGCTTATGTGGTGCTGAGGAATTGAACCCAGGGCCTCATTCATGCAAGGTAAACACTCTACCACTGAGCCACCTTCCCAGCCCAAGGGAAATAAATCTTCATTAAAAGAGCTAAAAGAATAAAACTGTAACTACCAAGTGTGCTGCTTGTCAGAGAAATCTTTATCGATGGAGTTAAGAGGAATAAAGACCCCCTTTTGAGTAGGAGCTTCCCACTGATCTCATCGGCCTCTTCCAACTATATCTGCCAGCCACCCTGTTCCCAGTCCCACTCCCATCCCGCTGTGATGGAAAAACAAACAAACAAATGGTAAATCTTTGAGAAAAATGTAAGAATAGCCCCCTTTCTAGTCTTGGTTGTCAATTGTACCTAGACTGTGAGCCTAACTCCTTGACAAGAAGGATGGACAGTCTAGACTGGGATAAAAACCTAGCACAGTGCTCTGTCTCATGTGCCTGCCCACCTCTGGGTAGAGAAACCGTATTTCATGTACTCTTTTGTGCAAAAGTAAACTACCTTGCCAGGCGCTGGTGGCTCATGCCTGTAATCCTAGCTATAGGAGACTGAGATCTGAGGATCATGGTTCAAAGCCAGCCTGGGCAGAAAAGTCCCCATGAGACTCTTATCTCCAATTAACCACTCAAAAACTGGAAGTGAGCTGGGCATTGGTGGCTCACACCTGTAATCCTAGCTACTCAGGAGGCTGAGATCTGAGGATCACGGTTTAAAGCCAGCCCGGGCAGGAAAGTCTGTGAGACTCTTATCTCCAATAAACCACTAGAAAACCAGAAGTGGTGCTGTGGATCAAGCGGTAGAATGATCTCCTTGAGCTGAGCTGAAGAGTGCAGGGACAGAGCCCAAGCCCAGAGTTCAAGCCCCACGACCGACCAAAAAAAATCCTACAAAAACTAGAAGTGGCACTGTGGATCAAGTGCTAGTCTTGAGCAAAGAGGCTCAGGGACAGTGCCCAAGCCCTGAGTTCAAGACCTGCAATTGACCAAAAAAAAAAAAAAAAGTAAATTGCCTTGACAAAATCTCTCGTTTTATATCTTTTGTGTGTCTATTCATTTCTGACACTGGAGAGTTGTGTATTTCTTTTCTTTCTTTCTTTTTTTTTTTTCTTTGGGTCCGGTCGTGGGGCCTGAACTCTGGGCCTGGGCGCTGTCCCTCAGCTCTTCAGCTCAAGGCTAGCTAGTGCTCTACCACTTGAGCCATAGCGCCACTTCCAGCTGTTTTTCTTTTTTGCTTATGTGGTGCTGGGAATCGAACCCAGGGCCTCAGGCATGCAAGGCAAGCGCTCTACCACTGAGCCACCTTCCCAGCCCCAGAGTTGTATATTTCTAACAGTTGACTGATACCACACCAAGCTCATTTAATCTCTATCATTTTTCTGAAAAGTGAGTATTACCGCCCCCACCCCCCATTTTTACTAAGGAAACAGGCTTAGAGAGGTTGAATAAATTGAGAAGTGTATTCAGGTTGAGCATTCCTAATCTGAAAATACGAAGTTCGAAATGCTCCAAAATCCAAAAGTTTGAATACAGACGTAACCCCACAAGTGGAAAACTCCACACCATGAAACCTTATTTCACATACAAAATGACTTAAAATGTTGTATAAATTATCTGCAGGCTGTGTGTATATGACATATAGAAAACGTAAACTATTTGTTTTTCAACTTGGATCTTGTTCTCCAAATATTTCATTGTATGTGTACAACTAATTAAAAAAATCTAAAAAATCCAACATCCCAAGCATCTGGGGGGGAGAAAGTCAATCTATGACAGAACACTGTGCACAGTTTTAATCACTTTGGTCTTTGCCTTAGCCCTATGAAGTCTGTCCTATTGCCAGCAGTTAGGGCATGAAGAGCCCTGAGCCAGGAAATGGCAAGGGAGACTTCCAGTCATAGTAGCCCAGTTCCAAACCCCTCTCTCACCTCTATGCCACAGACCCTGGGCCTCTGCATCATTGTCTGATTCAGTTCCAGTGGCATACTGCAGATCATGTAACCTCTCTTCCGCAGGTTCTCCTTCTAATGGGATAAAAGGACCTACGTCATAAGATTGCTGTGCATAACACAGAGCTTCTATAGAGAAAGCTCTTACAGCAGCATGTGCTTAGTACTCAATAGATTTGGGGTCTTATGGACTGGAGAAGTTTTTAGGTCCTCCAGGTCCCACACTTATATAGGCTTTGTGATATAACAAGTCATTTAACCTGAGTGGCACCTCGTCTGTAAAATGGGGGCAAGCAGCAATTGATTGCAGTTGCTATGAATTTAAAAAAAGTCCAGGTATCTGATACAAGCACTTTGTATCTGATATAAGCACTTAAAAAGTTTTGCTGTAGCCAGGCGCTGGTGGCTCATGCCTGTAATCATTGCTACTCAGGAGGCTGAGATCTGAGGATCGAGGTTCAAAGCCAGCCCAGGCAGGAAAGTCCATGAGACTCTTATCTCCAATAATCCACTCAGAAAACTAGAAGTGGTGCTGTGGCTCAAGTGGTAGAGTGCTTGCCTTGAGCTGAAGAGCTGAGGGATAGCGCTCAGGCCCAGAGTTCAAGCCCCATGACTGCGTGTCTCCCCCACCCCCCAAAAAAAAAGTTTTGCTGTAACAATGAGATGTACAAGACACTATGTTGAAAATGAACTTTACAACTTTGGTGAGGGGGGAGGGAGAAGTAGGGGAGGTGGGAAAAGAAGGAATGGTAGTGGAAAAACAGAGGGGTAACAATGCTCAATAGGAAATGTACTCATTATCTTACTCATGTAACTGTAAGCCCTCTGTATAGTATCTTTACAATAAAAAATATATATTAAAAAATTTTTAAAGAAAGTTTTGCTGCTGGGCACTGGTGGCTCATACCTGTAAATCCTAGCTACTCAGGAGACTGAGATCTGAGGATCACAGTTCAAAGCCAGCCTAGGCAGGAAAGTCCTTGAGGCATGTATCTCCAATAAACCACCAGAAAATCAGAAGTGGCACTGCAGCTCAAGTGGTAGAGTACTCGCCTTGATCTGTAAGTGCTCAGGGACAATGCCCCGGCCAAGTTCAAGCCCCACGACCGACCCCCCCCCCAAAAAAAAAAAACAAAAAACTTTTGCTGTCCATTTTTATATTATCTCCACAAAGTGTCCTGAGAATCTAGCATGGTTCCAAGGCAAGACCCTTCCTATAGTTTAAATCCTGGGGAAGGGAGAACTTTGCGTCAGGACCACAGCTTTTGGAAAGGCCTGCTGCAAACTGATGTCTGCATGGTTTATGTCCACAGAGCACCCATAATGGGCACCCCAGCCTCTGTGGTAAGTGAACCACCCACTTGGCAGGCCCCCACTGAGGCCCGGGGCCGCAAGCAGGCATCTGCCAACATCTTCCAGGATGCTGAGCTACTGCAAATCCAGAGCCTGTTTCAGCGCAGCGGGGACCAGCTGGCTGAGGAGCGGGCCCAGATCATCTGGGAGTGTGCTGGGGACCACCGTGTGGCAGAGGCCCTGAGGAGGCTACGCAGGAAGAGGACCCCAAAGCAGAATGTCCTGGGCCACTCACTCCACCACTGCAGCCGGCTCAGGTGAGTGCCTGGGACTGAGGGGCTAAGGAAAGGGTAGCAGTGATGTCTGGGCTGTGTGACCCGGAACTGGTGTCACTGGAAAGTGCTTACTATTGGGGTTGCTGGAAGCACCACACAGTGCCACTTGGTTCCACCTGGAAGACTGCTTTTTGGGTGCTGGAATCATATGACTATGAAATTCAAATAGGAAGAAGTCATGTTACTCTGTCACTCCTATGGGATGAGGTGCCTGGTTCTAGCAGTACCACCATACTTTATGACATTTGTCCTCTAGGAGGGAGAACTGTTCGGAAGAAAAAGAATTGTTCCCCTGTAGAATAGGTAATACTCAATAGGGCTGGGATTGTGCCTTAGTGCTAAAGTGCTTGCCTAGCATGCATGAGGCCCTGGGTTCAATTCCTCAGTACCACATAAGCAAAGAAGGCTGGAAGTGGTACTGTGGCTCGAGTGGTAGAGTGTTAGCCTTGAGCAAAAGAAGCCCGGGGACAGTGCCAAGGCCCTGATTCAAGCCTCAGGACTGGCAAAAAAGAAAAAGAAAAAAGAATAATACTCAAAAGCTGGTTAAAACCTTATGTCTGGGAACACAAGAGACTGCAGCAGAATGTAGTGCCGAAGCACCATGTTATAAGTTGTAGAAACCATACCTTGAAGTGGCATCTTCTGTCATCCATCGTTGCCCAGGAGCAGCAAACTCCAGGGAGGTTTGAACCACCTGGCCTATGACTATCACAACAGGCACCCTCCCCTCTGTAATCTCCATTCCCCCTCGAAAGTAAGACCTAAATAGCTCATCAGGTCTGAGATGCCAAGTCAGCTTCACTGCTTGAATGAACTCCAGGTCATCGGCAATCACTGCTTAAAACCTTAGTGTCAACTGGGAGATGGTGGCTCATACCTGTCATCATCCTAGCTACTCAAGAAACAGGTCTGAGGATCACGGTTCAAAGCCAGAACAGGCAGGAAAGTCCCTAAGACTTGTATCTCCAATTAACCACCAGAAAACTGGAAGTGGAGCTGTGGCTCAAAGTGGTGGGGTGCTAGCCTTGAGCAAAAGGGCTCAGGGACAGTGCCCAGGCCCTGAGTTCAAGCCCACAACTGACCAACTAACAAACCCTAGTGTCACTGTCTAATGAGTGCAAGATAAAGGTAAAAGTAAACTAAGTCTCCCAATCTTTGCTCTAGACTAGCACTTTTGGATTTGAACTCAGGATCTTGAGCTTACTAAGCAGATGTTTGCCCCTAGCTTAAAGCATGAAGCATGTCCCCAGCCCTTTTGCTACCACTATTTTTTTAATACGTTCTCACTTTTGCCAGCCTCACCACCATCTTTGTATTTGCATTTTCCATGAAGCTGGAATGACAGGTACATACAACCATGCCTAGTTGTTGGTTGAGATGGGGCCTCTTGAACTTTCTTATTCTGATCCTCCTAACTTCTACCTTCCAAGTAGCTAAGATTACAGTCATGAGCCAGACCAATACTCTTTGTAACAGAAATCTGAAAGCTTTGCCTAGTCATACATTTCTTAGGGGGCAGAGATGAGACCAGAAACCTGGCTCATTTTGCCATGAACAGTGTTTCATACTCCATCATGAGGACACTCAAAATACAAGCCTCTATCCTATTCTTCCTGTTGATGTTGGCTTATCGTATACTTATTTCCAGCAGAGTTCCAGAGCCTAGCACTCCACTGACCAACCCACACAGCATGTCTACTGAGACAACGTCCAGTGAGCAGTTTGGCAAGTCCCAGAGAACAAGCACCAGGATCCGCCGGAATTGGAGGAAGCCAGACCCCACAGGCTACCTTCACCAGATCAGACACTGATCACTGGGAGGTGCCAGGAATGGCAGCATCCTCCACTGGAGTCACAGGAACTTTCGCCAAAAGGCCTCAGGAGGTGAAGGGAGACCTGAGGCAAGAAGTCCTTTCTGGGTAAATGAAGAAGGTGGGCACTGCCACCACCTGCTCAGCTCAGAATAAGTCCACTGGATTCTGTATTTTATGGGATCCATTGTCGCCTGAGTAAGGAGACATCAGAACCGCTCCTGCCTCGAGCCTGCCCTGACCTAGCACTGTAACTGGGCTGCATGATATTCCCCTAGGAGTCCAGGAATGGGTACTCCTGTGCAGCCTCTCACCACTTGTCACTAATGTGCCAGCTACCCATTGTCACCATAGTCCAATAGGCTGCCATCAGGCAGCACAAGGAAACCACAGCTTAATGAGCAAATAAAACATTTGCATCAAGAACTGCGTGAGTATGTAGTAAAATGGAGGGCTCTCTCGTGGGAATTCCCCAAGAAGGCTAATTGGGGCAGGCTTCTTCTCTTTCTACCATATCCTAGAGCCCCTGTGCTTCAGCTTCCTTTTCTAGAGGGTCCAGAAGACATGTGGGAGGGTCTCTAGATAGTCTTGATGCACAGGAAAAAAGGGCAGAGGGAAGGCTGTGACAGTTGGCCCCACACAACAGGCATTGGCCTGTTGCAAAAAGCAGCAAATACCAGCTCTTCAGATGGCTTCATCCTTATGGGCCAATCATTCTATGGCAGGGAAAGAGATCAATCATTCTTTATGTGCCTGTACTATCCTAAGTATCCCACAGCCTGGAAACCTTGGGATGAGGTTTTCTCCTACTGTTCTGGCTCCACCTCAAAAGAAACAGACTGTGTGCTCATTAGCATTCTTCCCCCTCCTACCTGCTTGATTATTCATCCATTACTTAAAGGAGCCAGCATTCAACAAGGCAATGATACACACATAGGACAAGGTTGCCCTCTAGTGACCAAGAAAATCCACCCTCGTACCCCTTGGGACAAGATGACCCTTTGATAGTTCTGGGGTATGAAGCAGTCAGTGCAATTATTATATAGTCCCTATTAAGAGGGGGGGTAAGTCTGAAGGTGGCTCAGTGGTAAAGTGCTTGCCTTGCATGCATGAGGTTCTAGGTTCGATTCCTCAGTACCACATAAGCAAAAAAAGCTGGAAGTGGGAGTTCAGGCCCCACAATCGGCAAAAAAAAAAAAAAAAAAAAAATCAAAGAGAGAAACATTTCTACAACAAATATTCACACCAACGCCTATGTATGATTAACAATAGTATTATGTCAATATAGACTCAGGTCAGGCTCTGAAATAAGTTATGGAAACACTTCACTTTTCAGAGCACTGGGACTTGTACTTTACTAAGGAAAGGTAACTTCAGGAGTTTCCACAACTCTGCAGAAACACAGGTTTCCTTGTCCTTAAAAATGCACTCTACCTTGTCTTCCTGCCCCCAAAGAATACCAGCCAAAAAGGTCAGAACTTGATTTGTTATTCATACATTTGCATTGATTTAAATACATTACATACAATTTCTACAGTGCATTAGAAGACCAATAGAGGGCAGCAGCAGCGCACAGCCCACCCTCCACTGCCAGAGAAGGGCAGGCAGGTGGGCAGGACAGCTATTCTAGAAGTGTCACCCAGAAGCCTGCCCAGGCACTCTGAGCCTCTAGCCCTCCCAAAGTCCACATTCAAGGCAACCTGAGTACAGGCTTCAAGGGAGAGAAGAGATGGGCCAGGAAAGGACCAGCCTACACTCTTGCCTGCAGGCCTGGAACTAGGCTCCCCCTTAAATTGGACCCAATTTCCTCCAAGTTGCAGGGCTGGTCTGGAGCTGGACCGTGCAGATGAGGCTGGTGAAGCATTAGGCTCCTCTTCAGGCACCCCTGGCTCTCCTGAGCACCCCAGTGGGGAGCCTTGCCAGCATGATGTTGTCTGTGGAGAGTGATGCACACCTAGGCTCCTGCCTGGCTTGTGTGGTCAGGAGGCAACTATTCTCTTAAATCTGCTTCCCCAGGCCAGAGTCCAGGTGGGCGGAATGGGACTGTCAGGACAGGGCAGGTGGTGGCGTAGTGTCTGTCCACAGGGCATGCTTATCTAGGGCTCAAACTTGCTGTCAGCTGGGTGAGGACAAGCTGACTCTTGAGCTGGAATGGACGGCGAGGCAGTCTGGCCCGGTTCACAGGAGGACTGAAATTTCTGCTATGCCTCCTGGATGGTGGGAGGTGGACAGGCAGAGGAGACACATAGCAATAGCCCTCGCTCCCTTTCTTTGGCTGTTTTCAAACCTTCAAGATAGTTTCTTTTCAAGGCTGATTGACCAGTCGCAGGATACAAGAACCACAGGTGTCCACAGCACAGACCATGAACACAGCTGCCCCTCAGCCATAGGTGACTCCCTTTTACTCCCTCCTGAGGCCATTCTTTGCTTTGGTGTAGAAAGGGCTTGAACACCTGGCAAGGGGGGACAGCTGGGAGAAGACACATGGAAGCAAAGAGATACACACTGAGCTGGGCAGGCACTGGGGACGGTTTGCAGATCTCTCTCCTTTGGGCTCAAACTTTTTCAAAAAGCCATGAAGAAACAAGCCCAGGACAGAAGCCAGGGAGCAAAGGGAAACTGCCAATTAGGAGACAGAATCCCAAGTCAAGCTGCCTCCACCACAAGCAGCAGTAACATTAAAGAAGCCCAGGGACCTGGTATCCTGGCCTCTTAAGAGCCAGTTTATTCCAGAATACTCCCAGAGACCCACCCCCAGAACCTAAACTGAACTCCTAAGTCAAAAGAGTTGGAAAAATATATGTAAAACAACAGAAACAAGTCTGAAGAGGACTAGGACTCAGGAAGCAAGGCTGGGATAGGTCCATTCATGACCACTCCCAGCTCCCGGCATAAACTTAGACCGTGTGGATCATCTTCACAGGCAGGGAGCCAACTTCCCATTAAAACAGAAACACTAAGGCTAGCTCTCCTGCCTCTGCTTGAATGACAGCAAGCCATAGCATGGCAGAGAACAGAGAGCGTCTATAAATCACATGTAGAACTGCTGGAAGGGCAGAGCAAAAGCTGCCCTCCACAAGGAGCCAGTACTGCATGATTAAGAGGAAAAGGGGAAAATTTGGCAAAGATGGAAAGGTGAGGCTTCTGTCCCAGCACTGTGAGCCACCCAGTGGCCCTCTGATTGGTTCATGGGAGTAAGTACCCAAATGTCTGGGTCGATGCAAATTTTGAATTCAAGGCTTCTGACATGATAGGAACTGGATTCTGCTACAAGCATTGAAATTTGTTTTGTTTTGTTTTTCTTTCTGATGCAGAATATAATAGGGAATTGCAATGAAGCAGGGTGTCAGGGAAGGAGGGACTTTCCCAACCTGCCTCCAGGAGGCTGCTGTAAGGGCACTGCTCCTCTGCAGCCACCCGGACTCCCTGCTTGGAACTCCAGCCTCCCCAGCACTGGGAAGGGCCCAGGAGCACTCTCGTCCCTGATTGTGCTTCTCCCTGTGGGTGGGAAAGCCCCAAGGGAGGCTTCGAACAGGAGGGAGGACTCTGAAAGGCGATGCTGTCCACAGACTTCTCTGGCTTCCTTGTACCTAGGTCTCCAGGCTTCCTCCCAGCCTCTGTCTCACACAGGTTTTCCTTTGCCTGCCTCTAAGGCTACCACCATGAAAAGAAAGGCTTCCGACTCTGAAAGCTCTGTGTGTAGGACTCGCTAGCAGACCGCTGGTGGGAACGCGCTGTCTCGACAATCACAGGCGGCATCTGGACGAGGTGCAGGGGACTCTTGTTGTCTTTCAGTGCCTGGGTCAGATTTAGGATCTGCAATAGGAAAAATAAGGGTGAGGGAAGGGCCTGAGCTGTACAGGTCTGGCCTCTGGCAGGAAGAACAGCAGACAGAGCTCTTCTACAAATCATTAAGAAATAATAAACACCAGTGGAAAATCATGGAAACTATAATAGTAGGAATACAAATGGGCATTAAGGGGCAAATGGTCACTTTAAAAAAATACAAATGAAGGGCTGGGAAGATGGTTCAGTGATAGAGTGTTTGCCTTGCATGCATAAGGCCCTGGGTTCTATTCCTCAGCACCACATAAGCAGAAAAAGCCAGAAGTGGAGTTGTGGCTCAAGTGGTAGGGTGCTATCCCTGAGCTGGAGAGCTGAGGGACAGTGCCCAGGCCCAGAGTTCAGGCCTCATGACTGACAAAAAACAAAAAACAAATGAAGCCTCTCATGCCTGTAATCCTAGCTACTTAAGAGGCTTGAGATCGGAGGATTGCAGTTCAAAGCCACCCAGGCAGTTAAGTCTGTGAGACTCTTTTTTTCCTTTTTATTGTTATTTTTTTTTCCTGGTTGTGGGGCTTGAACTCTGGGCCTGGGCGCTGTCCCTCAGCTCTTCAGCTCAAGGCAAGCATTCTACCACTTGAGCCACAGCGCCACTTCTGGTTTTCTGGTGGTTTATTGAAGATAAGAGTCTCACGGAGTTTCCTGCCCAGGATGGCTTTGAACCGTGATCCTCAGATCCACAGCCTCCTGAGTAGCTAGGATTATAGGTGTGAGCTACTGGCACCCGGCCATGTAAGACTCTTATCTTCAGGAAACCACCAGAAAAACCAGAGTGGTGCTGTGGTTCAAGGTGGCTGAGCTATAGTCTTGAGCAAAAAAAAGCTCAGGACAGCACTCAGGCCCTGAGTTCAAGCCCCATGACTGACAAAAATAAATAGTAATAATACAAATGAGAAGCTGGGCATAATGGCATGCACCTGTAGTCCCAGCTAAAGCAGGAAGATCACTTGAACCCAAGAATTGAGAGACCACCCTGGGGTACTATCTCACAACAAAAATGAAAACAAATGCTTCCTCTTTTTTTTTTTTTTTTTGCCCTTGTTAAGTAAAGTTCATAACCTTGGAAGTGGGGAGAGTTCAAAGAAACAGGCACTCTCCTGCATGCCGATGGTACTGGACAAGGCAGAAAGGCAAACTGACAATCAAAGCTTAAAAATGAACAGATCCTCTTGAGGCATTCACACACAGTGAGGACAGTCTTAGAAGAGGAACACAAAAGCACAATGCCTATGTGTCTCTGATCATATAAAATAGTGTTTACTGAAATGACCTCCAGGAAACAGAAATGAGATTTTTTGTTTTGTTTGGGTTCTTTTTTCTTTTTGGGACTGTTTAACTATACATACTTTTCTTATCGCCTATTTAACTGAAATCACTGGCTATATCTCAGAAGATGGTTGAAGATGCACCGTCTTTCCATGCCTGCCATTTAATAAATCTCCTTTCTCTGCCTCTTTATTTGACATTGGGGGTGGAGTGAGTGGCTGGATCAACTTCAGACTTCTGGACTTTGGGCTTGGGGTTTAAAAGCCCAGTTTTGTAACCACAGTCAATAGATGAGTATTTATTATGTGCCAGACTATTTTTACTTAACACTTGATATGTACTACCTCATGCAATCCTCTATGAACTGTGCCAAGAATTATTACTAACCTATTATAAACAATAATTGCTAGGGTGTCTGACTCCAGAGCCTAACCTTAATCACCAAGGCACGTAGCTAGCCTTGAGCAACTAGAGAACACAAGAGTGTTGGTTAAGTTAACAATAATGTATCCACCAAAAGGCACTGGGAAAAGCACACAGTGCTACTAGATACTGTGGAAGGGGTGGGAGACTGGGGAGGGCTACCTTCCCTCACCTATGTGTTACAGGGCAGTGTCACAAATGTGTATAGCATAGACTGAAAACAGGAGCTTTATATATCTTTTTTTTTTTTTTTTTTTTTTTTTGTCAGTTGTAGGGTCTGAACTCTGGGCCTGGGCGCTGTCCCTCAGCTCTTCAGCTCAAGGCTAGTGCTCTACCACTTGAGCCACAGCACCACTTCTGGATTTTTCTGTTTATGTCGTGCTAAGGAATCGAACCCAGGGCCTCATGAATGCAAGGCAAGCACTCTACCACTGAGCCACCTCCCCAGCCTGTGGAGCTTTATATATCCTTATATATCTTTTCTCAACTCCCTCCCAGGGAGATGGTAACAAGACACCTGAGGATGTCCTAGGCTTACCTGTCCTCTCATGACAGCAATCTGCTTATGGAATTGGCCCCTGTCAAAACCAGGATCTTTCTGCAAGAGAAAGGCAGAACATTAGAAAGGAAAAAATAATGGCATTTACAGGGAAATGGATGGAACTAGAGCAAATTATTTTGACTGCAGTAAGCCAAGAGCGCGCGCACACACACACACACACACACACACACACACACACACACACACACACACACACACACACACACACACACACACACACACACACACACACACACACACACACACACACACACACACACACACACACACACACACACACACACACACACACACACACACACACACACACACACACACACCCCCTCTGAGGGAAGCTAGGCAGAGGACACAGAATCAGAGGAAAATGGGAAAACATACAACAGAGGGGCCCATCAGCTGCACTAGAGTCAAAGGCAGTGATGGGAGGGAGGGAATGAGAGGGAAAGAGGGAACAGCTTACACTAAGCAAAGGAAAGAAATGTAAATATCACCTGATATGGAAGAAATAGTGTACTGTCAAAGTTCACAGAATTCACAAACTTTATAGACCATGATAATGACAATTTGCGTTGTGAAAGTTAAAAAAAATGTGTTTGTGACTTTAAGAATCCAGGGGCTGGGAAGGTGGCTCAGTGGTAGAGCGCTTGCCTTGCATGCCTGAGGCCCTGGGTTCAATTCCTCAGCACCACATAAGCAAAAAAAGAAAAAAAGCCGGAAGTGGTGCTGTGGCTCAAGTGGTTAGAGTGCTAGCCTTGAGCTGAAGAGCTGAGGGACAGCGCCCAGGCCCAGAGTTCAGGCCTCTCGACCGGACCAAAAAACAAAACAAAACAAAAAAGAATCACTATTCCAACAATACTGTGAAATATGTGAAATTTATGTCATCACCTAATCTAAATAAAAAATAATTTTTAAAAAAGTCAGAAAAAGTCAGTACCCACATGGAAGTCTCACAAGAACCCATTTTCTCCCCAGAGTAGAAATTTTCGAATACAGAAAACCTACATAAAAAGCTTAGTGAAGTCAACTAGCACCATAAGAACTTCCTCTCTTACAAATGTAGAAATACACAATGAGAAAATTCTTCGTTTTCCATAACTCACTGTGGGCATCAGTACTCCATTTATAAAAAGTGAGTGCTCTATGGACACAGTACAACACCTGTCACAGGACACATCAGTGTGATCAATCCATCAGAACGGCTTTTTTTCCCCCCCAAACCCATCCAAACCAGATCCTGCTGCTCCCCTGTAGGATCTTACACTTCATTGGCTAACTCACATCAGATAGGTGCTTAGTCATTCTCTCTTGGCTTGAGCCAGGACCAATTGGAAAAGATAGAGCTGGGTGCTGTTGGCTCACGCCTGTAATCCTAGCTACTTAGGAGGCTGAGATCTGAGAATCATGGTTCAAAGCCAGCCCAGGCAGGAAAAGCTGTGAAACTTTTTTTTTTTTTTTTGGGTCCGGTCATGGGGCCTGAACTCTGGGCCTGGGTGCTGTCCCTCAGCTCTTCAGCTCAAGGCTAGCGCTCTACCACTTGAGCCACAGTGCCACTTCCGGCTTTTTTCTTTCTGCTTATGTGGTGCTGAGGAATCGAACCCAGGGCCTCAGGCATGCAAAGCAAGCACTCTACCACTCAGCCACCTTCCCAGCCCAGCTGAGAAATTCTTATCTCCAATAAACCACCAGAAAACCAGAAGTGATGCTGTGGCTCAAGTGGTAGAGTGCTAGCCTTGAGCTGAAGAGCTGAGGGACAGCACTCAGGCCCAGAGTTCAAGCCCCATGACTGACAAAAAAGAAAAAAAAGAAAGAAAAGACATTAGAAATGCCTTCTTCCATATGCAGGAGGTTCCTAGGACTAACCTTGAAAAGTTCATAGAGGTCCTCCTCTAAGTCCTTGACGAAGTTAGGGTCAGATATCTTTGGAAGAATCAAATCTTTGATCTCTTGAGAAAATGGAACTTTTGCCTGGGGCAGCCAGGCCCAGTAAAAAGGATCTGAAAAGGAGAAAACCAAAAGTAAAGTTCAAGCCATTATCTGTGTCTTTTACCATTAGAAGACTTTCAAAGGGAGAGCCCCTTCTTCCGAGATATAACAGAAGATAAAAACAACCACTTTAAGGTGCTGCTAACCATAAGTACTTGGCTAGTAAGTAGAGACATCATGATTCAAACCCAGATCAACCTAATCCCAGAGCACTTTTCCAGATGTGACATGACCTCCCAGGATGCAAGCCTATCCAAATGCAACTAGTTGCCACTAAGATATTGAAATGGTCCAGAAAATAAAACAAGTGCTTCAAAAGGAAGCTAGGGATTTCCTCTTTGTATTTCTTCACCTTTCCATTCTCAGAATGGAGGAAAGGGATGTCATCAAGGAAAGACAGGGCATACTGATAGCGGCTTATCTAGAGACTCAAACAATCAATTATGAAAACACAATCCCAACAAAGAATAAGGGGAATGCAAAATTGACATGAGAAAACTCATCTTTATCCTTCTAATTTCTCCCCTTCCTGCTTCCCTCTCTTTCCTTTCTTCCTTCCTTCTCTGCTAGGTATCAAACCCAAGACTTCACTCACTAGGTGAGCATTCTACAACTGAGCTACACCTCTAACACTATGCTTCTAATTTCTAATTACTCATATTCCTATAGTGGGAATAGTAGCAACGTATGGTAATATATAATAAATACATAATAAAAATATATGGTAAAAAATCATATAATGGTTTATATTATAGCACAGTTGCCATGTCCTGGCTGTGGTGTTCGAGGCCTGAGCTGCAATGGTTCATTAATTCTTAGAACAATTCTATCACAGAGGTACTATTATATCCCTTGCACAATGAGACAACAACTGGGTCCAAGCAAAAGCAAAGCCAGATCCAGAGGCCTTCAGACTTACATGCCCTCCAGGAGTCAGGATGCTTCAATGGGAAAGCCAGCCCATTGTCTATGGCAGCCACCTTGATAACAGGCTCCTTCACCACCACCCAGTCTGTGTCCTGCAAAGCAAGGAGACACTGATTGCTAAGGGAGTCCATCTGCCTTAGGCCCTTTACCGTAGTAGTAGCAGCAGCAAAGCAACCCATCTTGCCCCCCTCAGATAGCAATCCTTATTTAACTTATGTGGAGCTACCATATTGTCATTTCTATATTGCTATCTGACCTGATACATTTGTGGCACCTCTGACCTGTCTGTACAAGGTTCTCAGAGTCTCTTTTTTTTCCTTTTCCTTTTTGTTGAGACAGCATCTCGAAATGCTGCCCAGGATGGCCTTGAACTCACGATCCTCCTGCCTCAGTCTGCTGAGTGCTGTGATTACAGGTGTGGGCCACCACGCCCGGCAACAGTTGCTTTCTTATCATGGAAAAGTTGCACTTCCCCAGGACTTGCCACAGTCCTTGCTAAGGATAATGACAAAAACAAGAATAACTGTAAGTCATTCTTCCTAGTGAAAAGCAGTGAGAATCTTGAGAATAGAAAATTAGAAAGATCTGTATCATCTGGATATTTTCCAGTTAAAAAACCCAAAGAAGATACGCTGGCTGCTTTTCCATAAGGGAGCTGATTCTGCTTCAGTGAGACTTAAGAAGGAAAAGGACAAGAGCTGAATGTGGGCAGGCCACTTGGGACAGCCCACGTCACAGATCCTAATGCTACTGGGTGGCATCATGCTCCCTTCATGTTCATTCCTGCAATTACAGGAACAGGGACTACTGTGGTGCCAGAACACTTGCACCAGAATCCTCTGGGAACTGTTATTTTAATTTTTTGACTGGTTCTAGGACTTGAACTTAGGGCCTGGGCTCTGTCCTTGAGCCTCTCTATGCTCAAGATTAGAGCCCTACTACTTGAGGTACTGTGTCACTTCCAGCTTTTTTTGTTATGTGGCACTGAGGAATGGAACCCAGGGCTTCACCACTCACTCTACCACTAAGCCACATTCCCTGCCTTCCCTGTTTTTTGTTGTTGTTATTTGGTTTTTGTAGGTCATGGGGCATGAACTCTGGGTCTGGGCATCCTTCCAGCTTTTTTTGTTTATGTGGTACTGAGGAATTGAACCCAGGGGTTCATGCATGCTAGGCAACCACTCTACCACTAAGCCACATTCCCAGCCCCTCTCCCCTTTTTTTTTTTGTCAGTTAGTCGTGGGCTTGAACTCTGGGCCTAGATGCTGTCCCTCAGCTATTCAGCTCAAGGTGAGCACTCTACCACTTGAGCCACAGTGTCACTTCCAGTTTTCTAGTGGTTAATTGGAGATGAGTCTCATGGACTTACCTGCCCGTGATGGCTTTGAACTGTGATCCTCAGATCTCAGCTAGGATTGCAAGTGTGAGCCCTGGCACCTGGTTATTCCCAACCCTTTATTTTAGTTTTTATCATCTTTAAATAGTTACACAAGGGAGTTGTCATTTAACAAAGCAGTTTATGAATACAAGGCAAGGGTTGGGTTTTATTTTTTTTTGGGGGGGGAGACTTGGACTCAGTATCTGACACTTGCTTTCACTCATTGGCTGGTGCTCTACCACCTGATCCAGGCCTCCAACCCTGGATCTTTATTTTCTTTTTTCTTTTTTTTGGGGGGGTCCGGTCGTGGAGCCTGAACTCTGGGCCTGGGCCCTGTCCCTCAGCTCTTCAGCTCAAGGCTAGCACTCTACCACTTGAGTCACAGCGCCACTTCTGGTTTTTTTCTTTTTGCTTATGTGGTACTGAGGAATTGAACCCAGGGCCTCAGGCATGCAAGGCAAGCGCTCTACCACTGAGCCACCTTCCCAGCCCCTCTTACTTTATTTTCTTTTTGTCAGTCATGGGCCTTGAACTCAGGGCCTAGGCGCTGTCCCTGAGCCCTTTTGTTCAAAGCTAGTGCTCTACCACTTTAAGCCACGGTGCCACTTCTGATTTTCTGTTGGTTAACTGGAGATATGAATCTCAGAGACTTTCCTGCCTGGGCTGGCTTTGAACCATGATCCACAAATCTCAGCCTCCTGTGTAGCTAGGATAGCAAGCATGAGCCACCAGTACCTGGCCTGGATCAGTTATTTTAAAAGGTGTCAATTCCTGAGTTTTGTACCAGACCTGAACCATTAATTACTGGGGAACCTGAACAATCTATACTATGTGGGTTTTTTTGGTCTAGATTTCTACAATGGTATACTGAAACTCAGGGCCTCACACATGGTAGGCAAGCATCCTACCACAGAGATACAGTTCTTCTAATAAGTCAGAAAAAAAAAAATCTTGAGAGCCATTCATAAGGAGAAGGAAGTAAAACCATTGTAAGTAAAAAATGGAGCTAAAGGTTTAACTGTGGTAGAATGCTTGCCTAGCATATGCAAAGCCTAGATTCTAACCAGTGCTACACAAAAGGGGAGTGAGAAGGGGGGAAAGGAAGGAAAAAGAGAAGAGAAAGAAAGAAAAGAGGAACAGGAAGAAGAGGAGGAGGAAGATAAGAATGAGAAAGAGGAAGAAGAGGAGGAGGAGAACAAAGAGGAGGAAGAGAACAAAGAAGAGAGAAAAAAGAAGGGTAAGGTGGAGGAGGGAGAAGGAGGCAGAAAGGGGAGAGAAATAAAAACCGGGCTTACTCTCCTCCAGGAAGCCTGTTAACTGTTAAAAGATATAGTCAAGCCAGAGTACTTAGGAGACCGAGATCTGAGGATCATGATTCAAAGCCAGCCAGTGCAGGAAAATCCATGAGACTCTTATCTCCAATTAACCACCAAAAAGCCAGAAAAAGACTTGTTGCTGAAGTGTCAGAGCACCAGCCCTGAGTGAAAAAGCTAAGGGACAGCATCCAGGCCCCGAGTTCAAGTCCTAGTAACAGCCTCCAAAAAAGAAAATTTAAAAATATATTCCAAACTTGAGCCGGGTGCCAGTGGCTCACGCCTGTAATCCTAGCTATTCAGGAGGTTGATATCTGAAGATCACAGTTCAAAGCCAGCCCAGGCAGGAAAGGAAAGTCCATGAGACTCTTATCTCCAATAAACCAATAGAAAACCGAAAGTGGTGCTGTGGCTCAAGCAATAAGAGTACTTGCCTTGAGCTGAAGAGCACAGGGATAGTGCCCCAGCCCAGAGTTCAAGCCCCACGACCAACAAAAATAAATAAATAAAATATATATTATATTATATAAATATATGTAATATATTACATATTATATAATACATTATATACTATATATATATAAAACTGGGAGACAGCGAGGGAAGAGGTGACACTGGCCAAAAAGAAATACATTTTTTTTTTTTGGTCTGTTATGGGGCTTGAACTCGGCCTGGGCGCTGTCCCTGAGCTCTTCAGCCTGAGGCTAATGCTCTACCATCTGAGCCACAGTGCCACTTCCAGTTTTCTGGTGGTTAACTGGAGATAGAAATGACATGGAGTTTTCTGCCCAGGCTGGCTTTGAACCATGCTTCTCAGACCTCAGATCCTGCATAGCTAGGATTACAGTTGTGAGCCACTGGCACCAACAAGAAATACACTCTTTACCTGACTCATGTAACTGTAACCCCTCTATAAATCACCTTTATCATAACAATCAAAAAATTTAAATAAATTTAAAAATATATTCAAGAGCCAGAGTATACATCTCTAATCCCCGAACTCAGAAGGCCGAGATAAGAGGATCTCAAATATGAGGCCAGCCTGGGCTATCTAGCAAGACCTTAAGTCTGTTTTTGTTTTTTGTTTTTTTTGGGTCCTGTCCTGGGGCCTGAACTCTGGGCCTGGGTGCTGTCCCTCAGCTCTTCAGCTCAAGGCTAGCGCTCTACCACTTGAGCCACAGCGCCACTTCCGGCTTTTTTCTTTTTGCTTATGTGGTGCTTAGGAATCGAACCCAGGGCATGCAAGGCAAGCGCTCTACCACTGAGCCACCTTCCCAGCCCTGGTTATTATTTTGTTTTAAAAAAGACATGCAAGCTGGGCACTGGTGACTCACATCTGTAATCCTAGTTATTTCAGCAGGCTGAGATCTGAGGATCAATGGTTCAAAACCAGCCTGGGCAGGAAAGTCTGTGAAACTCTTATTTCTATTGAACCACAAAAAAGCTAGAAATGGAGCTGTGGCTCAAGCAGTAGAGTAATAGCCTCGAGCACAAAAGTTCAGGGACAGTGCCCAAGCCAAGTTAAGCCCCACAACCTAAAGAAAAAAAAAAAGATATGCAGGCAGCAACAGCAAAGTGATGAAGGATGAGAGAAATGAGGGAATAAGAAATGTAGAAATGGCCGGGCGCTGGTGGCTCACGCCTGTAATCCTAGCTACTCAGGAGGCTGAGATCTGAGGATCTCGGTTCAAAGCCAGCCCGGGCAGGAGAGACCGTGAGACTCCTATCTCCAATAAACCACCAGAAAACCAGAAGTGGCGCTGTAGCTCAAGTGGTAGAGCGCTCGCCTTGAGCTGAAGAGCTGAGGGACAGCGCCCAGGCCCAGAGTTCAAGTCCCACTACCGACCAAAAAAAAAAAAAAAAAAAAAGAAATGTAGAAATGTACACAATGCTGGGCACTGGTGGCTCACGCCTGTAATCCTAGCTACTAAGGAGGCTGAGGTCTGAGGATCATGGTTCAAAGCCAACCCAAGCAGAAAGTCCATGAGACTCTTATCTCCAATTAATCACCAGAAAACCAGAAGTGGCGCTATGGCTCAAGTGATAGAGCACTTGCCTTGAGCTAGAGTTCAAGCTCCACAACCAACAAAAAAACAACATCAAAGAAATGTCCACGAGGAGCTTTCCTAAAACTTTCATTCTGTGGAATTGTGGTCTGTTGTGAGTCCCATGGTTTTAAAAAAAAGTGTAGATATTACTTGTCCACTTAATGTAGAACTTCCCAGGCCTTTTCTATGCTACTATGCAATGTAAGACTCAAAAGAATAGAGTACATATGTTCCAAACTTAGCTGATTCTTTTCTTAATGCTTTTCTAACATCAGTCAGCAATATACTTAATTTAAATCCTGTGCTTCCAAGATTCTTCTGATCTTATGTGACCTAACTCTGACCATTTTGTGTGTTTCTATACTATAAGGACACTCATTCTCACCCTTTTCTTTAAGATATAAACTAACCTCTTACCCGAGAGCTAGAACTATCCATGGGACAGTCATATTTAATCAGCCAATTGTCATTTCCTCGATCTGTGAACAGAAATTTAAAGTTAGCAGAAATAGCCAGAGTGACATTTAATTTTAATAATGGTAAGCTTGGTAATTTGAGCACGTAGGCCAATCCTTTTACAAGTACAACTACAAAAACTAGGAAACTAACAATTTTAACAAAAACACAAGAATTGAAGAGTTGTGATCTAGGACAGAAAAAAAATACTGAGAAAGGACCCTCAAATATATCAAACAATAAGTTCAAGGAGTACTGTGAATCCCTAGTGGAATAAATACAAAGAAAACCACAAACAGGTGTATCACAGTAAACTGAAAACCAAAGACACAGAGAAAGCTTAAAGGAAACTAGAGAAGCCAAGCACCAAAGTCTCATACCTATAATTCTAGCTTAGGAGGCTGAGATCTGAGGATCATCATTCAAAGCTAGCATAGTTAGGAAAATCTGTGAAACTCATCTTCAATTAACCACTATAAGGCCAGAAAGTGGAGCTATGGTTTAAGAGACAGAAGACACTGAGTTCAAGTCCCAGCATTGGCACAAAAAAAAAAAAAAAAAAAGCTAGAGAAAAAGACTGTCTTCACAGAAGCAACAATAATACAAAGAACAACTCGACAGAAAATATACAAGTCAACTGAAGACTCTTTTTGGGCTGGTACTAGAGATTGAACTCAAGTCCTGTTCGCTGTCCCTTAGATTTTTTTAATGCCACAGCTCCACTTCTGATCTCTTGGTGGCTAATTAGAGATAAAGAGTCTCATGCATTTTTCCTTCCTGGGCTGGTTTTGAAGCATGATCCTCAGATCTCAGCCTCCTGAATAGCTAGGAGTTACATGTGTGAGCCACTGGTGCCAAGCTTACTTAAAGCAGCAACAAAAATAATGATCTAACCATTTATCCCAAGAAATTAGAAAATGACAAAACTGTGATAGGTCTTGATACTATAAGAACAACTAGGGTTAGGCACTTGTAGTTCGTGCCTGTAATCCTGGCTACTCAGGAGGCTAAGATCTGAGGTTCATGGTTCAAAGCCAGCCAGGACAGGAAAGGCAATGGGACTCTTAGCTTCAATTAAACAGCAACGGTCAGAAGTGGAATTGTGGGTCAAAGTAGAGCACTCACTAGCTTTAAGCACTAAAGCTCAGGGACAGCACCCAGGCTCTGAGTTCAAACCCCAGGACCAGCATGTGCATGCGTGCACTCTCTCTCTCTCTCTCTCTCGCTCTCTCTCTCTCTCTCTCTCTCTCTCTCATGACTAGGGATAAAAGATAATCATTCTCTTTATGGTGTTTTGGAAGATCCAGGTATGTTCTGTCTGGGACCAGGAAAGAAATAAGATGTCATAGCTCTAGGACTCACCACACCTGGTAATTACACATGGACCTAGCTTAACCTGGAGAAGCATTCTCTAGAGACTCCCATAATGTGCATGACCCATTCAACATAGGAAAACCTCCTCTGACAAGGCATTCTGACCCCATGGCTGAGCCAAATCAGCACAGGCCATGAGACCAGCCCTAGCTGCTCACCAGTGTTGCGAATAATGTAGTCCAACACCACCAACCGCTCAAACTGCAGGAGTAATTGCCGATTAGTGTTCTCAGGGAGAGGCTCTGCTTCAAAACGTCGCAGCCAGTAATCTGCATCTTTATAGCCTTCAACAAAGAGCTGGAATGAACCAACCTGCAACCAAGAGGAAGACACAAAAGCATTTCTCTACAGCCCAAGTCCATAGAGCCAGTGGGCAAGCCAGGGAACAATTACGGTACTGTAGAGTTCATCCATTTAGAGAAGGAAAAGGTTTCTAAGACTTTCATGCTTTTATTTCCTTTTAAGTAAAAGGGAAGGGAGGGGGGAGGCTGGGAAGGGAGGTGAAGGGTAAACAAAGGAGGAGGCTGCAATGCTTGGTAAGAAATGTATGCATTATCCTGCCCATGTAATTGTAGCCCCTCTGTACAGTATGTTCTCAAATAAAATAAAATAAAATTAAAAAAAAAAAAAAAGTAAAAGGGAAGGAGAATGTGAGAGAAATCATCCATCCAAGTTCAGGACACATCCTAATAGGCCAGCGGAATTAAGTGAGAAAGTAAGGTCTCTGTTTTCGGGAGAATTCTTTCCCAAACCATAGGCCCTTGACAGAAACGAAGACTAAAGCTTCTGGGTAAGTTATTTTATTGCCCATGTTTAGGCTTTTATGCACTTTGCTTCCCTACTTGAATGACTATGCCACTAAAGCCATCACCTCTAATGAGCCATATCAGTGCAATCTGTACCTTTGGTGGTAGCCCGATGCGGTTAAACCGCTGCCCAACTTTTGGCACTTTCTCTAGGGCAAGCCGCTTGCCCCTGGATTTCACTCGATCAATGGCACTATAGTTGAAGGTTTCACTGGCCAGGTATACTACCTACAGCAGAAAGAGAAGAGATATCCAGGTTAGAATCGAGTTTAAAGTTAGATGCTCACCAATATTTTTCCTCTTCCAGAGCAGAGAAAGAATGCACAATGCAACTTTTTTTTTTTTTTTTTTTTTGCCGGTTGTGGGGCCTGAACTCTGGGCCTGGGTGCTGTCCCTCAGCTCTTCAGCTCAAGGCTAGCGCTCTACCACTTGAGCCACAGCGCCACTTCCAGCCTTTTCTGCTTATGTGATGCTGAGGAATTGAACCCAGGGCCTCAGGCATGCAAGGCAAGCACTCTACCACTGAGCTACCTTCCCAGCCCACAATGCAACTTTCTTACATTAAAAGGTTTGGGCCAGTGGAATACTGTCAAAGTCATATATCATTTGTACAAAGTCACATCATTTGCAGGTTGACCCCCTAAAAATATCCCATAGTCCTTATCCCAATCTGAGTAGCTAGAAATAAAGAGTTCTGAGACAGCAGAGCTAAACTTATGGAAGGGATCTAAGATCCCTTTATGACATGAGTGGCAGGGATCTGGAAAAGCTGTCCAACAGACATGAGCAAAAAATAAACTGCAAGGCATGATGGTATACACATAAATTTCAGCTACTCAGAAAGTAAAGGCAAGAGGACTTGAGAGTGAGAATTTTGAGGCCATCCTGAGAAAAGTTAGTGAGAAACCATGTCAAAACAAAATACAAATGAAAAGGCTGGGAACATGCTCAAATGACAGAGTTTGACTGGTATGTAAGAGGCCCTATCCTGAGTTCAGTCCTCAGTACCACAAAAATAAAAAAGGGGCAAGGGGAAAAGAGAGGAAAGTAGGAACTAGTCTTTCCATTGCTTCTTCAAGGCCAGGGGCTTTGGTTGTTGATATTTTGAATATCTGCCATTTTTGATCCTTCAAGAAAGGTAACTCAGGTGAATTTGCCATCTCCAAGGAAATCATAGCCTGCCTCATGAACTGCAATTTACAAACACTACTACAATGCTTTTGCTCAGTTCTTCTTCCTCTACATGGCAAATAACTCTTGACTTGGAAGTACCAATTCCATCTCAGTCACAGCTGTCAACTGTAAATGTTTGTCTCTGTGTTTGAATAACAGCATTTCCTCTGTGGTCTGATACTTGCTGGTCCTTCTAAGTTTCAAACTTGGAATTTAAGATTTTTGTATGACACCTTTCTATATTAAATATAATAGTTAAGAATAGTAGAAAAAACTTCTTCATGCCTATCTTCTTCTGTTGAGATGGAGTCTTATGATTTTTTTTGGGGGGGGGGGGGCGTTGGTCATAGGGCTTGAACTGTGGGCGTGGGCGCTGTCTCTGAGCTCTAAGCTCAAGGCAACTCTGCCTCTTAAGCCACAGTGCCACTTCTGGTTTTCTAGTCGTTAATTGGAGATAAGAATCTCATGGACTTTCCTACTCGGGCTGGCTCTGAACCATGATCCTCAGATCTCAGCCTCCTAGCCATTGGCACCTGGCTCTTACGGACTTTTCTACAGCCTGGCCTGGAACCACAATCCTATTGTTCTCAAACTCTCATGTAGCTAGGATGACAAACATGCATCACCCCACTCAGCTATAGGTTGAGAAGAGATGTCTTGAGTTTTTCTGGCCAAGCTAAACTTAAATAATAATCCTGTTCTCAGTCTCCCAAACATCGAAAACTATTGCTATGAGCCATCGAAACCCAGCTTACAAATAATTATTTTGCCCAAGAACCTTAGAGGTGAAACAATTCCTTCTCATCTCTCCCTTCTCTCCCTCCCTCCTTTCTTCCAGTATTGACAAGGTTACTAAAATGAATGTTCAAAGCACTGTAGTGAGTACTTTTTAACTTAAAAACCTGAAAACTAAGGAATAGGAATGAAGGACAAAGAGCTTTCCTAAAGCCACTTTGCAAGTTTCTGCCATGAAAATCTTGGATCTCTTGGGTTGGGAAGGTGGCTCAGTAGTAGAGTACTTGCCTTGCATGCCTGAGGCCCTGGGTTCAATTCCTCAGCACCACATAAGAAAAAAAAAAGCCAGAAGTGGCGCTGTGACTCAAGTGGTAGAGCGCTAGCCTTGAGCTAAAGAGCTGAGGGACAGCGCCCAGGCCCAGAGTTCAGGCCCCACGACCAGACCCAAAAAACAAAACAAAACAAAATAAACCCTTAGATCTCTCAAGCCATACAGCATCCTTTTCTTCCTATCAGATTTGAATCATTCTTCCCAACAAACCATTTTTTTCACTATGAATAATCAAACAATCATCACCTGAAATCTCACAGAAACAACCAGTGAGTGAGAATTAGAACGTTACTATTTGAAACTCAACTGTAATGTGAGCCTTGTTTCCATAGTAACAGATGCTCTAATCAACTGGTTAGAATCCTGTAACAGGGATAGGGAAGTGGGGAAGGGAAAGATTCTTACTGTTCTCCAGCAGCTGAATGTTAAGCTTGAAAAGTTCTGTCTCATCTCAGTCTCAATGGATGATAAGTTTTTGCTGCTGGTTGACTTTCTGATGCAAAACATCCTCAGAAATCATTACGATTTGTGTGTATGTATGTGTGTGTGTTTGTGTGCACACGTGCACTAATCCTGGGGGCTTGAACTCAGGGCCTGGGCACTGACCCTGAGCTTTTTGCTCAAGACTAGCACCTACCACTTGAGCCACAGCACCAATTCAGGCTTTCATTATAATTCTTTAACAGGAAAAGAGGAACATCAGGGGCAGGGGAAGAAAGGGGTTGTAATGTGATATTAATGATTAGAATAGTTCATAAAAATATCATAGGATAACATGTCTGTTCATGCCACAGGTTATGTGACTTACAAGAATCATTCTGTGTAATCCTAATAGTTGCTCTACAAAACAAACTATTTCTTTTTCTTCAGGGAAGAAACTGAGCAGCCTAGAGCAATTAACTAACTTGTCCATGGGTCACATATATATAAACCTATAGAAGCTTAGTGTGGTGGCTCAGTACTTTCAGGAGGCTGAGGTAAAAAGACTAAGTTCAAGGCCAGCATGAACTATACAGCAAGTTCAAGGCTAGCCGAAACTACATAGCAATATTGTTACACACACAAACTACAGAGCCAGAATCCAAAGCCAAGCTTTGTGATCCTTAGGTACTGTCAACTCCAAAAGCACCAGCAAAGCAGGTAGACACAGAGCCAGGAGAACTCAATTATATGCAAAGCAAAGGAAGGAAATTACGGAGTAATGATGAAGGTGTATTTCAAAGAGTTTCCAGGAGCCTAGGAGGAGAATTTCAGGTTAGGCAGGAGACGTAGGAGCATTACTGTACAAGATACTCAAAATGTGTGGTTTAAATATCTGCAGAGAGCAAAAACCAAGGAGGAAGGGATTGAGCTGTACAAAGCCAGGCAGAAAATTGGTGCCAAACATCTAAGCCCAATCAAATACTCTTTCTATAGACCTAAAGTTGGGGGAATCTTTGGATTACTGCTCATTATTTAATATTCATTCTGTGACTCAACTAGTACTTAATAAACACTTAATATACATTTGGTATTTTGCTAGTTGCTAAGCATGGAATAAAAATCTCAAGAAAGATCAATCTCAAGAAGTGGTTTCTGGGCAGGGCGCCAGTGGCTCACACCCATAATCCTAGCTACTCAGGAGGCTGAGATCTGAGGATGGCAGTTCAAAGCCAGCCCAGGCAGGAAAGTCCATGAGACTCTTATCTCCAATTAACCACCAGAAAATTGGAAGTGGCACTGTGGCTCAAAGTGGCAGAGCACTAGCCTTGAGCTGAAGAGCTCAGGCCCAGAATTCAAGCCCCATGACCGACAAAAAAAGAAATGGTCTCTGTTTGTTGAGATCTGAAGATCACAGTTCGAAGCCAGTCCAGGCAGGCAAGTCCATGACAGTCTTCTTTTATTTATTTTTATTTTTGGTCAGTCATGGGGCTTGAACTCAGGACCTGAGTGCTGTCCTTGAGTTTTTTCACTCAGGACTAGTACTCTAACACTTTCAGCCACAGCACCACTTTTGGTTTTCTGGTGGTTAATTGCAGATAAGAGTATCAGGGAAGCCGGGGGCCAGTGGCTCACACCTATAATCCTAGCTACTCAGGAGGCTGAGATCTGAGGATCACAGTTCAAAGCAGCTCCAGCTCAGGCAGGTAAGTCCATGAGACTCTTATCTCCAATTAACCACTAGAAAATCGGAAGTGGCGTTGTGGCTCAAGTGGTAGAGTACTCATCTAGAGCTGAAGAGCTAAGGGATAGCACCCAAGCCCAGAGTTCAAGCCCCATGACCAAAAAAAAAAAAAAAAAAAGAAGTTCCATGGACTGGCTTTGAAGTTCAATCCTCAAATCTCAACCTCCTGAGTAGCTAAGATTATAAGAATGAGCCATTGGTGCCTGGCTCTCTGAAACTCTTATCTCCAATAAATTACCAAAGAGCCAGAAGCATATCTTAGCTCAAGTGGTAGAATACTAGCCTTGAGCAAAAGAAACTTAGGGACAGTGCGTAGGCCCTGAATTCAAGCCCCAGGACCTGCACACACACAAGTAGTCTCTGACTTCAGAAACTTATAAACTAGCCGTTATATTGTTTAATCGCAAGGAAGCAGAAATAGTCAAATACCTACAGTAATTACAAACTGTTTTTTAAATACCCAAAGACAACAGAAGACAGGTTTAGAAGGAAGTTCCATTTGCTGATTAATCTCCTTGTCCATAGTGTTTGCTATCTACACCTTTAAGGAAAACTTCAGACATGGGCTTTTAATGTAGATACAGGATCCTAGGGGGAAAAAATTGAAGAACTTCCACTGGTCTATGAACCATTTCCTGAAATTATATGCAAAAAATATTGATTGTAAATATATACTCCCCCCCCCGAATAGGATCTATAGCTTCTATCAAATTTTCAAAGAAAGTTAAGACCCAGAGCTAGGAAGATGCTTGGGCATCCTAAGTAAGGGCATCCTATCAGAGCTCCACTTAAGTGACTACTATAGCTCAGGTAATCACAAACTCCATGGGTGATGATGTGTCCTGAAGTGTTTGTATGCTGATCAGCATTTTCCTTCCCTTCACAACTCTTAAGAGTTTCATGGAGCTTTTATGAAACCCATGAGTATAGGGGTTCTAAACTAGTGTCAGCCAACTCCTTGAAGTTGTATGCAATCAATTATGTATAGCAACACTTTTATGGGGAAGGAGAGTATGGCCCAAACCCTTCACCAGAATATCAACTAAGTCTGTAACACATGCAGAGTAGGTACAAATCCACTCCATGTATGCATTTCCCTGGATCTGGTACATCTATTTTTCAAATTTTTTTACTAGCTGGGGATTAAACCCAGGGCCTTATGAATGCTAGCAAGCGCTCAACCACACAGATATACCTCCAGCCTAGACCTCTATTTTGGTAGTCAGACAAGTCTCAAAATTCTACAGTATATAAGGTGGGTGAGGAAAATCTTCTAAGACTAAAGTCTTCCTTGCCAGACCTTGCAGAAGTGCTTTAGTTGACATCAGCTGATCTATTCTATACTACATCTAAAGCCAGGTATAGTATTACACTCCTTTAGTTTGACAGTAAAATCTTCTCTAAGATAAAAAAAGGAAGAAAGAGAAACAGAGAAAGAGGAGAGAAAGAAAGAGAGAATGAGAGAGAGAGAAAAAGAAGGAAAGAGAGAAAGGGAAGCAAGGAAGGAAGCAAGAAAGGAAGGAAACCATGTATCAGTGGATCATGCCTATAATCTTAACTACTTGGGAGACTGAGATTAATAGGACTGTAGTTTGAGGTCAACCTCAGGAATAGTGTCCAGACCAAGAGTTCAAGCCCCATGACAAAAAAATAAAAAGCTTGCCTCCTAGGTGTGGGGCCTTAATTCAAACTCAGTGGCCCTCCCATACACATACACAAAAAGGAAGGAAACAAGGAAAGAGGCAGAGAGGAAGAGAAAGAAAAGAAAGAAGCCAACTGCATCTAAATCTTTTTTTTTTTTTTGGGGGGGGGTCCGGTCGTGGGGCCTGAACTCTGGGCCTGGGCGCTGTCCCTCAGCTCTTCAGCTCAAGGCTAGTGCTCTACCACTTGAGCCACAGCGCCACTTCCGGCTTTTTTCTTTTTGCTTATGTGGTGCTGAGGAATTGAATCCAGGGCCTCAGGCATGCAAAGCAATTGCTCTACCACTGAGCCACCTTCCCAGCCCCATGCATCTAAATCTTGGTTCAGAAGTCTAAGAGAGTAAAAACAGCTATGTTTTTACCAGTTTGGATTATCTGGGGTTCACAGATGTAATCTCTTAGGCAACTGTGAAATTCCTGAACTTTGAAAGTCTACACGTGTGTCCCTTGAAAGATAGCTTTAGTCAGATGATCAAACCATGAGCCTAAATCTGCTACCTCCTGTGAAAGGTTTAAGAACACCAGAATTAAATAGCTCCCACTGCACTCAAAGTCCCACTAATAGGACTTAAACCTCAAGCAAAACTTTGGCCAAGCACCAAGACTTTCTGCAAGTGAATCACTGACCTTTGTATGGGGTACAATGTTAAGTTCCAGTTTTTGGTCCACCAGGCTGGCTCCTGCCTCTGAAAGATAGCCCTGGTTGAGGACAAGGCAGTCACGGCCAAAGCAGCAGGGACAGCACAACTTCTGCAGCCATTTGGTCCACTTAGGATTAAGATGTCCATATGGCTCTTCATTCTTGGGTTTGAAGACAGCAATGATCTTCTACACAGGTGAAAGAAAAAGAGAATGTGAAAGGTGAGCTGGGGTCTGGGGTACAGCTCAATGGTAGATCACATACTTAGCATTTGTAAGGTCCTAGTTTCAATCTTCAGCACATGCATGTGCACACGCACGCACGCACGCATGCACGCACACGCGCACACACACACACACACACACACACACACACACACACACACAGAGTTAATTACAGTAATCCCAGACCAAGTCAGCAGAAATCTTAAAGGAAATGAGAGGGCACCAGCAGACAATTCCAGTTTACAGTCAGTTAATGACTATTTTCTAGCTTGTAAGACACCAGTTCATTTGTACTTCTAAGAGACCCACTGCTAGGAAAAGATATGACCAAAGAAGATGCTAAGTCTCCTCATTCTTCTTTGCTGTGTTCCTCCTCTTCTCCTCTCTTCCCTATATAAGTACCTACCTCTAACTTTGTGCTTCAAACCAACAAAATAAATGGATTTGTACGTGTCTAGGCAAGATCCATAAGCCAACTTGATGACACATCTTAAGTCACAGGGAACAATCTTACGTCAATATAGAGTTCTGTTTCCCTCCCTCCTGGGCAAGTTATACTGAATACATTGAAGGCTCTGAAATGAGGAATTAACTTATCATGATTTATAATGTTATCTTTTTTTATCCTACAGCACACTTTTTTGTACAGTGTGATAAAAATTTAACACCGTCTAATTCCAGCTTCTAAAGTGTATTCATATACAGTATTACTTTGTATGAATTACGTAAATATTTCAAAAGGCAACTGAAAGAACATTAGTACTATGGAATGAAGTTAAGAAACTCCTTCATTGGTGGGTGAATTTTCTAAATCAGCCCTATTGATCCTATCATCTCTCTCGTGTGTTTATAAGTCTTGAAATAAAAAGTTCAGGAAAGACAAACTAGAAAAGCAATCAAAGACAGAAATCACAGCAGAGGAAAAAATAATCTGCTACCTGGTTTGAATGGAGTTACTTTAAGGAATTCTGAAAGTAAAGGGGACATGAGACACCATCAACAATAAAACATTCTTCTCAAGATTGACAACAACAATCGGCAAGGGTCCTTTGAAATATGAGATGCCTATAAACAGTAGTCCTCCCTCCTGAATGTTCTCATCCACAAGGCCATGGCCCTTCGGGATTGTTTTACATTTATTTCATTCTTTCCAGTTACCACAATGGTATATCAAAGGAAGAAAATATGCTAAACAAGTGATTCATCTCCATACCACATGAGTCTCTACTCCTCCCTCCACTGCCAACTCAAGCTCGTCAGGTTCCTAAGACCTTTTCCTGTGACTATCACTTCCTGAGTGGCAGATCACAGAAGAGAACATACACCCATCTGTCACCATGGGAGACAAGGTCCCATCTTGTAATAGTTGATGAGTCTTGGGGCTAGTTCCTTCAAAAACTCTTGCAAAAATTCAAACTCTCTTCTTCAATCCAAAAAGAATCATTTTTTTCTTAAAGACAAACTTACTTATTTACTGGCAAAAATAAAATGCATATATTCATAAGTCTTCAGAAGTCATTTCATATTCAAAGTGGTTGGCAAGAAGCATCAGTATGCAGTCATCTCTGTCTGCTTGCCTGGAATTCTGCCTCTAAACATCAATCAGCAGCAGCAACAGACTCAAGTAAGAGCATGACTGCTGAGTCTACTCCCAACTCTCCAGCCAGGACAGTGACAACACAGGCAATCTGAAGTATGTCCCAGAGCTTGAGGCATAATGTAGAGCTCAACAGACTGGCTTCCCAGTGCATGGGAAACTACGGCATTTCATCTAACTGTTGGGACTGGAAAAAAATACCAGGGCTAGAGCTTAAATCCACTCAAAGAAAGAAGAAAATGAGGACTGAGACTGTAACCAATCATCACTTATAGACTAATCTCTTTCTTTCATACTCTCAATTTCTTTCTACCACAAGGAAAGCATTTCATTGACTTTTTTTTCTTTTTTCTTTCCTTTTTAGTGGCACTCAGTTTGAACTAAAGGCCTTATGTTTGCTAGGCAAGCACTTGAATTTTTACCACTTGAATATGTCCCCAGGCCCTTATTGACTACTAAAGGCACTAGAAATTATGAGTTTATCCGTCACACAGGGGTTTCACTAAAGAATACTGGTGGGGTTAGGTAAATGAGAAAATGGTGTAGGGAAACAGAAGGGCTTTCAGAGGAATGGAGACACACATACCTTTCAGAGCAGGCCTCAGTTCAATTCAGTTTGGTTAACATTTGCTCAGGACCTAGTTTGTATAACTATGCAGTGGGGCTTCCTAGACATATAACAGTCTCTAAACTGGGCAAGGTGGCTCAAGCCTGTATATCCTAGCTACTTGGGAGGTAAATATGGAGAGAGAAAAATCTGAGGCCAGCCCAAGCAAAAGAGAAGTTTGAGAGCCTCTTTTTCAACTAACGGCTAGATACAGTGGCACACTTATCCTCCCAGTAACAGAGAAAGCAAAATGGCTGGACACACTGGTATGTGCCTGTCATCCCTAGCAACACAGGACAACTTAAGTAGAGGGAATTGAAGCCCAGGCTAGCCAAGGCGTAAAAAGTAGAACTCTACCTTGAAAATAACCAATGGATAAAGGGTCTGGAGGCGTGGCTCAATTGGTATGGTGCTTACCTAGCAAGCACATTTGAGTTCAAATCCCAGTACTGCCAAAAAATGAAAACAAAACCAGTAACAACAGCCTCTGGCCTAATTATGGTCATTTCACATAATCAACTGTTACTCAATCACCAAGGATATTCTCCTCATTCACAGAGAACAAATTCTAAGACACCCACCGGTATTCAGTTGTGAAAGAAAATGCCACATTTTTTTCTCACCATCCTCTCTTTGTTAATAAACTGTCCATTTCTTTAGTACTTCTAGGAGAAAGTTTCATTTTGTGCCAACATTTTAAAGACAACTTTCCTTAACACCCATTTATTAATCTCTCCTTAACAACAGGGATAAAGTAAAATTGCTCAGGTAGTAGCAGTCCATGCATTTAGAGAAAGAAACAGAACTGCACTAGAAAGTAAAAACAGTGGCTGATATCTAGGACCCACAATCAATTATTGGAACCTGGAACCTAAGAGTTTCCTATAGCTAACCAGTGGGGACAAGGGAGGCATTCCCAAGGATGAAAAAAAAAAAAGGCCCTTAAGCTGAACAGTGTCCCATACCAGAAGCCCCAGCTACCTGGGAGGCTGAAGCAATAAGATCAAGTCTCAAATCCCAAGTCCCAAGACGGAGGGAGGAAGGGAGAGGGGAGGGGAAAGATGGGGGAAGAAAGGAAGCCTGACACTGGCGGCTTACACCTATAATCCTAGCTACTCAGGAGGACTGCAGTTCAAAGCCAGCCCTGGTAAGAAAGTCTGTGAGCCTCATCTCCAATTAACCACCAGAAAATCAGAAGTGGAGCTGTGGTTCGAAGTGGTAGAGGAGTAGCCTTGACCAAAAATGCTCAGGGACAGTGCCCAGGCCCTGATGGGACAAAAAAAAGACAATTCAGGCACATCATTCATGATTACACAGTGTAATACACCTACAATAAGTCTTTTTTTTTTTTGGTCAGTCATGGGGCTTGAACTCTGGGCCTAGGCACTGACTAAGCTCTTCAGGTCAAGGCTTGCGCTCTACCACTTGAGCCACAGCACCACTTCTGGCTTTTTATGCTTATGTGGTGCTGAGGAATAGAACCCAGGGCCTCATGCATGCAAGGCAAGCACTCTACCACTGAGCCACCTTCCCAGCCCCTAATAAATCTTTTTTAAAGTCTAATAGGAAAGCAGATGATTCTCAGGATTCCCTTAAATTTTGGCCGGACAGAGTAGTTCATGATTATAATTCCAACTACTTGGAAGCAGACATCAGGAATTTGAGGTTCAAGGCCAGCTCCAGTGGATTCAGAAACCCCACTCAATCAATAAGCCAGGTGTAGTGGTCTACTCCTGAAATCCAAGCTATATAGAAGGCAGCAGTAAGAGGACCAAGATGGGAGGATTAAGGTATGGCTGGGGTGTAGCTCAAATGATAAAACTTGCCTAAGCAAGCAAAGGGCCCCGAGTTTAAACCATAGACACTCTCTTTCTCTCTCTCTCTCTCTCTCTCTCTCTCTCTCTCTCTCTCTCTCTCTCTCTCTCTCTCTCTCTCTCTCTCTCTCTCTCTCTCTTTTGGGGTTGGTCATGAGGCTTGAACTCTGGGCCTGGGCGCTGTCCCTAAGCTCTTCAGCTCAAGGCGAGCACTATACCACTTGAGCCACAGCACTACTTCCAGCACTATTTCCAGTTTTCTGGTGGTTTATTGGAGATAAGAGTCTCATGGACGGGGCTGGGAAGGTAGCTCAGCGGTAGAGTGCATGCCTTGCAAGCATGAGGCCCTGGGTTCGATTCCTCAGCACCACATAAACAGAAAAAGCCGGAAGTGGTGCTGTGGCTCCAGTGGTAGAGCACTAGCCTTGAGCTGAAGAGCTGAGGGACAGCGCCCAGGCCCAGAGTTCAGGCCCCATGACCGGCAAAAAAAAAAAAAAAAAAAAAAGAGTCTCATGGACTTTCCTGCTTGGGCTGCCTTTGAATCATGATCCTCTGATCTCAGCATCCTGAGTAGCTAGATTTACAGGCATGAGCCACCTGTGCCTGGCCACAGATTCCCTTCAATTCTTAAAAATTATTAAGAATCCCCAAAAGCTTTAGGTAGATAAAAATTGTTATTTTAGCTGGGAAGGTGGCTCAATGGTAGAGTACTTGCCTTGCATACATGAGGCCCTGGGTTCGATTCCTCAGCACCACATACACAGAAAAAAGCCAGAAGTGGCGCTATGGCTCAAGTGGTAGAGCGCTAGCCTTGAGCTGAAGAACTGAGGGACAGTACCCAGGCCCAGAATTCAAGCCCCACGACTGAAAAAAAAAAAAAAAAACAACAACCCAAAAACTGTTATTTTAAATTAAACCTGAAATGTTAAAATGATTTAATTCACTTAATAAAAATAAACCTCCTCCTACATATTAACATAAATTACACATTCTTATGAAAAATAATTTTCAACAGCCTTCTAGTAGGAAGACTGTCATTGGTTTACTGTTTGCAAATCTCTGTAATGTCTCACTTAATAGAAGACACCTGTACTCTCACAACTTCCTCAGTATTCAATCCATTTCGATTACACATCATGTGATCTCTGGACAGCTCCACAAGAATGAAAGCTCCACAAGAAATGAAAGTGAGAGAAGCAAATAAAATTTTACAATTATTATGAGAAAAACTTACCTGTGAACCCCCAAAAGAAACTCCTGGGGACCCTGGTCCATTCTGTAAGAACTGTATTAGAGGCTAGAGGGAAACTGGTCCTTAACTTAGCTATTTAGGCAGAGAAGGCTTAATTACCTGTCAGCTTTTTCAAAAGCAAAAAATAGGATACTCCAAATATAAAACCCTGAAAGAAGATGGGAGTCCAAAACAGAACGTAGAGAAAGGGGTTTAGTCCATATTTAATTTCCCATCCCAGTGCAACAGACTCAACCTGCCTAATCCATTAAAACTTGTGGCTTAGGCTGGGAATGTGCAGTGCTTGCCTAGCATGCATCAAAGCCCTGGGTTTGATTCCTCAGTACCACATAAACAAAAAAAGCCAAAAGCAGCACTGTGCTCAAGTAGTAGAGTGGTAGCCCTGAGCAAAAGAAGCTCAGGGACAGTGCCTAGACCCTGAGTCCAAGCCCAGGACTTGCAAAAAAAAAAAAAACTTGTGGTTTGGCACGATCAGAGAGACAAACTGCATGCTCTCCTGATATGCGGATGCCAGACTTAAAACAGATTACACAGAACTCTAGATATCCACATACCCAGAAGAAGATATTCTTAGGAGAGAATCACAAAGGTGCAACACCCAAGCAAATATGCAAATAAAATAATTACATACTGAAACAGTCTCAAAAGGTACTGAAATAAAGGATTGTTGTCTTAATTTGTTTTCTCTTTTTCCTTTTTTTTTGATGACTGTATTCTTTACCTTATGCATGGTGTATACATGTGCACATCTGCAGGAGAGTGGGGGGAGGATACAGAATCAGAAGAAAAATGGAGAAAAAGTGCAGTAATAGAGCATACTGGCTGTACTGGTCATTGATGAAAGTAAACTATGCAACTCACGGGTGGAAAGGGGAAGGAGGGAATGGGAGAGAATGAGGGAACAGATGACACTATACCAAAGGAAATGTATTTGATACCTGATGTATGTAAAGGTAAACACACTGAAAAAAAAGTCTCATGCACTTTCCTGCCTGGGCTGGCTTTGAACCTCAATCCTCAGATCTCAGCCTCCTGAATAACTAGGATTACAGGCATGAGCCACTGGCCCCTGGCAAATGTAGGTCTTAAGATTTTAAGACCTACATTTTATAGGATTTTTAAACTTAACTGTTTCAACATTTTAGTACAATAATTTAACTCCTTGACCTTATTATGGCTATCAGTATTCCTCTAAACCAAGTGAAGGATGTAACAATTTCTTGAAGGGAACTTGTGGCTGGAAGAAGTACATTCAATATGGGAATCTTTGAAAGATGATAAAGACGTCATTTTCATGACAAACTGTTGGTGGATAAAGTGTATTTAAACCGGGCACCGGTGGTTCACGCCTGTAATCCTAGCTACTCAGGAGGCTGAGATCTGAGGATCACAGTTCAAAGCCAGCCCTGGCAGGAAACTCCGTGAGACTCTAATCCCCAATAAACCAATAGAAAACCGGAAGTGGCGGTGTGGCTCAAGCGGTAGAGTGCTCGCCTTGAGTTGAAGAACGCAGGGACGCACCCAAACCCAGAGTTCAAGCCCCACGACCAACCAAAATATATATATATATATATTTAAAAGTTTGAAAATCATAATCTGACACTTAGGGGCAACATCTTTACAGATATGGTCACTGGCATGGCATTTTTATGTAAGTACCAATTAGCATTAGCTAATGAATTGCTATTGACAATAATCATAAAAGCATTCTCTCAAAATTATACTATTTTGGGGCTAGGAATGTGGCTTAGTGGTAGAGTGCTTGCCTAGAATGCATGAAGCCCTAGGTTTGGTTCCTCAGTACCACATAAACAGAAAAAGCCAGAAGTAGTGATGTGGCTCAAGTGGTTGAGTGCTAGCCTAGAGCAAAAGAAGCTCAGGGCTGGGCGGCGGTGGCTCACACCTGTAATACTAGCTACTCAGGTGGTTGAGATTTGAGGATCGCATTTCAAAGCCAGCCTGGGTAGGAAAGTCCATGAAACACTTATCTCTCCAATAAAACCACCAGAAAACCAGAAGTGGCGCTGTGGCTCAATGGGTAGAGCGCTCGCCTTGAGCTGAAGAGCTGAGGGACGCCCCACGACTCACACACACACACACACACACACACACACACACACACACACACACACACACACACACACACACACACACACACACACACACACACACACACACACACACACACACACACACACACACACACACACACACACACACACACACACACACACACACACACAAAAGAAGCTCAGGGACAGTGCCCAGGCCCTGAGTTTAAGCCCCAGGACTGGCAAAAATAAAAATAAATAAATAAATACTATTTTTGCTTTATGCTATGTCATGTATACCTAAAGAGCTCAAAACAATAAAAAACTAAACAAAAAATGGACAGATCCTGCCAAGTACCAGGAACTATGCAGGTGTGAGAGCCCGAAAAGCCAAGCTATGAGACCTGAGAAAGGCTTGGGAGTTTGGAAGGCCTTCTCCCAACTTACTATCAGAGGACTGAGAGTTTCCTGGAAAGGTCAATCAGTCCTGGCTTAACAGGAATTCAGATTTCTATCCTGGGGATGGCTAATTCTACCCTGGACTGCCTGGTAGCCTTGGGGTAGACTAAGGTTTATGCAAATTGAAAAATGTTCACTGTTTAGCTCTCACACCCAGCATAAGGAAGTCATCTACCATTTGTATACAAAATATTGTCATATGTTGATGTTTATACCTTACTTTCTGCACATACTTCCCTGTATGAAACCAATAGAAAACCTTGGTGAGTGGAACCTTGGGATCTGAAGCTGGCAGAAGGCTACATACAGGTCCCATAGTACTCCAATCCTCAATGCCACGGTCTGGTCTTCATTACTGGCCTGAGGCAGATTAAGGAGCACGCAGAGGGTTGCAATGTACAGGTGCGTTTATGTGGAGTTTCTCACTTAATCCTTTTTTTTCCCTGCCAGTCCTGGGGCTTGAACTCAGGGCCGGGGTCCTGTCCCTGAGCTTCTTTTGCTCAAGGCTAACATTCTACCACTGAGCCACAATGCCACTTCTGGCTTTTTCTGTTTATGTGGTGGTACTGAGGAATCAAACCTAGGACTTCATACATACTAGGCAAGTACTCTACCACTAAGCCACATTCCCACCCTACTTAATCCTCATAAACTAGTAAAGTCACATGTTGTCCTATGACTTTGGCAATATGAACATATGGTATCACTGTCCACATGAGAGAGAAGATGCTCAAAAAACACAACTGAATGGATGGCACGGCTCAAGTGGTAAAGCATCATCCATGAGCAAGAAAGCTGAATGAGAACATAAGGTCCTGAGTTTAAGCCCAAGTATCAGCACGTGTGTGTATGTACGCGCGCACGCGCGCACACACACACACACACACACACACACACACACGCACGCACACACACGCACGCACACGCACACATAATGCACCTGTGTGAACATGAGACTTGAAATGGAAGCATGTAAGTGAGGAGGGTAATGTGAAACGCTCCACTATAACTTCTAACCTAGCATTTTCCATCTTACTATTCCAGGTCCTAGCTTGCTCATCCTGTGTCAAAAAACATCTAAATTGGGAAATGGAACCAGGACATCTTTTGGACTAGGTTTCAAATTAGCTATCAAAGAAACTACTGGTTCCCCCAGTCTGTTCCTCTTTCTTCACAAAACCCAACACCCTTGATTGTTAGCTAGGCAAGATAAAGACTATAGTCCCCAGCCACTATTGGAGCTGCATTCTAACAATGGACAGTAGGTAGAAATATCTGGTGCAACTTCTGGGAAGGATCCTGAAGAGTGGAGACACAGTTTCTTCCTTTCTGTCTTCCAACTGGATGAGATGACATCTGCAGCTTGAGCAGCCATCTTGGAGGATAAAGTAGAAACCACCTATTAAGCATGGCTGAATCCCAGATGACCTGAAATGCCATATCAGCTGACAGACTTCCTTTAACATGAGAGATAAATGAACCTTTTCTCAAGTCACTGTTATTTAACAATGTCTCATACATAGACAAATTCAAACACTAACCAAAATAGTACCAGAAAAGAGAAACGAGCAGTTCAGATAACTAACTTTGAGGCCGCAGAGCAGTGTGGTTAGGATCATGACTACCAAAGCCTATATGCTTGGCTCTCCTATTTCCTAGCTCTGAGACTATGGGCAAGTGAGGTACACTATGTGCCTCACTTTTGTTACCTGTGGGAAAAATATAAGTGTCCTCTCTGGAGGGTAGTGATGAGGGTTGAGTTAGTAGTTGTAAAGCACTTAAATTGGACCTGGTATATGGCAAATGTTAAGTATTTAAATAAATACATTTGTTCATTGCTGCACTATTCACAATAGCCAAGTTATGGAAACAGCCCAGATGCCCTACAATGGATGAGTGAGTCCAAAAAAATGTGGTACCTATACATAATGGAATTTTACACAGCCATTAGAAAGAATAATGTTATGTCATTTGCAGGGAAACGGATGGACCTCATGTTAAATGATGTAAGCCAAGCTCAGAAAGACGGTGCATGTTTCTTCTCATATGTGGAAGCTAGATCTAAAATATACTGGGGCATGATAAATTATACAAGACTCTAGGCATTCACACATAGTGAGACCAAAGGAGGATATTCTTTTTTTTTGGGGGGGGGGTGGGGGGTCCAGTTGTGGAGCCTGAACTCTGGGCCTGGGCGCTGTCCCTCACCTCTTCAGCTCAAGGCTAGCGCTCTACCACTTGAGCCACAGCGCCACTTCCGGCTTTTTTCTTTTTGCTTATGTGGTGCTGAGGAATCAAAACCAGGGCCTTATGCATGCAAGGCAAGCGCTCACCACTGAGCTACCTTCCCAGCCCAAGGAGGATTTTTTTTTTTTGGTGGGGGAGGGAGGTCTGGTCATGGGGCCTGAACTCTGGGCCTGGGAACTGTCCCTCAGCTCTTCAGCTCAAGGCTAACGCTCTACCACTTGAGCCACAGCACCACGAACCCAGGGCCTCAGGCATGCAAGGCAAGTCCTCTACCACTGAGCCCTTAAGGAGTTCCCAGACCCTAAGGAGTATATTCTTAAGGGAGGGACACAAAGATACAATGCCTATGTGCCTCTAATCATATAAAAAAATATTTATTGCCTGGCACCTGTGGCTTAGGCCTGTGATCCTAGCTACTCAGGAGTCAGAGATCTGAGAACCACTGGTCAAAGCCAGCCAAGCCAGGAAAGTCTGAGACACTCTTATCACCAACTAACCACCAGAAAACCAGAATTGGCACTGTGGCTTAAAGTGGTAGAGTAATAGCCTTGAGTAATAAAGCTCAGGTATAGCACCCAGGTCCTGAGTTCAAGCCCATGACAAAGAGAAAATAATAATTATTATTATTGAAATGAACTCCAGGAAATGGAAACAAGAGGTTTTTTTATTCATTGTTGTTTTTGTTTTCTTTCTTTTTTTGTCATTTATCTATCTTTGGGAGGGTAAGGTGAAGCACAGTAATGGAGGGACAAAGGGCAAACTAAGGCAGCAGTAGTACTCACTAGACACCATGTTTAAAAGGAACCATACAACCTGTGAGTGGAGATGGAAGGGAAAAACTGGGAGAGTGCAAAGGAAGAGGTGACACTGTTAAAAAAGAAATGTACTCTTAGCTGGGTGCTGTGGTTCACACCTGTAATCCTAGCTACTTAAAAGGCTGAGATCTGAGGATCTTAGTGTGAAGTCAGCCTCAGCAGGGAAGTCATGAGATCTCTTTTTTTTCTTTTTGGTTGGTCATGGGGCTTGAACTCTGGGCCTGGGTGCCGTCCCTCAGCTCTTCAGCTCCAGGCTAGCGCTCTACCACTTTAGCCATAGAACCACTTCCAGTTTTGTGAGTGGTTTATTGGAGATAAGAGTCTCACGGACTTTGCTGCCTAGGCTGGCTTTAAACTGAGATCCTCAGATCTCAGCCTCCAGAGTAGCTATGATTACAAGCATGAGCTCCCAGTGGCAGGTAGTCAAGAGATTCTTATCTCCAATTAACCTCTAGAAAAAGGGAAGTGATGCCGGCGCCAGCGGCTCACACCTGTAATCCTAGCTACTCGGGAGGCTGAGATCTGAGGATCACAGTTCAAAGCCAGCCTGGGCTGGGAAAGTCGGGGAGACTTATCTCCAATAAACCACTAGATAACCAGAAGTGGTGCTGTGGCGCAATGGGTAGAGCGCTCGCCTTGAGCTGAAAACTGAGGGATAGTTCAAGCCTCAGGACCGACCAAAAGAAAAAGAAAAAAGAAAAGGGGAAGTGGAGTTGTGGCTCAAAGTGGTACAGAACTAGTCTTGATCAGAAAAGCTCAGGAGCAGCATCCAGAGTTCAAGCCCTATACCAAAAAAAAAAAAAAAAAAAAGCAAGAAAAAAGAAATGTACTCGTACTTTTTTTTTTTTTTTTTTTGGGGGTCCGGTCCTGGGGCCTGAACTCTGGGCCTGGGCACTGTCCCTCAGTTCTTCAGCTCAAGGCTAGCACTCTACCACTTGTGTACTCGTACTCTTTACCTAACTTATGTAACTGTAGCCCCTTTGTATATCACTTTTATAATAACAATAAAAATGTAAGACGCTAAAAAAAAATACATACATTTAGAACAGAGTCAAAAGTGACAATATCAACTACAGGGAGTCTGTGGACTAGTCTCAAGCACATTTTCCTCAGTGGGAGCAAGACACTCAAATTAGTTTTTCCAGAGCATCTGGTATATTGATTTTCCCTCTAACAAGAATAGTAGCGAGGAAATTTTGGAGCTCTGATCTTGACCATCACTAAAAACATAACTGTGGTCTGTCCTCTGTGCATGTACAAAAGAGACAGTACTTTACCTGCCAGGGAGGGAAAGTTTAGAGATCCTATTACTTCCAGAGTACCAGATCACTTCTCAGCTGACCTGACATACTTCCTAGAGAGTTGTAACAGTGTCATGAAAGAAAAAAAAAAAGTTTTCCTCCTCCTGTACCTAACAAAGGTAATTTTAAGCCCATTCTTTCATCAGCAGACACATTAACTGACACCCATACAAAAACCCTAACTCCTGTCTTAAATTTTGTTTTCAAAAAAGATGAAAGCATCGTGTGTGTGTGTGTGTGTGTGTGTGTGTGTGTGTGTGTGTGTGTGTGTGTGTGTGTGTGTGTGTGTATTTTGCTAGAAATTAAACCTGAGGCCCTGAGCCACATCTTCTGCTTTTGTTGACTCAGGACATTCACCTTTCTTCACTTCTAGAAATGAAGCTCCCATTGGAGCTTCCAAGCTCCCTTACTCAAAGATCTTGGAAAGAATGATTCCCCTCAAAGTTTTCCCCAAACAGTTTATGTGAACAGAGCTGACAGTAGAATTGCTCTCAGGTTCTTGATAGCTCAGGGACAACTCTGGATGAAAAATGCATTATTCAGTGAACTTGACCAAGTGTTACAAGTTATAGTCAATCCTGCCCATTCACGATTCCTCTGGCAAAACAGCACACTGACCACCTACAGCATTCAAACAGAAGTGAAGGGAGGTTTTAAGGGCACTCTGGCAGTTATTATTTTAATCTGTATAACAATAACACATTTGGCCAAAGAACCATTTCTGGTACCTCTGGAGATTTCAAGAGAAGACTTGATTGGTTGATTGATTGATTGATTGATTGATTTTGGCCAGTTCTGGGGCTTGAACTCAGGCCCTGGGCACTGTCCCTGAGCTTCTTTTGCTCAAGGCTAGCTAGTGCTCTACCACTTGAGCCACCTGGCCACTTCTGGCTTTTCCTGTTTATGTGGTACTGAGGAATGGAACCCAGGGCTTCATGCATGCTAGGCAAGCACTCTACCCCTAATCCACATTCTCAGCCCCAACTTAATGATTTTGACCCTCTATTCTTCCAATGATATCTCTGGTTTGATCGGAGACAAATGCCTTAAATTCCTCTGCAATTTTAAAAGGATAAAGGGTCACGTCTCAGCTTCCCTGATCATCTTATGCCCTATCCCATCCCATCTCCACCTCCTTTTACACACACACAGAGGGCAAAATAAAGGTCAGCAAAATGCTGCTCTAACTGCAAAGTAAAGTACGGGCAGTCCTGGAAGAGAAAGTAAAAGATAGCTGATAGTCCTGTGTTTTTAGAAACTCCATCTCATAAAAGGAGGAACCACAGAGAATGATTTGAACCTTTTCCCAGAGCGCTAACCAGGCCAGATGAAACTGGGGAATCCACCCACGCTATCACCCATGACTGTGAACAAGCGAGCTCCAGCTGTGGCAAGAAGACAGCCCCACCGCTCAGGCTGGAACTGAATCCAGCAAAAGAGCTACAAACTACTCCAGTCTAAAAAGAAAACAGGCCCAAAGCCTCACATCTGGAGGCCGATGATGGGATGAAGCTGAATCTACTAAAAAGCAGCATCTGCCCCGCGCCTCCCGGTCCGGGGGCCAGATTACCACACCACACTGCCCGGCCCCGGGCTTGTATCTGGCCAATTTCCCCTTTTCTTTTTCCGCTCACGCCTTCGCCACTAAACAAGGTTCAGATTTATTTCTCCGTTCCTCCGAGTTTCCAAGTCCTCGGAGACATCCCACCATCCCGCTTGGGGCTGGCAGAGGGAAGTTCCTCTCCCTCGCAGCCTGTCCATCCTCCTCCTCCCCCGGTCCCCACCAACCCCAAACTGCTCCCGACCCCCGCCTGCCCCCGCCCCGCGGTGCCCGCCCCCGCTCTCACCCCCTGCAGGTCCTTGACGAAATAGCTTCCGCTGGAGCCCTGGTAGATGCGCTCCGGGAAGATGCCGCGCTCGATGGCCAGCTCGGCCTGCTGCACCACCACCTCGAACTCGGGGTCGTCCGGGAACTCGTTCCTCTCGCGGTGGGCCTGCGCGGTGTGCGCCGCCACCGCGGCCTGGGCGGCCAGGGCTTGGGCCTGCGCCGCCACCGTGTGGGTCTGACCCTGGGCCGCTGCACCCCGGGCCCGGTCCAGCAGCGGCTGCCGCTCCCGATCGTGGCCCGGCGAGCTCGGCGGAGAGGGACCCGAGCCGGCCGCCACCGCCACGCGGACCGCGCCCCCCGGCACCTGCGGAAAGTAAGTGCCCGAACCCGATGGGCAGGTGTACTCCGGGGGTTGGGCCCGCTCGGGGGACACTAGTGGGCTCTTCTCGTCCATCCCTCAGGCCGCCGGCTCTGGGTCCCGGCGCGTTCCACACAGCCGAGCTGGCGGCCACAACCAATCCGTGTTCCTCCCCTCCTCCCGCCTGGCCAACCCGGGCCCGGCACACGCGTGGCCCCGCCCCCATCCAACCCTGTTTACTTGGCTGCGAGTAAGCACTGCCCCTCGCGCGCACACAGTGGCCAATCAGAAGCTGCTCCTGCGCAATCGCGGCCTCAGCATTTTAATCCTGTCACCTTCCGTGAAGACTGCGCATGTTCCAGAAGCCAAACCTGGGTCAGCCCCGCCCTTTAATTCCAATTGGTTGGCGAGGCTTGGTTGCTTTCCTAGCATCCTGCCTATGGGTCACTATTTGAGTGCCTGCTGGTTGTGAGACTGGCAAGGGGGAAAAGAAAGGCATTTCTTTGGTATGAGTACTGGGGCTTGAACTCAGGCCTTCACGCTTTCTCTTGGCTGCATTTTTCGCTTCCAGGCTGGCGTTCTATCGCTTGAGCCAGAGCTCCACTTCCGGCTCCTTGCTGATTAATTGGAGATGAGAAACTCATGGACTTTTCTGGTCAGGCCGGCTTCAAGCCTCGATCCGCCGAGAGTGGCGACTGTGACAGAGGTGAGCCATCAGTGCCTTGCAAAAGTGTCATTTTAGGATCACTAATTGATCACCTAAGTTCTAAGTGTTGGAGAGACAGTAGTGAAGCAAAGAAACATCGCTCTCTGTACTTGTAACAAAGGGAGAGGGCGGGCCTTTTTTGTTTGTTTAATCCCAATCCAAAAGCTCTAAATTTCTGTGAGACCAAAAAAATCCAAGGCTTTATTTGCCAATGTAAGCCCTCAGTGTCTAGACACAGTAGTCCACAGTATTTTGGTGGAAAAGAGAAGGAAGATTATAGCTCCCCTCATTCTGTTGAAAAACAGCTCTCTGGGAGGTTATGTTGTTCTTTTCCTCAGAGCAAAAGAGCCAGATATCTATCTGGAACTCCATTAATAGGAAGTCTCCAGACTCAGCGAAGCCTGTGCTGAATCCAGAGGAAGTGTATAATTACTGAGAGGTAAACAGAGTTGCTAGAGGAAAGGAATGGAAGGTTAGTGCTGTGCAGAACATACAGCAACCTGCTTGACTGAGTGGGGGGAGTGGGGAGAAGAACTACCAAGGACCGAGGAAAAGCCAAGCAGAGGTACCTGGCATGTGAAAGGCCATAGGGAGCTTTCTAGAGCAGATCTTGCCCAAGGAAGTGGAGACCCAGGCACCCTGAAGTAATCCAGGAAATGTATATAGGTGGCATCTGAAGGAGGACAAATAGTTGGATATTTAAATCTATGGAATATTATACTATCCTTTGTATTGTTGTTGTTTGAAACTGGGACTCGAACTTGGAATCCGATGCTTCCTTCCTTTCTTTGGCTGATTGTCTTCCACCTGAGCTGTGCCACCGCCGCCTTTTTTTTGGTCAGTCATGGGGCTTGAACTCTGGGCCTGGGTGCTGTCTCTGAGCTCTTCAGCTCAAGGCTAGCTCTTTACTACTCGAGCCACAGCACCACTTCCAGCCTTTTCTGTTTATGTGGTGCTGAGGAATCAAACCCAGGACCTGATGAATGCAGGCAAGCACTCTACCACTGAGCCACTTTCCCAGTTCCCAACTGCCTTTTTATTTTTTTATTTTTTTTTATTTTTTTTTTTGGTCCGGTTGTGGGGCCTGAACTCTGGGCCTGAGCACTGTCCCTCAGCTCTTCAGCTCAAGGCTAGTGCTCTACCACTCGAGCCACAGCGCCACTTCCGGCTTTTTTCTTTTTGCTTATGTGGTGCTGAGGAATCGAACCCAGGGCCTCAGACATGCAAGGCAAGCGCTCTACCACTGAGCCAACTTCCCAGCCCCCCAACTGCCTTTTAAAAAAAAAAAAAAAAAAAAATTTTACTGTGAGAATACCGTACAGAGGAGTTACAGTTACATGGGCAAGATAGCGAGTATATTTCTTTTTTTTTTTTAACTGTATTTTTTTTGTCTTTTCTTTTTTGGTACTGGGGATCGAACCCAGGATGTTGCACTTGCTAGGCAAGCGCTTTGCCACTGAGCTACATCCCAGCCCATAATTTTTTTTTTTTTTTTGTCGGTCATGGGGCTTGAACTCTGGGCCTGGGCGCTGTCCCTCAGCTCTTGCTCAAAGCAAGCACTCTACCACTTGAGCCACAGCACCACTTCCGGATATTTCTTATCAAGCATTGTTGCCTCCTCTTTGTTTCCCCTTCCCATATTCCGCATATTCCCTCCCTCCCCCACCCAGTCCTCCCTCCACCCACTACCAAAGTTGTAAAGTTCGTTTTGCAACATAAGGACTTGTACATCTCATTGTTGCAATGGGTCCACCTGTATCCCAACTAACTGCCTTTTTAAAGTGTGGGGTGAAGGCTGGGATGTAGCTCAGTGGCAAAGCTCTTGTCTAGTAAGTGCAACTTCCTGGATTCGATCCCCAGTACCAAAAAAGAAAAGACAAAAAAAAAATAAAGTTAAAGTGTGGGATGTAATGGTTAGAAGCAGGTATTTGGAATCAGAGACATTTAATTTGAATACTAGTTCTAAAATGACAATCATTTTTCACAAATTACTTCATCTCTCAAACCTGTTTTCCGCCTATAAAGTGAAAATGATCATCCTTATCTCACTTGATTAAACAAGAATATGCAATGTATATAAAGTACTTATGATGCTTATTATATAAAAAGGTACTCCACTAGTCTTTTGGTCACTGTTGAGGTAATTGTTAATGTTTTCATTGTTCTGCCCAAAGTAATCTCCAGACTAGAGGTATGGATTTTCACAAAAGACCATTAGTTACATGGTCACCAGTATTTCATAATCATTCCTGATTCAGATTATTGCCACAGCTCAGTACAAGTACTGAATTGAAAGAATTATTGTTCATTTGTATTTATAGGAATGTCTTAGGAATAGAGGAGCAGCTCAGTTGCTCAGTGTTAGTGCTTACCTAGCATGTTCTGGGTTCATTCCCCAATTTAAAAAATAAATAAATAAACCACTCTAGGCAAAAATCTATTTGAGTTCCACTGCTTCTTTCAATTAACAACTAATGCATTTCCTTTTGATGTCCAGACATCAAATAATTAAGTGATGTCTGCCTCTCATGTACCAGAACCCATAGCCACAAAAATGATATCTCGGTATCATTCATCTCATTTAACTCACAAACTTCAAGTTACAATCAAGGAGAGGTCCCAGTTTTAGAGCTCTCCCTGGAATTCTGAGGTTTTTTTTTCCTCTATGGAAACATTCTTGGAATGTATTTCTGTATATACCTCTTCAAATTTAATTTCTTTTTTACTGAACAGAGCCCAAATGTCCCCTATCACTTACCAAATGCTAAGTATGTACCAGGCATCATTTAAGTCCATTACTCAAAATGACTCACATTGAAACCCCTGTGATGTTGGAAACTGAGGCCTACAGAGGTAAAATAACTTGCCCATGATAGTGGCAGAGCTGGGCTCAAATCTAGGCAGCCTGGCTCTAGACTGGCACTATCCCTGGACTTCTTTGTGTTCACTACTACTTGAACCATAGCACCACTTCTGGCTTTTTTGAATAGTTTATTGGAGATAAGAGTTTCATGGATACTTTCCTCCCCAGGGCTTCATGAATGCTAGGCAAGCACTCTACCACTAAACCAGATTCCCAGTCCTCAAAGTATTATTTCTTTATACTTTGTAATATACAGTCTACATTCTAGTAACATCTATTTTCTTGACACTCCATTCTTTCGACAACTATAATTACATCTATAGTCAATACCACACAGTTTGGCATATTTAACTAATGAATGGACCACCGAATGGTAGTGCCAGATTGAATCTTTTTTTTTTTTTTTTTGGGTCCGGTCGTGGGCTTGAACTCTGAGCCTGGGCGCTGCCCCTCAGCCCTTCAGCTCAAGGCTAGTGCTCTACCACTTGAGCCACAGCGCCACTTCCGGCTTTTTTTTTTCTTATGGGTGCTGAGGAATTGAACCCAGGGCCTCATGCATGCAAGTCAAGTGCTTTACCACTGAGCCACCTTCCCAGCCCCCAGATTGAATCTTATACATTTGCTGATCCAATGTCATTTTACAGTCTTAATACCTTGCTCAAAATCGTTTACATTTAGTGACAGATGAAATTTGAATACAGAATACAAGTTTTTAAAGAAACTATTATTTATCTCACATTTTCATAATAATCCTGGAGAAATGCAATGGCTGTTACCTTTATTATTTTCTAGTCTACAAATGAAGAAACCTCAATCCACTAAAAGCAATTTGAAAAGCTGGGCACTGGTGGCACAAGGCTGAGATCTGAAGATCTCAGTTCCATGCCAGCCCAGGCAGGAAAGTCCATGAGACTGTTATCTCCAATTAACCACCAGAAAATCGGAAGTGGAGCTGCAGCTCAAAGTTGTAGAGCGCTAACCTTGGGCGAAAGCGCTCAGGGACAGCGTTCAGGCCCTGAGTTCAAGACCCAGGACCGACCAAAAACAATGGATCTGGGTAATGACAACACATTATAAGGAATGCCACAAATATCTTGATACCACATTGCTAGGCATGGGATTATTAAGGGTCAGTTGCCCTGCCTAGCACATTAAAAATTACAAATCCACCTCTACAGCAGATTTCTGTCCTTAAACTCAGCAACCAGGCCTTTACAAGCCTGAAGGATGGGAGCTAGTGGTAACATAGACACGTTTGGTCTTATTTGGGGTTAATTTTGTGGGGGGGGGGGCTGTCTCCGCCGCGCGAGACCAGCGTCCTCCGTGTCTGTGGAGTTGGTGAGGTGGGATCACAGCCCCACCCTCTTGCTGACAGAGCCCCGCACCCAGATGGTGAGGAGAAGGAACGGGACCAATGGGGAGTGGCGTTTTTCCCGGTTGCCTAGGTAACAGCCAATTGGCAGCGGGAATGGAGCTCAGTGCAGCCGCCCAGGATGGCGGCGTCCAGAGGGGCTGATGGTGGAGGTGGTGGAGTGGAAGGCAGCCGTGGGGAGCCGGGCAGAGCCAAGGCCCAGGTCCCTGGAGCCCCGCGTCTGGGCGCGACACTCGTTCGGAAAGGTCGAGCCCAGGTGGGCTGATGGCCCCGGTGGGAGGGAGCCACACGAATGGGTCAGCCCGGGAGGGGCGGCGAGGCGAGTGGGAGAGAGCCGCCCGGGCTCGAGGCGCAGCGCTGTCACGGCACGCGCGCCCCTGGCAGCTGCTCGGGCGGGTCCGACCCCGGTTTCCAGCTGATCGAGAGGCCCGGGAGAGCCATGGCACCCGAGCTGGGTGGGGGCCGGGGGCTCTAGGGAATGGCTGACCTGGGTGTTCTGGGAGAGAAAGCAGACCCAGGCAGAGGAAGGTAGGAGAGAGGCTGGAATGCCAGAAAGCGGCGGGAGCCAGTGTGGCCTCGTGGAGGTCTAGGGCTTTGTCTGCTCTGGGGAAGCCGCTTCCGCATTGGGGGAGAATCCTCTCACATACTGAGCTTTGAAGATGGGGTGCCTCAGTTACTTGATAGGTGGCATCCTAGCAGCTCAGCATCTCCCACCAGCTTAGGTCCCAACGTAACTGCTGTATTAGACACCAATCCAGGCATTCTACTGTTCTGACAGTATTATCCCCAGTCCTCACTGCCAAGCTATCGTGTGTGTGTGTGTGTGTGTGTGTGTGTGTGTGTGTGTGTGTGTGTGTGTGTGTGTGTGTGTGTGTGATTTGTTTTTCTGGAGATACTGGGATTGAACTCAGGGACTTATACTTGCTAGGAGGAGTTGTATCACTTTGAACCACACCCCCTATCCCTTGTGATATTTTTAGAAACCTTTCTGGTACCAACTGTTTTCTTTTTCACCTCGAATCTAATCATCCCACGGTCTTCCTGAATAAGACCTTTATATAGTGAATGATACAATTGTTTACTTTTCAAAAGAAGGAAAGTAGGATTAAAGTTATAATTTTAAAAGACTATTTTATTCCCAGTAGGGAGTGGGAGGGCAAGAGGGGACAGCAAACAAGAAAAAAAAAAAACTCTATCTCATTTATAAACCTATAGAGTATTTGAGTTTTTGTTTTTGTTTCCTAAAAAACTTAATCCTTGTTCATCAGAACTTTCGTTTTCACCTATTTAGGATTCAAAAAGCCTAAAATGCTTTCTTTTGTGTAAAAGAACTTTTATAACTGTCATATCCTAGGAGAGGTGGCTTTGGGGAACAATTTGAAAATGTATGTGGGTAGTTAAGGAACTGCCTCTAAATACTAGTAGCTAACTGAAAATCTATTCCCCTTGTGTTATTATTCCCTTCCCCACCACTCACAAGGTTGATGCTTTAGTACTTGAGCCACAGCTCTACTTCCAGATTTTTGGTGGTTAATTGGGGGAGATAAAAGTCTCACAGATTTTTCTGCACAGGCTGGCTTCAAACTTGGATCCTCAGATGTCAGCCTCCCAAGGAGTTAGGATTACAGACATGAATCCCTAGTATCCAGCCAAGTTTGATTTTTAAAGAATTGAAAAAAAATAACACCACCATGTAAATGTCTTGTCTGTATTCTATAATATCTCAGATGAAATGTGGATTCATTTCTGGGAGATGGAATCATAAAGGTTCCTTAATTGAGGCTTGGTTCCTGGGCTAGGATGATTCAAACTGGAAGAGCACATGATCTCTCCATTTGGCGTGGCTTCCTCATTGCATTGGAGCTTTGGATAGTTGGACTGCTTTACTGGTGGATCAGGACTCCAATTGTGCATATGGAAGTCAGCTAGGTGGAAGTCACATCACCTTATGTGACAAAACCTTACAACACCCATCACTTTCCAGTAGCGTAGTATTGTTTAAAACTTAAGAAGCCTATTCTGATTCCAGAGAGAGAAGTTGAGACTATCCTTTGATGGGTTAATGTCACAGTCAGATTATAAAAGCATGTGTAAGAGGAGAAACTATTGCACACACATTTGGTTTTTTGTTTTTGTTTTTGTTTTGGGTCCAGTCCTGGGGCCTGAACTCTGGGCCTGGGCGCTGTCCCTCAGCTCTTCAGATCAAGGCCAGTGCTCTACCACTTGAGCCACAGCACCACTTCCGGCTTTTTTTTCTTTTTGCTTATGTGGTGCTGAGGAATCAAACCCAGGGCCTCGGCATGCAAGGCAAGTGCTCTACCACTGAGCCACCTTCCCAGCCCCTGCACACACATTTGAAAAATACAATCTGTGACATTCAGTAATAAGAAGATAACTTTTTACCAGTTGTTGTGGCACAGCCCATATTCCCAGTACTCTGGAGGTGAAGGCCTAAGGATTAAGTTCAAGACAAACCTAGATTGTACAGTAAAACTCTTGTCTTTGAAATAAATAAAGTGTAAACCCAAGATCTGATATCACACACACACACAAAATGTAGTTAGGCTTACATCTTAAGGGCATGTATAGTAAATACTTTGGCTGTTGAGCATCCTCATACTAAAGAAATATTCCCTTCTGTTTTGTTTTGTTTTTTTCCAGGGACTCTTTACCAGTCCATTTGAAACAGGGTGGGATGCTACCCTGGAAGTTTCAAGTAAAGTAAATAAATATACCTCAGTCCCTGTGTACCCATTGTGGCTCTTCAAATTCTACTATAGTAACTCTTTCCATCTTTTTTTTTTTCTTTTTTTTTCTTTTTTTTTTGTCGGTTGTGGGCTTGAACTCTGGGCCTGGGCGCTGTCCCTTAGCTCTTCAGCTCAAGGCACTTGAGCTACAGCGCCACTTCCGGTTTTCTGGTGGTTTATTGGAGATAGGAGTCTCACGGTCTCTCCTGCCCGGGCTGGCTTTGAACCGCAATCCTCAGATCTCAGCCTCCTGAGTAGCTAGGATTACAGGCGTGAGCCACCAGCGCCCGGCTTCTTTTTTTTTTTTCTAATGCTAGTACTGGGACTTGAACTTAAGGCCTTACTCAAAGTTGATGCTCTATCACTTGAGCCACAGTTCCACTTCTGTTTTTTTACTGGTTAGGTAGAGAATAAGAGTTTAAATGGCTGGCTTCAAACCATGGTCTTCAGACCTCAGTCTCTTGGGTAACTAGGATTATAGATGCGAGCCACCATTATCTGACCACTCTCCAAATTTTAAGTAGATTAGTTATCTACTACCAAATACTTAAAGGAAATGCCTTTATCTTTAAGTTTTCATAGTTACAGATTTAGTTTTAAGATAGCCTAGTTATAGTCTGGAGGTGTAGCTCAAGTGGTAAACTAAACTGCCTAGCAAGTTTGAGGCCCTCAATTCAAACTTTAGGATCACTAAAAGTAAAAGTATGTTTTTTAAGGCTTTGTTGTGATATTTTGTAGAAGGTAGCAGCCTTTTAGATTCCAATGAATGTGTTTTGAATGAATTAAATATTTCTAATTTGTACCATCGGTCGACCTTTAATGCTGTGTCTTAATTTGTTGTAGAAACAATCAAAGATTGGCAGAAGGTTACTGAATTACTCAACTGAACTAAGAAGAATTTTCTTCTGCAATTCTGATGGGAAACTGTTTCTCTTCCTCTCATTAATGTTGTATTTGCAGTAGAGTCATATTGACCTCCACCCCAGCATGCTCTGATGCCAGGCTGACGATAAGAGGCTTGTGAGCCTGAAATCGGATGCTGACCCCATGGGACATTGATAGGACAGAGAGGGCACAGCAGTCACTAACTGTGCATCACCTCTGTGAAAATAGGCCCTGGAGATTTGGAAAGGTTAGTACAGGACTTGGGGGGGAAGGGTGCGGGGGGGAGGGGGGTAGATGGCCCTTCCCTAAAGATACTTTATTCTATATGAAGGATCTTAGACATAAAGTTGCCTTCTGGTGATTGGAGAAATTAGCAAGTGAGAATTACAAGTGAGCTCAACAGGTCTCAAAGAACCTCTGCAAAGCTGGCTGTTCTGTCCTTATGGAGCTAGAAAATATTTCTCCATTTTTGGATGCGAACCCAGGATGCTCAGGACTAATCTGGCCTTATGTCTGAAAATGAGAGCTTAGCGACAAGGCCTTGTCCTACAGAACGTGAAGAAGCTGCTCTGGGATCAGGTCAGGCTGTTGTCACATCAGTCCATTTCTGGGATATTAGAATAAAAAATGGCCAAAGTCAAGATATCCCATAGGGTACTGAAGAAGAACAAATAGGTAGCAACTATAGTTTGTTTTTCATCTACTTAATCTTTGCCTCATTAGTCAAATTTGCTAAATTGTTCTATTTCTAAGTCTTACTGAATTATGTTAGCTGTCTTTTTTTTTCTGTCCTGGGGCTTGAACTCAGGGCTAGAGCTCTACTTCCAGCTTCTTTTGGTAGTAATTGGAGATAAGAGTCTCATGGATTTTCCTGCTAGGGCTGGCTTCAAACTACAGACCTCAGATCTCTACCTCCTGAGTAGCTAGGATTTCAGGCATGAGCCACTGGCACCTCTCTGTTGTTATCAATCTTTTATACTGAACATGGACTTTAGAGAAGTTCCTGTTACAGTAAGTAAATATTTGAGTTTAGATGTCTCAGATGTAAATGTGGATGAAAATAAACCAACGTTTAGTGGGCAGGGCCAGGCAGCTTTCTAGGTACATTCATGTATGTTATTTAATTTAGTGTACCTGTCAACTCTGAAATAGGCCTATATCTGTATAGATGAGGAAACTGAGAAACAGAACACTTAATAGCTTGCCCAAGTTATTTAAACTCAGATATTTTTGTTGACAGTGTCCACAGTGCCGCTATCTTGTGCTTGGCAAGCATGATGGGGTAGGATGAGATGGGGTGGGACGGGCATGGCACAGGGTAGGACAGGATAAGATAGGCCTCTGCTAGATTTCTGTTTGAGCAGTGTAGCACCTGCCTCGAAAGTGTGAGGCCGGGCTGGGAAGGTGGCTCAGTGGTAAAGTGCTTGCCTTGCATGCATGAGGCCCTGGGTTCGATTCCTCAGCACCACATAAGTAGAAGAAGCCAGAAGTGGCGCTGTGGCTCAAGTGGTAGAGTGCTAGCGTTGAGCTGAAGAGCTGAGGGACAGTGCCCAGGCCCAGAGTTCAAGCCCCACGACCGACCAAAAAAAAAAGTGTGAGGCCCTGAGTTCCACTCCCCAGAACTGCTCAAGAGCTAATGGGTAGAGGAAGGAAGGAATGAACTCTGCACGTGCATGTGTGCACACCCGCTGCTACTGGGGCTTGAACTCAGGGCCTTGACACTGCCCCTTAGATGTTTGCTCAAAGCTGGTGCTCTACCACTTAAGCACAGCTCCACTTCCAGCTTTTTGGTCGTTAATTGGAAGTAAGAGTCTCATGGACTTTCCTGCCCAGGCTGGCTTTGAACCACAATCCTCAAATCTCAGCCTCCTGAGTAGCTAGTATTACATACATGTAATAGTTAATATTACAACCAGTGGTTTCTGGCTAAACTGCCTCTTAAAAGGAGGATCTGCCCCCAATCACATCACAAGGAGATGAATGAAAAATACCAGAGTACTTTTTCAGTCTACCAACTTACTACATCTCTTCCTTACAAGCATTTCTACCTACACTCAGCTTCTTCAACCCCCTCCTACTTCCTGTTGCAACATTCTCTTTCCTTAAATACTGCTTTGTCCACAAGTTCCCCAGAGCTCCCTCTTTCCTACTAGCTGCTGTGACATCTTTTGCATAGCCTTCAGAGATCTCCATGGTTGGCCTGACCTAAATGCAGAGAGGTAGTGCTGAAAGACTAGCTATAGTCAGGGAAGGATTATGTGTTAGTCCCAGCTTAGCCCCCAGCAAACTTTTTAACTACTCTGAGTTTCTATCTGTTCACTTAGAATATGAAGAAGTTTGGACTAGATCTGTGGGGTTCTTGTCAGATTTAATTAAGCTTTCAAGTGAGTATACAAATAGGTCTTCATCTGTAGTCAGACCAAGCTTTAATTTTCCATTGATTATTCCATGTATACATTGCTCTTTGTGCTTACATTCCCCACTTTCTCAATTGGGAATCAGGTTTGCTTTCTTCACTGCTTGTTTTAGGTTGTGCCATTATTTGTCTTTGTTAATCCCTGCCATCCATTAATTTCAGTGGGTCCAGTCAACTACAGTATAACTTCACTGAGAGATGACATTATTATTATTTATTTATTTATTTATTTTTGGTCAGTTGTGGGGCCTGAACTCTGGGCCTGGGCACTGTCCCTCAGCCCTTCAGCTCAAGGCTAGCACTCTACCACTTGAACTACAGTGCCAGTTCTGGCTTTTTCTGCTTATGTGGTGCTGAGGGATCGAACCCAGGGCCTCATGCATGGGAGGCAAGCACTCTACCACAGAGCCACCTTCCCAGCGAGACTACTATTTTATACATTAACTAAACTAACAAGGTAGATACTGAATGAATAGTTGTAGATTAAACCTCCCCTTCCATCCCAGGTCATAGAAAATAAGAACAAGCTGAAAACTTTTAAAACATAGCAGGATAAGAGTCATTGGGCAGGGGCTGAGAAGTTGGCTCAGTGGTAGAGCGCTTGCCTTGCATGCCTGAGGTCCTAGGTTCGATTCCTCAGCACCACATAAGCAAAAAGGAAAAAGCCAGAAGTGGCGCTGTGGTTCAAGTGGTAGGGCACTAGCCTTGAGCTGAAGAGCTGAGGGACAGTACTCAGGCCCAGAGTTCAGGCCCCACAACTGGACCAAAACAAGAGTCATTGGGCAGACACGGTGCTAATGTAGTGGTGTGGTAGTTGGAGAGGGAAGGTGTTTTTGTTATATGAACCCAAGGTAGTAAATAATAGGCTAGTAGAATGTATCCATGGGTGATGACGTTGCTCTCCATCCCTCCATCCAGTCCCTGAACTGCTTCTTCTGTTTATTTCCTACAGTTTTCACCCTTTTCTTCTATAACCTGTCATCATGACACTTACAAAAGGTTCCTTCACTTACTCCAGTGGGGAGGAATATCATGGAGAGTGGAAGGAAGGTAAGAAGGACCCACAGTGGCTTTCCAGGGATGAACACTTTGGCTAAAGGAAAAATACATGAAGATGGGAGCCAGGACTGGGAAGGTGGCTCAGTGGTAGAGTGCTTGCCTTGCATGCATGAGGCCCTCGGTTTGATCCTTCAGTACCACATAAGCAGAAAAAGCCAGAACTGGTGCTGTGGCTAAAGTGGTAGAGCACTAGCCTTGAGCTGAAGAGCTGAGGGACAGTGCCCAGGCCCAGAGTTCAGGCCTCATGACAGACCAAAAAAAAAAAAAAAAAAAAAAGATGGGTAGCCAACTTTTAGGTGCTTTATTTCCTGCAGAATTTAACTCTAACCAGTACTTTTGAACCATGATCCTCAGATCTCAGCCTCCTGAATAGCTAGGATTATAGGCATGAGTCAACGGCGCCCGGCTGTTTCCCCAGCTTTTAAACTATAATAATAGTACTGAGGCTGTCTTATAATAGTGAAGATTATATACAATAAATACAAAGTGCTTAGAAGGGTGGCTGGCACATAGAAAAGACACAATAAATGTTAGCTGTTGTTATTTTAAGAGTTAACATTCATATTTAGAGACCTGCTCCAAATCTGATGCTATGACTTAAAATGGGAAGTCCCAGAAGCTAAGTTTCTGGTGCCCGATTCTCCCCTGTTGCTCCCACAGTGTTTTTTCATTTTGTGGGTAGGGTAATGAAAAGTAGGAGATGCCAAGTAAGTGAGATGGGACCCTAAAGCTTCTCCATTCCAATCTGGCACCTGTCCTTCTCTCTGCTTAGGCCGCAGACATGGTTTTGGTCAGCTGCTGTTTGCAGATGGTGGCACCTACCTGGGTCATTTTGAAAATGGGCTCTTTAATGGCTTTGGGGTACTGACCTTCTCAGATGGCTCAAGGTGAGTATTAGTTTACCCCTTTCCCAGCTTTTAAACTAGAGAGGCTCTGATTTAAAAATAGGTCATTGGTGAATATCTGGTCAATCCTGAACTTGTCCCAGGCCCTGAAGAAAACAATAGCAGTTCTTTTATTGGTTTTTTTGTTTTTGTTGTTGTTGTTGTTGTTGTTGTTGCCAGTCCTGGAGCTTGAACTCAGGGCCTGGGCGCTGTACTTAAGCCTCTCTGTGCTCAAGGCTAGCATTCTGCCACTTGAGCCACAGCGCCACCTCAGGTTTTTTCTGTTTATGTGGTACTGAGGAATTGAACCCAGAGCTTCAGGCATACTAGTCAAGTACTCTTACTGCTAAGCCACATTCCCATTCCCTGGTTACTTTTTAAATAGATCTGAAATTGGAAATGTCAAGGAGATGAGTGACCTTCCATCCCACCTCCATTGACCTGAATCCATATTTTCTGAACTTTTCTGCTGGCTAGAGATAGGATAGGTGGGATGGGTGGAGCTCTGCACTTTGCCTCTTGGCTATATTAATTAACTCCTATAGGCAGCTGCTTGACTCAATTAGCCAGCACAAGGAACTTGCCTATAAAAGACTAACATCTTGGTGTCTCTACAGGTATGAGGGAGAGTTTGCCCAGGGAAAGTTTAATGGCGTTGGAGTCTTCATTCGACATGATAACATGACCTTTGAGGGGGAATTTAAAAATGGCAGAGTAGATGGTTTTGGTAAGTTTCAGCCTGGGGGATGATAATAACTGTGGTGAGGTGGAAATATACCTTCGTAGTTTAATTCCTTTGTGGATGTCCAGAAAGCTATAGTGGTTGTGCCCTCATGACTACTGTGCACTGAACTCACTAGTCGAGTATCAAGCTGATCCCTAAGGCCTTAATGCAGTTGTCTTATTTTTCCTTATTTCTTTGTCCTTCTCAAAGGCCTGCTGACCTTTCCAGATGGTTCTCATGGAATACCCCGCAATGAAGGTCTGTTTGAAAACAACAAGTTGCTGCGGCGTGAGAAGTGTTCTGCTGTGGTCCAGCGGGCTCAGAGTGCATCCAAATCTGCCAGAAATCTCACCGCCTGATGGGGCAGTAACCAGAGAAGTGTCGGGTAAAGCCAGTACACCCTTGTTCACTCCAGGTGAATTAGTGAACCAGATATGAGATGATATGACTGGAGCTAAAGCTTGTAAGGTGCCTGTCACCTGCCAATCAGGAATTCGGCCACAGGAAAGTGCCGAGGACTTTGACCAAGACCCTAAAGCAGTTGTTAGCAATGCTATCTTTCCCTGACCAAATGTGTCAGAGGACAGAGGAGCCATCTTTATTATTTATTTGTTCCTGTTCCTTGTTGCTAAGGCCTTGGGACCCAGTGCAAAAGTGCTGTGGCTCTCACTCCGTTTGCTGCCAAGTGATACAGAATCTTTTCATTCTGCCTACATTTGGGGCAGTTAATCCTATAGCGCCAACTTAGGGCCAGTAATTTGTGTTGTCCTAGAGAAATAAGGAAAAAAGGATAGGGGTGGCTTAGACAGTACAGTAGTTATATGCAAATCAAGGCCAGAGCTTTTCTTTTTGTTTGTTTGGTTTTTGTTTTTTTGTTTTTGTTTTTGTTTGGTCATTCGTGGGGCTTGAATTCAGGGCCTGGGTGCTGTCCCTAAGCATTTGTGCTCAAGGCTGGCATTCTACCACTTTGAGCCATGGCACCACTTCTGGTTTTCTGGAAGTTAATTGGAGATAAGAGTCTTACGAACTTTCCTGCCTGGGCTGGCTTTGAACCATGGTCCTCAGATCTCAGCCTCCTGAGTAGCTAGGATGACAGTGTGAGCCACCGGCGCCCGGCTTAAAGCTTTCCTATACACTACTTCCTTAATCGTTGCCGTTGAAGTCATAGCTCCAGGTTCCCACTTTGTCTGATCAGACTGATCTTTGTCTCTGCTTATTCCCTCTGTGAAGGAGTCAGTAAAATTGCTGTTTTCTTGTCCCTTGACTTTCCATGCTGTCTTCCTTACTTGAATTACAGTAGATAATCGAATCCCCACTTGTGCCTCTGTCCTTCCTTAAATGTCAGATAGGATCCCTTTATGAAATTAAAAGAAAATATTGTAAAAGTAATCTTATAACTTGTATTTATTGCTTATTCTAGGTCAGAGGGAAGACCTAGCTAGTCCACTTCAGAACTGTCTCATAGAGCTCTGAGTCCTAGGGATGGCTTGAACTGACACAGTTCTTTCCCATTGGGCAAGTAGATCAGACTCACCTCAACCCTTTGGATATAGGTAGACTTGGACCTATCCTCGGACTAGAGTGAATTAACAGAACATTAGCTCCTCACATTTGGCTTGTTGTGACTCTTCTACCAAGATCTTTGGCACTCAGACCTGGGTCGGATCATGGCAGGAAGGATCCCCACACAGTTCATCACGAGGCCTCCAGTTAGCCCATCACCCAAACATACCACCAGCCCTGTCATCACACCAAATCCCTCAACAGCAGACTGCGGTAAAAATTACAGCCAAGTGCCTCTATTTATTCTTTGAATTGTACTGTAGAAACACGTTTATAGGAATAAACAATCATCAGAAACTTCCTGCACATAGTTTACAGTTTTCTTGCCCTGTGTCCTCATAAATATCAGTCCATTTGCTGTTTGTAAAAGTTAACCAGTGTGGGGCTTGGAGCTGATACTGCATACTTCACTACATAATACCATCTAGTTCTCAGAACCCCTGCAAGAAGTTGGGCAGCCTAAGTTTATCCACACTTGTAAATGGCAAGCCTGAGATTTCTATTCTGATTCCAACTCCCTTTCTACTAGATCTCTCTCACTGTGAGCATCAGAATGCTTACTGCCTGAGGCCAGTGATTGCCAGATCTTCTGGGTGACCTCAAACAAGTCAACTCTTGCCTGGATTTCCCTTTTTCTGCCTCAATAAAATAGTGGAACACACTGCCATATGAACCCATTTACATGCATGATCCTACTTGGTCCTTACCACAGCCCTTGGAGGAAGGCGCTGTGGTAAGAAGTGACTTAACTTCTCTGAACAATGATGTTCAGAGAAGTTAAGTCACTTCTCCAAAGTCCCATAGACGCTAGGGAGCAAAACCTGGAAATTAACTCCAGGCTTGATATAGCTCCTTGCTGGTACATTACCTTGCCTCCCTGCCCTAACTTTTCCCTTACCTTAAGTCTACTTGCCTCTGAGCCCTGCTGCCCTGGACACTGCCTGTGAGGGCCAGGGGGCCCAGTTTCTGTTTTTTTGCTTGTTTAGATTATCTTTTATCTTCTATAGTCTTCTCTAATCTCTCTTTACTTACTATTTTTAATCAGTAACTGAAAAAAATTATCTTAGTTTTTCTGCCAATGGTCACATAGTACTACAGAAAAGAGAACATTAAAAAAAAAACAGCCTTTTTGATTCATGTGCTAAATGTTTCTAAAATGTCTCAGTTGTGCCTTTTTTTTTCTGTGTTCTCCCGCTGGAAGACATTAACCTTGGCACAGTGGTGGGCGCCTATAACTCTGGCTCTCAGTAGCCCTAGGTGCGAGGATCACTTGAGCCCAGGAGTTTGAGACCAGCTGGGCAGCACAATGAAAGGATGAAAAGAAAAAAGAAGGAAGGAAAGGAGAGGGGAAAGGGGGGAAGTAAGGAGAGAAAGAGGGAAGGAGGGAGGGAGAAAAGGAAGGAAGGTAGGTAGGTTGGTTGGTTATATGAGATCAATAACATGAATAAACATAATATTTAGAGCCTACCTTTGTATTTTTTTTGGGGGGGGGTCCACAAAACCTTTTATTTTCTCCACATCCTAGCTCTTCTCTTTTTTCAACTCAAAACAAAGCCTAAAAAGCTCATTCACAGCTTAGAACAAGGAAAAAATTGGGCCAGTGCCCTCAGAGCCAGTTGTAGTCCAGCAGGACTATCTGTGTGAGTGAAAGCACACGGCAGAGACAGCCACAGAAGAGATGCAAGAAAGAACCCAACACCAGCAGCCTGGAGCCACACACACCAGCTCTTCCAAGGTGAGCAGCTGGCTTAGCACCAGGTCTCATGGCTCCAGAACCTGACATGTTTCTCACCCATTCTAGAACTCAGGGTTGCATTTCTAGTCTTTTCTGTTGGCTAAATGTGTGTAGTTAGCTCAGAGTTTCTGGAATAGTGCTAAAAAGAATAGGTTCCTGGAGTCCTTTCTGTGGTCATTCTAGCTGTGTCAAGGGTCAGCTGACCTGCAGCATTAAAAGACCCATTCAGTGCTGTATGATTGCCAGGGATCTTGGCTTGGAATGTATGAGTCTCACTCCTGACTAGAGAAGCTTTGAAGGTGAAGTACTCATCATCCACAATATGGGGCCCTCACCACTTCCCTGTGACTGTGTCCATGAGGCACAGGGTCAGTTAGCCAAAAAACCTCAAGGAGACCCACTCCTGAGGAATGTCAGGACTGCTCTGGCTAGTTCTATGAGTAAGAAGCAGGACATCAAGACCTAGGCTCAAGAGGTCAAAGAACAGCAGGACTGGAGTTTGCCACACCCCATGTAACCCACTGCAGGGTTACATGAGAAGTAGCACAAGGCCAGAGTCCATACTCAGGTGTTCCTATCCCCCTCCCCCTCTCTTACTGCAAAGACTACCTTTGAAAAACAAAATGATGAAACTATAAGTCTTTCCTAAAGATCACTACCCATCTAATGGCTATTGAGCATTGCAAGGGCCTGAGAACAGAAAGAGCAGACTGTGCAGGCTTGGTTGCCCAAAGAAAGCCCAGCACTGGTAGCTTATGCCTGAATCCTGGCTACTTGGGATCTCAGGATCACTATTCAAAGCAAGCCTGGACAGAAGGTCCCTGAAACTCTTTATCTCCAATTAACCACCAGAAAACTAGAAGTCTAGCTGTGGCTTAAATGGCAGAGCACCAGCAAAAAACTAAGACACAGTGTCCAGGCCTTATTTCAAGCCCCAGTACACACACACACACACACACACACACACACACACACACACACACACACACACACACACACACACACACACACACACACACACACACACACACACACACACACACACACACACACACACACACACACACACACACACACACACACACACACATTGCTCAGAGGAAGGTTCTTTTTATTATTTTTTATTGTTATTATAAAGATGTACACAGGGGTTACAGTTATGTCTGGTAATGAGTATATTTCTTTTTGGACAGTGTCACCCTTTCCCTTGCTCTCTCCCAGTTTTTCCCTCCTATCCCCACCCACAAGTTGTATAGTTCATTTTCAACATAATGTGTAGTGAGTACCACTGCTGTATTTGTTCATCCTTTGTCCTTCCAAAAGGAAGGCTCTTGATCAAGGTCCAGGAAACCTAGTACATAGCCATACTAGTTTGACTTGTTAAGTTTTATTATAGTAACAGAGTGATTGTTTTTAATAATAAAAGCAAACTCTTGCAAGAGATGGCACTCTGGGTGCTGTCCCCCAGCTTTTCAGCTCAAGGCTAGCACTCTACTACTTAAGCCACAGTGCCACTTCCGGCGTTTTCTGTGTATATAATGCTGAGGAGTCGAACCCAGGGCCTCATGCATGCAAGGCAAACACTCTACCACTGAGCCACCTTCCCAACCAAGATGGCACTCTTTAAGGCCAAGTTCCCTTCCCTAGTGTTTCAGACCCAGGCCAGTCAGAATGGACTTCTAGAATGTAGACCAGGTGTCTGTCCACCAGGTGTCATTATTTACCAATCCAACAAGACACTGGATGGACTTAGATTCCATGCTGGGAACCAAAGCTAGAGAAAAGAATATGGGGCGAATGAAGGTAGATTTAGGGAATGGCATTATGGTTGGAAAGCAGCTGGGGATGGGAGCTTTTCAAGATCATAGCAGTACTACCCTTTCAGGTCTCCTAACCTGCTGCTTCCTCTAGTAGGAATTAGAACTTAGGTTCTTAGAAGTAGCCTGGCTTCCAGCCACAGTGGGCAAGACTCAAGCGTGTAGCCATAAATCTGTCACTAGTCATTCTTCTAGTAACCAATTTCCTTGCTGTCATATTGTCCCCCAGGCTCCTCCTGGTTCATGGGCCTAGGGGTGGAGAAGAGTACCCACAGTGAAGTGATAACGAAGGAATTCTACTTCTTGGTCTGCAGGTCTCTAGAAAACTGGCATCTTCCTGAGCCCTGGTGGGTCATGCCTATAATCCTAACTACTGATCTGAGGATTGCAGTTCAAAGCCAGAACAGGCAGGAAAATCCATGAGACTATCTCCAATTAACCACCAGAAAAGCAGAAGTGGTGCTGTGGTAGAGTGCTAGCCTTGAGCAAAAAGATCTCAAGGACAGTGCCCAGGTCCTGAGTTCAAGCCCCATGAATGACAAGAAAAAAAAAAAGAACAAAAATTCAGCATCTTACATATGTGAAAAATTATGGCCTGTGAGAGGAGACTGCTGAAAGGGCACCTGGAGGGGTGAAATGGGAAAAGGCGCTTCTATACACTAGACCCAAGACTATGATGGCTCAGGCCAGGTGTGCCCTGCTTTCCCTCAGAGCCAGCCGTTGCTGCTGAAGTCCACCCGCAGTGCCTCCTCCTCAGCAGGGCTCAGCTCCTGCAAAGGGGCTCGGCAGGGACCTCCATAGTAGCCAAACCAGTCCATGGTTTTCTTCAGCCCTGGGATTCCGAAGCGCTTCGTTACCTGAAAAGCAGGATCAGTTAGAAGAGACTGCAAAAACAACCTCATGATATATACACACTTCTGGGGCCCAGATATCTGTTACTCCTCCACTCTACTTTCCCAGTAAAGGAATTACCAAATTTGTGGCACCCAGGGTATATTGAGAATTCAGACTAAAGATTAGGAAGTATATTGGTAGTAAAAACCGAAGTACAAAAACCTCAGATGGAAGAAGATGACTCCTTAGGTTTAGGAGATAAATTTACCCTAACAGGGTGGAGAGCAGTTTTCAGCCCTCAAGCTGGAATCAGAGAAAGCAGAATACTAGTCTGAAGCCAGTTCCCAAGCCGGAAGTCAAGAAGAAGATGGTAGTTTGTGACAGCATGAAGCACAGCCTAGACCATTAGTCTGTTCCTGGCATCAGGGGCTCCAAGCCCCTTAGCTAGAATTACAAACATGAACCACTGGCTCCCAGTTATATCCTCCTATTTTAAAGCTCTTACAGGAAAAACTAAATGTACCTTATCCTAAGAAGTTTTGTGGGTAACTATCATTTCCTTAATATCAGAGCAAGTTATTTTGCTTAACAAAATGAGGGGACTGGACCACATAATCTCTAAAGGCTTGTCTATTACAACTACTATAAGTGAGGTATCAGGCTTCTTTGCTTTTGTTAGAGCTACTGGGTATTTCATGGTGATCAGAGTGTAGATGGCCAGCCCCCTGGTGGACTCATATAATCCTAGCTACTCAGGAGGTTGAGATCGAGGATCATGCTTCAAAGCCAGCCAAGGCAGAAAAGTCCATGAGACTCTTATCTCCAATTAGCCAGTATAAAAGCTGAAAGTAGAGGTGTGACTCAAGTGGCAGAGTACTAGCTTTATGCAAAAAAAGCCAAACAAAGCTCACACCTGTAATCTTATGAAGGGGTCTGTGATCATGGTTCAAAACCAGTCCAGGCAGGAAAGGTTGTAAGACTCTTATCTCCAATAAACAACCAAATAGCCACTAATGGTAGAGAACTAGCCTTGAGCACAAAAGCTCAGGGATGGTTCCCCTATAGGCCCTGAGTTCAAGCCCCAGAATTAGCACACACACGCATGTGTGCACGCGCATGTGCGCGAGCAAACAATTTTGTGTGTGTGTGTGTGTGTGTGTGTGTGTGTGTGTGTCAGTCCTGGGGCTTGAATTCAGGGCCTAGGTACTGTTCTTGAGCTTCTTGTGCTTAAGGGTAGCACTCCATTACATGAGCCACAGCTCCACTTAGGGCTTTTTTTTGGTAATTTTTTGGAAATAAGTCTCACAGACTTTCCTGTCTGGGCTCACTTGGAATCATGATCTTTAGATCTCAGCCTCCTCAGTAACTGGAATTACAGGCATGAGCCACTAGCACCTGGATGAAATAATTTCTTCATAAAGTTCTCTATTTGGAAGGAAGGCAAAATATAGAAGTATGAATTTCATAAAAATAATAAGCTCAATTGTGAGAACATTTGATCTTAGCAAGTTTGGACTTTTTTTTTTCTTGGCATAGGTGGTATGCTGCCATTCTCCCAGGTCTAGATCCCATCCACAGTGTTCTAATAGCTTGGCCTTTTAACCTAAAACTCTGTAGTTGGGAAAGACCTAGGAAAGGGAATGGACCTGAACAGTACCTGATCTGCTTCCTCTTTAGCCCCCTGAAAAGAACTGGCAGTTTGGTGGTAAATACCAAAGAAAATCCTAAATATAGCTGGGGGCAGGAGGCTAGCCTGGTGGGAAGGCAGAGGAAGGACATTGTGTTCAACCAGGACAGGGCAATAGAGTGACATCAGGCTGCTCTTGGGGTATCTGAGCCTACAACCCAGGCAGCAGCAAGGTGTTCCAGGCATTCCTGACTGTGTGCCCAGCACTGGCAAAGGAGGGCACAGACTGCAGGGGAGGCAGGATGGAGTAGAGAGCTGGGACAGCTGAACTTCCTGTCCTCCCAAGGGGTATCCCACGCTGCTGAAACACCTACCTGTAGAGATGTCATACCGATCAGGTGAGAAAAACACCACTAACATTAGACCAATCCCTTGGAAGTACTACCTTCTCTTTCTGTCCTTCCTAGTGCAAGGACAGGTAATGAGACAGAAGGTCCTTCCCGTTCAAGGTGGATGCAAGTGGGAAAGCCAAGCTCCTACCCCAGTGGAATGTCTGGCATGTTCAGGGCAGCTTGTATGCCTATGGACTTAGCTGAAAGTTCCTCATTTCAGCAACTTCTTACAACCTATTTATAGTGTTGATCCCTGGAGACGCCTCACACCCAGGAAGCCTGTGCCTTCCTCTTCAGCTGTTACCACAGCTCTGAGGGCAGTCCACTTTACCCAAACAAAGCACTGCTCGAGGTTTGCTCTGTGCAACTGGGACTACAAAGGAGGCCAGGGGGACACTTATCTCTCATGTAAAACTTCAAGAGAAGAAATGGAAAGCTCAGTGATCAAAGTAAAGAATATTTCAAAAACTAAAGATCAACCCAGGCTCTGGTGGTAGCAATCCTAGCTACTGTAATTCTAGTTGTAATGCTAGCTACACAGGAGGCTGAGATCTGAGGATCACGGTTTGAAGCCAGCCCTAAAGAGGAAAGACTGTGACTCTTATATCAGAAGTGGAGCTGTGGCTCAGGTGGTATAGTGCCAGCCTTGAATGAAAAAACTAAAGGACAACATCCAGGCCCTGAGTTCAAGTGTCAGTACCAGCCCACCCAGATAGATAGATAGATAGGATAAGATAGCTGAGTATGGCTGTCCTAGCACTCAGGAGCTGAGGTACAGGATGGTGAGTTCAAGATCAACTTGGGCTACACAATAAGACCCTGTCTCAAAGAAACATCTCTATCCCTCTCCCTCTCTCCCTCCCTTCCTTCTCACCCCATGTGCCTCAGTTGTCAAGAAGGTTTTGATTTTGATAAATAGTCCTTGTTAAGTTCTTATCATTGACTGGCCCAACACAGAATTAGGGCACATGGTCTGACTGCAGAACTCTCCTGAAAAATCTGGTCTCTGAACATCAATAGCCCTTCAACTCTTCCACCATTCTGATTTTCAGGATCTGGCCCTTATCTAGCTGGTGATCTAAAGGCCCACAGTACATTGTGTCTAGTCAGTGCATCTCTAAGAAGGGTCTGAGGATTACTGCTGTCATAGCCACTTGGGATCCTGTTTCAGAACATAAAGCATATTCAAAGGATTAGGACTTTAGCCTTTATGGGAATCCTGTTATACTCTGTAGTTTGAGAAACAACAGAGTTCAACTTTGTCTGCAGCTAGGATTTTCTGGGGAGGCACAAGGAGTTCCCACACTGGAATGTTTTCTAAAAGGACTTTCTGAATGGGAAGGAACTGAGTGGGAACCCTGTGCCAGCATCTACTCCAATTAGGATCCAGCCCTCCCCCCCCCCCCACTCCATTGCCCTTGGCTCTTTGCTCACCGCCGTGTTGGGCTCAATGAGACGATGTTGCAGTTCCTGGGCCGCTTCCCATTGCCCCGTGAGGCAGAGTCGCTCCAGCTGGCACACCTGGGCCCCCAGCACATTGGCCAGACCACCTATATTTCCCACAGCTCCTATCCAGAGCAAGATGGAGTACATCAACCAGAGACTTCTCAAGAGAATCCCAAACCCTGCTCCCTGCTCCTCTTCATTCTAGGGACACAGGATTTAGATTTCTACATTACTATCAGCCATATTGCTGTCATCTGAGTCCATTTCCAAAGAGAAAAGCTACCTGTGTATTCCAGAGGGAATCTCACAAGTCAAAAATGGTTCAGAGCTGTCTGAGAGAAGGTAGAGCCTGAAGGCCAGCTTAAGGACAATTTCTTCCCTGCACCCCTAGCTCCCAGGAGCTATGTCCCATCTGCCTGCTACACCCCCAAGCATTCCCTCAACAGCCTGTTGAAGCATCAGTTGTGGAAGGGACAAAAGTGGATGGGAGTCTGTGCTCTTTGCAATCTTATTCTTCTAATGGATTGAACCTGTTGGTGAGAGTAGGGATGGAGGAATGGAAAGAGCTCTGGGTACAAGGCCAGAAGACTGAGCATTTCCTCCCCTTGGCTGCTTGATATTGGACGTGCAGCAGACCCTCCCTAATCCTCTTTCTTCTCAGCTACTTGATGCAGACGTCTTGTCTGTGATCTCAGAAAGCCCTACTACCAGGCTCCAGGGGCTCATGTTTATAATCCTAGCTACTCAGAAGGCTGAGATCTTAGGATCACAGTTCTAAGCCATCCAGGGCAGGAAAGTCTCTGAGACTCTTACCTCTAATTAACAAACAAAAAAAGCCCAAAGTGACATAAGTGGTAGAACCTTGAGAGTTAAAAACTAAGGCTATTGCCCAGGCCCCAAGTTCAATATCTAGTACCAATACAAATTAAAAAACAAAAACTTAGGCAACAGCCAAAGTCTGCAGAGTCAGGGGACACAATGAAGTCACTCAAATCTGAACTCACTGGGACTTTGGCTGGAAGGAGCAGAAGCTGCCCTTCATCCCCTCCCCTCCCTTCTTCAGTCTCACTTGGGCCCAAAGTCCTTGACCCAAAAGAAGCAAGAACAGTTGATCTCAGTGGCATCCCTCAGATCCTGATTGCAAAGATCACACAGAGGCAGCTCTCTGGCCCAACCCTGTAGGTCTAGCAATTCATTCTGGCCTGGAGCCTGGGGGAGAGGAAAATAGCCCCTGGTCTAGAGAAGAGGCCCCAAGGATCTCTGTCCTCAGAGAATGATTTACAAGATGAGATTAAAGGAGCTAAATTTGTCACCTAAACATGGAATGCAGGACTTAGAACAATATTCCTAAGGCCAGGAATCATACAGCCACCCTGCTCCATCCAGCATCACTCACAAGTACCCAGGGTTCAGACAAGTAAACAATGTGGCCTGGTTTCTGGTAAAGGAACCTCTGTAGACCCTGTGGCTTTTATGGCCTGAGTAGATCTTAGTCACCTAGGACAATTTGAGAACAGCAAGAGGCCTACCCACTGCATAGCTGGCCAGCAGAAATCCAACAGATCCAGCTAACACCTTGAAATCCTGCTTCCTGGTCTTGTGAATAATCAGCCCAATCCTGGTTATCTACAAAAGCAAACGCAATGTGAGAGTGAAGCCCAGAGCCTCAGCCACCAGTCTAGACAGGCTGGACAAGCACAGTCAAAGAACAGCCCAGTTCCCAGAGAGACAAAGTCTCAGATAGCTCACCCAGTAGAGAGAACCCAAGCTGAAGCCCAGGACTGTCTTGAGTCTCAGAGCTGCCTTGGCGTTAGCAGGTTATATGGTAGAACCAGAGGAGGGGAGGTTCCCGGCCCAGGAGCTGCAATCACTCACATCACCACCGCTGTCCTTCATGCCCACAATATTTGGGTGATGGGACAATGTGACCACCGCGTCCACAGGCAGGTCCAGCCCTGTGTTGGCTGGGACACTGTAGAGCACCACAGGGATTGGAGAGAGGTCAGCAACCTGAGGGGTACAGAGAAAAGGGGTAGAGGGCAGCTACCTCAGGCTCCTAGAGCTGGAAATTTGCCCCCAGCAGATCCTGGCCTGCATCACTGCAGGGCTATCTAAACTATGAACAGCAACATTGGAAAAACGCCTACTGAGCCAGGCGCTGGTGGCTCATGCCTGTAATCCTAGCTACTAAGGAAATTGAGATCTAAGGATCACGGTTTAAAGCCAGCCTGGGCAGGAAAGTCTGTGAGACTCTTATCTCCAAAGAGCCACCAGAAAAACTGGAAGTGGCACTGTGGCTCAAGTGGTAGAGTGCTCACCTTGAGCTGAAGAGCTGAGGGACAGCGCCCAGGCCCAGAGTTCAAGCACCGTGACCAACAAAAAAAAGAAAGAAAAATGCCTATTGAGTGCTTTGCATGTGCCAGGCACATCTCAAAACCCTTTGTATTCCAGATCTCATTTGGTTAACTCTGAACAGCCCCAGCAAATGTCATTATTTCTTCACTTGAGAAAAAATGGACATGCACAATGGTAGGTAAGTCTCCTAATGTCATACAACTTATGCATGCTGGCATCCTGCTCGTGTCCCATAGCAACCATTCACCTGATATAGGCTTGCCACTCCACACCCAGCTTTTCTGGATCCTCATCCCAAGCAGAGCCTCTGGCTGGGACAAGAGGTCTTAGATGTCTGACCCAGGCCACCTACCTTGGTGTAGTGGTGAATAAGGGCAGCGCTGCTCATGCGGCCACGATAGTAGCAAGGGGTTACCACAATGACAGCATCAGCTCCAACTTGTGCCATGCTCAGAGTCATTTCTACCGTAGTTTGAGTGGCTACAGGAAGGAGGAGGGAGGAAGAACAGGAAGAAGAGAGGCCTGGGTTATTATACTAGGGCAAGCCAAGGAACAGAGCAAATAGAATCTGAACCCAGGACCCCACAGCCCAGCCAGCCCAGGGGCCAGGATTTTGTGGCCTCACACTCGCAGCCAGAGCCAGCAATCAGAAGCTTGTCCTTGGGTATGATCTGACGTATGCGGCTCACCACCTCCAGGCGCTCAGTGCTGGTCAGGAAGGGGAACTCTCCAGTGGAGCCTTGGACCACAAAGCCTGCAACAGAGACCCCATCACAGTGACCCATGGCTACCACACTCTCAGGAACCACAAGGATGCAGATGTTCATCATATTCTCTGCTTCCTACTGCTCCAGGTTCCCACCCCTGTTTCAATAAAACATTTTAGCTGCACCAAAAAGAATAGGCAATTAAGTAATCTTTCATGTGCCAGTGCCCAGAACAACCCTCCAAGATCACCTTCAGCCTTGCCTTTCTGTCCTGCCTTGATGTTTATTTTTTCTCACATATGGCTTTTATATATTCTCAAAATACATATGGATCCACGAGCAAGAAGTGTTTTGGTGTGTGTGTGTGTGTGTGTGTGTGTGTGTGTGTGTGTGTGTGTGTGTGTGTGTGTGTGTGTGTGTGTGTGTGTGTGTGTGTGTGTGTGTGTGTGTGTGTGTGTGTGTGTGTGTGTGTGTGTGTGTGTGTGTGTGTGTGTGCGCCAATACTACAGCTTGACCTCAGAGCCTGGGTGCTGCTTACCTTTTTTGTTCAGAGCTGACTCTCTACCACTTGAGTCACAACTTCCCTTCCAGCTTTTTGCTGGTTAATTGGAGATAATCATTTCATAGACTTCTCTGCCCAGGCTGACTTTGAACTGAGATCCTCTGATCTCAGCCTCTCTTTTAGCTAAGATTACAGGTATAAGCCACTGATTCCTGGCCTTGGTTGTTTTTGCTGTGTGTGTGTGTGTGTGTGTGTGTGTGTGTGTGTGTGTGTGTGTGTGTGTGTGTGTGTGTGTGTGTGTGTGATTTTGAACTTTATAGAGACTGAATCGTTTACCTAACCTTCTGCAGTTTGCCATTATGTCTGTGCTCGTATGCAGCCGCACACACAGCTCTGACTTATTCAACTATGTGATGAAGCCACAATTTGTTTTTTATTCTCTTTGCTACTACAAACAAAGCTGAGATGATGGTTTTCTTTGCATATGGCCAAGAATTCCTCTATAGTTCCTGTCGTTAGGGTCATTATTGATGAATCATGTCTGCCATTAGGGACATAATTGCTGAATCATGAGCCCTCACAGGTACCACACTTTCAACTCATCAGCTGTCACCCCAGCAGGAGCTGAGGCCATCTGTGTTCCCCTAGGCCAGCTCTTGGTATCCTCAGAAACAATTTTTGTCAAGTTTCTGGGTGGAAAGTAATACATCATTGTTTCATTTTGCATTTTTCTGCCCTATAAACCATTTGAAGGGTTTCTAACGTATTAAATATGTTAACGTTTAATTTCTATGACCAACCAGCAGAACTGATGCTCTTCTGTGGAACCTGAGTAGAATGTTAGGGAAACGGTTTCCTTTCAGGTTTTCCCATTCTACTTTTTTCTCCCTTCTTTCTCCTCTCCATTCTATTCCATTCAAAGAAAGCCCGAAGAAATTCATGAATACAGCACATAGTATAGTAGGATATGAATAGATATTTGAGAGAAGGAAAAGAAATCCAGATGCAGTATTGGCATATGAAATCCCTGCTATACAATGGTGAGAGATGAGGCATCAGTTTGATGGGGAACTCCCTGGAAGTCAAAGTTAACAATGAAACATGATCAGCTAACAGATATGTCTAACCCAAAAGATAAAAGCAAAACAGCTGCCCCAGAGAAACACAGAGTTTCCTGGCACTGAGACCAAGAGAAGTTGTTCCTGTGAGTCACCCTGAAGGGGACACAGTGTGATGGAGACTCCACCTCATACCGTAAGCCTTCTCCATGTGCAGGACTCCATGGGATGGGTTGTCAGGACCCAGCTCACTGAATAATTAACTTCTTTTTTTCTCAAAGTTTTTTTTTTTTTGTCTTAGTAACATTTCAAGGAACATCTTAAGGTGAATAGATTTTAGCTTCTATTGGATGGGTTTTTTTTTGGGGGGGGGTCCGGTTGTGGCACCTTGCTCTACCACTTGAGCCACAGCGCCACTTCTGTTTTTTTCTTTTTGCTTATGTGGTGCTGAGGAATCGAACCCAGGGCCTCAGGCATGCAAGGCAAGCGCTCTACCACTGAGCCACCTTCCCAGCCCCCTATTGGATGGTTCTTTTTTGAGGCTAAACTTCTCGTTAAGCTGGAAGCCACAGGGAAGTCTCACAATATCTTGCTGGGCACTGGCAGCTTAGTCCTGTATTCTTAGCTACTCAGGAGGCTGAGATCTGAAGATCACAATTCCAAGGCAGCCTGAGCAGGAAAGTTGGTGAGGTTCTTATCAACAATTTACCACTAAAAAGTTGGAAGTGGAGCTAAGGCCCAAGTGCTATAGGGTCAGCATTGAGCAAAGAAGCTAAGGGAGCTGGGCGCCGGTGGCTCACACCTGTAATCCTAGCTATTCAGGAGGCTGAGATCTGAGGATTGTGGTTCAGAGCCAGCCCAGGCAGGAAAGTCTGTGAGACCCTTATCTCCAATTAATCACCAAAAAACTGGAAGTGGCACTGTAGTTTAAGTGGTAGAACATGCACCAGGAACAGTGCCCAGGCCTAGAGTTCAAGCCCCATGACTAACAACAAAAAATGCTAAGGGACGGTGCGCAGGCCCTGAATTCAAACTTCAGTACTGGAAAAAAAAAAAATCTCCCACATCTTGTTCCCTGAAGCCTAAGTGCTTCCAGCAGTCAGATCCATTCATAGCTGTACCCTGAGGAGGATTCCCATCTGGTGCCAACTTTGGGATTTCATTTATTTATTTATTTTTGTTGGTTGTGGGGCTTGAACTCTGGGCCTGGCCGCTGTCCCTCAGCTCTTCAGCTTAAGGCTACCACTTGAGCCACAGTGCCACTTCCAGCTTTTTCTGTTTGTACGGTGCTGAGGAATGGAACACAGGGCCTCATGCATGTGAAGCAAGCACTCTACCACTGAGCCACCTTCCCAGCCCCCAGCTTTGGAATTTTTAACAAGTTTTAAACTGGCAAATTAAAAAGTCTTTAGTTAGTGATATTGTGCCCATGTTAATTTGTTGGTTCTGTTCATTGTACTATAAGAGGTAAGGTACTGCCAAAAAAAAAGTCAAGTGCCAGTGGCTCAACTCCTGTAATCCTTGCTACTGAGGAGGGCTGAGATCTGAGGATCACAATTCCCCATGAGACTCTTTTTTTTTTTGTCGGTCGTGGGGCTTGAACTCTGGGCCTGGGTGCTGTCCCTCAGCTCTTCAGCTCAAGGCGAGCACTCTACCACTTGAGCTATAGCGCCACTTCCGGTTTTCTGGTGGTTTATTGGAGATAGGAGTCTCACGGTCTCTCCTGCCCGGGCTGGCTTTGAACCGCGATCCTCAGATCTCAGCCTCCTGAGTAGCTAGGATTACAGGCATGAGCCACCAGTGCCCGGCTCCCCATGAGACTCTTATCTCCAATTAACCACTCAAAAAACTGGAGCTGTGTGTCAAAGTGGTAGAATGAAAGCCTTAAGCAAAAGAGCTCAGGAGCAGCACCCAGGCCCTGAGTTCAAGCCCCACAACAACAAGAACAACAACAAAAGATTCCAATGTTGTAATTAGGTCATTTTCCACGTAGTGTATACTGAATGGCATGATTGTATTTGTTCACCCTTCCTCCCTTTCTGCATACGCTGGTTATTTTTGAAATAAGGTCTTGCTTCCTGCTGGAGCACATTTGGTCTGCTATCTGCCTGCAACATGCTTGCCACAAGCTGCAATCCCGTGTCAGCTTTCCAAGCAGGTAGGATCACAGACATATTAGCCAATCTGAAATTGTATGCAATGAACTTTTAGTAAAGGATTAAAGGCCTCCCATATGCGTGGTTTGTGTTGGCAGTAGAGCCTTATGTTTGCCAGACAAGCACTTTACTGCGTGAGTATCCAGACCAATTAAAAATTTACTGTGAGCTTTTGTAAATATATAAATAAGGGGCTGGGAAGGTGGCTGAGTGGTAGAGCGCTTGCCTTGCATGCCTGAGGCCCTGGGTTCAATTCCTCAGCACCACATAAGCAAAAAGAAAAAAGCCGGAAGTGGCGCTGTGGCTCAAGTGGTAGAGCGCTAACCTTGAGCTGAAGAGCTGAGGGACAGCGCCCAGGCCCAGAGTTCAGGCCCCATGATGGGACCCCCCCAATATATATATATATATAAATTGATGGGATTATTATTAGCAATATTCAAAAAATTAAAATACTCCACCTGTGCTCTATAAAGTCAATCAACAATGTTCAGGGTGTTTATGGATTTTTTCCATCTATTATAATCATTTGTACTTTGAGATCTACAGAGAGAGCCCACAGACAAGCTCCACATGGCAAGAAATTTCTGTCATTTGGTATTAGACACTGTCTCATAGTTGACATCTCTAAAGCTTCACAGGGAAGTGGCTGCCTTCCCTTTTGCTTCATGTGTCGCATCTCTCCCTCCAAAAAAAAAAAAAAAAAAATGCCTTTTTGAGATCCAAGAGGCAGGGAGCATGCCAGGCTAGCACGAGCGCGATGGAACTGCCAGGACCTGGAGGGGTTGTATAAGAGAAGCAGAGCCATGTGGATGGACAGGAAGAGGTCGGGGAGGCAGTGTTGGGCAAGGACCAGGGACCTCCATGGACTTGGCACAAAGCTGTGATCGAATCCCAGCAACATCGCTTCCCATCCCAGGTTACCCAAGGCAAGTTTCTCCCTGAACTTCAAATACCTCATTTGCAAATTGGAGATAAAACATCTTCCTTAAGGAGCTATGACTTAACACTGAGCAAGGTGTATACTAAAAAAGAGCTTTTGAAGCTGCTAGTGGTGAAGTAATACAAAAGTAGCTGTCTTGGAAGCCCCAGCCCCGGGCACCATAGGTGACATGAACCAGAAGAGGGTGTTACTATACCGGCTCTATAGCTGTGGACATGAGTTGAAGTTCTAACAGGGTCCCTGTAAGCAGGTGGGTCAGGGAAACTGCTATGTGGACACCGCAGACTTGAGATGGCAGCAAGGGGATGGGTCCTGAAGTCCTCTGACTTGCCTACCCTCTTCTGCAAGCTGTTCTTTGGTCCCCACTTCCTGGGGACGCCTGGATGCTTCCTCCTTCCCAAGGACTACAGACTGGTTGATCTGAGGTCCCTAAGACAGAGGGAAGCTTTTTCATAGTCTTAAGACAGGCTTAGTTTAGCCAGGTACAAGTAGCTCACACCTGTAAATCCTAGCTACTCAGGAGGCTGAGATCTGAGAATCAGTTTGTGGTTCAAAGTCAGCCTGAGCAGAAAAGTTCATGAGACTCATCTGTAATTAACCACCAGAAGTGGAGGGGTGCACCCAAGTGGTAAAACACCAGCTTTAGGCAAATAAGGGTGAGCTGGAGGCCTTAAGTTCAAGCCTTAGTACTGGCACACACACACACACACACACACACACACAAAGTCAGTCCAAAGCCCACTTAATGGGGAGAAAAGAGTTCAGGTTAAAGCCCATTCAGTGGGGAGGACTGCTGGGGAAGGACCCTTTCCCACCATGCCCACAGAGCCCTGGACTCAGAGTGAGGGATGCAAGGCTTTATTGGCTCCATTCCAGGCATTTGGCATCAATGTGGGGCTCTTGTTTGCTCCTAGGATCTGCCTCGTCTGTCTTCTCTTGGTGGGTGTTCATGGGCCAGGGTCTGTCATGGCTGACTCACTTCCTCTCAGCTGTCCCTCCAGCAGGGGCTACATGATGGTAGACCCCCACTCATGACCCCTGTCATGGGGGGCCTGAGGAAGAAGAGATTTGGGTGCAGCCTCTTGCCCTGAGTCCCAGGGGTTTCCCCATAGGAGAGAAACAGTCCTGTGGGCCAGACCTGCTGGGGGAAGGGATGCGTGTAGTTACGTAGCTTCAAGAGTCATAGACCTAGTGGCTGCGGCCAGGCAGGCTATGGCTCTGGTGGCTATGATGACTCGGATGGCCCTGATGGCTCACGTAGCCTGAATGACCCTGGTGGCTTGAGTGGCCCGAATGGCCTGGGAGGGCCTGGTGAATCAGGTAGCCTGGATGACTCTGATGGCCTGAGTAAACAGGATGACCCAGGAGGCTCTGGTGGCCTGTATGGCCCAGGGCGCTCTGGTGGCCATGACGACCTTGGCTATAGAAGGTATGTGTGTGGTTGGCACCGGCTAAGCTGGATTCCCGCTGAGTAAGGAAGTCCCCTTTCAGCTTTATCTCCACCTCCTCCAGGGCCTTCAGCTCCTCTGGGTTGATGCTTCTGGTTTCTATGTGGCTCGAGTGCTGGTTGCCGGGAGCACGCTGCAGCATGGAGTTAGCTAGGTGGTGCCCCTTGGCGTCGATCTCCTTGGCACAAGCAGCCACGGCAGCCCACGTGGCCTCATCGGTGGACGTGGACCCCCCTGATTCCTTGTGGGTCTCTTTGGTCACCAGGGGCCCGCATATCTTCTGCTTGCTGTGGAAGGAGTCCCGGTGCAGCGTTGGGTTGCCCTCTCCATGCCTAGAAGAAGTGAAGGTCTCCATGCGAATGTTGGTGCTGGCCTCCCCACACCCACTCTCGGGCTGGAGAGAGGTGTTGCCAGCATTAGTAGGGGCATAATGCTCAGGGCGCAGCTTCTCTTCAGATAGTCGGCTAAAGTGAGATTTGATCCAGCTCTCATTGGGGTTGTGGTAGTCTGAGTACCCATCTTGGGTAGGGTCAGACGCTGTCTTCCTTTTCCTCTTCCTCTGGGCCCACAGCATGAGGCCTCCGCCTCCTAGCAAGAGGACAGTCCCCAGCACCACCTTGCATGATGGATGCTGGAGGAGCTCCAAGAAGTTCTCCAGGACCCTACGCCAGGCAGGTAGAGCTAAGAGCGCACTGGGAGTGGCGGAGCCCAGGTGTTATGGCTCATGCTTGAAGCTCCCCGAAGGTGTCTGGCAAGCAGGCTCCTGCCTCGCCCTCCCCTAGGATGCCCTCTGCCACCTCAGCAATGAGCCCCATTGTGAGGAAAGCAATGAGGGGCCAGGGTGGGGGAGGGGGAGGCCACCACATACCTTATGTCTAGTCTGACAGCTGTCCTCAAGCTTAGTGGAAGGGCAGCTTCTCTAAGGCTAAGTTCTTTCTACCTTCTGCTTGCAAAACACCTGCTACTCAGTATTTCTGACCCTCTAGTCTTTAGATTATTCCCTCCCCACCTAATGAGCTCCCAGGGGGCAGAGGATGCTGGGTCAGGCTGATCATGGCCAAAGGACCTCCTTGGCTGGGCTGACATTCATTCCTAGCTTCAAGACTGATATCTCTCTCTATCCAGGGCCCAGCTTGGCATATGCCACCCCCACTTATAGACCAAAGCCCATTAACAGGACCGTGTCCAGAAGGAAGAGGGCTCAGAAAGAAGCTCATTCTGGAATAATGTGAGGTCACAATTGGAGGGAGACAAGCAGTGGCTAAGAAGGCAAGAGCAGATCAGACTGGAGAGTGCACACAATCCCAGGTCTCTGGGACCATTTAAGGATCAGGACAGCTGGCTTTACCTTAACAATGCACCTGCAGATCAGAGTTTGCCCCTAATAAATGGGCACAGAGAGGCACTTGTAGGCTGACTGACAAGGGTTACATGACAATCCTGAGTATTTCTCCTGTCTGTTGTGCTTGGAATAGATCTAGGAAGCTCCTTGTTTTTTTATTTTATTTTATTTTTGCCTTGAACTCAGGGACTGAGCTCTGTCCCTAAGCCTCTCTGTGCTCAAGGCTAGCATTCTACCACTTGAGCCACAGGGCCCCTTATGGCTTTTTCTGCTTATGTGGTACTGAGGAATCGAACCCAGGGCTTCATGCATGCAAGGCAAGCACTCTACCACTGAGCCACCTTCCCAGCCCTGGGCGGCCCCTTTTTACCTCCTAAGGCATACAGCACATTTAATAAATGAAGAAATTACAAAATAGGTTTATAAAACTAGCAACAGGCTGGGCAGTGTTGCTTGGGCCTATAATCCTAACTATTCATGAGGCTGATATCTAAGGGTATCAGTTAGAAGTCAGCCCAGGCAGGGATGTGGGTGAGATTCATCTCCAGTTAGCCAGCAAAAAGCTGGAAGTGGAGGTATAGCTCAAGTGGTAAGATGCTAGTAGCCTTGAGCAGAAAAAGCTGAGACAGTGACAAGCCCTGGGTTCAAACCCCAGTACCCAGCACACACACACACACACACACACACACACACACACACACACACACACACACACACACACACACACACACACACACACACACACACACACACACACACATTTTAAGTAGTAAGATATTTTCTTTGAGTAATTTTTTTTTTTTTTTGGTCAGTTGTGGAGCTTGAACTCTGGGCCTGGGCACTGTCCCTGAGCTTCTTTTGCTCAAGGCTAGCCCTCTAACACTTGAGCCACAATGCCACCTATGGCCTTTTCTGTTTATGTGGTACTGAGGAATTGAACCCAGGGCTTCATACATGCTAGGCAAACATTCTACCACTAAGCCACCTTCCCAGCCCGAGTAATAGTTTTTGAACTCAGAGTCTTGTGCTTGCTAAGCAAGTACTCTTACCACTTGAACTATACCCCAAGCCCTTTTAGCTAAAGGATCTGCCACTTTTGCCTCTGGTTGGTCTCATAGACTATGGTCCTCTTTCTATGTTTCCCATATAGCTGAGATCATAAGCAGGTACAACCATGTCTAGCAGCCTGTTCATGGAGAGGAGGGTCTCACTTTTTTTTTTTTTTTTTTTTGCCAGGGCTGGCTTCAGACCTCCATCATCCTGTTTCCATCTACCACATAGCTGGGATTACAAGTAGGGGTCACCTCATCTGGCACAAGTTATCATTTTAATGTACACAAAAACATTTTCTTTCATGAGAAATAATGATCTACTTTCTATATATAGAAGGTATGAGACCCAAGTTTAAAGTTTTGTTTTGTTTCTAATGGGGAGGATCCCCTCCCCAGTCTGGTGAGAGGTGACTCTGTGTGTCTAATAACCTCATTTGGAAATAACAATTCAAAGTCCATCCCCTAGGAGGTTTGTGGGTGTGAGTTCAGGGCCAAAAGTCCCTCTGAAAAACCCCAGCCCTCCAGTCCCTGATTACACTTTTTATTTGAAAAGAATACTTTACATTCAACTAGCACAGATTAGCAGTGCTAAAAAGAAAGTAAAAGCTACACAGTTTCAGACAGTGCCATGCAGAATAATCTGTGTTCACTGATACCTCAAGGACAGGCTCCCTTCTTTTTGGAAGGTTTTGTTGCCCACTCCCCCTCTATGGGACCTGTGAGAGTTGTCTCTTCTGCCTCGGAGTGTTGGCTGTGAAGTCTACTCCAGACTCAGGTGAGACAAACAGCAGAACTAACATATTCTGGGTACATTCTGGTTGCCAGGGTTCTGTGGTTTTGAATGTCTCTGGAGGATTATATTAAGCCTGATGGTAGGGATCTAAAGTCTCAGCTTCCATTCTCAAATGAGAAAATTGGGTTAGACAGATTACATGATTCTTCCATCCCTGCCCTGGCCAGACCAGCAGCCTTACCCAGGACTTCTACCTCCAGACACTGGACTTCAACAGCCTCCTTCTCCCTGATGTGTGGCTAAGAGAGCCTACAAGCCAAATCCACCAAAGCTTGTGTTCAGGGTTCCCTATACCTGCTGCAGGATGAGGGGGAGAGCCCAGAGAAGAGTCTGAGGTCTGTCTATAGATTCTCTGGATGGCAAGCAGACACTAATGCAGAACCCATCCTCCAGACCCCTGAACAGAGTCTTCTGTCAGAGGCTAAGGGTCATCATGCTTTGCTTCAAGGGAGCCAGGCTGAGGCCTGGTTCATGAGCAAACCCAGCACACCTCTACTTAGAGTTGCTGTGTCCACTCAAAGTGGCTGTCCACAGGCCATTCATTGTGCCCTGGAAAAGTCACATCACCAGTATAAAAAGCTATGAAGGGAGCTCGGTTGGGCTACAGATCATGGTCACAAAGAAGTTTGGCTACCACACAAATAACACTGCCATTTTAAGAATTACCATCACAGAATCAAGTTTCTCATGTAATCTGGACCCTATTGCACTGTTGGTGGGAATGTAAACTAGTGCAACCACTCCGGAATGCAGTTTGGAGATTCCTCAAAAAACTAAACAAGAACTACCCTATGATACAATGACCACTCTTGATCATATACCCAGATTATTACAAGTTGGGATACACTAAAGACACTTGTACATCCATGTTCACTGCTGCACTATTCACAATAGCCTAGTTATGGAAACAGCCCATATGTTCTACAATGGATGAGTGGATAAAGAAAATATGGCTTAATGATAGAGTGCTGGCCTAGCATGCAGGAAGCCCTGGGTTTGATTCCTCAGTACCATATAAACAGAAAAGGCTAGAACTGGTGCTGTGCTCAAGTGGTAGAGTGCTAGTCTTGAGCACAGAGAGGCTCAGGGACAGTGTCCAGGTCCTTAGTTCAAGCCTCAGGACTGGCGAAGGAAGGAAGGAAGGAAGGAAGGAAGGAAGGAAGGAAGGAAAGAAAAAATGTGGTGGTGGTGGGATGGGAAGGGATGGGAAGGGGAAACAAAGGAGGAAGCAGCAATGCTTGATAAGAAATGTACTCATTACCTTGCTCATGTAATTGTAACCCATCTGTACGGTATTTTCACAATAAAAAAGAAAGAAAGAAAATGTGGTACATATACATAATGGAATTTCATTTACCTGTTAGAAAGAATAATATACCATTTGCCGGGAAATGGATGGACCTAGAAAAAATATCTTAAATGAATTAAATCAGGCTCAGAGAGACAAATGGTATATATTCTCTCTCATATGTGGAAGCTAGATTTAAATACAAACACACATGATAACATACGCAGGGTTTTATGCATATGCACACAAATAAACTGACTAAAAGATAGTATATGCAGGGGAGGGATCCAACAGGGTAACTCCTCTGAACAACTAACCAACTATCAAAACAAATACCAGGAAGTAGAAATACGTTAGGGAAGTAAGGGGGAGGAGCACACAAATGGAGGGGGAAGGGTGAGCAATGAAATCATAATGTACATCACATAAAAACTGATTTATGTAACTTGAGGATAGGGGTGGGAAGGGGAAATGGAGGTAGAATGATGGGAGGGGTAACGTGGATCAAAATGCACTTACTCATAACCTGACTTATGGAACTGGAACCTGCTTAATTTTTTAAAAACTACTTAATTTTTAAAAAATGATCTGGTTCCTGATCTTTGTGTGTCTGCGCCTGTATCCGCGTGTATACCAGTATTGGGGCTTGAACTCAGGACCTTAAGCTCTCCCTTAGCTTTTATGCTCAAGGCTTGCTGGTGTTTCATTACTTGAGCCACATCACCACTTCCAGCATTTTTTTCTGGTTAATTGGAGATAAAAGTCTCACAGAGTTTTCTTCCCAGGCTGGATTTGAACCCTGAGATCCTTAGATCTCAGCCTCCTAAGTAGCTAGGATTGCAGGCATGCGTCACCAGCATCAGGCTGGTCTCTGACCTTAGAAATTAGGAGACCAGGGGCTGGGAAGGTGGCTCAGTGGTAGAGCGTATGCCTTGCATGCCAGAGGCCCTGGGTTCGATTCCTCAGCACCACATAAGCAAAAAGAAAAAAGCCGGAAGTGGCGCTGTGGCTCAAGTGGTAGAGCGCTAGCCTTGAGCTGAAAAGGTGAGGGGCAGCGCCCAGGCCCAGAGTTCAGGCCCCATGACTGGACCCAAAAAACCAAACAAACAAAAAACCAAACAAACAAAAAAAGAAATTAGGAGACCAGGGGGCTTGGGAAGGTGGCTCAGTGGTAAAGTGCTTACCCTGCATGCATGAGGTCCTCAGTTGGATTCCTCAGCACCACTATAAGCAGAAAAAGCCAGAAGTGGGGCTGTGTAGAGCGCTCGCCTTGAGCTGAAGAGCTGAGGTACAGTGCCCAAGCCCTCCATATATATATATATATATATATAAAGGAGACCATGTGTAAAGGAGAGATGACTCAAAGGAGCCTGCAATAAGAGCTAACTCTGCGAGGAGGCTTCACACAGAGGAGAATGAGCAATGGAAGCTTAGAGGGAAAGAGCCACCCTGGCTGCGCAACCACATGATCTCATGTGTGGACAAAGACACTCCCGCCCATCTTCCAGTGGGATCCCCACAGTGACCCTAGAAGCTAGACGTCCTCTCCAAAGTGCCAAGGCTATGTACTGCCCTGCACACTGGCTCCCCACAGCCTCTGCGGAGAGGCCCGCTTACCTCGGAAAGGGAAGGTGCCCAGTTTGTGCAGGTTCTCCTCCAGTTTGCCATAGTCTATCTCCGAGGTGGCAGTGAAGGGGGTGGTCAAAGCAGGATAGGTGCCGGAGATGTCCATTTTTCTCCCTACCCCTGAGGCCCAGCCCCTCACATTTCTGGACAAGCCCTTGCTCAGTCCCTGTCTCACAGAGGCCCAAACTCCTGGGCCCAGCATCTCTGCAGGAGGCTGGAGACCCAACTGTCTATGTCCCCAAGAGAGGCTGAGTTTGGACTCCTTCCTACCCTCTGTTAATGATCAATGTGTCTTGTTAAAAATTTGTAGCTCCCTGACTTGTGGGCTCTAGAGCAGGCCTGTGCTTGGCACCTCCAGGGTCAGAGGCAAGGCCTAGCGGTCCCAGGAGTCCTTCCTCCCTCTGGAGCAAAGCTGGAGAAGTATCACAATGCTCTGTCTCTCAGCAGCTGCAGAAGTGCCACAATCTTTGCTAGACAAACTGGTTCTTGGGATCCCAACACTAAAAGGCATTTCTGATAGGACCTGGGCCTCCTGTAGTTCCCAGCCCCAATACGGGAAACACAGCAGTTGGCAGTTTCTAGGCAGTTCAGAGACTGGTGGAGCTGATTGGCTGAGCTGGCTTGCCCCTGCCCTGTGGGAGGGAGGCGCCAACACACTGGGTGACAAGCTGCTGTGAGAAGCCACACTTCACTTTCCTGCCAGGCATCACTGCCAAGATGGCCATGGGTCAGGCGTGTGCTAGCCGCACACAGCTCCATAGGACAGTTCTTGCAGAGTTCAGGGGAGCACAGGCTGGGCCTATCACAGAGCTGACTTATGCAAGGGCCAATCCTGGTGCCTTGCAGTTTGAGGAGTAAACAGAATGGAATGTCAGGGAAGAAGTAAAGAGAGATCCCCAGGAGAGAAAGGGGTTCCAGTTTCCCTCTGTTCCCAAGCCTTTCTAGGCCTTAGCCTTCTTCTACTTCTGTGTGTGTGTGTGGTGTGTGTGTGTGTGTGTGTGTGTGTGTGTGTGTGTGTGTGTGTGTGTGTGTGTGTGTGCATGCATGCGCATGTTTGCATGCCAGTTTGGGGGCATAAATTCAAGGCCTAGGGAGTGTCCCTGAGTTGTTTTTGCTCAAGGCTACTGTTCTACCACTTGAGCCACAGCTCCACATCAGGCTTTTTGGTAGTTAATTGAAGTGTCTCATGGCCAGGTGCTGGTGGCTCAAGCCTGTAATCCTAGCTACTCAGGAGGCTGAGATCTGAGGATCATAGTTCAAAACCAGCCTGGGCAGGAAAATCTGTGAGACTCTTATTTCCAATTAACCACCAGAAAACTGGAAGTGGCACTGTGGCTCAAGTGGCAGAGCACTTGCCTTGAGCTCAAGAGCTGAGGGACAGCGCCCAGGCCCAGAGTTCAAGCCCCATGACCCACATACACACACAAAAAAGTCTCATGGATTTTCCTAACCAAGCAGGTTTCAAACTCCTATCCTTACAGCTCAGCCTCCAGAGTACCAAAGGGTCTATACCCTTTGGTATACATGAGCCAGTGGCACCTGGCTCTAGCTTTTATTTTATTTTTGCCGGTCGTGGGACCTGAACTCTGGGCCTGGGTGCTGTCCCTCAGCTCTTCAGCTCAAGGCTAGTGCTCTACCACTGGAGCCACAGCACCACTTCCAGTTTTTTTCTGTTTATGTGGTGCTGAGGAATCGAACCCAGGGCCTCCTCATGCATTCAAGGCAAGCACTCTACCACTGAGTCACCTTCCCAGCCCCTAGCTTTTATTCTTAAATATTTGGAACACAAATGAAAGACAGCATCATAAATAACAAAACCAACTTTTTATTGTGCTAATCCGTGAGTGTTTCTGGACCTCACAGAAGAGTGGTTAGGTCCCATTAGCTCTGAGGATCACTCTAGGACCATCTGGCTGCACCCAGAGGATGAAGGGGTTAGGACAGGCATTTACTGAGCTGGTACAGGCTGGGGAGTCTCTCGTCCACTCGCAGGTCCCTCAAATCCATTCTGCTCTGACTCTGGCTCAGGATGCTCCAGAGCATGCCGGGTGTCAGACTGCCACAACTGCACCAGGTCTGTGGGGGTCTTTCCTGCCTGAGGGGAACCACAAGGAGATCTATTCCTGGGTTGAAGTCTACCCAAAGGTGCCTTCAACTATACCAATGATTCTCCACTGAGGCAACTGACCAGGGGGTGAAGCCATTTTGGTGGGCGTATCAGGGGTGGGGTGTGAGGTGCTACTGTTATCAAGTGGGCAAAGGCCAGAGATGCTGCTTGGACATCCTACCAGGCACAGGACAGCCCCCACCCCAACAAAGAATTTTCCAGCCTCTAGTCATAGCGCTGAGTTTGATGAACATCCACACTCTGAGAGTTCTATTGCTTTTCCTTGCATCCCTTTAGGGATTCCTATGCCCCTGTCTTGTGTCACTGCTTTGGGCCCCAAAGAAAGACTAGGGCCAAGAGACTTGGTCCTCAAAAGGAAGACTATAAGCTTCAAGGGACACTGATCCTTTCAAAACTCAAGGACTGCCAGGAACCAACACAGTGTTGTCATGGACATCGCAAGTGTTTTGGTTCCTTCAAGCCCTGTTCCTCCATGACAATGGTCTCCTTGTGTCTACCCCCTTAGGATCCTTTTTGGCCTATCTTAAGGGCTTACAGGAAGCCCTCTTACTGGCCCTCCTGCTGTTTCTCCATACGTGTACTCTGGACATTGACATGGGTAGGGAGAAGTGGTAGGTTAGAATGGAAAAGGACACGTGCCTGTATTGTGCTTAAGGTCAGAGCCAATGATGGCTGAGGCAGAGGCTGCCCCAGGGCCTCCAGACCTTCCACTGTGCAAGGTTTTACTCTAGTTACTGAATCAGGGAAGGAATGAACTCACCAGGTTCTTGGTCATCATGTCAGCCCCATGCAGAAGCAGCAGCTTGATGATTTTGTAGCGGTTGAGCCTTACAGCATCGTGCAGGGCACTGTCTCCTTCCTAGAGTCAATGTAGCACTCAGCATGGCCCTTAGGGACAGTGGGTGGGGAGCCGGGTGACAGGAAGTGGGCTAGGGACCTTATTCAAAAGCTACAATTCTGTGATCCCACAAGGAAGCACCATTCACCCACTTGTGGCATCATTTAGTTGCCCATACACCCAGGGTGGTGGTGGCAAGCAGCAGGGAGGTAGGTGGGCACTCACTCTGTCTTTGGCATTGATGTCCAAGCCCAGGGATAGAAAGTGCTCCACAATCTCCACATGTCCAGTACGGACAGCCACATGCAGGGGAGTGCTCAGCAGCTGCATTGGAGGGAAGAGGAGCTGCAGTTAGAGGGGGTTGGACTAGGGTGCCCTAGTGTGAAGGCTGCCCCCATGCCAGCTTAATCCCCCTCCCAAGTCCTGGGCCCTAAAATGGGAGGGAATGGCAGCATTTCCCACCATCCTATCCAGTGCTCTAACTGTAAAGCTTCAAACTTCCCCTGAATGCTTCCTCTGGAAGCCAGTCATGGTTTCCCTCTCATCCAGCTATGAGCAACTGTTTCCTTCTGTATCATCATCATCATCACATGACAGAGAGAAAACCTAGAAACTTGCACATACTAAGCAAGCGCTTTACCACTGAGTCCCAGTCCCAGTCAAACCTTCATTTTATTATTATTACCTTTAGTTATACAAAGGAGTTGCCATTCAACAAAGCACTTCTTTTTAAAATAATGATAATAGATGCTATTTATTGAGAGATGACCATGTGATGGGGATAGCAAAAGCTTTATGTTGAGTAAGTAACTAATTTGCATACACTTTCCCACTTAATCTATGCAAGAACTCTGTGAAACATTTCATACATGAGGAATAGAGGCTCAGAAGCTTAGTTACTTATTCATAATGTATGAATGAATGAATGAATGGATGGATCGATGGATGGATGATAGGTTAATAAATGGACAAATAAATGAAAAAAAATGAGTGGATGGAGAAGTAGATAAACAGAAATATAGAAGGCTGATGGATAAATAAATCCTGTACTTCTGGGGCTGGGAAGGTGGCTCAGTGGTAGAGTGCTTGCCTTGCATGCATGAGGCCCTGGGCTCGATTCCTCAGCACCACATAAGCAAACAGAAAAAAAAAGCCAGAAGTGGCGCTGTGGCTCAAGTGGTAGAGCGCTAGCCTTGAGCTGAAGAGTTGAGGGACAGGGCCCAGGCCCAGAGTTCAGGCCCCACAACCGGACCCCCCCCCAAAAAAATCCTGTACTTTTGATGGGGCCTCAAGTCTCCAACATACTGTTTTTTGTTTTGTTTTGTTTTGTTTTGTTTTTGGTCTGGTCGTGGGGCCTGAACTCTGGGCCTGGGCCCTGTCCCTCAACTCTTCAGCTCAAGGCTAGCGCTCTACCACTTGAGCCACAGCGCCACTTCTGCCTTTAAACTATCTTTTTTTAATAATAATTTTATTGGGACTAAAGGATTACATAAATCTCACAAATTTCACAGTATTGCAGGATAGTGATGTTTAAAGTTACAAACACAATTTAACCTTCACAAGGAACTGTCATTATCTTGGTCTATATTTGTGAATTCTACAAGCTTTGACAGTACAACTATTTCTTCTGTGTTGCCAACATCATGTCTTTTATTCTTTTCCATTCTCTGTTCTTCCTGCTCTGACCTCCAGAGCAGGTCCCTTAAGGGCCTGCAGCTACTTTGCAGCTGAAACTCTAGAAACTCTAGACTAACTCACTACTACTTTGCTACCACCAGCGCTTACCTGAACTTTCTTCCCCCTCCCCACCCCCCTCCATGTCTCTTGCACCTGACCATTGCTTGTCCCACCTTATCTCTCACATTGGTGTCTGCCCCTCGGCTTTGCAGGAGTTTCACGACCTCCAAATGGCCTCCACGGCAGGCCCAGTGCATGGCGGTGCAGTCCAACTAGAAGGGAAGAATGGCAGAGCTGCAGGAAAGGGAGAAAGGACTCCCAGCCCAAAGGGTAGGGGAACACCTAGCAGAAAGGTACAAGGGATGGGCATAGACACTCCAGGAAGACTAATCATGGCCTGTCCCATCCAAGCCAGAGTTATAGAGGATGCTCAGGAAGGAGATTGGGCTTACACAATGTCACAGAACCCACAGAGATTGAGGCCTGGTCTGAGTAGTCTATTACGTTGCAGTTGTCCAGGGATGGCAGGGAGAGGGGTCCTATTGGTGCTGGACTCACCTCCACCCTCCCACCCAATACCTGCCCTCTCTCTCACCCGGTCTTGAAAATCCACAGTGGCCCCACTCTCCAGAAGCTTCTCCAAGATCTCCATATGGCCCTCCAGGGAGGCTCGGTGCAGGGCTGTCCTACGGAACTGTCCCCAGAAAGGATGTCAGGGCCTGGCCTCTAGATCCAGGCCTGAGGCCATCTCCCTACAAAGACAAGACCTAGGCCTTGCTGTAACTTAGTTCCGAGCCCTGAGCTGAATCTCAGTCCTGCCAGCTCTTTCATGCTTTAGCCAGGCCAGTCCTGGAACCCCTGCCTAAGGCACTTCAACCTCCCTCCTGCCAGCCCTGCCTCTGCACAGTCTGTCATGCACTCACCTCTAGGAGTGCTTGATGATAATCTGGCACACCTTCAAGATGGTACTTATATGTCATTACTGACACCTCCATGCCAGAACTACCCTAAGGGTCCAGGTGACTCCCAAGTATAGAGGACTTTGGAGGGTAGGCAAATTCTGCTGGCCTCTATTTCCCCCAAATGCGAGCACCGGGACAGGATGAGCGGCTCCCACCCATGACCGAGTCGGGGAAACAAACTTCTTCCCCTCTCACTACTGCTACTTTCTGCTCAGCCACAGTGCCTTCTTTTCATATGCTAGTAATCTGGCCATGGGCGGTCTCCTAGGGCTTTCAACTCTTGTTGTTTCTTTTTGTTTTTGTATTAGCACAAAGCAAAGAAAAAAAGGAATATGGGACGTTTGTTATTCTGGAGGTGTACCCACTTGCAGAAAGATCTAAGAAAGATTTGGGTAGACTGCTGGGTAAGGAAGATAGCATCTAATCTGGACTCCATTAATGCACCCAACAAATGCGCATAGTTATGTTACAGTCTTCCTAATGGGCTGAGCCAAGATCTAAGGCGATTCTGAAAGGGAGGCCGGTACCAGTACCGGCAAGGGGGATAGCCATCACCTCATCGCAGGTGTCAGCTGAACCCCCATCAGCCAGGAACTTCTCAATGACCTTCATTTTCCCCTCTACTGCAGCTTTCAGAAATGTCTCCTCATCCACAGGGCCGGTCTGTAGCAGAAGCATCAGTCATTGTGGTGGATGCTGTGACCCAGGGCCTCTCTCTCCCCCAGCCCACAAAGGAGTTCTCCTCAGAACACTTACTATCTCCTCAGGTTCTGGAGAAGGTTCCTGGGAGGCGGCCAGAGCTTCCCGTTTCTTCTGCTTGCGTTTTTTCCTTAGTTCAATGAGGTTCTGGATCCCACCCACATCAATGATCTCACGCCGAAGGTCCAGGGATGTCTTGCGCACACGCTCTTGGCCCTGGGTAAGGATGGCCTATCAACCCTCCCCCAAGGCATGGACTTTGCCAGCCTTGGAAGATCCCTGAACTAAGCAGAAGGCAGGGATGGGGTGGTAGGGAGTCCTCAAAACATAGGGACCCAAGGTCCAGCTTTTCTTCTAGGACAGGATTCAAGAATCTGGCACAGATTCAAGAGTTGTGACTCTGCAGAAATACAGTTTCTCTATGGGTGCTGAGTGGCGCCTCTGGGGAAAGAAAGGAAGGGCTAGGCCATGACTGTCTCTGAGCACAGACACCAGGTCCTCCACTTACCTTCACCTTTTGTAAAGCAGGACTCTGCGCCCCCAGGTGTTTCTCATCCTCTAGCACCAGCAAGTCCATGGGCAGCTTCCCGTGGGTGGAACCTTGGAGTTTCTAGAGAGCGGAGAAGAGCACCTACTCCAGAACTTAGGGGTTCTCCTGCATTCACCCAAAGGAGACTATACAAGATCTCCTGTGTGGCCTCCGAGCCCAGATGAAAGCAGGACTCCTAAGGAGCCATCGAAAAGGTGACAATTTCCCCATCCCAGCCTTAATTCCAATCCTGCCTGAAATACTGCTTACAGAGACTGGCATGGCCCCCCAACCAAGCAAGCCTGAAGCACTGGAGTGAGTTCATCCACAGAGGATCAGCTCTAGGATGCCCTGCAGATACCAAAATCTGTGCATGCTCAAGATCCTTGTATCAAACAGAACATTATTTGCATATAATATAATCTATACACATCCTGTGTGTGTGTGTGTGTCTCCATCTGTATTGGGGCCTAAGCTCAGGGCCTGGGTGTGGTCCCTTAGCTTTTTCACTCAATGTTGGCACTCTACCACTTCAGCCACAGCTATACTTTCAACTTTTTGGTGGTTAGCTGGAAATAAGTTTCATGGACTTTCCTGTCCTGCTGGTTTCAAATGGAATGCTCAGATCTGTCTCCCAAGTGGCTAGGATTACAGATGTGAGCCAACCCAGTATCTGGTTCACCCATGGATTTTTTTTTTTTTTTTGTCAGTTGTGAGGCTTGAACTCTGGGCCTGGGCACTGTCCCTCAGCTCTTCTGTTCAAGGCTAGTGTTCTACCACTTAAGCCACAGCACCATTTCCAGTTTTCTGGTGGTTTATTGGAGGTAAGAGTCTCACAGACTTTCCTGCCTGGGATGGATTTGAGCCACGATCCTCAGATCTCAGCCTCCTGAGTAGTTAGGATTATAGGCATGAGCCACCGGCGCGCAGCTACCCAGGGACTTTTTGTTGTTGTTGGTCGTGGGGCTTAAACTCTGGGACTGGGCACTGTCCCTTAGCTCTTCAGCTCAAGGCGAGGGCTCTTATCACTTGAGCTACAGTGCCACTTCCAGTTTTCTGGTAGTTTACTGGAGATAAGAGTCTCACAGACTTTCCTGCCCAGGCTGGCTTTGAACTGTGATCCTCAGATCTCAGTCCTGAGTAGCTAGTAGTACAGGCAAGAGCCACTGGCACCCGGCTCACCCATGGACTTTTAAGGCCATCTATCCATGTAGACTCTATTGCTCCTCACTTCAGATTTGTGGGCTGACGTACAGTAGGCACTCAATGAGTGTTAAATTGGATGTTAGTGCATGAAACAAAACAAAACTTCCACTTGGCTTCATAGTGTTGTGCAGGTTACAAGACAGGAGAGAATGCCCAGAAGTGCTTGGCACCAAGCCAGGCACTGGGTGGGAAGTTTGGCTTGGCAACACCCTGAGTTGAGTCCTCATGGTCCTGGAGCTATATTTGTTAGGTGAATGAATGGAAGAGGACTGCTGTGTCCCTTTGCTAAGGGCTCTTGTCTCCCTAATGACAGCACTCCCAGAATGACACAGCAGCATGACTCCCCTGCCTGGAACCAGCCAGTCACATGAGGCTAGGCCCTTAAGGGAAGTGAGAAGTGGAATTCCTGGAGATCCAGTCATGGCCTGGCCAGGACTGAGCAGCCTTTGTCCAGGCTAGCTCTTTTTTTTTTTTTTGTTGGTCGTGGGGCTTGAACTCTGGGCCTGGGCACTGTCCCCCAGCTCTTCAGCTCAAGGCGAGCGCTCTACCACTTGAGCTACAGCACCACTTCCGGTTTTCTGGTGGTTTATTGGAGATAGGAGTCTCACGGTCTCTCCTGCTCCGGCTGGCTTTGAACCACGATCCTCAGATCTCAGCCTACTGAGTAGCTAGGATTACAGGCATGAGCCACCAGCGCCCGGCAGGCTAGCTCTTTCTTGAATCTGTGTTCATCTCTTCTTCTGTGGCATTCTAATGCTCCCCTCATCTGTACCCCCTCAGTCAACCACACTTCCTCTGTCTGAATGGTTTCTTTAAGCTGAGTTCCCCTAAGGCAAGTTCCTCTAGCTTTTGTGCCTCCAACAAGTTCTTCTCGAGTCATCAAAACTATCTTTCTCAAATGGGCCAGATGGCAACACTCTCCTTCACTCTACACTCAGCGGCTCCCCGCTGCCTTTTACTTAGCTTTGTCTGGTTTGTTTTCTTTGCACCTAGTATCACACTTTCTCATTACAGCCACATTTTGAAGCCCTTAACTCCTGTCATTTCTACCCCAGTTCTGGTCTGTACTTTTTTTATTTTTGGTCAGGCATGGGGCTTGAACTCTGGGCCCTGGGCGCTGTCCCTCAGCTCTTCAGCTCAAGGCTAGCACTTTACTACTTAAGCCACAGTGCCACTGCCAGCTTTTTGTTTATGTGGTACTGAGGAATCAAACCCAGGGTCTCATGCATGCAAGGCACGCACTCTACCACTGAGCCATCTTCCCAGCCCCACCACCTTTTTCTTAAATTCTTATTTTGGGACAGGGTCTCACTTTGTAGCCCAGGCTACGCTGGAACTATGTAGCCCAGCTAGCTTTGAGCTTACAATCTTCCTGCCTCTTACCATCACTTCCTGAGTGCTGAGATTATAGGCATTAGCTACCATCCTGTCCATAGAGAAGACCTTGAAGGCCCAGATGGAATTATTCAGCCACATTTTGTGCTCCTTCACGAAGTTCACATCTCTGTTTAGCCATTTCTGCCTTCTGTCTTGTTTCTTTTTTTTTTAATTTTATTTTATTTGAGAATATACTGTACAGAGGGGTTACAATTACATGGGCAGGATAATGCATACATTTCTTACCAAGCATTGCAGCCTCCTCCTTTGTTTACCTTTCACCTCCCTTCCCAGCCTCCCTTCTGTCTTGTTTCTTGACACTGCAGCTAAGGCTAAAGTGAAGAGTAGGTTGGCAACAAGAAAGCAGAGTCTGAGCCTTATCAATCTTCCATACCTCTTAACATAGGGTTCTTGGCAGAGCAGACATTAGATCAAGTGTTTGAATAAAATTTACACGCTAACAGTCTTGTCCCACTTCTTTATCCTAGAGAAAAGACAACCATGTCCCAAAGGCTTCCCTCAGCCCACATGGAAACGCCTGTGCTTCCCTTCTCAGCATCAATTCATCTTCATTCTCCTGACAGGACCAAACCCTGGGGTTCTTCATGCCCCAGCCTTCCTCAGCAGCTGGGGGAACTCGCTACAGCATACTCCTGACAGTTTCAAAACCCAAGTGGGTGGGCAGGATCTTAGGAAACTCAGCTTGGCTCTCCACTTTTACTGCTTCTACTTGGGGTACTGAAGCATCAGTGTCCCTCCCCCAGGAGTACCCTGGAACTATCTGAACCTTTGGGGACATCTGTCCAGTCCCCCCCCCCCAAGTGCTCCCTTCCTATGACAGCGGAGATGGATCAACCAACCTCTACCCCAGCCCCATACCCTGCTCTCACCTGACTCTCCTCCTCCTGTGCCAGCCGCTGCTCAATGAGTGCTGTGGCCCTCTGCACTGCCTCAGAGCCCTCCATGGTGCTGTCCATGACTGCTTCTGCAGGCCACAGGACAGCGAGGGGCTTTATAGACAGAACATCCACCCCACCCACCAAGCGCCTTCGCCATGAGCTCACTGGCCCAATTCTCCACCTGCCTCCCCCACCTGTCACCTTCACCTCGGGCAGCCCAGGGAGTATGGGGAGTCTGGGCCAGGGAAGTTTACCCCTCCCCCAGCCCCAGGCCTATTAGAGCCAGAGGGCATAGTGCCCCAAGAGCAGAACTGTGAAAAGGAGCCTGTCCAGTTTCTGTCCTGGTTGCTTGGGGCTGACTGGGACTTAGCCAGGGCAGCTAGACAGGACAAAATGCTTGCTGAAACTACTGGCCTTGGTGGCAGCGCCACCTGCTGGATGTCTAGAAATCCTGCCTATGCAGCACCAGCCAGGAGGCATGAAAACCAGAAGCAGGAGCCAAGAAAAGCCTGTGCCCCCAGAATGCCGTGAGCAGGCATGCTTGCTACGGGGCTCTTATGCAGGCCAGTGGTGGGAGTAGGGGCAGCTGCCACCTTCTGACCGCAGTTTCTGCTGGCCTCAGCTTCTCCAGAGCCACACAGCACCCTCTAATGAAGGATCACTGAATCAAGTGGGATGTCCATTAACTAAGGATGGACTTCAGCCTTCTCTTCTCCCACTAGACAGAGGATTCCCAGGGGTACTTCAAGGGAAGGATCTCAGGAAGCCAGAGCCAGAGTCAAGGCCAGCTGACAAAGAACACAAGGCAGGTGGCTCAGTGATAGAGTGCGTGCCTTGCATGCATGAGGCCCTCGGTTCCATTCCTCAGCACCACATAAGCACAAAAAGCCGGCAGTGGTGCTGTGGCTCAAGTGGTAGAGTGCTAGCCTTGAGCTGAAGAGCTGAGGGACAACGCCCAGGCCCAGAGTTCAGGCCTCACAACCTTCTCCCCACCCCCACCCTCCAAAAAGAAAAAGAAGGCAGAGCTGGGCTACCTTGACCAGGCAGGCTGTCATCACTGAAAATGAAAAGTACTCCCAACTCTACTTATTCAGTTCCACACCTGGCATGCACAAGCTCAAGCTCTGGGTCACCGTGACCCAGGCTTCGTCTGCCAGTGGACAACAGATGCCCCGGTTCTGGGCTGCTTAGCCCTCATACAGGCAGGCCCTCAACTAAACCACTGTGTCTAGGATTCTCCTTATGGTCCCTTCCCAGAGTACAAGGAACTCCTTAGTCCCCTTTTCTCTGGTTCACAAAGCTGCAACACACACACACACACACACACACACACACACACACACACACACACACACACACACACACACACACACACACACACACACACCACACACACACACACACTCAATTTGTCAGATTGTGCTTTGACACTACCTGAGCACAAGCCAGCCCTCCCCTGCAACAAAGCAGCCCAGCAGTAAGTAAAGCCAACTTCTAACCCTGCCAGCAACAATAGAGCCCAGGACAGGGGGCGGAAACTCCACTTTAACAAAGATGAGGTGGGTTCTGAGGTTAAGTGGAGTTTCCTGAGGACCTACAAGACAGAGGAGCAGGGATTAAGGCCAAGAAGATGAGTAAGTCTGTATGTTCTGTTGTGCCCACCTTCAAACATCAGAACTCACAATTCAAATGCTAGGCAAGAGACAAGGAGCAAAAGGCTTTATTGATAAATATTCAGATATGTCTGTACACAGGGACCTGCTGTGGGGGCCACGACCAGGCTGCACACCCTCACCGCTTGGGTTTCAGCCAGGAGATGGCCCCATGCAGACCCCTGCCATAAAGCCCAGCCATTTGGCCACTTGCCTTATCTCTGCCGATTGTGCTGGGGGCAGGGAGAGGCAGAGGCCCGCCTCAGGCTCCCCATGCCCTGGGCTTGCCGGTGTTTCCTTCCCCTGTGGGGAATGGCACTGTGCCCAGGGCAGAGTCAGGGTGGGGGGCAGATGAGGGAGACAGCAGCTGCTTCCGACCCTGAGCAGAAAACTGGAGTGAGCAAAGTGGCAGCACCAGACGACAGATCTGGGCTCCGGGGCCTCCAGGCAGGCCCCCATGGCTCAAACCTGCTGTGGGAGAGAGGCGGGATGGAGGGCCCTAGGCCACCTTTTCTCTGACAAGGTTGGCAAGGGCTGTGTGTGGCAGCACTGGGTGCTAGACACTGGTGAACCACAGTGCGCTGAGAGGCAGGGTCCCTTCACAGCTCACACAGAGCCATATGGTGGCAGAGGTGGCCCTGAAGATAACAGCAACTGGAAGGCAGCAGCAGGGTGGGGACCTTGTGCTCCAGGCCAGGACCCTCCAGGCCTGCTGAGGCCCTCCGTGGCCTCTCTTGCCAGCAGTCCACGGCCTGTCAGTCCTGGGGTGGCGGGGGCTGGTTGATGATGACCTGGATGACGAAATCCTTCTGGATCTTGGTTTCCTGAAGCCGTGTACGGTCTGTGAGCAGCTTCCCGGAGAAGAACCATCGTTGCCAGGATGGCTCGATGCCTTCCTGGCTGTGTAGCTGCCTCTTGAGCTGCCCCACTGTGTCGGGCAGGCTGGCATTTAGCCTCACGTCCTTACCCGTGGAGAGGCGCACCTTCAGTGGGAACTCACGGCGCACAGTGGGTGTGGGTTCGGGGGGCTCCAGGCTCTCCTCCTCCGTGTGTTCCAGCAGCAGGTTCACAGGTGGTGACAGGCAGTATATGGGCAGCTGGTAGCGATTGCCCAGCTCATCATAGCATTCACAGAGGGTGCCTATGGGAACGTGAAGGCAGTAAGTGTTGACTTGGGGACCTGCTATCTCATACTGAATGCTCTTTGCTCAAAATTTGTGTATTGAAACCCTAATCCCCAATATGACTATATGTAGACGTAGAGACTACGTGGAAGTAATAAGGTTAACAAAGGGCACAAGGGTGGGACCCTAATCCATAGGATTATTATCCTTAGAAGAAGAGCTACCGAGCTACCGTGCTGGTCCCTGGTAGCTTACACCTATAATCCTAGCTATTCAAGAGACTGAGATCTGAGGAGCAGGAAAGTCCAAGAGACTTTTAACTCCAATGAACAATTTTTTTTTTAAAAAAGCCGGAAGTAGAGTTATGGCTCAAGTGGTAGAGCATTAGAGCATTAGCTTTCAACAAAAAAGCTAAGGGACAGTGCCCAGACTTTGAGTTCAAGCCTCAGTACTGGCACCAAAAAAAAAAAAAAAAAAAAAAGACACACCAGAGAACTCTCTGTCCTTTCTCCCTCTCTCTCTTCCTGACATTTGAGAACATAACAAGGTGGCCATCTGCAAGACAGCAAGAGAATCTCATCAGGTACTAAATCAGTTTATCACCTCAATCTTGATATCCCGCCTCCTGATCTATAACAAACAAATTTCTGTTGTCTAATGCTCCACAGCCACCTCACAGTCAGGTCTGTCTAAGATAGCTCTGATAGGAACGCAGGACCAGTTGGGAAGAGTAGGACTGACATTCAAAAACTCTGTGAGTACATGTGCTGAGTGCTGGGATGGACCAGTTTCCTTACTAGTATAAGTCAGAACAGGTGGGAATACATCTACTGAGCCGGAAGCACCTCCTAAGTGCTCGAACTGGACTAGATAATGTTAGGTACATCCTGCTGAATCCTAACACACATCTCTCTTAAACATGGCAAAGGTTCTGAGATGACACGTGCTTTCCTTGCTCAAGCTCAAAGCTGGGAAAGTCAGGAAGGGAAAAGAATCAAGTTAAGACGAGGTCTGCTTTTTGTCCCCCATAGGATACAATAATGTAAATGATAATTCAGGAGAAGCTTCGAGTTTTGTGTCCAGCATATAACCGCGTAGAAGACTGGGGCCTTCCTTAGCTGTTAGACCTTAAGTACCTCGAGCAAGTGTGTACCTTTCAGCTTTGCTGGTGTATTTCTGTCCTCTCATTAGGCAAGTAGGGCCTGTGTCATCTGTGTCTTTGTGCCTCCCTAGACCACGTTCAGAGTGGGCTGCTCAAATGAACAAGTAACCAGCTTCACACACACACACTTGCCTTTACAAGCATGGAGAGAGAGAAACTCCTGGACACTGGCTAATGACTTTCCCTGTCCCTCCCCACCCCCTGCCCAGCTATGCCCAACTCTAGCTACAATAAAGCCTACTCACCATGAGGCAGGGTGATGCTGGCTCCATCCAGGATAGCCTGAGCCAGCTCATGGTCATTGGCCTCGGCAGCATAGGCAGCAGCCTTGAGGGCATCCCAGATTTCCTTGCGACCCTCGAAGGCTGGTGCTGTGTCCCAGAACTCATCCCGTTTGCTCCGCAGCTGCCCATCAGTCATGGGGTAGTCACTCTTCCACTTGAGCCGTTCCTTCTTCAGGGGTTCATTTCGTCCTGGGCAAGACAAAGGGAAAGGCTGAGTATCTCTAGAGCCATTTGGGCTGCAATCTGCCATCTTCCCAGCCCCAGGCCTGGTCTGCCTGGCATCTTACTGCCAGGAGTATGTTTATGTCTGGAATCTTTACTTAGTGACAGGGAAGACTTTGAAAACCCAACTTAGAGATATGAAAATAACTGTCAGCAAAAGATGTACAGATGATCTCTGAATTTGAAACTATCATAAGCTGAAAATATCCTAAGTTGAAAACATTCAGGCTGGGTGTTGGCTTATGTCTGTAATCCTAGTTACTTCAGAAGCTGAGAATTGGAGGATTATAGTTTAAAGCCAGCCAGGGCAGAAAAGTTCACAAGACTATTTTTCAACCAATAGCTGGCTGCAGTGGCATCCTACTTTTGTGGAAGGATGAGATCAAGAGGTCTGTGGTTCCAGGCCAGCCCTAGGCATAAAAGTCCACAAGAATCCACCTCAACATTAGAAACTGAGCATGCTGGTACATGCCTATCATTCCAGCTACAACTATAAGTGGATCACTCAGGCCATTCCTGGGTAGGAAATGAGTCCTTACCTCAAAAATAACCAGTGCAAAAAAAAAAAAAAAAAAAAGGCCAGAGGCATAGCTCAGTAGTAGAGTGTCTACATAGTAATCACAAGGAGTGGAGTCCAAAGCCTACTCTTGAGTCCTGAGTCAAAAACGAAAAACAAAAAATAGCATGAGCAATGCACCTAACCTACAGACCAGTGCAGCCTAGAAAGAGCACTCTGTAACTGTAGATTGTCATTTGTTTCCCTTCCTTTTCTTTTTTTTTTTTTGGTCGGTCGTGGGGCCTGAACTCTGGGCCTGGGCGCTGTCCCTCAGCTCTTCAGCTCAAGGCGAGCGCTCTACCACTTCAGCTACAGCACCACTTCCGGTTTTCTGGTGGTTTATTGGAGATAGGAGTCTCACGGTCTTTCCTGCCCGGGCTGGCTTTGAACCGCGATCCTCAGATCTCAGCCTCCTGAGTAGCTAGGATTACAGGCGTGAGCCACCAGCGCCCGGCTCCCTTCCTTTTCAAGTGGCTGACTGTGAACTACTGCTGCCTGGCATTGAATGTCATACTGCAGATTGCTAGCTATGGAAACCATCAAAATTTGAAGTGTGATTTCTAAATGTGCATTGCTTTTTAATCTTCAGAGGGGGTAAAAAAAATCTTAACTCAAGGACTGTCCACAATCTTTATTATTACTGAAACTTTTTGTTTGTTATTTTTGAGACAGTGTCTCCTATGGACCAGGCTGGCCTTGAACATGATTCTCTTGTGTCTCTCCCTTCCAAGTACCAGCATTACAGGTATGAGCCACTATGATACACAGCCAGCTTTGTGTGTGTGTGTGTGTGTCTGTGTGTGTCTGTGTATGTGTGTGGTGATGGTGCTGAATTGAACCCAGAGCCTTGTATATGCTAGGCAAGTACACTGAACTACAGCACCTAATCCAAAAAAAAAAAAAAATCAGCCATGTGCTTATGGATCATGTTTATCATCCTAAGCTACTCAGGAGGCTGAGATCTGAAGACCAAAGTTCAAAGCCAGCTTGGGCAGACAAATCAGTGAAATTCATATCTCCATTTAACCAGAAAACAGCTAGATCTATAGGCATGATTCAAGTGGTAGAGTGCTATAAGAAATTAAGTGAGGGGCTGGGAAGGTGGCTCAGTGGTAGAGTGCTTGCTTTGCATGCATGAGGCCCAGGGTTTGATTCCTTAGCACCACATAAACAGAAAAAAGCTGAAGTGGCGCTGTGGCTCAAGCAGTAGAGCACTAGCCTTGAGCTGAAGAGCTGAGGGACAGTGCTCAGGCCCAGAGTTCAAGTCCACGACCGGCAAAAAAAAAAAAAAAAAATTAAGTGAGAGCAAGAGGCCCTGAATTCAAACCCCAGTTCCAGTACACACACAACACAAAACTTAAAAAATCATAACCAAACAATTTCTGTAGCATAGCAAAAACATTTCTGTTAAGTGTCAACTTTCTTGTCACCTAGCTCCAAGGAGCTTCCAAGGGGGCTCCGCCGTGGTCATGGCTGAGGGCAGAAGTATCTAGCCTCTCCAGGCATTGCAGCCTCAGCATCCCAAAGAAGAAGGCAGAGGAGCAAAGCACAGGCTTCCACTAGAACTCAAGGCAGGATTCACTAAGGCTGGATGGGGCTGCTACCAGCCTGTTCCTGCCAGATGGGGCAGGAAAGGGGCCAAGAATGTATGAGAATGGCATTTGACCACCAAGAGTAGGAAATAACCTCACAAGAGTACTTTACTAATGTAGCTATTTCATTCCAGTCTTGCAATGGCCAGAGGGGTAGGTACTATGATCGCTATTTCACAGATGAAAAGGCAGATGCAAACAGCTTAAATGACTTGCCTGAGGTTACACAGAGTGAGGACTAACACACACACACACACACACACACACACACACACACACACACACACACACACACACACACACACACACACACACACACACACACACACACACACACACACACACACACACACACACACACACAGAGGTTACACAGAGTGAGGACTAACACACACACAGAATCTTATGTGTCCTCTGAATTCTCAGCTACCCTTATGGGCAGAAAACTCTGTAGCCAAACAATCAATTTAAAGTGTTCCCAGGTAGGCAAAAGGAAATGCAAATCTTCTTTGGAGGAAAGTGAAGTTCAACAGGGCAAGATAGCACATGCCTGGAATTCTAACATTCAGTAGGCTGAGGCAGGGAGATCTGAGTTTGAGGCCAGTATAGCCAGTAAAGTTTCCTAAGCCCAGTTTTCAAAATAATTGGGAAAAAAACCAAGGCTGGAGACATGGTTACAAGTGTTAAGCGCTGGACACCAGCTTGAGACACTCAAGCTTATAATCCTAGCTACTCAGGAGGCTGAAATCTGATGATTGCAGTTCAAAACCAGCCTAGGAAGTCCCTGAGAATCTTATCTCACTCAGAAAAGGCCAGGAATTAGTGTAAGTCAACATCCAATGGAATATTGTTCTTCCATAAGAAGGAATGAAATCATGCCATCTGCAGGAAAATGGATGGGCAGGAGATCATCATGTTGAGCAAAATAAGCCACACTTAGGAGGACAAACATCTCATTTTGTCTCATGAGTTTAGATCTTAAAAAAAGTAAAATACAGTCAGTGCACTCACCATGCACTTAACTTGTGGGGCAGGGATGGGAAAGGGAAATGGGGGAGAACAAAGGAAGGGCTGGCATTGTCTAGAAGCATTGTACTCATAACCTGACTTATGGAATTGTAACCCTTTTATACAGCCACTTAATAACAATTAAAAAAAAGAAAATTGGCAGGGGTGGGGAGTGGGGGAGTGATGAGGATGAATGTGATTGTAGAACATCATGTACATATGAAAATGGCATAATGAGGATTGGAGCGTGACTCACTTAGCATAGGAGAGTGCTTACCTAGCATGCTAAAGGACCGTGTTCAATCCCAAGTATTGGAAAAAAATCATAACTAGGCATTTTCTTCTAAGAAACTTTGCAAGTTAATTATAAATTTTGTGTAGAAGAGCAAAAATAAAGTGGGAGAACCCACACTGGTTCACCAATGCTGGTCACAAAGCTATGGTCAGCAGAGTGCTAGAACAGGTCAGAACAATGGGTCAACAGAACAGAATAGAGACCCTAGAAATAGACCTGTGCATACAAACTTGCTGCAAGTGAGACAGAACACTACTAATGGGATGATGAGATATTTGGCAAGTAGTGTTGGTGCTACATATTTTTCAAATAGAAAAACAGGAAATGGAATCCCTACTTCACCTCTGCTACAAAAATCAAACCAGGTCAAATATATTAAGTGTAAAAAGAAAGGAGGCAATGAAGAAACCGGATCACAATTCTAAGAATATTTTGGAGAGTGAACTTCTCCCTTCCACCCAACCAGCAACTCAACTAGCTTTTCCAACTGGCATGAGCATAATATGCATGGGAGCAGGCAGAGTTTAGGTGAGAAAAACAGCAGGGGCCCAGCCAGCTCCTTCTTGCACCTCTAATCCAGCAGAGGGCATCAGCAGCACTTGTGGGACTATGTTGGTTCCCTCCATCAGTGGGTCTTAAAAGCAGCCTAAACTCCCAGCCCAAATGGAGGAATGTCTAGGAGGCATGCCCAAATATCTGAGCCCTACATACTGATATTCTTGGGAAAAAACATGGACAAAAACAAAAGGAAGCTTTTCATTTAAGCACAGGCAAATCAGAAATGTAATTTCGGTGACTTAAATATATTTTATAATTGGTTGGGAAAAAATAGGCAATGGAAAGGATGTAAGCATTCATATACTGCACATACTGGTGCAAGCCTTATGAAGGAAATCTAGTATGGTATCCCACCCCCAACTGGTTTTGTGTGTGTGTGTGTGTGTGTGTGTGTGTGTGTGAGAGAGAGAGAGAGACAGACAGACAGACAGACAGACAGAGACAGAGAGACACACACACAGACAGACAGAGACAGACAGAGAGAGAGAGATAGACAGACAGACAGAGAGAGAGAGAGAGAGACAGACAGACAGACAGACAGACAGACAGAGACAGAGAGAGAGAGAGGTGCACAAAAATATGAAAAGAAGCCAGGCACCGGTGGCTCACACTGTAATCCTAGCTACTCAAGAGGCTGAGATCTTAGGATCGTGGTTCAAAGCCAACCTGGGCAGGAAACTTCATGAGACTCTTATCTTTAATTAACCACCAGAAAACCAGAAGTGGCACTGTGGCTCAACTGGTAGAGCCCTTGCCTTGAGCTGAAGAGCTGGGGGACAGCGCTCAAACCCAGAGTTCAAGCCCTATGACCAACCAAAAAAAAAAAAAAAAGTGAAAAGAGAAGCATTCTGATTAAAATATAATATATGCACATGCAAAACACAGTGGTGAAACCCTCTGGTACAATTCATATACATTAAAAAAATAAATGGCAGGAGAGTAAAACAGGCTCTGTGGAAGGAACAGGTATCAGTGAAATGGGGGAGGTGAATGGAGAGGGTGAAAGATGGTGAATATGATAGAAATACTTTGTATGTATAAATGAAAATAGAGCAATAAAACCTGATAGAATTGTTTTAAGAAGGGGTAAAGGGGCAAGGGAAAAGGATGAAGGGGGTAAGGTTGATCCAATACAGTATATACATGTACAAAAATTGTAACAATGATATCTTCCTTGTACAACTAATGTATGCTAATTTTTTAAAGTTAAAAATAGAATCTGCATCTACACAAAGCATTGAGGACAGCCACCTGTCAGTGAGGACTGACTGGGAGGGAACAGCCTTTGTGAGGAAAGACTCTACAATAGCGGGTGCTCTGTGCTCTAACTTTTGTGTCTAAGAAAGTTTGCAAAATTGTACATACATTGAAAATTCTGGGGGAATTTATACCAAAGTGTAAACAGTGGCTATATCTGATTGGCCATTATCAGTGATTTTTTTTTACTTGTATTTTCCAAGGTTTTTATAATGAGAATATATTGCCTTAGAATAAGAATATAATGAAAGTTGTTAAGAAGTAAAGTACCTAAGTTCTGGGGAGCAGCCAGAAAAAAAATCAGAAGATCTTGGGGAGACAGGGGAGGAGGTGAGAGGTTTTTCAGCTCAGTGCTAGGATTTCAGTTTTTGGCGGCTCCAGCACTTGTTTCCAGGCCCAGGCAGGCTTTGTAGGGATTCAGCAGCAGAAAATAGCTAGTGGTTTTTACTTAGGACTCAACCTGTCTGTCCTACATAAGCTCCAAAGACAGAGTAACAAAACTGATCCGTATTCTTGATGAAGCGAACAAAAGAAAATTTAAATACAATAAAAGATCATTCAATAATCAAAGCACACAACCTTAATGGGAGGAGTGGGGGGGGGAAACACTTACAGAACTGTGGGCATCTGTGATCGTGGTGGGAAAGGAACAGCAAAAGGTATTTGTACTGTATTTGATGTTGGTATAATTGGGGGGGGGGGAGGGAAAAACAAATTGTTTAAACAGGGATACAGGTTGACCCATTGCAACAATGGGACGTACAAGATGCTATGTCGAAAAATGAACTTTACAATTTAGGTGGGGGTGAGGGGAATGTAGTTGTGGAAATGGGGGAGAAGGGATAGTAGGGGAAAAACAAAGGAGGAGACAACAATGCACTCATTACCTTGCTCGTGTAACTGTAACCCTCCTCTGGACAGTATTCTCACAATAAAAAACTTAAAAAAAAGATATTTGTGATCAAGCAGAGAATCTGTGCATCCGGGCGCAGTGGTAGGAGCTTCAAGAGTTGTTGGCAACACCTGCTGGAGTGGAGTCTCCTGGGTGCTGGTTAAAAAGAGATTCAGGGACTGGGAAGGTGGCTGAGTGGTAGAGCGCTTGCCTTGCATGCCTGAGGCCCTGGGTTCGATTCCTCAGCACCACATAAGCAAAAAGAAAAAAGCCGGAAGTGGCGCTGTGGCTCAAGTGGTAGAGCGCTAGCCTTGAGCTGAAGAGCTGAGGACAGCGCCCAGGCCCAGAGTTCAGGCCCTACGACCAGACCCCCCCCCCCAAAAAAAAAAAAAAAAAAAGAGATTCATGGGCTAGAGCTGAGGCTGATTGGCGCAGGGGTGCTTGGCATATAGAATCCTCTTGGTTTGATCTTCAGCACCAAAGAAGGGGAAAAAAGGGGGGCAGATTTACAGAACTCAAGTCAGACTCACTAGAATACTAGAACACAAGAGATTGCTAGGTATATATGATTCCCATATAAAAAACTTACTTGTGCTGGGCGCTGGTAACTGATGCCTATAATCCTAGCTACTCAGAAGGCTGAGATCTGAGGATCACAGTTTGAAGCCAGCTAGGGCAGGAAAAGGAAAGTTCATGAGACTCTTTATCTCCAATTAACCACAAAGAAGCTGGAAGCAGAATTGTGTGACTCAAGCAGTAGAGCACTAACTTTGAGCACAGAAGCTCAGGGACAGCACCCAAGCTCCAGGAATGGCACGCACATGCACATAAAAGAATGTATTTATGAACACAGCACGACAGAAGTGAAAAGGACAGCCCAGGCACAGTTTAACCTATCAGTGCAACACACAGTCTCCTGAATTGGGGAGAGGGACTGAAGGGACAAAGAGCAAGAGGGCACAGTGTCTGGGTTGGAGGAGGATAATGATGGTGGATGCTGTGGCTTGGCCTCCATAATGAATGGTGTCTGGTGAAACCATCCCAAGTTGGAGTTGAGGGAGGAGAGGAAGGGAGTACACAAAAGGTCCTTTCCCATGTGCCCAGAGTGGGCCAAGTGTACGTGTTTATGCACTCCCACCACGGGGACTCATGATGCTTAATTCAGGGGGACTCTCAGAAACACAGGCAGGTCAAGAGATCCTTGCTTGGCTGATTCCCTCTGAGAGGGCAATGCCTTGCAGTGGGCTTAGCAGGGTTGTCAGCAGTAGTGGCCAAATTGAGTCTGGAGCTGACTGAATGGGTGGGGAGCACAGAGGAATGATAACTGGCAGCTGCAGAGGACAGGCGAGGGGGAGGTCTGCACGCAGAAAGGCCGGCCAGCCCCTTTACTCCTTTACTTTTGTTTCACTGTTTTTTGAGACTGGGTATGTAGCCCAGGCTGGCATGGAACTGGCCATCCTGTCTTAGCCTCCCAAGTGCTAGGGTTACAGGCGTGTGCTGCCATGCCTGACTTTCCTTCATTTCTTGATCTCAGACAACAAGAAATCATTTTTGTAGCTTTAAACTGGTGTAACTGAACCTCTGGGGTGTGACATGAAGTCGGAGACCAGCCCAGAAGAGCAGAGACTTCCCAAGAGTCAGTTCACTCAAGCCAGAAGACGACCCTATTTATACTTGCGGTAATCCCCCAGCTATTTCCACGCTTGGTTACCAAGCTCTGTCCCCAGGCGCTGGCTCCAGAGATGGGGCCAACAGTGTCCTCCTCAGAAGTACTGATTATAGACAAGTCTGGGCTTGCTCCATTTGCTGTGAGGGAGAAATCTCCAGGCAGAAGATAGGAACTACAGTCTCCTGGTCCCAGCAGCATGGGTTGTTTGCAAGGGACCTTAGGCAAACATACAGATCTCTCCTTCCTCCTTCTTTCCTGATAGAATATGTGTGTGTGTGTGGTGGTGGTGGTGTGTGGGTGGCGGGGTGCGCTGCACTGACCCACCTGGCAGAGGGAATAGGTCAGAAGAATAGCAGGCCCCAGAAAAAAGGGTGGGCCAAGTGGGGAGGTACAGGCAAAGGAGGCAGAGCCCAGGTAATCCCTTCAGGAAGCCTCGTATTTATAGCAGACTTAGCCTGGGATGACCCTCCAAGCCTGGGTAACCCTTCAAAGGGAAAGCACTGGCCCAGCTCTGCTCTGCTGGGGCCTCTGCCTATGGGCCTTGCCTCACCATTCATTCCCAGGGGCCCCAGCTCCAGAGCTTAGAAAGGAAAAGGGTGGAGCCAGTTGCTAAGCAACAGACTAGACTTCCTAAACTGTATCTCCTCCTGGGGTACACTGAGTCCCAGGTGGTCCTGGGCAGGGCTGGAGGACCAAGGCACAGCAGCTGCTTGTCCTAGGGGAGCCCTGTTCTGACTCAGTATAGTGACAGGCCCAAGGTCCGGGAGTTCTTTGCCACTATCTTGTTTGGCTGCCCAGGGCTAGGGCCCCCCCCTAGTTCATCTTCCTGAGCCCAGGGGCAGGTTGGCCCACTACATGAGGGAGTGAATGAATTGAACAGAAAACTTAGCCAAGAAGAAACCACTATAAATGAGGAACAGAAGACTCCACTATATGAATAAACCTCACTGGGTAGGAAGGAAGGGAAGAAAAATGGGGAGGGGTGGGGGGGCCCAGGGGACAAACCCAGTTACTGATGTGTACAGTGAGGAGACTTGCTGGAGGATGAGGGGGCTGGGTGCCAGAGCCCAAGCCCCGTGAGGGCCAGAACCTCTGTGGCAAAGAGAGCCCAAAGTGCAGCCAAAAGAAACAGACCTAACCCAGAGGCCTCGGTGTGGCTGTGGGAGCAGACAAGGGGGCTCACAAGAACAGACAGGCCTGCTTTCACTACTCTGCTGACAGTGCTGGGAGGGAGGTTTTATCTGCTCTCTGGCCAGTGCTGCCAGCCCAGGCTTCTGGAAGGCCCAGTAGGGGCAGGATGGCATCCCAAGCCTGGGCCCCTAACCCACTTCCTGAGAGAAAACTGGTCTATGATCTGGACTACAAACAGAACCTTGACATCCTATGGGTCAAGGAGGATCTAAGCTGCCATCCATCCAACAGCTCCTTTCCTGAGCTAGTTTGGAGAGAAGACTTCACAAACAGGAGTGTTGGGGAAGTTACTGCACTTCCTATTTTAAGTTCATTGATTTTGTTTTTTGTTGTTGTGCTGGTCCTGGGGCTTGAACTCCAGACCTGCAGGGTGTCCCTGACTCTTTTTTTTTTTTTTTTTTTTTTTTTGCTTAAGGCTAGTACTCCTACCACTTGAGCCACAGCTCCACTTCCTCCTTTTTGGTTATTAATTGGAGATGAGTCTCAGAGATTTTCCTTCCTGGGCTGGCTTTGAACCTTGATCCTCCGATCTCAGCCTCCTGAGTAGCTAGCTAGGTACAATTACAGTTGTGAGCAACAGGCATCCAAAATGATTTTGTTTTCTTAGCCAGCCATCTTTTTCCTGTAGTGACTACATCCTCATTTTCAACTCATATGTTCCCAAATACAAACACACCATTGGCCTGCCTGAACATGACCCATCTATGTCTGCTTCCTGACAATCCAGATCACACATAACTGCCACGGCCTCTCTGCTATCTAGATGCTAAGATAGGAACTTCAGAGTCAGTGGGGGTCCTCTCAGGTCCTATCTAGCTTCATAAAGGTGGTCAGATGCTTCAGGATCCTGAGCCTCAGTCTTTCCATTTGCAGATAAGAGGCTCTGGTTCCTAGCTCATGGGCTTGCTGCAGGGATTAAGGGACACCACTGCCCAGTGCTTAAGAGACAGTAGCTATTGTTATTGATAATCAAGTCATACTGCTTATTATTGAGATATAATTGTGGGTTCCCATCTTCACTTATTATTTTTTGTTATTTTTGTCTCCATGAAGTTGTTATTTTGAAAAACTTTGGAAAAGTGCTGTCATGAATTCATGGTCTTTATCTCACAGAGCAGGAGAGTGCAGGGGTTAAATGAGGTTAAGTTTGGACAGGAACAAGAGCAGGCTTGATGGATGTTGCTTCCCCGTGCCAGCCACATGCATGCAGAGGGTCAGCACTTTTCCTGGGGCAGAACAGAGAGGATGGTGGCTAATAAATAAGTCAGGAACTCCTTGGGGGTGATGCTAAAAAGGGCTTATCTGGCCAGCTCCCCTTGCTACTAGGGAACTATGGGAACTAGGTAGCACTATGCTTCCCACACAGGTGGCTCAGATGCCTTTCCTATGGGAGAGATCCCAATAAGCATGGGGGGTGTGGGGGAGTGGGGAAGAATAGAGGCTGAATGTGGTACTCCATGACAAATGGGGAGTCTCTCCCACTTTAACTAATGAAAAATAAAAACATTTCATATACCTAGCCTATTAAACAACATATCTTAGGCCGACCTCCTATCTTACTTCATTTTCTGTTACTGAAACAGAGCACTAGAGACTGGGTAATTTATAAAGGAAATAGGTTACTTTGTCTCTGAAGTCCAAGAGCACAGTGCCAGCATGTCTGGCTTCCAGGAAGGACCGTATCCCACTGTATATATAGTGGAAAGCCCACAAGCAAGTAGGTACTCATAAAGAGAGGAAACTGGGCCAACCTCTAAGAAAAATATGAATTCATTCTACAGGCAGATGCTGTCTGATCTTAAACACCTCTGGAAGGCCCACAAGCTCTCAACACCGTTAAATTGAAGAACAAACCCAATCTGAGTTTTGGCAATAACAAACCATGCCCAAGCTGTATCACCTACCTTAAACGGGCTTAGAACCTTACATTAGCCTACAGTAGGACAAAGTCACCAATACGTAGCCTGTTTGCAATATCGTGTTCAATAACTTGTGTAACTCGTGAAACACTGAAACACTTTATGGCATGCATTTGGACCATTATAAAGTTGAAAAATGGTAAGTCAAAACTTTGTTAGGTTGGGGACATAGGGGTTTTGAAGTCAGGCAGACCTGGCTCTGAACACTGGCTCCCACATTAATTAGCTAAGTGAACCTGTTAAATGCTTATAGTTCTTCAGGAAGGCAGGGAGCGGTCACAGCCCAACCTCTTAGGGAAGCTGAGAGGATTGACAGTAGATTGTTTATGCACACACATAAACTTATATATGTATATCATCTCTCTAGAACCTAAACCCACAGACTCTTTCAATCTACACACAGAGCACCTCCAGCAGAGGCACCAGAGATGTTATTATTAACACTGCTATTTTAACCTGAAGTCCAGAAGCTCTGCTTTCTGGAGTAACACAAACAAGTTCCACTCCTTTAATGGGGCTCCTTAACATTGTCTTGCTCTCCAGACATTAGATTTCTACTTCTTTCTACTCATTCTCTAGCCTTCCACATCTTGAACAATATGTTGAAATAGATTAATTCCTAGAAACACATCATCTTCTTGGACTTAGAGAAAATGACCTCTAGCCAGGATAAAGACTAAATCACCAGTCAAAACTTCCCAACACAGCCCATAATCACTGGGGTGTTAGTTTTGAGGATCTAACAGCCTAGGTGAGATCTGTCCAGCACAAGCCCTATTGGGCTTCTGTACTTTCCCTGTGGGCACTAGACTTCTGCCCCACAGCAAACACTGTAGCAAGTGTGCCCAGAACAATTGGATATGGAACCAAAAGACACCCATAATTCCTGACACTTGCACAACATTCTAGGTACACCTGCCAGATGTGAATGCCCCTCTTCTATCTACCCAAGACACCAAAAAGCTCACTAGAGTTTCTGTAAGCTGTGCCAAGCACACACAGAGAGGCCCAACATTCAAGATCTGGAATCGTTTTGAGGATCATCACCCACTTCTTCATGCAGCACAGCTCAGGACCCATGACATTTGGTTTGTGGACCAACAGAGAACTCTTTGCTTGAGCACATTCATGCTCCAAAGCCAAGTTCAGGGCTTGCAGGCAGCTGTGCCTGACTCATCCCTTCCCCTTCCTCCTCAACAGCCCATGACTCACCAGGCCTGGCAGTCCTGTCCTCCCAGGTTTTCTTCCCTAGCACAGTGGGCTCCAGAACTCCATCTGTCAGGATGCAAGACTAAAGTCCTTTTCCACTAGGGCTGAGGCCCCACACCAATGCTGGGACACATACAGCCTCCAGTTCATGTTCTCCTGAGATAGTGCTGTGTGCTAGTATTTGACTGGCAACTCCTGGAAGGCAAGCTTTGGGGAAGCAATACAGCACAGAACTATTAAAACCACATGGCCTGGGGCCCACCCCAAGGGAAGAATGATGATTTAATTGCTATGGAGTCTAGCCTAAGCATCAGAAGGGTTTAAAAGCTCTCCAGGTGGTTCCAATAGATGGCCAGGGTGGAGAAACACTGATCTGGAGCTAGGCTGCCCAGCCAGGCTGGCTGTTCCAACTGTGTTTAATTAGGCCTCTGAGGGCCTGGCAAGGGAGAGCTCAGGGACAAATTCATGTTTGCCTGAGGCTGACCATCTGGGGAACCAGGCTGGTTAAATGGCAGGAAGGGGAAGGCTCAGGGGGACCCTGTGCTTTGGGAAACTTGGATGCACTGGTCTAGAGAATAGTCACTTCTGCAGACAGACGGGAGAGAATAAGCCACGGCCTGAGGCCAAGTGCACGGGCTTGGGAGCTCGACAGCTTGGACTAGTTACCATTCCCTCCTAAACTAGCTACCTTATTAAAAGGCTGGCAGGCTCTCACACTCACCCTACCTCCTGACTTGACTCTGTCTGAGACTGATCTCTCCTGCCAGCGTGGCTAACACCCAGACACAGGGGGCTTAAAGGCCTCTTCCTCCAGAGCCCTGATGGATAGAAAGAAAACTTGCAGCTCTGAGGCACAGCGGACAAGTGGGAGAGCTTCAGAAGAGAGGTCGATTTCCTAAGGAAACCCCCTGCCCCTCCCAGCTGCTCTGGGCATGAAGAAGGGAAAAACTTGACTCATCAGAGCTTGTGTGACTCACAGGCCCACAGCCCCCGTGGCAGACTGGTGGGGAGGGGAGCCAGCTGGGGACTCATACCCTGGCTGTGGGCAGGTAAGCCCATTCCTCTTTCCCTCCTGCTGCCAGAGGATGTATCCCTACCACCATAGCTGTTAGGCCTGGGTGGCTAGCCTGGCAAGAGCACCTTGCTGAGAGCTTGACTTCTGTCGCCATATCCTCCTGTAGCTGGTTCAGTAATTAGTGAGGTACAGGGCTGGGAGGAGGAGAAAAGGCAGAGGGTCTGGAACATTGAGAAGTGGCTTTAAAATCAGAAAGGATCCTTTCACAGGTGTGACTAGGGTCAGGCCAAGTTCTAATATCTACCTGGAAGGACTATTGTCAGAATGAAGCAAACTACATAAACAGTGTGAGACAGAGTCAGAACACAAAAACGGGAACAATCATTACTAGTTATAATACATTTTAGAACTGTAGTTATATACTTCATTTCACTTCATCCTTACAACAACCCCTTGTGACAGATATTCCCATTTATAGATGAGAGCACTGAAGTTCGGGGGTCTGAAGCAGTGGTAGGGCTCCAGTAAGTAGTTTCGGATCTTCTCACTCTAAGCCTGTTTCAGACCCTGACCTCTACATAACAGATAAGCCAACTCTGCCTCTAGCCCAGGTGGTCACTGCTGGCCAGCACCCCATCCTACTCTACGCCCTTCCATTTAGCCTGGCTCAGCTCTTAATACACCTATGTCCTCTTGGAAACTTACTTTCCAGTCCGCATGTGTCAGTACTCACATCAGACATAAGACCCTCCAGGCATTACTCAGACTCCTTAGTACTGGCAACTCCTAGCCCAGAGAAGATAAGCAGGGCAGCTGGACAGTCAAAGGCCTGAGATAGAACCCTAGATTGCATGATTTAAGTGAGTCATTTAGCCTCTGAGAACCTTAGTTTCCTCAACTGAAAAACAGGGAAGACAGTAATGACCTTGGGGGAAATTATAATGGGAACTAAGAATAATCATGACATTAACGATAGTGGCTCATATATATTAAGTGTTTATCAAAAACCAGGCATGCTTCTAAGCACTTTGTTTATATTACATTAATCTTAGCCAAAGGCTACACAGGGCAGGTGGCTTTGGCCTGCACAGATATTGCCTCTCCTGGTAGGTAAGTAAGCTCTTACTCCCAGCACATAGGCACTAGTCTAGCAGAACACACTCAGAAGTCATTTCTAAGATGTATCAATGAATGAATGTCTTTCTGACACTTTTCATTTCTATCCATAAGTATTATTACTGAGTCTATTCGATGTACAGCCTGAGTTATCTGGAGTTGTTGTGAAATATTAAGAAAAATGGCCCAGCATTTGTGGGTGTCATAGGCCTGTAGCCCTGCCCCCCCCCAAAAAAAAACCCCAAAACAGGATTTCCCCAAAGCCTCTCAGGAGGCTAAGACAGGACTATCACAAGTTCCAGACCAGTTAGAACAGACAATAAGACCCAAAACAACAACAAGTTCTTAAAAACACACCCAAGGGCTGGGAAGGTGGCTCAGTGGTAGAGCGCTTGCCTTGTAAGCCTGAGGCCCTGGGTTCGATTCCTCAGCACCATATAAGCAAAAAGAAAAAAGCCGGAAGTGGCGCTGTGGCTCAAGTGGTAGAGCGCTAGCCTTGAGCTGAAGAGCTGAGGGACAGCGCCCAGGCCCAGAGTTCAGGCCCCACGACTGGACCCAAAAAAAAAAAAAAAAAAAAACACACCCAAAAACAAGGTGAACAGAGCCCCTCTATCCTTGCCATGTAGACAGCTGGATGAGGCAGCGGCTCTAACCCTGGTGGTGCCATACCCCTCCTCAGAGAAGGAGATGGGAGAAGTGGAAATGTCCAGTGGCTCTGGTATTCCTAGACTTCTACAGATGGTTGTGAAAGGGCCTCAGGAGCTGCCTAAGCATCCTGAGCTTTTGCTCAAGTGGAGTGGAGGGCACTGCCTGAGCTGGTATTCCTGTGCCAGTCTGAAGCAGGACCTCCATCCTCTCCCACATACATCCTCAGCTTCTAGCCAGATCCCAAGCACACGACTCCCAGACTAAACAAGGAGATCATATCCAACTTCCTCTATCCAGAGTTCTTTCCCCTCCCCCCACATAAAGGGAGTGGGCAGGTAGATGAAGTCTATTTTGAGTAACAACTAGTCTCAACGTTTTCTTTTTAAATAGCAAAACTCTTTTTTTTTTCCTAAGAAAGTAATAGAAAGTTTTCAAAGGAGTCTGTTATCAATCTGAAGCAGGTAAAGCAGAACTGTTGTGGGGAGATACACTCCATCCCAAGCCCAATCTCTGTGAAATCCCAGGCTTCTGAAGACCTAAGCCCCAGCTCCCTCTGGGTACTGTCACCCTAGGCCTCTTAGAAGGAGCCACTTGGGTAGTCAGACAATCTTTACCTGGTTAGCACTCAACTCAGTTCTGAACTGGGACCCCTTAGGCCTGGCAGCAGGAACACTACCTGGCAGGTCCCAATGCACTACGAGACCACCTGGTCTGAGTTAGGTCTTCTCCTGAGGCCCCTCATCTGCCTTCCTCTATAGCATGGTGCCTATAACCCCTCTGGCTCTAAGAATGAATGGCAATCCATTTGATGGAAGGCTGCTGTTCAGAGCCCAAAGGGGCATAAAGACAGCTAAGGCAAGATTTTGGTCCTCCAAATACAGCCCCTGCCCAAACCACAAGACAAACCATATGTACAGTAATGTGCAAAAGTGCACACGTGCCTGTGTGTGCGTTCGCACGCGCACACATGCACACACACACAAATACAATTCTGTTAAAAAATATTGTAATTTGATGTTGGTGGTGGTTGTTTTTTCTTTGGGCTTTTCTTTCTTTTTGTGAGGGGGAAGGGGGCACAGAAAGGGAGGGAAGAAGAGTAAATAAATGCAATCAAGCTCTTCAGTATACACTGTGTGGAAACGGACCTATGTAACTTGTGGGCAGGGATGGGAAGGGGAAACTGGGAGAAAGCGAAGGAAGGGGTGACAATGTCCAAAAAAACAATGTACTCATTACCTGACTTATGAAGTGGCAACCCTCTGCACAACACCTTTATAACAATAAAAGTATATACTAAATGCAAAAAAAGATGTGTTGTAAGACTGACCCTTCTCACCCTATGGGGAACCCTATTCAAGTAGAAATTGCTTAGATCACTCAGTCATTCCTAAAATGTTTTTTGGCCACCTCCCAGAGCTAGGCACAGTGAACACTATGAGCACAGTCCCTGACCAGAGGAGCTCATCTCACTGTCTGGGGAAAGGCTGAATCACGCAAATGATGCATAATAATCCTTTTTGAATTGTGGTACAGTATGTTCATTCTCACTATTTTGAGAATACTTGAGTAATTTAGGAAATCCTTGGAATGTGCTACTCTATTGCACAATTTGAAAATAGACAAGCATATCACAAATATAAATATTTAAATTAATTGAAACAAACAGGCAAATAGGCAGGTGCTAGAGCAGAGGCAGTGCAAGTCTGTTGAGAATACACACCCCGATCCAGGGGTGGGAAGGAGCTGGGACAGCTCACCATTAAGGCCTGTAGCTCTGACCCTGTGTGACAAGGACTCTTGAAATAAACAGGCTCTGGCTAGCTGGGAGGGTCTGGGTGGGAGCAAGCCTCACCCTCACCACACAGTAACCTGCCCCACTTTAGCCTCTGCTGCTACTAATAACATGCAAGTAGGCCTCAGTCTCTCTCTACAATAATGATGGTGACGAAGTACCTTGATGAAGGATCTGGAACAAAACAAACAGTTCCAGGCAAACCCCATTCTCTGGCTATCCTAGCTGCTGCTGCTGGGTTTGCCACACTCTAGGATCCTGCCACCCCACTGTAAAGGTAACCCAATTCTTTATGGCTAGATGAGAACTGGAGATGGCACTGAGAGCTGGAAGTCAAGAAAGGGTGATGATTACTCGCTGCCAGCATGCTCAGGCCTGGACAAAGGGTCATGGCCCAGATTCATTTCCACACTGATTTCTAAACAGCCTCTGTGTTGAAGACCCTGCCAGGCCCTCAAGGGCCTGATAAAGTGAGAATGACATTTTAATTACCTTAGGTGTGTCCAAGATTTAAAGGCTGCTCTGCCAACCTGATTGCAGTGGGCAACAACTTGCTGAACACCCTGCCCATCTCCTAATATAGCCATTGGTAACTCACTTTGCTGCCCAGTTCCCCCACTGTACCATTAGAACCACAATTCCAAGATGAGGCCTTGGTTTCTCCTTCACAGTTTCCCTGGACCCTGACACAAAGTAGGTCCTTATATTCTTTTTTTTTTTTTTGGGGGGGGGGTCCGGTTGTGGGGCCTGAACTCTGGGCCTGGGCGCTGTCACTCAGCTCTTCAGCTCAAGGCTAGCGCTCTACCACTTGAGCCACAGCGCCACTTCCGGCTTTTTTCTTTTTGCTTATGTGGTGCTGAGGAATCGAACCCAGGGCCTCAGAGGCATGCAAGGCAAGCGCTCTACCACTGAGCCACCTTCTCAGCCCCGGTCCTTATATTCTTGAAATGAGGATGGGTAGATGAATGTATGTCACCAGATAGAGGTAGCATAAAGGAGACAAGGCTATAGAGAGATAAAAGAGGAAAGGGGCATTTCTGGGGAAACTTTTTGAAGGAGGTATGATTTTGTGCACTTGGTCTCTAAGGGGCAGGCATGAAAAGTGGCCTGGTATCAAGAGAGACAGCAAATGCTGCCAACAGGACAGACCAGGGATCTGACAAGTCAGCCTGGACGCTGCAAGGTCTGATAGGTGCCCTATCCTCAGCCTATAGGCTTCCTAGTGAATACATCTTCATTATCTTCATTCATTATTGTTTTTTTTTTCTTTCTTTCTTTTTTTTTTTTTTTTGTTGGTTGTAGGGCCTTATCTCTGGGCCTGGACACTGTCCCACAGCTCTTCAGCTCAAGGCAAGTGCTCTACACTTGGGCCATAGAGCCACTTCCAGTTTTCTGATGGCTTATTGGAGATAAGAGTCTCATGGACTTTCTTGCCAGAGCTGGCTCTGAACCACAATCCTCAGATCTCAGCCTCCTGAGTAGCTAGGATTATAGGCATGAACCACCAGCACCCGGCTTCAGGATGATCTTTTCTAGTCTCAGTGCCCTGGGTGGCCAAGTCCTAACCTGCTGTGACTGTGACATCACAGAATGACTTAATGCCAACCTTATCATGACAAAAACATTTTATTACCCCCTCCCTCCCAGGTCTCAAAAGCATTGGCCCTGCCCCTAACCTCACCCCTTGGCTCCCACTTGAACTCTCAGTGTCTGATACTTCTGTTCAAAGGCTGGTGTTCTACCACCCGTGAGTCACACCTCTAGCTCCAACAAGTTAACTTTTTCTTTCTTTCTTTCTTTCTTTTTTTTTTTGCCAGTCCTGACTGTCCCTGAGCTTCTTTTGCTCAAGGTTAGCACTCTATACCACTTGTGCCACAGCGCCACTTCTGGCTTTTTCCACTTATGTGGTACTGAGGAATTGAACCCAGGGCTTCATGCATGCTAAGCAATCACTCTACCACTAAGCCACATTCCTAACACAAGCTAACTTTATTTTATTTATTTTTTTTGGGTCCGGTCGTGGAGCCTGAACTCTGGGCCTGGGCGCTGTCCCTCAGCTCTTCAGCTCAAGGCTAGCGCTCTACCACTTGAGCCACTCTGGCTTTTTTCTTTTTGCTTATGTGGTGCTAAGGAATCGAACCCAGGGCCTCATGCATGCAAGGCAAGCATTCTACCACTGAGCCACCTTCCCAGCCCCACAAGCTAACTTTTCAACAATGGGAATGTTAAAATATTTCTGTCAACTAAAGCTCAGATCCAGCATGCAAACAGTAGTGGTTCATTGGGTCAACCTGGGTATTTCTGTGACTCAGTGTCTCAAGGCCAGGAGATAGGACAGAAACAGAGGAAGTGAGGAACAAGGGCAGAAAGCCCAGAGTTCAACAGTCTCTGGTGTCAGGTAAAATGTCCCTACTGCCTTCATAAATCTTCCAGGGAAAGGCAGCCTGAATTCAAGGGGGTAAGGGAGAAAAGCTCCCCTCCCTGGACAATATGGCATTCGATACTAACTTGGAGCAACATGGCAGGGAGGTAAACAAAGAGGTCTGTGAGCTTGATACCATTACTACTCTGATCAGAAGCTGAGGTAGAGAAACTGCCAGAGGGGGCTGGGAAGGTGGCTCAGTGGTAGAGTGCTTGCCTTGCATGCCTGAGGCCCTGGGTTCGATTCCTCAGCACCACATAAGAGCTGGGATTGGCGCTGTGGCTCAAGTGGTAGAGCCCTAGCCTTGAGCTGAAGAGCTGAGGGACAGCGCCCAGGCCCAGAGTTCAGGCCCCACAACCGGACCGCCCCCCTCAAAAAAAAAAAAAAAAAAAAAAAGAAACTGCCAGGGGTTAATCAGGAGACTTTGGAGTTGGTACCTCCAAAGAAAAATGGCAGCTCCAAATGAGCCCATGTTTACAATGGTATCTGTAGGGAAAGAATTCTAGATGCATACCTACCACATCCCAGCCAGACGGCTGGCCTATACTTTCCAGGATATATGTTTGCACATGTGTGGATTTTGAAAAGAGAAAGAGAAAGGAAGTCCTTAAATTTTTGTTCAAATGTAGTTTGGTAATTAATTATGAGACTTGTAGGAAAAGACAACAGAAAATCTAGGCAAGCTTGGGCTATATATAGCAAGACCCTGTCTCAAACAGTATCAACAAACACAAAACCAAAACCAAAAACAGGCTGGAGAGGTTGGACTAGGCCTTCCTCTTTGCAGGAGCCACAGTGCCCAGGCCCTGAGTTCAAGCCCCAGGACCTGACCGGCATTAAAAAAAAAAAAAAAAAAAAAAAAAAACCTAACAAAGGGGCTGGGAAGGTGGCTCAGTGGTAGAGCGCTTGCCTTGCATGCCTCTGAGGCCCTGGGTTCGATTCCTCAGCACCACATAAGCAAAAAGAAAAAAGCCGGAAGTGGCGCTGTGGCTCAAGTGGTAGAGTGCTAGCCTTGAGCTGAAGAGCTGAGGGACAGCACCCAGGCCCAGAGTTCAGGCCCCACGACTGGACCCCCCGCAAAAAACAAAAAAACCTAAGAGAATGCACCAGGGGGTGAATGGATCATATGAAAATATGAGAGCTCAGGTCTACTGGAAGAAAGGGGAGGGGAGGGTATCTGTAGGAAAAGGACAATAGAAAAGGCCTGGAAAAGGCAGCGAATACTGTGGGAGCCCTCCTGAGCCCTTCATTTCAGGGGAAGGCAGCAGGTAGCTGAGTGACTAGGGAAATTCCAGCTAGTCCTATTGGCTAAGTTTCTTGGAGTAGTAGGCTGCAGGGCCTGCTAGCCTAGGGCAGCTGGATAAGTCCCACCTCACCTCACCTATCCTTCTGAGACCAGTCTGATGAGGGCTTAAGATCTGTGTCAAACAAGAGATGAGTCAGATAGGAGGTAGGGTGGGGGTGTGGCACCCTGAAGGGACAGGACAGACAGGCCAAGCCTCATTCTCTCAGAGTGCTCCATTAGCCCCAGGCTGGCCTGGACAGCCTCACAGGACAACATTATCCCCTTTCTCCCCTCACCCCCCAGCCACCCCTTCCCCACCAAGGCTTAGAAAGGCAGCCTTCCCACCAAATGCAGGAGAAAGCCAGGCTCTGGGAAGGAGGCTCCATTGTAGACAGGTGACATGTGGTAGCTCTGTGCTAAGAAGAGACCACCTGTTTAGTTCTAAACTTCCTCTCCTCATAGATGGCAGTCAGGCAGGGAGAAGGAGAAGGTGGCAGTGAATGGCAGTGGCACGCCCAGGACAGCAGGAGGTGTCTGTTTTCAGCACAGACACCAAAGGGACAGGAGAGAGCCTTGTGAGCACAGCTCCCCAGTTGGTAGAAAAGGCATCCCATTCCCTCTCAGTTTCAGCTCAGCTGGAGGTCAAGAACTGCTGAGGCTGGCAGCCTGAGATGCTATTTGCTTGCAAGAGAGCATCTGGTCGCCTTGGCGACTCAGGGAAGCACCAGGCAGGAGCCAGCCACAAGCCAGGGTAGAGCCCTTTCTGTGCTTCACTGAGCCTTGACTTTTCCAGCTGGGAAAGTGGATGCAAAGCACTCCTCATGTCCTCCCTGGATCCTGACCAAGGGGCCCGGCAGTGCACAGTCCCGTGTGGACTGTAAAGATGTAGGAGGCTCCATCCTGCCCTCAGGCAAGCCCAAGACACACCCAGAAATGAGAACCCAAAATCAGAAAGGGGTGCAAGGCAAAAGAGGCAGGAACAAAGACCAACAGGGCTTTAAAGAAGGGAACTTGTGAGGAAAAAGACTCAGAATGGGCTTTGAGAGGAAGACAGCATGAATTAACAAACAAGCAGCACATCTCCCTTGTGGACAGACAACTTTAGCTGTTTGCTTTGCTTCAGAGCCAAGGCCCAAAGCACCTTGGTTCTCTCTGGCTGGCCATTTTCCCCAACCCAGTCAGTCCCCCACCATCTGACCCTCAATGGTCTCAATTTTCAAGCCTTTGGTGTCCCACTTGGCTGTCCCTTCTTGCCTCAAATTGCCTGCCAAGCTGGTGGACTACCAGCCCCAGTGTCCTGATGCTAAGGGGTGGTGCTGTTCAGGTCCATGGTCTTGCTCCCATCTCTCTCTAAGCCAGATGTTCTCTTCTAGGTCCTTGTTGTGACTGTCTTTTAGTGGGAAATTCTTAACAAAATCACACCACACCAGGGTCCGTTACACTCAAGTTCTTTCCTGTCCTGAGACCCCAAAACCACAAAGGCAAGACCAGAACCATCCTTAGGGAAGGTCTTCACAACCTGTAAGGCCAAGCACAATCAGGAGTTCCCATCTAATCATCTTTCTTGTTTTGTTTTGTTTTTTTTTACGTTGTTTAAAATACAACATAAGCTGGGCACTGGTAGCTATAATCCTAGCTATTCAGCAGGCTGATATCTGAGGATCATGGTTCAAAGCCAGCCCAGGTGGGAAAGTCCATGAGACTTTTATCTCCAATGAACCACCAGAAAACTGGAAATGGCATTGTGGCTCAAGTGGTAGAGCACCAGCCTTGAGTTGAAGAGCTGAGGGATAGTGGCCAGGCCCAGAGTTCAAGCCCCATGACCTACAAAAAAAAAAAAAAAGGTGACTGTGACTGTAGAGCTCCAGAGTGTTTGCCTTGAGCAAAAAAGCTGAAGGGACAGCATCTAGGCCCTGAGTTCAAGCCTTAGTACTAACACATACACAAAAATAATACTCTAGGTCAGAGCTAGTAAGGGAAATAGACACAAAAAGAGAAAACCAAGGGGACAAACATATAACCTTTATCCTCTACATCCATAGAGTCAACCAACCAGGGATCCTAATTTTTTTTTTTTGCCAGTCCTGAGGCTTGAACTCAGGGCCTAGGCACTGTCCCTGAGCTTCTTTTGCTCAAGGTTAGCATTCTACCACTTGAGCCACAGCACTACATCCAGCTTTTTCTGTTTATGTGGTACTGAGGAATCGAACGTAGGGCTTCATGCATGCTAGGCAAGCACTCTACCACTAAGCCACAGTCCCAGTCCCCAGAGATATCTTTTTTAAAAATAGCATCTTGAAAACTTTTCTTGGGCTGGAACTGTAGCTTAGTGGTAAAGTGTTTGCCTAGCATGCATGAAGTCCTGGGTTTGATTCCTCAGTACCACATAAACAGAAAAGACCAGAAGTAGAGCTGTGGCTCAAGTGGTAGAGCGTTAGCCTTGAGCACAGAAAGGCTCAGGGACAGTGCCCAGACCCTGAGTTCAAGCCCCATGACTACCCCCACGCCCTCCCCCCAAAAAAAAGAAAATGAAAACTTTTCTTTCATTATTGTTCTCTTCTCTTTATTCTCCCTCCTCTCCCCTTCCCTGTTTTGGCCATACTGGGGTTTGAACTCCATGCCTCAGGTCCACTATCATTTGAGCCATGCTCTAGTCATTTTCGCTTTTTAATTATTTTTTTGGATAGGGTTTTGCATTTTTGCTTAAAGCTAGCATCTCACCAGGGTCTTCCTACCTAGGCCTCCCACATAACTGTGATTATAGGATGTGCCACTATGCCTTACTTATTGGTTGAGATATGGTCTTGTTATTTTTTTGGCCTGGACTGGCCTTCAACCACAATCTTCCTGATCTTCATCTCCCAAGTAGCTAGGAATATAGACGTATGCCACAAGGCTCAGCCTCTTCATAATTTCTTAAACAATACAGAATAGCAGGAATTTATAGACAGTGATATGGCTTAGATATTGCCACAAAGATGTGGAAGAACATCTGAGAAGCAGAGGAAGACACACATTCTGGACCTATATAAGGTAAGCTGTCAGAGTCCAGACTAGAGGCTGGAAGACCAGTTAGGAGACTACTGCCAACAGACTATATACCAACAGAGTAAAAATAAGAATCTGACCTCAGATTTTGTTGAGGGTCTCTAATTTGGTAGGCAGAGTTTAGTAGTAATGGAGATGAGAGGATGGACTTGAGAGTACTTGAGTCACACACTAGATTGTTTCCAACTTTTTCTTTTTCTAGAGGCAGGGTATCCCTATGTAGTCCTTGAGCTCTCTATCCTCCTGCTTGCTACTGGAATCACAGACATGCACAATATCTGGCTGTTTTTCCAACATGTTTTCACTGGGATAAAAGTCTTCAAACATAGGGCTGGGAAGGTGGCTCAGTAGTAAAGCGCTTGCCTTGCATGCATGAGGCCCTGGGTTTGATTCCTCAGCACCACATAAGCAAAAAGAAAAAAGCCAGATGTGGCGCTGTGGCTCAAGTGGTAGAGCGCTAGCCTTGAGCTGAAGAGCTGAGGGACAGCGCCCAGAGTTCAGGCCCCAGGACCGGACCCCCCCCCCAAAAAAAGTCTTCAAACATAAAGCTTTGGCCACTTCATCTTGGTTCCCTATGATAAACCACACTGGGGAATTTCTAGGTCAAAGAGCAGGGCTATTTTTGAAGTTCTTTTCCAACTGCTTTCTTGAAAGACTTTCAATCCCCACTTCTACCAGCAGTACCCAAAAAATGTGCCTATTAGACCATCTCAGTGCCCCAGTAAGGGTCAGTTTATATTCACACCATTGTTAGGACCAAAGACCCATAAGAGACAAGATATTTAACTTGGCTCCAAACAAAATGACTAAGCCCAGGAATTGGTTCCAGACTGCAACACTGGTCCCTCCTGCTAAGGTAAGTGGCTTCAGAGCTGGGGCTAGAGTCAGGGAAGAGGCAATCTCCCTGATACAACCCATTCCTATTAACGATGATATTTGACTCCCCCGCTCAAACATGCACCATGGCCCCCACTGTCTACAAACTAAATGCCATACTCCTTGAGACAGATGAACATCAAACTTTTCCAAAAATATGATCACTGAGGCATCTTCTCATAATCACTCATTCTCTGTGTGAGTACCTACTATTTGCCCTATAGAACAGAGCCCTTGCTTTGACATACTCAATCTAGAGTGTGTCAAATGTATTTATTTTTTTTTCTAGTTAAGCCAGTTTATTTTTATTTCTTTTTTATTTTATTTTATTTTGATCCAGTTGTGGGCCTGAACTCTGGGCCTGGGCGCTGTCCCTCAGCTTTTCAGCTCAAGGCTAGTGCTCTACCACTTGAGCCACAGCGCCACTTTAGGCTTTTTTTTTTCTTCTGCTTATGTGGTGCCGAGGAATCGAACCCAGGGCCTCATGCGTGCAAGGCAAGCGCTTTACCACTGAGCCACTTTCCCAGCCCCTCAAATGTATTTAAATATAACACTAAAAATAGAGCAGGAAAACAAGTTGGGGGGGGGGGGAGGCACAATTTCAGAAAGAGTGACCAAAGACTCTAACAAGGGCACAGGTACACAGCCAGAACAGAAGGAGTGAGTCATGCAGATTAAAGGGACATGCTTTCTGCCCCACTCAGACCCAGACATTGGCCCTTCCATTGGCTGCTGGTTCAGTGAACACTGCCATGCCCAGTTCTCATGTCACCTTGGAAGCCCTCCTGACTCCCCAGGCCTGATCTACTCCCAGTACTTTGCATCCCCTTTGCAGTGTACACAACTGTGTGCCTGAGGCCATGAGTAGCTCTTGAGCTCGGTGCTTGTGATACTCAATACAAAAAGAGTGGGGGCTGGGAAGGTGGCTCAGTGGTAGAGTGCTTGCCTTGCATGCATGAGGCCCTGGGTTCGATTCCTCAGCACCACATAAGCAAAAAGAAAAAAGCCGGAAGTGGCACTATGGCTCAAGTGGTAGAGCACTAGCCTTGAGCTGAAGAGCTGAGGGACAGCACCCAGGCCCAGGGTTCAGGCCCCACGACTGGAGCCAAAAAAAAAAAAAAAAAGAAAAGAAAAAAGAAAGAAAAAACAAGAAGAGAATGACTGGCTTTCACACATACCCTTTCCAGACTATACCGCAAGTTGGGAAAAGAAAGAAATTGCCTTAGTCAGCTACTGGGTCACAGTTTGTGTGGCACATAGTCTGGCACACAGATGTTTACCAAGGAAAGCATGATAACTTTGCAAGTTGTCTAAGAACAATGGGCACTTTAGTGACAGGGAACATTCTTTTTTCAGCACTTACAAATGAAGATCCTCTTGGGCTTTGATAGTGACATGGAAGGTCAGCTGTCCTCTCGAATCAGCCCCTACTTGGGAGCCACCCTTGCAATTAGAGTGGTCACCAGATTTCACCTCTGCAAATGCAGTGTGAAGGGATAGGTGCCACAACAGAGCTGGACCAGTTCTACGTTCTCTCCTCTATTCTACTGGTTGGATCCCAGACATGCCGAAAACTCATCTTCCACAATGGCCACAACAGAGAGAACCAAAGCCTCAGATGAATCACAAGGGCTTCCCCCTCCATGAATGTACATGTCAGGGACATTAGGGTTATTACGCAAGACAGAAAAATCAGCATCCTCTCTAAGCCACTATACCTTTAGGCTCCTGTGATACGATGGTGAGCTTTACATTAATCACTTGGCCCCTGTGATACAGTGATGGTCTTTTTATACTTGTTGTTACCAGATGCTGCAGCAAGGGAACCATGATGTCATCAGTGTCCTCTGAATCCTTTCTTAACGCCTAGCAGTGAAATGGTGAGTCTCAACTCCTAGCCAACCTATTAAGACTTAGAAGAGTCAAAAGAGGAGGCAAGAGGAAGGAAGGTGAACAAATCATGGCAAAGTTTCCTGAGAAGCTCACAGGGATGTCTGATGGGTGAAAAAGCATACAGCCTATAAGAGATTTAAAAACCTGATTCTGCTGGCAAGAAGTGACTGAAAAGTGACACTGATCAAGATACTTGTACTTAAAACCTAGCTTATGGAATTGTAACCTATTTATACAACTAGTTAATAACAACAATTATGTGTGTGTGTGTGTGTGTGTGTGTGTGTGTGTGTGTATTTTCGGTTGTGGGGCCTGAACTCTGGGTCTGGGCACTGTCTCTCAGCTCTTCAGCTCAAGGCTAGCACTCTACCACTTGAGCCACAATGCCACTTCTGGCTTTTTCTGCTTATGTGGTGCTGAGGAATCAAACCCAGGGCTTAATGCATGCAAGGCAAGCACTCTACTACTGAGCCACCTTCCCAGCCCTTAATAATATTTTTTATTTTTTTTATCATATATACTATGTCATATTTTATTATATAGTATATATACTATGTATAATACATGTAGATCATATACAATATAGAATATATTATATAACATATAGTGCATACTATTAATATAATTATTTGATATTATTGATATAGTATACATCATATATCATATATAGCCTGTTTGACATATAATATGCAACATATAACAGATCATACAAGATATATAATGTTATATATAATAGATGTTATATGATTTATTTTATGTGTGCATACAATGTATACTATGGTGTATTATGTAATATATTACATGATATATCTTGCATATTATACTCATTTAATATTATACAAGTTACATGCTATATATTGTGTATTATATGTGATATAATATTGAAATATATTTCATAAAATATAATTGTTAGGTTTTTAAAAAGAGGTAACTGAGTAAAATAATATTTTTTAAAAAGAAGCAACAGAAGTAAATCTGAAATGTCCCCCAAAGGTCCATGTGTTAAAAGTTGAGTCCTCAATCTACTGGCATTATTGGGAAGTGGTGGAATCACTTCGTTGGAAGGAGTTGATCATTAAAGGAAGTAGGGTGGCAAGTAAACTTTACTCTCTCTGCTTCCCAGACATAAATAGGCTTCTTCTGCCACAGACTCTTGCTATGAGGTACTGTGCTGCCACAAGTCCAAAGCAATACAAACAAATAAGCATGGACTAAAACCTCTAAAATCATAAATCAAAATAAATCTTCCTCTTTCTGAGTTGATTACCTCAGGTAGGAAAGCTAACACAATAATAAGAAATACAAAGCAAATGCACAAAAAAGTTTATTCATATCCTGCTTTGTGAACCTCCCTGCATTCATCCTACTGGTCCTTCATGGGGCAAGAGCTGGCTGAGAAGAGAGGAGAAGATAGCCTCCTCCCACCAAACATCTAGTTATCTAGGGCCCCTCTGAGGAGATAATTCTGAGAATGCTATACCCGGTTCCCTGCCTTCACTCCATTTCTGTGTATTCAAAATTCTGAGGCCTGGCGTCCTATCAAGTTATATCACAGCAGAGGCACAAAGATTATGAAGACAACCATTGCATTGCCCCTGCCAACCCCAGGTGCTCATCAAGCTCTACCTGGTGGTTTTAGTCTACTTTCTATGACTATCACTTTAGGTTTACGCTTGTGCTGAGCTCAGCACAGTGAAGACAAAAGCCCTACAAAGGGCCACCACAAGACTGGGGGAAGCCAAGCAGAACACAATTCACATTCTGAGCCTACTCATTAACTGGCCCTGTGACCCTAAGCAAGCTCTAGTCCTTGATCCGTAAAATGAAGATAATAAAGCCACCTCCCATGGTGTTAGGAGAAAACACAGTATGTCTCTGGCACATGTAAGCTACTCTATAAATGTTAATTTCCTTTTACTGCTCCCAAATGTCCTTCTCAATTGTCCTGCCATGATCCATGAAATTCTTGCCACTGGACCTGTCCTTCAAAATTAAGGCACTGTCTGTAAAATGTCCCTGTGGAGGAAGATGTCACCTACAAAAAACGAAGAAGTGTCTGGGAGGCTGGCAGGCTGGTGTTCATAGCATCTGGCTGAGGTTCCGTTGTTAAAGCTCCCAGGAGCAAACAGGATATGCTCAGGTGCCGGCAGCTGTAGAGTCCAGACAAGAAGGTGTTACATAGAAATATGATGCCATCAAGGATGCTAAATCTCAAGATCTGGGTATCTCCAGGTAGTCAAAGGAGAGGATGCTAAAAAGGCTGGGAGGCAAACTGGCTCAGGAATGCCTCATCCCTTTAGACCTCATCTCCTTCAGGCCTAAAAAGGAGACCTATGGGAACTGGGGATGTAACTCAGTTGGAGAGTGCTTGACTGCCATGCACAAGACTGAACCAACATGGAAAAAAACCCCAAAAACTGAAGATCTAAGAAGAAGCTTCCAGGGTAGTCCTATGCAGATTGCAATGGTCTTCCTCTTGAGATACTCAGCTACCACTACATACCTCCTTCACATCCATTCCACTTTCAACCTCCAGACAGCTACATTCTAAAGAGAAGAAGCTAAAAGCTTTGGCCTTAGAAACAGCTCTCCAAAGCTACCTGCTGGAGGTCAGAATGAAGGACAGGAAAAAGACAAGATCAAACATCTCTAAGAATGAGTTTCTGACCTGGGCAAAATTCTGAGATACTATCAACCTCTGTTGAGGTTATCTCTTCAAGACAGTGCTCACCTGACTGGAATCCCAGGAAAGGAAAACTTCACCCAAGGAAACAGATTTGCAGTTCAGACCCACAGCAAGGCACACTCAGGATTCTGCAAGTGTATTCCATGGCAGGAACTATCCTTATAAGACATAGCCTAGAGCAATAAGGCAGTGTGTATGCATGTGTGTGCATGTGGCATGTGTGTATGTGTGTTGGGGGGAGGGGGTTACACTCTACAGAGGGCCAGGCAATGCAAGGAAGGACTTTCTATTCACTTGTACATTTGAGAGCTAGCTAGTTTTGTTCATGGAAAATCTGGCTGCCTAACTGGCCAGTGGGCTAAGTGGAGCAATTCCACACTGGGTGGGCAGCTGAATAACGTGACCTTTAGGGCTTTCCCAAAACTGATGTCCTGCTACAATAAGCTGGCACTGAAGAAGTGTGCTCAACTATGTCTTGTAGGGCCAATTCCCATCATTGCCAGACCTGCTCCTTCAGCCTCTATGGTTTACAGAAAGCTTCCCACCCATATCAACCCACTTGACATTGTGGCAGGGGCCCTGGAACCACAGCACACGCCCCTCTGGATCCCAAAGGAACCATGTGGTCATAGAAAGTCAGCGAGGTCAAGCAAAAGTCAAAGGATAATCAATCCAATGATGTAAACAACTGATGCCACAAGAAGCCCAAGGCCAGTTGGTGGGCAACAGCAGCACAAAATAGGTTATGTCCCACTCCTGAGGCCCATCCCAATGCCAGCCTCCATGTCAGGGTCCAGAGCCCTGGCCAGGTGAATATGTACCCATTCTAACGGGGCCAGGTACAAATGATGCCTGGCTCCTGTTTCTGTGAAAACAACTTTAAGGCCAGCAGGGAAAACAGGGAATTTGAAACCCAGAATGGACTGTAAAATGTCTGGAGACTGTTGTTCATGCTTGGCTAAGAATGATCCTCCCAGCTCCATTCAGAAAAGGTCGTGGCAGTAGGACCTAACTTTTGCAGGACCAGAGCTTTTCCAGGAACTAGAGAGGTCCCAGGAGGCTTAGGAGTGCATAGCTCAGCTGATACAAGAAATCCTTTCGAAGAGACCCTGACCTCCCAGGGGCAGTTCATCCCTGTTTCAGACTGTTCTCATTTAGGCAGAGACCTCCCCTCCCTTATAGGAAACAGAAAACTAACTTCCTGGAACTTCAATTCATGAGCATCAGCTCTAATCTATTGAAATCATGTGAGAAATCTCTAGGCAGCAAGTACTATCTGGGGCTCAGATCATTAACAATTGAGGATTGTGGCATCAAAAAGACCCACTCAAATCCCAGGCAGATGATCCTAGGAGAATCATTTCTTCTAAGCCCAGTTTCCTCATTACAGAAAGATAATTCTATCCCTCTCACAGGCTATTATAGGGACTAAGTGAGATAGTGCACATAGTCTGGCATAGTGCTACATACAGTATATGCTAAGAACAACATGAAACAGTGCTTTGGAAATGTTAGAACTGATCTTCCTACACTTTGTGTTGTCTTACTAAGCAGTCTCAATTCCCTTTGACATGATTTCAAGTTCCCTATAAAAATCCCTTAGTGGTTCTGTCACTAGACAGCTGGTGCACAAAGGCAGGCTGTGGGAAAGGGGGTCAGAAAACCTGGATTAGACTTTGTCTATTCCTCCTGGTAAGGTGCTATGAGGGACCTAATACTCAATCTTTGAATTGTGCTGAGAACCTGCAATGAGGCAGGTGTCAAGCTAAACAGATTCACTGTTGGAATGACAGAATCTTTCCTGCAATGGCTTAGAGTTCAAGCTTTTCCATAAATAAATGGTCACTGGGCATCTGAGCACTCTGAACTGAACTCAAATGCTACTTCCTCACACAGAACCTGAAGGTGGGCTGCCCATCTGCCACAGTGTCAGCTTACCAACCCTCACTTGCATTAAAAACCTGTAGAATATGTGTCTCAGACAAAAAGGGGGAAAGGTCCAGGATATTCCTGATTAAGTTACAAGATTAATCCAAAAACTCAGCACAAATGTAGGCACCTATGCTGGAGATGGAGTATTGAGTGGGAGCTAGCAGGCCCCAGATGTCCTCCTGGGACTCTGGCCCAGCTCTCACAGAAAAACTCCTTCTCTGTCTCTCCAAATGGGCTTCTCTTTTCATAGGACATTGTGGACATGTACCATAGGAAGGCCAAAGTAAAGACACCAAATAGAGCCCCAAAGAAAGCAGACTTCAGGCACTTACTGGTCAGTCTAGCAGCTCTGGATAGTGCTCTGGATACAGCTTCCTTTATCTTCTTGAAAATATCTATCTCACCAAGGCAAAAACTGATGCAGCTACTTTCCTCTTACCATGGCTTCTTTCCCTTCTTGGAAGATGCCAGGCTCTTTGCTATCTTAAGGAATCCTTCATGAAGTCCCCTGCCCAGCACATTAGAGCCAGAAATCTAGCCATGTTCTCTTACCAGCCATGGGCCATAGTGGGGCTGCCTCTCCCTAGAGAAGACATCTTTTTCTAATTCATTCACAGGTAGCCTTGACCAGGGATCAAAACATGGCTAGCTTAGTCTTGGCCTCCAAGGGTTTGCTTACTCTCCTAATGTCTTCTTCTCTCCTCTGTGCTATGTGTTATATTTTGATTATTTGAGCTAATCTGTTTCCCTTCTATTTTATGGGTCCCCTATCTATTTTGTTCAGCTGCACACTAGGGTCAAACATGGGTTTTGGCATGTACAACCTCAGAGCATGTCTGAGCTTTATGGCAGTACAGACATTCCCTGATTCAGCATGGTTCAATGATTTTTTCTTGGCTTTACAAGAGTACAAGAGCATATCCATTCAACCATTCTGTATATGGTAGTCAATAAATTACATCAGCTACTCAACACTTCATTATAAAACAGGCTTTTGTGCACATGATTTTGTCTAGCTATAGTTAAGTGTTGTAAGCACAGTTTTAAGGTAGGCTAGTCTAAGCTATAATGTTCAATAGCTTAAATGTGTATTTGTGTGTGTGTGTGTGTATGTGTGTGTGTGTGTGTGTGTGTGTGTGTGTGTGTGTGTGTGTGTGTGTGTCTTTAATTCAGATAAAGTCTCACTGTGTTGACCAGGGGATCTTGAACTCAGGCTTAAGTAATCCTTCAACCTCAGCCTCCTACAGAGATGGAACTATAGACATATACCACCACATCCAGCTTAGTTAGGTATATTAAACATATTTCTTACTTTTGATATTTTGGCCACTGTGAGTCTCTATAGGGACTATGGCTTTTGGTGTGATAGTGCTAACTAGTAGCCCTCTGTGAGATCAGAGGGCTGGGATGTGACTTCATGCTGCATCAAGTCCTGAACAGATGACCCTGCTGCTGTGTATTACCTGGGCTTGATGTAAAGCATTGTACCTGTCAGGAGATAGAATCTGGAGGTGTCTCATTCCACACTTAGGAAGTCACTAGCCCCCTAGGAGCCTTCTAAGATTCTCCTAATAGCTGTTCTGGGTGTGTAGAAACCAGAGGCAGGACTAGGCAGGATAAAGATGGATGTGCTCACCTTTGGTGGGAGGGCCTGGAATGGGCAAGCTTACTGTTGTCATTCATTCCAGTGTGGAATGACAGGGACCATTCTGAGACCATTATGGAGTCCCACCTACCTGTTTTGGCCCCCTTCGCCTCTTCCCCATATAAAAGGATTGGGCTGTTTCAAAGATACCAGGAAAGGGGGGAAATGATTAAATATACATTTGGTTTTGTCACCATCCTTGGAAAAAAGACCCAGATATGGACAGTAGGTAGTAGCAGTGACCAGAATGTTAGACCTCCATATCTCTAGCCTGTCCTCTGTTTCACTCAACCTGTTGCCAGGTTTTGTTGCCTATTTCTCAAAGAGGCTTCCATATTCCTTGCACATCCAGTACTCTAGCCCTTCTTCCTCTGCCTTGAGCACGCCAGCCTCTTAATTGGCCTTCCCCCTTTTCCCTGGCCTTTTCATCCACTGACTCCAGAAGTGCTCTCCTAGCAGACCTGCTGGTCACTGGTTCCCAGTGATGCTTCCTGAATGCCATAGTTCTGCTCTCAGCTGCTGTCAATATGTCCTTTAGTCTTTCCCTCTCACTGCCCCTTTCGCATAGTGCACACCAACCCAGCCCCTTCTTCTATCCTTACTCTGGCTCAGGTTAGCTTTCACTTTCCAGTCTCCTCCTGCCATTCCAAGATTCAAGATTCAAGATTGCAGTCTCTAGTGTGCACAGCATCCCCTGGCTGAGTGACATGGGTTTCCTAAGGCTCTCCCTGCTGAGGTCCTGAAAGGACAGCCTCATGCAGAGTGATTTGGCTCCCTGCTAGGTATCTGCTCAGAGGTGGTCCTGAGATCTGGAAAAGCCAATCCATGAGTTGGCAGAATGTTGGCACTGGTGTGTTCAGCCATGGAGCAAGCTGATGGGTAAGAGAAGCCAAATACAGATGCTCAGACAAAAATGGAGGGGCAACAAACCCCAAAGATGGAGCCACCTTCATTCCCGATTGACTTCTAGCCTCACTTCCTGAAGCCAGCTGCCCTGCCTGTAATCCTTCCTGGGTTAAACGGGACAGACTCCTGGCTCTCCACGTGGAGCAGAATAAGCATTAGGCTTGAGGAACCCCGTTCCCTCAGCCCTAATAGCCCTAACAGAAGGAGCCATGTATTAGATGAGTAGGCTCTGCCAAGGGTTTTTCCCTCACTGCCTCCTTGTGTGGCTCTGACATGTTCCACACACCTGGTTTCCTCACTGGGACCAGACTCTTCATAAAGGCCAGCAGAAACACATAGCTTTAGGCCTTCTGACCAGCTCTAGGTTCCCTTTTCTGGAGCTAACCCTGATCTAGAGTCTGGAGCAGTCCTTGTCAAACCCATGTTGTTATGTGTGGTCCTGTCCCCTGGCTAGGGCTGAGCAGACCAAAGGTGGAAACCTGATCTAAGTAGGACCAAACTGACCCTTTCCTCTGGGAATACAGACTCACGTTGGTAAATGGAACTGTGTGGGAACACTGGGGACATATGGACCCAGGACAGAGGAAGCCAGGCTGCAGAGAAGAGAGGGAAGGAGAGAAGCCAAAGAGAAAGGAAGCTGAGCAACAGAGGGGGAATCTAACAAGGTTTTTCCAAGGCTGTGATCCTGCCTGTGGGGTCTTTCTTGCTTAAGCTTGATTCAGTTGGTTTCTGTTACTTGTGATCAGGAGGTCCTAACACAGCTGGGGTCTCTCTTTTGAGTCTCTCGAAGAATACAAAGCAGGTGCTGCACAAACACTTGCTGAATGAAGGAAAACTGGCCCCAGATTCTGGCCTTCCTATTCCTGCCAAAGGCACCATTGTGCACTACAAATACTCTCTACATAAAGTGTAGAACTCAGCCCCAGGCAACACAAATTAAATGCACTTTCCTTCCCTGAAATACATTATAGCCTCATTTTCATCTCGTCTTTGGGGCAAACCAGCACTAAAAGAAAGAACAGGCAAGAGCATGCCAGAAATAACAGCCCTTGGAAGTAGTGCCTGAACTATCTGCAAACAGTGTGAATGCCTCACTACAAAAAAAAAAAAAAACAAACCTGACTTCTATGCCACATACATTTTGCCCCCAAAATGACTACCACAGTCTCTAAGAGGTCAAAAAGCTAGAAGCCAGGGCAAGGAATGTGGTAGTAGAGTGCTTGCCTAGCATTCATGAAGCCCTGGTTCTGATTCCTTGGCACCATAAAAACAAAAAAAACATAAAAACAAAAAAACAAAAAAATAAAGCTAGAAATAGTGCTATGGCTTAAGTGGTACGGCGCTAGGCTTGAGCACAAAGAGGCTCAGGGAACAGCACACCCAGGCCTTAAGTTCAAGCCTCAGGACTGGAATGAAAAAAAAAAAAAAAAAAAGCTAGGAGCTGTTCACAAGGCTAATGCCAAGAATCAAAGGATAGAATTCAATGGTGCCCCTGGCTTCCACTAATGCTGTGCCCACTTGACTGTATCTATCAAGCTGCCTTATGAATTATATCTGCAAGGGTTCTAGTGGTTTTTAAAAAGTAGTACAAGTGCTAGAAATGTGGCTTAGTGGTACAGTACTTCTTGCCTAGCATGGAAGTGCTAGCCTTGAGCAAAAGAAGCTCAGGGACAGTGCTCAGACCCTGAATTCAAGCCCCTGGACTGGAAGAGGGGAGGGAGAGGGGGAAGAGGAGGGGGAGGGGGAGGAGGGGAAGAGGGGAAGGAGGGGAAGAAGGGGAAGAGGAGGAGGGGAAGGAGGGGAGGAGGGGGAAGGAGGGGAGGAGGGGGAAGAGGAGGAGGAGGGAAAGGAGGGGAGGAGGAAAAAGAGGGGAGGGGAAGGGGAGGAGGGGAAGGGGGAGGAGGAGGGGAGGAGAAGGAGGAGGAGGGGGAGGAGGGGGAGGAGGGGGAGGAGGGGGAGGAAAAAGTAGTACAAAACTCCAGCTTTACTCTAGACCAACGTTTTCATTATTCAGATGAGGAGCTAGAGACCTACTATGTGCCTTTGCAGAGGACACAGAAAGCCTTCCTAGGGCTCTTTGTTACACCTCTCCAGCTGCCTTTATGCCTTCCCCCAAGGCAGGCACTCTATCCCAGGTGACCCCGCCTGCCTCAGCGGAAGGGCAATGCTAAACGGCCTAAACAATGTGGAGCTGTCCTGAAGCTAGTCTTCCGCTATATATAGTTTCTCCCCTGAAATGACCTCACACAGCAGAAAGGTTTGTGGTGTGGTAAAAACTGGCTGTGTCCCTGACTCCAGAGAACTGCTGAAAAGGCAGGTGGTAAATGAGAAAGAGTATTGGGGAGGAGGAGGGTGGAATGGGGTGGGTGGGCAGTAATCTGTTGCCACAACTCTGAAGAAATGATTACCCTTGTCTTGAGGAGGTGGCAAAGGACAGGTCAGTCTGGCACACTCCTGTGGTGGCTGATGAAATGAGTCTCCAGTCTTGGGTGGGGAAGCCACTGAGGCACAAGAAACTCCACTCCTGCCCACTCACAGATGTCAGTTGCTTCCTCCCAAACCACTTCATTCCTATGCACCCAAACAGGGACTCCTGTTTACCCAAATACCCCCATTTAGGATGCAAGACCTCTTATAATCATCTATATTAGGATCCATCTGATCCTAATACCTAGAAAAAACAAACAAGAGCCAGGTGTGGTGACTCATACCCGTAATCCCAGCACTCAGGAAGGCATGAGTTCAAGACTAGTCTGTGCTACATAGATAGACTCTGTCTCAAAAAAAAAAAAAAAAGGGCTGGGAAGAGTGCTTGCCTTGCATGCATGAGGCCCTGGGTTTGATTCCTCAGCACCACATAAACAGAAAAAGCTGGAAGTGGTGCTTTGGCTCAAGTGGTAGGGCACTAGCCTTAAGCTGAAGAGCTGAGGGACAGTGCTCAGGCCCAGAGTTCAGGCCCCATGACCGACAAAAAAACAAAAAACAAAAAACAAAAAAAAAAAAAAAAGAGAGAGAGAGAGAGATAGAAGCTGGGTGCCATGGTTCACCTGTAATCCTAGCTATTCAAGAGGCTGGGATCTGAGGATCACGGTTCGAAGCTTGCCCAGGCAGAAACGACCCTGTGAGACTCTTAGTTCCAACTAACTACTCAAAAACCTGAAGTGGAGCTATGGCTCAAAGTGGTAGAGTGCTGACCTAGAGACGAAGAGCTCAGGGAGAGCGCCCAGGTTCTGAGTTCAAGCCCCACCAACTGGAGGTGGGGGGGGGGAAAAAGAGAGAGAGAGAGAGTGGGAGAGAGAGAGAAATGAGAAAAACTCTGGGAGGATAAATATCAACTGAATCTAGAAACTCCCTCTGCCCTCTGGGTGGTAGGAATAATAAGATATTCCCATATTCATTCTCTCTCTCTCTCTCTCTCTCTCACACACACACACACACACACAAACACACAAATTATATAGGAGAGGATTTCATTGTTACATTACCATAAGCTTACAAAGCACACATTGCTTTCATAACAAAACAAAATCTTATTGCTTGCTTTTTTCCAACCTGCATCTTTTATTCAAATGATTAGTCCTTCAACAAACCACAACCACTTATATATACTTAATACCTTCTCTATCCCCATTCTACCTTAATTCCCAAGGGAGCACACCTTGAGTCCCACCTCCAAAGTCTTCCTTTAATAACTCAAGTATACAGGGACCTCTCCCTCTCAACTCTTTCTAAAGTATATACATATTGCTCTTGTCTCAACTTCTTCTACACTGCATTATTTCACTCTTGTCTGGGTATTTTTTGTCCTGGAAACAGTACCACAACTTTATTTGGGTTTGCTTCCTCTCCTAGGCAGATCATGAGCCACAACAGACAATGTAACTCACACATATATGCATGTACATTCAGAGCATGAGTCAGGATGGGATCTCAGAAAGGGCACAGGACAGGTTATAGAGTAAGCCTTCCTATCAGATACCAGTATGGCTAACTTAGACTGCATGCCTTTACCAACAGGTTGACCACTCTGAACCTGCTCCCAGATTCTTCCCAGTGAATCCCCTGGAAGGTTGAAAAGGAAAATCAAGCCTGCCAACTTCACATTTTAAAAAGGATCATTTCACCTCTAGAACTGAGACCCCCTCCCTGCCCACAGAAGGGGTCCCTATTTATTCATACCCAAATTAGCACAGCATGTGGGCAGACATGCACAACAAGACTCTGAGGCTAGGACATTTCCTCTGGGCTATGGAGCAGGACAGATGAATACCCAAGAAACTGTACTGCCAACAGCAGCAGATTTGAGTGTCTCTGCCTAGGGCTATCGGGAAGGATCTAATGGTCATGGATAGACCAATCACCAAGGTCCTGCACCTTCTACAGGACCTACAGCACAACAGGACAAAGCTAGGCTTAAGGAGATGGGGTTGGCTGCAGTGTAAGTATTCTCCAGTAAATGTGACTGACCTTTTGCCTATTGACTCCAAAGACCTGCCCATTCTGTCCCCAAGGAGAGAGCCCAAACAACAATGCCTATAGTATGTAAAAACTTATTTATTTTCAGTAGTACAGGGATTTTGAACTCAGGGCCTCACAGTACCTTCTACTAGTTGAGCCATACCTCCAGCTCTTTAGTCCTTGGGAGTTTTTGTTGGTTTGTTTTGTCATTCATGGGGATTCAACTCTGGGCCTGGGTGCTGTCCCTCAGCTCTTCAGCTCAAGGCTAGTGCTTTACCACTTGAGCCACAGCAACACTTCCTGCTTTTTCTGTTTATATGGTGCGGAGGACCCAAGGCCTCATGCATGCAAGCCAACCACTTTACCACTGAGCCACCTTCCAAGCCCCCTTGGGAGTTTTAAAAGATTCTGTTGGGTCATGTACAAATTATAGTAGTTTATAGTCAACAAGGCCTCTTGTCTCCTCAGCAAAAACCTAGGTTAGACTACAGCAGGAATAGCACAAAGAGCCAGATCCAGATAAGCTCCAGGTTCTGTATACCTGATTTGAAAGTAGAGGACAGAGGAGGGAGCTAACAGAGGAGTTAGCTGGGGTATAAACATGGCTGTGTAGAACAGTGTGGACTTTCCTTGTAAAGTGGAATATCTTCCTAGATTCCCCTAGACCCTTGGCCTTGTGTGCTTTGGATCTGCCTAGAGAGGGTGGGGCTAGAAATGTACTAGGAAAAACAAATCACAGTCCTTCAACCTTAGTCCCTCACTGTGAGCTTTTTGAGGAGATGACATTGGCCACTCACAGTGTAGTCTCTTTACTTCAGGTGAAAGAGGTTAAGTACCGAGAGGCAGCCCAGCACAATGGTTAGGAACAGGTCCCAGGAGACAACCACTAGAATTCTATCACCCAGCAGCCCCTCCACTTTTGGTTGTCTTCTTGTACTGCGGATGTAGCTCAGTTGTAGAACATTAGCCTGGTATACACAAGGTCCTGGGGACAACCCTCAATTTGGGGGGGGGGAATGCCTCTGAGCTTTGTTTTCCTCATCTGAAAAATGGAAGTAACTGTCCTTTATTAAAGTGGAGGTAATTAGACCTACATTGTTAAGGCCAACATAAAACCAAAGCCAGTGGTGTCAAGCATCTGTTAGGGGGCTCCTCATATACTTTGTAGAGAACTAATCAATGGTACTAACCATTAATAATGATTAATCAGTGATACCACTGCTGGAGCTGTTGAAAAAGCTTGGGAAGCAAAATGCTTGTGCCATTGGTCTATTTTGAGGGAATGGAATGCTTTCATTGAGTGGAAAAAAATCAATACTATGTATTATATCCCACATTACAGAGGACAGTATGAACTGTCCCAGACTCTATGGGGGGGCTGGGAAGGAAGGAAAAGGGACACACCCATGAAAATTGTCACAACTGCACTTTCTGGAACATTCAGGAGGTGCACTGCAAGAACTGGCAAAAGTGGAATATGGCTAGTCATGAGTGGCAATGACGTCAGTAAACCAGCTATACCTGTTTAGAGCCCAGAAGAGTCCTTGTTGAAATTGACATTGAAGCAGGTATGGCATGGGAAGAACTCAGACCAAGAATCAAAGAGCAATCTATTTCAAATCTTCCATTTCTTTTTGTTTGTTTTTGGCCAGTCTTGAGACTTGAGCTCAGGCCTGGGTGCTGTCCCTAAGCTTCTTTTGTTCAAGGCTAGCACTCTACCACTTAAGCCACAGCACCACTTCCAGTTTTTCTGTGTATGTGGTATTGAGGAATCAAACCCGGGGCTTCATGCATTCTGGGCAAGCACTCTTCCACCGAGCCACATTCCCAGCTGAAATCTTCCATTTCTTGTAGTGTGACACCCTCCTCCATAATAGATACAGTGGGAATAAAACCTACTACAGAGCCAGGCACTGGTGGCTCACACCTGTAATCCTAGCTACTCAAGAGGCTGAGATCTGAAGATCTCAGTTCAAAGCCAGCCCAGGCAGTGGCTTATCTCCAATAAGCCACTAGAAAAGCAGAAGTGGCGCTGTGGCTCAAGCAGTAGAGCGCTCCCCTTGAGCTGAAGAGCGCAGGGACAGTGCCCAAGCCCAGAGTTCAAACCCCACAACCAACCAAAACAAACCTACCACAGAACTCCACTCAACCTGTGCTTACTGAATGGCAGTGAACAGGAAATGTAAACCAACAGATCTGAACTTGGAGGCACGTTCAGCTCATTTAATCCTCATGACAACCCTTTGGAGTGTGAGTACTGCTACCTACATTTTACAGATGGAGAAACTGAGGCCCAAAATTTTGAAAACAACTTACATATCTTATGAACTGGAGGAAGTAGGATAATAAAATCTAACATACCAAATGAATAAAATATTTGCCATGTCATAATTGTCACCAAAAGAAATCTATCTTCTCTCTGAAAGAACCTGAGATTTTGCAAATCAAAGAAAATTAAGGGCTAGCACTGACGCCATGGAAAGGTGCTCATGATCAGACTTCTCAGGATGAAAAACAAACTTTTAGCTCCTTCTCAAAATGGGGCTGGACAGGCAGAGCAAAATTCAAAACTTTGCCCTTATCACTAACAACTCACCAACAACATTCTGTCGGGGTGTATATGGGCACCTAGCTGACCATTTCACACTTAGTCCTTGAGATTCTAAATGATGCACTCTTTTTCCCATTTTGCAAGTGCAGAAACTGAGGCTTTTCCCTAAGGTTTTCTCACCACAATCAAAAGGCAGTAAAGCAACTGCCTCCACAAGGCTTTTGGTCACTTATTAGTAAATAACCTTGGGAAGCTTAGTATCCTCACCAAGTCCTAGTATTTTCATCTGGGCAAGGGGAAAAGTGATTCTTGCCTTGCCTACCTACTGGGATGGTTGTGGGGATCAAATGATAGATGACACTTGAGAAAGCACTTTGAAAACTACAAAATGCTGAGCAAAGCAAGGGATGGTTGATCTTACTAATTACAAAGAGTGTCACCTGATTCAGCAAGCACATTGCTAGTGTCTCTCTCCCTTTCCTCTTTTCCCTTGGGAATCTGGGAATCTGTATAGTATGGGGACTCCTTTCTTCAAATCTCTGGGATATGGGCCTTAAAAAGTAGGAGTTCAAAGTGGCACTGTGGCTCCAGTGGTAGAGCGCTAGCCTTGAGCTAAGGGACAGCGCCTAGGCCCAGAGAACAAGATCCACGACTCACAAAAAAGAAAAAGAAAATGGAAGAAAGTAGGGGTTCATGCTGGGAGAAGGCAAAGAAAAATAGAATTTGCATTCAACTGGCTTCACCTTTGGTCTTGGCTGGCTGGGATTCTATTGCCTAGAGCACACTCAGCCCTTAAACTAGAGTCCCAGCATCTCTACTATGCCCTAAGCACTGTGATACCAAATGATGATTGCTGGGCATGTGGCGATGTGGTCTGAGTACCTAGAAATTAGAGGGGGCAGGGACAGCAACTGGAAGGAGACAGGCTGATACACATGTACTTACCATAGGGCAGGCAGGGCTGCATCATAACAGATGACCTGTGAGCACTGACATTCTAGTCAGAGCCTTTAGGCTGGGTTTTGCCCCCTATTCAGACCACCAACAACCACTTTACCTTCCTACAATCAGCTTCCCAAATGCAGGGAGACCTATTCCCACATGGAAAATGGGAGACATAAGTGAGAAGAGGCCAGCAAGCAGACCTAGCAAGGTGCTTAGAGGTGCTCAATAAGAAACTTAGTAAGGGTCTAGAAAGGTGGCTCAGTGGTAGAGTGCTTGCCTCCCATGCATGAGGCCCTGGGTTCAATTCCTCAACACCACATAAACAGAAAAGACCCTGTGGCTCAAGTGATAAAGTGCTAGCCTTGAGCTGAAGAGCTGAGGGACAGTGCCCAGGCCCAGAGTTCAAGCCCGACAAAAGGAAAGAAACTTATTTAAAAAACAAACACAAAAACAAAAAAAAAAAAAAAAAAAAAAAAAGAGGTTTTCTCCCTTCTATTCCAATGATGACAAACCACGGTGGTCAAAAGTTTCAACTCTGAGATCAGATCACAGATGAAGTGCTGGCTCTGTGGTTCTACAAGCTATGTGGCCTTAGGCAACCACAGGCCTTTGCCTTTCTGGGGCTGTTTCTTCTCCTGTAAAAAGGTGATAATAGCATCCCTGAGGGAGATTGTGGGGATTAACCTGGATACTGCACCTGATACTCCTGGCACACAGTATATGCCTGGCAAAGGTGAGCTGCTCCATATCTCTGAACCCTCAAAAACAACAAATCTCCAGCCCACATTTCACCTGTTAGATCCAGGCTGCTTGCTGACTCACAGGTTCCTAGGCTTGGACTCTATTTCACAGAGTGCACCATTCACGCCAGTTCCCAGAACCAGACTCTCAGAGGAAATGAATTAGTGGAGCCATCCTACCCCTAGGTGCCCTAAACTGATATCATACTGCTGGCCCTCCAGTCCTTTTCCTGATACAGGCTTCTCTTTCTGAGGGCAATAAGGAATGGAATTGAGTGGCAGAGGATGGTTAGAGGTGTAGTGCATACTTAGCTCATTTTTTCTCCTCATGGGCTCAAAAGGCAAGAATAGATGCTAACTCACAGGTTGAGAAGCACATGGATTCTGGGAGCAGAACAGCTCATCCAGCATTCAAGACAATGTAACCCTTCTTCCCTACTCCCATGGTAGCCATAGGCCTACATCTCTCATATGCAAAAGGGACTAAAACAGCTGATACTCTAAGCCCAAGTAAGATGGTAGTAACAGTCTTTGAGAGCCATATGAATTGGCAGAACACTGAAATGCTTGGCTTAACTGGAAGAATTCACCTCTCCATCCACCCCAACCTTCAATTACACAATAGAAACCCAGAAGCAAGCCAGATTCTGACTGGACAGCTAGATATCAATCTATCCACCTAAACTCATGTACTTCACTCTCTGAAGGACCCCCTCATCAGCCTTCCACTTTGGACCTATTTACTCCTTCTCTAGGCTTGACTCTAACAAAGTCAGTTATTTCTCCTCAGGAAACTGAGGGGACTGTTATTTGAGCCCAGCAGAAATGACTACTATCTGAGAAATAACTGTGTCTTTTAGTATGGGTGTTAGAAAGACAAAAGAAAAAAAGAGTAATAAACATTGTGTGGAGAAACTGGTATAAATATAAAATTGCATGACCACTGAGGATACTCAAAGACTTAAAAAGGTAGAATTGGCCAGGTACCAGTGGCTCACGCATGTAATCCTAGCTATTCAGGAGGCTGAGAGCTGAGGATTGAAGTTCAAAGCCAGGAAAGGCTGTGAAACTCTTATCTCCAATTAACCACCAGAAAACCAGAAGTGGTGCTGTGGCCCAAGTAGTAGAGCACTATCTTTGAGCTGAATTGCTGAGGGACAGTGCTCAGACCCCGAGTTCAAGCCCCATGACCAACAAAGCCCCATGACTGCCATTTGCATTTCCACTTCTGGGTATAGATACAAAAGAATGGAAGGCAAGGATGAAGCAGTTATTTGTACACTCAGGATCTTAGCAGCACTATTCACTCTCTCTGCTCATGGGCCAAAAGATGAGCCAGATGTGGTGGTGTAAGCCTATAATTCTAATACTTGGGAGGCTATGGCAAGAGGATTGTAAGTTCATGGATAGCCTGAGCTATTTAGTGAAACCTTCTGGGTTAAATAGTGGCACCCAGAAATCAGTCACTAAAATGAAGACAGAACACAGAATTAAAGAAAATCATTGCCAGCTATACATCTGACAAGGAATTAACTGGAATATACAAGGAGTTCAAAAGCTAAACTCCACACCAGCAACAGGGGGGAGGGCAATGAAGAATGAATAAAGATTATGAGATTAATATAGTCTACATATGTGATTTGTATGTATGGCAATACAAGAATGAAACTTGTTGAAATTGTTTTAAGAAGAGGGAGTAGGAAGAAGAAAGCAACAGAGGGGCTGGGAAGGTGGCTCAGTGGTAAAGTGCTTGCCTTGAATGCATGAGGCCCTGGGTTCCATTCCTCAGCACCACATAAGCAAAAAGAAAAAAGCCAGAAGTGGTGCTGTGGCTCAAGTGGTAGAGCACTAGCCTTGAGCTGAAGAGCTGAGGGACAGCACCCAGGCCCAGAGTTCAGGCCCCATGACTGGACCCCCAAAAAAAGAAAAAAAAAAAACAACAGAGAGGATGAGGTTGATCAGCATAATTTTTTAAAATGCTAAACTTCAAAACAATGAACAATCCAATGAATAATGGGCAAGCAAGTTAAACTGACAATTCTTTTTTTTTTTTTTTTGGGTCCGGTCATGGGGCCTGAACTCTGGGCCTGGGCGCTGTCCCTCAGCTCTTCAGTTCAAGGCTAGCACTCTACCACTTGAGCCACAGCGCCACTTCCAGCTTTTTTCTTTTTGCTTATGTGGTGCTGAGGAATCTAACCCAGGGCCTCAGGTATGCAAGGCAAGCGCTCTACCACTGAGCCAACTTCCCAGCCCAAACTGACAATTCTTGAGAGGACAAATGGCCAATAAATGAAAAATGTTTAACATTCCAGGGTATAAAAGAAATGCAAATCAAAATGATATTGAGATTTCATCTCACACCAAACTGATTGGCTATCATCAAGAAAACAAAATACAATAAATGCTAGCGAAGATGTGGGAAAAAGGAAGCCTCAAACACTGTTGGTATGGATGTAAACTACTGCAACCACTATGGAAATCAGTATAGAAGTTCTAAAAATAGACTACCTTATGACTCTGCTATACCACACATTGTATAATATAGATAAATACTGAAAACATGCTAGCTGAGTATGGTGGTACACACTAGTAATTCCAGCATTTGAAAGGTGGAAAGAAGGAGGAGAACTAGCCGCTGGAGGCTCAGACCTGTAATCCTAGCTACTCAGAAGTCTGAGATCTGAGGCTCACAGTTCAAAGCCAGTCTGGGCAGGAAAGTCCGTGAGACTCTTATCTCCAATTAACCACCAGAAAACCGGAAGTGGTGCTGTTGCTCAAGCAGTAGAGTGCTTGCCTTGAGCTGAAGACTGCAGGGACAGTGCCCAAGCCCAGAGTTCAACCCCTACAACCAACAAAAAAGAAAGAGGAGGAGGAGGAGAATTAAGACTAACCTGGACAAAGTATCACAGCAGCAAGAGCCATTTAGTTTGGGATTTTCAGTCTTGAGTCTCAAAAGCCCAGAGTCCTCACATTATTATATACACAGTAACTAACCAGGCATGACAGTCTTGCAATCCAGAACCAGGTCACTCACTCACACACACACACTCCCTCTCCCTCTCTCTCCCTCTTTCTCTCTCTCTCTCTGACACACACACATATACACACACACACTCTCTCTCTCTGTCTCTCTGTCTCTCTCTCTCTCTCTTCACACACACACAATCACACATGCACATACAGTATTGAGGTTTGGGAACTTGAGGCAGGGCATTCTCAAAAATGGACTTGTTCTCAGTAACTTCCTTCTGCCTAACCTTACTCTCTTTTTTTCAGCAATAAACCCTTTTTTTCCCTTGCAGTACTAGGGTTTAAACACAAGGCAGTACTAGTATGTTTACTAGGCAGACGCTCTTACCACTTGAGTTACGTCTCCAGCCTGTTATTTTTGTTCTGGTTACTTTTGAGAGAGGGTCTGATTTTATTTTTTGCTAGGGTAACATGGCCTACAGTTCTCCTGTTCATGGTCCCCACTATAACTGGAACACCAGTCATGTACCACCACACACAGCTTTTTTTTCTCATGAAACTTTTTTGCCTAGCCTGAACTATGATCCTCCTATTTACACTTCCCACAATAGATGAAATGACAAGTACATACCACTAAACCTAGTTTGTTTGTTTTTTTATAAGTTTCAATGGCGGGGTGGGGGGGGGATGTCTCATCAGCTTTTGCTTTGCTGGCCTTGAACCTTGATCCTCCCAATCTCTGCTGAGTGGCTTGGATTACAAGCCTGAGCTACTGGTGCCTGGCCTGAGATAAAACTTTTGAGAGAAAGACTTCTTGTCCTCACATCAACCAAGCAGGTGCTTTGCACCTACAGGTATGAACTCAAACTACCCCAAAGAGAAGGCTACTGATGCTGTACATAGTTTGCTCTCTAGAAGCATATCAATCACTTCAGAAAGATTCCCATCTAAAAGTAGTTTCAAACTATATCTTCTATAGTTTGTACCATAAAAGAGCAAGCTTTAATGATCAGGAGAGAAAAATCACCGGATATATTTTTTGGTGTAGAAATCCTATAGCTTTGAATTGAAACTTTCTAAATTCACAAAGTCTCTTTTCATCCAGAACCTCACTTGAGAATTACAACTTGTCTGAGAGGGGATCAGGTAGAAAGTTACCCCATTATATAAATAGGGGAACGGAGGCTCAGAGAGATCAAGAGGCTTGTGCAAAGCTACACAAACAACCAGGAAGAAGCAAAGAAGCAAGGCTTCCTTTCCCACCAATGTCAGATGAAAGCCTGAGTTGAGACCTCATACTCAGACACACCAGACAGCTATGAAACTAATTTTAAAATCAATGGTGTTGGGCTGGGAAGTTGACTTAGGGGTAGAGTGCTTGCCTAGCTCGCATGAAGTCCTGGATTCAATTCCTTAGTATCACATAAACAGAAAAAGCCTGAAGTGGCTCTGTCGGTCAGGTGGTAGAATGCTAGCCTTAAGCAAAAGAAACTCAGGGACAGTGCCCAGGCCCTGAGTTCAAGTCCCAGGACTAGCAAAAAATAAAAATAAAAAATCAGTGGTAGCTTAATTTGTCCTCACACATTATATTGAAATAAACTGGAAATATTATTGTCTTTTTTTTTTAATTAGAGGATCAACTGAGCACAAAACAAATGATCAACCCAAGATCATCACTCAAGAAAGTGGCACAAGCTGGGCACTGGTGGCCCATGCCTATAATCCTAGCTACTAAGGAAGCTGAGATTTAAGGATCCTGGTTCAAAGCCAGCCCAGGCAAGAAAGCCCATGAGCCTCTTATCTCCAATAAACCACCAGAAAACCAGAAGTGGTGCTGTGGTCAAGTGGTAGACCACAAGCCTTGAGCTAAAGAGCTGAGGGACAAGGCAGCCCTCAGGCCCAGAGTTCAAGCCCCACACCCAGGAAAAAAAGAAAGAAAGAAAGAAAGAAAGAAAGAAAGAAAGAAAGAAAGAAAGAAAGAAAGAAAGAAAGAAAGAAAGAAAGAGAGAAAGAGAGAGAGAGAGAGAGAGAGAGGGAGGGAGGGAGGGAGGGAGGGAGGGAGGGAGGGAGGGAGGGAGGGAGGGAGGAAGGAAGGAAGGGAGGAAGGAAGGGAGGAAGGGAGGAAGAGAGGAAGGAAGAGAGGAAGAGAGGAAGAGAGGAAGGAAGGAAGGGGCACAGGAAGGAAGGAAGGATTACAGGCTCATGCCTGTAATCCTAGCTACTCAGAAAGCTGAGACCTGAGGATCACAGTTCAAAGCCAGCCTGGGCAGGAAAGTCCATGAGTCCATGAGACTCTTATCTCCAATCAACCACCAAAAGTCAGAAGTGAAACTGTGGCTCAAGTGGTAGAGCACTAGCTTTGAGTACAAAAGTTCAGGAACAATGCCTAGACTCTGAATTCAAGCCCTGGGATCAGCACGTGCGCGCATGCGCGCGCTCACAGACAGACACATGCACACAAGCACGCACGCACGCACTAAGTGACAGAATCTAGACCTTTTCTTTTTTTTAGTATATTTGACTTGACCAACTTCCTACTGCTTGACCTTAACATAATCAAAACCTAAAGGAGCTTATGTGGTTTTTATACAGGTTGCACCATATTTCCATGAACTAGACAGAGGACACATTTAACTTTGTTCTCTTTTTACTAGCTGGATAAGAAAAACAAGGCTAAAGAAATCTTTTAGGTTCATTTTCAGCTCTAAAACTCTGTTATTCTAAAAATTCTCTAGCAACTCAATAGCATACACACCTGAAACCAGATGATTGACTTCTTGCTTCATATTCTTTTTTTTTTTTTTGCTGGTCATGGGACCTGAACTCTGGGCCTGGGTGCTGTCCCTCAGCTCTTCAGCTCAAGGCCAGTGCCCTACCACTTGAGCCACAGCACTACTTCCAGCTTTTTCTGCTTATGTGGTGCTAAGGAATCAAACCCAGGGCCTCATGCATGCAAGGCAAGCACTCTACCACTGAGCCACCTTCCCAGCCCCTCTTGCTTCATGTTCTATTAGACCACCTCATCCTTGCCCTAAGTTACGGCTTATAAACACTACATGTGTCTGGAAGAGACATTCACTTATATATACAAACATGCACATGAAATGACAAAAGTGCCACTGCCTGGTTAGAACCAGAATTGGGGCTGAGAATGTGGCTTAGTGGTAAACTGTTTGCTTAGCACGTCTGAAGCCTTGGATTCTACTTCTCACTATTACATAAACAGAAAAGGCCAGAAATGGCGCTGTGGGTCAGAATTCCAGCAAAAGCAGCTCACGGACAATGCCCAGGCCCTGAGTTCAAGCCCCAGGATTGGCAAACAAACAACCTGAATTGAGGATTTCACTCTAAGCCTTCCTACTTCAGTCCTGTTATCTCCCAGTAAAAGTCTCCCAAACCAAGAGCATCATATCCCAGGTACTAAAGACCTTACCCACGCTGGAGTATGAGAGATGCTAGTCCAAGATGAGGTTGTACATTAACCCTTTTTCAAGATTTCTGTCTTAATACAGGTAGGCTAATGGATCTCCTAAGATTGGAGATGAATTGCCTTCATTTTTTGGTAGTACTGAAGTTTGGACTCAGCCTCTTAGTTAATTAACTTGCTTGCTAGATCAGTGCTTTATCACTTGAACTACACCTTTAACTCAGCTTTTTTGTTGTTATTTGTTTCTACCTGACAGTTTATCTTGAAATTTGTATTTCTTTTTTTTCTTTTTTTGTCGGTTGTGGGGCTTTAACTCTGGGCTTGGTGCTGTCCCTGCGCTCTTCAGCTCAAGGCTAGCGCTCTACCCTACTGCTTGAGCCACAGCACCACTTCCGGTTTCCTAGTGGTTAATTGGAGATAAGAGTCTCACGGACTTTCCTGCCCCGGCTGGCTTTGAACCATGATCCTCAGATCTCAGCCTCCTGAGTAGCTAGGATTACAGGTATGAGCCACCAGAACCCAGCTTGAAATTTGTATTTCAAATGTTCCATTATCCTCCTTTTTAGGTTTTAAAACAAATCTGCAAGAGGAGAAATAATTTACACAACCACATTGTTGTATGTTACAGTCTGCAATATTATGATGTCATTCCGACTCAGTTTTTTCTGGTTATTTGGAGATAAGATCTTTCAGACTTTTCTGCCCAGGCTGGCTCTGAGCCAAGACCTTCCAGATAAGTAGGATAACAGGTGTGAGCTACTGATGCCTGACCATTCTTGCTCTTCTATAGGCCACACCAGATCTGTTTATATGAGCTAATTTCAACCAAAAAATACTTAATAGGCACCTACCATATGTCAGACAATACTCTTGGTATCAAAGACCAAATCTCTGGCCACACAGAGTAAGAGGGAGACCAACAATGTCAGCTAATAATACAAACTATGGAGAAAAACAAAACAAGGGAGATATACAATGTGAGATTGGCCGGTAGAAAGATCAATTTTAAATAGAATGGCCAACTGGCCAACGAGGATGAGTTTGATTCCTTAAATAAATGACTTGTCTGAGGAGAGAGACACATTCAGGCACTAGGGGTTGAACAAGAAAAAAGAGCAGAGATGGCTCAAGAAAAGCAAAGGGGGGGGAGGGGGAGGTGCGCAGGGAGGGGCGGGAAACGGCAACAAGGAAGGGAAGGGGTAACAATGATCGACAAGTAATGAGTAAGGCAGTTACTCATGTAACTGTAAACCCTATGTACAACATCTTAACAATAAAATAAAAAAATTGTCTAGAACAAAAGAAAGAAAGAAAGAAAGAAAGAAAGAAAGAAAGAAAGAAAGAAAGAAAGAAAGAAAGAAAGAAAAGCAAACAGGCAAAACTCATGCCTTGTAGACCAACACAGAACTGTGAATGAGATGTTGAGTAACAAGAAGGCTGAGCAAAGTAGTAACAAAATCTGACTTACAGTTTATAGCACTGCTCTGGCTGCTGTGATGGAAATAGTCTGTTTGGAGACAAGGGAGGAAATAGGAAGGTCAGTAAAGAGGCTGACGGTAGCTTAGCTAGGGTGAAAGTGGAGACAGAGAGTCAGGTTCAGGATACACTGCAGACAATGCCAACAAGATTTATTCATTAAAGGGACTAAAGAGATATAGGATTTGAGAGAAAGGGAGGGGTCAGGAATGATTCCAGAGTTTTGGGGGCCTGGGCAGCTAAAGAATAAAATTACTGTTAACTAAGAAAACTACTTGAGGAACAGCAGAGATAAACTGGGGTCCTTTCTGGCTTGGACATGTAAAACTGGGAATCCTTTTGGACATCAAATGTGTTAAGCCGACAACAAAAGCTACAAAGCTGAAGTTGGAGAGGATGCGCTACGATTATAAATGTGGGAGTCACCAATATATACAATATGTAACTGTGTGTGTAATCCTACAGCATTTATACAAATGATCACATGTAATTTGTATTTGTCTGCCTCCACCCTAAGACTGTAAGCTCCATGTGGCCAAGAATGAGGTCTACTCACAGCCAGCAAGATGCCCAGCATTCAGTACATATTTACTGAGCAAATGGAGAAGTTGCCCAGTTACTCCTTCAAGAATAGCCACACTGCCCACACAAGAAGCAGACTCCCTACAAACATAGTACCAAGCCCAGCCACCCCCAAACAGGGAGCTGAGTCTGTCCATCCTGAGCTTGAGATTCCAAAAACAAATGGATATGCCTGACATATCACAGAGGCAGATATTTGGTTTTCAGCCCTGCCACATTCTCAAAGGGTGGGGCTGGGTAAGAGTTTTGCCTGTTCTACCATCTCTATTTCTCTCTTGCAAGGTCTGAGGAAAAGCTGGACTGCTTTACACAGTTCCTAGGGGAACTACCTGGGTTAGATTGATGAGGTGGCTGAAGCCTCTCCAAAGGAGTAGATGCCCAAGTATTCTCAGAAACATTCAAGGACATCCAGGACCGGGTTAAGAGAGTCCTCAGCCTACTGAGAATGCATTCAGAGAATAAGAAATAACAAAAGATGGAGGAACCAATTCAGCATGAATTTTGTAACTTGTGGATGGGGATAGGAGGGAAGAGAGGAAGAGAGCAAGGAAGGGGTAACATTGTCCAAAAAGAAATGTATTCATTATCTGACTTATGAAACAGCAACTCCTGCACACAACGCTTTTCTAATAAATACTACTACTACTAATAATAAAAAAGAGTAACAAGCCTGGTGTCAATGGCTCACACCTATAATCTTAGCACTCAGAAGGCTGAGATTCAGATAGATGGCAGTTCAAGGCCCAGGCAGAAAGTCCCCAAAACTCCATCTCCAAAATAAACAGCAAAAAGTTGGGCTGGAGGCATGACTCAAGTGGCAGAGTACCAGCAGAGCAAGCTAGCCAAGCAAGTTCAAGGATCTAAGTTCAGACTTCAGTACCTGTAATAATAACAACACAACAACAACAACAAAAGAGTAGCAATGGGGCTGGGAAGGTGGCTCAGTGGTAGAGCGCTTGCCTTGCATGCCTGAGGCCCTGGGTTTGATTTCCCAGCACCACAGAAGCAAAAAGAAAAAAAGCCAGAAGTGGCGCTGTGGCTCAAGTGGTAGAGCGCTAGCCTTGAGCTGAAGAGCTGAGGGACAGTGCCCAGGCCCAGAGTTCAGGCCCCACAACCAGACCCAAAAAAAAAAAACAAAAACAAAAAAAGAGTAGCAATCAGGGGGAGGGAAGGGATAGTAGGAGAAAAACAAAGGAGGGGGTAACAATGCTCCACAAGAAATGTACTCATTACCTTACACCTAACTCATGTAACTGTAATCCCTCTGTACAGCATCTTTACAATAAAATAAAATTTTTTTTAAAAAAAGAGGGCTGGGAAGGTGGCTCAATAGTAGAGTACCCTGGGTTTGATTCCTCAGCACCACAACATAAGCAGAAAAAGCCAGAAGTGGAGCTGTGGCTCAAGTAGTAGAGTGCTAGCCTACCACTGAGCTGAGCCCAGGCCCAGAGTTCAGGACCCACAACTGACATTTAAAAAAAAAAAAAAAAAAGAGTAGCAATCACAAGGATTGATTGACAAGGAAAAAAGACTGCCTAATACTTCAACCTACTGCAAGAATCTCTGACCAAAGGCACTGAGTCATTCCTTCACCTGTAAAGAGAAAATTAAGGTTATCATTACAAGGCATAGATTTCACATCAATAACTCTAGTTGTGAACATTCACTTTTAGGGAGAAGACAAACAGCTCTAATGGACTTGTAAAAACTCCTCCCCTTCTGATACAATGGAAGAATAGCCCAGAGAGACTTGTTAACATGCCCAGGATCACTGAGCAGAAGCCTTGTAATAGAATTCTGGCTTTCTCTCACTGTCGAGGGTTTCTTCCCAATATGTCACCATCAGTAAGAAAGGAAAGGTAAGGGCTACTGAGGGAGCTGGGGGTTTCAGGCACTGTTTCCCCACCCCACAAATACTGGGGATCAAATATGGGGCCTTATACATGCCAAGCAAGTGCTCTACCACTAAGCCACCCCATCCAGCACTAGGCATTAGTCTTAAAACATGAAACTGTGTCCTTGTTAAAGTAAGTTGCACATGTTACAGGAATGCCAGGTGCATGCTGTGAAGTTAAGAAGGATTCCTTTCCTTGTACCAAATCTGTCATCCTACTGAGTCCCCTTGGCTTTTGACTTTATGAATAATGCTAATCATAGTAGTACTTATAGAATTAAAGCAATGATTCACAAGTAGGTTTTTTTTAAGCAGATGTGTATTTCATTAAAATGTTTACATAAAAATTCAAGTGGCAGGACAGCTTCTAAAATAAACAATTATTGAGTGCTTCCTTTGTGTAAGTCACTGTACTAAGTGTTTTGTGCATAGCTATATAAGTAAGTGAGAGACAAGATCAACTATCACACAAGGAAAATACAAAACTCAGGTCTCCAAGCTTGCAGTGTTCTTGCTGATAGAAGACTGTGAACATCAAAGACATGACTAATAATATGGAGTGGATCATTGTTAAGTAATTGGTATAGGTAATGTAGCTGCAGGATTTCTCAAAAGAAACTATCACTTCTGCTTGGAGTAGATAGGAAGATGCAGCAAGCAGTTCATTTCAAGAAAGGTGAGGGAGGGCTGGGAAGGTGGCTCAGTGGTAGAGCACTTGCCTTGCATGCCTGAGGCCCTGGGTTCGATTCCTTAGCACCACATAAGCAAAAATAAAAAAGCTGGAAGTGGCGCTGTGGCTCAAGTGGTAGAGCGCTAGCCTTGAGCTGAAGAGCTGAGGGACAGCACCCAGGCCCAGAGTTCAGGCCCCACGACCAAGACCCCCCCCAAAAAAGAAAGAAAGATGAGGGAATTGAAGCCTAGTGTGATGGTATATGCCTATAATCACAGTACTTGGGAGGCTGAGGAAGAAAGATTGTGTTCCAGGGCCAAATTAGGTTATACAGCAAGTTGAGGCTAGCCTCTGATACACAGCAAGACCCTGCCTGAGAAAAGAGAGAGAGAGAGAGAGAGAGAGAGAAAAGAAAAAATATATGGGATTTGAGGTGAAACTTTACAGGAACAAAGTCTCTCAATGAAAAAAACTCTTGATGAAAAGAATGGCTTGAACAAATACTGGTAGCCTTATGTTCAGGAAAGAAGACAATTAGGTCTTAAAAGGACAGGGCCAACTTTAACTGTCTTGAAAGTTAAAATCTTCTATGTGAAAAGGTACAGAAGTATTTTGAACAGAAAACTATAGGCCCATGTTAATCTGACAAGTATCTTTTGGGAGCATACAGTACAGGCATGGATGAATGGCCGAAGGCAAACTTGCTCTTGGTAAGAGACTCACTTCAACCTGGGAGAGGACTTGGACTTGAGGTGACAGAGGAGTGAAGTCAAGGTAAGTCTGCAAAATTTGCCAGAAGAAGCAGCAGCAGGCTCCTACGCAACACAAAAAGTCAAAAAGCTTCTAAGTTTAAGGCCAGGCAGCTAGGGAACGAATGGGTAACAAAGGGAAGCTGACTAAGCAGAGATGAAGAGCTTGATTTTAGAGGGGGATATCTACATCACAGTGTTCAATGAGCACCTTGAAATGTGGGCTTGAAGATTAAGATGTCTTACTGATGGCCAAAGAGTGGGACTGAATAAGATTTCTCTAGGAGGGTATGCAATGAGAAAAAAAAAATGTTAAACTTAACTATGGTTGCCGCCAGATCTAGAAGGTGAGAGTAGGTAGGAGTGATCAGAAAGGGAAAAACCAAGATAATCAATCCAAAGCCAAGGAACAGAGGACAGTTTCAGGAAGAAGACTGTTGTCACTGATGAACATGCTACAAAATTAAGGACTAAACCTATAAATAAGAAACATTTGTTGGGCTGGGAAGGTGGCTCAGTGGTAGAGCACTTGCCTTGCATGCCTGAGGCCCTGGGTTCGATTCCTCAGCACCACATAAGAAAAAAGCTGGAAGTGGCGCTGTGGCTCAAGTGGTAGAGCACTAGCCTTGAGCTGAAGAGCTGAGGGACAGCACCCAGGCCCAGAGTTCAGGCCCCATGACCGGACCCCCCCCCCAAAAAAAAAGAAAGAAAAGAAACATTTGTTGAATAAGTAAGAGGAATGAAGAAAGCTCTTGGGTTGGATAGTCAACTTTCCTCAGTCAGAATAATGGCCAGGGTTGCACTCACATGAGAGAATTTTAGTTTTATCACATTCTTCTATGAAAACATATTTCTGGAAGTACAAATCATCCCCTCTGCTACACAGATATCCTTCCTTCCCTGTTTCCCCTGATGTTTCCCCCACCCAAAGCAACACACCTTCAGTGTCAAAGCAGGCAGGAAACTCCAACTAGAGTTTCCACTTCATTAACAACTCTGCCTGTGGCTCCTCTTACATAATGGGATATGTATCAACAGGATGGAAGATGAGATTGGGTTCTTGCCCTAGTTATACTACTAACCAACTGTGTGACTTTGATCAAGTTGCACAACTTCTCTGGATCTGAGTTTTTACATACAGAGGAGGAACTAGGTCTATCTGGAATTCAGACAAGTTTTAGCTCTAAAATCTATTTTATAATTCTCAGAAGGTCCTTGCGACACCCTCAGAGAAGGAAGTAACTACAAGGCTCAGTGAAATGACCGCCAGACCTCTCGCAGGGGCGAAACGCCAGGATAGGAGGGGTACACCAAGAAAGCCAGCCGGCACTTCTGGGGCCTCGCGGATCACCGGGGAGCAGATCTCATTTCCAAGGCTGGGAGAAATCCCACCAAATCCAGATCACCAGCGGGCGGATCTCATTCCTAGGGCTGGGAAGGATCATAACAAACCCGAGGGCGACTTTCACTCCACCTTTCCTAGACTCCAGAAGGCTCTAAGAAGCCCCGCGGGTTGAAAATAAAGATTTCTTTCCCAGCGTCCTGCGCTGCTTTTGCAAGTCGGATTCCAGCAGGCATGAACTGCAGCCCGATCATGACAGTCTTGTCTTTGGAAAGAGCGACTGTGCTCGTCGATCTCGCTTCGAGTTCGGGGGACGCAAGTCGCCCAGACCGACCGGCGTCCGACCCCAGCCCGGAATGCCAGGCCAGCAGCGCCCTCGGGCTCCCCCCGCCCCACGGCTGGCCCCGCTGCGGTCGGCAAACATTTCCTGCCCCCGCCCTCACCAGGAGCTTCCCAGTTGGAGCGAGTTGGTCTCGCAGTCGGGTCGGCGCTTCTTAGTTGGCCCAACTCGCTCTCCCGGCCACCGGGCGCTGGGGAGGGACCCGCCTGCCTCCGAGTAGCCACCGGGGCAGCCCAGACGCCAGGAGCCGCGGGGAGGTCGCTCGCGAAGCGCAAGGCTCGGGCAAGCAAGGGAAAACTGGTCGGGCATCGTGGCCTTGCCCCCGTCCTGAGTTACCTGCTCGTTTGCGGGGGTGTCCCGGGGCGGCTGGCCTGTCCCGACGCTGTCTCCCCACGCAGTTGCCCATGCTGGCTCCTCAGTTGGTCCCCATGCACCGGAGGCGGCGGGCAGCCGGCTGCTCTGCACTCCCGTCCCGGACGGCGGCGCCCCGGTCAACGGCTCCAGCCGCCCGGCATCAGGCGCTCCCAGATCTCCCTTGGGGCGCTCTCTGCCCGGCGACGGCTTCGCCACAAACTTTGCGGGCTAGGAGAGAGGGAGGTGGCCGGCTCCCAGCACAATCCCAGGTGGCCGGGCCAGGGGGGCCCACGACCGTGTCCGGCCAAAGACCAGTCCCACCGGAGGGGCGGAGGGAGGGGGGCGGGAACCGCCGCAGCTACTCCAGGCTCTCTCGGGGCTCCCAGCTGGGGCCGTCCCCCTAGAGCCTGTCACTCACCTGCCTAACCCCGCCCCAGCCCGGCCCCGTTCCCTTCCACCGGCTCGCGGCGCCCGCCGCGCCGCCACCACCCGCCCCAGGTGCGCATGTGACCGACTGCAACGCCCCTCGAGCCAGGCCTGGTTTTCTCATTGGCTTTCGATGGGATGCGTACCGCCCCTCAGCCCCACCCAGCCAGGTGCCCGCCCTGCCGCCGGTCCCCCGGGGAGCCCCGCCAGGAATTTTGCGCCCTCAACGGCCCCCCGACTGCGTGCCCGGCAGCCACCTCCCCTCCCCGCGCCCCAGACCCCGCCCCTCAGGGAGGAGCCGACCCGTCCCTCCTGGAACTGCCTGGCTGGGAGCCGGCAGGCACGTGACCCGGTAGGGTCCCGCCCCCGAGAACTTCGCTCAACGATTGGCCCCGAAGACGCGTGCGCGTAGGGGCCTGTCTCGCGCCCCTCCCACTTCCCCACCCACGTTCTTTGGCTAGCGTCATGGCTGCCGCCGCCGCTCTGGAGGCGGCAGCACCTACTGGAGCCCTGTGGGGCCTCGTACAAGACTTCGTCATGGGTCAGCAGGAGGGTCCCGCTGGCCAGGTGGCTGCAGGTACGGCAGGCAGCGCCGCAAGGCTCCTGCAGGGAGACGGCCCGGAGGGAGCGGCCTGAGAACTAACGTGGGGCGGGAAGGGAGAAGCGGAGGTGGCTCAGAGATTTTTTTCTGGGATGTTTGGTGAGCCCCGCGAGCTTAAAAGCCATAAGTAAGTTCGAAAGCCTCTGGCATCTCTTCAGGGTTGCTTAACGCTCCTCATCTCCCCATGGTCGATAAGAGAATCATTACTTTTCACAGACCAGGAAACAGGCCCAAAGAGAGCAGGCGACTTGCGTAAGGCTGCAGGCCGGGCGGAAGGAAGCGGGGGCTGGTATGCGGACTCAGGTGTTCCGGTCCTAGCCAAAAGCTCACGCCGGGAGACCCGCGTTGTTGGTGGGATGTTGACGTGGGGAGATGCGTGTTTGCAGGCATCCGCTCCCGTCGCGTGGCATCCTGGGAGTGGCCTGTGGCCCTGCTCTCTCATAGGCTGTATGGAGAGGTGGAGCCAGGAGGGGATAGAATTTGAGAAGTCTGGGTCCGACCCCCGAAGATTTCGTCTCCTGCTTTCTTAGAGTTGATAAATTTGCTTTACTACTGTTTTGAGGACTTATCTCCCCACCACTCGTTCTTTACTAATTTTACCCATTATTAGTCTCTTAGACTAATTCTGAGCAAAACAAGTTTTAAGCTTCCTTGGGATTCTGAATTAGCTATTTTAGGGGGAAAAAGATCTGAGAAAGTTACTGAATGTTAGGAAGCCTTCAGAGGCAGTTTTAAATAAATATGTATAATATATATTAAATAATAGAGTAGAAAATGGGTATAGATGAGAAGTGTTTTTTGTTGTTCACATTTGGTTGGGGATAAAGTAAAATGTTTCCTGGAAATTGAACGTATCAACTCATGTGAGAAATGAAGTGAATCTGCTAGAAATGTAGTACTCTGGGCCTTTCCATCATTTTACTTTGATTCAATCATTCCATCCTTATTGAAAACTTTTCATCAAACATGGAAAGCAAATAGGAATATAAATACAAACTAAATTAGATATGTGGCCACCAAGAACTTATATCGTGGTGAGAGAAACAAGCATGCTCTATGAAGTAATGTGTGAGCATTTAGAACCATCAAAGAGCAAATATGCCTGCTGCTGGCCTAGTATTATGGCACATGCTTACAATCCTGAAGTTGATAGTTGGAGGAATGAAGATTTAGTGTTTGATAGGAGTTCTGAGCCAGCCTTGGTTAAAAAGTTTGGTTTGCCACTAAGCCTAACATCTACAACTTTACCAAGTATAGTGTGTGATCAGAACTTAAACAGTGAGTACAGTGTGTTATCATTTTCATTTCCTGTAGTGTTTTACTAGAAAATTTTCTTGTAACTTGCCATCCATTCAGTTAAACCACAGGTATCAGCACAGTGATATTTAAATTTAAACCAGAGTTTATTTTGGTGTAAACTTTATATCTAAGAGTTAGTCTATTTATACAGTATATTTACTGGGTTGTTTGGTTTTTTTTTTTTTTACATATGCATACATCTACCATTGCATTCCTACTAACAAAGAATGCTGCTTTATCAGTGTTATTTAACTATTCTTTTACATTTATATATTCTGAAAACAATTTTGGATTCAGAAATACTTTTGAGAAGACCATTCAAAGGCTGCAGAATTCTTATATTTGCATAAAAGTTATGTTTTAGTATGCCTGAAAAACACAATATTGTCTAGTTTAAGTTTAAACTCAGTGAAGACTGAGACACTAGTGCTGTTATAATTTAGCTCCTTTAGAAAAAGTTTGATTCAGAGGAATAGTAACAGCTACAATAGATAAGGGCCGCTCACCTGTGGCTCACGCCTACAATCCTAGTTACTCAGGAGGCTGAGACCTAAGGATCATGGTTCTAAGCCAGCCTGGGCAGGAAAGTCCATGAGATTCTTATCTCCAATTAACCACCAGAAAACCGGAAGTGGTGTTGTGGCACAAGTGGTAGAGTTCTTGCCTTGAGCTGAAGCGCACAGGCCCACTTGCCTTGAGCTGAAGCACCCAGGCCCAGAGTTCAAGCCCCATGACCTACCAAAAAAAAAAAAAAAAAGGTTAAAAGGGGTTAGTGGAATTTGATTTCTCTTTCCTTTTCTCTTTTTGGCCAGTCCTGGAACTTGAATTCTGGGCCTGGGCTCTGTCCCTAAACTTCTTTTGCTCAAGGCAAACACATTACCAGTTGAGCCACAGTGCCACTTCTGACTTTTTCTGAGTAGTTTATTGGAGATAAGAGTCTTAATAGCAGTCCTCAGATCTCAGCCTCCTGAGTAGCTAGGATTACAGGCATGAGCCACTGGTACCCAGCAGAAGTTTATTTTTCATAACTTGGATTTCAGGCAAAAGGATTTGAATGACCTATTGTAGGTGATAGTAGTCGTAAATCCTTGAGCAAAGAAGCCATAATCTGAATGCAGATTTAGAAAGGACTAAATTAGTATTTTCAGTCTTAGATCAGGTAGGATTGTAGAAGGTTGTCAGGTTTGAAATATCCCCAGAATAATCCTCAAGCTTAAGCAATCTTCATTAGTACCTATGGAGTCCACCTTTCCTAATTGCAGTCTAGATGCAGAAGGAACACTGAACACAAAGGTATCTGCCACTATTTTTTTTCTTTTTTGGTTGGTCTTGGGGCTTGAATTCTGGGCCTGGGAGCTATCTCTGAGCTCTTCAGCTCAAGGCAAGTGCTCTACAACTTGAGCCATAGCACCACTTCAGGCTTTCTGGTGATTAATTGGAGATAAGAATCACCGACTTTCCTGCCCAGGCTGTCTTTGAAACCGTGATCCTTAGATATCAGCCTCTTGATTATTTAGGATTACAGGCGTGAGCCACTGGCGCCCGACCTAAATTTGTTTTGCACCTGAGGTTTCCTGGTGAAAGTAGGTGTCAGCTCTAAGGAAGGTGCAAACAATAGAGAGTAACCTGAGCTAGAGGCATGACTCAAGTGGCAGAGCATTGGATGTAAGCAGAGAAAGCCACGTGAGACTGTGAAGCCCTGAGTTCAGATCCCAATCCCAATACACAAGAAAAAAGAGGAAGGGACAGACTGATGTATGGACCTACCCATCATTATAAGTTAATGCCTTTCAGGCAAGTGTTCAAAGACTACCTGGCCCCAGCTCTTTTCTTACCCTTCCGGATCTTTAGTTCCCAGTTCCCTGAATGTTTTCCTTCCCAGTTAGCTCTATCCAGGTTAGATCTCCATGGCAAGGCTCAGACTGGATACCATTCTCCATCCCCAGAAATTCCTGATTATCCCAACCAGATAACATACGACTTTGCAATCTTGGTAATATTTCTCAACCATTCATGTACTTGTTTAGTAGCAATGTTTGTATATATCTCCACATCCTACACACTCCTTTCTACCACTGTAGTGTCTCCTGGAACTAATGTTAAATAGATACATAATAAAAATTGCTTATGCATTTGGAATTAGAGATGTTAAAGGAAGAATCTAGGGATTTGAGGTTAGGTTAGAGTCCTCCTTAAAGGGAGTCTTTCCTTAAAGGGAGGACTCCCCAACATAATTTCCAAGGTTTGGAGCCTGAAGCTGATTAAAGATAAGTACTTTGGCCGGCCCTGCTGATGCCTATAGTCTGAGCTAGTCTGGAGGCTGAGATCTGGCAGCAAAGTGAATGAGACTCTTATCTCCAATTAACCCTCAGAAAATTGAAGTGGCACTGGCTGAAAGTGGAAGAGCACTAGCTTTGAGCAAAAAAGCTCAGGGGAGCCAGGCGCTGGTGGCTCACACCTGTAATCCTAGCTACTCAGGAGGCTGAGATCTGAGGATCACGGTTCAAAGCCAGCCCGGGCAGGAAAGACTGTGAGACTCCTATCTCCAATAAAACCACCAGAAAACCGGAAGTGGTGTAGTAGCTCAAGTGGTAGAGCGCTCGCCTTGAGCTGAAGAGCTGAGGGGCAGCGTCTAGGCCCAGAGTTCAAGCCCCACAACAGACAAAAACAAAACAAGGATACTAAGAAGGGAGCTGATTCTGGAGTGTAATTTCTAAACATGTGAATTTGGTAGTAATGAATATAATTTTTTTTTCTTTTCCTTAAATTTCCCTCATTTCAACCTCCATTTTATTATATTATCCAGCATATTTTTATTGCCTGGGAGACCACTATTCTTGAAATGAAAAAAAAAATTATTAAAGATGAGTAAACTTGGGCTGGGAAGGTGGCTCAGTGGAAGAGTGCTTGCCTTGCTTGCATGAGGCCCTGGGTTCGATTCCTCCATACCACATAAGCAGAAAAGGCCAGAAATGGCCTTGAGCCATAATTGGCTCAAGTGGTAGGTCACTAGCCTTGAGCTGAAGAGTTGAGGGACAGCGCCTAGGCCCAGACTTCAGGCCCAGTGACCAACAACAACAACAACAAAAAGATGAGTAAACTAGGCGGGTGCTGGTGGCCCACAATTGTAATCCTAGCTATTCAGGAGGCTGAGATCTGAGGATCTCAGCCTGGACCAGAGACTCTTACCTCCAATTAATCACCAAAAAGGTGAAAGTGGATCTATGTCTCAAGTGGTATAGTATTATTAGCCAGCTTTGACCATCCCTGGGTGGGGGAAAGGAATTAGAATAAACTGTAGGTTGAAGAAATGTGTGTGGCAGGGGCTGGGAAGGTGGCTCAGTGGTAGGGCGCTTGCCTTGCATGCCTGAGGCCCTGGGTTCGATTCCTCAGCACCACATAAGCAAAAAGGAAAAAGCCGGAAGTGGCGCTGTGGCTCAAGTGGTAGAGCGCTAGCCTTGAGCTGAAGAGCTGAGGGACAGCACCCAGGCCCAGAGTTCAGGCCCCACGACCGGACCCCCCCCAAAAAAAAGAAAAAAGAAATGTGTGTGGCAGCAGAAAGGGCATTTGAGAGCCTGATTGGAACCTAGGCTTGAGAGATTCCTCCCATCTGTCCACGCCACCCCAGCCCTTGCCATCATTCCTTAGGCTGCGGCCACTCCAGATTCTCAAGAGGCTGCAGCTTCATGAGACAGAGATCCAATTGTGCCTTCTCAGTGTGACCGCATAAAAATTCCTTTGATTACGTCTCTGTGCTCCTCTTGAACTACCACCCTGCTGAGGAAAGAAAGTGTGGGGAATTAGGAAATACTAGTACGTAAGTCCATTTCTATGAGACAAATCTTGTTTGTTTGGGGTTTTTTTTTGGGGGGGGGGTTGTTGGTCATGGGGCTTTAACTCTGGGTTTGGGTGTTTATCCCTGTGCTCTTCAGCTCAAGGCCAGTCCTCTACCACTTGAGCCACAGTACCACTTCCGGTTTTCTAGTGGTTAATTGGAGATAAGAGTCTCACGGACTTTTCTGCCCAGGCTGGCTTTGAACCGTGATCCTAAGATCTTAGCCTCCTCAGTAGCTAGGATTACAAGTGAGCCACTGGTGCCCGGCTTATGAGACAAATCTTGAACACTTTGGGAAAACTTAGGGCTGCCAATAAAGGGAAAGGAACTTACTGTTTCCTTAATGCTAGTGACTACTCTTGGGAACATTAACTCTTTATTAGCTTCTTTTATCCCAGGAGTCCCAACTGCATAATTAATAGTATTTCCAGGTATTCTGGTTTTCATTTGGGAAAACTTAAGAATGTTAAAAGAATTAATCACTTAAAGTTAGTAACCCATGGTCCATAAACCCAGAAATTCTCCTTTCTTTTGTTAACCCAGTTTCTGTTTTTATCACTATGGTGACGCTGAACTTATAACACTGGGATTGTTTTTTAAAGGTCTTTCTGCCCCAACAGACAGGGCTTCTTAAAAGCTCTCTATATTTCTATCATAAGCCCCAATAGTATGTGATTTAGGATATTCAATAAATGCTGAATAAAAACAAAAACACAGAAAGACTTTTTAAAAAGAAATGTGGAAGAAACAGAGACTGATTCCAGGAAGGCTTTGTAGGCATTGACACTTGAGATGGTCTTAAAGGAAGAGTGTTGTTCCTCAGACAAGGATTGTAAAGGGGCATTCCACACCAAAGTATTCTATTTTCTGGCTTATGTGTATGGAAGAATTTGACATGTCGACATTTCATGTAACTGAGTGATAGGAGGCATGATGAAGGGGCAGCTAAATCCCTGTAGGCTAAAATTTGAAGGACAACCAAGGAATCAGGTTGTAAGCAATAAGGAATAAAGGGAGATTAGTAAGCAAGTAAATAATGTGTGTGGAGAGAATTCTGGATAGAGTATGGATGTATTGAAGTCTGTGTGTGTATGTGTTTGTATGTGCGCATGTGTGCAGGTGTGCTGATCCCGGAGCTTGAACTCTGGGCCTGGGTGGTGCTGTCAATTAGCTTTTTTGCTCAACACAGCACTTTACCACTTAACTCAAAGCTCTATTTCAGGCTTTTTGGTGGCTTATTGGAGGTAAGATCCCCACAGACTTTTCCGCCCTGGCTGGCTTCAAAACTCAATTCTTAGATCTCAGCCTCCTGAGTAGTTAGGATTATAAGCATGAGCCACTGGCCCTAGGCTGGTAGTCCTTAAAAAAAAAAAAAAAGTAAAATGCCCTACTCTAATCATGTTAAGTGAATGTATCAGTGGCCTTTTGCATATTCACAGTGTTCTGTAACAGTGTAAAAATTCAAGAATATTATCATCATACCAAAAAAATAGGAGACTTAAAGCTGAGTATGGTTGTATATTCCTATAATGCTAGCATTTTGGGAGCCTGGGCAAGGAGGAAAATGTCAAGTTCAAGACCTGCATATGTCAAATTCAAGACCTGCATAGGCTAAGTACCCAGACCCTGTCTCTGGAGAAGAAATAGATGGACACGTGTGGCTCAAGCCTTAATCCTAGCTCAGGAGACTGAGATCTGAGGATCATGGTTGGAAGCCAGCTGGGGCATACAAATCAGAGAGAGAGAGAGAGAGACTATCTCTACCTTAGTAAAAAGCTGCAAGTGGGGGTTGTAGCTCAAGTAGTAGAGTGCCAACCTTGACTGAAAGCTTGAAGCTAAACTAGAGTGCAAGACCCTGGGTTCAAGCCCAGCACTGGGACTAAAAAAAAAAAAAAAAAATGAGGCAACCTCTGGGAGCATGTATTGACTGAGAGGAGCACTTTGGAGCATTTTCTGCAGATGAAATTTTTCCATATTGTGATTGATTTATTGATTACATAGGTATACACGTAAGATAAATTTTACCAAAGTATACACTAAATAGTGTTCATTTTACTATATATAAATTTTACCTTTTTTTCCACTTTGGTACTAAGGGACTCTGAGTCCCATATATGCTTAGCTGTGAGCTACAACCCAACCCTTGCTTCTTCTTTTTTTTTTTTTTTTTTAATAAAAAAGATGTAGCAAGGCATGCTATCATAGACTAAAGCAGGAAAATTTTGAGTTCAAGGCCGTCATGGGTTACATATTGAAGACCATCTCTTAAAGATGAATGAATAAGTTGGGCCATTTGAGATAGTTCCAAAGATAGTCTCTAGGCCAGCATCCCAGAGGATTTTGATGGTGTTGCTAAAGAATAAAGGATTCAGTTCAATGACATCCTTGGCTATTAACAGTAACAAGTCCCCTGTGGCTTTCTGTGTAGAATTGCTAAGGTTTTCTGTGCTACCTGCTGAAATTAGTTTTTAGATGGGTTTATTTGGCACTGTAGCCAAGGGATTCCAAGAAAGTACCCTTTTCAGTGCTCCTAAAAACTTATTTTCTGGGTTTGTAACCCAGGAAATAGAAGTTTTTCTTCACAAAAGTGTTGGGGAGCCAGGTGCCAGTGGCTCACATCTGTAATCCTAGCTACTGAGGAGGCTGAGATCTGAGGATCACTGTTCTGGTCCGGGCAGGAATGTCTATTGAGACTCTTCAGTTAACCACTAAAAAGTAGGAAGAGCTGTGGCTCAAGTCATAGAGCACTAACCTTTACACACACACACACATACACATCTTAGGAACAGCACCCAAGGGAGAAAAAAGTGTTCAGTGATTAAGGAATTGATGTGGGACACAATATGAATTCTTGGTTGGTTTGTCCTATGAGCCTGACTGGTGCCCTTCCCCCACCCAGCAGCCTGCTCATTTTTCCCCTTGGCTGTTTCTCAGGGGCTGGGGCAGCAGCTGGGCTTCCACATCCTGGCACAAGTAGGGCTAAAGAGTGCCTGATGTCTAAATTGGTGCCAGTCACGAGCTATGAATCCTGACTGGAGCTCTCCTATCCTCAGTCTAGTTGGATTTCTTTAGTACAAGAGTGAGCCTCTGCCCAGCTCAGCTCACAGCTGTTACTGTGACAGACTTAAGGTGAACTGCTTGTTTAGGAGTTTGTTCCCAGAACAGGCTGAGGGTGGTAAATCCCTAATTACCATACCCTCATTAGCTAAAAGTCCTTTATCTATGTTAACTGACCCCTTGTGAAGATAATAATTTTCTCTTTGTTTCTCTCGAAAATATAAACTAAGCTGGGCATCAGCGGCTCACAGCTGTAATTCTACCTACTCAGGCACCTAAGATCTGAGAATTGCAGTTCAAAGCCAGATTGGGCAGGAAAATCTATGAAATTCTTACAAATTAAACACATACATACAAACCCAAAAAAGAGACAGCACCCAGGCCCTGACTAAGGTTCAGTGTATTGCTTGGCTAGGCACTGGTGGCTCATGCCTGTAATCTTAACTACTCAGAAGTCCATGGTCTAAGGATTGCAGTTCAAAGCTTGCAGGGACAAAAAAGCCCATTACTCTTATTTCCAATTAATCACCAGAAAAGCCAGAAGTGGAGCTGTGGCTCAAGTGGTATAGAGCTTTAACCTTACACAAAAATCTCAAGGACAGCACGTAGGCCCTGAGCAGCATGTGTATATGCACCTGCGCACATGCGTGCGCGCGCGCGCGCACACACACACACAGTATACTTCTTAACACAAAACTGTTAAGGTACCTGAAATAATAGCACTTAGAAGGCTGAAGACAGAAGGAGCTCAACAAGGTCAACCTGGGCTGCATAGTAAGACCTTGTCTGGAAAAAAGAGAGAGGGCAAGAACAAGAAAAATAGATAAAAACTAGGCACCAGTTACTCACTCCTAGCAACTTGAGAGGCTAAGAGGGAATGGTTGAAGTTTGAGGCCAACCCAGGCTGGAAAATGTTCACAAGACTTTATCTTGAAGTAGTAGAATGCCTGTCTACCAAATATATAGTCTTGATTTCAAGTCCCAGTACCACCAAAAAAAAAGTTTGCCAGGTGCTGTTGGCTCACATCTCTTATCCTGGTTACTTAGGAGGTTGAGTTCTGAAGATACAGGTTTTTAAAGCCAGCTCAAGCAGACAAATCTGAGATTATTATCTTCACGTAACCGGCAAAAAGCCAGTAGTGGAGTTGTGGCTTAGGTTTGAGTAAAAAATCTTAAGAGCTCAAGGCTCCAAGTTCAAGCCCCCCCACACACACACAAAAGGAGGAGGAGGAAGAGGAGAAGGAGGAGGAGGAAAAGTATACCTCTCTGAACCCTTAACTGTTTGCTGTTTCCCTAGAGGCAGTAAGTTACTGTTTCCTGCTAGATCTTCCAGAGATATAAATAAATGGAAATAAAAATAGGCCTTCCCACTAAAAACAATACTGGGTTTATACTATACATATTATTTATACACACTGTTCTGCTTGTCAGATTATTAGTATGTATATGGCTTCTTTGGTCTTGTTTCAGTGAACACAAATACTAACATCTTTTCAGATCCTGATTTCATTTCCTTTGGCTATATACCCCAAAGTGGGACAGCTGCATCATATGTTCTATTTTTAATTTTTTTAGGAGCTTCCATACTGTTCCATGACTGTACCAAATTCACATTTCCACCAACAATGTACAAGGATTTTCTTTTCTTACATCCTTGCCAGCACTGATGTGTAGTTTTCTCTCTCCTATTTTTTGATTCTCTTTTTCCTTTGGGTCATTTTATAGACTATTATATGTGTATACATAAAGGCTTTTGACTTCATAATATTAATTTTGCAAACAGACACCTTAACAAATTATTTTGGTTGTTTATTTCTCATGGATTTTTAAAAATAATTTTTATTGGTATTACGTGATTACATAAATTTCACAAATTTCACAGTATTGTGAGATAGTGATACTTAAAGTCACAAACACATTTTAACTTTCTCAAGGCAAGTTGTCATTATCATGGTCTATAATGTTTGTGAATTCTATGAGCTTTGATAATACAACTATTTCTTCCACATTGGGTGATGGGTACATTTCTTTCCTTTTGCTTAGTGTAAGCTGTTCCCTCTTTCCCTCTCCCTCCCTCCCTCCCTTCACTCCCCTTGAGTTGCTTAGTTCATTTTCATCAATGCCCAGTGCAGCTGATGGGCCCCTCTGTTGTGTATTTTCCCATTTCCCTCTGATTCTGTGCCCTCCTCTAGCTTCCCTCAGATGTACATATATAATACATATAATATATATATGTGTGTGTGGTCAACATGGACTCATTTAGAAATGATACGACAAATTGAGTGGAGGTCCTTTGTTTCTTGAGTACTGTTTACTTTGTCATGTCTCCTTGCACTTTGGATTTAACATCCACATATTAGGTAGACCATGTGCTGTTGGGCTCTGTTCTTGGCTTACCTCGCTCAACATTATTTGTTTTAGTTCCATCCATTTCCCTGCAAATGCCATTCTTTTGTTTCTTCTAATGGCTGTGTAATATTCTATTGTATATAGATACCACAATTTTTGGATCCATTCATTTATAGTGGGGTATCTGGGTTGTTTCCATATCTTGGCTACTGTGAACAGTGCTGAAATGAACATGCAGGTGCATGTGTCCTTGTATCCTGGTTCCTGTTGCTCAGGGTAGATGCCTAGTGGGATGGCTGGGTCATAGGGGAGGTCTATATTTAGCTTTCCAAGGTACCTCCAGACTGCTTTCCAAAGTGGTTGTATTAGTGTACATTCCCACCAGCAATGCAATAGCGTTCCTCTTTCTCCACATCCCCTCCAGCATTTGCCATTGGCTGAATTTAGGATGTGGGCTATTCTGACTGATATAAGGAAGTAATATCAGGGTTGTTTTTAGTTGCATTTCCTTTATAGCCAGGGATGATGAACATTTCCTCATGTTTCTTTGACATTTTCATCTCTTCTACTGAGAAGTCTCTCTGGCTCCCTTTTAGCTCCCTCTCTTTAGCCCATTTAATGATGGGTTTGTTAGATTTGGGAGGGATTAGTTTCCTGAGTTCCTTATATATAATAGATATTAGGCCCTTGTCTGATATATTGCTGGTAAATACTTTTTTTTTTCCAATTGGTTAGTTGTCTTTCTAGTTTGGCCAGCTGTGTCTTTAGCTGTGCAGAAACTTTTTATTTTAAGGTAGTTCCATTTGTCGAGTCTCTCTCCAATTTGTTGTGACCATGGGACTCTGCACAGCAAAGTTCCTGCCTGTGCCTATAAGTTCAGGTGTTTCTCCTACTCTGTCCTGCAGTAGTTTCAGAGTTTCAGGTTTGATATTAGGGTCTTTAATCCATTTTGTAGGTTATCTGAAGTGCTGCAGTAAGACTAGAATGGGTTCTTGGCAAGTACAGTGGGTGGCATAGTACAAAGCCATTGGTTTGGAGAGAGAGAGAGAGAGAGAGAGAGAGAGAGAGAGAGAGAGAGAGAGAGAGTGTACACATGCCTATGCTAGTCCTGGGACTTGAACTCACAGCTTGGGCACTTCCTCTGAGCTTTTCACTCAAAGCTAACCCTCTACCACTTGAGCCACAGCTCCACTTGCAGCTTTTTTGGTGGTTAATTGGAGATAAAAGTTTCACTGACTTTCCTGCCTGGGCTGGCTTTGAACCATAATCCTCAGATCTCTGCCTTCTGAGTAGCTAGAATTACAGGCATCAGTTCCTGGTGCCCAGACTGTAATGAGGGTTTCAATTTATTTTCTCATATTTTTTTTTATTTTCCTGTAGATGTCAAATCCGGCAGCTATACAGTGTTACAAGTGGTGGAAGCCCTCGGGTAAGAGCTCTTGTTGTAGCATATTCTTCTAACCCTGTCTGGGCACTCTGAAAAGGTTACTTTTATGCATTGCTGTTTTTCTGGAGCCTGAATTTCTCCTATAACCTAAAACCCTCTCTGTATCAGGACCTTAGTCTAATTCTATGTTGTTGACTTGCTTTGTCTGAAAAAGTTTCTTGTAGCATGATTGATGCTTCTTAAGGTAATGTTTAGGAGCATACAACCTGTAGGCTACATCATCAGCTTCTGACTTGGGCCACAGATTTAAGGTGAGGTGCATGGCCATCTACTGTCCTTAATTAGAGCTGGGATTCCTCATGTACTTCCATAGACCTATCCAACCATGTTAGGATTGTAGTCAACTCCAACCTGACTCACAAGCTCTGGGGCCCTCTGGTAGTGGATAGGTGCTGACCCTGTGCCAGATCCCCTTTATAAGAAAGGTTTTGGGTGCTGGGAAGGTGGCTCAGTGGTAGAGCGCTTTCCTTGCATGCCTGAGGCCCTGGGTTCGATTCCTCAGCACCATATAAGCAAAAAGAAAAAAGCCAGAAGTGGTGCTGTGGCTCAAGTGGTAGAGCGCTAGCCTTGAGCTGAAGAGCTGAGGGACAGCGCCCAGGCCCAGAGTTCAGGCTCCATGACCGGACCCCCCCCCAAAAAAAAAAAAAAGAAAAAGAAAAAGGAAGGTTTTGGCAAAACCACTGGAAAAGCAATAGTTGTTGTTGTTTTTTCTAGTCGTAGGGCCTGAACTCAGCCTGGGCACTGTCCCTCAGCTCTTCAGTTCAAGGTTAGCACTCTTATCACTTGAGCCATAGCACCACTTCCAGCTTTTTCTGTTTATGTGATGCTGAGGAATCGAACCCAGAGCCTCATTCATGCAAGGCAAGCACTCTGTCACTGAGCCACTTTCCCAGCCCCACAAAGCAATATTTTACAATCTAGGGTTCTTCTGTACACCAGAGAAAATAATGTACTTATAGTCTGAAGCCTGCTTTCCTCATACTTCCTATTTGGTAGACCACTTAAATTGACAAGGATTAACTGTCACAGATAATTTGCCTTCTAAATTATTAGCAGAATATTAGAAGAAATTTAAAATACTGAATTGTTATGCATCTCTCCCATGTAACAGATCATTGGGTCTTCTGCTCACATTCCTGTGGCCTTGGTCTACTTTTTTTTTTTTTTTTGTCAGTAGTGGGACCTGAATTCTGGGTCTGGGCACTGTCCCTCAGCTCTTCAGCTCAAGGCTAGCACTCTACCATTTGAGCCACAGTGCCACTTCTGGCTTTTTCTGGTTAGTGGTGCTGATGAATTGAACCCAGGGCCTCATGTATGCAAGGCAAGCACTCTACCACTGAGCCAACTTCCCAGCCCCCCACAATATGTTTTTTAGGACATCTTCCTTATTCCAGGAAGAAACTCATGCTCATTAGCACCTATTCCCTTTTCCTTCTGCTTCCCAGTCCCTGGTAAATTTATATAGAATTATAAAAGATGTGATCTCTAGTTCTCTCTCTCTTTTTTTTTTTCTCCCTTCAATACTAGGATTTGACTTGGCTTCATGCCTATTAGACAGGCACTCTACCATTTGAGCCATGTGCCTAGCCAGCCCCTTTTGCTTTAGTTTATTTCTCAGGTAGGATCTAGCTTTTGTCCATGGCTGGCCTCAGCCAAAATCTTCCTATATCTGCTTCCAGTATAGCTGGGATGACAGGAGTGTACTACCATACCTGGTTAACTTTGGCTTCTTTCACTGGGTAGGTGTTCAGGGTTTATCCATGCTATAGTATCCCACTGTATATGTATCTTAATATTTTTGTTTAATTATTTACCAGTTGGCGAACATCCATGTTATTTACACTATTTGACTACTCAGAAAAGCCGATGTTACTATAAGCATGTGTATATTTTGCCCATTTATAAATGCTGTAAATGTACAATTTTCTACTTCCTTTGGAGAAATCCTTCTACAGATTGGTATTCTAGAGATCCTGTCAGGAGTGTTCTTATTTTTACACACATATGCATATATGTGCACATACACACATATTTACTTATTTATCCTTTACAGTAACTCTTGTAGCCAACTCCTCTAAAACCTATTCCTGCTTGTTCTTGTTTAGAGTGTTTAAGTATAATCTTAGGAGAACCATTTTGATGAAAAATCACCTGTTGCTTCAGTCCAGTTTCTCACTTACCAACAGTCCTACATAGTTAAAGTTTCATTCTGGCCAGCTTTGTAATCTTCCAATTATAAAGTTTTAGGGTTTTTTTTTTTGGGGGGGGGGGTCCAGTCGTGGGGCCTGAACTCTGGACCTGGGCGCTGTCCCTCAGCTCTTCAGCTCAAGGCTAGCGCTCTACCACTTGAGCCACAGCGCCACTTCTGGCTTTTTTCTTTTTGCTTATATGGTGCTGAGGAATCGAACCCAGGGCCTCAGGCATGCAAGGCAAGCACTCTACCACTGAGCCACCTTCCCAGCCCCTAGGGTTATTTTTTTTGTGTTGTGTTTTAGACCCAGTGCCTTCTTAGTGGCTCTACACAGCTTTTTTTTTTTTTAGCAAGAATTTATAAAAATGAATCTATTTTTTTGTTTTGGTAGACGCTTCAGCTGCAGCCCTGTAGGTAGCTACTAAGCTCTGTTTTATTTCAAAGGAATGTCCCTGTCATACCACTGGGGAGAAAGAATAAACAAAGCACCCATTTGGTGCTAACCCGAGGTGCCTTGAAACCAAATTTTCTGTTGGTTGTGGTATCACTTATTCCTCTGATGGTTCCAGATCAGTTCTTTGGGTTTTGGTCCTTTCTGGAATCTGTAATGCTTTTTCCTCAGGAACATCTACCTGAGCTGGTTTGTCTATTGACAGGGCATAACTCTGCTTCCATGCCTGGAGGGATGAGTGTGACTAACTTTGAGATACTTATGCTTTCCAAAGCTTCAATTGGTTAATAGGTGTTATCCTGCTGTCTCTCAGGTCCTCTCTTGATAATCCAGAACCCAGAACTCGGGCACGAGGAATTCAACTTTTGTCACAGGTGCTACTCCAGTGTCACCCCTTGCTCCTGGAAAAGGAAGGTACTGGCCTTACTAGGACTATCTTCCCCAGATTTCTGAGCCAAGGCCTTCCATGTCTATCCAAGCCACTTTATAGGAAGGGAAAGCATAATGTATCTATAATCTACTTCATCAAGACTTTTGTTCCTTATTGGTATATGTGGCAGAGATTATTTAAGACACAAAAACATAGAGATCTCAAGTATAGTCTTAGAATATTTTCTTTTTTTTTTTTTTTTTTGTCGGTCGTGGGGCTTGAACTCTGGGCCTGGGAGCTGTCCCTCAGCTCTTCAGCTCAAGGCGAGTGCTCTACCACTTGAGCTACAGCGCCACTTCCGGTTTTCTGGTGGTTTATTGGAGATAGGAGTCTCACGGTCTCTCCTGCCCGGGCTGGCTTTGAACCGCGATCCTCAGATCTCAGCCTCCTGAGTAGCTAGGATTACAGGCGTGAGCCACCAGCGCCCGGCTAGTCTTAGAATATTTTCTATGGGGTCCGGTCGTGGCGCCTGAACTCTGGGCTTGGGCGCTGTCCCTTAGCTCTTCAGCTCAAGGCTAGCACTCCACCACTTGAGCCACAGTGCCACTTCCGGCTTTTTTTTTTTTCATTTTGCTTATGTGGTGCTGAGGAATAGAACCCAGGGCCTCAGGCATGCAAGGCAAGCACTCTACCACTGAGCCTCCTTCCCAGCCCCTCTTAGAATATTTTCAGTGTGTGCTAGCAGCAATTTTGTTTTTCTTTTGTGCTAATACTGAGGCTTGAACTGAAGACCCAGCTTTTTCACTCAAGGCTGGCTTTCTAGCACTTTAGCCACAGCTCCACTTTCTGCTTTTGGGTGGTTAATTAGAGATAAGAGTCTCACGTACTTTTTTTCCCCAGCACTGACTTTGTGCCTAGATCCTCAGATCTCAGCCTTCTGAGTAGCTAGGATTATAAGCATTAGCGCCTAGTACCTGGCTAGGTTTTTCTTTTTGTTTTTGTGCTGGTAACTGGGGCTTGAACTCAGGGCATCCTTATGCTCTCACCTACATTTTTACTCAAGTATGGTATTCTCCCACCTGAGCCATACCTCCAGTTTTGGCTCTCCAGTTCTCACCCAACATATTCTCCAGTTCTATCCATTTTCCTGCAAATGACATGATTTCATTCTTTTTTTTTTTTTTTTTTTTTTGCCAGTCATGGTGCCTGAACTCTGGGCCTGGGCACTGTCCCTCAGCTCTTCAGCTCAAGGCTAGTGCTCTACCACTTGAGCCACAGCACCACTTCCAGCTTTTTCTGCTTATGTGGTGCTGAGGAATCGAACCCAGGGCCTCATGCATGCAAGGCAAGCACTCTACCACTGAGCCACCTTCCCAGCCTGACATGATTTCATTCTTACAACTGAATAGTATCTATTGCATATATATATATCGTAGTTTTCCTTATCCACCCATTTTTAGGCACCTAGGATTGGCTATTTAGAATAGTGCTACAAAAATTTGTGTTGCAGGCTGGGAAGGTGGCTCAGTGGTAGAGTGCTTGCCTTGCATGCCTGAGGCTCTGGGTTCGATTCCTCAGCACCACATAAGCAAAAAGAAAAAAGCTGGAAGTGGCGCTGTGGCTCAAGTGGTAGAGCGCTAGCCTTGAGCTGAAGAGCTGAGGGGCAGCGCCCAGGCCCAGAGTTCAGGCCCCATGACCGAACCCAAAAAAAAAAAATTGTGTTGCAGCTGTCACTTGTATGTTGAGTTACACTCATTTGGTTATATGCTTAACTGGTATAGGAGAGTCATAAGGTCTTTTTTTTTTTCCTCCAAACCTCCATACTTCCATAGTAGTTATACTAGTTTTTATTCCTCCCAACAGTATAGTATAAAGGATTCCCTTTTCTCAAATCCTCACTGGCATTTGTGGTTGTTTGTTTTCTTCATGCTGGCCCTTCTGAATAGAATGAGATAGAATCTCAGTAATGTTTTAATTTGATTTTCTTTCATAGCTAAGGATTTCTTCATGTTTTTATTGACCATTTGTACTTGTTTTGAGAACTGTCTGTTCAATTCATTTGCCCATTAATTAATTGGGATATTTGTTCTTTTACTATTTCATTTTTCTAGCTCTCTAAATTCTAGATATTAATCCAGCTAATTGCAGTTGAATAGCTAGTATTCTGCTGCAGTTTTGAGAAGGAACAAGAGAGACCATGTCCTGAAATCTGTAGTACTCAGTGTTTGGCCCTTTAAGAAAAGTCAGTACAGGGCTGGGATTGTGGCTTAGAGGTAAAGCCTAATATGTATGAAGCCCTGGGTTCGATTACTCGGTATTACATAAACAGAAAAAGCCAGAAATGACACTGTGGCTCAGTTGGTAGAGTGCTAGCCTTGAGCAAATAAGCTCAGGGACAGTGACCAGGCCCTGAGTTCAAGCCCCAGGACTGGCAAAAAGGAAAAGAAAAAAGTCAGAAGACCATGGGTTAAATCCCCTCTTTTTGAAAGGCTGAAGATACAGATCCTTGGTAGAGCTCATGAGGCCTTACATCAGCCCCAATGGAAAAAAAGAAAAGAAAAGGATAGTAAATCTGAGTTATATAGAAAGACAGTCTAAGGACTGAGAATGGGTTTTGCTGTAGATTTATTAAGGATGAATAATGAGGTGGTCCTTTATTTTCTTTACTCATCAACTCAAGATTTAATGAAATGAGAGAACATGAGCATATCTCTTAGTAAAGGAGGAAAATTGTGAGTCCCAAACTGGAACAGCATTACAAACTGAGGGAAGATATCTGGTATAAACTAATGGCTGAATCTGGTTTGTGCAGTGGTACACCTGATCCTGTTCTATGAGAACCGGCTAAAGGACCATCATCTTGTGATCCCATCTGTTCTCCAGGGCTTGAGGGCACTTGTGAGTTTTCTTTTTCATTTTGTAACTGTGTTCATAGGAGGCCTTATCCAGTTCTCCTTGTACCTGGGGTTGAGTTTCACATGTAAAAGTAGAGAGACCCAAATGTAGAACTAAGTTATTATCAGCCTGCTTTATTCTGTACTCTAGAGAGTAAAAGTACCATTTGGATCCAGGTAAACTAGAAGGAGTGGCAGTGAAACACTCAACTAGAGAAAGTTGCTCACTGTTATCACTTCCCTCTGAATCAGAATGTTGTGATTCCCTCTGCAACTACATAGGTCCTTTGCAAGATTGTGTTTTGAAAACTATTCTGTAATTCCTTGAATATTCACATATCCTCCCTTCTCCTTCAGAGCCTGTATGTGTCCCTACCCTCAGGTCTGGCTGTCTCTGTACTTAAAGCCATCTTCCAGGAGGTACATGTACAGGTGAGTGTTAACAGGACAGTTGATAGTCTCCTATCTCCTACTCCTGGGTGTAACTAGAATTAGATGGCAAAACATATTGCTTTATAATTTCTGAACTTTTTATGGTCTTGTGACCATGTTTATCAGTCATTCCTTCTATTGATTGAAGAGAGGGGTGGATGGCATATCCAATCTGTGTCTTCTGATACCTAGAGAAAGTAAGGCATGCTACAGGTCTGGGCTGTAGTCATCATGATGTGCTAGGTCAATAACCAAAACCTTTCTCTTCACTTCCTCATAGGTTTATCATAGGCTGATTAAAAAAAATTTTTTTTGTTCACTTAAAGTTTGTGAAACAGGAAGTAGTTTTATCAGTTGACATTTTCTCTGAGCATACTCTTCGCTTCTTTCCTTTCTCCCCACCCCAAAGTCCCTGCCCCAAGTGGACCGACACACAGTCTACAATATCATCACCAATTTCATGCAAACTCGGGAAGAAGGTAAGAGGCTTTTTCCCCTCTGTAGGGTTCATTTTAGCCTGGGGATTATATAGAAGAGGCAATACTCTGAAAGACGATGATAAAGGGAATCAGGGACCCACTCTTTCCTCAGTATAGTAAAGCTTTTAAATTCTTACCTGTGTAATAATGTAGATGTTATTGCACATCTGTTTGCTGAGTGCTTCTCTTAGAAAAATAAGAGGTCTGCTCTGCCAGAAAGGAGTGGTAAGTGTTCGTAGAAAGAGTATGTAGGTATTCGTAGAAAGAGTATGCAAACCTTCTAAGAGACTTAGGCTTTCTGTACCATAGACAGTAGTGACCTTGTTCTCTCCTTCCCAGAGCTAAAGGGCCTAGGAGCTGACTTCACATTTGGCTTCATCCAGGTGATGGATGGGGAGAAGGATCCCCGTAATCTTCTGGTTGCTTTCCGCATCGTCCATGACCTCATCTCTAGGGACTACAGCCTAGGTATATCTTGGTGGTAATGAATTAGCTAGTTGAGGCTTGTCAGGTAAATGAATCTAAGTCAACCTCATTCTCTTTTGCTACAGGACCCTTTGTAGAAGAGTTGTTTGAAGTGACATCTTGTTATTTTCCTATTGATTTTACCCCTGTAAGTAGCACCTTCACTCATTCATTCAAATATTCACTGCCTATTGTATGCTGGCCCCATATTAGTCATGGAGGGTCCAATTGGACACAAAGTGCTTTGAGGCATGCATCTAGTCTGACATTTTTCTGGTTAATTGGAGATGGAATCTTGTGAACTTTTTTTTTTTGGGGGGGGGGGTCCAGTCGTGGGGCCTGAACTCTGGGCCCGGACACTGTCCCTCAGCTCTTCAGCTCAAGGCTAGCGCTCTACCACTTGAGCCACAGCGCCAATCTGGCTTTTTTTCTTTTTGCTTATGTGGTGCTGAGGAATCGAACCCAGGGCCTCAGGCATGCAAGGCAAGCGCTCTACCACTGAGCCACCTTCCCAGCCCCTCTTATGAACTTTTGTGCCTGGGCTGACTTAAAATTTTGATCCTTCAGATTTCAGCTTCCTGAGTAACTAAGATGATGGGCATGAGCTTCTGGCACCTGGCAACTAATCACATTTTATTATACTAACACATAATAATACATATACACACACACAGAAGAAAGCAATGCACTTGAAAGTTACAGGTGCTTATGGTAAAATCATAGCATTGGATAGAAAATGTGATCAGATTTAAAAAAATAAATGCCTAGGGCTGGGAATGTGGCTAAGTAGTAGAGTACTTACCTACCATGCACAGAGTTCTAGATTTCATATTAAGTACCTCATTAATGAATGAATTCCTAAAATTTCCAAGGAACACATAAGATTAAGCATATCTCGGGCTGGGAAGGTGGCTCAGTGGTAGAGCGCTTGCCTTGCATGCCTGAGGCCCTGGGTTCGATTCCTCAGCACCACATAAGCAAAAAGAAAAAAAAAAGCCGGAAGTGGCACTGTGGCTCAAGTGGTAGAGCGCTAGCCTTGAGCTGAAGAGCTGAGGGACAGCGCCCAGGCCCAGAGTTCAGGCCCCACAACCGGACCCAAAAAAAAAAAAAAAGATTAAGCATATCTCCTAGCTGGCGCCCATGTCATTCTATTGTTCTACATTGAGTGTAAATATTGCCTTGTTCTGTTGGCTTGCCAGGTTCAAGCCTATGTCCATGGGTGGTCTGAAACTTACACAAATCTATGGTATTTCTTCCCAGCCACCTAATGATCCCCACGGCATCCAGAGAGAAGATCTCATTCTGAGTCTTCGAGCTGTGCTGGCCTCTACACCACGATTTGCTGAGGTAGGTCTGGCCATCTTTCAAAGAACATTGAGAATGAAACAGTAAAAGCATGTGGGGAAAATCTAGTGTATATTTTAGGGTATTCCATCCTTCAAGCATCTTGTGTGGCAGTTATATTGAGTTATGTAGAACATTCTACCAGCTTGTACCCTTAAAATACTAAACCCAGCCAGGTGCCAGTAGCTCACACCTATAGTCCTAGCTACTTAGGAGGCTAAGATCTGAGGATCACAGTTCAAAGCCAGCCCAGGCAAGAAAGTCCATGAGACTCTTTTTTTTTTTTTTTTGGTCGGTCGTGGGACTTGAACTCTGGGCCTGGGCGCTGTCCCTCAGCTCTTCAGCTCAAGGTGAGCGCTCTACCACTTGAGCTACAGCGCCACTTCCGGTTTTCTGGTGGTTTATTGGAGATAGGAGTCTCACGGTCTCTCCTGCCCGGGCTGGCTTTGAACTGCAATCCTCAGATCTCAGCCTCCTGAGTAGCTAGGATTACAGGCGTGAGCCACCAGCGCCCGGCAGTCCATGAGACTCATCTCCCATAAACCACCAGAAAACCGGAAGTAGTGCTGTGGCTCAAGCAGTAGAGTGCTCGCCTTAAGCTGAAGAGCTCAGAGACAGCACCCAAGCCTAGAGTTCAAGCCCCACGACCAACCAAAAAAAAAAAAAAAAAATCCCTAGATAGCACTGTCTTGAAATCCCCTAGCTTTGCTAACTGGCCCACTTTTTAGGTAACTTGAACTCTGGCCACAGCTTGAAAATTAGCTTAAGTCATAATTCCTTGAGTATAGTATCTTTGATGTAGCATCTGTTCCTTGGGACTAGTGGCAGTAAGGACATAGTTGACCTTGGTGCAGCTCAGATACTGCCTGTCTCAGGCCTAAGTTCTTCCTTCTCACCCACAGTTCCTGCTGCCCCTTCTGATTGAGAAAGTAGATTCTGAGATTCTTAGTGCCAAACTGGATTCTCTGCAGACTCTGGTGAGTGATCCAACTGCCTTTACACAAGTTAGAAGTACTCAAAGCTAACAGGTTCTTGGCTGGCCAGAGGACATGTCATAGACCTCAATGAAGGATGCCAGGACTGGGGACTGTGTTGACCTAAAGTCCCTAGTTTTCTGTAGTTACTGAGTGAGCAACTGAGGAAAGGCTGAATCTTCATGCTGCTACTCTTTCCTCTCCCTGCACCATGCTAGGCAAGTGCTCTCCCACTGAGCTTCATCTCCAGCCTTTGTGTTTCTTTGTCACTGGGCAGCATTAGCCCCATTTTTATGTGCCAAGGGTAGTATTGTTAAGCCTTCTTGCCAGTTTTTCTGCTGAAATGCAGCCTCTTATATGTGCATTATGCTGAGGTGCTTGCATATCTTAGCGCAGTGTAGTTGGCTCATGCCTGTGGTTTCTTGGCAGAATGCTTGCTGTGCTGTATATGGACAGAAAGAGCTGAAGGACTTCCTTCCCAGCCTTTGGGCTTCTATACGCAGAGAGGTGAGTGTTACTTATGTAAACTTATAGCTAATAAGTCACAAGTTGTCAGGGTTCTCCCTATTTATTACAAGGGTCAATGTACTGTGACTGGTTTTTTCTGTAGGCAAGCAAGGGTGTACAAACTTGAGTTGAAAGGTAAAGGAGGGGCCGCAGCTTGGTAAGACCATGTGGTCACCTTTGCACAGGGCCCACTTCCTAACCTCCCTTTGCACAAAGGGTGTGAGTCATGGTGCCTCTGACATCATCTAAATAGAGAGGAGAAAAAGTGCCATCACACAGAATTGATATCCTATTAGTCGCATAGCATGTGTGTTAATACTACTGGGACTAAGAATATGGTGAGGATAGCCAAAGAGAAGACAATCGGTTGAGGTGTTAATTCCATTGCTGTGCCCTAAAGATTCTCAACCCCCAGCCCCAAAGAAATAGGCAGTGGATGGGGGGAGGGGGGTATCATCTGGTGCAAGCTCACCTCAGTAGCTATGGGATCCCTCCCTGACAGGTGTTCCAGACGGCAAGTGAGCGGGTGGAGGCAGAGGGCCTGGCAGCCCTGCATTCTTTGACTGCCTGTTTGTCTCGCTCTGTGCTGAGAGCTGATGCTGAGGACCTCCTTGACTCCTTCCTTAGCAACATTCTACAGGGTAATGGGACGGTGCAACAGAAGGGGACCATAGAGATAACATCCCTCATATGTAGCCTCCACATGTTCAGTGATTTGGGGGCTGCAACTCTACTTTAAATTGATTAACTCCTAGTTTTCAGGCTTCAAGTCTCCAATAGGGGGTGTCAGGCAACACTGAGCCTATTCCAGGTCTGTGATTTCTCCCTCTCTAGACTGCAGGCACCATTTGTGTGAGCCAGACATGAAACTGGTATGGCCAAGTGCCAAGCTGTTGCAGGCAGCTGCAGGTGCATCTACCCGAGCCTGTGATCACATTACCAGCAATGTACTGCCCTTACTACTGGAACAGTTCCACAAGCACAGTCAGGTAAGGAAACACAGTCTTTGGGAGATGTGAGGAAACCTTGAGTGTTAGGATGGATTCTTTTTCTTAGAGTAATAATGAATCTAGTGGACCCAGGTTAGTCTGGAATTTTCTTGTTAGCTGCTGCTTGTTCTTGTTTATTCTTTCCTGGACTCATTCTTACCTAAAGCAGTAATCCTCCCCAGTTCCAGAGTAGCAGGATTGAAATCCTTTAAACTGCTCTTTGACTCCAGTACTCCTTGAAACATTACAGAGCAACCAGCGGCGGACAATCCTTGAGATGATCCTCGGTTTCCTGAAGGTACAGCCAAAATGGAGTTATGAAGACAAAGGTGAGATCACCTGGGGACTATTGAGCTCTGTAGCCCATAAAAGGCAGAGTGCTTCAGAGAAATGGTCAAGAGCAGTGGTCCTGCTACTTTGAGGTTGTGGCATAGGAGAACACAGAATGGATACAGTCATTTAGTTTTCTAGTGTACTTCCCAGACGGCCACAGTTTGAGTCTTAAAAATCTATCCCAAATATCCTTGTGGGCTGGGAAGGTGGCTCAGTGGTAGAGCGCTTGCCTTGCATGCCTGAGGCTCTGGGTTCGATTCCTCAGCACCACATAAGAAAAAAGCCAGAAGTGGTGCTGTGGCTCAAGTGGCAGAGCACTAGCCTTGAGCTGAAGAGCTGAGGGACAGCGCCCAGGCCCCCCCAAAAAAATATCCTTGTAACTTAACTTCTGTCTCTCCCTAGATGAAAGGCCTCTGAGTAGCTTCAAGGACCAGTTGTGTTCACTGGTATTCATGGCTCTAACAGACCCCAGCAGCCAGCTGCAACTTGTTGGCATCAGGACACTTACAGTCTTGGGGTCACAGCCAGGTACATCTTAAGGGAAAGGGAGAAGATAATGTTTTCTGTTCTCAGTGAAGAGAAACTTCAATCCCTTGTTCTCATGGCAAAACTGGATGATTGATTTGGAACTTCTAATGAGATTTTTGGAAGGATTATGGTAGCTGCAAATGAAGAAAGATGAGGTCCATGTTCCCTTCTCTCAACAGATCTCCTATCATCTGTGGATTTGGAGCTGGCAGTGGGTCATCTGTACAGACTGAGCTTCCTAGAGCAGGATTCCCAGAGTTGGTAAGGATCTAAAGCAGTGGTAAAGAGAATTATTTCCTGCCTCTGTATTGGCAACAGTGATTGCAGCAAGGACCAGGGCTCTGTGCTTCTAACCCTTGTTTTTCTTAGAGAAAGTAAGCTCTGTGTTTGCCTCTACCTGCTAACTGATTGCAAAGATGTAAAACTGCTATCTTTTCTTAGGCATTAAGAAGCCCTTTCCAACTCAGTGGTTAGGTACTGGCATACTGCTTTAGCAAGGTGGCCTAGGCATCCCCACTCCTGTATCAACACATATTGGAAAGAGAACAGTAGGCCCAGGCTCAGCTAATACTCATCTCATTATGTCCTTAGCAGGGTGGCAGCACTAGAGGCATCAGGAACCCTGGCTACTCTCTTCCCTGGGGCCTTCAGCAGCCACCTTGTACCCAAGCTTGCTGAGGAGCTGCACAAAGGTATGTGTGGTTAATTTGTAGCCCAGCCCTTGCCAGCAAGGGTTTGGGGGGGTCTTCATGTTTGCTATTGCATGGAATCTTGTCTCCTTTGCAGAGGAATCAAATTTAGTTAGAGAGGATTGGCACACCAAATGTTCCCGGCATCTGCTCTGTCTGCAAGCTTTGTCAGCTGTTTCCACACACCCCAGCATCGTCAAGGAGACGCTGCCTCTGCTGCTGCAGCATCTCTGGCAGTTGAACAAAGGTAACTACCAGTAATTGTCAAGCAGCTGCTCAGAATGGGCACTCAGGCAGAGTGAAGTTGACACCTTTAGGGGTGCTCTAATTCTTTTTTTTTTTTTTTTTTTTTTTGCCTGTCATTGGGCTTGAACTCAGGACCTGGGCACTGTCCCTGAGGCTCTCTGTGCTCAAGGCTAGCGCTCTCTGTCCCTGAGCCTCTCTGTGCCCAAGGCTAGCGCTCTACATTTGAGTTACAGTGCCACTTCTGGCTTTTTTCTGTTAATGTGGTACTGTTAATGTGGGAATCAAACCCAGGGTTTCATGCATGCTAGGCAAGCACTTTACCACTAAGCCACATTCCCAGCCCAGGGTGCTCTAATTCTAAGAGTGAATGGTAAACTTAAATGACATATAGCAATTGTATATGTAGTGATATTGACACACAATATTTGTTTTGTGGAGTGTCACACTTCAGTAAAATGTTCAGTATGTGAAAAGATCAGGTAAGAGTAATGTGTGTATCATCTCACATATTTGTCATTTCTTGTTACGGGGACATCCAAAGTTTTATGTACTAGTTATTTTGAAATATTCAAATGATTGTTGTCAGCTAAAGGTGTCCTATTGTACTATTGAATATTAGAAGTTATTCCTCCAATCCAGAGGCACCCCTGTACCCAATAGCCATTCAACAGCATTCCCTCTCCAGGCTCTGGTAACCATTATTCAAACACAAAAGCCCGCCTGTAAGCCTAGCTACTCAGGAGGCTGAGATCTGAGAATGGCGGCTTAAAGCAAGCCTGAGCAGGAAAGTCCATGAGACTTATCTCCAATTACCACCAGAAAACACGAAGTGGCACTGTGGCTCAAGTGGTAGAGTGCTCGCCTTGAGCTGAAGAACTGAGGAACAGCGCTCAGGCCCAGAGTTCAAGCCCCACGACCAACCAAAAACAAACAAACATACACACATAAAAGCTGTCTTCTGTAGATACAAAAAACTTTTTTTAAAAATCCTCATGCATGGGCCTTTATCCAGTTGAATCAATCTCTGAGGAGGTTTGGAATTTGAGCAACAGTAATTGTGACCAGATGATTTACATGTGGTTTTCATGTAGGGTCCCCCACTCAAAGGTACAGTGTTCAAAGTAGCCTGTCAGCAACCTGAGCATCATCTAGGAACTCACCAGAAATGCAGTATTTCAGGCTTTCATTGACTTGATCAAAATCTGCATTTGAACAAGAGCCCTGGATAACTCATACCCATCCTCTAGTTTGCTCAGAAGCCATCATGACAGCTGTTGCTACTAGAAATCTGTACATGGTCACCCTGGATTCTCACTAATCTTCATCGCCTACTTTGGACTCCCAGCCCTGTAGAGTAGACCTAGATCTACAGTGTTTGACCCAGTGGAAAGAATTGGAGGTTCAAACTATGGCCTGAGTCTGATTCCTGACTTTGTACTTTTTTTGTGACCCTTGAAAAAACTGATTTATTTCATTGAGCCTGTGTCCTTCCCTGTGAAGTGTAGGAAGTGAGATTTCTAGAGTTGTTTAAAAAACACATGAGAAAGGGCCCAGAGTTGAGGCCCCACGACTTACCAAAAAAAAAAAAAAAAAACTTACAGAGAACATTGGCTTTCTCTCCACACAGGAAATGTGGTTGCAGGAGCCAGTGAAGTTATTGCTATCTGTCAGAGTCTCGATCAGGTGGCAGAAAAATGCCAACAGGACCCTGATTGCTGCTGGTATTTCCATGACACGGCTGTACCTTGCCTGCTTGCCTTGGCTGTACAGGCTTCCATACCAGGTAACTTTCTCCATCTCCTTAGAATTTTGCCTTCCTCTGCCATTGGACAGCACTGCCATCTTCTGGGTATTTGTGGTACTGGGTTCTGTACCTTCTAGTAGTACAGGATAATTTTATAGTACAGAAAGAAGCTGGAACAGTAAAATCCATGAGCCTCTTAACCTTAACCTCCAGTTATTTGCCAAAAAAGCTGGAAGTAGAGCTGTGGCTCAAGTGGCAGAGCAGCAGCCTTGAATTCAGTTCCCAGTAGCAGTAAGCATGCACACACATTTGAAAAAAAAAAGTTCATATTAGCTAACCTCATGTTCTTTTGTTTTAACTATTCCAAGCACTATATGCAGTGTTTCCAAGAGCTCTGTGACCTCAGCTTAACATGAGTGCTATTTCCAGTGCCTTGCTGTTTCAAGAGGACACGTTAAGGACTGCTGCTGAAGCAGGATGTGGAAGCTCACACCTGTAATCTAAGCTACTTGGAAGATAAAGATAGGATATCAGTTTGTGGCCAGCCTGGACGAAAAGTTATTAAGACCCTATAAAAGGGGAGGAAAAAAACCTGGCAGATCATATCAAATCTGTAATCCCAGCTACTCAGAAGGTATAGGTATGCTGATTTCAGTCCAAGGCCAACCTAGGACAAAAGTTTTTTACAAGACTCTTTTTCAGGGCCTAGGAGCTGTTCCTGAGCATTTTTCGCTCAGGGCTAGTGCTCTACCACTTTAAGTCACTTCCAGTTTTTTGCTGGTTCACTGGAGATAGGAATGTCATGGACTTTCCTGCCCAGACTGACTTTGAACGGAGATCCTCAGATCTTAGTCCTGAATAGCTAAGATTACAGCTAAGACTTTTTTGTTGTTGTTGTTGTTGTTGTTGGTCATGGGGCTTGAACTCTGGGCCTGGGCGCTGTCCCTCAGCTCTTCAGCTTAAGATGAGCACACTACCACATTAACTATACCGCCACTTCCGGGTTTCTGGTGTTTTATTGGAGATAAGAGACTCACGGACTTTCCTGCCTAGCTGGCTTTGAACCGTGATCCTCAGATCTCAGCCTCCTGAGTAGCTAGGATTATAGGCGTGAGCCACCGGCACCCGGCATTATTTTTAAGTTAGTCTTAAGCTGGGCACTGGTGACTCACGCCTGTAATCTTAGCTACTCTGGAGGCTGAGATCTGAGGATCATGATTGAAAGCCAGCCTGGGCAGAAAAGTCTATGAGACTCTTTTCTCCAATTAACCACCAGAAAACCGGAAGTGGTGCTGTGGTTCAAGTGGTAGAGTACTAGCCTTGAGCTGAATTGCTGAGGGACAGTGCCCAGGTCCAGAGTTCAAGCCCCATGACTATCTTAAAAATAAACTAAAGCAGAGGAAATGTTACTGTGGCTCAAGTAGTAAAGCACTAGCCTTGAGCACAAAGAGGATCAGGGACAGCTCCCAGACCAGAGGTCAAGCCCCAGGACCAGCAAAAAAAAAAAAAAAAAAAAATAGTTCTGCTTAGCTGGTTGCCGGTGGCTTACACTGTAATCCTTGCTTCGCCGGAGGCCGAGATTTGAGAATTGTGGTTCAAACCAGCCCTGGGCAGGAATGTCTGTGAGACTCTTACCTCCAGTCAACCACCAGAAAACTGGAAGTGACTGTGATTGAAGTGGTAAAGCACTAGCCTTGAGTTGAAGAGCTCAGGGACAGGGGCTGGGAAGATGGCTCAGAGGTAGAGCGCTTGCCTTGCATGCCTGAGGCTCTGGGTTCGATTCCTCAGCACCATATAAGCAAAAAAAGAAAAAAGCCGGAAGTGGCACTGTGGCTCAAGTGGCAGAGCGCTAGCCTTGAGCTGAAGACCTGAGGGACAGCGCCCAGGCCCAGAGTTCAGGCCCCACGACCAGACCAAAAAAAAAAAAAAAAAAAGAAGAGCTCAGGGACAGCACCCAGGCCCAGAGTTCAAGACCCACAACTGACAAAAAAAATTTTAAAAATAGGGTCTGGGAAGATGGCTCAGTGGTAGAGTGCTTGCCTTGCATGCATGAGGCCCTGGGTTCGATTCCTCAGTACCACATAAATAGAAAAGGCTGGAAGTGGCACTGTGGCTCAAGTGGTAGAGTGCTTGCCTTGAGCTAAATTGCTGAGGGACAGTGTCCAGGCTCAGAGTTCAGGCCCCACGACCAACAAAAATAACTAAATAAATGAAAATTAAAATTAAAAAATAAACTAAAGAAGAAAGGACTTGGAATGTGGTTCCGGTGATGAAGCGCTTGCCTAGCAAGTACAAAGCTGAGTTCAAACTCCAGTACCCACCCCCAAAAAACAAAATTGTTGCTAGAGTTGAGCCTGGCATGATGATAAAGCCTTGAACTGATGTGGATTTTTCCCCTCCCTTTTTTTTTTCTTTTTCTTTGTTGGTCCTGCGGCTTAAACTCAGGGCCTGGGCACTATCCCTGAGTTTCTTTTGCTGAAGTCTAGCACTCTACCACTTGAGCCACAGCATCACTTTAGACTTTTTCTGTTTATATGGTACTGAGGTATTGAGCTCAAAGTGGTAGAGCACTAGCCTTGAGCTGAAGGGCTGAGGGACAGCACCCAGGACCAGAGTTCAAGTACCCTGACTGACAAAAAAAAAGTCTCGGGTATTGAGCCCAGGTTTCATGCGTGCTAGGGAAGCACTCTACCACTAAGCCACATTCCCAGGCCATCTTTTTATTTTTGGTAAGGTCTTGCTATGTTGCCCAGTCTGGCCTTTTAACTTGGGAGTCCCTCTGCCTACGCCTCTCTTTTTTTTTCTTTTTTTTCTTTTTTTTTGGGGGGTGGTACTGGCATTTAAGCTCAGGTACTTGTTGCAGGCACTCCACCACTGAGCCATGCCTCTAAGCCCCTTTTGCTTTGTTTATTTTTTAAGATGAGATCTTGCTTCCTACCCAGGCATGTGCCTATAACATTTTTTCCAAGTGTGTGCCACAACATCCAGCTACTTCCCTTGATGAAGTCTTGGGTACTTTTCTGCCTAAGATGGCCTAAATGACAGAGATCTCATGTGTAAACCATAAAACTTCTACTCTCAATTTCCCAAGTAGCTAGGACTTACAGGTGTGACCCACTGGCACCTGGCTTAATTTTTATTTTTGAAGTATACTTGACTTTGTGATTCTATGTATGTGCATGTGTTGGTGTTTTGTTTTTGCAGAGCAGGAACCCTCAGTTATAAGAAAGGTGCTGCTGGAAGATGGGGTCTTGACTGCCATGGCATCTGTCATTGGCACTGCCACCACTCACTTGAGCCCTGAGTGAGTATAATTTGGGGTGTGTCTTGAGCCAAGTAAAATTACTTGAACACTGTCTGTCCTTGTATATAAATGTAGAGGCAGTTATTTGTTTTCTAAGTTTTGCAAACAAAGCAAAAAGGAAATGGCCTTTTTTTTTTTTTGGTCGGTCGTGGGGCTTGAACTCTGGGCCTGGGTGCTGTCCCTCAGCTCTTCAGTTCAAGGTTAGCATTCTACCACTTGAGCTACAGCGACACTTCCAGTTTTCTGGTGGTTTATTGGAGATAAGAGTCTCATGGACTTTCCTGTCTGGACTGGGTTTGAACTGGGATCCTAAGATATCATCCCCTGAGTAGCTAGGATTACAGGCGTAGCCACCATCACCCCCCAGCAGAAGTCTTTTTAACAGTGTTGCAATGGTTCAATGATTTTTGGTTATAGAGCATTTAAAAAATACACATTGTAAAAAAAAAAAATACACATTGTCAGTGCTAATGGCTCACACCTATAATCCTAGCTACTTGGGAGTTTGACACACACACACACACAAACTCTCTCTCTCTCTCTCTCTCTCTCTCTCTCTCTCTCTCTCTCTCTCTCTCTCTCTCTCTCTCTCTCTCTCTCTCTCTCTCTCTCTCTCTCTCTCTCTCTCTCTCTCCCCCCCCCCCCCCCAGAGGGCATGGTGGCTCACAGCTGTAGTCCTAACTACTTAGGAGGCTTGAAAGCTAAGGATCGTGGTTTGAAGCCAGATCAGGCAGAAAAGTTTATCTCCAATAAACTACTCAGAAAAAGCTGAGACATTGTGCCTTAGGTGGTAGAGTGCTAGACTTGAGCACAAGGAGACTTTAGGACAGTACCTAGGCCCTGAGTTCAAACCCTAGGACCAGCAAAAAAAAAAAAAAAAGAAAAGAAAAGAAAAGCTTGTAGTAGAGCTTTGAGCAAAAAAGGCCAGGGATAGCACCCAGGCCCCAGTACCTGCATGAAAGGAAGGAGGGAGGGAGGGAGGGAGGGTGGAGGGAGATGAAAGGAAGGAAGGAAAGAAGGAAGGAAGGAAGGAAGATATTGAGATCCTCACTAGATAATAAGCTAAGACAACAGTGATTTGGTATGTGATTCACTGTGCATAGGTCTGGGCACAGGATGTCTGCCCATTTTTAACTGTTGAATGTTTTATTGGTCAAGACTCAGTGGCCCTAAAATGAACCCCGGATTCAAAGGCACTGCTGTGAGGGAAGGGCTGCTTTGGAATCCTATCTGTGGTAATGCTTAGTACTCTGCCCCCAGGTTAGCTGCTCAGAGTGTTACCCGCATTGTGCCCCTCTTCTTAGATGGCAACACCTCCTTTCTGCCTGAAAACAGCTTCTCAAGCAGATTCCAGCCATTCCAGGTGACAGTTTAATGGATCAGATGGGGAGAATCTTGGAATTCATACCCTTCAAACTTATTTTTAGGACTACTTTGGGATGTAAGGACAGGTTTGATAGGACCCTTCTCCCTTTACAGGATGGCTCCTTGGGGCAGAGGCGGCTGGTTGCACTGCTTATGGCTTTTGTCTGCTCCTTGCCTCGAAATGTAAGTGAACATTTGGGGAGTTGGATCCCATATGACCTCTGGGCTGAAATTTATCACAGGCTAAGCTGATCCTTTGCTTTCCCACTGGGAAAGTTCTTATCCATTTTGGTCCCTGCTGCTACTTTTCTACTGGGTATCTTGAAGCTCAAGTGTTTTCTGGGTCCATTACATGGCCAGGTTTTCTGTAGGTGGAAATCCCTCAACTGAACAGACTCATGCGGGAGCTTTTGTCACTGAGCTGCTGCTACAGTTGCCCATTCTCCGCTACAGCTGCTGCCAAGTGCTTTGCAGGACTCCTCAACAAGCACCCTGCAGGTACTACAATGGGCCTGGGTACAAAGCCCCCTCCCTGTGCTGCTACTGATAAAATCTTCAGGTTCAGTCCTTGTTCTCCTTACAAAAGGAGTTAATTGCCAGGCATTGATGGCTCAAGCCTATAATCCTCACTATTCCAGAGACAGAGCTGAAGATCATAGTTTGAAACCAGCCATGGAAACAACTTTCATCTCCAGTTAACCAACAAAAGGCCATACTGGAGGCATGGTTCCAATGGTAGAATGCCTGCCATGAGTGAAAAGGCCAAGTGAGAGTGTGAGGCCCTAAGTTCAAGCTCAGCACTAGCACACACACAAAAGGAACTTGCTAGTAACGTAATTGGATTTTGGCTGCTTAAGCACTGTCCTTACACAGCCCCTGAGACGAGAGACTTGAGCAAAGCATTAACAGGACCTGAGGGGGTACAAGGAGCATGCTCTGCCTACTTCTGCCATTTTATTCCTACAGTGGCATTATGGTATAGACAATGCTATCGCCCCTGTGCTCTTACACTGGAGCTGTGGCTCAAGAGTGTCAGCTGTGAACACAAAAGTTAAGGGATAGCTTTCAGGCCCTGAGATGAAGTACCAGTGCTGGCACCAAAACTAATCACAGAAAAATATGTGTTATTGCCTCAGTATGTTCTGCTTCCTTTTAGGGCAGCAGCTAGATGAATTCCTCCAGCTGGCTATGGACACAGTGGAGGCCAGCCTGAACCCGGGGCCCTCTCGTAGCCAGGCCTTCACACTGCTGCTCTGGGTAAGGAGGTACACTTGATTCTGGTTACACACAGGCAGCTATGTCAAGCTAAATAAAATATTCCTGGTTGATCCTGAGCCATACATAGCAGCTAACCCTTAGGGTTCTAGGGATGGACTATCAGGTTCTGACATTCTCTCTGCTTTGTATTATAGGTAACCAAGGCTCTAGTACTCAGATACCATCCTCTCAGCTCCTGCCTTACAAATAGAGTAAGTCCTGAAGCAGAACTAGGACCTGAACAGGAACTTTCAGATGCAACTTCATCTCCTGCATTGGTGTTTAAGATTCTTCTTCCTGGTATACTTCAAAGGTTCTCTTTTCTCTAGCTCATGGGCCTCTTGAGTGATCCAGAACTAGGCCCTACAGCTGCTGATGGCTTCTCTCTGCTCATGTCTGACTGCACTGATGTGCTAACTCGTGCTGGCCATGCAGAAGTACGAATCATGTTCCGCCAGCGGTTCTTCACAGATAATGTGCCTGCTCTGGTCCAAGGCTTCCATGCTGCTCCCCAAGGTGAGCAGAATCTGAAAGACCCCAAATATAAACAACTCTCCTTTACTTGGTCACAATCCAAAGTAATTTAAGACCATAAAGCCTAGAACAATACTGTGGCTTATACCTGGAAAGCAAAACCTCCAGATTCTCACTTCACCTTTTTCCTTTGATGGGCATGTCTTGTCTATTCTAAGCTCAAGGGGCCTTGTTTTTATTTCCCACTTCTTTTTGTAGCCTGATGTCCCATCCTATCTTATCAGATATTGGAATTTAATTGTCTTTTTTTTTCCTGCCAGTCCTCAGGCTGGAACTCCGGGCCTGGGCACTGTCCCTGAGCTACTTTTGCTCAAGGTTAGCACTTGTACCACTGAAGCCACAGAGCCATTTCTGCTTATGTGGTAGGCAAGCACTCTGCCCCTAAGCCACATTCCTAGCTCCCCAGAATTTAATTTTGAGACTGAATGCCTAAACCCAGTTTCTTTCCTGATCTTTCCCATTTTTTTTTTTTTAGATGTGAAGCCAAACTACCTGAAGGGTCTGTCTCATGTACTTAATAGGCTGCCCAAGCCTGTGCTCTTGCCAGAACTGCCCACGGTAAGTCTTCCATCTGGCCTCTTAGCCGGGGACAAGGCTGTTTTCCAGTAGTCAGGACTGGAGAGGGGAGGAAGAGAATCAGCAGCATCAAATTGTTGCTTCTATCTGAAATTCTTTCTAGCTCCTTTCCTTGCTACTGGAGGCCCTGTCCTGCCCTGACTCTGTGGTCCAGCTCTCTACCCTCAGCTGCCTTCAGCCTCTTCTACTGGAAGCACCCCAAGTAATGAGTCTTCATATTGACACCTTGGTCACCAAGTTTCTGAACCTCAGCTCCAGCCCTTCCATGGTGCGTTGACCCCGGCACCTCCCCCCCCCCCCCCGCCATCCACCCTACACCCCCTCCTCCTCCTCCATGATGGCCTGTGCGCTGTTCTGGTTTTCTGGTTAATTATAGATAGGACTTTCCTGCCCAGGTTGGCTTTGAACCATAATCCTTAGATCTCAGCCTCCTGAGTAGCTAGGATTACAGGCGTGAGCCACTGGCACGTGGCTGGCACCTTTCTTCTTGGATCTCCCACTCACCTTCTGGTTATGTTACAGGCTGTCCGGATTGCTGCACTTCAGTGTATGCATGCTCTCACTCGCTTGCCTACCCCTGTGGTAAGTACCTCGCCCGTCTATCCTAGCCTGGAAACCAGGCTCAGATGAGATAGAGAAGTGCTTTTTTTGCCTTCTGTTTTGTCTAGTGGGATTAGCCATCCTACTGTATATTATTGAGATGGATTTATCTCAATACAGATACAGGCAGATATTTTTTCCTTGGGCCCAAAATGGAGCCACAAACCCTGACTACTTCAGAACAGAATGGCCATCCTGCCATTTGAGATACTGTGGAATCCCTAAAGAATAGGACCCATTACAGTTGTTGAACATATGTGAGGCTCTGGGTTCAGTCCCTGGCATGAATGCATGTACACACACGCACAGCATATGAAGCACATTTCACTTCAGAATGTGAGTTACACAGTCAGAGAAGCACCATTTCCAGGTGCTAAAGCTGAGCAACACTAAGATTATTTCTTACTCCACAGTTGCTGCCATACAAACCACAGGTGATCCGGGCCTTAGCCAGGCCGCTAGATGACAAGAAGAGACTGGTGCGCAAAGAAGCTGTGTCAGCCAGGGGAGAATGGTGAGTTCTAGGTTACAGGTAAGGTAGGACCAAAATAAACCTCAGTGCTAACGTTGCCAACATTCTTTGTGCTTACAGGTTTCTGTTGGGGAGCCCTGGCAGCTGAGTCCCCAAGCCCCCGTCCTGGTCTACACGCTTCTGACTGACAATCTAACCTAGAATTACCATCAAGCCATTCTGCCCACGGCAAGCAGACTGCTGACCTGTGCTTGTCATTCTCACCAACACAGCACAAGTACTGGGCCTGTTTTCCATGGCTGTACAAAAGAGACAGGAATCCTGATTCCTAACAGATTTGTGAAGTAACTAAACAAGACTACTTATGTTTAAAGAAAGATCTTGGGTTGTAGGGCTCTCCCATTGTATCTTATGTCAGGAGAAGGGAGCTATGCTGTAGAGGGGTGTGTGCAGTTGAGTGTGGCCCTGAGGACCAGGGATAGTGGATGTGTATGTACTGCTGAAGAATAAAAATTTTTTTTGGTAATGAAGCTGTCAGGAATTTCCCCCATCTCACATACACCTCAGTAGCACATAGCCAGGAGGTCTCTGATTGCCTTAGCTACAGAAATAGTCATGATAGAGATTAGCCAAGAATTCTGCGGGGCATCCAGCCCCTCCAAGGATGGACATAGGAGGTAGCACCAGACTACCTCACTAGATTTTCCTTGACCTCCCTTTTTCCCACTCAATAGGCAAAGAGTAGAAAGCTACATATCTTTACAAATCAAATGCCTTTATTTTTGCTCTCTTCAGTAGCATGTGAGAATGGCAGTGACCTCAAGAGCAGGCCGGATGTCTGCCTGCTGAGAAGTCAGGAGGCCCAGCATACTATACCATTGTTTTCCCAGACAGGAAGTGGAAGAGGTGGTAGCTAGCCCCAGTGCTGGACTAGGTCAGACAAGATAAGCCAGTTGCCTGACCCCAAGTCTGGGGCTAGAACTTCTATTTGCCTGAGTAAAAGGACATCAGTCCCAGGAATTCTCTTCATTGTCTCTTGCTTTTATAGTGTCCTGAAGGTTGGTCTGCCTGTGAGATGTCCTTGCATAGGACCGTAAGACAGGCCCAATGGCTCTTTTTGATCAAGGACTCCAAGAAAAGCTGCCCTTGAAGCAGCAGATCAAACACGCATGGCTGACAACCTAGTTTACACTGCCATGACAGAGGCTGAGTGAGCTGTCACCCAAGAAGGGGGCTCCCAGCTCAACCCATTCCCATGGGGCAGGTGATTGGAAGGTAACAGCACCCGGGTGAGCCAATGCCTACAAGAAAAGATAGAAATGTCCCTTGAGTTCTAAGAGTTCATACTGTCCTTCCTATTCATTCTGAAGCAAGTATACATCAAGCACAAAGGTAATGAGAGCTCTTAATTTCTTTCACTAATCTGACCAATATATGTACCTCCTGGGAATTTGAAAACCTTTTGAGGTTTTTATTTTTTATTTTTGGGTCTGGTCGTGGGGCCTGAACTCTGGGCCTGGGCGCTGTCCCTCAGCTCTTCAGCTCAAGGCTAGCGCTCTACCACTTGAGCCACAGCACCACTTCCCGCTTTTTTTTTATTTTCATTTAGCTTATGTGGTGCTGAGGAATCAAACCCAGGGCCTCATGCATGCAAGGCATGCACTCTACCACTGAGCTACCTTCCCAGCCCTAAGGTTCTTATTTTTTGGTGCCAGTCCTTGGGGCTCGAACTCAGGGCTATCACTGAGCTTTAGTCACGGCTAACACTCTACCATTTGAGCTACAGCTCTACTTCTAACTTTCTGGTGGTTAATTGGAGACAAGCCTCAGATTTTCTTGCCTGGCTGGCCTCAAACCTCAATCCTTAGATCCCAGCTTTCTGAGTAACTAGGATTACAGGCATGAGACATAGTTGTTTGTTTGTCTTGAGATTTTTTTTTTGTTTTGAGACCGGATCTTGGTATATAGCCCAAGCTATCCTTGTACTCCTGACTGTCCTGTCTCAAGACTCCCAAAGTGCTGTGATTACAGATGTGTTCCCCTGCCACACCCAGCCCCTTTTGATGATTTGAGCTATTTTCTAAGGGTACTTAGTTCATTTGATTGTTACCCTCAGTGGCTACAGTTAAAGTTAACTTCCCCTTGTCTCGTGGGCTGGGACCTGTCACAAGTAGATTACCTCAGTCTCTCACATTATGGCATGAACTCCAAATACTGTCATATAATTGAGAGGTAGGTGATTGATTGGAGATCATTATGTCCTCCCCAGATGTCCTTTCCTGAGCTTTCTGAGGTTCTCCTCTAGTCCTCTTGAAGCCTTGTTTATATTAACCACTTATGTGGCCTCAAGCCCATCTACTTCAAATGGAAGCAATATTCTCTATTCTTAGAGTCAGCAATCACTAGCCACATGAAACTATCTGAACTCATGAAAATAAAATCCAATTACAAACTCCTTAGTGGTACTAGCCACATTCTATTGCTTCCAGATAGTTCTGTCACCCACCACTAGTGTCTATGCTTTTTAACTTTACCTTCCTGTGTCCACACCCAGGAATATCTTCCAGTTGTCCAAGCAGCCATAGTTGTAGGGATTTCTAAATACCTAGGGCCAAGAAAAATATGTTTCTACAAACATCTTCTATTCAACCCCCCTCGTCTTTGATAGCTAAGTGGGCAGATTCTGGTCTTTTATGATGCTTGTCTGGTCAGCCATGGCCTTTCCTTACAAGATGCATGTTCAGCTGCACACCTGCCCACCCAAACCCTCCACCACACTCACCCTGCCCTTGGCCTGTAACCGACGTCTCTCCTTCTTGTTTATGTGCCTTTCAATGCTAGTCTCACCTCGGCTGATAAGAACGGCATGCCATACAGTTAGGGCACCCAGAGCAAGTGCCACAGAACTAAGAAAAGAAAGGCCAAGATTAGTAGGAGTTAGAACAGGAGGACCTCAGTCTGGAATTGATCTGATTAGTTAAGCCCCATTTTCCTTATATTTTAGTGTATATACATATATATAATTAGAACACATCACGGTAAGCTTAGAAAAATTACGTGGAAAGGAAGGTAGGGAAATAAGTCTGATACTGACGAAAAAAATACTGCTTGGGAGGTAGGGCAGTACAAGCACCAAGGTAGACTGACTGAGGTATCTACTATTCCCTAGCTGTGTGTAATGTGAATCATTCCATCACTCCAGTTTTCATTTTTCCTCCTCTATAAATGCAGTCACCTTCTCTTCAAGTAGGTACAAGGAATAAATGCAGTAGACGCTTAACTTACACTTAACAAGCATGTCATATCCTTAGTGCTTTGTAACCAGGAGTACTGCTGTCCTTGAAAGTCTCTGCCCAAAATGCTGGAAAACGTTCTCTTTACCAATCTCAGTAGACTAAATAGCAGCAGATCACTCAGGGATGAGTTCCTGATACTTCCCCTTCCTTAAAACTAGCAAAACTGAGTTAAATACCTGCACAGGAACCAGAGGTAGACAAGACTCTTGTGGGTTATCCTTTCTCGAAAGGAGAAGATAGGTGGTGGGGTCTGGTGGTAAGTCTAGAAAAAGAAAACAGCAAAGCCTGGCTTCTTTGCTCTGTTAGTCTCCAGCAACTGCCACCAAAGCCCCCAGCAACTACAGGCAGGGAGTGATACAAACCCAGGCAGAGAAATGGGATTAAAGCCACAGAGGAATTAGGAGAGCAGCCAGGTGTATGGGCCAAGCCCGGCAGCACCATCATACCCACAAAACACTGGGCAGAACAGGTTTGGACAAGATTGCAAAACATGAGGTGATAACCCTGGGCCTTAAGGTTGACAACACAAATGGGGCTCCAGGGGAAGCCACTGTAGTCCCTAGCCAGAACTCCTTCACTGCGGCTACATCCTCCAAAAGACCGGACCCACACACAGCATGGGCAAACTGAAAGGGAAAGAACTGAGTTCCACTAAGAATTTGTGAGGGCAGCAGAGGGACAAGCTCAGGATATGCTCAGAATAAGGAGTCTTAAAAAGCACAAAGGAGGATGATCCAGACGTACGGGACAGACATCACTGTCCCGTGGAGCCCCATTACACAGACTTAACAAGGACTCCTGGCTGCTCTGGCTATCAGCAGGGCAGAGTCCAGGCTCAGCCCAGAGGCGATGACAGGATAGATAACAAAAGACTACTCACTTGCCCCTGGGCTACTGAATCTACCAGTGGCAAGGCAGCCTCCCTAAACACTTATGAGCCAATGCTGTTGCAGCCTCTAACCCCTATAATTAAATTAGCAAGGCCCAGTTGCCAGAACAACTCTTAAACCCCCAGGCCTAAGCAGCAGGGGGCAGTGGGGCGGGGTCAGCCCACCTGGTTGCCAACCGCCTGTAGTTTGTTCTTGTCGAGCTGTTTCATTTTCTAAGGGGATGGAAAACAGTGCTGGTTATACTCTCAGGCCTCTAGGATAGGGGTGCTACCAGCCCCCTTCCTTAGGAACAGGTTTCATATCCCAAAGTTCTGCCCTACTAAGCTGCCCTGCTCCTAATCATGGACTTACCTCAATGGCAGCATAGGCCTCCCGGAAAAGATCCCAACTTCCATAGCTGCAATAGACACAGCCCAGAGTCATGAAAAAGCAGAAAGAGAAGAAGTACCGATGATTATAATGGCCCACACAATTGTTTAGCCAGGCTGGTGAAGTGATTTAAGGATAAGATCAAATAATTTCAAGAGATGTTCTTGATTTAAGACATCACCCAAGCAAGAACTATTTTTTTCTGTTATTTTTAAGTAGTTATACAAATGGGTTTCAATTCAACAAGTCAGTTTATTAATACAATGTATCTTGAGATCAGTGTCATTCCTAAGATCTTTTTTTTTTTTCAAAGCCAAGAAAATAGGAAACAGTTTCCCAAGGTTGAGGTGAAAGTCTTCTAGAAAAAGCCACCAGGAAATCATGTAGAATGTGCCTGATACATAGTAACCAGGGTTAGCTATACAGCTGTATGGGACAGCAGAAAGGGGCCTGTGGTTCTATCTGGCACCCCCAGTAGAAGCCATAGATGCCCAGACGCCTCTTTCCACTCAATGGCTGTTACACCACAGCCTACAAAAGGAAGACTTGTACAAGATTCATTGCACCCAGAAAATCCATGTGTCAAAGAGCCTATGAGCCTCCTGCTGCCTCTTGCCCAGAAGATTGTCTGTCCCCATAGCACCTTTCTACTAACTTGTCATGTGCCCAGTGAGTGCTCTTTGTAGGCTGATGTAGAAAACTTGGGTTTGTGGCCACTAACCCTGTACAGTGCTTTGAAGCTTAAAAAAAAAAACAAACCCTGGAACAGAAGAGAGAAAAGGATACGGCAGTGATGATCCATCTTCAGCACACACCTGTGAGGGAGGGACACAGGCTCTGTTACGGTGGCCAAGGTTCTGGAGATGATAGTGCCAATACTTTCCTACAAGGACCAGCATCCTGCTGAGGTGGAAAGGGCACAGACTATGAAGACAGCCAGGCCTTGCTTCAAACCCAGCTCTGCAGTTTATTGTTAGATGATTCTGGACAAGAAACTCACTTCTCGAAGCAGTAATGCCTAACTCACAGGACTACCCTAAAGGACTAGGTGTTAGGAGTTGGACATCACACTGCCTGGGACATGATGGATGCTTCATATCTTAACAAGTTCTAAGGCCAAGTGTTAGCCTAAGATTATAGCAAAAGGGCCACCACTGGGGTTCACAGAGCAAAGCAAAGACCTACCTATTGCAGATGCTGCAGTGATGTGTTCGGGCTGGCTTGGGGTAAATGCACTTCTTACAGATGGAGACTGTGGCAATGTCATTCCTTCCCTGTTTGGAGGGAGAACAACATCATGACTGCTTTTTATGTCTCAAAAGTTTGCAAGGTACTCTCTCTCCCACTCATAGAACTGGCTCCCATAGCCTACAACTCTCCCCCTCCACCCTGTGCCCATAGGGACCCACCTCAGGTGGGTACCCAGGAGGAGTGGTGATGGCCTGGTAGTAATGGAAGACGATGAGGATCAGATTCCAGTGACTATAGAAGAAATGCCAACAGAGTCGTGGCACTGAGTAGGTTTGGAGAATGAGGGGCAGGACACATAGGTAGGCAATGGCCACGATGGAGCCCGTCAGCACAATCACCAGCACCACGAACACCTGCCAACACCAGGGAGCTCAGTTAGACATAATTAAGAGTTACACCTAGAGGAGTCTCGAGTTTCCTTAAGGCTAGGGTCTTGCCTCCAAAGCCTAGTATAGGACTATCAGAGACACTCCCCTCTGCTCCAAAAACCATCCCTTTTTCCTGGGCAACTTTGGCATCCTCACTTACCACCCCAAACCAGCGGATCACGTTGTCCACCAGCCAGTAGACAGGCTCAAAGGCAGCATCAACAGCAGTGTCGCTGCCCCCAAAGGAGTTGTACAGCAGGGAGCTCAGGCAGACCTTGCCATACCGCCATCGTTGTACCAGGCCTCGGAGCAAAGGTGGACAGCGGCGCCTGTAGCCCAGGAGCAGGAGAATACGCAGGCAGAGGCGGGCTGGGCCCAGCAGCAGGCTCCGCTGGACCCGCATGGTTCCTAGGATATTACATCATTGTGAGGATCTAGCTTAAATCCTGCCCATACCTGTATCACCAGTGAGAAGGCCCCAAGACTGAAGTCCTGATAAGGCCAGTCATCAACTGTGGGAAAGAAAAGATTACCTCACTTAAAAATAGAATGTCCAGTACCAATGTCCCAACCACATTACATTGTAGAAGGTAGGAAATGGAATTTTGTTTTTTTTGGGGGGGGGGTCCAGTTATGGGGCCTGAACTCTGGGCCTGGGCACTGTCCCTCAGCTCTTCAGCTCAAAGCTAGCACTCTACCACTTAAGCCACAGCGCCACTTCTGGCTTTTTTCATTTTGCTTATGTGGTGCTAAGGAATCGAACCCAGGGCCTCATGCATGCAAGGCAAGCGCTCTACCACTGAGCCACCTTCCCAGCCCCAGGAAATGGAATTTCTTTTTTTTTTTTTTTTGCCAGTCATGGGGCCTGAACTCTGGGCCTGGGCGCTGTCCCTCAGCTCTTCAGCTCAAGGCTAGCGCTCTACCACTAGAGCCACAGCGCCACTTCCGGCTTTTCTTTTTTCTGTTTATGTGGTGCTGAGGAATCGAACCCAGGGCCTCATGCTCGCAAGGCATGCACTCTACCGCTGAGCTACCTTCCCAGCCCCAGGAAATGGAATTTCTAAGCCACAAAAACATTTACGTTACATCACACTCAAATCCAAACAAGGGTGAGGAAGAGGCAAATGGCTTCAGGTATGTATGGACAGAACACTGGTGGAGCAGAGCCAATATGAACAAAGTTGCCCACCATGTTTTAGTATGGTTACTGTGACAGATTTTTCAGAGTTTCTTGCCTGCCCTGGTCCACCAATTATACAGCATGAGACCCTACACCTAGATCTTCCCTGTTACTGTGTCTTAGCTAAAGATCTTCCTATTCCCTGTAGGCTTAGGTTACAAGCCAGCGACAGCTTGGTAGCAGGAGATTGTGTGTCTCCTGTCAGGGCAGCCAGCCACCCCTTATATGACATAAGATGCTTTGTCTCCAGTTGCACTCCCAGTTCTACCCCAAGGATGATCCAGCCAAAACAACTTCAAGAATTCAAAGCAGTGGAAGGGGCTTGCTCTCTGTGATAAATTTTCTTTGCTGCACTATAGTTAAGACACTCAAGAACCACCTGCATCTTCAGCTTTTGACCCCAGGCTTCCAAACTCGCCCTCCTAGCTCTCCAGCCCTCTCCATGGCTCCTCTTTAAGTACCCCCATCTCCATGTATTCTCTACCTCCTTCACTCTGTGAGGAGCTCACTATGCAAGCACTGACCAGAACCCCGGATACAGATACTCTAACAGACTCTTTTCATGATAGCTTCATCAGTTCTACAGATTAAAGTCTCTTACCAAAAAAGAATATCTGATTTTCTCCTAGGACAGCCAAGATTTGCTTTGTCCTTAATAACTACTGACTTATTTAAAAGGCAGCTCAAGATACAGCAGAAACTGGAGGAGCCTGCTCTGCCATAGGATGGTTTCAATTCAGTAACTGGAGCAATGTACTCTCCTTGCATCCTGGATCATCCCCACAAAAAAGTATTTCAGAAGAAATACTTAAACACCCTCTTCTACATGCCCTAAAACCTTCAAAAGAAACCAAGCAAATGAGGTATACAGAGAGAGGAAGGGAGAGAGAAGACCAGCATTCAGAAGGCTGAGGTAGGAGGATCAAGAGCTCAATGCCAACTTGGCCATTTTATTGAAATAAAAGCTGGAAGTGACACTGTGGCTCAAGTGGTAGAGTGCTCGCCTTGAGCAAAAGAAGCTCAGGGATAGTGTCAGGCCCTATGTTCAAGCCCCCGGACTGGCAAAAAAAAAAAAAAAGAAAGAAACTAGCCATTGCCATCGCCTCCTAGGAAGTTAAGAGAATTAAAAGGAGTGTAAAAAATAGAAAAAATAAAAATAAACCGGGCAAAACTGTAAGTAAGCACTGGTGGCTCACATCTGTAATCCTAGCTACTCAGGAGGTTGAGATCTGAGGATCTCGGTTCAAAGCCAGCTCAGGCAGGAAAGTCCCTGAGACTCTTATCTCCAATAAAACCACTAGAAAACCAGAAGTGGTGCTGTGGCTCAAGCGACTGAGCCCTCGCCTTGAGCTGAAGAGCACAAGGACAGCACCCAAGCCCAGAGTTCAAGCCCCATGACCGACAACAACAACAAAAAGCTCGGGTAAACCTTCTTTGAGTTGTACTCCTATTGTTTGGAACCATGATTTGGGTAAAGCATACATTTTTAAAATAGCAGTCATAATCAAATAAAAGGTCAGAGCCAGTCACCAGTAACTCCTGCCTATAATCCTAGCTGCCCAGCAGGCTAAGATTTGAGGATCACAGTTCAAAACCAGCCTTGGCAGGAAAGTCCATCTCCAATTAACCACCAAAAAGCCAGAAGCAGAGCTGTAACTAAAGTGGTAGAGCACTAGCCTTGAGCAAAAAAAAAAAAAAAAATCTCAGGGACAGCACCCAGGCTCTAAGTTCAAGCCCCAAACCAGCACAATAACAATATTTTTTTTCTTCTCTCTCCTTTCTGACAGAAGAGAACTGACTGCCCCACAACAAATCTAGATAACTTTTGGACTATTCACTCCACCTATACATTCTCTTGCTGGGGATATTGAAAAATATCCTATTTGCTAAAATATTTCTTATAGCAGAACACTGTGTAAATCAGATGCATTCCCTCATTAGTAATAAACACTAATTCATGCCTCAGAGCCAGAGCCACCACACCTAGTCAAAAAAACTCCTCAGATTCTCTCCTTTTCAGATTATTCTCAACTACCTCCTGAATTCCTGAGCTCTACAAGAAATGCCTATCTCAAAGACTAGATTCTCATATATCTGCTTATATCATGCCAGAACTCAATCTCCCTGTATTCCTATCCAATGAGGAATAGGAAAAAAATATTTAGGTCCCTCCAGCATTAATATGATTGTATAATATATAAATATGTGTGTATTATGTATGTATATATATTTACATACACACACTTGGCATGGTATAAATAAAATGTTTATAAAGTAGTTAAAACAATACCTGGCTCATGGATGTAGTCAATAAATATTTGTTGAATGAATGACCTAGAGAGATGCAGAAGTGGAAAGTGGTCAGATGTCTATCTGTTCTACAAATACCATCAAGGGTACGTCTGCCAATGTGATAACACTAAAGTGTTTGCTCCTATCATTCTTCCTAATTAATAAAGAGAGAAAAAGAAACTGTTATTAGAATCCTAACACTAAAGAGCTGGAAGGCACTTTTACGAAACAAGTGCAAACAGAACTCAACCCAAACATGTGAAACAAAAAAGCTTAGCGTCATAGAGTGAGCCTAGTGTGAAACCAGGCCTCTCCTCTAACTTTAGCTAATTGGGATATGGCGGATAGGGAGAATGGGGGATTTGTTATCAGTGGACCATATCTGAAACATTTAATCTCAGGAAACAGATAAGCAAAACTCAATTATGTGTTTAGGGAGGGAGAGTTAACAGGGGAGTGAAAAAACAAAGCATAGTTCTCCTAGTACCCCAAATGCAAACTCAAACTAGTCCCATCCCTCAATAGAGCCCGCAGGCCATCATGGCCATCTGCCACCAGATTAGAGATTGCAGGTCACAGAACTACCCTCATCCCAGAGCTCTAAATCACCATCTGTTTCCCAAGGGAAAAACTGATTGACAGGGAGGGAAGGGGACAAGAGGGAAGAATAGATTCCAAAGCTACCAGAAGGCAGATGAAACAGATCAAAGTCGTGGCAAATTTCATCTGGACAAAGATGCTCTCAGGATGTTTCCATCTCAAGCAGATGTCAGATATCAGTAAAGAGCAGTATTATTCATGTGCAGACTTTCCTTCTGGGCAAACGAGAAAAAAAAAAAAGGAATAGTAATTTTATCTTAGGAATGTTCAGCCAAAGTTGAAGGGTCCACCAACTACGAGCGCGGGCTGCAAGACAGGAAGCTGCAGTTGCAAAAACCAGGAAAAGGTTGTCTCCACGACGGCATTGTGGCCAAAGCTCCAAGGGACTGGAGGCAAAAAATTAAGAAAAATAAATTAGGTTCGAGTTTCTCGAGAGTTTGGCCAAACCAAACTTTGGATGTGAGTTGTCGGACCTGTGAAATGGGCCAGTTGTGCCTGGCTGACTTCCTCCTGCCTCTGAGGATTACCCCAGCCTTGAGGGTGCGCTCTGCCGGAGCCGGGCCGGGCACGGAAGGGAGTGGGCACTGCAGGGCGAGTCCAAGGGAGCACAGAATCTGGACTTGCCTCGAGGCCCTGAGACAGGGCCTGACCCTAGAAAAAGGGACTAGGATGGGGAGCACGGGCCGAATCTTCTCCCTTACCTGCCGCCTGCCAACGCTTCAAGCAGCCAAATTGAGCCCCGCAGCCTCTGCTGTCACTCACAGCCCCTTCCTCCAGCTCAGCGCCCCGGGCGGGCCGGACTCAAGCCGACCCACCATAGCCCGCCGCTCTGAGCCACAGAGGGTGGACCCGGACCCGCCGCCAGCCCATCCTCAACCTCCAGCCAAAGGCGCAAGCCCGGGAGCCTCAAGTCCCGCCCCTAGATTTGTCCCGGTGCCACCTGGGAAATGAAGTCTTCTCTCAAGGAGGCGCGCGCGCCGACCACGTGACAACGTTAACCAATTATCGCGGTTCTTACTGCAGTACTGCGCCTAAAGGTGACCAATGGGAAGTTATCTCAGGCTTCACAGGGTGTGGAACGACGGCAGTCATGGCGCCACCCGTGAGATACTGTATTCCAGGTAAGTGAGTGATTCCCGCACGAAGTTCTGGAAAAATTCCTGACAGGCAGGAAGGCTGGATGATCAGCAGCTTCTGGAAGCCTGTGTCCGATGCAGCGTTCTTTCTTCAGGCGAACGTCTGTGCAACTTGGAGGAAGCCAGCCCGGGCAGCGGTACCTACACCCGGCACGGCTACATTTTTTCGTCGCTTGTCGGCTGCCTGACGAAGACCAGCGAGAACGGCGCGGTAAACGACTTTCCTTCTCTCTTGATGCCGTGTCTGTCTGTCTGTCTGTCTGTGACTGCACAGGTCCTGGGGCTGTAATGATACTGTCTTTCTCTTAAGCTGCCGTTGAGTTCTGGCCCTTAGGCACGAGCACTGCGGACGCGTCTTGAGTACTCCTTCGATTGAATGGTTTGTTCTCCGTTTCTCCTAGCTGTGATCGCGGCTGCTGTGCCCTGAGCAGCCACACACATCTATCTGCTCAACTGATGTCGCTTGATTGTGCTGGTGACGCTCGGGAACGTGGATAGGAAAAAGAACAGACGAAAGTTGAGATTAGTCCAGCCTAGCAGTGAGATGAGACCTATCTAATTACCAAACTCCACTGTCTCCTCTGACTTCATCTGGCCCTGCTGGCAGCTTTGAAAATCGCTAATGCACCAAACTGTCTCCTTCCCCAGACCCCTTTATGCACTTGCCATCCAGATAGACCACTCCCTTCTCGTTAACCTATCTATGCAACTCTTACTTCTTTCATATAGCCTCTCAGAGAAGCTCCTCTAAATGCACTGGTTAAGGAAAGGGGGGTTGTGTTGAAAGGAATAGTTTTGTTAAACACTCAAAAAGACTTGTATCTGTCTCCTTCCAAGCATTTAAAAACTAAACAGTTGGTCATATTTTCCCACTAGTCTCTTCCTCTACTAGACTTTAAATTCAATGAGGGGTGGTGGTGTGTGACTGTAATTAGTCCTAGCTACTCAGGAAACTAAGGCAAGAGGTTCTCTGGAGTTGGAGGCCAACCTGATCCTGCTGAGAAAGAAGAGGTGAAAACAGGAAAAGAAGGGAAAGAATAGAATGAACGAAGGAGAAAAGAGGTGTGTGTGTGTGTGTGTCCATGTGTGCATGTATGTGTATGTATGTGTGTGTAGGTACTGAAGGTAGAACTTGGAGCCTGGATGCTGTCCTTTAGCTGTCCTTTTTTTTTGGGGGGGGGTCCGATCGTGGGGCCTGAACTCTGGGTCTGGGCACTGTCCCTTAGCTCTTCAGCTCAAGGCTAGCGCTCTACCACTTGAGCCACAGCGCCACTTCCAGCTTTTTTCTTTTCGCTTATGTGGTGCTGAGGAATCAAACCCAGGGCCTCAGGCATGCAAGGCAAGCACTCTACCACTGAGCCACCTTCCCTGCCCCTCCTTTAGCTTTTTTTGTTCAAGGCTGTTCTACCTTTTCAGCCACAGCTCTACTTCCAGAATTTTGGTTGTTAATTAGAGGTAAGAATCTAATGAACATTTTTGCCCAGGCAAGCTTCCAACCTTGATCTCAGCCTTCATATCTCCAACCTTCAGATCTCAGCCTCCCGCATAGCTAGGATTACACCAATGCCAGGCTGAAAAGACATGTATTTGGAAATTCTGTGCAATAAAATAGAAGCATTATAACTTTGGAGGAAGACTCCAGTTATCCATGGTTACAGACAATATGGTTGTATATCAAGAAATCCCAAGAATATCACCAAAACACAGAACAATCCGGAATGACTAGAGAATTACAGTAGCATTGGGGAGAGGTGTGCTGGAATTGAATCCAGGACCTTAAATGTGTATGTATGTGTGTGTAGGTACTGAAGGTAGAACTTGGAGCCTGGATGCTGTCCTTTAGCTGTTCTTTTTTGAGGGGGGTCCGATCGTGGGGCCTGAACTCTGGATCTGGGCACTGTCCCTCAGCTCTTCAGCTCAAGGCTAGCGCACTACCACTTGAGCCACAGCGCCACTTCCAGCTTTTTTCTTTTCGCTTATGTGGTGCTGAGGAATCGAACCCAGGGCCTCAGGCATGCAAGGCAAGCACTCTACCACTGAGCCACCTTCCCTGCCCCTCCTTTAGCTTTTTTTGTTCAAAGCTGTTCTACCTTTTCAGCCACAGCTCTACTTCCAGAATTTTGGTTGTTAATTAGAGGTAAGAATCTTATGAACATTTTTGGCGAGGCAAGCTTCCAACCTTGATCTCAGCCTTCAGATCTCAGCCTCCTGCATAGCTAGGATTACACCAATGCCAGGCTGAAAAGACATGTATTTGGAAATTCTGTGCAATAAAATAGAAGCATTATAACTTTGGAGGAAGACTCCAGTTATCCATGGTTACAGACAATATGGTTGTATATCAAGAAATCCTAAGAATATCACCAAAACACAGAACAATCCGGAATGACTAGAGAATTACAGTAGCATTGGGGAGAGGTGTGCTGGAATTGAATCCAGGACCTTAAATGTGTATGTATGTGTGTGTAGGTACTGAAGGTAGAACTTGGAGCCTGGATGCTGTCCTTTAGCTGTTCTTTTTTCGGGGGGGTCCGATCGTGGGGCCTGAACTCTGGATCTGGGCACTGTCCCTCAGCTCTTCAGCTCAAGGCTAGCGCTCTACCACTTGAGCCACAGCGCCACTTCCAGCTTTTTTCTTTTCGCTTATGTGGTGCTGAGGAATCAAACCCAGGGCCTCAGGCATGCAAGGCAAGCACTCTACCACTGAGCCACCTTCCCTGCCCCTCCTTTAGCTTTTTTTGTTCAAGGCTGTTCTACCTTTTCAGCCACAGCTCTACTTCCAGAATTTTGGTTGTTAATTAGAGGTAAGAATCTTATGAACATTTTTGGCCAGGCAAGCTTCCAACCTTGATCTCAGCCTTCAGATCTCAGCCTCCTGCATAGCTAGGATTACACCAATGCCAGGCTGAAAAGACATGTATTTGGAAATTCTGTGCAATAAAATAGAAGCATTATAACTTTGGAGGAAGACTCCAGTTATCCATGGTTACAGACAATATGGTTGTATATCAAGAAATCCTAAGAATATCACCAAAACACAGAACAATCCGGAATGACTAGAGAATTACAGTAGCATTGGGGAGAGGTGTGCTGGAATTGAATCCAGGACCTTAAATGTGTATGTATGTGTGTGTAGGTACTGAAGGTAGAACTTGGAGCCTGGATGCTGTCCTTTAGCTGTTCTTTTTTGAGGGGGGTCCGATCGTGGGGCCTGAACTCTGGATCTGGGCACTGTCCCTCAGCTCTTCAGCTCAAGGCTAGCGCTCTACCACTTGAGCCACAGCGCCACTTCCAGCTTTTTTCTTTTCGCTTATGTGGTGCTGAGGAATCGAACCCAGGGCCTCAGGCATGCAAGGCAAGCACTCTACCACTGAGCCACCTTCCCTGCCCCTCCTTTAGCTTTTTTTGTTCAAAGCTGTTCTACCTTTTCAGCCACAGCTCTACTTCCAGAATTTTGGTTGTTAATTAGAGGTAAGAATCTTATGAACATTTTTGGCGAGGCAAGCTTCCAACCTTGATCTCAGCCTTCAGATCTCACCCTCCTGCATAGCTAGGATTACACCAATGCCAGGCTGAAAAGACATGTATTTGGAAATTCTGTGCAATAAAATAGAAGCATTATAACTTTGGAGGAAGACTCCAGTTATCCATGGTTACAGACAATATGGTTGTATATCAAGAAATCCCAAGAATATCACCAAAACACAGAACAATCCGGAATGACTAGAGAATTACAGTAGCATTGGGGAGAGGTGTGCTGGAATTGAATCCAGGACCTTAAATGTGTATGTATGTGTGTGTAGGTACTGAAGGTAGAACTTGGAGCCTGGATGCTGTCCTTTAGCTGTTCTTTTTTGGGGGGGGTCCGATCGTGGGGCCTGAACTCTGGATCTGGGCACTGTCCCTCAGCTCTTCAGCTCAAGGCTAGCGCTCTACCACTTGAGCCACAGCGCCACTTCCAGCTTTTTTCTTTTCGCTTATGTGGTGCTGAGGAATCGAACCCAGGGCCTCAGGCATGCAAGGCAAGCACTCTACCACTGAGCCACCTTCCCTGCCCCTCCTTTAGCTTTTTTTGTTCAAGGCTGTTCTACCTTTTCAGCCACAGCTCTACTTCCAGAATTTTGGTTGTTAATTAGAGGTAAGAATCTTATGAACATTTTTGGCGAGGCAAGCTTCCAACCTTGATCTCAGCCTTCAGATCTCAGCCTCCTGCATAGCTAGGATTACACCAATGCCAGGCTGAAAAGACATGTATTTGGAAATTCTGTGCAATAAAATAGAAGCATTATAACTTTGGAGGAAGACTCCAGTTATCCATGGTTACAGACAATATGGTTGTATATCAAGAAATCCTAAGAATATCACCAAAACACAGAACAATCCGGAATGACTAGAGAATTACAGTAGCATTGGGGAGAGGTGTGCTGGAATTGAATCCAGGACCTTAAATGTGTATGTATGTGTGTGTAGGTACTGAAGGTAGAACTTGGAGCCTGGATGCTGTCCTTTAGCTGTTCTTTTTTGGGGGGGGTCCGATCGTGGGGCCTGAACTCTGGATCTGGGCACTGTCCCTCAGCTCTTCAGCTCAAGGCTAGCGCTCTACCACTTGAGCCACAGCGCCACTTCCAGCTTTTTTCTTTTCGCTTATGTGGTGCTGAGGAATCGAACCCAGGGCCTCAGGCATGCAAGGCAAGCACTCTACCACTGAGCCACCTTCCCTGCCCCTCCTTTAGCTTTTTTTGTTCAAGGCTGTTCTACCTTTTCAGCCACAGCTCTACTTCCAGAATTTTGGTTGTTAATTAGAGGTAAGAATCTTATGAACATTTTTGGCGAGGCAAGCTTCCAACCTTGATCTCAGCCTTCAGATCTCAGCCTCCTGCATAGCTAGGATTACACCAATGCCAGGCTGAAAAGACATGTATTTGGAAATTCTGTGCAATAAAATAGAAGCATTATAACTTTGGAGGAAGACTCCAGTTATCCATGGTTACAGACAATATGGTTGTATATCAAGAAATCCTAAGAATATCACCAAAACACAGAACAATCCGGAATGACTAGAGAATTACAGTAGCATTGGGGGGAGGTGTGCTGGAATTGAATCCAGGACCTTAAACATGCCAGGCAAATACTTTACCACTTGAACTGCACTACCCAACCTTTTACTTTTATTTTTGAGACAGGATCTTGTCACTGCTTTTTCCCAGGTTGGCCTCCAACTCAAGATGATCTTGCTTCTACAACTGGGATTACAATCATGTACCATCGTACCTAGCTTTTTCAAGCAGCATTCTTCAGTGGCCTCTTGCCCTACTATTTCTTAGAATTTCTGATTTTCTCTGATCTGGAGTATAAATGAATCTTAAAGGTCTATCTACCTTTGTGACCTCAAGGCATTTCTATTTTATGCACAAACCACAAAAGTCTTAGCCAGGACATTCATTTTTTATTCTCTGTATAGCTTCCTGTGGTATCTGTGATGCGAGAGACAGAGTCTCAGTTACTGCCAGATGTGGGAGCTATTGTCACCTGTAAGGTAAGTTTGTCCTAACCTCTGCATTTAGGACACCATTTAGAACTACATGTTCAAAGAGCCATGACCATTCTAGAATTTCATTGTGCCATATGGTAGTTACTTATAATCTTAGTACTTAGAAGATTGAAAGCAAGATCACGAATTCAAGGCTAGGCTAGCCTGAATTCGACCAATCTTCTCTACATAGCAAGATGCTCTCTATCTGAAAGAAAGGGGTGAGGGAGTTAAGGGGAAAAAAAGAGGGGAAAGGGGGATGAAGTTTGTTTCACTAGATTGGACAGGCCTAAAGATTCCTATAATAAACAAGGCCGCCAAATTCAGGCTTACATAGTTCTTTCACTAAGCTGTCTCTTAGAATGTAGTTTCTACTTGTGTCTGAGAAACAGAAGTGCCAGAGGGTGATAAGGAGGACTTTTTTTTTCCCAATGCTCCTGGCTGGTGCTCTACCACTTGAGCCTTGCCTCCATTTCGGGGAGGGAGGGCTTGCTAGTTAATTACTATAAGACTCTTGTGGATTTATCTGCTTGGGTTGATTCTGATACTCTGTACTCATATTTCACCTTCCTGAGTAGTTAGCTAGGATTATAGCTGTAAGCCTCCAGCACCTGGCTTGCATTGGCTATTTCTCAAATAGCTCCTCACTTTGTACCTGGGTCCTCTTTGGACTGCCTCTCCTCATCAGTGGGATGACTCTTGAAATTTTTCTTTTAACTGTATTTTTTTTTTTTTTGTCTTTTCTTTTTTGGTACTGGGGATCGAACCCAGGACGTTGCACTTGCTAGGCAAGCGCTTTGCCACTGAGCTACATCCCAGCCCGAAATTTTTCTTTTGCCAGAGCTGGCCTCAAACTTTAGTCCCTTGATCTTTGCCTCTGAAGTAGCTAGGATTACGGGCTTGAGCCATGCTCTCTGGCAGAAGTGCCTGGGCACTATCCCTGAGCCTCTTTGTGCTCAAGGCTAGCATTCTACCACAACACCACTTCCAGCTTTTTGTGAGTAGTTTATTGGAGATAAGAGTCTCAGCCTTTCCTGCCTGGGCTGGCTTCAAACCACAGTCCTCAAATCTCAGCCTCCTGAATATCTAGATTATAGACATAAACCACCAGTGCCCAACAGAAGCCAGAACTGGGCTTCAGGGCCTGAGCATCATCTCTTTCACTCAAGGCTGGTATTTTACTCAAGTATTTCACTAAAGGCTGGTATTGAGCTATAGCTCTACTTCCACTTCCAGCTTTTTGGTGGTTAATTGGAGATGAGAGTCTCACACACTTTCCTGTCTCAGCTGGCTTTGAACCACAGTCCTCAGATCTCAGCCTCCTACGTAGCTAGGATTACAAGTTTGTTAACCTCCAGCACTTGTTTTTGCTTACCCCCTCCCCAACACTGTCCCTGAGCTTCTTTTGCTCAAGGCTAGCACTCTACCACTTGAGCCACAACACCGCTTCTTTTTCTGATTATGTGATATTAAGGAATCAAACTTGGGGCTTCATGTGTGCTAGGCAAGCACTCTATCAGTAGGCCATATTCCCAGCTCAGTTTTATTTTTGAACATCTAACTTGATACGTTTTTGAGAAGCAAAAGTTTTTCTCTTGTATTTCTATTAAATTTAAAATCTTCTAGGAGACAGAAGACTCCTTCTTTGGGAGGAGATACAAACTAATGCTATACTGATGAGTAACGCATTATTACTAACACTACCTTCTGCCAGATTAAGCTAATTTGTAACTCTCAGTTTCTTTGTTTTATAACTAAAGAAAATCTTATGTGTTGCACTGAAAATAGCTGCTGAGGCAGTGCTTCAAATGTCATGTAGCAGCTGAAACTTTTTTTTTAAGGCAGTACTTAGTTTGAACTCACTTATTATGTGGGTGTTCTAGTATTTGAGCCTCACACCTCACCTTGAAATGTAAATTTAAATCTCTCCATTATCCAGGCCTCCAAATAAACCTGTTAAAGGATTGTTTTTGTTTTTGTTTTGTCCGTCGTGGGGCTTGAACTCAGGGCCTGGGCACTGTCCCTAAGCTTCTTTGGCTCAAGGCTACTCCTCTAGGACTTTGAGCCACAGCATCAGTTCCAGGTTTCAGGTGGTTAATTGGAGATGAGAGTCTCATGGACCTGCTTGGGCTGGCTTCAAACTGCAATCCTCAGGTTTCAGCCTCCTGAGTAGCTAGGATTACAGGCCTGAGCAACCAGCACCTTGCCTTAAAGGTCTGTTTTTACTATGCCTATTATCTATTTGTTTTAGAATTATGTGCTTGTTTTTTTTTTATTTTGATAAATACTATATGATCAGAGGCACAAATGGATTGCACCTTTGTGTTACTCTTAAGGTTTAATTTTTAATTTTTGAAACAGATTGTCACTAAGTTGATGAGCCTTGTCTCTAACTCTCTACAAAGCCTAAATGGGCTCAACCACCGAACTAACTAGGATTATTGTACAGGTATGCATGAGCACACCCAGTTTAGACGTGTTTCTTAAAACAGTTGCTAATGAATGCTCTGATGTTAACTCTTCTCTATTCCACAGGTCTCTAGCATCAATTCACGTTTTGCCAAAGTACATATCCTCTATGTGGGATCCACACCACTTAAGAATTCTTTTCGAGGAACTATTCGGTAAGAAATAGGCTTGTCTTCACTGGCCTCAGCATCTACCATGAGACAAGGATAGTGGAAGAGACTAGATTCCCATTTATACTTCCATTCTCCCTTATACTATCCAAAGAAAATATGCTAGAAGTTAAGACAGAAAGAGAAGATGAATAGAGGTTTAGCCAGATACTGGTAGCTTACACACCTATAATCCTAGCTACTGAAGAAACAGATCTGAGGATCAAGGTTTGAAACCAACCCAGGCAGGAAAGTCCCTCGGACTCATCACTAATTACCATCAAAAAGCCAGAAGTAGACTTGTGGCTCAAGTGATAGAGCACCAGGCTTGAGTATAAAAGCTAAGGGAGGGCTAGGAAGGTGGCTCAGTGGTAGAGTGCTTGCCTTGCATGCCTGAGGCCCTGGGTTCAATTCCTCAGCACCACATAAGCAAAAAGCTGGAACTGGCGCTGTGGCTCAAGTGGTAGAGCACTAGCCTTCAGCTGAAGAGCTGAGGGACAGTGCCCAGGCCCAGAGTTCAGGACCCACGACCAGACCCAAAAAAAAAAAAAAAAAAAAAGCTAAGGAACAACACTTGTAGGCCATGAATTTGAGCTCTGGTACCAGAATAAAAAATAAATAAATAAATAAGCCTGGCACAGGTGGCTCATACCTGTAATCCTAGCTATTCAGGAGGCTGAGATCTGATATTCGTGGTTCAGAGCCAGCCTTGGTAGGAAAGTCAACAAGACTCATCTCCAGTAAGCCACCAGAAAACCCAAGTGGCACTGTGGCTCAAGTGATAGAGTGCTAACCTTGAGCTGAAGAGCTCTGGAACAGCGCCCAGGCCCAGAGTTCAAGCCCCCACAACCACAAAATAATAATACAATAAAAATAAGCCAGGTGCTGGTGGCTCGCGCCTGTAATCCTAGCTACTCAGGAAGCAGAGACCTGAGGATCACAGTTCTAAGCCAGCATGGGCAGGAAAGTCCATGAGACTCTTACCTCCAATAAACCACTCAGAAAACTGGAAGTGATGCTATGGCTCAAGTGGTAGAGTGCTTGTCTTGAGCTGAAGAGCTCTAGGACAGCGCCCAGGCCCAAAGTTCAAGCCCCACAACCGACCCCCCAAAGAAAAAGTTTCATAACTTTCCTACCTGGGCTGGCTTTGATCTTCAGATCTCAGCCTCCTGAGTAGCTAGGAGCTACTGCTATCCAGCTCAGATAATTAACTTTTAAGGCCCTTTCTGGCTTCAGTATTTTTTTTGGGGGGTAGGGGGGAAGGTCCAGTCATGGGGCCTGAACTCTGGGCCTGGGCGCTGTCCCTCAGCTCTTCAGCTCAAGCTTAGCATTCTACCACTTGAGCCATAGTGCCACTTCCGGCTTTTTTTCTTTTTGCTTATGTGGTGCTGAAGAATCGAACCCAGGGCCTCAGGCATGCAAGGCAAGCACTCTACCACTAAGCCACCTTCCCAGCCCCATGGCTTCAGGATTTTATGTGGTTCTGTGTTGCCTCTCTTCACATTCTCCGGAGGCAACAGTGTTCCTCATCTTTTCCTGAAAAATCCGATCTGCTTGTCCTGACTCATGTATCATTACTACTGTCCTGTAATCCTAGAACGGGCAAAAGTTGTTTTCTCTTCTCAGTGCACATCGAGGAGACCTTTCCACCCTTCATCCTGTGGTAGCACCTGGGCGCCCATCTTGGCTTATTCTGTCTTCTCTTATAGCTTTTTAGTTTGCTAGGAATCTGCAAGATTATTCTTTCTCACAGTTAATCTTTCTGTTACTTTTTTTTTTTTTTTTAATAGGAAAGAAGATGTCCGAGCAACTGAAAAAGACAAGGTTGTTGGTTGGTTTGTTTTTTTTCCCCACCCCCATGGCTTTAGGAATTACTTCTCAATTATTATGCCAGTGAGGGCTGGGATCGTAGCTTAGTAGTAGAGCACTTATTTACCATGTTTACAACTCTATTCATTCACAAGGACTGAAAAGAGGGGGAAAAAAAATATCACAGAGAATTTCAAATGTCTATGGGAATGTGGAATGTAGAAATTAATTCCTTTCCTGCTGTAGCATATAAAGCCTCACTATTCCTCTCTCGACATTTTTTTCGTTCATTTCTCTTTGAGACAGCATCTTGCTATGTAGCCAGCCTATACTGGTCCAGAACTCATCTTCCTGTTTTGGTCTTCCAGGTGATAGGTTTATGTGCCATCGTGCCCAGCTATCTTTTGCTCTTTCCTCAGATTTACCCTGGGCTTTTTTTTTTTTTTTTTTTTTTTTTTTGTCGGTCGTGGGGCTTGAACTCTGGGCCTGGGCCCTGTCCCTCAGCTCTTCAGCTCAAGGTGAGTGCTCTACCACTTGAGCTACAGCGCCACTTCCGGTTTTCTGGTGGTTTATTGGAGATAGGAGTCTCATGGACTTTCCTGCCCGGGCTGGCTTTGAACCGTGATCCTCTGATCTCAGCCTCCTGAGTAGCTAGGATTACAGGCGTGAGCCACCAGCGCCCGGCTACCCTGGGCTTTTTCAAAACCAACTATAGTGCCTTTTGTACAAATCAGATTGCTGATTAAGTTACTTAATTAAAAGTCTTTAATTTAGAGGAGCAAGTGAAGTCTTCACTGACTTGAGTAATACTGACATCCACCAGCAGGATTAGAAAGCAGACTGATATAACTGTAACCTCTCTGTAGTAATAGCCTTTTTTTTTTAAGAATAAAGAATTGAAATAAAAAATTCCTAAACCTAACAAAGTAGATTGGCTCTACTGTGAGGAAAGGGGGATGATTAATAATTTTCATGTAGACTTAATCAATAGCTTTCACTTATCACTGTTGTTCTTCCTTTGCAGGTTGAAATTTATAAGAGTTTCCGTCCAGGTGACATTGTCTTAGCTAAAGTGGTATCCTTTATTCTAACAGATTTCTGGCTCTTTGTCAAAAGAAATAGAGGTAGAAAAAGAACTCAAGTGGCTATAGGTAAGGAAGAACTAAAACCCATCATTTTCCTTCACAAGTGTTTTGCTAGATCTCCCTAGGAGATGCACAATCTAACTACCTGCTGACCACTGCCGAAAATGAGCTGGGAGTGGTGGTAGCCCACAGTGAATCAGGTGAGTTGGTCTATGATCTGCTCCTAAGTTTTTACTGGAAATTGTCGTTTGATGTTAATCCATTGTTATTCCTTGACCTCTTAATTATTTAGAAAGCATTGAAGTATGAATAGTGACTTGTGAATAGAACAAAAGATTTGGTCCCCTACAACTGTTATCTAGGGATGGAGTTGCAGTTAAGTGTGACAGAGCACTTGCCCAGTATGCATGAGACCCTTCCTGGACTTGACCCTCAAAAACAAAATACCAGTGATGCCTTAGCTTTGTTTGCACACTGATGAAATTGCATATCCCAGGGGCTGGGAAGGTGGCTCAGTGGTAGAGCGCTTGCCTTGCATGCATGAGGCCCTGGGTTCAATTCCCCAGAACCACATAAGCAAAAAGAAAAAAAGCCAGAAGTGGCGTGGTGGCTCAAGTGGTAGAGCGCTAGCCTTGAGCTGAAGAGCTGAGGAACAGCGCCCAGGCCCAGAGTTCAGGCCCCACGACCGGACCCAAAAAAAAAAAAAAAGAAATTGCATATCCCAGAATATGTCTGCAATTGCAATATTTTCCTAAATCTAAAGAAACAATCCATATTCTCTGGGTGAGGTGGGTTTCACTAGGTGAAACTTTTCAGTGTTAGGGATTGAATTCAGGCTTTATGCACAGTCAGCACTCTGTCACTGAACTACATCCCAACCTGACACTTCAGTTGCATATCCAGCTGAAAATGGGTCTCAAGGAAGCATATGGATCCCAGCTCCAACACTCCCCTTTTCCTTCTAGGTGTCCAGATGGTTCCCATCAGCTGGTGTGAGATGCAGTGCCCTAAGACCCACACTAAGGAATTCCGGAAAGTGGCCCGAGTACAGCCTGAATTCTTGCAGACTTAAGCACCTTTTACCCCAAGGAGGGGGTAAGCTATTTCCAAGGATACATGCATAAAGATATCAAGACGTCATGGTCTTCATTCAGATGGCTAAGATCAATCAGCATCTACCTCTAGAAAAAGCTGCTAGAAATTTGTTCAGAAATTTGGAACACTATTCTTATGAACATCTTAGTGAAATTTCGCCCTTGAGTGGTGAAAATTATCCTTTGGAGGTAGCAGCAAACTCAGTGATGTTGGAAATAGCCTATTCCTTTTGATAGTCCTTACATTTTTTTAACTATGACCAAGAAATTTTACCAATTTCTGTTGTCTGATTAGTTGTCTCAAGTTCCTACGTGCTTTCACTTTCTAGGTGCCAAGCACTGGGTCAGGTACTACACATCCCTCACATACATTATGCTTTAGTGAGAGTAACGGGCATGTGGTAATCCAGATAGTTCTGAATGTGAGTAGTCCTGAAAAGTGGTACAAACAATATATTAATAGAGTGGTACCCCCAATAAGTGTTAAGTATGAATTGAAAAGTAGGACAGCCAGGTGGCGATGGCTCATCATGCTGAGACCTGAGGATAGCCGTTCAAAGCCAGCCCAGGCAGGAAAGCCTGTGAGACTTTTAGCTCCAATTAACCACCAAAAAGCCAGAAGTGGAGCTTGGCTCAAGTGGTAAATCTCTAACTACCTTGAGCAACAAAGCTTAAGAACAGTGTCCAGGCAGAGTTCAAGCCCCAGGATGGGCACAAAAAAAAAGGAAAGAAAGTACAAAGTACAGGGCTGGGAAGGTGGCTCAGTGGGAGAGTGCTTGCTCTGCATGCATGAGGCCCTGGTTTGATTCAACACCACATAAGCAGAAAAAGCCAGAAGTGGCGCTGTGGCTCTAGTGGTAGAGTGCTAGCCTTCAGCTGAAGAGCTGAGGGACAGTGCCCAGGCCCAGAGTTCAGGCCCCATGACCAACCAAAAAGAAAAAAATAAAGTACTAGAAGCTCCACACTCAAGTGCTGTCAGAATGTAATAGTTGCTCTGAAACTCAAATGTGTCATAAAGGCATTAGAGGCATCAAAGCAAGAGGTATAATACATCACACAATGAAATATTGCACATCACTCCTTTTATTACACTGATCTGGAAAAAGACTGAGTAATTATGCTCAAAATAAGTATAGGGTCCATGTGGCAGAGCCAAGCAACTGGAACATGATTCAGAACCAGACAGTGAAACACTTGCACAATTAAGAGGAATTTCACTGCCACAGAACAAGGCAGGAAGGGTTTAAGTAGAAACAGGAAGCATTCCTGTCCTCAGAGACCAAGAAGCTTTCCCATATTGGTGTGAGGAATGGCTTATCTTCTGATGACCACATGTGTGACTATTTCAACTGTCACTAAAAACCCTTATGTGTTTTTATTCAGTGTTTTTTAATAGATATATATATATCTATTAAAATATATATATATATTTACCCTTTTTTATTGTAAAAGTGAATATAACACAAAAAGTGTAGTTCAGGATTGATCCCAACCATCTGGAGCCAGCACCTCTGGAGTCAGGAGGAAATAGCTGTTTTGAATTCACCGTGCAGGACACTTTCACCTTCTACTGGAATGACTCAAGCCTACTCAACAGCGACCTGATGATCAGAGCTTAGCACTGGGTCCTGGCTCACAATGAACTCTGGCTTCCTACTGGTCATACCATGGCAGGGTTCCTGCCTAACCACTATTCAAGCAGGTCCTTAGTAAACAAAGGACTAGGAAAAACTGGAATTACTATCACTCAACCCTCCTAAATATAAAAGGAACCTTCCCTGGGCTCAGGCAGCAAACCTGCACCCCAAAGGTGCCATTCTGACTAGATTCTATGAAGGGAGTGGTGTAAGAGACAATGCTAACAATGAAAATGGGAGCTACTGGTCCCCATCTGCAGTTACCTACAACTTAAGATGTACAGATGTGGCCAGTGTGAGGTGCAAAGGAAGGAATGGGCAGGGAAGGTATTCTGAGGGGTAGCAGTTGGCCTGCTCTCCTTCACTTCTTGGCCTTGCCCTGGGCAGCCACAGCCTCCATGGCCTTACGCACGGTCTCTTCGTCCCCCAGGAACTGCATGGGCTTGATCGGCTTCAGGTTCTTGTCCAGTTCATAGACGATGGGAATACCAGTTGGCAGGTTCAGCTCCATGATGGCCTCTTCAGAGAGACCTGAAAACAGCCACCATGCTCATCAGTGTGTAAAAACACAGGTGTAAAAACCAAGGTGTAAAATTATCACCTTTTCACTGACATCCCTCAGTGACACAGCATTTGGGCAGGAATTAGATCAAGACACTCTAAAATCTGATAGTAATTCTGCTCTGTAGAAATATCCATCCCTCAAGGAGTGACCCCCAGTACCACCAATTTTTCAAGCAACTAAAGTAAAAAAGGAAGACAATAGAAGGTACACAAGGTTCCTAGATGGGTCACCAGCAAATTACAGGAAAAGACTACTCTCCAGATCTACCAAAGTGAGCCCTCAAAGCCCACAGTGAAGCAGGATTTATCTCAGACACCCTTATGTAGTCCATAACACATCTGCCAAAGCCTAGCCCTAAGTTCTCAGGGGTGAAACAACTTAGGATGTAAACTGAGAGATTTGTGAAGATGAGCCAGATTGTGACTAAAGATGTTACTAGTAGGTTTTGATTGGCAAACTTAAAGTCTAGAAGTGGGCATCTCAAATTTTTAGGAGTATTAATCACCTAGGAGATGGGTTAATAGGACCTGAGATTTTATATATATAACATTCTCTCGAGAAGGTCCAACTGTCACAGCTCTGAAAACCATTTTGAGAAAAGTACAAGGTGTTTTTTTTGTCGGTCGTGGGGCTTGAACTCTGGGCCTGGGCGCTGTCCTTCAGCTCTTCAGCTCAAGGCGAGCGCTCTACCACTTGAGCTACAGTGCCTCTTCCGTTTTTCTGGTGGTTTTATTGGAGATAGGAGTCTCACGGTCTCTCCTGCCCGGGCTGGCTTTGAACCTCGATCCTCAGATCTCAGCCTCCTGAGTAGCTAGGATTACAGGCGTGAGCCACCAGCGCCCGGCAGTACAAGGTGTTTTTCCACTAGATGTCAACACAGACTGTCTTTGAGACTATTAGTATGTTAGCCCTTTTCTCCTTTGTATTAAGTCCCTGACTGATGGCAGTTCTGCTATTATCCTTAAGGGCCACTCTAAAAAATGAACATACCTTCCAGATGTTTGACTATGCCCCGGAGGCTATTTCCATGGGCTGCAATCAGAACTCTTTTCCCTTCTTTGATCTGGGGGACAATTTCTTCATTCCAGAAGGGCAGTGCTCTGGCAATAGTATCTTTCAGGCTCTCACAGGAGGGCAGCTGATCCTCAGTGAGGTCTGCGTACCTGCGATCCTAGGCAACAAAAAGAACTTTTAAGTTTGGCAACTATTAGTAGTTACATCAGTTAAATGATTTTCACAATGTATCAATTCCGCCATCATTCTCCCAGAATACAACTGAGAGAGAGCTTGGGAAGGAGATCATTATACTGGCCCCTCATTGCCCAGTTGGAAAGAAATATCATTAGAAAAGGAAAAATAGTTATACAAGCCTGGAGTCGGTGGCTCACATCTGTACTGTAATCCTAGCTACTCAGGAGGCTGAGATCTGAGGATCATGGTTCAAAGCCAGCCGGGGCAGGGAAGTCCCTGAGACTCTTATCTCCAATAAACCACCAGAAAACCAGAAGTGGTGCTGTGGCTCAAGTGGTAAAGCACTCACCTTGAGCTGAAGAGCTGCGGGATAGGGACCAGGCCCAGAGCTCAAGACCCATGAGGGACAAAAAAAAAAAAAAAGCTGTGCAACAAGGTCATCCCAACTCACTTCTTGTGTTGGGGCTTGCAATCAGGGCCTAGGCGCTGTCCTGAGCTCTTTTTAAAATTTTTTTCGTTAGGCTGGGAAGGTGGCTCAGTGGTAGAGTGCTTGCCTTGCATGCATGAGGCCCTGGGTTCAATTCCTTAGCACAATATAAGCAGAAAAAAGCTCGAAGTGGCGCTGTGGCTCAAGTGGTAGAGAGCTGGCCTTGAGCTGAAGACCTGAGGGACAGCACCCAGGCTGAGTTCAGGCCCCAAGACCAACCAAAAAAAAATGTTGCAAAAGTGATATATAAAGAAGTTACAGTTACATAAGTCAGGTAAAGAATACATTTCTTTTTCCCCCCCAGTTCTTTTTCCCGAGCTCTTCTGCTTAAGGCCACAGCTTTTTCTGGTTAACTGGAGAGAAGTCTCTTTGGACTTTTCCTGCCCTGGTTGGTTTTGAACCACAATCCTCAGATCTCAGCCTGTGTAGCTAGGATTATAGGCATACCCACCAGTGCTTACCTCACTTCTATTTGTGAGGTCAGTTTGGGAGGGATATGGATGGCTTTCATAAAATATGGTAATGGGGATATAAAGAAATTGTTCTCAGCTGTACGACAAACTACATCTTCTAACAAGTGAGAGTCATTTCTTGGCAAAGGGAAAATTAATTATTTTACTATAAACTAGAAGCTTAGGGGCACTAGACATATATTACTAAAAGTTATAGGAAAATGGTGAGACCCAAATTGTAACCCTCTGATGCTGGGAAGAATGGCTAAAGCTGAGTTTGCCCTTACCTTACTGATGTTGCTGTAGAAGGGATGGTCAGGCTCCATTGGAGGTGGTGGGACATCATATGAACGCCTCCAGATCTTCACCTGGGCCTCACCATGCTTAGCAGCCGTTTCTGCTTTATTGAGGCCAGTCAGACCCCCATAGTGCCGCTCATTGAGGCGCCAAGTCCTCACCACTGGCAACCACATCTGGTCAATGGCATCCAGCACTGTCCAGAGGGTCCTAATTGCTCTTTTCTGCACTGAGGTGAAGCAGATGTCAAATTCATAGCCAGCATCTAGAAAGAAAAAAAAATTTTTTTTTTGCCAGGCACCAGTGGCTCACACTTGTAATCCTAGCTACTTAGAGGGCTGAGATCTGAGATCAGTGTGAAGTCAGCGCAGGCTGGAGAGTCCATGAGCCTCATCTCCAGTTAACTACCACAAAACCAGAAGTGGCACTGTGGCTCAAAGTGATAGAGCTCTAGCCTTCAGTGAAAAAGCTCAGGGCCAGTGCCCAGGCTGAGTTCAAGCCCCTTGACCAACAAAGACAAAAATAAAGAAACTTTTTTTTTGTATAGGGTGTGAACTCAGCTTTATGCTTGGCAAAAATCCAACTCTTATCACCCATCATTTTTGGCTATCCCCATTTTCCTAATTCCTAAGGAAGACGTGTGTTTGAGGTAGAATCTTACTCTATAGCCCTGGCTGGCCTGAAACCCATGATTCTTGAGCCTTAGCCTCAAATCGCAGGAATTACAGATGTACACTACCAGACCTGGCCATTGGTGTTTATATTAAATTGTCACTTCTAATATTTACTAGACTTCTAGTCTTGGCAAAGTGGGCTTTAGGACTAGAGGTGAAAGTGCCTAGCAAGCCCTAGTACCACCAAAAAAGAAAATGGGATTTGTGTATATATGCTGCTACCAGAACTTGAACTCATGCTCTCAGCTTTCTTGCTCAAAGCTGACATTCTACTACCTCAGCCATGCCTCCAGTACAGCACTTTGCTGGTTGATTGGAGATGTATCTCAGACTTTTCTGCCTGGGCTGGCTTTGAATAGAATTCCTCCAGGCCTTAGCCTCCTGATAAGATTAGGCCACCAGAGCCCAGCTTGGACTTTATAATACCAATGCAATAAGAGATCTTACAGCACGTTGATACAATTTGTTATATGAAATTGTTTCTCTGGGGCTGGGAAGGTTGCTCAGTGGTAGAGCGCTTGCCTTGCATGCCTGAGGCCCTGGGTTCGATTCCTCAGCACCATATAAGCAAAAAACTGGAAGTGGCGCCGTGGTTCAAGTGGTAGAGCGCTAGCCTTGAGCTGAAGAGATGAGGGACAGTGCCCAGGCCCAGAGTTCAGGCCCTACGACCAGACTCCCCCCCCAAAAAAAAGAAATTATTTCTCTGTGAATGTAGCAATTCTTAGTTCCTCTTTAGTCAAAAGTCCAGGACTAATTCCTCAGAGAAAAACACCTATTTATTAAGTTAAAGCAGAGTTAGATGCCATTCATTGAAGAGTAAATGCTGTGTACTGTTTGGTTCCTTTATAAACTCTCCAGTCTCTCCTCCCAACACAGTCTTTATTGAGCTGGGAGGGAAATCAAGTGGTATGTTGGCTCAACAAATAGTTTACAATGAATCAGTCTTATTTCAAGGATTATTCTCCCTCATGCATGGGTGAGATGGCCCTTTATGTAGTATGCCAGGAAAATATTCCTATTTTCTGTACAACAGTACTGGCCCTCTTTAAAATTCAGCACAAAATTTCCCAGCTGTTTCATACAGTTCACAATGTTTCATACATTAGCAACAGTAACTAATAAAATGTGAGATGAATTTTCTTGTCAAGAAAAGATAGGGGGCTGGGAAGGTGGCTCAGTGGTAGAGTGCTTGCCTTGCATGCCTGAGGCCCTGGGTTCGATTCCTCAGCACCACGTAAGAAAAAAGTCGGAAGTGGCGCTGTGGCTCAAGTGGTAGAGCGCTAGCCTTGAGCTGAAGAGCTGAAGGACAGCACCCAGGCCCAGAGTTCAGGCCCCACAACCGGACCCAAAAAAGAAAAAGAAAAGAATAGCTTGGAAAAAAAAAAAAGAAAAGGACAGCTTGATTAATGACTAAAAAACTAATGCCACCCACAAAAGAAAAGACAACCCTTCACTGAGCATGGGAGAAGTCTGACTAGACTTGGCTATGGTTATTTCCCTACCAATCTTAAATGAAGAAATGGCTCCCCAACAAAAGGCTGAGTCACTAGAAGAACCACAGTGCAAGCCTCAGTTCCTGTGATGAAAAGCTCCAGGTTTCACTGCAATTATTTCCACTTGTAGTTGAGCTGTCCCCAGGGAGAAAAATAGTTCTGCTTAGGGCTTAAGAAAGAATACTATCAATTTATAATCCTAGCTACTCGAAGGTTGAGATCTGAGGATCGCTATTAGAAGCCAGCCTGGGCAGTCCATGAGACTCCTTACCCATTTCTTAGTCAGAAATGGAGCCCAGAGCAAAATAAAATAGCTCAGGGACAATGTCTAGCCCCTAAATTCAAGTCCCAGGACTGGAATTAAAAAAAGAGAATGTGAACATCAAAAGGGTTAAGAACCTCTTGTGTGTGTTTGTATTTGTGTACGTACATTAGAGTTTTAAATCAGGACCAGTGCTGTCCTTTAGCTTTTTTGCTCAAGGCTGTTCTTATACCACTGGAGCCACAACTCCACTTCCAGCTTTTTGGTGGTTAACTGGAGATTACAGTCTCACAGATTTTCCTGCCTGAACTGGCTTTGAACCATGATCCTCAGATCTCAGCCTCGTGAGTAGCTAAGATTACATATGTTAGTCACCATCACATGGCTAGAGCCTCTTCTAACTTTGCCCATTAACCAAAGTTTAGTAAGCAGTAAGGTAGACCAACAGTGTGGACTCCATTCTTCACACAGCATTCCTATTGTTCACAGCCTTAAAGTAACAGGGGAACTCAGTTCTCACTAGCTTACTCTGGAAATTAAGTTTAAAACTGTACAAATCCTACTATCAGGAGAAATAATTTATCTTATGTGTTTCATATTTCTAGATTATTCATAATGGACTTCATTGTTTAGCTTTTGCTTTTAATCTTTGGGGGAAGTGTGCAGGGGCTTTAACACAGGGCCAGGGAACTTGCTCTGAACTTTCTGAATCACAGCTTCACTTCCAGCTTTTTGGTAGTTAATTGGAGTCTAGAACTTTCCTGCCTGGGATGGCTTCAAACTGTGATCCTCAGATCTCAGCCTTCTGAGTAACTAGGACTTACAGGTATGAGCAACAGTTGTCTGGGTAGTCTTTTATTCTTTAATGTCATCTGTGACACCCATAGATTTTTTTTCTCAAGTTCTTTGAGAGGTTTGAACCCCTTTTTCTCTCTTTTTTGAGACAGTCTTGCAATGTAGATAAACCTGGCCTTGAACCTTAGTCCTCTTGCCTCAGCATCTCAGGTGCTGGAATTATAGGTGTATGCCACCATGCCTAGCCTTATACCTGATCTTCTAAAATGTTAGTTTACATGTTAACCATATGATTGTGTTAACTAGAAGGCAGAGGCAATTTACATGGTCCTGGGCTAGGCATGGGCAAACCATTGCATACCTAAACAGTTCTTCCTGCTAGATAATTAAAGAAAATGGCCTCCTTTACCAGCACTTTCTTTTTCTCGGCCTCATGGTATGATTTTACCACAGGCCATCATCTCAAAACATTTACATACCCCCTCAAGATTACATTTCCCAGGCTTTCCACGGCTTTGCTTTATTTCAAAACGACATATAGTAAAAGAAAGATGCAAAGGTCAATGCGGGGACAAATACCAGAGGCACATCAAGCAAGCATCAATAGCCCTCTTATATGGCTGCTGCTTTGTCCAGAGGTTAGAGCAGGGCAGGATCTGCCTTTAACATCTGTGGAGGTATCTGTCCATCTCAGTCCAGGGATTCTTTGAATTGCAGGAAGCAGGCAATGCTTCCATATTAGCATTCCAAAATCACAGACAGAATCAGCTCCGGGGACAAGACTGGATAGGCAAACATTATCTCTGCCATTTATACCCTTTGACCAGCCTCTGTCCCTGGCCAAGACGCATGCCAGCTCTTCACACTGTTACCCCACCCAGAAGAAATGGGGCAAGGACGCTGGGCTAATATTAAGTAGACATGACCTTGGAAAAATCATCTTCCCAATCCTCATTCTTCCCAACTAAAACTGAGGCCCAAGAAGAGTTACTAAGGAGTAAGCCTGCTGTAGCATTAACTCAAATCATTCATTCAGCTGGGTCTTGGGTGCATTTTGTTCACATCATTTGTGGCACGATGCCAGGTTCTCCACAGCACTTGGAATCTCTTGGGGCCAAGAGGCCTGTTAAAGGCCTCCGGCGCAGCCTGGTTTGCCCGCACTGCCCAGGGGACCAGTCTGTGGCCTTTTGCTTCGCTGGGATCTGCAGCCGCTTGCTGCAGATTGGTGCTATAAGGCAGCGGGCATCATCCTCAGGAGCCCTAAGGGACCCCTGTGAAGGCCTGAGCGCCACAGGTGGCTCCACCCCGGGCACCCCGTCCCCAAGTTAGTAAACGTTCACACCACAAAGGGAAAATTTCGCCAAGCAGTGTCCGGAACCAGCTCCAGGGCTGCAGGGCGGCTTCCCGCGTTCTCTTCCCCGCTCAGCCCCACTCCCCACTGTGACCTTGAGCAAGCGCACGCTCCATTCTGCGCCCATCTCCCCTACAGCAAACTAAACCGGAGACGCCGCGTAAGGCACCGGCCCTCTCCTACAGTGCTCGGGTGCAACCGGGGGGCCTCGAGCCAGCGCTGGGGCCCGGGGCGCCGCCACCGCCACCGGCCCGCCGCGTACCTCGCAGGGCCTGCCCGCCGCGCTTCGCCTCCTCGTGGCCCGCCGGACTCAGGTCTGCATCGTACCAGCCGCTAAAGCGGTTCTCCAGGTTCCAGGCACTCTCGCCGTGCCGGATCAGCACCAGTTTGTAGGCAGCCATGGCGGCGGGATCGAGATGCAGCGCCGAATGAGAATGGCCGAGATTCCGGTCGCCTGCCTTCAATCCCCGGCCGCGCCTGCGCACTCACGTCCCCCCGCCCGACTCCCGCTCAGGTTCACGCCCAAATCTTTCCACTCGGTGGTGACCGCCCTCCGCTCCCCAGGTGTGCGCATGCGTCCCGAGCCTTAGCTGCGGCCGCCAAGAGAGAGGGGGCGCGTACTGGAGCGCTAATACGCATGCGCCCTCTGCCCTGGTCCCGCGTCCAGCGCGGCGGTCACGGAGCGCACGTAAGCACCGAAGACACGTGCGGCCTACTGCGCCCCAGCCTGAGCACCTTCTACAGCGGCTGCTGAGCCTCTCAGCGAGCCAAAATGGTCCTCATCTTCAGGGCCGCTCCTTGGCCCGCTAGCTCACTGCCCTATGCAGTTTGATTCATACCTATGCTTTGTATCTCGGGTAGGTCACAAACTTCCCAGTCCACTACGGGGGAATCTCAGCACCCCATTTTTTTCCTTAAAAATAGAATTAGCGGCCGTGCCGGTGGCTCAGTGGTAGAGTGCATGCTCCCCTCGCACGCATGAGAAGCCCTGGATACACGGAAAGGCCAGAGAGGCTCTGTGGGTCAGGTGGTAGAGTTCCATGCTTGAGCAAAAGAAGCTCAGTAGCCGGGCGCTGGTGGCTCACGCCTGTAATCCTAGCTACTCAGGAGGCTGAGATCTGAGGATCGCGGTTCAAAGCCAGCCCGGGCAGGAGAGACCGTGAGACTCCTATCTCCAATAAATCACCAGAAAACCGGAAGTGGCGCTGTAGCTCAAGTGGTAGAGCGCTCGCCTTGAGCTGAAGAGCTGAGGGACAGCGCCCAGGCCCAGAGTTCAAGCCCCACGACCGACAAAAAAAAAAAAAAAAAAAGAAGCTCAGGGACAGTGCCAAGGCCCTGAGTTCAAGCCCCAGGACGGGCAAAAAGTATAATGAGCTGGGCGCCAGTGGCTCGTACAGTAAAATCCTAACTACTTAGGAAGCTGAAATCTGAGGATCACAGTGTTTTATTCACATTAGCACTTAAAAAAAAAAATCTTACCTCTACTGAACATAAGATACAAAGACATGTTAGGGCTGACATGTAGGCCTTGTAAAGCCCTAGGCACAAGCAGGGAAGTATTCCCATCCTGAGAACAAAGCAGGTGGAGGGGCTCTGATTACTATGGGGTTTGGAACATCTATTATCTTCCCCACCCCACAAGCATCAGGATTCATTGCACAAACCAAAGCACTGCCTTTTTTTTTTTTTGTCAGTTGTGGGCCTGAACTCTGGGCCTGGGCACGTCCCTCAGCTCTTCAGCTCAAGGCTAGTGCTCTACCACTTGAGCCACAGCGCCACTCTCAGCTTTTTCTGTATGTGGTGCTGAGGAATTGAACCCAGGGCCTCATGCATGCAAGGCAAGCACTCTACCACTGAGCCACCTTCCCAGGCCAGCACTGCCTTCTTCTCTGCCCTCCTTCTGCAGCAATTAGGGCCAAAAAGTTTAGATATGAAGTGTTCCCCCAAAAGATTCCTGTATTAAGAGCTTGGCACCAGTACAAGCAGTGTTCAGAGGGGAGAGTTTTGGGAAGTGACTGAATCATGAAGGTTCTCACTGCATTAATGGATTCATCCATCAATGGATTCAACTCAAATAGACTATTGAAAAGTGGTAGAAACTATCTAAGGAGAAGTGTATAATTAGTGACATCCCTGAAAAGATGGACCTTGTACCTGGCTCTTTCCTGTCTCCGTCTGCCTCCTGGATGCCATGAAGTGAGCACCACAGGTCCCATCATATGAGGATGTGTATTCCATACCTTTGCATTTATCCTAGGGCCAGGGATAATCATTGCTGTTGAGCTAAATAATCCAGGCTGGGCTCAGCTACCCTAAAACTCCTATAACTCTTTAGTTGAAAGTGTCCCCTTCATGGCTGGGCACCGGTGGCTCATGCCTGAAATCCTAGCTACTCAGGAGGCTGAGATCTGAGGATCATGGTTCAAAGCCAGTCCAGGCAGGAAAGTCCGTGAGACTCTTACCTCCAATAAACCACCAGAAAACCAAAAGTGGCACTGTGGCTCAAGTGGTAGAGTGCTTGCCTTGAGCTGAAGAGCTGAGGGACAGTGCTCAGGCCCAGAGTTCAAGCCCCATGATCGAAAGGAAGAAAGAAAGAAAGAAAGAAAGAAAGAAAGAAAGAAAGAAAGAAAGAAAGAAAGAAAGAAAGAAAGAAAGAAAGAAAGAAAGAAAGGAAGGAAGGAAGGAAGGAAGGAAGGAAGGAAGGAAGGAAGAGAAAGAAAGAAAAAGAAAGGAAAAAGAAAAAGAAAGCCCCCTTTCTAAAGCTTAATTCCTCCGGTTCTCTTAACCGCTTTCAAACAAGTGCATGAGCTGGGTCCTTGTGACTCAGACCTGTAATCCTAGTGGCTCAGGAGGCTGAGATCTGAGGATCGAGGTTTGAAGACAGTCTGTGCAGAAGAATACCCATGAAACTCTTATTTCCAATTAACCACTCAAAAACTGGAAGTAGTGCTATAGCTCAAAGTAGCAGAGTACTAGCCTTGAGCAAAAATTGCTCAGGGACAGCACCCAGGCCTAGAGTTCAAGCCCTACAACCACTACCACCACCACCACCACTAACAACAACAAAACAACTGATGAGCTACAAAAACTCAGAGAAAGATAAATCAGTCACTGGGCTCTTATCCTCCACTGACCTTCCAGGACAAAAGTCCTACCCTCGGTCTTCTTTCCATGTTTATTTTTGTCCTAGAGAAGAATATTCTGTGAAGGTCCCAATTTAGAACAAGTAGAGCAAACCAAGTTTTCTCAGGGGTGGGAGAAGGAATGATTACCATTCAGTCACCAGGACTCCTTGTGAAGATACCATATGTCTTTGCATGCAGAACCATCTTGCAAATTCATTGCCAGATGTTCACTTGGGAGAAGACAGGAATATGCCACAGAGGAGGGAGACAAGCTGAGGCCTTCTGACTCTGAGCTTCTGGGGAAGGAACTATGTTTCCGAAGGGTTGAAGCTCATGCTCCATCTCAAGAATGCAGTCACCATTGAAGATAACCACAGCCAGAGCTGAAAAGAGCAAGAAGAAAGGTCAACAGCAGGTTTGTGGCTTCCTAAGGATTCCCTTGGCCTCAAAAACCATATTCAGACAGGAGTGTCTGTCCAGATTTGGGATGAACCTTTTTCTCTGGATTTATAGCACTTATTTTGTCTGGGAAGAGTAGTAGGCACCAGGCCCTCTACTACTGGGCCCTGGTGTGAACCCATAATGATGGTAATATTCCTAGATGGGCAATACCCAAGCCTTTCTTGGACCCTCCTTTCTCTTGTCATTAACATAAAACTGTTTTCTCTTGCTCATGGTTGATGTTCCTAGCAGGCTTTGAACTGTACACTTTAAATGGGTGAATTGAAGCTGAGCACTAGTGGCTCAGCTTACAATCTTAGGTACTCAGAAAGCTGAGATGTGAGGATTATCGTTTGAAACCATCCCAGGCAGGAAAATCCATGAGACTACTAGCTCCAATCAACCAGCAAAAAGCCAAAAGTGGAGCTATGGTTCAAGTGTTAGAATGCCAGCCTTGAAGCTGGGTGCTAGTGGCTCACACCTGTAATCCTAGTTACTTAGGAGGCTGAGACTGAGGATCAAGTTTCAAAGCCAACCAGAGCAGTTAAGTCCCTGAGAATCATATCTCCAATTAACCACCACAAAACTGAAAGTGGCCCTGTAGCTCAAAATGGTAGAATGCTAGCCTTGAGCACAAAAGCTCAGGGACAGCATCCAGGCTCTGAATTCAAGCCCCACAACCCAAGAACAACAAAAAAAAAAAAAAGAAAAAAAAACCAGCCTTGAAGGAAAAGCTAAGGGATGGTGCCCAGACCCTGAGTTCAAGCTTCAATACCAGCACACACACACACACACACACACACACACACACACACACACACACACACGCACACACACACACACAAATTATAAAACATTATAAAGAAAAAAATCAATCCAAAGGGTTCTTGCATTATGGTGAAAGTGAGCCATGGCTCCAGGGAACCAAAGATGGCCTTTAGGCCTTTCGGAAGTCAGTCAGCAGTCTTCTGAGAGTTCTAGTTCCATGGAACTCCATCTCCCCCTGCAGCTTCAGGGATGGTTCTCAGCATGAGAGGTATATGGTGAAAAAAGGAGAGACCTAGTCTAGGACAACCAACTCTGGCCAATGACACAAGACAAGTAACTGAGTCAACCCTAGCCCCAAAGTCCTGTTTTTGTCATGGTATATTCCTCTGCTGTGCACCATTGTTGGGACCACCCTTGCTCCTAAAAGATAGAGGAAAATGACAAAAATTGGATCTCACGGCCACAGCCCAGGGCCAGGCAGATATTGTCATCTTGCTAGCCCATGAATGTCCATCCCTTGAGCAAACAATACCTTGTTAAAGTAAAAATAAATAAATAAATAAATAAAACAAACTCCTCAGCCAGGCACCAATGGCTCACACCAGTAATCCTAGCTACTCAGGAGGCTGAGATCTGAGGATCATGGTTCAAAGCCAGCCCAGGCAGGAAAGTCTATGAGACTCTTAGCGCCAATAAACCACTCAAAAAACCAAAAGTGACGCAGTGGCTCAAATGGTAGAGTGGTAGTCTTGAGCTATAGAGCTGAGAAACAGCGCCCAGGCCCCTGAAAAACAAAACAAAACATAAACTCCTTAGTTTATGTTTTGAACTACCATATGGGAAATAACACAACACAATGACTATTCTATTCCCATGACAAGAAGTCACCTCCAGGGGCTGGGAAGGTGGCTCAATGGTAGGTAGAGCGCTTGCCTTGCATGCTTAAGGCCCTGGGTTCGATTGCTCAGCACCACATAAGCAGGAAAAAAAAAGCTGGAAGTGGCGCTGTGCTCAAGTGGTAGAGTGCTAGCCTTGAGCTGAAGAGCTGAGGGACAGCGCCCAGGCCCAGAGTTCAGGCCCACGATTGGACCCCAAAAAAAAAAAAAAATCTCACAGACTTTCCTGCTCGGCTGGCCTTGAACCGTGATCCTTAGATCTCAGCCTCCAGGGTAGCTAGGATTATAGGCGTGAGCCACTGGCACGTGGCCTTTTGTGTGTGTGTGTGTGTTTGAACTCAGGGCCTGGGTGCTGTCCTTGAACTTCTTTTGCTCAAAGCTAGTACACTTACAACTTGAACCACAGTGCCACTTCCAGCTTTTTCTGTTTATACGGTACTGAGGAATCGAACCCAGGACTTCATGCATGCTAGGCAAGCACTCTACCAGTAAGCCACATTCCCAGCCCACTTCTGGCTTTTTCTGAGTAGTTTTTTGGTGATAAGAGTCTAACAGACTTTCCTGCACTGGCTGGCTTTGAATTACAATCCTCAGATCTCAGCTTCCTGAATAGCTAGGATTACAGGTGTGAACCACTGGCACCCAGCTGCAGGGAAAGGGATGACATTTTTAATTGTGCTGGTATTGGGGCTTGAGCTCAGGGCCTTGGTGCTGTCCCTTGGCTTTTTTGCTCAAGGCTGGTGCTCAACCAATTGAGCCATAGCTCTACTTCCATCTTTTTGCTGTTTAATGGAGATCAAGTCTTAAGGTCTTTCATTCCTGGTTTGGCTTCAAACTGAAGTCCTCAGATCACAGCTTCCTAAGTAGTTAGGACTACAAGGGTAAGTCACCAGTGCCCAACTACTTTTGAGCCATTTAATAAAGCAGAACTGATCTTCCTGTTGCTGAACAAGACCAAGCTCCTGAAAGCCAGCTCACCAGCAACAGCCACACTTCAGTTGACCAACTAGCTTACAACTCCCCTGCCTTGAAAAGTGACTGTCACTGCACCCCATACTTCTCCACCCTACTATATAAGGGTACTTATGCACTCAAAGCTAGGGGACTTGATAGGATTATCTCCACCTTCCTTAAGCAGGCACTTCAGGGACATTATCTCCTCATAGCCTCAAAACAGCAAATCTGTTTTCAGATGAGAAAACAGCAGCTTAGAAAATTCAGCCACCTGTCTCAGTTCAACACAGTGGGCAGCGGGGATGTTTCTCCAACTCAGTCTTCCTAGCTCAAAGCTTGTGCTTTAACTGTGTACAGTCTCAATTTTAGCTGCAGGAGCACCAGGTTTGGCTTAATACACTGCCCAGGGCAATAGAGATCTTCCCTTCCCCCTTTTCCCAGAGTAGGAGCCTAAGTTAAACACCCAGGCCATCTGCTTCCTCTTTATCTGGGCAAGAGGCTAACCCTCAATTTCCCTTTCTTCCTGTCCTAACAGATTACAAATACACCAATTTACAAATGAACTTTTTGCTCTCAAGGCCTTGGTGCTTTGGGTATTACAGTTTTGTTCTCTGCACTGGAGCCTCACAGATGATTCTTAGAACACTAGCTTGAGAGATTGTTTCTAGCTAAGAGTTGGATCTCAGGGCTTCTGCCTATCAGCTAGCCCCTGAACTCTTGGACATGTCCTTGGACCCATGTTTCCTGTCTGTAAAATGAGATCACCTACTGTATGCTTCTGATTTAAGCCACAGATGAGGCGTGTGGAACCCAGGAAGAGTTTTTGGGTAGTGGCAGCTCACATTTAGTGCCTGCTCCCTATGCAACAGGCTGTGTTCAGTGCCTTACATGCACAATCTTGTTCAGTTCTCAGGTATTCTCATATTCCTTTTACAGATATGGAAAAGTGAAGCTCAGAGAGCAAGGTGATTTGCTCAAGGTCACAGAGCTAATGATGGTACTTGAATTCCAATTCAGAGGGCCTAAGTGCAGAATGTATCCTATGGCTGTCAGTCTTGGTCTTATACACTGTGGCTGATCCTAGACATTCTCTGAGTGGAAAGCATCCTAGAATTCAAGGTAGGGAGGTTGGTTCTTTAGCTAGAAGGTGAGCCCTGGGCTTCAGGGTAGAAGACAGTGTGCTCAGGATATCTGGATGCTTCTTGTGTTCTCCTCTGACACTATGTGCATCCTGGAGGAGCCTCTAAGCATATACTTTCGGATGAAGAGCTGGCAGGTGGTGGAGGCCCCTCAATGCCTATCCAATTCTGTTAGTTCATCTAGGATCTGTGCCCAGTTATGATAGAGACTAGATTTAGAAGCTGGCAGGATTCTGTTGCCTATGAAAAGGATGGCAGGCTGAGACTTTGAATCTGTCCATTTGATTAGCAAAATCCCTACCTATTTGACACTGCAGCCTTCCTTATGGGTTTAGCTCAACAGGCTATTTCCAAGTATTCCCTTTGGTGACAGTCCTGGACCACTGCATCAGAGTACCACTGAAAACTGTAACAGGAATTGCCTGTTTGGACATAGACATACATTTGTATATGGAATCTTCATAGCAGCCCAGTAGTTAAGTATTATAATTAAAACTTTAAAGAATATGAATTCTTCAATGGGACAATTCAGTGGGACAACACTTACTTACCATGCCTAGGCCTCTGGGTATGATCCCCAGCACTGAAGGAAAAAGAAAAAGAAAATAATGGAGCTTAAGAGAGGTTAAGTCAGGCTGGGAAGTCAGGGACTGGGAAGGTGGCTCAGTGGTAGAGTGCTTGCTGTGCATGCATGAGGCCCTGGGTTCTATTCCTCAGTACCACATAAGCAGAAAAGGCTGGAAGTGGTGTTATGGCTCAAGTGGTAGAGCGCTAGCCTTAAGCTGAAGAGCTGAGGGACAGTGCCCAGGCCCAAAGTTCAGGCCCCATGATGTACAGAGAGAGAGGGGTTTAAGTCAAAACTACCACTTTCCCAGCCTTCTTTCAGAATTGTCCTCAAGTCTCTGATTGTTAGCACCTTCTTGCTTACAAGTTTCCACACTCTGCTTCCTCTTCCCTACAAATCCACCCATTCCCTTTTCCCTTTTCTCAGACTTACCACCCAGGTCTCAGCCTGTGTCCCAGGAACCAAGTCCATTGGAGGAGGATGGTGATGATGTCTCAAGATAGGCTAAGCTGTCTTCTGTGTTCTTTGCAACAAAGCTTTCTCACATTGGTGGTTTTTAATCTCTTGCTGCTCTTTTAGACATATTTTGGTGGGTCATGGGACTTGAACTCAGGGCCTGAGCTCAAAGCTGTAGTACTCCACTACTTTGAGCCACAGCTCCACTTTTAGTTTTCTGGTGGTTAACTGGAGATAAGAATCTCATGGAGCCGGGCGCTGGTGGCTCACACCTGTAATCCTAGCTACTCAGGAGGCTGAGATCTGAGGATCGCGGTTCAAAGCCAGCCCGGGCAGGAGAGACCTTGAGACTCCTATCTCCAATAAACCACCAGAAAACTGGAAGTGGTGCTGTAGCTCAAGTGGTAGAGCGCTCGCCTTGAGCTGAAGAGCTGAGGGACAGTGCCCAGGCCCAGAGTTCAAGCCCCACGACTGACCAAAAAAAAAAAAAAAAAAAAAAAAGAATCTCATGGACTTTCCTGCCTGGGCTGGCTTTAAACTTTGATCCTCAGATTTCAGCCTCCTGAGTAGTTAGGATTACAGGTGTGAGCCACCAGTGCTGGGCTAGACTCATTTTTAGTCTGAAATATAGGATATATTTATATATTGGATAGATAGATAGATAGATAGATAGATAGATAGATAGATAGATAGATAGATAGATAGAGACAAGTGTATACCCACAGCAAATTGTTACTCAATATGCACATCCATACAAATCCCAAAATAATTAGAATATAATCACAAATCTTGTAACACTTCTTAGTTATGAGCACCCTCGCAGTGGTCTGTGATCTTGACTTCTAACATAGTAGATTATGTTTATTTTTGAACTTCATTTAGATGGAATCTTGCTTTATACATGATTTGTGCTTAAAATGTTTCATTCAACTCAAATCATATATGTGGTTGTACCTTAGCAGTAGCATGTTCTTTCTCAGTGTATGCCCTATGCAGAAGTTATAGATAGTTGAATGCTACAGTAGTCCATTATCTATCAATATACTTTTTTTTTTTTTTGGGGGTCCGGTCGTGGGGCCTGAACTCTGGGCCTGGGCACTGTCCCTCAGCTCTTCAGCTCAAGGCTAGCGCTCCACCACTTGAGCCACAGCACCACTTCCGGCTTTTTTCTTTTTGCTTATGTGGTGCTGAGGAATCGAACCCAGGGTCTCCGGCATGCAAGGCAAGCGCTCTACCACTGAGCCACCTTCCCAGCCCCTCAATATACTCTTGTATACAGTTGAATGCTTCAGTATTTCATTATATATCAATATATCCATTCCAAAGTTGATGATGAACCATCTGCTCATTTGCAGTATTATGAACATTCTTCTGTGTCTTTTTCTCTTTTGCATGCAAGTATATATTTCTGCTGAGTGTATATTCAGGAATGCATTGCTGGATCGTAGAGTAGGCATATATTGTTTTAATAAATACCACCACAGTTTCCCAAAGTGGTTATATCCTTTTTAACATGTAGTCAGTTACTCTACATCCATACCTACTTTAATAATGCTAGTCTTCTCGATTTTTCCAGCTATAGTGGATGATTAGGTGCATTTTGTTGTGGTTTTAATTTGTAAAGCAAGTCTTAGAATATCATTGGGATCTTTTTTTTTTCAGTCCTGGGGCTTGAACCCAGGGCCTGGGCACTGTCCCTGAGGGTTTTTTTGCTCAAGGCCAGCACTCTACTATTTGAACCACAGTGCCACTTCCAGGATTTTCTGTTTATGTGGTACTGAGGAATTGAACCCAGCGATTCATTCATGCTAGGCAAGTACTCTACCACTTAGACACATTTTTCAGCCCATCATTGGGGATTTTTATTTTTTTCTGCAGGCCAAATTGATTTTCACTCAGATCTCAATAGGCTTTGTTTCAAGTTACTCGTTTCTCACTGCTTTATTTATTTATTTATTTTGGTAGTACTGAGGTTTGAATTCAGTGCCTCATTCTTGAGTGTCAGGTGCTCTGCCACTTTAGTCACTCCCTTAACTGTTCAAGTAAATTTGTTTTTTTGCTTAACTTAAAAAATTTTGGCCAGGCACTGGTGGCTAATGCCTGTAATCCTAGTTACTCAGGAGATCTTAAGATCTCAATGTTATGTAAAGCCAACCAGGACAGGAACCCCAAGAAGTGTTGCTTAAGTGATAGTTGTGCCAATCTTGAATGAAGAAGCTAAGGGAGAGTGCCCGGGCCCCGAGTTCAAGCACTGGTACTGGTACTGGCACTGGCGCGCGCAAATTGTTTTGATTTTTGGAGCTAGGGTGTCACAGTGTAGCCCAGAATAGCCTCAAATTCATTTCCTTTCCTTCCCAAGTGCTGGAATTCTAGATGTATGCTACCACAACAGGTAATTAAAAGAGTTTTTTTTTGGTTGGTTGTGGGACTTGAACTCTGGGGGCCCACGTGCTGTCCCTGAGCACTTTTGTTCAAGGCGAGCGCTCTACCACTTGAGCCACAGCGCCACTTCCAGTTTTCCGGTGGTTAATTGGAGGTAAGAGTCTCACAGACTTTCCTGCCCGGGCTGGCTTTGAACCGCGATCCTCAGATCTCAGCCTCCTGAGTAGCTAGGATTACAGGCGGGAGCCACCAGCGCCCGGCGGAACTCAGTTTTATAAAGCCTACTCCAGTGGCCAAGAACCATGGTCCTGAGGTAGGAACCCCAAGAATGCCTAGCAACAGAACTTCTTTCCTTGCGACAGGTCTCTGACACTTGATGGAAAAGTGAAGGCGGATGTTGACTGTTTTTGCCATGGTGACGGACGCGAATCCGGAAGTGACGACACCGGAAGAGGATGTGAAGCCGGTGGAGGACCCACGTGGGGCTCCGCGCGTAGTTCTGCTTCGCCGAAAGCCGGTCTTGAACTCAGCCTTAGTTTGGCCCCCGTCTAGTCCACATGGGTCGCTCCGGGAAGCTGCCCTCCGGGGTGTCGGCCAAGTTGAAGCGCTGGAAGAAAGGCCACAGCAGCGACAGCAACCCCAGCATTTGCCGCCACCGCCAGGCCGCTCGCAGCCGCTTTTTCAGCCGGCCCGCAGGTAGTCGGAGCTTCCGATCCGGGCGCGGCCGCCGGGCCGTGCGGTTCCCCGAGGGCGTGGGTCCCGCGGGTCCCGGCGGGTCCGGGTCGGTCCGGGTCCCAGGCGTTGGATGTCTGGTCTGGAGCTCACCGGGAAGGCCTGGTCCTTCAACTCTCCCAGCGGGAAAGTGACTTGTCTGGGGGCCCGCGGTGTCGGGTTCGGGCCGCGCGGCCGGCTGCCCCGCAGGCACACGCTCTTGGTGCCGGCACGCAGGAAATTGCCCAGAAACGTTCCCTTTGCCCTTGGTCTTCTGGGTTTTTAGCGTCCGGCGGGCCGCCGAGGCAGGCTGCGTTGGGGTTGGAGGGTTTCGCCGCGGGTGTGGTGGTTCTCTCGGCCGCAGGGAAATTCGGAGTAGACGTGCGGGGCTTACTTACCGTGTTCCCGCCTCGCGTTCTCAGGGAAGAGCGACCTGACGGTTGACGCCGTGAAGTTGCACAATGAGCTGCAATCGGGGTCCCTGCGGCTGGGCAAGCGCGCAGACCCTGAGACGCCCATGGAAGAAGACCCGGAGCTGGCCGTCACCGAGAAGTCCTCAGGCACGTTCCTGAGTGGCCTGTCGGACTGCACAAACGTCACCTTCAGCAAAGTGCAGCGCTTCTGGGAGTCTAACTCTGCCGCCCACAAGGAGGTAGGGACAGATGCAGGAGGTGCGGGCAGGAGAGCAGGAGCCTCCTGGCTTGTTGGCCCTCCCTCCTTCCCTCCCTCCCCCCCACTTTCTCTCTCTCTCTCTCTCTCTCTCTCTCTCTCTCTCTCTCTCTCTCTCTCTCTCTCTCTCTCGTGACAACCGCTGTTATTCCTGGATGATGTGTCATTTTCTCCTTTTCTTTGTCCCCAATAAATTGTCCACCTAAGATAAGAACTCTTTGTAAAACAATGTTTATCCTGCTAGAGAGTTAAACCCTGAGGGTCGGAATATTTTCTAGACACTTCCTTCCCTAAAGACACATAGTTACATATTTATATTTTTCTGTGTTTAAGCGAAAAGTGTCAGTGTTAGGTGATACAAATGTTACATAAGATGATACAATGCTACATGATACAAAGTGATGTAAAGAGAATAAAACGTTAGAACTTTAAAACTTCTCTCCTTTGCAGCAGCTACTACAGTGGGTCACTATGTATCTTAGACCAGCACAGTTCAATAGTAAAGACTTATATTTTCTAGAAGGTACATTAATCAGAGTGCAAGCTTTGAGCACAAAGAGGCTCAGGGATAGGGCCCAGGCCTTGAGTTCGAGTGCCAGGACAGGCAAAAAAAAAGAGGTATACTCTTCATTTGTTATTGTTGTTGAGATAGGATCTTCTTATGTAGCCCAGGCTGGTCTCAAACTCCTTCCTCCTGCCTGAATTTCCTGTGTGCTGGGTTACAATTATACACCACCACGCCCAGCCTTATTTTGCTAGATCTTTTTTGTTTTTATTCGTTTTGTCATTTGGGCTTACCAAAATATGATTATATTTTAGATGCATCATCATTTAACATTATCCCCCAGTGAACAGTTTTTCTCATCACATGTAATTGTTCATAATTTTATTTTTTTATTAGTATACATTAGTTGTGTAAAGTGGGATTTCATTATGACATCTCCATGCTTGTATCTTCATTCTTTTCAATAATTGTTACACAATGTTTAAATCTATCATTTGTTAATTAACAGTACATTATAAATTCCCTGTTGATAACTACCTGACTATTCTAATTTGTTGCTGCAGTGAACATACTTGTGCATAGACCCTTGCACACTTACGCATGTATTTCCATAAAAAATACTATAATTGGGAGTGGATCTGGCAATCATATTCTAAGACCTCTTGTTTACTAGGCCCTGTGATGTGTACCCCAGGTCTAAATGCTGCTTCCACATTGTCTGTCTGGACTTACCAAGAGATCAATTTATGAAAGAGAAAGGAAAAAAGGGGCTATGAAGGTATGTCACAGGTACTTTCTCCTTCCTGTACAGATTTGTGCTGTTCTTGCTGCTGTTACAGAGGTGATTCGCTCCCAGGGAGGGAAAGAGACTGAGACTGAGTACTTTGCTGCTCTGGTGAGTTTGATAGGGGTGGGTGTTCATAGCAGAGCTAAGCAGGTTCTAGAGAGAGAACAGATATTCCTGACTTGTGGCAATAGAGAACCATGACTTTGAGCAAGTGAGTGAAAGTACTTCTATTGTTCACAGGTGGTTTGGAAAGGCTGGTGATATTTATTCCATGATTCTTCTGTTTGCTTGCTCCCTTTTTTTTTTTTTTTTTCTTTCCTTCTTTGTTTTTTCTTTGCCAGTACAAGGGTTTTGAACACAGGAGTTATGCTTGTCTGTAGTTGCTCTATCACTTAAGCTATGCCCCCAACCCTTTCTTCTTCTTCTTTTTTTTTTTTTGGGTCCTGTCATGGGGCCTGAACTCTGGGCCTGGGTGCTTCCCTCAGCTCTTCAGCTCAAGGCTAGCGCTCTACCACTTGAGCCACAGCACCACAGCGCTTATGTGGTGCTGAGGAATCGAACCCAGGGCCTCTGGCATGCAAGGCAAACGCTCTACCACTGAGCCACCTTCCCAGCCCCAACCCCCAACCCTTTCTTCTTACCTTATTTTTCTTCTTTTTCTTTTTGTCTGAGACTGGGACTCAAATTCAATACTGATGCATCTGCTCATTGGCCAGCACTCTACAAACTGAGCTATAGCTCAACCCTCTTCTTAACTTATTATTTTTGAATAGTCTTGTTTTTGGCTTGCACTAGCCTGGACTATGGTCCTCTTCCTATAAACTTCCTAGGTAGCGAGGATGGTAGGCAGGGTCTGTACCACCATACCACCACATCTAGTTTTGTTTGCTTTATTTTTTTGGTGTTGGTCCTGGGGCTTGAACTCAGGGCCTAAGCACTGACGTTGAACTCTTTTGCTCAAAGCTAGTGCTCTACATCCAACCATAGCTCCACTTCCAGGTTTGTTTGTTTTTTTGTAGATTTTTTTTTTTTTTTTTTTGGTAACTTATTGGAGATAAGGGTCTCATGGATTTTCCTGCCTGACCGGCTTTGAACTGAGATGCTCAGATCTCAGCCTTATGAATATCTAGGATTATAGGTAGGCGCCACCATTGCCCAGACACACCCAGATTTTTTTTTTTTTATCGGTTGTGGAACTTGAACTCTGGGCCTGGCACTGTCCCTCAGCTCTTCAGCTCAAGGCTAACGCTCTACCACTTGAGCCACAGTGCCACTTACGGTTTTCTAGTGGTTTATTGGAGATAAGAGTCTCACAGACTTCCCTACCGGGCTGGCTTTGAACCTCAATCCTCAGATGTCAGCCTCCTGAGTAGCTAGGATTACAGGCATGAGCCACCAGCGGCAGCCACCCAAATTTTTAAGTTATTGAATTAGTCTCTTTCTTTTAGTGTTCTTTTAATTTAAATGTAATATATACATGTTTAAAATACTGTGGTAAAACCCATTGTTACAATTAATATATACCAAAAAACAAAGAGAATGACAGGAAAGTAAAAACAGACTTAAGCAGTGATGCCTGACAGGGTGAATGAGGATGAATATAGTTGAAGTAGATTATTTCTTTGTGTGAATGAATGTAGAATAGTGAAGCTTGCTGAAATTGTTTTAGAAGGAGAGAGAGAGAAAGGAGAAAGTTATAGGGGAGGTGAGTTTGATCACAACATGTATGCATGTGTGAAACTCACAGTGAAACCTTCCCTACAACTAATGTAATCTTTATTTTTTATTTTTATTTTTATTTTGTTTTTGTTTTTTGTTTTTGGGTCCGGTCGTGGGGCCTGAACTCTGGGCCTGGGCGCTGTTCCTCAGCTCTTCAGCTCAAGGCTAGCATTCTACCACTTGAGCCACAGCGCCACTTCCGGCTTTTTTCTTTTTGCTTAGGTGGTGCTGGGGAATTGAACCCAGGGCCTCAGGCATGCAAGGCAAGCGCTCTATCACTGAGCCACCTTCCCAGCCTCATATTTTTTATAATTTTTTTATGGGTAAATTTTATCTTGAAATTTCCATACAGGCATACAAAATACCCTATCAACCTTATCCACCTCTCAGTCACTCTCATTTATTTCCTCTTCCTTCCCTCCCTTCCTCCCTACCTCCCTCCTTCCCTCCTTCCTTCCTTCCTTTCTCTTGCTTGCTTGCTTGCTTGCTTGCTTGTCAGTTTTTGGGCTTGAATTCAGGGCCTGGACCCTGTCCTTGAGTCTCTTTGTGCTTAAGACTAGCTCTCTATTATTTAAGCCACATTGCTAGATCCCAGTTTGGTTGTTGTTGTTTTTTTCTGGTCCCGGTCATGGGGCCTGAACTCTAGGCCTGGGCCCTGTCTCTTGGCTCTTCAACTCAAGGCTAGCGCTCTACCATTTGAGAACTACAGCACCACTTCCAGCTTTTTCTGTTTATGTGGTGCTGAGGAATCAAACCCAGGGCCTCATGCATGCGAGGCAAGCACTCTACCACTAAGCCACCTTCCCAGCCCCAGATCCCAGTTTTTGAGTAGTTGATTGGAGATAAGAGTCTCACTTGGACCTTTCTGCCCAGTCTGGCTTCTAACCACAGTCTTCCAGGTCTCAGTCTCCTGAATGGCACCCGGCCCCTCCTCCCTTTTTTCCTCTTTTTTCTCTTACTGTTTTTGGTGTCAGTCTTGGGGGGTTAGACTCAGGGCCTCAGTGCTGTCCCTGAGCTTTTTGGCTTAAAGTTGTTTCTCTACTACTTGAGCTATAGCTTTGGGTAGTTAATTGGAGATGAGTCTCATGGACTTTGCTGTGGGCTGGCTTTGAACCATGATCCTCAGATCTCAGCCTCCTGAGTAGCTAGGATTACAGGCATGAACCACCGGTGCCTGGCTTTCATTCACTCTTTCTATTTACTCTCCTTGGTTTCTCTTTCTTGATCTGAAAACATGAGTTAGGTGTAAAGATCCTCTAGAAATTTTCATGCTGGATATAGTAACTCATAAATGTAGTCCTAACTGCAGAGGAGGCTGAGATTGGAATGATTGCAATTTGAGGCCAGCCTGGGCAAAAAGTCTGCAGGACCCCATCTCCACTGATTAAAAAATAAAAACATTGGGTTGGGAAGGTAGCTCAGTGGTAGAGTGCTTGTTTTGCATGCTTGAGGCCCTAGGTTCGATTCCTCAGTACCACATAAGCAGAAAAAGCTGAAGTGGAGCTGTGGCTCAAGTGGTAGTGTACTAGCCTTGAGTTTAAGAGCTGAGGGACAGCGCCCAGGTCCAGAGTTCAGGCCCCATGACTGACCAAAAAAAAAAAAAAACCAAAATACCTGAGCTGTCACTGGTGGTAGAGTGCTAGCCTTCAGCAAAAAAGCTCAGGGTCTATACCCAGGCTGAGTTTAAGACCCAGGGGTGGCACAAAAAGAAAAAAAATCTGGTCATAGTGGCATCTGCCTGCTATCCCAGCTATGAGGGAAATGTAAACAGGATTGCAGTTTAGGCTTGCTTGGCAAAAATGAAGATCCTAGTGGGAAAAAGAGAGAAAGCTGGGCACTGGTGATTCATGTCTCTAATCCTAGCTACTTGGGATGCTGAGATCTAAGGATGTTTTCAGCTCAGCTGGGGCAGAAAAGTCTTAGAGTCTCTGTCTCCAATTAGCCAGCAAACAAGCCAGACTGGAGATAGGGCCTATGTGGGAGAGCACCTGCCTGGTCACAATCTCAAGTTCAAGGCCCAATAGTGCTAAAAAATAAAATAATATCATTTCCCAAATAGAGACTTGGGGTCCATAAGAATCTTTTTTTTTTTTTTTTTTTTTTTTTTTGTCAGTCGTGGAGCTTGAACTCGGCCTGGGCGCTGTCCCTGCGCTCTTCAGCTCAAGGCGAGCGCTCTACCTCTTGAGCCACAGCGCCACTTCCGGTTTTCTAGTGGTTTATTGGATATCAGAGTCTCACGAACTTTTCTGCCCGGGGTTGGCTTTGAACCATGATCCTCAGATCTCAGCCTCCTGAGTAGCTAGGATTACAGGCGTGAGCCACTGGCGCCCAGCTCATAAGAACCTTATAAGGGTTCAACTTGGTCAAAATTATTTCCATTGAGATATCTGAATATTCGTAATTTACTTTTTTTACTATTGAGTTTGCCAGAAGTCATGGATATCTAAGGGCATTTTTTATTTTTAACATTATCTGGCAGTTGAATTGTGCTTATGAACTTCTGACACAATAATTCTTGGTTGTAATTGCTCTCTTGGCTCCCTTCTCTGCCTCTGCTTTCCTAACTGTAATGTGCCACTTTACCCATTTACATCCCCTCCATCTGGCCCTCAGATGACTACAATGGAAGCAGTGGAGTCCCCAGAGTCTCTGGCTGCTGTCACTTACCTATTGAATCTTGTCCTGAAGCGGTAAGTCCTGGTTATAGTGTGATCCCCAGGTGTGTAGAGTAAAGAAGGGAATGTGCACAGGAGAAGTAGGATGGAGAATTGTTCTCTAAAAAGATACTTGAGGGGCTGGGAAGGTAGCTCAGTGGTAGAGTGTTGCCTCGCATGCATGAGGCCCTGGGTTCAATTCCTCAGCACCACATAAGCAGAAAAAGCTGGAAGTGGTGCTGTGGCTCAAGTGGTAAAGTGTTGGCCTTGAGCTAAAGAGCTCAAGGACAGCGCCCAGGCCCAGAGTTCAGGCCCCACAACCGACCAAAAAAGAAAAAAAAAGATACTTGAGACTGGGAATGTGGCTTAGTGGTAGAGTGCCTGCTTAGCATGCATGAAGCCCTGGGTTCAATTCCTTAGTACCACATAAACAGAAAAAGCCAGAAGTAGTGCTGTGGCTCAAGTTGTAAGTGTACTAGCCTTGAGCAAAAGAAGCTCAAGGACAGTACCCAGGCCCTGAGTCCAAGCTCCAGGACTGGCAAAAAAAAAAAAAAAAAAAGCTGGGCACAGTGGCTCACACCAGTAAAATCCTAGCTACTCAGGAGGCTGAGATCTGAGAATCTTAGTTAAGAGCCAGCCAGGCAGGAAAGTATGTGAGACTCTTATCTCCAATTAACCACTAGAAAATCAGAAGTGGCACTCTGGCTCAAGTGGTAGAATGCTAGCTTTGAGCTGAAGAGCTCAGCACCCAGGCTGAGTTCAAGTCCCACAACTGACAAAAAAACCTGAAAGGCTGAGTTTGGTGGCCTGTAATCTCATCTAGCTTAAATGGTAGAGCACTTACACTAGCAACTGTGTGAAGACCTGTGCTTAAAGCCAGTACTGTACTTGGGATGCTAAGGCAAGAACATGTTTGAGGACAGCATGGGCTATATAGTGAGACTGTGTAAAGAAAAGATTCTTAGCTGGATGCTGTGGCTCCTATAATCCTAGCTACTCAGGAAGCTGTGATCTGAGGATCTGGCTTTGAAGCCAGCCCAGGCAGGACCGTGTGAGACTCAGATCTCTACTCAACCATCAAAAAGCCAGAAGTGGAAGTATGGCTCAAGTGGTAGAGCCCTAGCCTTGAACAAAAAAACTGAAGGACAGTGTACAGGCCCTGAGTTGAAGCCTTAGTGCCAGAAGATTTCTGAGTTCTCACATGACTATATTGTAAAACTGTATGAATATACTTACTACTACTGAATTGAGCACTTTGACATAGTTAAGATGTATGTACTACATACATAATTTATTACAATAGTAAATTTACAATAGCAATTTAAGAAGATACTCAAGTTTCTGGGTAGTATTGTACATTGGGATGTGGGAGTGGCTTGGGTCTGAGTGAATGTTCATGCCTAGGGAGATGTCAGCTCTGGGAAGTGAATGGGTAAGGAGAAGGCATAGGGAGAGGGTTCAGGGAACGGACCTTCACAGAGGGGACAGAGGGTTGATACGCGTCATGAAAGGAGTTTGTGAGGAGTGAGAAGATGAGGGAAGATGAGAAGTCATGGGAAGTAGACTGAAATGAGTGTCAGGAAGGATGAGCTCCTCTCCTGAGTGACTGAGTCAGTAGCACTCCTATGGTAGTCCAACTCCTTCCTGAGCTTCACCGAGACCTGCGCCAGTTGCATTTCAAAGTTGCCGCTGGATTAACTCTTCTCATTCTCCCCACAGAGTGCCCAGCCCTGTGCTCATTAAAAAGTTCTCAGATACCTCCAAAGCCTTCATGGACATCATGTCTGCCCAGGCCAGCAGTGGCTCCACCTCTGCCCTCCGATGGGTCAGTCTATGTCTCTCTGAGCCCCCTGCATTTCCCCATGAGGGGTTCCGACACTTTAGATCCTTAGGCAGATCCCTTTGAGATTTTCTGGGGTTGCTGAGAACCTGGGATCTCTTTCCCTCTCAGCTGAGGCTGGTGATCCTGAGACACTCTAACTCTTCTTTAAGGTCCTGTCCTGCCTGGCTACCCTCCTGCGGAAGCAAGACCTGGAGGCCTGGGGGTATCCCCTGACCCTTCAGGTATACCATGGGCTGCAGAGCTTCACCGTGCATGCCAAGCCCAAGGTGAGATCAGTGCATTCCAGAAGATGGGGAGGATCTGGCCTGTGTGAGTGGGATTACAGAGATGACCCTGAGTGCTGGGCTCTTGCTCAGCGTCTCTTTTCTGCCTGTAAGGCTTCAATCTGAGTCAGCCTCTCTCCAGCAGGGGATCAATGTCAGGCCCTCAGAATCTCTCTCATGCCTCCTCAGCCAGTAACCTGTTGACTTGTTGGTCTCCTAGTATGTCTCTGTCTTGGCAAGGAGGGTGGCATCCTAAGTTGGATTTTGGATTCAGCAGTGTTGGCACTCTGAGAGAGTTACTCATGTCTCTAAACTTGGGATTCCTGGCTATAAAATAGGGATGGTCATTTCAACTTTGCTGCAGGGTTGTGAGGAGGCTGCAGTGTTTCTCAGATTTGATGCAGTGCCTGGCATATAGTAGATGCTCAGTAAATGGGGGCTGACCACCTTTTTTCTCCAGAAATTTATGTTCGGGGCATAGAAAAATAATTACTAACCCAGAATCCTTCATTTGTGCTAAGAAGCAGTTAGGACAGGGAGTCTTACATCTTCTTTCCTGTGTGTCCACGTGATGATTCCTACCTTCTGGGTCAGGATCAATGCTGAAATGTCACTTCACTGGAATAGCACCTTCCTGACCACTCTATACAAAGTTTTCTAAAACCTTTTTCTTTTTGCCAAGTATTTTCTGTCAGCTGATGTGTAGTTTACTCTGCTTCTCCTGTGGAGTATGAGTTGTCTATTATGTTTCATGTCTGTTTGTAAATACCTAGAACAGTGCCTGGCTTGTGCTACTCTGTATTTACTGGCTGTTTGACTGGATAAATCTCTGGTAGGTAGATGAGGGCAATGGAACTGAGATTATAAAGCCGGGCTTCTTCTGGGCCATTAGGTAAGTTCGTAGAGAGCTCAGGATTCTGTACCTGAGAAAGCCAGCAGAGTAACGGGTATGTAGTAGGTGTTCAGTCAGTGCTTGCTTATTGGTAGCTGTTATAGGCACCCAATATTCGGTAGAATGTTGATCCCCTTTCCCCTTTTCTTGCCCCTCAGATTCGGAAGGCTGCCCAGCATGGAGTATGCTCAGTTCTCAAGGGCAGTGACTTCATGTTTGGTGAAAAGGTCCCTGCTCATCATCCTGCTGCTGTCTCCACCGCCAAGTTCTGCATCCAGGAGATTGAGAAGGCTGGAGGTGGGACAGCCAGGCCCTGGGCCGGGGTAGGGGAAGTGATGAGGACGATTAGTAATAGAACTCTCCATTTGCCTGATGCTGGTGATTCGCAGCTATAATCCTAGCTACTCAAAGCTTAAGATAAGGAGAATCTTTGTTTAAGACCAGTTTGGGGAAGAGAAGTTCACCAGATTCCATCTCCAAAATAATGAACAAGTAGTGGCTGAAGTGATAGAGCATTAGCCTTGAGCAAAAAGAAGCTCAGGGACAGTGCCCAGTACTAGCACACAAAAAACAGACACAAACAAAATAATGAAAAGAAAGCAAGGATGATATAACTCAAGTAGCAGACTGCCAGATTAGCAAGTGTGAGGCAGAGTTCAAATCTCTCTGTTTCTCTGTCAGGCTCCAAGGAGGCTACCACCATGCTACACATGCTGACACTGCTAAAGGACGTGCTACCCTGCTTCCCTGAAGGCCTGGTGAAGAGTTGCAGTGAGACTCTCCTACGCGTCATGACCTTGAGCCATGTGGTAAGCTCAGGCCACAAGAAGGTGGTCCCATAGTGGTTCCATTTGGGTACCCACTGGACAGGCAGAAAGCAGGACCTAGGGCCGGGCAAAGTGGAATATACCTGTAGTCCCAGCTATTTGGTAGACTGAGACAGCAGGACAGTCTGAGCCTAAAAGTTTAAAACCAGGTTGCTAAACATTGAAGCAACTCAGTCCTTACAGCAGGACCTAGCATCTTTCTTCCCTGACCCTACTCTTTTTTTTTTTTTTGCCAGTCCTGGGCTTGAACTCTAGGTCTGGGCACTGTCCCTCAGCTCTTCAGCTCAAGGCAAGCACTCTACCACTTGAGCCACAGCACCACTTCTGGCTTTTTCTGCTTATGTGGTGCTGAGGAATGGAACCCAGGGCCTCATGCATGCAAGGCAAGCACTCTACCACTGAGCCACCTTCCCAGCACCCCCTGACCCTACTCTTAAGGTAAAACCAAGGATACTTATTCATCCATCATATCATCCACGAGTCAGGATATGGCTGAACTATCTCATGGTCCTGGTCTAGTTAGAAGCTGATTTCACAGATCAGGTCAGCATGAGTAACTGATGGATCCGTAAAGTGTCATTTCAGCTGAGGAAGCTAAGGGCTGGAGGATCACAGTTCCAAGCCAGGCTGAGCAGAAAACTGCAAGACTCTATCTCCAGTTAACCAGCAGAATACTGGCTAAAGATATGCCTAAGTGGTAGAGCACCAGCTGGGTGTGAAAAAGCCAAATAGTAGTTTGGGAAACTGACTACAAGTCCTGGTACCAGTACATGCACATTCATGTACACCACACACACAAAGAAAAAAACTTACGGTTGTAGTTCAGTGGTAGAGATCAAGTTCAGCGTCCGGGGTTCCATCCACAAGCTGGCAAAACAATAGTAATAAATAATTGAAAGTCTCAAATCTCTTTTTCCCCAACTCTCATTTCCTAATGGTACAAATAGTTGGCTGTAGATCCTTTTATATGTTTCCTCTTTGGATAAACGAATATACATAGAAAGTACATAAATAGGGGCTGGGAGGGGCTGGGAAGGTGGCTCAGTGGTAGAGCGCTTGCCTTGCATGCCTGAGACCCTGGGTTCGATTCCTCAGCACCACATAAGCAAAAAGAAAAAAGCCGGAAGTGGCGCTGTGGCTCAAGTGGTAGAGCGCTAGCCTTGAGCTGAAGAGCTGAGGGACAGTGCCCAGGCCCAGAGTTCAGGCCCCACGACCGGACCCAAAAAAAAAACAAAAAACAAAAAAAAAAACAAATAGGGGCTGGGAAAGTGGCTCAGTGGTAGAGCGTTTGCCTTGCATGCCTGAGGCCCTGGGTTCGATTCCTCAGCACCACATAAGCAAAAAGAAAAAAGCCGGAAGTGGTGCTGTGGCTCAAGTGGTAGAGCACTAGCCTTGAGCTGAAGAGCTGAGGGACAGCACCCAGGCTCAGAGTTCAGGCCCCACGACCAGACCCCCCCCCCCCAAAAAAAAAGTACATAAATATGTCTTTATAGTGTGTATATCACTTATAATGTCTATTTCATTGTTTATCACTGCTGAGGATTGAAAACCCAGGGTCTTGAATATACTAAGCATTGTGTCACTGAGGTATGCCTCAAGCTGGCTATGTATATTTTGCATTTTTAGTCATTTTTTGTCTGTTTCTCCATTGTTACTATTTTATATTATATAAAGATTTTTTGATTTATTTGCTTTATTTTCTTTCTTTTTTGTTTGTGTGTGGGGCTAGGGATGGTGCCCAGGACCTTGTGTATACTGGGCAAGTGCTTTATCCCTGAGCAACATCCCTAGACTATCTAAATCATTTCAATTTTTTTCAGTCGCTCCCAATTCTTTTTTTCTTGCTCGTGGCTGGCAACTCTTTTTTCCAGTTGAGCGACACCTTCACTACTGGCCTTTTTATGGCTCATTAAGGATAAGAGAGTCTCAGATTTGTATTCCTAGGCTGGCTTCAAACCTTAATCCTCAAATCTCAGCCTCCTGAATAGCTAGAATTACAGGTCTGAGCCACTGCCACCCCATTGCAATTTCTCATTAAAGTGTTCAAAGCTGGGTGCCAGTGGCTTGCACCTATAATTCTGACTACTCAGGGCTGGGAAGGTGGCTCAGTGGTAGAGCGCTTGCCTTGCATGCCTGAGGCCCTGGGTTCGTTTCCTCAGCACCACATAAGCAAAAAGAAAAAAGCCGGAAGTGGCGCTGTGGCTCAAGTGGTAGAGTGCTAGCCTTGAGCTGAAGAGCTGAGGGACAGCGCCCAGGCCCAGAGTTCAGGCCCCACGACCGGACCCAAAAAAAAAAAAAAAAAATTCTGACTACTCAGGAGGTTGAGATCTGAGGATCACAGTTCAAAGCTGGCCCAGGAAGACAAATCTGAGAAACTCTTCCCTCCAAGTAACCACCAAAAAAGCCATAAATGAAGCTGTGGCTTAAGTAATACAGTACTAGTCTTGAACAAAAGCTCAAGGACAGTGCCCAGACCCTGAGTTCAAGCACTAGGACCTGCACACACAAAATGACAGTGATTATTGTAGCTAGATGTGTGAAGCATATTTTAAGTATAAGGGCTGTGGCTTCTTTGTAGCTCATCTGGTAATGTGAGAGGTCAAGGGATTTAGGGCAGCTGTGGAGTCTGTGTTATCTCTCAAATCCTGTGTGTCTTTCAGCTGGTGACTGCCTGTGCCATGCAGGCCTTCCACAATCTCTTCCATGCCAAACCTAGCTTGGGCACCCTATCAGCAGAGCTCAACGCCCAGATTATCACGGTGAGTCCTGATGGAGAGGAGACCCTACCAGGTGGGTCCCTAAGGAAGCTGTGATGGAAGAACTGGAGCTGCTCCCTATCTTCAAGTTGAGGGTGGATGGCTGAGCTGCTCCAGTGGAGTAGACCAATAAATAGCTATGCAGACCTTTGTTGTCATCTCAGTATCCACTGGAGCTGGGGTCTGGCTCTTTGGTTTCAGTATGGTCACATGGTTATAGATAACAAGTTATCTATAACTTTTTTTTTTTTTTTTTTTGGTCGGTCATGAGGCTTGACCTCTGGGCCTGAGCACTGTCCCTCAGCTCTTCAGCTCAAGGCTAATGCTCTGCCACTTGAGCTACAGTACCACTTCCGGTTTTCTGGTGGTTTATTGGAGATAAGAGTTTCATGGACTTGCCTGCCCAGGCTGGTTTTGAACCTTGATCCTCAGATCTCAGCCTCCTGAGTAACTAGGATTACAGGCGTGAGCCACCAGCACCTGGCTTTGTTCAGGGTTCTTTTTTTTTTTTTTTTTTTTTCCGGCTTTTTTTCTTTTTGCTTATGTGGAATTGAACCCAGGGCCTCATGCATGCAAGGCAAGCGCTGTACCACTGAGCCACCTTCCCTGCCCCTGTTCAGGGTTTTTGACCCCCTAGCCGCCCCCATTCCCAGATTTGTTTATGAACTGTTTCTCTTCATGTGCATTTCCCTGGAGAAGGGCTCTAGTTTTTATCAGAACTACAGAAGGTTTGTGAGTCAACCGGGTGTCTGCTTCTAGAGCATCAGGACTGGAAGGACGTCACGAAACAGGGAATGTCAGGAGGGCTGGGAGTCCCAGCCTGTGACTGCTGGTGTCCTGGGGCTATTGCTGACATGCTTTCTTTTTCACATATCTGCTTACTATGTCTTACCTCTAGGCCTTATATGACTACATTCCCAGTGAAAATGATCTACAACCCCTATTGGCCTGGCTAAAGGTCATGGAGAAAGCCCATATCAACCTGGTCAGGTAAGAATAAGGCAGAGGAGCACCATAGGACTGTCTCCAGGCTGCTAGCTTTGCATACAGATGGGAGGAATGTGCACAGCTGGAGAGGTCAGCTGGCTTCCTTGGCATTGGTTGTTCCACATGGAGTTTGCCACACATCAGCTCTGGCTCTAGGAAGCACTAGGAAATGGATTGTGCCTGGTTTAGTTCCTTTCCCACCAGAGTGTTCTGCCAACTGGCTGTGAGCAGCCACATGGTATGCTGAAAGCACTGCAGTCTGGGTTGGGACTGAGGGTTTGGGGTTTTGTTTTGTTTTTGCTTGTACTAGGACTTGAATTCAGGGCCTTATGCTTTCATTTGGCTTCTTCTGCTCACAAATTGTGTTTTCCCACTTCAGCCACACCTCTGGTCTTGATTCTTGCTACACCCTGGTTTTGCCACCCTGCATACTAGGTTTTTCCACCAGGGTATATCTGCACTACCAGACCAGTCTCCATCAGGGCTGATGATTCCATCCTCTGGGCTTCATAGTCCTGAATCCAGCTATTGCTTTCTGTGTCTGCATGCATTCATGATTTCGCTTTCCTGAAATAATATTGGGAAGTACACAGTAGTCAGTGTGCCACCTACAAAGAGACATTCTGACTGGAGGGAGTGTCTCTAAATCTGGTGGCTTCCACCAGTGGCTCTACTTATTTGAATCTGTCTTCTTTCCCATGAAGGCTGTCCCTGTCCTGCTCTGAACTAGTCCATGCTGAGCACTTTGTCTGTTGGTTTGTCTCCCTAGTCATAATGGCCATTCAAGGCAAGGTGTCAGCCCTGATTTAGGAACCAGAAGCTGAGGTCTGGGGGCAGAGCTTAAGTAGTTCATGACTATCAAGTGTTATCTCAAACCTCAGTTCCAAAAGGTAGGAGGAAAAGGGGCTGGGAAGGTGGCTCAGTGGTAGAGCGCTTGCCTTGCATGCCTTAGGCCCTGGGTTCAATTCCTCAGCACCACGTAAGCAAAAAAGAAAAAAGCCAGAAGTGGCGCTGTGGCTCAAGTGGTAGAGCACTAGCCTTGAGCTGAAGAGCTGAGGGACAGCGCTCAGGCCCAGAGTTCAGGTCCCACGACTGGACCCAAAAACAAACAAACAAAAGGTAGGCGGAAAAAACAAAACTAGAAGCTGAAGCTGTGTGTGTTAAGTAGTCACACAGCTGCCACAGCTTCTAGGCAATTATCCTTTTAACTGAAGAGATAAGAAGTGGCTGAGTCATTCTCAGGACTTGTTCTATAGGAGCATACCTACAGTTGTGCCCTGAAATATGTCTTAGGATACTATAGCAGGGGCTGGGAAGATGGCTCAGTAGTAGAGTGCTTGCCTTGCATGCATAAGGCCCTGGGTTCGATTCCTCAGCCCTACATAAGCAGAAAAAGCTGGAAGTGGTGCTGTGGCTCAAGTAGTGCTCAAATAGAGCACTAGCCTTGAGCTGAAGAGCTGAGGGACAACGCCCTGGCCTAGAGATCAGGCCCTATGACCAGCAAAAAAGAAAGAAAAAAGATACTGTAGCAGAAGCCAGTAGCCAAAACAAACAAATAAACAAAAAAAACCCAAAAGCTAGAATGACCCCTGTCCTATTGCCGTGTGGAGCCAGGAAGATTAAATACAGGCATGAGCAAGAGAAGGGATGAAGTAGAGCTGGATGTGGTGGTACAGCACTGTAATTGCAGTCCTCAGGAAGTAGAGGCAGGAGGATTGCAAATTTGAGTTAGCTTGTACTACATAGTGAGTGACACCAGTGTGATCTACATAGGAGACCCTGTATTAAGTGAGGGGGGGAGAAAAACAAGGAAGTAGTTGTGTATATGCTCCTATGAAAAGTCCAAGGGCCTCGGATGGTGGCTTAGTGGTAGAGTGCTGCCTTGCATGCATGAGTCCTTGGGTTTGATTCCTCAGCACCACATAATCAGAAAAAGCTGGAATTGGCACTGTGGTTCAAATGGTAGAGCACTAGCCTTGAGCTGAAGAGTTGAGGGACAGCGCCAAGGCCCAGAGTTCAGGCCCCATGACAGACAAAAAAAAAAAAAAAAAGAAAAGAAAAGAAAAAAGAACTCCAAGATATAGTGAGAAGACAAAGTGCAGAACTGCAGGTGCAGTGCCAGGGTATGAATCCTCACATCACTAGACTAGGCTGGGTAGTCTTGGCAAGTTCTTGACTTTTCTGTGTCTGAACTTCCTTATCTAAAAAGTAGGAATAACAAGCTCACTTCACTATTTGTTACAAGGTTTCAGTGACTGAATGCATATTTTTACATCAGTGGTTCATATGTGACCTAATATCAATGTTAACAGTACAGATTATTTTGTTCTGAAAGAGGCTGGGCATGGTAGCATAGGCCTGTAATCCTTGGTATTTGAGAGGTGGAGCATAAAGGATCAGAGCCATGCCTGGTCCAGGTGGCTCATACCTGTAATCCTAGCTACTCAGGAGGCTGAGATCTGAGGATTCAGGTTCAAAGCCAGCCCGGGCAGGAAAGTCCATGAGACTGTTATCTCCAGAAAACCAGAAGTGGTGCTGTGGCTCAAGTGGTAGAGTGCTAGCCTTGAGTTGAAGAGCTGAAGGACAGCACCCAAGCCCAGAGTTCTAGCCCCATGACCCCCCCCCCCCAAAAAAAAAAAAAATCAGGGCCGGGGCTGGGAAGGTGGCTCAGTGGTAGAGCGCTTGCCTTGCATGCCTTAGGCCCTGGGTTCGATTCTTCAGCACCACATAAGCAAAAAGAAAAAAGCCGGAAGTGGCGCTGTGGCTCAAGTGGTAGAGTGCTAGCCTTGAGCTGAAGAGCTGAGGGACAGCACTCAGGCCCAGAGTTCAAGCCCCACAACCAGACCCCAAAAAAAAAAAATCAGGGCCAACCAGGGAAAAAAAAGTTTGAGACCATATATCAACAAATAAATCAGGTACAATTTTTCAGGTTTATAATTTCAGCAACTTGAGTGATAATAAAACAACAAAAAACCTGAAAGGCTGGGCAAGAGCACTAACAAGTTGGAAGCTTGTCTGTAGTCTGGACTATGTAGTAAGATGTCAAAAGTAAAAGCTGGGTGCCAGTAGCTCACATACCTATAATCCTTACTACTTAGGAGGCTGAAACCTAAGGATCTGTATTCAAAGCCGGTGGGAAAGATGAGACATTCCTATCTCCCATTAATTGCCAAAAAAGCAAAAATGGAGCTGTGGCTCAAGTGGTCTTGAGCAAAAACGCTTAGAGTCACTGCCCAGGTTCTGAGTTTAAGCGCTAGGACCAGCACCAAAATAAAAACCCAAAAAATGGTGGGGGAGATGGAGGGAGAACACTACTTTGAAGAGTATTTTCTGGGGCTGGGAAGGTGGTAGAGTGATTGCCTTGCATGCCTGAGGCCCTGGGTTCGATTCCTCAGCACCACATAAACAAAAAGAAAAAAGCCGGAAGTGGCGCTGTGGCTCAAGTGGTAGAATGCTAGCCTTGAGCTTAAGAGCTGAAGGACAGCACTCAGGCCCAGAGTTCAGTCCCCACGACTGGACTCCCCCCCCCCCCCCCCAAAAAAAAAAAAAAAAAAAAGTATTTTCCCTGGGAGGTCCACCAGAGAGTCAGGCCAAGAATAAAGATGACATATCCTTCACTCTACTCTGAAGACCTGTTTGAATTTTTCACCACACGTGTTACTGCATGGACAATATGCCTTTACTTAAACAGCCATCTGAGGAGCCCTGCAAATATATGGTTCTTTATATACTTACGCTTCTGGGCTAGGTAGGTTCCTGAGGCTCAAGATCAGCTCCTCTGCCCCACCTCTACCCCATGTATTTGAAAACTTTATTTCTTGACAGGTTGCAGCGGGACCTGGGGCTGGGCCACCTTGCTCGATTTTTTGGAACAGCGATGACTTGTCTCCTCTCCCCTCACTCTCCAGTGGTAATAGCTGCCACCCAGAGCCTCAAGGTACTGTATACCTTGCTAGCTTGAGCTTTAGCTAAGGGAGCAGAGAATATAGAGGTTCTGCCTGCTGTCGCCTCCCAATCAATACCCCCACACCCAGTTAGGTGGTAGTTCTTCTGATGCCATACACATTTCTCAGAAACTTCAGGAAGCAGCTTTCTGGGTGGAAAGAATGGGACTGGGAATTGCCTTAGCCCAGATAGCCTGTGGCCTTCTTTTTGCAGGAGATCTTAAAGGAATGTGTGGCTCCACACATGGCTGACATCGGTGCTGTAACCTTCTCAGCCTCAGGTCCCGCCCAGTACATCGCCAAGATGTTCAGGTGAGAATATGGTATCCAGGTTAGGAGAGCATGACGGCTGCCTTTTAGCAAGTTTTACATGATGCCAGCATTCCACTTATAATCACACTGGGCCATGCATCCAGCTGTAGGTGCTCTGTGGGATTTGAGGCTGAATACCAAACCTCTTCCATAGCAGTTCAGCCAATTGGAGGATACCATGATTCAGGCACACACGTAAAGCAGGGGAAGTGTGGTGGTGGGATGTAAGAATGTGGACCCTGGCTTATGTCTGTAATCCTAGCTACTCAGGAGGCTGAGATCTGAGGATTGTGATGCAAAGCCAGCCCAGGCAGGAAAGTCCCTGTGAGATTCTTACCTCTAATTAACCACCAGAAAAGCGGAAGTAGAGCTGTGGTTCAAAATGGTAGAGCACTAGCCTTGAGGGAAAGTGCTCAGGGACAGTGCCCGGGCACTGAGTTCAAGACCCACAACTGACAAAAAGATGAATGTGGACCCTGGATCCCTGACCCATAGCCCTTGTACCTGGAGCTAGGCTTGAATCCAGCTCTATCAATAGTACAACCTGGACAAGCAAGTGCCTCTATCTCACTACAGCTTAGGGTCCTCATTGGTTGGAGGGGGCTCATTGAGTTCTTTATGCTATTTTCATGGACAGTTGCACTGTATTTTTTCTCTCTCTCTCTCTCTCTCTCTCTCTCTCTTTTGGTTGTGCAGCTTGAACTCTGGGCCTGAGCGCTGTCCCTCAGCTCTTCAGCTCAAGGCAAGCGCTGTACCACTTGAGCTACAGTGCTACTTCTGGTTTTCTTGTGGTTTATTGGAGATGAGAGTTTCATGGGGCTGGGAAGGTGGCTCAGTGGTTGAGCGCTTGCCTTGCATGCACAAGGCCTGGGTTTGATTCCACAGTACCACATAACCAGAAAAAAAAAGCCGGAAGTGGTGCTATGGCTCAAGTGGTAGAGTGCTAGCCTTGAGCTGAAGAGCTGAGGGACAGTGCCCAGGCCCATGACCAGACCCAAAAAAAAAAAGAGTTTCACAGACTTTCCTGCGCAGGCTGGCTTTGAACCACTATCCTCAGATCTCAGCCTCCTGAGTAGCTAGGATTACAGGCGTCAGCCACCGGCACCCAGCTAGTTGCACTGTATTTCAAAATTATTCATCTTCTATCTTTCTTTGTCCCCTCTTCTAAGTACTCCTTCAGTTTGATTTACATTTTTATTTATCTATTAGTTGTACCTTTTGCCTTTCTCTGAGCCATTCCCTTCCTGACCAGCTGCGGGGGTCTGCTCATGGTGCCAGTCATTGTCATCTGCTGGAGTATGATCTTGTGGCCCTGACTGTATCTCATCTTGGCAGGGCAGTGGAGGAGGGCCTGACGTATAAATTCCACGCATCCTGGAGCTTTGTGCTGCAGTTACTGTGTGTCTTCTTTGAGGTGTGTGGGAGGCAAGCTCATCCTGTGATGAAGAAGGTAAGCTGGAAGTGGATGGGGCCTTTGGACTGTGGGCTTTTGGAGGGCCCCAGGTCTGCTGTCTCTAAACTCTGGACCCACACCAACAGTACATAGTAGGTGCCCAGTATCATGTTCCCAGGGCACTGACTGGGCAGTGTGGGAAGAAGAGGGAGATGGGTGGGAGGTTACCTCCTAAACACACACACACACACCCCTAGAGATCCTAAGTAGAACACACACACACAGACACACACACACAGACACACACACACACACACACAGACACACACACACACACACACACACACACACACACACACACACACACACACCCCTAGGGATCCTAAGTAGAACACACACACACACACACCCCACATACCCCCCTTCCCCCCTAGGGATCCTAAGTAGATAATACTGGGTAGGCCAGATTCCTTGTCAGCAGAAGAGTCAGCTCCTGGTTGTATGGGGCCTTCCTCACTGACTCCTTCCACTGCTGGCTTAGTAAAAAGAAGACACTTGGGCTGGGCGCAAGTGGCTCACGCCTGTAATTCTAGCTACTCAGGAGGCTGAGATCTGATGATCACAGTTCAAAGCCAGCCCAGGCAGGAAAGTCTGTGAGACTCTTATTTCCAGTAAACCACTAGAAAACCGGAAGTGGCGCTGTGGCTCAAGTGGTAGAGCACTTGCCTTGAGCTGAAGAGCGCAGGGACAGCACCCAAGCCCAGAGTTCAAGCCCCACGACTGGGGGGAGGGGGGTAACATCTGAGACTGAGAGTCCCTCCGTTGGAGGGCTGGCCCAAACCCTGATGGTTAGGCTGGCAAATGAGACTTCTACAAGAGGCTAGGCAGGCCATGAGAAGTGGAGTTGATGGGCTGATGGCTGATGGGGTTGTGATACAGCTCAGCTTCTGTGCCTGCTGATCTGTCTTAGTTACCTGTTAGTTATCTTTTGACAGTTTCTGACATTTTTCAAGGTAAATTGGAAATCTACATCTGTGTGTGAAATTTCCTAATTTTTTACATATTGTCAAAGGAATTTTATTTTTTTGTGCTGGTACTAGGGTGTAAATCAGGGCCTGGGCACTGTCCCTTTAGCTTTTTTGGTTAAGGCTTGGCACTCTACCTCTTGAATCACAGCTCTCTTCTGCCCTCTTGATTGATTGTTAATTGGAGATAAGAGTCTCATAGACTTTCCTACCTGGACTAACTTTGAACTGCAATCCTCAGATTTCAGCCTCCTCTGAGTAGCTAGGGATTACAGGCATGAGCCACCAGCACCTGGCTGGAAGGAAAAAAATTTAAAGCCCTAGGCTTTAGGAGGATAGGACACCTCATTGGGTCAGCTAAGCTGTTGTTGTAGGTTTCCACTATGGGGTGTTACCTGGACCTAGAATCTCCAATCTCCTTTTGGAGATTTGCCTGCTCTGGAATCTCTGCTTGTCAGATGGATCTGCAGTGAGGGCAAATAGAGAAAAATAACTTTTTTCTTTTTTTTTTTTTTTTTTGTCGGTCGTGGGGCTTGAACTCTGGGCCTGGGCGTTGTCCCTCAGCTCTTCAGCTCAAGGCGAGCGCTCTACCACTTGAGCTACAGCGCCACTTCCGGTTTTCTGGTGGTTTATTGGAGATAGGAGTCTCACAGTCTCTCCTGCCCGGGCTGGCTTTGAACCGCGATCCTCAGATCTCAGCCTCCTGAGTAGCTAGGATTACAGGCGTGAGCCACCAGCGCCCGGCTAATAACTTTTTTCTTGATTGATGTAGCTCTAGTCCCCACGCCAGCATTAAAATAAGCATTTTAATTTACATTTAAATCTACATTTTATGATATTTTTGTTCTTTGTGGTGTTGGGGATCAAACTCAAACTCAGCTTATACTAGGTAGGCACTCTACTGCTCAGCCACACCCCAGCCAGAAAGCATGTCCTACTGGGTAACTTCGTATCATCCCTTTGCTCTAGTGCCTCCAGTCCCTGTGCGACCTGCGCCTCTCCCCTCACTTCCCCCACACAGCAGCCCTGGACCAGGCAGTGGGGGCTGCAGTGACCAGCATGGGACCTGAGGTGGTGTTACAGGCTGTGCCTTTGGAGATTGATGGCTCTGAGTAAGTGTAACCTAGATTGTGGGAGCCTCAGGAGAGTCGGATGGCTTGTTCTCCCTGGAGAAGAGTCCACTGAATTCTCTGTTAAGGGCCTTTGACTTGTCACCTTTTCTTCATTTCTGCTCCCAGAGAGACTCTGGATTTCCCCCGGAGCTGGCTGCTGCCTGTCATCCGGGACCATGTACGGGAAACACGGCTTGCTTTCTTCACCACCTACTTCTTGCCGCTGGCTAACACCCTGAAGAGTAAAGGTACAAAGCCCTTACCTGGTATAGCTGAGGCCCTCTGCTATCTGGAGCCTCAGCTGAAATGATCAGCTGGTGGCTGAGTCCAGCTGACCACCATACCAGCACATTTGGCAGAATCTGTGCCAAGCAAATGGTCAGTGAGTACTTGAGTGCCCTCCTCTAGGAACCTCTGTTTCCTGGGTCTTGTTTTTTCCCTTTGGATCACGGGAACCGGTGTCCCTTCTTTCTGGTAGAAACTGTTGAGATAGAACTTGGGCCTAGGTACTGTCACTGAGCTTTTTTGCCCAAGGCTAATGTTCTATCACTTGAGCCACAGATCTACTTCTGGATTTTTGGTTGTTACTTGGAGATAACTCTCACAGACTTTCCTGACCAGTCTGGCTTTAAATCATGCTTCTCAGATCTTGGCTTCCTGGAGTAGCTAGGGTGTTACAGGCGTGAGCCACTGCCATCTAACTTGGTTGGAAATAGATTTACAAAAATTTTTTTTAGGCCAGACATTGGTGGATCACATCTATATCCTAACTACTTAGGAGGCTGAGATCTGAGGATTGCAGTTTGAAGCCAGCCCAGGCAGGAAAGCCTGTGAGACTCATCTCTAATTAATGACAGATAAAGCTGAAGTGGCATTGTAGCTCAAGTGGTAGAGTACTAGCCTTGAGCAAAAAGGAGCTCAGGGACAATACCCAGGCCCAGAGTAGCCCCACAAAGGGCCAAATTGTTTTTTTTCTCTTAGGTTTGTTTACAATTGCAGCTGGTTTTTACATCTGCAGCTTAAACTACAGAACTAGAGTTATACCATATTAGATATTATAAGTATTCTAGAGAGATTTTAAGTATATGGGAGGATATGTGTAGGTTACACGGAAATAGCACATCATTCTGTATAAGAAACTTCAAGCTGGGTGCCGGTGGCTCACGCCTGTAATCCTAGTTACTCAGGAGGCTGAGATCGGAGGATCGCGGTTCAAAGCCAGCCAACCCAGGCAGGAAGGTCCTTGAGACTTATCTGCAATAAAAAACTAGAAGACCGGAAGTGGCACTGTGGCTCAAGCAGTAGAGCATTTGCCTTGAGCTGAAGAGCTCAGGGACAGCACCCAAGCCCAGAGTTCAAGCTCTACGACCAACCCAAAAAAAAAAAAACAACTTCAACATTTCTTGCTCTTGGTTTCTATGGGGTTCCTAAAACCAGACCCTCAAAGATACTGAAAGGTGAAGATACTGAAAGGGGTGTGTGTGTGTGTGTGTGTGTGTGTGTGTGTGTGTGTGTGTGTGTGTGTGTGTGTGTGTGTGTGTGTGTGTGTGTGTGTGTGTGTGTGTGTGTGTGTGTGTGTGTGTGTGTGTGTGTGTGTGTGTGTGTGTGTGTGTGTGTGTGTGTACATGTTTATGTGGAGATAAGAGCCGGGCACCAGTGGTCACACCTGTAATCCTAGCTACTCAGGAGGCTGGCAAGAAAGTTTGTGAGACTCCTATCTCCAATAAACCACTCAGAAAATCGGAAGTGGCACTGTGGCTCAAGTAGTAGAGCACTAGCATTTAGCTGAAGAGCTCAGGGACAGCATCCAGGCCCAGAGTTCAAGCTCCATGACCAACAACAACAAAAAAAGTATTAGGGACTTCCCTTGCCTAGGCTAGCTTTGAATGGAGACTCTCAGACTTCAGCTTCCTGAGTAGCTAGGGATAACAGGCCACCAACACCTGGTGAGATTACATTCTTTCTTTCTTTTTCTTTTTTCTTTTTGTCCGTCATGGGGCTTGAATTCTGGGCCTGGGTGCTGTCCCTCAGCTCTTCAGCTCAAGGCTAGCACTCTACCACTTGAGCCACAGCGTGTACTTCCAGCTTTTTCTGTTTATGTGGTACTGAGGAATCGAACCCAGGGCCTCATGCATACTAGGCAAGCACTCTACTGAGCCACCTTCCCAGCTCAAGATTACATACTTTCTAGTGGTATTCTATTTAGGCACCTGTCTTGAAGAAGTTGTTTAGGACAAACATGTACATGGAAGCAAACTTGTTCCTAGCATTTTGGATTCCAATAGCAAGGAATCTGACACAATCTACACATCCTCTGCAGAGTTCCATTTAAATTAGGTCTAGCAGAACTAGAGGGATATGCTATGTGTATAAAGAAATAGGAATATGAATGAATGGATAAATGGAACAAGTGATTCAGTTAGAGTACATTTCTGTTTAAATATTTTTATTTTTTTTTTAATTTTTTGGTCGGTTATGGGGCTTGAACTCTGGGCTTGGGCACTGTCCCTGTGCTCTTCAGCTCAAGGCGAACACTCTACAGCTTGATCCACAGCGCCACTTCTGGTTTTCTAGTGGTTTTATTGGAGTCTCACGGACTTAACTGCCCGGGCTGGCTTTGAACCGTGATCCTCAGATCTCAGCCTCCTGAGTAGCTAGGATTACAGGCATGAGCCACCAGTGCCCGGCTTCTGGCTATATTTTAAAATATATTCATGTTCCTTTTTTTTGGGGGGGGTCCGGTCGTGGGCCTGAACTCTGAGCCTGGGTGCTGCCCCTCAGCTCTTCAGCTCAAGGCTAGCGCTTTACCACTTGAGCCACAGCGCCACTTCCAGCTTTTTTTTTTTTTTTTTGCTGATGGGTGCTGAAGAATTGAACCCAGGGCCTCAAGCATGCAAGGCAAGCGCTTTACCACTGAGCCACCTTCCCAGCCCCTGTATTCATGTTCTTAAAGAAGAGTAAGAAAGTCTTGAGAGACAGGTTATCCTGGAGAGGCATCTTCTTTCCATTTTGCATGTTTTTAGTGCTTAAAAGTAAGTACTATGATTTAATTTATGGGAGATGTCACCCATATTCCCTTCCTTATTGTTGGACTTTTGGTTTTGATATAATGAGGTCTAATGGTCAGGAGGTTCCCAGCATCATACCATGTATTTGTCGCACACTTCAGCAATGGACCTTGCCCAGGCAGGCAGCACAGTGGAGTCCAAGATCTATGACACATTACAGTGGCAGGTAAGAGTCAGCTGAAGAGGAGGACATGGAGAGGAGAGGCATGTAAGAGCATGAGTAACTAGTGTCATTCTTCTTTCTTACTCCTTCCCCAGATCTGGACCCTTCTGCCTGGGTTCTGCACAAGGCCTACTGATGTGGCTGCCTCCTTCAAAGGTCTGGCACGGACATTGGGCACAGCTATCAGCGAGCGCCCAGACCTGAGAGTCACTGTGTGCCAAGCCCTGCGCACCCTCATCACCAAGGGCTGTGAGAGAGGTATGTCTGAGCACCGTGGTAGGAGCTGATAAAATAATAATACAGATCCCTGTCCTTATCCACTGGCTTGCTGTTGCTCATTGTCACTCCAGCCTGCAGAAGTCACCTTCTGTAGCTCTTTGCTCACTGTGGCTGTGCTACAGGTGGGTCTCAAGAGACAGCTGGCAATAGTCTTCCCTGTCACTCTTTTTCCTAATGCGTTGACAGTCACTGGGGATCTGTGTAGTCAATATGAGGGCTGGAGCCCAGACTCACCCTGACCACTGTAGCTGATCACCTTATTCTGTGTACCCTGGCCTCAACTTCTAGAACATAAGAGCTCCAAATGTGTGGGTTCCCAATATTGCCATAGGATCCCCTAAAGGGAACCCCAGTGACCACTGAGACAGGGTCAACTCCATCCCTTTGATGCAGACTTCCATCCTCCTGCCAGATGCTGACCGTGCTGAAGTGAGCCGCTTTGCCAAGAACTTTCTGCCAATCCTCTTCAACCTATATGGGCAGCCTGTTGCAGAGGAGGACACTCCAGCCCCTCGTCGGGCTGTACTGGAAACCATCAAAACTTACCTTACCATCACAGAGTCTCAGGTGAGCTGCTGTGAGAGGGGTTTATTCTTAGGTGGGCTCTGATAGGTTGGGCACGTTGGAAAGGCTGAGAACCCATCTGCCATACTATAAGACCTCTGACATTTGGAGAACAGAGGGCCACACATAGGAGTTGTGGCTCAGGCTGGACTGGAGGCTCCTAAGCTGTATAGGCAGCTCTGGCAACTGTTACTCTGGTTATTCTTTTTTTCTCTTCTGGGGACTGCCAGTTGGTGAATGGTTTCCTGGAAAAAGCCAGTGAGAAGGTGCTTGACCCTGCCAGCTCTGATTTTACCAGGTAATGTTCTTAGGGCTTCCCTGTTTGAACTGGGTACTTGGAGCTGGGGAGGCATCCAGCAGACCCTCTGTAATTCTTTGAGATTGAGAATGTCCCAGCTCTACCAAGAGGCCAGTAGCTCCTTTTTTTTTTTTTTGGTCTGGTCTTGGGGCCTGAACTCTGGGCCTGGGTGCTGTCCCTCAGCTCTTCAGCTCAAGGCTAGCGCTCTACCACTTGAGCCACAGCTTTTTTCTTTTTGCTTATGTGGTGCTGAGGAATCGAACCCAGGGCCTCAGGTATGCAAGGCAAGCACTCTACCACTGAGCTACCTTCCCAGCCCCCAGTAGCTCCTTCTTATAGGTGTTTTAGCCTGATAGGTCTGAGCAAGGATGGAGGACACGCTGCCTGATTCAAATCCCAGCTCCACAAGTTACTACCCAATCTATGCCTCTGAGTCTTCATTTGTAAGATGGTATAATAGAGCCTACAACAAGTTTATGTGAGGATTGAAGGGGATATATTTGGAATTCACCAGGAGGAGTGCCCTGTACATTACAAGTCTTGATTAGGTGCTAGCTATGGTTGTTCACAAACTCCTTCCAGGCCACTACCCTCATCCTGACTTTCTCCCATGTTCCTGTAGCTGGTAAACATAAGAACATGATAGCCTTGCCCTTCTCCAGCTTCCCTCAGCCCCTCCCTGTTCTCCTGTTCTGAGCAGATTGTCTGTCCTGGATCTGGTTGTAGCCTTGGCTCCTCATGCTGATGAAGCTGCCATCAGCCAGCTATACTCCACCATCCGGCCCTATTTAGAGGTGAGTTCCACACAACTTCACTTGAGGGAAGATGGGGCTCCAAGAGAATTTAGAGGCCTGTCTTATCTTTATAATTTCCTCTTCACCCAGATTAAGCCCCATCTGCTTTGTCCTGTAGTGGCTTCCCCTTGTACCCATCTTCCCTGCCCTGTCAAATAGGTCCAAAGTGATAAAATGCACAACTGTGCTCTGACTTCACTTGCTGAAGTGTCTTGTAGAACAGAAGCCTTGCTTCTTTGCCTGCTCCTACTCTGGGCCTGTCTCAGTCTCTCTGACCTTATCCTCCCAGCCTGCTCTCTCTGTCCTCACCTTCACTACAGCCTCCTTAGGCTGCTATAAGGGTCTAGGATAGATTCCTCCCCTCCAACCTTGCCCTCCATCTAGTGATAGGAATGAAACCCAGGGTCTGGTGCAAAGTAGGCCTGTACTCTGCTACTGAGCTAAACTCAGCCCCAAGTTTCCAGATAAAACAAATGCTGTATTTGCCTCTGCTCATGTTGAGTCTTTCGACTGAAGTGCTGTCATGTGGCTCACAGGCATACAGAATTCAGTTTAGCCTGTGTTCCTGAAAGCTGTCCCCATTGCCACAGTTTAATAGCACTCTTTGCTGGGTGCCAGTGGCTCACACCTTTAATTCTAGCTACTCAGAAGGCTGAGATCTGAGGATCACAGTTTGAGGCAAATGCAGGCAGGAAAGTCAGAGACTTATCTCTAATTAACTACCAAAAATCTGGAAGTAGAGTTGTGGCTCAAGTGGTAGAGTACTACCTTAGCTAAAAAACTCAGGGACACTGCCCCAAGCCCTTAGTTTAAGCCTCAGAATTAGCACCAAAAACAAAACAAAACAAACTCTTCTTACCAGATTGCCAAAGTCCAGCATCCCAGGGGGCTCCTTCAAAATTGAATGGAATGTTCAAGCAGAGAGGAATGTTTCAATCAGGAAGCAGCAGGCACACATTTCTTGGTGTTCTCAGGTGCCACCAGCTTATGCTGGAGTGCACATTATTTAGAGGTAGCCATCACAGACTCATGAATACCATACCAGAGGGACAAGGCCAACTTCTTCTGAATGCCTATAGAATGTCAGTGTAAGGGGCTACAGCCCAATCCCCTTATTAGTTCTTATCTGCCATGTGCCTTTTGTAGAGCAAGGCCCATGGGGTACAGAAGAAGGCTTACCGAGTGCTGGAGGAGGTGTGTGCCAGCCCTCAGGGCCCTGGGGCTCAGTTTGTGCAGAACCACCTAGATGACCTGAAGAAGACCCTTCTGGACTCTTTGCGGAGCACGTCCTCACCTGCTAAAAGGGTAAGGATGCTAGGGCACAGCTCTGCTTACTGAGAATGGGTGACCCCAGGAAAGGAGTCCTTGGGGAGCTTGAGGAGGGTGATGGTGGCACTGAGGGGTCCTGGGTGTTTTCTCCTTGCCTGCAGCCCCGTTTGAAGTGCCTCATACATATTGTGAAGAAGCTGTCAGCTGAGCACGAGGAGTTCATTGCTGCCCTCGTCCCAGAGGTGAGGGGAGGGTAGGAGGGTGTTTTGGGCATTCCTGGAGTATGGTTTCCAAGGACCTATCATGATTTGGGGGGGCAGTGGGAGGAGGTAAGGGTGGGCTTGATTTGCTGCTGGGCATATGGGTGCCTCATGCTTTGGGCAGTCCAGCCCAGGGCAATGGGAGGTAGGTGTATTCTAATAATGCTGTCTGGCCAGGTGATTCTGTGCACCAAGGAGGTGTCGGTGGGTGCTCGGAAGAATGCTTTTGCCCTGCTGGTGGAGATGGGCCATGCTTTCCTGAGGTTTGGCCCCAACCAAGAAGGTGAGGTTGTGGGCTGCACACTATATACAGGCTATGAGGAAACACCCCTCCGAGCTTCTGGGCAAAGGGCAAGTTGGAGAAATCTGTTTTGCTCTGAACTGGCCCTGACCAAGGTTTTCTTCTCTGGCCTGCATGTCTGTTCATTTCCACCCCCCTCCCCGCCATCTCCCCACTCCCTGAGAGCCTTACGTGACTTGTCCTTGTCTCTTCCCCTAGAGGCTCTGCAGCGCTACCTCATCCTTATCTATCCTGGCCTTGTGGGTGCAGTGACCATGGTGAGCTGTAGCATCTTGGCCTTGACCCACCTCCTGTTTGAGTTTAAAGGTGAGTATTTGCCTGTCTGGGAAGTTCTTAAGGAACCAGAATGAGGATAAGGTACTGGGAGTTAGGAAGTAGAGCCAGAACCTATCTTTCTTGCCCCCAGCCTGCAGCCCTGCAGCCCTGCAGCCCTACCATCCTATCAGAGCGGGCAGAAAAAGGTAGAAAAATACCTGGATTGTAGTCCTAGTCTTGCCTTTCACCAACCACACAAAACCTTGAACCTCTTAAGCTGGGCGCTGATGGCTTATGCCTGTAATCCTAGCTACTCAGGAGCCTGAGATCTGTGGATCACTGTTCGAAGCCAGCCCTGGGTAGAAAAGTCCCTGTGAGATTCTTATCTCCAATTAACAACTCAAAACCCAGAAGTGGCACTGTGGCTCAAGTGGTAGAGCACTAGACTGGAGCACAGAGACTCAGGGGCAGCACCCAGGCCCTGAGTTCAAGCCCCACAACCTACAACAACAACAACAAACCCTTGAGCCTTATTACTAACTTCCTGGAACGTCTGTTTCCTATCTCTGAAGTTGAGGAGAGACTTGGAGTGGTTAAATGAACATAAGGTCGCTCCATGAGTGGCACTCCTTGGATGGCAATTAGAACTGTGTCAGGCACGTGGGAAAGCTCCAAATGTTTGCTTCTATCTATAACATTTGATCTGGCAGGGGCAGGTGGCAGTTGCTGCTTTTTGTGTGGTGACCTTGGTTCTGGATGGGTCCTGGTATCTCACAGTGGCCTGTATGTTGCAGGACTAATGGGGTCTAGCACAGTGGAGCAGCTACTAGAAAATGTGTGCCTGCTGCTGGCCTCCCGCACCCGAGACGTGGTCAAATCTGCACTGGGCTTCATCAAGGTGGCTGTGGTGGTCATGGACGTGGTGCACCTGGCCAAGCATGTGCAGCTGGTGGTAAGGGTCCCATTCCCTTCAATGATGACATTGGTCTTTGAGGTGTCAGCAACTTTTGAATTTTTCTTTAGTAACTCTTTGTGAGCAGCAGGACATTAAAGAGCCCTGGAAGGGAGTATGCTAACCTGGCAGACAAGGAAGGGATGGTTCCCAGGCTGCCGTATACTACCCTTTATTTTTTCTCCATGGAAGCTGGAAAACTACAGAGCAAAAGGACCAGTACATAGACTCACTCATTATTTAGATAAATAGAGGCTAGAAATTTTGAGATTTCCAAGGTCATAATGAGTCTCAGGACAACTCGGCTCTCCCTCCAGGACCCTCTTCTACTATTTTTTATTTCCTCACCTTGGATTTTCCACCTGCTTGTTTTGGAAAGGCTCCCCTGCATACTCTTAGTATGGATGCAGAGGGTCTGAAGAACCCTTCAGGATTAGATCACTGGCCCCTTCTATCCCAGGATCCTAACCCAGACTTGCAGCAAGCTGGACTGTATGCTTACCCTCTGTGCAGTGTATCAGTTGTCTCAGTTTCCAGGTAGGTTGAGTCATGAGGCCTCCAGATATCTCTTTTATGTCCTCTTTGGGTCTGGCCTTGGCTTTAAGGCAGGAAGGGTCAGGTAGGAATCAACTTGTCTTGCCTCTGCCCTCCAAAACCTGTAGCTTAACTGGGAACATTAAATAGAAAGAGTGGCTAGGGCAGGGATCTGCCATGAGATTATTAGACATTATCAAAGCCCTTTAAAGGATGGGTGGGGACCCTATTTCCCCAGCCTTATTGAAGTTTGTGTAGATAATATCTGCTGCCCACATATGTCACCCGAACCAGCCTGGATGAACAGTATAGCAGGACCGAAGGACATGTGGGATCAGGAGAAGGGTAGTGTTCTATAGGATTCAAAAGACCTAATGGAATCTTCAGCTCCTGTGGCCCATTCAGCAACCATGTTACTATCCTGTGCCTCAGTTTCTTATAAAGTGGGTTGACAGCATCTGTCAAGGATCCAGTGAGAGAACATAGGTAGAATGCCAAGCAAACACTATTCAAGGCTAAAGCTGTTATCTTGGAACTGTAGGCAGGATTGTGTTACGAAGAAGGGTATAGGTTCTGCAAGCATGATTGGACCAAGGAGTAGAGCAGGAGCAAGGCTGCTTGAATTCCCTGCCTCTGTTCTGGATAGCAAGGAAAGATAGACAGGACAGAGTACACACCACCCTCCTAACACTCTCGTGCTCCGCCTGCTAGATGGAAGCCATTGGGAAACTGTCAGATGATATGCGTCGGCACTTCCGTATGAAACTTCGGAACCTGTTCACCAAATTCATCCGCAAGTTTGGGTCTGTATGCTTAAATAGGGGGTCGGGTGGAACAGGTGCAGAACTGATGATTTTTGGTTCCTCCAGGGATTTCAGGAAAGGGTCCCTACCTGCCTGTGATGGGTGTTCTCTGGCCAGGACCTCTTGTCAGCCCATGCCTTCTTTATCCTCTCAGATTTGAGCTGGTGAAGGGGCTGCTACCTGAGGAGTATCACAAGGTCTTGGTCAACATCCGGAAAGCTGAGACCCGGGCCAAGAAGCACCGAGCTTTGAACCAGGCTGCCATGGAGGAGGAAGAAGAAGAGGAAGAGGAGGAACAGCTTGCCCAGGGCAAAGGCGACAGGTGATTCCTGAGGACTTAGTGTCTCCCAGCCTGGAGTTCACCCAGGCATTGCTTGTTGACTGGTATCTCTCCCAAGAGTGCTCTGACTCAAGGCTTTTCTGTATTTAGCATTGAGGAGATTTTGGCTGACTCTGAGGATGAGGAGGACAATGAGAAAGCGGAAAGAAGCTGGGACAAGGAGCAACGGAAGCTGGCACGACAGAGGAGCCGGGCCTGGTTGAAGGAGGGGGGTGGGGACGAGCCTCTCAACTTTCTGGATCCCAAGGTGGCCCAGCGCGTCCTCGGTGAGCAAGAAGTGGCTGGGGCATGAGCTCAGAACACAGATTTGTCTTGGTGTTAGGCACGTGCTAGGCAGGGGTAGCTTCTGTGGGAGGCCAGTAGCAGTAGCTGAGAGGTTGGTCCCCAGTTAGGAGTAGAGATGGGTCTCTCACACACACCTTATGCCAAACTGCCTCACCAGCCACACAGCCTGGGCCAGACCGGGGCAAGAAGAAGGATCATGGCTTCAAGGTGAGCGCTGATGGCCGGCTGATCATACGAGAGGAGGAAGAAGGTGACAAGGTGGAGGAAGAGGAAGGCACTAAAGGTAGGGCTATGCCCATTTTGGAAGGCAGCTGATTAATCACTTATGAGTTCCATTTACAGTGGCCATTTGTAAATGGCAAATTGAGACTGAAGAGCTTAACTCTAAGGCAACTAAGAAACTTTCTAAGTTTCTCCAACTTTATAAACCACATTTTAAAAATATTTTTATTTTACGCACTTTATCCATGTCTACTACTTTGTCTTAATTTAGAGTATACTTATAATTCAGGCAAAATCCTTTAGTGTTTCATCTCTTGTGTTTTCTCCTTTTTCTATCCTTTTCATTTTTTTCGCCAAACCAACTGAGCCCCAGAAGCTTACATATAGGTAGGGAGAGCCAGACTTGAGGCTCTTCCAGCTTGCCAGTGTCCTTATCATCTGAGTCTCTCAGGCAGGGCATCTGGAAGTACTGACGCTTGAACTCAGAACCCTGTGCTTACGTTTAGCTTTTTTTTTTTTTTTTTTTGGGGTCCGGTCGTGGGGCCTGAACTCTGGGCCTGGGCGCTGTCCCTCAGCTCTACCACTTGAGCCACAGTGCCACTTCCGGCTTTTTTCTTTTTGCTTATGTGGTGCTGAGGAATCGAACCAGGGCCTCAAGCATGCAAGGCAAGCGCTCTACCACTGAGCCACCTTCCCAGCCCTACGTTTGGCTTTTTAACTCAAGACTGGTTCTCTACCATTTGAGCCACAGCTTCACTTTTGGCTTTTTGTTGATTAATTGGAGGTAAGAGTCTCTTGGATTTGTCTGCCTAGGTGGGTTTTGAACCACAATCCTCAAATTTCAGCTCCTGAGTGGCTATGATTGTAGCTATGAGACATTAACACTTGGCTCAAACTTGTCTGTTCTTTAGGATCCAGCTGAAGTCCTTTGTGGCCTTCCCAGGGTTCTCAGCCACTGGCCTCATTCCTATTGACTCCATTCTAGTACTGCCCATATTCAGCCCTAATTCACATTCTCTTTTCTGAGTGTGTGTGTGTGTGTGTGTGTTTTGTAGTGCTAGGGGTGTGTGTGTGTGTGTGTGTGTGTGTGTGTGTTTTGTAGTGCTAGGGGTGTGTGTGTGTGTGTGTGTGTGTGTGTGTGTGTGTGTGTGTGTGTGTGTGTGTGTGTGTGTGTGTGTTTTGTAGTGCTAGGGGTGGAACCCAGATCTCATACCTGCTAGAAAAGCACTCATCACTGAGCTCCATCCCAACCCTCATATGCTGTCTTTAGTGAGATTTTGTTAGTTTTGGTCGCTGGTGGGGCTTGAACTCTTGGCCTGGGTGCTGTCTCTCAGCTCTTCTGCTCAAGGCTAGTGCTTTACCACTTGAGCAACAGCTCCACTTCCGGTTTTCTGGTGGTTAATTGGAAATAAGAGTCTCATGGACTTTCCTGCCTGGGCTGGCTTTGAACCATGATCCTCAGATCTCAGCCTCCTGAGTAGCCAGGATTACAGGTTTGAGCCACCAGTGCCTTTAGTGTGTTTTATCGTTGCTTTGATTTTGCCTGAATCTCTCCCTCCATCTGATCTTCCCCCACCTCACACTCCAGCTGTACTGAAGTTTGAACTCTCAGGTCTTGCACTTGGTCAGCAGTTATTCTACTGTTTCTTAGCCACATTTCCAAGCCAGTCTTTATACTAGTTATCTTTCAAATTTAATCTTGTGGACTTTTCTGCCCTAGCTGGCTTTGAACTGAGATCCTTTTGGTCTTAGCCTCCTTGGATTATTGGCATGAGCCACCAGCACCTAGCTGGGTCTTATGTTTGTGCCCAAGGCCAGTCTCAGATTATAGTCCTCCTTCATGTGGCTTCCATCATGATGGGGATTACAGGAATGTATTACCATAACCCAACTTTCTGAGTAAGATAGGGTCTTGTAACTTTTTGTTCCAACTGGCCTTTTCAAAAGCCATATTTCAGGGTCTGGGAATATGGCTTAGTGGTAGAATGCTTGGCTAGCATGCCAAAAGCCCTGGGTTCAATTCCACAGTACCACAGAAAAAGCCAGAAGTGGCTCTGTGGCTCAAGTGGTAGAGTGCTAGCCTTGAGCAAAAAGAAGCTTAGGGACAGTACCCAGGCTCAGAGATCAAGCCCCAGGACTGGCAAAATATAAAAAATAAAAAGTCGTATTCAGGACTAATGATGTAGTTCAGTTGTAGAGTGCTTATGTGGCATGTGTGAGGCTTCTGGGTTTGATTCCCAATATGGGGTGGAGTATACCCAGCACTTGGGAGGCTGAAGCTAGACGATTTTGAGGTTGAGGCAATCTGAGCTATATAGCAAGATCCTTTCTCAACCATACCACCCCCCCAGAAATGGCCACAGTCTCAGAAATAGTCCCACTTGTGAGGGGCCCATTGTCCCCATGGCTTGGGTTAAAAGGCAGTAGTTGTATTCTATGGTCTCATCTCCCATGAGGGATGACACAAATCTGAGGAAGGTAGTTTTCTGGCTTACAGTTTGTGCCCCTTCCTCCTGATTAAGCAGGAAGAGGCAGGAGGAAAGGGTGGGGTTGGGACTCCTCAAGTGCTCATAAGCCTACCTTCTTTCTGACTCAGGAGAGGAAGATGAGATGGCCAGTCTGATGGAAGAGGTGGTCATCAAAAAAGTGAGTAATTCTGACTTCAGTCTGAGACTCTCAGCTTCTCGGACCCCACGCCGCCTCCCACATGATGTAGCACCTGCCCTGCTCTCTGAATGCCCAGTGGGTCCTCAAGGAAGTGGGTAGTGGATAGTTAGGGAGAGTGTGGGTGCATGCACAGAGCTTATAGCACAGCTGGAAACCTGGAGGCGTGGGTGCCTCTGAAGCACCTGTGTGTCCTTTAGTGTTTAGCAGGTTGTCCTCATGAACTACCTCCAGGTAGGAAGGCTGGGACTAGTTTGATATTGGGATGCCGAGGTTACATTTGTAGCAAATTGGGACTCAGTGTGGGGAGTTGAACTCTGTGCTTAGGATGTGGGCTAGAACTACTTCACTGCCTAACTGTGGTGTGGGATGGTTATCCACCCCTCTGGGTCTGCATTTCCTCCTTTGAAAGTGGGGGGGATTAAGGGCTCAGCACAAGACCTTTCATAATTAATGCATATTAATGCTTGTCCAACATCATTAGTGAGCAATGGTCATGACCCCTTGCTTATGACTTCCCTGTTTATTACTGCTTTCTATAGAAGAAGCTTAAGTGGCAGAATGAAGCTGAGGATGAGGAGTTGGAAATGCCCCCCCAGTATCAAGGTGAGGCTTCTCTTGAGAAATGAGATTTCCTGTCATCTGCAACAGTCCATGGAGTTACCAGGAGGGGCAGCATAGCTCTGAGCTTACATAACCTGGCTGCCCAGTTGACGTCAACACAGACTTGAGTTGGGGATATGGGGCTGAGAGATTCTGAATATTAGGTCTAGGCATGGGATCCCCCTTCCCCAGCCTTTAATGGTGTCCCTGAGCCTGGCTCCTCCCATCTACCCACTCTTTCATAAGGCAGTCTACCCCTTTTCCTGGGAGCTGTTCATTCCCTTGATCCTCAAGAGCTATAGCCTGGGACTAGGAGTCTTGTTTAGTGGTAGAGTGCTTGTATAGCATGCTTGAAGCCCTTGGTTCAATTCCTCAGTACCACATACACAAAAAAGGCCAGAAGTGGCGCTGTGGCTCAAGTGGTAGAGTGCTAGCTTTGAGCAAAGCTCAGGGACAGTGCCAGGCCCTCAGTTCAAGCCCCAGGACTGCAAGAAAAAAAAAAAAAAGAACTATAGCCTAAGTCACGGTAGGTTTGGAGAGGACATCTGGCCTGTGTACATGGTTAACAGGAGGATTAGTGTGGGGCCTGGTCATAGGGTCCCTTCTAGTCTCCTCTCTGGGCTCTCAGGTTGTTGCCCTTTCTAAGAGTATCTGGGTTCTCTATTTTTAATTAATTTTTTATTTTTTTTGTCAGTCATGGGGTCTGAACTCTGGGCCCGGGCACTGTTCTTCAGCTCTTCAGCTCAAGTCTAGCGCTCTACCACTTCAGCCATAGCTCCACTTACAGCTTTTTCTGATTATATGGTGCTGAGGAATTGAACCCAAGGCCTCATGAATGCGAGGCAAGCACTCTACTGCTGAGCCACCTTCCCAGCCCCCAGCAGCCTTTTGAGTAAAGATGCCCTTTGCCTTGCAGTGTGAGGCTGCCCTGGCTTTGCCTGCCTCTCAATTTCTGTGTTCTCCCAACAGCTGGAGGCACTGGCATCCACCGCCCCATGGCCAAGAAGACCACACCTGGGGCCGAATACAAGGCCAAGGTAAGAGCTGTGGGTATGGCACATTGTATGACTGTTGTATGACTCCTGGGGAAGGCAGAGAGGCGCTGTGCCCATCACTGTGGAGAGCCATCTCTATGCATCCAGATAGGCCTAGGAAGAAAGCGTACCCAGGTCTTGTTGGCATCTGAAGTTGAGGGCCTTGATGAATGGCCTTCCAAGGGTCACAGATGCTCTTTGGGACCATCTGAGGCAGAGAATGAAGGGGAGGGAGGACAATAGGGCCTGTCAAGTCAGGGGTGGAGAAACTTTCTGGTTGGGAACACCAACAAAGTCTTTTCTCTGGGTGAGCAGAAAGCAAAGGGTGATGTGAAGAAGAAGGGTCGGCTTGATCCCTATGCCTACATCCCACTCAACAGAACCAAGCTCAACCGCAGGTATGGTGGTGTGTGGGGGTGGGTAGGGAGATCTGGGTTCCTCTTCTCAGACTTAGCTCTCAACTTGATTACGCAGGCCTCTTTCAGTTGTTAACTTTCATTTTGTGTTTTATTATTTTGTTTCTTTTTGAAACAGGGTCTTAAAATCTAGTCCAGGCTGGCCTTAAATTTGAAATTCTTCTGTCTCAGTCTCCCAGCCAGCCCCCCCCCCCTCTCCCTCCCCTCCCCCACCCCTGGGGCTTGAACTCACGGCATGGGCACTGTCCCTGAGCTCTTTGGTTCAAAGCTAGCACTCTACCACTTTAAGCTACAGTACCACTTCCAGTTTGCTGGTAGGTTAAATGAAGATAAATGGACTTTCTTGTTTAGGCTGGTTTTAAACTGTGATCCTCAGATTTCATCCTCCTGAGTAGCTAGGATTATAGGCATGAGCCACCAGCACTTGGTGCTTTATTTTTTATTTTTTTATTGTTTTAAAGGTGACGTACAGAGGGGTTATAGTTACGTAAGTCAAAAGTATTTTTCTTTCTGGAGTGTCATCCCCCAGTCATGCCAGCTTTTATTAATTAATTTTTTTTGGTCAGTGGGGCTTGAACTGTGGGCCTGGGAGCTGTCCCTCAGCTCTTCAGCTCAAGGGCAGTGTTCTACTACTTGAGCCATAGCACCACTTCTGGTTTTCTGGTAGTTTATTGGAGATAAGAGTCTCACAGTCTTTCCTGCCCAGGCTGGCTTTGAACCATGATCCTCAGGTCTTAGCTTCCTGAGTAGCTAGGATTACAGGCATGAGCCACCAGCACCCGGCTTATTTTGATTTTTCAACATGCCACCTACATGTGGTTAGTACCTACAAGTATTTTTTTCAATCATGAGCTATGTCTGCAGAAGTTCATTGGTGTGTGTGTGTGCATAGTCTACACGTTCCTCACGTTTTAATAGTTTGTGTAATTTGCTTTTCTGTTCCCCTCCCTTCAGTGGTCATTAAGTATGGTTCTTTGTAGAAGTAAGGGCTATATGAAATGCTGTGTGTGTAGGAATACTTTGAAAATGAATGTTCCTAGGGAAATGGGGTTCTAAATGTCAACCAACAGAAGCCTTTAAATGGAAAGGTAGTTGGACAGAGTGCAACTCTGACCTTCATATGTACATTAGAGGAAGAGCCAAAGGGAAAGCTGTTTCCAGAGGAGCTGTGCCCAAGTGGAACGGCCAGGGCGGGATACACACCATGTGGAGGCTGAGGCCACATGTATTCTGCCCACAGTCATTCATGTTCCGCCCACCCTAGTGGCCTTCTTCCTATCCCTGCTGGTGGTGGCCATTGTTTGATTTTTTTATTTTGCTTTTTTGAGATAGGGAGTTACCATGTAGCCTAGACTTGTAAAGAGAGAAGGGTGCCTGATGTCAGTGAGATGTGACCCTTCTGTTGCTTGTCTTTACAGGAAGAAAGTGAAGCTGCAGGGACAGTTCAAAGGTCTAGTGAAAGCTGCCCAGAGAGGGTCCCAGGTGGGACACAAACTTCGCAAGAAGGACCGTCGGCCCTGAAGCTCTAGATAGCTCTATAGTCCAGGCCAAGGCCCACCCTTTTATAGCCCCTAAGCTGCTTGATAGCAGCTCCAGGTATACAAGACTGGCAGGATCTGGACTCTGAATGACTAGGGTGTGGCTTTCAGAGACACCTTGGAGTTTGGAAGGTCTAAAGGGAAACTACCCTTTAGAGACACCCTGGCACCTGGAGCTGGGACTGTACCTGCCTCTGATTTGGCCCTTACATGTTTGTTTTCTGTTCAGAGTGGCCATGAGTGGGTGGGGGTGTGATGATCTGCTTTTCCTCTCAACTACTCATAGTGCTGGGGCCTGAATGTGTGTCTGCTATGACCAGATGTAGAATAAATGTGCATCACCATGTATTTGCCTTGCAGACACATTTTGTACCCGTCCCTTCAGTCACCATAGCAAACTTGACCTCATCCTCTCCAACCCTCATCATTCAGTCCAGAATGTAGTGATGTCTTGTCCAGGGGTCACCTTGGGGTTGCCAGGAGGGCTGCTTCACTTTGCAGTTCCACTCAGAAAGTGACAGGAGGGGCTCAAGAAGGGCAGTGAATGTCCCATGACTACTTCTGGAGCTGTGTTTGGACACCAGACACCTGGCACATAAAGAAGAGGCAGTGATGGTTGTTAGAGCTATAGCATGGGCTCTCTCTGGGCCCAAGAGTTCCCTGTTGTCTTTGTCCATTGATTCATCAGTGTTTGTAGAGCTCCACCATGTGCCCAACACAGCGCAATTTGCCTTTCTCCCCCATTGCACATTCTTTCTCTGCAACCAGTTGTGCAGTGTGGTCCTCAGGTCCAGCTTTGTTGGTTTGGTACAGATGTCCTATCTCTTGAGGTTACTTTTCCCATCAACCCAGAGCCCCCTTCTTGGGTGTGATTTCCCAGCATCAAACCAGAAGCAAAGGACCCCAGGGCTATCCCTAAACCACAATATGAGGAATATGCTGCTTTGCCCTGGCTCTTGGTTGGTAAGTTTCTCTTGTGTATATTCACCCCTTGTGAGATGAGACTACCATGTTCTGTGGTAGTTTCCATTTTAGTTTAATGCCTTTGGCTCTAATAATGTTCCCTGAGGCCCTGCCTATGCACCTCCTATCCCAGATCACTTTGATACTATTCCAGTCTTTGACACTATTCCAGTCATTCCCCAAGGGGACCCAATGCTTAACTAGATCTAGTGTCCCCAAGAATTAAGACATTTTTTTCCAGTGACATGAATTGAGCAATCCGAGAGGGACCACATTTTGCCAATAGGTGGCACTGTTTACATGCTTTGTTTATAGAAACCTGCAACAGGAGAGCAAGAAAAAGGTAGTGGCCAAAAGATTTATTAAGAATCTGATGCTGGGGCTGGGAAGGTGGCTCAGGGTAGAGTGCTTGCCTAACATGCATGAAGCCCTGGGTTCGATTCCTCAGTACCACATAAACAGAAAAGGCCAAAGTGGTGTTATGGCTCACGTGGTAGAGCGCTGGCCTTGAGCACAGAGAGGTTCAAGGACAGTGCCCAGGACCTGAGCAAGCCTTAAGACTGGCAAAAAAGAAAAAGAACCTGGTTCCAGTGGCTCACATCTGTAATCCTAGCTACCCAGGAGGCTGATCTCTGAGAACCTTGGTTCCAAGACAGACTGGGAAGCAAAGATTGTGAGATAATTGTTTTTGGTTGTTGTTGTTGATTGTGGGACTTGAATTCGGGGCCTGGTCACTACCTGAGCTTTTTTGCTCAAGGCTAGTGCTCTACCTTTGAACTACAGTGCCACTTCAGCTTTTCTGATTTGGTGATTAATTAGAGATAAGAATCTCATGTACTAGCCGGGCGCTGGTGGCTCACGCCTGTAATCCTAGCTACTCAAGAGGCTGAGATCTGAGGATCGCGGTTCAAAGCCAGCCCGGGCAGGAAAGACCATGAGACTCCTAACTCCAATAAAGCACCAGAAAACCGGAAGTGGCGCTGTAGCTCAAGTGGTAGAGCGCTCGCCTTGAGCTGAAGAGCTGAGGGACAGCGCCCAGGCCCAGAGTTCAAGCCCCACGACCGACAAAAAAAAAAAAAAAAAGAATCTCATGGACTTTCTCTCATGGAGGTAAAGAGTCTCATAGACTTACTTGCCCGGTCTGGTTTTGAACCATTATTCTCAGATCTGTGCCTTCTGAGTACCTAAAATTATAGGTGTGAGCCATCAGAACCTGGCTTGATGCAAAAGCAAGAATTAATTTTCTGCCCTAGAACTTCAGGTGCTTGTAGCATGTATCAGGAAAGTCATTGCTACCTTTGTATCGACAGAGTGATTGATGGGAACCCTTAGGAGCATTCATCCATTTAAGAGCTATTTCAGGACAAATAGAAAAGTTTTAAATTTCTACCAAGATTTGGATTTGCTACTTTAGTTTCATTATTTAGCTTCATTATGTCAGAATCTTAAGACTTTTCTAGGTTCTTTTTTTCTTTTTTTTTTATTCCTGCCCCCTCCCCCCTTCTCTTTTCTTGATCCATCCTCCACTAAATTGGAAGATAGATCTAATCCTTACCTAAGTGTCAAAAAGGCATCCTTCTGCTAGTCAAGGTGGCTAAGTATTGGGGATTGACAAAGGCAGTCTAATCATGTCCCTGGCATGGCACTGTTGGACATGGCTGAGTTAGGTTAAGTCAATCCTTAACAGAGATAGAATTAAGCCCATCCTGTTTCCCTACTAGTGATTATGGTAGGGCTTGGTGGTGACTGTCCTAGAGGTTCATTGTTGGCAGTAGCCTTCTTTCTAGATATGTAGTATTGTTTGGGGGGGGGGGGGTCCAGTCGTGGGGCCTGAGCTCTGGGCCTGGGCCCTGTCCCTCAGCTCTTTAGCTCAAGGCTAGCGCTCTACCACTTGAGCCACAGCGCCATTTCCGGCTTTTTTTCTTTTTGCTTCTGTGGTGCTGTGGTGCCTCGAGCATGCAAGGCAAGCGCTCTACCGCTGAGCCACCTTCCCAGCCCCTATGTAGTATTTCTTATACCATGATCAGCCCCAGCAAGGCTGTTTTTTGTATTAATTGAGATTGGTGAAAAAATGCTTACGATGCTTCAGTAGCCTCTGTCTTCAGTCCTCAGAGTTCCTTCTCTATTTTTTTAATTTTGGCATTTTTATTTTAAAAGGTAATATATACAATTAAAATATTTTATATTTAACTGTAAAAGTAATAAAGCTGGCTGGGAATGTGGCTTAGTGGTAGAATGTTTGCCTAGCGTGCATTTAGCCCTAGGGTTCAAATCCTCAGTACCACATAAACAGAAAAAGCTGAAAGTGGTGCTCTGGCTCAAGTCTAGCCTTGAGCATAAGAAGCTCAGGGACCCCAGTGCCTAGGCCCTGAGTTCAAGCCCCAGGACTGGCAAATAAATAAATAAATAAAATATATATGGCTAAGATAGCCTACACTCTAGCCCTTAACTCTCAATGAGTTCAAGTCACCTCAAATATATTCTCTGAATACAATGGAAATAATTGGACATCAACAACAAAGACTTCTGAGAAAACTCCAAATATTTGGAAACTAAGTAACATACTTCTTAATAAACAGTGACTCAAAGAAGTTAAAAACATACTAGGAAGTAATTTGGAATTATTGTAAATGAAAGTACAACATATTCAAAATATGTGAGAAGCAGTTAAAGTAGCACTTAGAGGAAAAGCTGTAGCACTTGAATGCCTATATTAAAAAGAAAAATGAGCCTGGTGCTGATGGCTCATGCCTGTGATCCTGGCTACTTAGGAGGCTGAGATCTGAGGATCGCAGTTTAAAGCCAGTCTACCTCCAATTAACCACCAAAAAGCCAGAAATAGAGCTGTTTTTCAAGTGGTATAGCACTAGCCTTGAGCAAAAAATAAAATAAATAGGTATAGCATCTAGGCCCTGAGTTGAAGCCCTAGGATTGAAAAGAAAAATGCCTTTCATCTGCTGTCATATCATCTACCTAAAGGGATTGAAAGAGAAATAATGTGCAACATCCTGGGTTCGATCCCCAGTACCAAAAAAGAAAAGACAGAGAAATAATGTAGCATCCATTATTAAAAAGTCTTAAAGTTTCTGTAGAAAGGGCTGGAAATGTGGCTTAGTGGTAGAATGCTTGCCTAGCATGCATGAAAACCTGGGTTTGATTGCTCAGTACCACATAAACAGAAAAAGCCAGAAGTGGCGCTGTGGCTCAAGTGGCAGAGTGAGTGCTAGTGAGGAAAAGAACAGTGCCCAGGCCTGAGTTCAAGCCCCAGGACTGGCGCACACATGTGCGTGCGCGCGCGCACACACACACACACACACACACACACATATTTGCATATATATAATATATATATTTGCATATATATATATATATATATATATAGTAAAAAGCTGGGTGCTGGTGACTTATAATCCTAGCTACACAGGGGGATGAGACCTGAGGATTATGGTTTGAAGTCAACATGAGCAGAAAAGTTCCCATGAGACTTAACTCCAATTAACCACCACTCAAAAATGAAATGGAATTGTGGCTCAAAGTGGTAGGTAGAACACTAGCTTTGAGCAAAAGAGCTCAGAGACATTGCCTGAGCTCTGAGTTCAAGCCCCATAACCACACACACACAAAAAAAATCTGTAAAATAGTAAAAAGCAATAAAACTTCACATTTGGAAAAGTAAAAGCAGGGGCTAGAACACTTTGACCAATTCTTACTTGATCCTAATGTATTTTACTCCTGGGATTTGTTGTTGTTTCCTGTGCTCGCCCCCTCCCCCTTTTTTAATACAAAGATAATTTTAAAATATGTTTATATTGTATATTTGCACTTAACTCCAACAAAGATTTTACCCTCTCTAGGCAAACACTTTAGAAGTATCATTTTCAGTGGCCCAATTTAAAATATCTACCCACTGGATGAGCTCAGTTTATTTATAAAATATCGTTGAGTTCATAAGTGTATAGCTCTTTGCTTCCACAGGAATTTAAAGCTAAATTGTGTGCAGTGCAATATTTAGAAAATGGCATGATGAATGCTCTTTGTTCTATTTTTTATATATATTATTATGAATAGATAGATGACTGCACTCTAGAAAATAACCCTGATTTGAGACAATGTAAGCTGGTTTGCCATTTCCTGAATTATGCTTAATCTGGCTACTGCCATTAGAAACACTTACCAATCTGTTGTGCACAGCCGAGTCATCCAAGGCCAGGTTTGCCGTGGCAGAGGTTTTTTTCCCATCCCAAGTTTCATTGACTGGTTATAGAAATGCCCATAATAGGATTTTGAAGTGTTATCCACCAATATGGATGGAGGCTACAGTGTAATGTTGCCATACACTTATTCCAAAACTGGGGTCTGGAGATAGCTCTGTAAGTCTAACAACAGTATTGATTAGGTTCAGAGAAGTAAACAAATACATGAGAGAAATAGCCAAAATTTTAATTTATTGTTACAATTCTTAGAAATAGATCTACCTAATATATGAGACATGCCTATAATCCTAGCTACTCAGGAGGCTGAGATTTACAACATGATTTGGAGCTGGCAGAAGTAGAAAAGTCAGATTCCGTCTCCAAAATAATGAACAAAAAGCTACTAAAGACATGACTCAAGTTGTAGAATATCAGCTGAACAAACAAGAAAACCATGTTCTTGAGTTCAAGCCCCAAAACTGGCAAGAAAAAAAATGTATAATTACTGAAGATGGTCAGAACATATTCTGCCTTGTATCTCAAGTGAAAAGTGTGTAAGTGTGTGTGTGTGTGTGTGTGTCCTCAGGTTTCTGCTCAAGGCTAGCATTCTACTGCTTAAATGTCTCCCAGCCCTCTGGCCCCGTGAGTAAGAGTCTCATGGGACTTTCCTGCCCATGCTGGCTTCAAGCTTCAGTCTCCAGATCTCACCCTCTGAAGTAGCTAAGATTGTAGGTATGAGTCACCAGTTCTCAACTAAAAGTGGTTTTTTTTTTCCCCCCGTCAGTCATGAGGCCTGAACTCTGGGCCTGGGCTCTGCCTGAGCTCTTCAGCTCAAGGCTAGGGCTCTATCAACTTGAGCCATGGTGCCACTTCCGGCTTTTCCGCTTATGTGGTGCTGAGGAATCGCACCTAGGGCCTTGTGCATGCAAGGCAAGCACTCTACCGCTGAGCCACCTTCCCAGCCCCAAAGTGGTGGTTTTAATGAGCGTAAAGCAGAGCAAAGAGCACTAGCCTTGAGGCAGAAAGCTCAGAAACAGTGCTCAGGCCCTGAGTTCAAGGCCCCAGCCAGCACTAAAATTTAAAAACAACAACAAAAAAACAAGGCAAACAATTCCATGAGTAGTACATTAGTAATGTCATCGGCACAACTTTGTCTCCATGAGGCTATGCCTGCAGATTGGTGCCCATTCTAGCCCCCCTCCCTCTGCCTGATGATTAGTGTTGTAGAATGGGACAGATCCCTCCTCCCCAGTGCCTCCCAGGCTCTGAAGCCACTTTCCTGCCTGCTACTAAGAAACTTTACTGAGATCGAGTGAGGCTCTTGCTTCTTTCACATGCAAGCATGCCTGAATTGCATTTCCAAGCCAACTTTTGTGCTCTTACCAGGGAGACAGCCTGTTCCCTCTGGACCTATAACAGATAACTAATCTCATCCCTCCTATGTGGATTTGGAGGGTAGAACGTTGCAGAGGGCAGTCTGGTTTTCATATTCTAGGCATGTCACTGTGAAGGTACTAATTACAGAGCCGATCACTTAAAGCCACAATTTCAGAGAGATTCTGAGGCATTGCTGACAAGCAGCTGGATTTATGAATGGTGCCAGAAATCACCTGTGCGGTCCTCAAGGCTCCCTTGGACTTGAGGCCAACGATCCTGAGTTACATACACAGAAGTTAACTTGAGAACAACCCTCAGGAAATATGTTCATAAAAATGACCAGGCACCAAATCACCCTGAACAGATTTTATAGTGGCGAACGTTGTGCAACAATTCTTATCTAAAAATGCCTTCTTAATCATTCCAGCAAATTCAACTCCCTTTAAGTAGGCACGGAATACTTCTCAAAGTCAGCACTCACAGTGAAGTAGTAAGGCTAGCATATATTATTCTGAAGAAAATCCTTCCCCACCCATTTAGAGAATGTCACATGGGTCACATGTGTCCCTTTCTTGGGGCCCTGGAATCTGCTTGTATAGGGCCAGTCACACCTGATTCACACTCTGAGATCCAAGTCTGTTCAGTGGTTAACTGCAGCCCAAGGTCCTACAGTTTATGGAAGGCATCCATACATAATTATCTCTTTGGGTCCCTGTGATACCATTCTCATTCTCTCTCTCTCTCTCTCTCTCTCTCTCTCTCTCTCTCTTTCTCTCTCTCTCTCTCTCTCTCTCTCTCTCTCTCTCTCTCTCTCTCTCTCTCTCTCTCTCTCTCTCTCTCCCCCTCTCTGTCTCCTCTCTCTGTCTCTCTGTCTCTGTCTCTGTCTCCTCTCTGTCTCCTCTGTCTCTCTCTGTCTCTCTGTCTCTGTCTCTCTCCCTCTTCCTCTCTCTTTCATGCTAGTTCTGGGGTTTGAACTTAGGCTCTGGGCACTATACCTTAGCTTTTTTGCTCAAAGATAGCACTATACCACTTGAGCCAGAACTCCAATTTTGCCTTTTTGCTCATTAAATGGCAGATAAGAATCTCAAGGACTTTCCTACCTGAGCTGGCTTTGAACTAAGATCTTCAGATCTTAGCAACCTGGGTAGCTAGGATTGTAGGCATGAACCACTACAAAGATGTCAGTTGCATTCTGATGGTGGTTATGTTATGGGTACCATTTGGCATCTGAGTCCCCAAAGGGCAGAGGATACAGAGGGCTGAGTTCTGCAGGTGGCTTAAGGCAGTGCCCAGGCCTCAGAAGTTCCATGCTTCTGCAACCTTAGCTGAACTTAGCCCTAGGGAGAATACAGAGCTGCCAAGAGGCTTGGCTATGAATTTCTAAATGCCATGAGAAGTTGGGACACCAGTGTCTGCTTCCTGTTCATTGCATTGCAGGTTTTTTTCTCCCACAGCCCTGCATCTATGTAGAAAACATGTTACAGAACAGGTCTTTTTGTGCTGGGTGAGAAGAGGGTGCAGTTGTATCATGGCAACTCCTTCATGTCTTGATGAGGACATGTCTGGGCAGGGCTGGGTATTCTATTTCTACCTTGGAGAAGGGGCTAGTAGAGTTTGGCCTGTAACTTTTCCACATTCCTTATATTCTCTGTCTCTGCCTATCTCTCTGTCTCTGTCTCTGTCTCTGTCTCTGTCTCTGTCTCTGTCTCTGTCTCTGTCTCTCTCTCTCTCTCTCTCTCTCTCTCTCTCTCTCTCTCTCTGTCGGATATTGGGCTTGAGCTCAGCTTGGGCACTGTCCCTGCGCTCTTCAGCTCAAGGTGAGCACTCTACCACTTGAGTCACAGCACCACTTCTGGTTTTTTAGTGGTTTATTGGAGATAAGAGTCTCCTGCTCAGGCTGGCTTTGAAACCTGGATCCTCAGATCTCAGCCTCCTGAATAGCTAGGATTACAGGCCTGTGCTACCAGTGCCCAGCTCTCTCTCTCTCTCTTTTGTGCAGGTCCTGGGGCTTGAACTCAGGGCCTGGGCACTGTCCCTAAGCTGCTTTGGCTGAAGGCTAGTGCTCTACCACTTGAGCCACAGTGCCACTTCTGGCCTTTTCTGAGTAGTTCATTAGAGATAAGAGTCTCATGGACTTTGCTGCCCAAGCTGGCTTCAAATTGTGATCCTCAGATGGCAGCCTCCTGTGTAGCTAGGATTAAAGGCATGAGCCACCAGCTCCCAGCGTTTATTTTCTGTTATAATACATACTTGTGCTTTTATCCCAAGCAAAGGACTTTCATCCAAAACCTTGTGAGGCATGGGAGTTACATTAGTAAACATGGCAGATAGGCTTCTTCCCTTCAGTTTATAAGCAAGAGACAGATAAATAAGCAAAAGTGCTATGAAGGTTTAGCATGGATGTTATCAGTGATTTGGATGAAGGAACAATGGGAGAAGGGCTTCTTAGCTAAGACCTGAAGGACAAGTAGGCTTGAAAGAGAAAATAGTGCAAACTCCAAGCTTCCTAGACATCTGAGCCTAAGGTTAGCAAACTGGTTAGAAGGTGGGCTTGAGGATGGACCTGTCTTCAAGGTTTTCTTGCATGCCAGACTTCCTGTTTTGTTTTGTTTTGTCAGTCATGGGGCCTGAACTCTGGGCCTGGGCGCTGTCCCTCAGCTCTTCAGCTCAAGGCAAGCACTCCACCACTTGAGCCATAGCACCACTTCCGGCTTTTTTCTTTTTGCTTATGTGGTGCTGAGGAATGGAACCCAGGGCCTCATGCATGCAGAGCAAGCGCTCTACCACTGAGCCACCTTCCCAGCCCCATCCTGTTTTCTTTAGATTGTTTGTTGGGGGTAGAAGGATTGGGGGACAAGTTCCTCCACTTTTGGGCAATGCTGTTACAGGCAAAAGAGGAGGAGGAACCCACAAAAGAGGAACTTGTTGGGAAGATGATGGTGGTAATGGTGAAGATTAGGAAGAGTAGCTGTGTATGTGAGGGAGACTGAAGTTCACTCTTGGCAGCCTCATGAGGCTAAGGGGTCAAAAGTGGGAGTTTAGGAACTACCAAGAGTGAAATTCAAGCTGGACACTGGTGGCTCGTGCCTGTAATCTTACTCAGAAGGCTGAGATCTGAGGATTGTGGTTCAAAGCCAGCCCAGGCAAAGAAGTTCAGGAGCCGCTTGTCTCCAATTAACCACCAGAAAACTGGAAGTAGTGCTGTGGCTCAAGTTGTAGAGTGCTAGCCTTGAGCACAGCGCGTAGGCCCTGAGTTCAAGCCCCATGACCGACAAAAAGAAAAAGTGAAATTCAAACAAATTACACATGTACTCACATTAGGCCAGGGCCGTGGTGGACTACACCTAGGAATTAGAGGTAAATCTGAGTGTGTCACACACACTTGCAAACTATTGTGACTCCGTAGCTTAGGGAACCTTGAGACTGGAACTCACAGAGCACTGGGTGCCAATGGCTCATGCCTGTAATCCTAGCTACTCAGGAGGCTGAGATCTGAGGATCGCAGTTCAAAGCCAGGCCGGGCAGGAAAGTCTGTGAGACTCTTATCTCCAATTAACTACCTAAAAACCGGAAGTGGCACTGTGCCTCAAGTGGTAGAGCGCTCACCTTGAGCTGAAGAGCTGAGGGACAGTGTTCGGGCCCAGAGTTTAAGCCCCATGACTGACCAAAAAAAAAAAATCTCAGCTAGTCTGGGTAGGAAAATCCCTAAGACTCTTATCTCCAATTAATTAGCAAAAAGTTAAAAATAGGCACTGCAAGCTGTCTGCACCTGACCTTTGCTTTCTGCTCATACCCACCTTCCCACACCCAACTTGGCCACATGAGAGCACTCTGAAAACAACACAATTTTCTTGCATCCTGGGAGGGAAATTTGGAAAAACTACAGGAAAACTCATAGGTCTGTAGGATCAGGAGTGGGACTGGAAGGAAAGAACAACAACAAAAAGTAAAAGATGGGAAGTTGGTGGTGGAATGTCATCAACAACATCACCTTACTCAGGTCTGTGAGAATGTAGAGTAAAAATTCCATCATTACTTTGGACAGGAATTAGCTGCAAGAATGAAAAAGCTCAATTCAATGAGCAAATCCCCATACAAATACTTTCTTTTTTCTTAACTACTGTGTTCCGTAATCTGTATGACAAACATTTTAACATGCAACAGTTTCAAAGTAGTTTAACTGGCCACACCCATTTCGTTAGCAAATTAATGTGCTAATAATAGTAATAATAGTAATAATAAGCTAGAAGTAGAGCTGTGGCTCAAGTGGTAAAGTGCTAGCCTTAAGCAGTAAAAGCTCAGGGACAGCTCCCAGGGCCTGAGTTTAAGCCCCAGTACTGGTGCCTGCTCATGTGTGTATACCCCTTCCCCCAATGTTTTGTCAATATACGCTAACAAAATTGGAGAGAAAATCCAACTCACCAGGTCTGTTCATTCATAGTATACATACCATAAAATCTGTTCATTATTTGGAAGTGGTGCTGTAGCTCAAGTGGTAGAGCGCTAGCCTTGAGCTGAAGAGCTGAGGGACAGTGCTCAGGCCCAGAGTTCAAGCCCCACGACTGACAAAAAAAAAAGTTCAGCCGGGCGCTGGTGGCTCACGCCTGTAATCCTAGCTACTCAGGAGGCTGAGATCTGAGGATCGCGGTTCAAAGCCAGCCCGGGCAGGAGAGACCGTGAGACTCCTATCTCCAATAAACCACCAGAAAACCGGAAGTGGCGCTGTAGCTCAAGTGGTAGAGCGCTCGCCTTGAGCTGAAGAGCTGAGGGACAGCGCCCAGGCCTGGAGTTCAAGCCCCATGACCGACAAAAAAAAAAAAAAAGTTCATTGTTACTGCACAATTCTATGACTTTTGTTAAAGCCATAGATTGTGTAACCATCACTAATTTATAGTTTCAAATCATTTTAAATTACCCGTTTCCTCATGCCCATTTGTTGTTACTCTTCTAACCCCTGACCTCAAATCATAATTGGAGTGCTTGTTGTCTATACATTTGCCAACTCAGTGGGATGAGATTATGTCATGTGTGGGCTTGTGTGTCTGGCTTTCTTCCTTAATGTAGTATTTTTTAGATTCCCCATGCTAACAACATGTATCAATAATTTATTCTTTTAAATTGCTGAGTAGTATTTAAATGTATGTGTATGTTTGGTTTATCCATTTACCAAGTGATGGATGTTTGGATTGTTTCCAGTTTGGGAGCTATGACTAATGCTGCTCTGAACATTCTCATGCATGTCTTTATGTGGACGTGTGTTTCGGTTCCCTTGAGTAGAGAGTCTTAAGAGTACTAAGTTTATGTTTAACCTTTAAGAAATAAACTGTCCAAAGTACCTGTACCATTTTACAAGTAGTTGCACCATTTTATATTCCAGTAATGTATGAGGGTTCTTATTTCTCCATATCCTTGCCACAGTGGCGATAGTCTCGTGTGTGTGTGTGTGTGTGTGTGTGTGTGTGTGTGTGTGTGTGTGTGTGTGTGTTCTCAGCCTCCTGAGTTGCTAGGCTTTCTCCATTTTATATAAGGAATCTGAGCATTTGGTATTCCTGGGGGGTGAATGTATACAGCTGCTTTAGTTATGGTGGGGCATAAAGACCATTGCTATCTTCCACATGTGACTTTTTTTTTTTTTTTTTTTGGGTCCTGTCGTGGGGCCTGAACTCTGGGCCTGGGCGCTGTCCCTCAGTTCTTCAGCTCAAGGCTAGCGCTCTACCACTTGAGCCACAGTGCCACTTCCGGCTTTTTTTTCTTTTTGCTTATGTGGTGTTGAGGAATCGAACCCAGGGCCTCAGGCATGCAAGGCAAGCGCTCTACCACTGAGCCACCTTCCCAGCCCCCACATGTGACTTCTAAGATGGCCACGGATATGGACATCTGTTAGCACAGCAGGAAAGTATGTTGGATAAACATACAAGGAGGGTTTGTGGGTCTGTATGTGTCATTTCTGCTGCAAAGTAAGTTGAGAAGCATATTCTAGCTGTGTTCTGGGGGAGGCAAGTTTTCACAGACATTCAGCCATACTGTCCTCATAGTCCCCACTTGGATCACTTTCTCTAGAACTATTTCCTAACTTAAAATGACAGCTGAGTTGCCATCCCACCCCAGAATGAGCCATCACACTTGATACCTAGTTCTTTTATAACCTTTAAGGCACAGTAAAATAATTTGGTTATGCATTTTCCTATGTTAACCTGTTTATTACTTCCTATTGCTGTTGTAACAAATTTCCTAAAACTTGGTAGCCTAAAATAACACTATTGGCCTGATGCCAGTGGCTCATATCTGTAATCCTCGCTATTCAGGAGGCTGAGATCTGAGGACCATAGTTCAAAGCCAGCTGGGGCAGAAGGTCAGGAGACTCTTATCTCCAATCAACCACCAAAAAGCCAGAAGTAGAGGTGTGGCTTAAGTGTAGAGAACTAGGCTTGAGTAAAAACAAGCACAGGGCAGTACCCAAGCCCTGAGTTCAAGCCCCAGGAACACACACACACACACACACACACACACACACACACACACACACACACACACACACACACACACACACACACACACACACACACACACACACACACACACACACACACACACACACACACACACACACACACACACACACACACACACACACACTGTAAATCCACATGGCAGGCAAACTGAGATTTCCCTGTAAAAAGCCAGAAGTAGAGGTGTGGCTTAAGTGTAGAGAACTAGCCTTGAGTAAAAAAAAGCACAGGGCAGTACCCAAGCCCTGAGTTCAAGCCCCAGGACCAGCACATACACACACACACACACACACACACACACACACACACACACACACACACACACACACACACACACACACACACACACACACACACACACACACACACACACTCAATGTAAATCCACATGGCAGGCAAACTGAGATTTCCCTGTGGTCTACGTGAATGCAGAAACCCCGAACACTGTTCCTCCCCAGGTGCTTTTCAATGCTCTCGGTGTCTCTTTCCAGGCAGGCAGTGTGCCAGGCACACAGCTTTCATTGTTTCCCTTTTTGATACCTTCTCATTACTTTTAATTGCATCTGAGCCTCTCTGGCACCTTGTGTTTTGCTTTCTAATCCAGAGCATTTCTCTGCCTCCTACTGGTCCAGCACAGCACTTTCCACTCTCCAGAGAAGCGCCCCCAGCAAATATAGCAGGTCTCTCATAATGCATTCCTTGCTATAATGAACAGTATAATATCGCAGGCCAGGCATATTTACATAGCAATCTGCACACAAAAGCAACATTACAAAGGGAAGAATTTTTTAAAAGAATGTCATCTCAAAGCTCCATTTCCTATAGTGTGAAGAACACTATTGGAATTATCCTGACAGGAAGACAAAACAACTTCCAGGGATGCTGGGTTAGAGACAATAGCTTTGCCAGGCCCATTAATGTTTAAAGTCAATGGAGCATAAAACTGCTTTTCTCTACTTACAGCCAGGCATCCTCTTACAAAAAGGAGGGGGAAAAATTACCATTTTAACTCTACTGAAATCCATAAGCCCTCCCTTAGTTTTCATTCTCCTTGAAATTCTCCAGTAAGTAAGTACTATCAGAATGAAAATGAAACTTGCTCTCTTTGGGAATGGTTTCCAGTTCCGTCAGTAAAGTGGGTGAGGAGACTTCCTTGGAAATGGAGGAGACAGCTGCCTGCTGGGAAAAGTGCCTTCACACAAACCTGCAGAACTGGTTGAGGTGAGACACCTGGAGGCTTGGAAGCCCATGGGCTACCTTCCAAACATCCCTGGTTGGGGTAGACAGGAGGCAGAATTGTAGGGAACAGCCAGCCCATGGAAGTAGTTCCCTTAGGATGTTTTTTGCTAGTGGGCTGCAGGGGGACCTTTACCATTAATATTTCCAGAGGTAAGGGGGACATGCTGGAAAGGAGCCAGCTCTGTCAGTAAACCACTGGACTTAATCCCACAGTACATTTGTGTAATGCCTGGCAAAGCCTGCTCCCAGCATCTCATTTGATCCTGAAAACAATCCTCAGAGGTAGGCAGGGCAGGGATTATTTTTTCCATTTTACAAGGGAAAACACTTGTAAACTGATTTGCCAGGAGTCCCACACCCAGGCTGTAGCAGGAATGAGACTTGAATCTAGGTCTTTGTACAACCTGCTCAGGGCTCTTTTGACTCTATACAAGAGACCGATCAAAAATATTCCCAGCCCCACCCAGTCTTCACAACCACCAGTTCAACCAGCAACTAGGAACTAGTAAAACAGAGCATCTGTGTATACTACCCCACATGCCTCAGCCCTGACTGGCAAGCTCTATGGGGGGAAATAATTCATTTCATCTCATCTCCCTGAACCAAAGACCAAAATTAATTCCATATGGATTTGAAAGAAATCAAGGAATTAGAAAAATCTAAATTGAACAGAATAACTTTCTGGGGGCAAGGAAACTAAATTTAGCATGATGTCTAAAGGAAGGGATTTTATAGATTTGACTACATTAAAATTGGTTTTACTGGGGGAAAAGGTGTACAGAGCCAACAATAATCTGAAGAAATGTTTGTAGCAGCTGGGCGCTGGTGGCTCCCGCCTATAATCCTAGCTACTGGGGGGGGGGATTGCAGTTCAAAACCAACATAGGCAGGAAAGTCCGTGAGACTCTTACCTCCCCAATAAACCACCAGAAAACCACTCAAGTGGTAGAGTGGTAGCCTTGAGCTGAAGAGGTTAGGGACAGCGCCCAGACCCAGAGTTCAAGGCCGACGACTGGGGGAAGGTGAGGGAGAGAAATGTTTGTAGCAAAATATGGGAGAAAAGGGTTAACTTCTAGTATGTACTTACAAAAGAAGAAGTTTAGATAGCTAACAGACATTTAGTTTGTTAGAAATAATAGAAATGATCCCTGGATGTGTATACTGGCTAACATTTACAAAGCTGCCCTACAAAAACTGGCAATCTGAAAAGCAAATCTTTCAATTGATTTCATCACTGAAATATTTTTTTCCACTAATGCTCAAGTTTTCACTAAAGTGCAATGAAGGTATGCGAGGACATTTATTTTACCCAATTCTTGCGAAGTGACTCATGTATTTACCAAGACCCGTAAAATATCCTTATCCTTTGACCTAGAACTCCACTACTGGGAATATGCACTGAAATAGTCATAAATATGGAAAAGTTTTATGGATAAAAATGTTAGTCCCACAGTCATTTACAGCGGTAAACAGCAAATGCTAAAGGAATTTGAACAATTACAGGCACTTAGTGGAAACTTACGTAATCATTAAGGTGTTTTCAAAGTGCGTGCAGTAACTTGAAAAACGTTTATGATGTAATGCGAGCTGTGTACACTGTGTGTGTGGCTGTTTGTGTACGGTACTTGTACGGGGAAAAAAGACTGGAAAGAAAAATATTTTAACCATGGTTGAGTCCTGTGATTATGAAAAAAAAAAAGTTGCCCTCTATTCCCCTATGAACCTTCTCTTTAAAAAAAAAAAAAAAAAGCCAACTCTAGCCACGCGAGGGTGATTCCTTCACGGTGGGCTTGAAAGACTGAGAAAGGACACCTCAGAGACCCCCCCCCCCAACTGACTCCTCCCAAGGGTCTCCCTTTCCCCCGTCTCCCTCCGCCCCGCCCCCACCGCCGCGAAGCCGGCCGGCGGGTGGAGCCCGCCCCTCCCCCGCGCCGAGGCCGGTGAGAGCGCGGGGACCAGACCGGCGGGCGCAAGCGTTGCTGACACGTGGGGCCGGAGCGGGCGCCGGCGGAGGAGGGGCTGGGTGTGTGGGTGGGTGTGTCAGTGTGTGGGAAAAACCAACTCGGGCCGCTTCGGGGTGTGCATGGTCTTACGCTGCTGGTGGGGCCGGGGACGGAAGGAGGATGAAGGGGAGATGTCACTACCGCCTGCGTTGAGCCAGAGGTAGAAAACAAATTCAAATAGCAGAGGGCTAGGGCTCTAGCCCTGCACCACCCGCAGCGCCCCGCGCCTCGGTGCTTCCCCCCACACCCCCCGCCCCGCGCCGTGGTAGCGTCCGGGAAACGTCACCCATTGTTTACAAATCAACCCCAGCCGGCAGGGCTCCGGCTCCCGCGGCTGCCAGCGCGCCGCGCTACCGCCCGGCTGCCCCGGCCTCCGCGTTCCCCCGGCCCCGGCCTCCGCCTCGGCCCCACGCCCGCCTCTGCCGCGACCCGCCGAGCCCGCGGGCAGTCGAGCCGCCAGCGACGCCCTCTGAGCCCCGTGTGCCCGGGCGGGGGGCCATGCCGTGCCGGAGGGAAGAGGAAGAGGAAGCCGGCGAGGAAGCGGAGGGGGAGGAGGAGGAGGAGGAAGACAGCTTCCTCCTGCTGGAGCAGTCGGTGACGCTGGGCGGCTCGGGCGAGGTGGACCGGCTGGTGGTCCAGATCGGCGAGACGCTGCAGCTGGAGCCGGCGCACCACAGCCCGGCCTCCCCGTGCGCGCCCCCGGGGCCTCCGCTGCAGCCCCCGCGGCCGCCCTCGGCAGCGCTGGCGGCGGACAAGGCCGGGCCCCCGGCGGTGCCGCTGCTGCTGGGGCCGGCGTCGGCCGAGACGGGGGCCCCGGCGCCCCCTGGGGCCCTGCGCTGCGCTCTCGGGGACCGAGGCCGCGTGCGGGGCCGGGCGGCGCCCTACTGCGTGGCGGAGCTCGCCGCCGACTCCAGCGCACTTCCCGGGCCGTGCCGGCGAGGATGGCTCCGGGGCGCCGTCGCCTCCCGTCGCCTCCACCAGCGTCGGTGGACCCAAGCTGGGGCGCGCGCGGGCGACGACGACCCGCACCGGCTCCTGCAGCAGCTCGTGCTCTCGGGGAATCTCATCAAGGAGGCGGTGCGCAGGCTCCAGCGAGCGGTCGCTGCGGTTGCAGCCACGAACCCCGCCACCGCCCCCGAGTCGGGGAGCGGCTGCAGCGGAACGGACCCCGTCACCCTGCAGACCTCGGGAACCTGGCTCTGACCCGGGTCCCGGGAGGAGGAAGAGGTCGCCGCTTCACAGACCCAGCAGCATCCGGAAAGGAAGAAGCTATTTCTATTCTGGGGGGCGACAGGCCACACATCAGGGAGGCGAAGTTGTGGGAGAAAACGTCAAAGCGTGGAGGAATGCACCAATTAGGGTGCTTGCATGCTGCGTGAGAATTTCCCTGGCCACCCAGGACCGAGGACCTGGAATAATAAACTGGGAGAACTATGGCAGCTATTGGATCAACTAGTACCTGCGTTAGCCTTGGGGGCGTCCTGTGCTTGGAGTGTTTAAAGCTAGGGCTCGGGAGGGGTGGAAATCGCGAAGGCTAACAATACTTGAAAACTAGTGATACGAATGCCCTTTTCTCATTTTTCCGGTGGAGGAGCTTACTAAAAATGGTGCTAAAAGTGTTGTGCAAAGAAATTGCGGGGTGAAGAATGTAAAAGCTTGGCGGTGGGTGTGTTGGCAGCTCCCTCCCCCCCCCTCCCCCTTTCTCCTACTTGGTGGAGGTGGGAGACTGGGACTGGAAGGAGGGTGGAGAATTTGGAAGGTGAGGGGACTTGAGTTGGAATGTGGACTTTCAAATGACTTGACCTTGCTTCCTGTGGTTCAAGGTCAGGTTTGCTGTACGTGGGGAGGCTGTGGGGTTCCAGGGAAGAGCTAACTCACCCAGGGATATTTTCTTTCTCTTGCTCCAAGAAAGACCCCTATCTCTTTTGCCACCATTTGGAGTCTCCTAAGGACACTCCAGCAGAGGGACTTGTAGGGCGAGTTACTCGCTTTTTCTGTGCTCTACTCTCCAGAACTCCTCATGCTGGGCCACTCTTGGCTACACCACCAGCTTTCTCAGAAACCGTCATAAACAATCTCTTTATTTCTGGTGTCTGTGGGGTTGGACGAAAGCCCTGGACTCCTTTCTGCTCTGTTCTGGCCTCGTGGGCCTGAACCTCTGCCCTGCAGTTCCTCACTTGCCAGTTCTCCTTTGTGAGTGAAACTGTTTTTAAAATGTGACTCTCCTAGAGGAGAAACTGCTGGCTTTACCCTTGTGAAACTTGATGGCACTTTAGTAAGGTGCCCCCCCCTCCCCAATTTTAAGGTAGCTAAATGAATTTTTTTTTTTTTTAAGATTCAATGGCTTGTTCATCCTCCAGATGTAGCTATTGACGTACACTTCGCAACGGAGTGTGTGAAATTGTGGTGGTCCTGATTTACAGGATTTCTTAATTAAAATGTCTGCTGAATAAATTTGGTTTTTGTTTTGGAGCATGGTTTGGCTTTCTTATGAAAGGTGGGGGACGTATGGGGGGAAGGAAGAAGCATATGAGGAACAGGACACACCCCTTACAGAGAGGGTGCACCAGGTGTAATGGGCATCTGGGCAGTTGTGGGGGCCAGGGTTACTCATCATCAGATTGCTGTAGAGCTTCGAGATTGATTGTGCACAGAGTCAGAAAATTAAGTCCAGGCTTTTAGAAGCTGCTAGGTGGGTTCCTTCTGTTTTGGAAAGAACATGTTCCAGAAACACTTTTCTGGACTAGAAAGCAAAGGAAGCACTGGGTTTTTGTCTGGATTTCTGTGAAGAATGGGAAGGCATAGGTAAGCCATTCTGCTTTTTCCTTTGAGATTGACTCAGTCTGAGCTGTGGCCCAGGGAAAAATTTCACAGCGATTTCTTTGGTTAGATATAAAATGGCTTTTGTCCCTATGTGCTTGTACTGGAGCTTGAACTCTGGGGGGCCTCACAGTCGCCATTGGCTTTTTCTCTCAAGGCTGGCACTGTTACCACTTGAGCCACACCTCTACTTCCGGCTTTATGTTGGTTAATTGGAGATGAGTCTCACAGACTTTTCTTCCCAGGCTGCCTTTAAACTGTTATCTTGGATCTCACCCTCCCAAGTAGAGTAGCTAGGATTATAGGCATGAGCCAATGGTGGTGGGCTTAAAATGATTTTTATTTTATTTTTTTTATTTTTGCCAGTCCTGGGGCTTGAACTCAGGGCCTATGCATTGTCCCTGAGCTTCTTTTGCTCAAGGCTAGCTCTCTTCCACTTGAACCACAGCGCCTCTTCTGGCCTTTTCTGTCTATGTCGTACTGAGGAACTGAACCTAGGGCTTCATGCATGCTAGGCAAGCACTCTACCATAAGCCACATTCCCAGCCCCAATGGTTTGATTTTTGAGGAAACAAAAGGATTTAACCCCCCCCTTTTTTTTTCTTTTTCATGCATTAGTTGTAAAAAGGGAGGGTGCTTTACTTCTACTTTGCCAAACAAGGATATAATGTATCCCAATCTAATACTCTTTCTCTCTCTCACATACACACACACACACACATACACTCTCTTTTCTTCCCCACACACTCTTCATTATTCTGTTTTCATAATGCCAATCAACTGTTTTCCTAGATTTAACTTAAGGAGATATCAGCTCATTCTCTCCCTTCAGCTCCAGGGCATAGAGTCCTTTCTGCTTCCTGCCTTGGCTTTTCAACACCTTTGCTGTGCAGCCAAACTCTGCTACCCAGCCCCCTGGTGGGGGGGAGAATCTTCCATGTTTGGCCCCCTTTCCTTCACTTTGTGACCTACAAACTAAGCTAGTTCTGCTCAGTGACTTGGGTTTGACAGAAACCCTGCTGCTCACATGGACAAGTCACTGCCCTGAACTTTTTCCTTCTGTCATCTATAAGAATAAAGTAGTGGGTGTGTGCATGTTGAATAAGGACCCCAACTGTTCGGGAGACTTAAATACTCAGAACATAGCTGTTAAGTGTTGGCCTCACCATGTGTGGCTTTGTGTGTAATAGGGTAGGCTCTCTATTCCCATTTTGAAAATAACCTTGCTTGAAATTCTTTTTGAGGGCTAGTTCTGAGGATTGAACCCAGGGTTTCATTCATGCCAAGCAAACTCTCCATCAGTAAGGTACACCCCAGCCCTTTTTGTTTTGAAACAATCTTGCTAAGATGCCTAGGTGGCAGTCAAACTTCCTCCTGCCTCAGCCTCCCTAGTAGTGGAGGGTTACAGCTGTGAAATGAGCCTACACGAAGCTTTCTTGACACCATTTCACACTTATTCAGTTCTTGCAATCATCCCCATTCTTGCATTTCTGTTGTGCATTAGCTACATATAGGCAAGGTGCTGGGAATGGTGTGAGACATCCTGAGTTATGTGAGGGAATAGAGGTTCCATAGGAAGCATATTTATTGGCAAATGGCTGTCTCCTTTAAAATCTCAGGTCCTCTGTAACATGAGGCCAGGACCAAGAGAGGGCTCCCCTTGCAGTTAATCCTGATGGATCAAGGAAATGGGAATGGTGATGGCAACCAAAGAGAAAAGATCCCCAGGGTCTGAGAAGTAGAGAGGGGAAGAATCAACATTGTCACAGGCTTACCTTGGCGAGCATCTTTACAATACATAGGGAATGGGTAAGCAGCATCTGAACTCAAGGCTCTTAAGTTGATTCTCATTTCCTGTCTGAACCAATCTACATTTTATTTTTGTCGGTGGTGGGGCCTGAACTCAGGGCCTTGGCACTGTCCCTGAGTTTTTGTGCTCAAGACTGGTGCTCTACCACTTGAGCCACAGTACCATTTCAGTCTCACAGACTTCCCTGCCTGGGCTGGCTTCAAACTGCGATCCTCAGATCTGTTTCCTGAGTAGCTAGGATTACAGGCATGAGCAACTGGTACCTGGCATCGCATCCTTCCCCCCCCCCCCCCCAGTCCCAGGGCTTGAACTCAGACTGGGCACTGTTCCTGAGCTCCTTTTGCTCAAGGCTAGCGCTCTACCCCTTGAGCCACAGCACTGCTTCGGCTTTTTCTGTTTATGTGATACTGAGGAATCAACCCCAGGCTTCATGCATGCTAGGCAAGCACTCTACCAGTAAGCCACATTCCCAGCCCCCACTCCTCCCTTTTCTTTTTCTTAATACAATGTCATTAAAGTGTTGAACAGGTTACTGTTTCATAAGTCAGACAATGAGTACCTTTCTTTTTGGACAGTGTCAGTTCTTTCTTCATTTTCCTACCTACGTTTGTTTTGGTGAGTGAGTTGAAAGGATGAGACTAAGACATTTTAATTAGATGGCAGCATATAACATTGTACAGGGAGCATGCACAGCCCTAATAGATTTCCTCCAGATTCTAACAAAGTTCTAGAAATAGATTAGCTAATTTAGCCCTCTACTAGTGGCAAGAAGGGAAGTGGCTGGGCACTAGTGGCTCACATCTATAATACTAGCTACTAAGGAGGCTGAGATCTTAGGATTACAGTTCAAAGCCAGCCTGGGCAGGAAAGTCAATGAGACTTATCTCCAATTAATCACACCAAAGCCTGGAATGGCACTGTAGCTCAAGTGGTAGAGTGCTAGCCTTGATCAAAAAGGAGCTCAGGATGCTGGGCACCGATGGCTCACACCTGTAATCCTAGCTACTCAGGAGTCTAAGATCTGAGGATCGCAGTTCAAAGCCAGCCTGGGCAGGAAAGTCCATGAGACTCATCTCTAATAAACCACTAGAAAACCAGAAGGGCGCTGTGGCTCAAGCGGTAGAGCACTCACCTTGAGCTGAAGAGCGCGGGGACAGCGCTCAGGCCCAGAGTTCAGGCCCCATGACCAAAAAAAAAAAAAAAAAAGGGAGCTCAGGGACAATGCCCATGCAAAAAAGGAAAAGGAAAAGCATTATGGTCTGTCCAGGTGTTGTTGGTGGCTCACGCCTGTAATCCTAGCTACTTAGGAGGCTATCTGAGGATCACAGTTTGAAGCCAGCCTGGGCAGGAAAGTCTGTGAGACTCATTTCCAATTTACCACCAGAAAACTGGAAGTGGAGCTGTGGCTTGAAGTGGTAGAACATTAGCCTTGAGCAAAAAAGCTTAGGGATAGCACCCAGGTCCTGAGTTCAAGCTCTGTGACCACCACCACCAACAGCAAAAAGCATTATGGACTACCCTTACATCTATTCTACATCCAGTACTGAATATAGCTTTTGTGATCTACCAGTTCTTCAAGGTGAAACCATACGCATCTTCTCTACACTGGGAATCAGGGCTGCCATGAATAGCATTTCCTACCACCATGGATGCAAAAGTCTTCTCAGACAATCCCAGGCTTGTAGTCTGCAGGTTGGTCTCTTTACACACCCCTCAACTTATCTTCACACATTAAGTTCTTTCTTTTATTTATTTTTTTGGAGGGTCTGGTCGTGGGGCCTGAACTCTGGGCCTGAGCGCTGTCCCTCAGCTCTTCAGCTCAAGGCTAGCGCTCTACCACTTGAGCCACAGCACCACTTCTGGCTTTTTTCTTATGTGGTGCTGAGGAATTGAACCCAGGGCCTCAGGCATGCAAGGCAAACGCTCTACCACTGAGCCACCTTCCCAGCCCCACACATTAAGTTCTTTCTAGACTGTGGCACCCTCTTGCCAAGGGTATGTATTGCACCAGGCCAGCAAAGAATGGACAGTCGTTCAAGTTTCAAGTGTACCTGTAGTATTAGTCATGGAGATGTGTTCCTGCTGCTTCAGCAGCCTGCATGAGTTCCACAGTAACAGGGAAGAATCCCTTCTTACTATCTAACTTGATAACTTCTTACATAGGACCTATGTGGACCCCATCAGGGCTGCTGCATAGGTCTTAGCCCCAGCTCCTGATCCAGCCATTTGCAAAAACTGTGGAGTACCTGTGGTTGGCCCTGGGCCTGGGGAAATCACTGTATCTTGGAAGCAAAGACCATTTGCTAGGTGCTGCTGTGTAGCCCATTTCTAGTACTCAGCTCAGGAATGCCTTTGCATTAGGTACTAGCCTGTTGGAATGCAATGGGCTCTAAACTGGGGGTGGGGCAAAACAAAATTGAGATAATTTTTCTGAAGGGGTCAGTGTCTAAGTAGCTCTGATAATATTCTGCAAGTGTTGAGCAGAAGGGGAAAAGATAAGAAGTTGGGCTATGTGAGGTAGTGGGGTGTTCTCATTGTGAGGTTACCCCTGTGACTGATGGTCTGGTGTCTCATGAATGACTGCATTGAGATCAAAGCTGATGATCAGGATTTGGCAGTTGAAGATGAGAGGGTGGGGTAGGTCCTGGAGATGCTGGCAAGCAGGCAATGATTAAAAACAAACAAACAAAAAAACATTAGCTATGGCTGGGAATGTGGCTTAGTGGTAGAGTGCTTGCCTAGCATGAATGAAAATCTGGGCTCAATTCCTGAGCACCACAAACAGAAAAGGCTGGAAGTGGTGCTGTGGCTCAAGTGGTAGAGTGCAAGCTTTCAGCAAAAGAAGCTCAGGCACAGTGCCCAGGCTCTGAGTTCAAGCCCCAGGACTGGCAAAAACAAAAAAAAAAATCCACTAGCATTAATGTACTTAGTGCTTATCAAGTGCTAGGCTCTGTCCCAAGTACTTTACAAAGATCAGCTCTTGGTTCTAAAGAAAAGAACCCACCACGGGGCAGACAAAAGGAAAGAGCAAAGCTGGGTGCTGGTGGCTCATGCCTATCAGCTTTACTGTTCAGCAGGCTGAGATGTAAGGATTGGGGTTTGAAGCCAAGCCAGGCAGAAAAATCTATGAGATTTCTTTTCTGCTGCTAATGGGACTTGAACTGAGGACCTCATACTCTGGCTTGGTTTGGCTCTTTCTGATCAGGTCTACGGTCTATCATTTGAGTGCCACATCTCATTTCTGGCACTTTGGTGGTTAATTGGAGATAAGAATCTCACAGACATTTTTTGGTCAGGCTGGCTTCGAACATCTGCATTGAATTCTAGCCCCAACCCAGCAGAAGTGAAGTATTGTACTATTAGGGTACATCTGGAAAAAAAGGTTTGTGTCTTCAGAAAACCTAGAAAACAATTCAGCACTGATGGTAGTTTGGGATTATATTTAGACAGTTAAAACTGAAACTGGCAAAAGGCAGAGCAAAGGTGGCAAGATGATAACCAGCTTGTGCTTTTTTTTTTTTTTTAACCCACCCAAATCAATAATTCAAACAAACTGCCTGGCCAGCCTATTAACTGGGGGTTGTGAATTTTACCTCCTGTGAGTCAGTTAATGATAAGAGGAAGCAGTTAACAAACTCCTTGATGTCAGTTTTAGTTTTTGTTTGATTATAGCATAAACTACAGGGCATTCATTCACACAGCAAACCAATGGAAATATATAGCTATCCCAGACACAATTACACAATGTTTTAGCCATCAGTCAGGTAGGTCCTGGACCTCACTGTGATAGGACAGTTTGTGACATGGGATGTTGTGACATGGGCTATTCACACCGACAGTCCCCTCTAAACTCAGTTCTTCAAGTTTGCCAAGATAAGGACTCCATCCTTTCCCACCTCCTTCTACAGCCTGGTCCTTCAGAGGACAATCCTTTTATTTTTGCTCTGGAACAAACTCAGGGCTTAGGTGATATCCTTTAGTTTTTTTTTTGGGGGGGGGAGGGTGGGGGTCGGTTGTGGAGCCTGAATTCTGGGCCTGGGCGCTGTCCTTTAGCTCTTTAGCTCAAGGTTAGCACTCTACCACTTGAGCCACAGTGCCACTTCCAGCATTTTCTGCTTATGTGGTGCTGAGGAATCGAATCCAGAGCCTCATACATGCAAGGCCAGCACTCTACCACTGAGCCACCTTCCCAGCCCATGTCCCTGAGTTCTTTTTTGCTCAAGGTTTGTTCTCTACCACTTTGAGCCATGGCACCACTTCCAGGTATTGAGTGGTTAATAGGAGATAGGAGTCTCACAGGGCAGGGAGCTGGTGGCTCATGCCTGTAATCCTAACTACTCAGGAGACTGAGATCTGAGGATCACAGTTCAAAGCCAGTCCATGAGACTGTTTTTTTTTTCTTCTCGGTCATGGGACTTGAACGCTGGGTCTGGGCATTGTCCCTGAGCTCTTCAGCTCAAGGCTCTACCACTTGAGCCACAGCCCCACTTCCGGTTTTCTGGAATTGGAGATAAGAGTCTCATGGACTTTTCTGCCTGGGCTGGCTTTGAACCTCAATATTCAGGTCTCAGCCTCCTGAGTAGCTATGATTACAGGCGTGAGCCACCGGCGCCTAGCTCCATGAGACTCTTTATTTTTTGGGGGGGGGGGGGTCCAGTCGTGGGGCCTGAACTCTTGGCCTGAGCGCTGTCCCTCAGCTCTTCAGCTCAAGGCTAGTGCTCTACCACTTGAGCCACAGTGCCACTTCCGGCTTTTTTCTTTTTGCTTGTATGGTGCTGAGGAATCAAACCCAGGGCCTCAGGTATGCAAGGCAAGCGCTCTACCACTGAGCCAACTTCCCAGCCCTCCATGAGACTCTTATTTCCAATTAACCACCAGAAAACCAGAAGTGGTGCTGTGGCTCAAGTGGTAGAGCATTAGCCTTGAGCTGAAGAACTGAGGGACAGTACCCAGGCCCAGAGTTCAAGCCCCATAAAAACAACAACAAAAAAGAGTCTCACAGGGACTTTTCTGCCTAGGGTGGCTTGGAATCATGATTTTGAAATCGCTTTAGTAGCTAGGATTATAGGCATGAGCCACCCATGCCCAGCCTTGTCCTTTCGTTCTTTTGCTAAAGGCTGGCACTCTACCACTTGAGCCACAGCTCCATTTCTGGCTTGTTGCTAGTTAATTGTAGATAAGACTCTCATGGATTTGTTTGTCCAGACTGGCTTCAAACTGTGATCCTCAGATCTCAGCTTCCTGAGTAATTAGGATTAAGTGTGAGCCCTGGGTACTGAGTGGGTCTTCCAGCTGTTCCCTTCAAGTCTTTCATCTATGTATCAATAAGCACAAGTCTTTCCTGACTGCATAAATCTGTCCCTTGTTTTCCCCACCACCACCACCTTTTTTTTTCAGTGTTGGAAATTAAACCAAGGACTTTGTGTATGCTGGGCATACTGTACTATTGAGCTACCATTGAACTCCCTGTTTTACCTTTTTTTCTGATCCGTGCTTTCCCATTGTCTTCAAACTTCCAGGCACCTTTATTCTTCACTCTGTCCCAAGCACCCTTAGCCTCTGCCAGTCTGTCAAAATGGCCTCATCTGTTTACTCTGAATATATTTATTGAATGCTAATTGTCCAGGTGTTGTTACTAAATGCAGTGGTGTCTTAGGCAGTGGCTTAAGCGTGTTTTACTAGCCTTAGCTGAATTAATCCTTAGAACCACTCTACAAGTCTGGACTTTTGTCCTGCATTTTTGCAGTGAGGACCATGAGGTTAGAGAGGTGAAGAAACCTGCCCAAGGTCACAGGAAGGAACTTTAAAGAAAGGAGCCAGGCAGTCTGGTTCTAGTGGCTGCTTTTTTTTTTTTTTTTTTTTTTTATGGTTACTGTACCCAAGTCCTGTGGCTTTCCTTTTTGAAATATCTCTCTTGTCCTTTCCCTTTCCAGTCAGGCCTTTATTGCCTGATGCCTGGATGCTGTACAGATAGCTACAGATCTGACTGACCATAAATGTTCCTTTTCAGCCCCAGTCCATTCTCCACCCCATGAGCCTGCCAATGTGCCACAAATATCCCTTTCAGCTTGTCATTCCTCTGCCATCAAAGAATATACCATGGGCCAGGGAATGTGGCTCAGTGGTAGAGTGCTTGCCTAGTATGCATGAAGCCCTGAGTTCCATTCCTCAGCACCACATAAACAGAAAAAGCTGGAAGTGGTGCTGTGGCTCAAGGGGTAGAGTGCTAGCCTTAAACAAAGAAGCTTAGGGACAATGCCCAGGCCCTGAGTTAAAGCCCCAGGACTGGCAAAAATTAAAAACAAACAACAACAACAACAACAACGAGTCATGATTGCAAACTGTCCTCAGCACATCTTACCCTTTGTGATATTCCTTTTGCCCCTGCTTCATAAGTTCTAATCCCAAGCTGTTTTTTAGTTTTGACTTGATGAGTCCTCAGTCTGGGCTTTTTTTTTTTTTTTTGTCAGTCATGGGGCTTGAACTCTGGGCCTGGGCGCTGTCCTTGCCCTCTTCAGTTCAAGGCAAGCACTCTACCATTGAGCCACAGCACCACTTCCGGTTTTCTAGTAGTTTATTGGAGATAAGAGTCTCACAGACTTTCCTGTCCCGGCTGGCTTTAAACCATGATCTTCAGATCTCAGCCTTCTGAGTAGGATTACAGGCATAAGCCATCGGTGCCTAGCAAAGTCTGGGCTTCTTTTACCACTTAACTATGTAACTGAGGTGCAGTGTTTTGATTCTAATCTTCTTGAATTCTTCCTTGGCTTTTTTGCTCAAGACTGGTGCTGGACCACTTAAGCCACTCCTGTACTTTGGACATTTTTTGGTGACTAATTGTGCATTCAAGAAGCTACTCAGGAGGCTGAGATGTGAGGATTAAAATTCAAAGCCAGTCTGGGCAGGAAAGTCTGTGAGACTTTTATCTCCAATTAACCACACACACACACACACACACACACACACACACAAAAACCAAGAAAAAACAGGAATAGAGCTGTGGTTCAAGTGGTAGAGCACCAACCTTGAGTGAAAAAGCTAAGGAACAGTACCCAGGCCCTGAGTTCAAGCCTCAATACAGACATATACACACATGTGCAAATTGGAGATAAGAGTCTCACAGACTTTTCTGCCTGGATTGCTTGAACCAGATCCTCAAATCTCAACCTCCTTAGTAGGTAGGATTTCAGGCCTTAGCTGCCATCATCTTCTTCCTCTTCTTCTTCCTCCTCCTCTTCCTCCTCCTCCTCCTCCTCCTTCTGCCATGCTGAAAATCAAACTTGTATGCTAAGCAAGTTTTCTATCATTGATCTACATTCCCCAGCCCCTCTACTTTTTTGGGGGGGGGGTGTCAGTCATGGGGTTTGAACTCTGGGCCTGGGCACTGTCTCTCAGCTCTTGAGTTCAAGTCTAGCACTCTACCACTAGAGCCACAGTGCCACTTCTGGTTTTCTGGTGATTTTTTGAAGATGAGTCTCACAGCCTTTCCTGCCCGAGGCTGGGTTTGAACTGCAATCCTCAGATCTCAGCCTTCAGAGTAGCTAGGATTACAGGCATGAGCCACCCAGCCCCTCTATCTTTTTTTTTTTTCTTTTCCAGAAAGACCTTTTTTTTTTTTTTTTTTTTTTTAATTTTTTTATTGTAGAGATACTATACAGAGGGTTACAGTTACATGAGTGAGGTAATGAGTACACTTCCACTTCCTCTTGAACATTGTTACCCCCTCCATTGTTTTCCCCCTACCATCCCCTCCCTCCCTCCCTTCCCCAAGGTTCTTTTTTTTTTTTTTTTTTTTTTTGATCGTGATTAAGTGATTACTTAATTTCCGGAAATTCACAGTATTGTGGAATAATGATGCTCATTTAAAGTCACAAGTTCATTCTAACTTTCCTGGAGCAAATTGTCTATCACAGTCTGTAATATATAACGGTGCTCATATGTTATATACCATATATGTGATCAGCAGCATGGGGATATTTAGTAGTGGTTCAACCAGATGAGTGGGAGTTCTTTGTTTCTTAAGTCCTGTTAGTTTTGTCATATCACCTAACATTTTGGATTCATCATCCACTTATCAGGGAGACCATGTACTGTTTGTCTCTTCGTTCTTGGCTTACCTCACTCAACATGATTCCTTCTAGCTCCATCCATTTCCCTGCAAATGCCATTATTTTGTCATTTCTAATGGCTGCATAATATTCCATTGTGTATAGATACCACAATTTTTGGATCCATTCCTCTGTGGTGGGGCATCTAGGTTGTTTCCATATCCTAGCTATTGCGAACAGTGCTGCAATAAACATGGAGGTGCATGTGTCTTTGTATATTGGTTCCTGTTGTTCAGGGTAGATGCCTAGAAGTGGTATGACTGGGTCGTAAGGGAGGTCAATCTTTAGCTTTCTAAGGACCCTCCAGACTGCTTTCCAAAGTGGTTGTATGAGTGTACATTCCCACCAGCAGTGTAATAGCGTTCCTCGTTCTCCACATCCCCTCCAGCATTTGTCGTTGGCTGATTTGTGGATGTGGGACATTCTGACTGGGGTAAGGTGGTATCTCAGGGTTGTCTTTATTTGCATTTCCTTCACTACCAGGGATGATGAACATTTCCTCATGTGTTTCTTTGCCATTTTTATTTCTTCATTTGAGAAGTCCCTCTTTAGTTCCCTTGCCCATTTAGTAATTGGTTTGTTGGGTTTGGGAGGGATTAGTTTCTTGAGTTCCCTGTATATACAGGATGTTAACCCCTTGTCTAATATATTGCTGGTAAATATTTTTTCCCAATTAGTTGGTTGTCTTTCTAGCTTGGTTGCGATAGCTTTATCTGTGCAGAAGCTTTTTATTTTAAGGTAGTCCCATTTGTCGAGTCTCTCTCCAATTTGTTGTGACCCTGGGACTCTGTTCAGGAAGTTCCTTCCTGTGCCTATTAGTTCAAGTGTCTCTCCTACTCTGTCCTGCAGTAGTTTCAGAGATTCAGGTTTAATGTTAAGGTCTTTAATCCATTTTGAGTTGATGTTGGTGCATGGTGATAGGCTGGGGTCCACTTTTAGTTTTCTGCATGTGGCTGCCCAGTTTTCCCAGCACCAGCGGTTGAAGAGGCTGTTTCTTCCATTGTATGTCTTTGGCTCCTTTGTCGAATATCAGCTGGCTGTAGGCCTGTGGATTTATTTCTGTATCTTCTATTCTGTTCCATTGGTCTTCGGGTCTGTTTTTGTGCCAGTACCATGCTGTCTTTGTTATTATAGCTCTGTAGTAGAGTTATGGATAGCCCTCCCATATTGTCTTTATCCCCTAGAATTGTTTTGGCTATTCTAGGTCTTTTGTTGTTCCATATGAATTTTTGGACTGTTTTCTGTATTTCAGAGATGTACGTCATTGGGATTTTAATAGGAATTGCGTTGAATTTGTATATTAGTTTTGGAAGTATTACCATCTTTACTATATTAAGTCGGCCTATCCAGGAGCATGGGAGGTCTTTCCATTTCCTAGTGTCTTCTGCAATTTCTTTCTTTAACTTTTTATAGTTCTCATTAAATAGTTCTTTTACATCTTTGGTTAGGTTAATTCCTAAATATTTTATTTTTCGGGAGGTTATTGTGAATGGGGTTGCTCCCTTTATTTCCCTCTCTTCCTGTACATTATCAGTGTATAGGAAGGCAACTGATTTTTGTGGGTTTATTTTGTATCCTGCTATTTTGCCAAAGTGATTTATGATTTCTAAGAGTTTGGGGATGGAGTTTTTGGGATCTTGGAGGTATAGTATCATGTCGTCTGCAAAAAGGGATAGTTTAACTTCTTCTTTTCCTATGCGGATCCCTTTAATGTCTTTTTCTTGCCTTATTGCCCTGGCTAAGGGTTCTAGGACTATATTGAAGAGGAGTGGAGACAGTGGGCATCCTTGCCTTGTTCCTGATTTTAGGAGAATTGGTTGTAGCTTTTCCCCATTAAGTATAATATTGGCTATTGGTCTGTCATAAATGGCTTTTATTGTTTTTAGAAATGTTCCTTCTATTCCTATTTTCTCCAGAGCTTTTAGCATGAATGAATGTTGAATTTTGTCAAAGGCCTTTTCTGCATCTGTAGCGATAATCATGTGATTCTTGACCTTGGCTCTGTTGATATGTTGGATTACATTTATTGACTTACGTATGTTAAACCATCCCTGTGTCTCTGGGATGAAGCCTACCTGGTCATAGTGAATTATTTTTTTTATGTGTTTCTGGATTCTGTTAGCTAGAATCTTGTTAAGGATCTTTGCATCTGTGTTCATCAAGGAGATTGGCCTGTAATTCTCCTTTTTGGTTGGGTCTTTGCCTGGTTTGGGGATGAGTGTGATATTGGCTTCGTAGAATGAGTTTGGGATAGCTCCTTCCTTCTCTGTTTCTCTGAAGAGCTTGAAGAGTATGGGTATTAGTTCTTGTTTGAAGGTCTTATAGAATTCTGCTGTGAATCCATCTGGTCCTGGGCTTTTTTTTGTTGGAAGACTTTTGATAGCTTCCTGTATCTCATTATAGGATATTGGCTTATTTAATTGGTTAACTTCTTCTTTGCTCAGTTTGGGCAACTTGTATTTCTCTAAAAATGCATCCATTTCTGCCCGATTTTCTTCCTTTAGAGAGTATAGCTTTTGAAAGTAGTCTGTTAGAATTGTTTGGATATCTTGGGTACGTGTGGTGATGTTTCCCGTGGCATCCCTAATCCTATTAATATGGGTTTCCTCTCTTCTTTTTTAATTAATCTAGCCAATGGGCCATCAATTTTGTTTATTTTTTCAAAGAACCAGCTTTTTGTTTGGTTTATTTTGGTTATGGTTTTCTGATTTTCTAATTGGTTAATCTCTGCTTTTAATTTGGTTATCTGGCTTCTTCTAGTAGCTTTAGGTCCCATTTTTTCCTGTTTTTCTAGCTGTTTTAATTGCAACATGAGATTATTTACTTGGTCTGTCTCCATTCTCTTGATGTGGGCACTGAGGGCAATAAATTTGCCCCTCAGGACTGCTTTTGCTGTGTCCCACAAGTTTCTTTGTGAGGTGTTTTCATTTTCATTGAGTTGTAGGAAATGCTTTATTTCTTCTCTGATCTCTTCTGTTATCCAGGCATTGTTAAGGAGTGTGCTGTTCAATTTCCATGTATTGGAGAAATTTCTGCGGTATGCTTTGTTATTGAGAGCTAGCTTGATTCCACTGTGGTCAGATAGGATACAGGGGATTATGTCGATCCCTTTGTATTTGCTTAAGTTCCTTGCATGAACTATGATATGGTCTATTTTGGAGAAAGTTCCGTGAGCTGCTGAGAAGAATGTGTACTGTGTTGTTTTAGGGTGAAATACTCGGTAGATGTCAGTTAATTCCGCTTGCAGTATGGCCTCTCTTAATTCGGTAGCTTCTTTGCCAATCCTCTGGTTGGTAGACCTGTCCTTTGATGAGAGTGGTGTGTTAAAGTCTCCTAGTATTATCGTATTGGGATCTATTTTATTCTGTAAGTTTGAGAGCATTTGTTTGACATATCTGGGTGCACCAATATTTGGGGCATATAAATTGATGATGGTTATATCCTCCTCTTGGATTGTTCCCTTTATTAATATGTAGTGTCCGTCCTTGTCTTTCTGTACTGATTTTAATGAAAAGTTTATTTTGTCAGATATCAGGATAGCTACACCTGCTTTCTTACTGGGGGCGTTTGATTGGTAGATCCTTTTCCACCCCTTCACTCTGAGTTTGTTTGTATGTTTGGCTGAGAGGTGGGTCTCCTGAAGGCAACAGATGGATGGGTCTTGTTTTCTTATCCAGTCCTCAGTTCGTTTTCTTTTAATTGGCGAATTCAGCCCATTTATATTAAGAGAAAGTATAGAGAGATGCATTGTTGTCCCTGCCATTCCGTTTTCCTAAGTTTTTCTTTTTTCCTTTCCTCCTGTGCTTGCTCAGTTAGACTTTGAGTAACGCCTGTTTGGGGCAGGCCCCAGTTCCTGGCTGCTTTCTTCAGGTTGTGTCCCCCCTCTTAGAATTCTCTGTAATGCTGGCTTAATGTTTATGTATTCATTTAGTTTTTCTTTGCTATTAAAAGTTTTCAGTTCTCCATCAAATGTGAATGCTAGCTTTGCCGGGTAGATCAGTCTGGGTTGGCAGTTATTGGCTCTCAGGGCTCGTATGGTGCTTTCCCAGGCTTTTCTTGCATTCATTGTTTGTGTGGAGAGATCTGCAGTAATTCTTATTTTTTTCCCATTGTAGTATAGCTCCTTCTTCATTTTTGCTGCATGCAGGATTGTTTCCTTATTATTCAGATCTATCATTTTTACTATAATGTGTCTAGAAGTGTTTCTCCTGGGGTCTTGCTTGTTGGGTGTTCGATAAGCTTTTGTGATGTAGTTAAGATGGTCATTTTTGAGGTGGGGAAAATTTTCATTGATTATATTGTTAAATAGGTGGTGCATTCCCTTGCTCTGGAATTCCTCACCTTCGTCCACTCCAATTATGCGAAGGTTAAATTTTTTAGCATTATCTGCTTGCTCTTGAATATCCCTTTGGTTTAATTTGAGTAATTTTTCCATATCTGTCACTTTTTGGTCCAGTTGGTGTATTCTGTCTTCTGTATCTGACACTCGACCTTCCATTTCATTCACTCTGTTGACAGTGGCTTCTATTGTGGTTTGCATGGAGGAAATGGATCCCTTTATGGATTCAATGTTGGTTCTCAGAGTACTGATCTCACCTCTCAATGAGGTATGCATTACCTCTAATTTGGCGTTTATCTCACTTCTTACTGAGGTTTGTGCAGCTTCTATTTTTGCATGCATCTCTTGTTTGATACCCTGTATCTCTTTGGATAGTTCATCCTTGTGCTCTTTCAATTTCTGATCAATTTCTCGCTTTATTTCTTGAGTCATTGCCTCCAGCAACCCTTGGAAGTAGCCTTTGTCTTCCATTCCTGCTTTGCTCTCACTGGGGCTCTCCCCTGTGTGGCTGCTGGCTTTTGAGGTGAGCTTGCTGTCCTGGGTGGTAGTAAACCTTGTGATTTTTCTCTGTGATTTTCGCATGGAGGTTCAGGAGACTGCTCTTCAATTTTGTTTTGGTGTGTCTGTCTTTGCTTGGTTGCTGATTCTGTATTGGTAGAGAGAGTCTGTGCCTGATCTGGGTTCTGTTGGGAGCCTATTTCCAGCTGCTATTCTGACTTACTTAGGATTCTCAGCTCTCTGCTGTAGATTGCTGGCAGTTCCAGCCTTTGGAAGGGTTGAGCAGCCTAGACTGCTTGTGTTTGCTCCTACGGGTGCTCTTGTGAAGAACAGATGCTCTGGATGCACTCTCCCAAATGCTGGAGTCTGCTATGGGCTCCTGATGTGTTTTTGTTTATTTGTTTTGGGCTGGTTGTGGGCTTGAACTCTAGGTTTGGGTGCTGTCCCTCAGCTTTTCAGCTCAAGGCTGGCACCCTACCGTTTGAGCCACAGCACCACTTCTGACCCTTTTTGCTTTTGTGATGCTGAGGAATCAGATGCAGCCAGCCCCTCTATCTTTTAAGAAAGATTGTGAGCAGGGTATTGGTGATGGCTCACACCTGTAATCCTAGCTGCTAAGGAAACTGAAATCTGAGGATCATGGTTCAAAGCCAGTTGGGGAAGGAGAAGTCCAATTAACTACTAAAATGCCAGAAGTGGAGCTGTAATTCAAAGTAGTAGGGCACTAGCCTTGAGCACAAAAGCTCAGGGAGAATGCCCAGGCCCTGAGTTCAAGCCCTAGGACCAGCACCCAAAAAAGAGAGATAGGAGCTGGGGCTGTAATTCAGTAGTAGAGTACATACATGGGAAGGGGGGGGGAGGAAGGAGGGATGGAGAAACAAAAGAGAGGAGAGGGAGAGGAGGAAGAGAGTTGGCAGGGTTTTCTCAAAGTAGTGGCCTTCACACAATAGTTTTCAGCAATGTTTTATTTTCATTGTTCGTTTCCTATACAATTTCTAATCTAATCTTCACCTGATTATCAAGTTAGGCTGTATGCTGTCCCATTTTGCAAAGTTAATTGAGCTACAGCGCTTGCCCCTAAATGCACAGCTAGCAATGGAGGGCTGCCTGCAGCAACCAGATCTTGTCTCTTAAGTCTTCCAGGAAACACTGTTAGGGTCAGGTCATTTGTTCTCCCCTCAGCTATGGATGGAAAAGAGGTCTTCCCCTTTGCTTGCGCCAGCTTTCGCAGTGTTCAAATGGAGTGTACCGCCAAATGGAAACCTCTCTGGGCTTCCATTTCTAAATGAGGCCATTGCACCAGACTGTGAAGCCTCTGCTCTCCCGGGGCTGACATTCTGTGATTACTGAGCATTGGTGGAAGAGGGGGGAGCTAATTGAGTGAGTTAGTAATTTGGTTGCCAAGGTAACTCTTTCCTGATTGGAAGGAAGGGATCACAGGGTTCAACAGAGACTTTGCTGGATAGGAAAGTGGTGTCTGATCTTCCCTTCATGTTTCTGCTTCTGAGCTGGAAAAAGGGGTGGGAGAAGGATAAAAATCGAATTCAAATATTGTAGCACTTATGTTTAATTTAGAATGAGATCTTGGGGTGGCAGACTCTGGAGTCTCTTATAAGGAGTGATATTGTTTTCTTCAAATCACTTATATGCCAGTTGGTTCATTTTTGGTTTAATCTTTTACTTTTCATTCAGTCAGTAGCTTTACTGGTTTATTTCAACTAGATCCTCTTCTATGGCTAGCTGTCTTCATTGGGTGCTGCACATTTTGTAAGAAATGAATGCAACAAACCTGTATTCCCTCCTCAGTCTGGGCACCTTGGGTAGAGTTTTCAAGGTTTCTAATGATTTGTGCAACTGCAGTGTCATTCACATTTTTTGTTGTTGTTGGTGGTGGTGGTGGTTGTGGTGGTGGGGCTTGAACTCAGGGCCTGGGTGCTTTCCCTGAGCTCTTCTGCTCAGGCTAGTGCTCTACCACTTTGAGCCATAGCTCAGCTCCACTTTGTTTTCTGGTGGTTAATTGGAGATGAGTCTCATAGACTTTCTTGCCTAAGCTGTCCTTGAACTGCAGTCCTCAGATCTCAGCCTCCTGAGTAACTGGATTAGAAGCGTGAGCCACCAGCACCCAGCTCACATTGTAACATATATGCAGAATTGTGCAGTGAACAATGTTGAGCCCTATGTGATATTGTGGTTTTTAGAACTAGACCTACGCTGTGAGCCCAAAGAGCTAGGTTCTAGATGGCTAGACTCTTGACTTCATAAATGGCTATACCTGTAGACCTTGGCAGGATTTTTTTGGTCATGGGTTTGAACTCTGGGCATGGGCGCTGTCCCTTAGCTCTTTGGCTCAAGGCTAGTGCTCTACCATTTGAGCCACAGTGCCACTTCCGATTTTCTGGTGGTTTATTGGAGATTAGGTTCTCACAGACTTTCCTGCCCTGGCTGGTTTTGAACCGTGATCCTCATATCTCAGCCTCCTGAGTAGCTAGGATTACAGGTGTGCAGGATGAATTTTTAAAACATTATAGCATTTCAAGTGACTCATACATACTGGACATTAGTTTTGATTTTGCTTTTGTTGGCTTGTTTTTCTTTTTGTTATGGTCTTGAGTCTAAACCAGAGCAAACGAATGGCTAGAACTCAAGCTTTTTTCTTTTGTTGGTCGTGGGGCTAGAACTCTGGGCCTGGGCGTTGTCCCTCAGCTCTTCACTCAAGCTTTTTTTTTTTGTTGGTCGTGGGGCTAGAACTCTGGGCCTGGGCGTTGTCCCTCAGCTCTTCAGCTCAAGGCGAGCGCTCTACCACTTGAGCTACAGCGCCACTTCCGGTTTTCTGGTGGTTTATTGGAGATAGGAGTCTCACGGTCTTTCTTGCCCGGGCTGGCTTTGAACCGCGATCCTCAGATCTCAGCCTCCTGAGTAGCTAGGATTACAGGCGTGAGCCACCAGCGCCCGGCTTTGTTTTTCTTTTTGACTCAGAGCCTTACTCTACAGCCCAGAGCTTCAGATCCTCCTCTCAGTCTCCCAAGTGCTGAGATTACAGGTATATATCCACATGCCCAGCTCAGTTTTCCTTTATCAAGGGAAGGTACTGTCAGTCTTAAAGTTGAGTATGGCCTCATTCTTATTACAAGCAGTCAGCATAGTGTATGTGATAACATGTTGGAAATGGGGAGAAAGCCCTGGATTACTCCTAATTCTTGACCTCTGATTTCTGTCCATTGCCTGTCTGATTTCTGTTCATTGCCCTGGCTGAAAACCTCAGGGCTACTCCCATGTTAGCAGAAGTTGCCTGACCATTTTCCCCAGCCAGTGGTAGTCCACTGGCTGCTGTGTTCTGAAGGTCTTCCTAGAAACAGTGTCTAAGTATTTCAGAGAGAGAGGGAAGGTCATTGGTTCTAAAAGGGAGGTAAGATAATCAGGACTCAAGTCATAGAGCCCTCTAGAGTGCAAGTTGGGGATCATGGCTCACCCTGTTTTGAGAAACTGAGGACCCCATCAAGTGGCTACTTAGGGCTAGTATTGGGTAGGGACTACTGTTCATCTCTAGTACATGCCAGTCATCATGTGCCCTTTATCTCATTATCCCTGCAGTACAGAGGAGGAAACGGAAGCCCAGAGTGGTTGAGCAACTTGCCCAAGGTTCCCTCCCCATTCATTAAGTGGACTGAAACACTGGGTACACTTTCAGCCACCCAGCCTGGTTCTACCAGAGGGTAGAGATGGGCTGTTGTGATGGTGCAGGGATAGAATGGTAGTAAATGTGCCAAGGACAAAGAGGGAAGAAGACTCCTTTAGTGACCACTCAGCCAGTTTTCCTACTGCCTGGCACACATCTTGAGCAGCAACCTAATCAACAAATCCATGGTCACAACAGAAAAAAAGGGGGTGTCTTCCAGACTGCAGTGCCAAGCTGACAGTCACAGGCAGCTTCCTAACATCATGATCCCTGACTAGTAATCCAAAAGGCTCTGAGGTTTTGTTGAATGGGATTGGTCCAAAACCTGACCTCACTTTCATTTAATTTCTTTTTTTTTTTTTTTTTTAATTGTATTTTATTTTATTTGAGAACATACTGTACAGAGGGGCACTTTCATTTAATTTCATGCCAGCACCAATACATACACCCAGCTGCGCAGACCTAGTCTAACTAGTGAGTTGTTCAGACACAAAGGCCTCTAATTACCATCCTCGGGCCAGGCTGACAGGGATTTCAAGTGTGTTCATGTTTATGGAGATCAGAGAAATGCATTCTGTACATCTTTCCCCACTGGTAGCAAGTGTAAAAATAAAACCAACCAGGGAAACAAACAAAAAATTCCAACACATTTATTCAAAAACAGTTATCTCAGTTAAGTTAAAATCCTATAATCAGGACAGCCACAATTGCAGACACTCCGGTGCGAAGTGTAGATATGTCAACAGTCACATCTGGATACTGAGCAAGAGGAGTCAAGGCTGAGCCACCGACTCTCTGTAAAACTAAAACACAATGGTCTTAGCACGCTCAGACAGAACAGTACTTCCCAGCTTCACCATGGTCACCGCAGCAAAGCCTGCAGCTTCTCCGTTAGGAGGGTCACATTTTCTACTCGGTTTCCTTCACTTACAAAGGCGAGCTGGCATGGCCGGGGGAGGGGCAGAGGGAGGAAATCAACTCCGTCTATCCAGGGAATTGCAGCTGTTATTGCAAATGGCCCCGGAGAGCCCATTATAAGCTGCTATGCAAGGCTGTATGTCCCTGGAGTGCCCATCACGTGGTGGTGCCTCCTTAGCCCCTTGCCCGGGGGCCCCCAGGATCCGCCAGCGCCACCCACTTGAGCAGGGCAGCAGAGCCGAGGGGGAGGGACTCGGGGACACGTTTCAGGGCAGTTTCTGTGAAAGCCCCGAGTAGGACAAGGGGCGGTGGTCACTCGGGCGCCCAGCGCGTCCCTTCCCCATGCGTGTCCTCGGGACGCTCCACACTTTTTCTAACCAGCATGAGCGGACATGGTTACTTTTTCCTGCCAGAGCCCTGGACACACCAGAAGCGCCCACCAAACAGTGACCTTGAACTCGAGGAGGGGTGAAGGGCTTCAGAAACATTATCTTAGCCTTCCACCACCCAACGCCCTCCCCCCACCCCGTCCCCGCCTCCCATGCCCACTCCTGGCACAGTCTTCCCCAGCACTTTGACAATGGCAACAGTTGCAAAGGGAAAAACGTTCCTCCTGTTGAACCCCAAAGGGATCCTTTCGTTGTACCCCACGTTCTGTATTAAAAAGCAGTTCCCCCCACCCCAAGAGACACGAGATAAGTTTTTTAAGTGGGGTAGATATTCAAGCCTGGCATTTTAGGGGTGCTCCCTACATTATCGTCTACGCAGATCAGGAACCAGTCCTGAAAAGGTCAAACAAATAAACGGCGACGACCCTCCGTCGTCCCGGGGTGAGGCGGCCGGAGAAGCCCCACGTGGCCACGTGGTCGCCGGGCTGGCAGCGGGAGAGTCTGCGCAGAGCCGCGCGGCCAGGTTGTGTCACTCCAAATAAGGAGTCTTACTGACTGAGAGGTTGGGGTGCTGCGCCCTAAGAGCTGCCTCAGGCAAGGTCCCAGGGTCCGGGTTTCAAACAGATGCTGGCCCTCAACCTTGGTTGTACATGAAAATATTCGCGTTTAGGTTCTCCGTCTTCGTTACGCGTATTATTATTATTTGCTTCTTCCAAAAAGCACACGTTGTCCACCGGCCCGAACTGGGTTGCAGCCCTCGAGAGAAGCTTCTGGCACCCTCCCCGCCCCCCCCCCCGCCCCCGATCAGAGACTGGCGCCGGGGCCACCCTGGCTGTTAGCTGCCGGGGACAAGCATGCCATCTCCAGTTCGGAGCTGCGCCCTCCGCCCGGACACGCCAGGGTCACTGCAGGCTGGACGAGGGCTTCGGGGCGACGGGGGCTCGTGCGCGGGGGCCGACAGAGGCCCCGGGGGCGGGCGCTGGGGAAGCTTTGCGTGTAACTGTAGCCCTCGCGAATGAAGCCTGCGCACCGCCTCCTTGATGAGGTTTCCTGAGAGCACCAGCTGCTGCAGGAGCCGGTGCGGGTCGTCCTCCCCGGTGCGGGTTTCTGGCTGGGACCCGCGTCGCTGTTGTAGGCGGCGGGACGAGGCGGCGTTCCGGAACCATCCTCGGCGGCACGGCCCGGACAACGGCTGCGGGATGCCTTGCTTGCCAGCTCCCGGAGGCCCATCCAGGCCAGGCTGAGGGGGCAGAGTGGACAGCGCTCCGGGGCCTGCGGCGAGCTCCGCCACGCAGTAGGGCGCCGCCCGGCCCCGCACGCGGCCTCGGTCCCCGAGGGCGCAGCGCAGGGCCCCAGGGGGCGCCGGGGCCCCCGTCTCGGCCGACGCCGGCCCCAGCAGCAGCGGCACCGCCGGGGGCCCGGCCTTGTCCGCCGCCAGCGCTGCCGAGGGCGGCCGCGGGGGCTGCAGCGGAGGCCCCGGGGGCGCGCACGGGGAGGCCGGGCTGTGGTGCGCCGGCTCCAGCTGCAGCGTCTCGCCGATCTGGACCACCAGCCGGTCCACCTCGCCCGAGCCGCCCAGCGTCACCGACTGCTCCAGTAGGAGGAAGCTGTCTTCCTCCTCCTCCTCCTCCCCCTCCGCTTCCTCGCCGGCTTCCTCTTCCTCTTCCCTCCGGCACGGCATGGCCCCCCGCCCGGGCACACGGGGCTCAGAGGGCGTCGCTGGCGGCTCGACTGCCCGCGGGCTCGGCGGGCCGCGGCAGAGGCGGGCGTGGGGCCGGGGCTGGGGCCGGGGCCCGAGGGACGCCGAGGCCGGAGCCGCCGGGCGGTAGCGCGGCGCGCTGGCAGCCGCGGGAGCCGGAGCCCTGCCGGCTGGGGTTGATTTGTAAACAATGGGTGACGTCTCCCGGACGCTACCACGGCGCGGGGCGGGGGGTTGCCGTGAACGTGGGGTAGGGCATCGGTCGGGCTGGGGCACCGAGTAAAGCCTGGATGCTCCTGAGTTCCTGACTGAGCTCACTGTCGGCTGGAGACGCACTGGGGATCGGATCCTGGGTCGGTCGGCCTAGCGTGACGAGCATTCTACGAGACGGACACCCCGGCGGACGCTGTTGGTTTCTTCCACACACAGCACCTACACTTCCACACACCGGCACGCACCCCTCCCCTTCGCACGTCAACCGCTCTGCTTTTAGCTTGCACTTTTGAGCTTGTGTTGCCGACGTCGAGCGAGGGTGGAAAGGAGCTGGAGTGAAACTAGGAATCTGTATGACAATTACGGAAACGCGGCCCACAGGAATGAAAAGGAGGAAGGGACCCTGTCCTGCGATGCGGGTGGCAGAGGTGTAAACAGAAAAAAGAACAAACCACAACCTATAGATTAGTACAGTGCGTCTAGACCGGGATCCTGGGTGCCCGGAGGCCAGGATGTAACTGGGGAGCAGAAGATTGCTAACTAGGGGTTTTTGTTTTGTTTTGGTGGGTCGCGGGGCTTGGACTCTGGGCCTCGACACTGTCCCTGAGCTTCTCAGCTCAAGGATAGTGCTCTACCACTTGAGCCACAGTGGCACTTCTGGTTTTCCGGTGGTTTATTGGAGATAAGAGTCTCATGGACTTTCCTGCTCGGACTGGCATTGAATCGTGATCCTCAGATCTCAGCCTTCCAACAGCTAGGATTACAGGCATGAGCCACCAGTACCAGGCTGCTAACTACTCTTTAAACAAATCCTCAGCCCAATAGAGCAAGATCCCCTCTGAGGGGTTACCAAGAGAAGAAACGGTGAGCCAAAGGACCTGTGGACTATATTAACCTTCTAATGGTTGATTATTCAATGGTTAACCAAAACTGACTGGCTGACTTCCCTTCCTCCCTCCTTTCCTCCCTCCTTTCCTCCCTCCCTCCCTTCCTCCCTTCCTCCCTTCCCTCCTTCCTTCCTTCCTTCCTTCCTTCCTTCCTTCCTTCCTTCCTTCCTTCCTTCCTTCCTTCCTTCCTTCCTTCCTTCCTTCTGCTAGGGGCCCAACTAAGGCCACTGAACCACTTGGTGCAGCTCAAGATGTCACTTTTTTTTAAAAAGAGGAATAGGGCAAAACATGATTTATTGGTATCATGTTACATTCAAGTTTTTAGGCCTATATTTTATTGATTGATTCAGTGTTGGTGATGAGGCTTGAACTCAGGGCCTGGGCACTGTCCCTGAGCTTCTTTTGCTCAAGGCTAGCACTCTACCACTTGAGTCATAACACCCCAGCTTTTTCTGTGTATGTGGTACTGAGGAATCAAACCCAGGGCTTCATGCATGCTAGGCAAGCACTGTACCACCGAGCCACCTTCCCAGCCCTTCCTTCCTTTTCTTTCTCCCTCTCTCTTTTCTTTCTTTTGTTCTTTCACTCTTTCCTCCCTCTCTCCCTCTCTCCCTCTCTCCCTCCCTCCCTCCCTCTCTTTCTTTCTTCCTTCCTTCCTTCCTTTCTTTCTTTCTTTTCTTCCTTCCTTTCTTTCTTCTTTCTTTCTTTCTTTCTTTCTTTCTTTCTTTCTTTCTTTCTTTCTTTCTTTCTTTCTTTCTTTCTTTCTTTCTTTTTCTTGTTAGCCTTAAAGCACTCATACACAAACATAAAGGCCAATCAACAGAGTTTGGCCTATGTGCAAGGCACTGGAGAGCTTCTTGAAAATACTGAACAGGCCGGGCGCTGGTGGCTCTCGCCTGTAATCCTAGCTACTCAGGAGGCTGAGATCTGAGGATCACGGTTCAAAGCCAGCCCGGGCAGGAGAGACCGTGAGACTCCTATCTCCAATAAACCACCAGAAAACCGGAAGTGGCGCTGTAGCTCAAGTGGTAGAGCGCTCGCCTTGAGCTGAAGAGCTGAAGGACAGCGCCCAGGCCCAGAGTTCAAGCCCCACGACCGACAAAAAAAAAAACAAAAAAACAAAAAGAAAATACTGAACAGGAGTCAGGCACAGTGGCCATTTTGGGGAGACTGAAGTGGAACTATTGCATGAGATTAAAGTTTTAGATTGGGAGCTGGGAAGGTGGCTCGGTGGCAGAGTGCTTGCCTTGCATGCCTGAGGCCCTGGGTTTGATTCCTCAGCACCACATAAGCAAAAAGAAAAAAGCCGGAAGTGGTGCTGTGGCTCAAGTGGTAGAGCGCTAGCCTTGAGCTGAAGAGCTGAGGGACAGCATTCAGGCCCCATGACTGGACCCCCCCCCAAAAAAAATAAAATAAAGTTTTAGATTGGCCTGGGCAACATATTGAGACTCTATCTCAGAAAATGAATAAACAAATACTCAAACTGAGCAGTAGGGCAGCATGATGTAGAAAAGGAGATGCAAGGAAGAACCTTAAGGAGGTAGGAAAGTAGAAAATAGGGGTCTTGGTAGATAATTCCCAGAAAAGAATTACAGGAGTAAACTTTAGGGAGGGAATAGGTGGGAGGGTAGACTAAAAAGAGTTGGGTTTATTTTTGTCATGTGTGAAGGAAAAAAATGTCACAACACAAGCGTCAGTTGGTAGAAAGCCACTGAATTTCTAAATCAAAGAAATCTAAATTTCTCCAGTGTCAAAATTTCATCAGAGGGCTGGGAAGGTGGCTCAGTGGTAGAGCGCTTGCCTTGCATGCATGAGGCCCTGGGCTCGATTCCTCAGCACCACATAAGCAAACAGAAAAAAAAAGCCAGAAGTGGCGCTGTGGCTCAAGTGGTAGAGCACTAGCCTTGAGCTGAAATGCTGAGGGACAGTGCCCAGGCCCTGAGTTCAGGACCCATGACCAGACCCCCCCCCCAAAAAAAAAAATTCATCAGAGCTGGGAGCTGGTGGCTCATGCCTGTAATCTTAGCTACTCCGGAGGCTGGGCTCTGAGGATCCGGGTTCAAAGCCAGCCCTGTCAGGAAAGTCCATGTGACTCTGATTTCCAATTAACCACCAGAAAACTAGAAGTGGTACTGTGGCTCAAATGATAGAGTGCTAGTTTTGAGCTGAAGAGCAGAAGGACAGTATCCAGGCCCCCCCCCACTCCCTACCCCCCCCCCCAAATTCATCAGGCTCATGCCTGTAATCCTAATCCTAGCCATTCAGGAGGCTGAGATCTTGAGGATTTGGTTTAAAGTCTGCCTGGGCAGGAAAGTCCTTGAAAGTCTTATCTCCAATTAACTGAGCTGTGGCTCAAAGTGATAGAACACTAGCCTTAACAGTGCCAAGTGCCTCAATTCAAGCTCCACAACCAAAAATAAAGAAAAAAGAAAAAAATCGTTATTTAATTCTAAGAGCACTGTTAAGATTCTTTGTGTACATAATCACATGTCATCTGCAAATAGAGATGTTTTTGCTTTTTTCTTTCTAACCTGGATGTCTTTTCTTTTTCTTGCCTAGTTACCTTGGCTAGAATCTCTAATAAAGGTTGGATAGAAGTGATGGGAGCGGATATCTTTGTCTTCTTATTCTTTTTTTTTTTTTTTTTTGTCAGTCATGGGGCCTGAACTCTGGGCCTGGTCACTGTCTCTCAGCTCTTCAGCTCAAGGCGAGCACAATACCACTTGAACCACAGTGCCACTTTCAGCTTTTTCTGCATATATGGTGCTGAGGAATCGAACCCAGGGCCTCATGCATGCAAGGCAAAGAACTCTACCACTGAGCCACCTTCCCAGCCCAGCCCCATTCTTTTTAATCATAGAAAATGCATCTCATTTGGGGCTGGGAAGGTGGCTCAGTGGTAGAGTGCTTGCCTTGCATTCATGAGGCCCTGGGTTCAATTCCTCAGCACCACATAAGCAGAAAAAGCTGAAAGTGGTGCTGTAGCTCAAGTGGTAGAGCACTCACCTTGAGCTGAAGAGCTAAGGGACAGTGCCCAGGCCCAGAGTTCAGGCACCATGACTGGCAAAAGAAAAAAAAAAGAAAATGCATCTCATTTTATTTATTTGCTCATTTTTCCTCTAAAATTTTAAGATAGGATGGGGGAAATTAAAAAAATAATTTAACTAGCAGCAGCTTACACTTGTGTTTTTGTTTTTTCCTCGAAATTTATAAGCTTTATATGTTGTTGTAGGCATGAAAAGTACAAATATTCCATTTTTTTAAAAGGTCTGACAGTTGCTTGTAAAATTAAACACATACCTTATTATGTGCCACAGTTCTAATCCTAAATATTTACTTAAGAGAAATAAAAGCATGGGTCTACATCAAGACTTACAGGCTAGTGAACGGCTAGTGAACATGGCAACTTTACTGATAAAAAGCCCCAACTGAAAAGTGTTCCTCACCAGGCAAAGGATAAACAACCTCTGATATATTAATTCAAACCAGAGGAAGACAGAATCCAATTTAGCAACAAAAAGTCCTGGATATTGCTACATTTAGAAACATGGATGCAGTCCAAACAAAGTGTGCTAATGAAAAAAGTCAGAGGAAAGAAAAGAGTACACACTATGATTTTGTTTCTATGAAGTCTAGAACAAGCAAAGTAATTTTCAACAAGAGGAAGAAAGAAGACCACTATCTTTTCACAGCAGGGGGCAGGGGTCAAGATGACTTGAGGCTTGAGGCATCCTAAGGCATGACCACATTCTGAATCTGCAAGTTTTGTTGGATTTCACAGGTGTAGTCCTGCTTAAAACTCATTGTATAGTACATTTCAGACTTCACTTTCAATTGCACACAAAAGTAAATATATGAGTTCTAGTTAATAATAGATATACTGATGAATTGGGGCAAGGTGTGATGGTTGCCATTTATTCTGAAGTGTGTCAGACTATAAAGTGGTATGTAACTGTAACCCCTCTGCACATCACCTTTATACTAATAATAAAATTTAAAATTTAAAAATCAAGTAGAAAACTTAAAAAATGTGAATTGCCCCCCCCAAAAAAGTGGATTGACATATGGATATATAAGGATAAATAGGTAGATATTTGATAAAGCCTATTCAGCTAATATTGCAATGTTAAAATATCTTTGGTCACTTTCATTCCTACGGATATATTTGAAACAATTGAAAATGTATGTTCACAGTCAGGTGATGGCTCAGGCTTGTAATTCTAACTACTTAGGAGGCTAAGATCAGAGGACTTCAGATTGAAGCCAACACAGGCGGGAAAAGTCCATGAATTCTTATCTCCAATTAACCAGCAAAAACAAAACAATTAAAATGCCCACAAAGCAAAACAAACAAAAACCCCAAAACAAACAACCCTCCAAAAGCCCCCCATAAACGGAGCTGTGGCTCAAGAGGTGGAGTATTAACCTCAAATGAAAAAGCTAAGGGACAGTACCCAGACCCTGAATTCAAGTACTGACACAAAAAATAAGTGTAAGGGAAGAGAAGGGGAGTGGAGGGGAGGGAAAAAAAGGGAAGGAAAGGGAAGGAAAGAGAGAGAGAGAGAGAGACAGACAGACAGACAGACAGACAGACAGACAGACAGACAGAGACAGACAGAATGACAGACCCCAATTTGGAGTCTATCAACAAAGAGAATGGGAAGCAAACTGCAGATCCTACCATAACTGCTGCATATCTAGCAAGAGGAGGCAAAATATAAAAAAGTAAATAAAATGCATAAAGTATCTTTGGTGTAAATAATACAATAAAATAGTAATTTAAGTAAGTAACATTGGTCTTGTGTTGGATATTGTAAGTAATCTAGAGATGATTAAAGGTAGACAGAATTATATGGATAGGTGATATACCAGCTATGCTATTGTGTGTGTGTGTGCGTGCGCGCTTGCGTGTGCTTGTGTGTGCTTGTGCGCATGTGTGTGTGTTGGTCCTGGGGCTTGAACTCAGAGCCTGGACATTGTCCCTGAACATTTTGCGAAAAGCTAGTGCTCTATCAGTTGAGCCACAGTTCTGCTTCCAGCTTTTTGGTAAATTGGACTTCCCTGCCTGGACTGGCTTTGAACTGATATCCTCAGCTCTCAGCCTTCTGAGTAGCTAGAATTACAGGAGTGAGCCAGTTGTACCCAGCTCCAATTATTCTATTTTATATAGGAGACTTAAATGTCTGTGGATTTGGGCATCTGAGGGGTTCCTGGAACAAGTCTATCTAATGGCCACCAAGGGTTGCCCATACTTGCTTCCCACACATGAGGACCTTTCTTGTACCACAGCGATGATTCTCTGCTTTTCTTGTTCACTTACCAATTATGTCAGTGATGACTAAGTTAGGTCATGGGTAATCATGCCAGTAAAAACAGTTGTAATTTACCAAATTAAGTAAATTACCTTAACTGCTCATTTTCATGTCATTAAAACACCTTTCTTTGTTTAAAAAGATCTTTGAAAGGACTATACAACAAATAATATTTTTTGCCTTTTGAATTTTCAACCATGGTGGCTTAATTATCTATGCAAATAAAAGTAGGATTTAAAAATACAGGTAGTGGGGCTGGGAAGGTGGCTCAGTGGTAGAACGCTTGCCTTGCATGCCTGAGGCCCTGGGTTCGATTCCTCAGCACCACATAAGCAAAAAGAAAAAAAAAAATCCAGAAGTGGCGCTGTGGCTCAAGTGGTAGAGCTGAAGCTAAGGGACAGTGCCCAGGCCCAGAGTTCAGGCCCCATGACCGGACCCCTCCCCCCCAAAAAAAAATATATATAGGTAGTGGAGGTGTGAGTGGGTAAGGTAGTAGGTTGCCTGCTAGCAAGGGGCAGGACTGAGTTCAGACCCCTCCACTGCTGCACTGGTGTCAGTTTTGAGACAGGCGTTTAAATTCCAGGGTTCTCAATGGGCTCTAGCACTCTGTTTAGTCAGTGGCTATTTCTCTTCCCCACTGACCAGCAGTTTCAGGACATTTCAACTACTGCCTTCCCCAGCTTCCTCAGCTGCTCTCCGAAGAGGCATTTACAACCGTATTTGCACCTCTTAGCATCTCAGTTTGAGTTCCCTAATCTCTTAAATTCTCTCAGGACAAATCCCTGCTCCCAGTCGCCCAGTTATGGAGCCTCCCTCCCTGCGCAGCTGGCAGGCAACCAAGGGGACTAGTGAAGAATCCAACCTGTGTCTGTTTTGCTGTTCCCTAGGCCTGCCTCCAGCTTTTCAGTTAAGCATCATCTACTCCATACAGCTTGAAATCATCCACAGTGGGAAAGAGTTTACATTTAGTCAACATGCAACTGGACACTGATGGCATTCTTACACCCCTGGAGTATGAGCCAGGGTATCTGGTCCTCCTTCCCCCTCCCCATCCATGCACCTGCCAACCTCCAAGCAGGTGGACGCTAGCCTTCATGCCCTGGGAAGCCATATACTACACTTATCTTTTTTTCTTTCTTTTCTTTTCTTTTTCTTTTTCTTTTTTTTTTTTGGTAAGCAGATGATATGGGATTAAGTTCTGGGCAATTATATGTAAGTAAAAAGTACTATGGAGTTCTTTATGAAAATCTATTTCTTTTTCTTTCATCTTGTTTCCTGGAATGTAGATGTGATAGAGCTTTAGCAGCCATATTGAACTAGGAGGATTAGAGATGGAAGAATACTGAATGTGAAGGAGTCTCAAGGACATAAATATAACCCTGGACTGTCTACCTGTGGACATCTCTTAGATAAGAAGTATGTAACTTCTCAGCCTGGTGCTGGTGGCTCATGCCTGCAGTCCTAGCTACTCATGAGGCTGAGATCTGAGGATTGCAATTCGGAGTCAGCCCAGGCAGAAAACTCCATGAGATTCTTACCTCCAATAAACTCAGAAAAAGCCAGAGATGGTGCTGTAGCTCAAGTTGTAGAGCACTTGCCTTGAGCACAAAGAAGTGAAGGACAACACCTAGGCTCTGAGTTCAAGCCCCAGGACTGGTGAAAAAAAAAACAAACCAAACAACAACAACAAAATCCTCCCATATTCTGTAGGTCAATTAGTACTTTTTATTTATTTTTATTTTTTTTGTCAGTCGTGGGGCCTGAACTCTGGGCCTGGGTGCTGTCCCTCAGCTCTTCAGCTCAAGGTTAGTGCTCTACCACTGGAGCCACAGCACCACTTCCGGCCTTTTCTGCTTATGTGGTGCTGAAGAATTGAACCCAGGGTCTCATGCATGCAAGGCAAGCACTCTACCACTGAACCACCTTCCCAGCTCCCCAATTAGTACTTTTTGTAAAAGCTAGTGCTAGTATAATCAGAAATATGCAGAGGTGCACCATTGGCTCATACATGGCTGACACCTGGAGGATTGAAGTTCAATGCCAGCCTTGGCAGAAAAAATTTTGAGACTCTGATTCCAAAATTATCAGTATAGGAAGTGGTGCTATAGCCCAAAGTGGTAGAGTACTAGCCTTGAGCAAAAGTGCTCAGGGACAGCACTAAGGCCCTGAGTTCAAGCCCCTCAACCACCATCATTACCACCAACACCACCAATAAAAATCTCTGTGCACTGATGGCTCACATCTTATAATCCTAGCTACTCAGGAGGCTAAGATGTGAGGATCACGGTTTGAAGCCAGCCGGGGCAGGAAAGTCTGTGGGATTCTTATCTCCAATATACTACTTAGAAAAAGGCAGAGGTAGCACCATGGCTCAAGTGGTAGGGTGCTAGCTTTGAGTACAAAGAGGCTCAGGGACAGGCCCAGGCCCTGACTTCAAGCCTCTAGACTGGCAGAAAAAAAAAACCAAAACCAAAACCAAAATTATCAACATAAACCTGGGCTGGAGGAATGGCTCAAGTAGTAGAGTACCAGTCCAGGGCACAGACATGAACAAGCTGGACTAGCAAGCCTGAGGCCTTGAGCTCATACCCTGGCATGGCAAAACCTCAAACCCAAACCAAAGAGATGTGGATTTCAACACCAGTCGGGTGGTGTTCATAGTGAGAATAGATGGGCAAATACAGTCATAATATTCAGTGTACATATGTGAAAACGGGAACTTTGTAACTTGGTAGTATGGTGGAGCTGGGAAAGATGGGCAAGAAAGATAGAAAAGGTGGTGACATTGATCAAGATGCATTGTACAGTGGGGAGCGGATGTAATCCTAGCTGTAATCCTAGCTACTCAGGAAGCTTAGATCTGAGGATCTTGGTTCAAAGCCAGCCTGAGCAGGAAAGTCCGTGATACTCTTATCTCCATAAACCACCAGAAAACTGGAAGTGGCGTTGTGGCTCAAGTGGTAGAGCACTTGCCTTGAGCTGAAGAGCTGAGGGACAGTGCCCAGGCCCAGAGGTCAAGCCCCAAGACCGACAAAACTACAACAAGAAGAACAAAAAAAGGATGAAAGCATTGTACTTAAGCTGATAATTGAAATCCCTTTGTACAGCTACTTAAAGATAATAAGAGAAGAAACATACTCAGAGCAGGAGGCAAAGGAGATAATAATAGTAACTACAAAAAGTTGATTATTTTTAAGTTTGTTGAGGTATAATTTACACACCAGAAATTCATCCCTTGGAAGTATACAGTGTAATGGCATGTAGATATTTAGAGTTGTGCAATATTATCATGATCTAATTTTGGAACATTTCATCACTCCAATAGGAAACTTTGCACCCATTAACTATATTAGGTATTTATCCCACTCCTGGAACCCTGAAAGGTGCTTTACAGAGGTTATGTCCTTTAGTCTTCCAATTTGTTATTATTATCCTCTCTTCATAAATAAAAAAACTGAAGCCTGGCCAGGATTACAAGCCGTGTTGCAGGGAAGGTCTATAATCCCAGCACTCTGAGTAGAAGCAGAAGGATGGAGTTTGAGAACAGCTTAGGCAACTCTGGCTCAAGGAGTAAAACCATCTAGGCACCAATGACTCACACCTAGCTAGCAATCCTAGCTTCTCAGGAGACTGAGATCTGAAGATTGTAATTTGAATTTAGCCCCAGCAGGAAAGCACATGAGACATTTATCTCCAATTAACTACCCACCCTTCCCCCCCGCCAAAAAAAAGCTGAAAGTGGAGCTGTTGCTCAAGTGGTAGAGCACTAACTTTGAGCAGAAAAACTCAGAGAGTTCAAACTCTAGGACTAGTACAAAAAAGAGAAAAGCAAGCAAAACAAAACATAATGGAACTGAAGCTTAGCCATAATAAACTTAAGATCACACAAATTCCTAAAGCTGGAGTCAGGATTCAAACTTAGGTTTTATATCTATCTATCTATATCTATATATAAAATATAACATGTAGAATGTATATATATGTGTTTTTATATATATATATATATATATATATTCATTCATTTATTTTCATTTCTAGGGCTTGAACTCATGGCCCGGGTACTGTCCCTGAGCCTCTTTGTGCTCAAGGCTAGCGCTCTACCACTTGAATCATAGCACCAATTCTGTTTTATTTTCTGAGTAGTTTATTGGAGATAAGAGTTTCATGAACTTTACTGCCAGGCTGGCTTTGAACTGTGATCCTCAGATCTCAGGCTCCTGAGTATCTATGATTACAGGTGTGAGCCACTGGTGCCTGGCAAGGCCCTGTTTCTATTTCCTGAGGCACACTGACACTTCCATTTAGCATCTCCACCAGAAGGCCAGGCCTATTTTTGTTCCACTACTGATACCCTTCACATTTTCTAGGCCAGCTTCATGTAACGAGTCAGGACCCAGCCTCTTTCTCTCTCACCCTCTCTCCTGGCAGATCAACTCCCTAATATCCAGCCTCCCCCAATACACACATACACATGCACACACATGTGTATACAATGTGTGCACACACACACGGCCTCCAGAATTCTTGGAGCTCTGGCCCTGGTCCACTTTCCCAACCTTCTCTCGTTCTCCACAGCACATTAGAGCTTTGCTGTCACTCTGGGCCACTGCCAGCTTCCAAACGTGTCTTACATGTTCCTTCCTCTATGCTTGGCTTCCACCCATGGAAATCTGAGCCATTCCAGCTCCAAACTGCCCCATGAGGCTGCATGTGCTCTGCCAACAGGCAGCTCTTAGCCTCTGCCCTTCTATACCCTGCAGCTGGGTTCTGACTGCCTATTTCCTTTCCATAGTGAGCTGGGACGGTCTGGATTGTAGGACCCTTCCATTTTACAGGTAGGGTCGTCTGACTGGCCTGGCCTGAGCCATTTGCCCCATCCTTATAACCAAAGCTGGGATCAGCCCCAACCAAAACACATGAACACAGGCTAGAGGAGCAGAGGACTCCTAAAGATAATGCTAAGTGCATCAAAGTAAGAGGATGGCTAATCTAGGTGGAGTGTAGCTTTTCTTAAGACTGAGTTCCAGCATTATATCAGTTATTATTATTAATTAATAATAATTATTACTATTATCACTGGGGTTGGAATCTAGGGTTTCTTTCATGCTAGGTAAGTGCTCTACCTCTGAGCTCCATTCCTAGTCTCTTTAGTTCTCTAATTTATTCAGTGTCCTTCTTCCTTCTTTCCTTCCTTCCTTCCTTCCTTTTTTTTTTTTTTTTTTGTCAGTCATGGGGCCTGAACTCAGCCTGGGTGCTGTCCCTCAGCTCTTCAGCTGAAGGCTAGCACCCTACCACTTGAGCATCAACCCCACTTCCGGCTTTTTCTGCTTATATGGTGCTGAGGAATCGAACCCAGGGCCTCATACATGCAAGGCAAGCACTCTACCACTGAGCCACCTTCCCAGCCCCTCTTTTTCTTTCTTTCTTTCTTTCTTTTGTTCTTTCGTTCTTTTGTTCTTTCTTTCCTTTCACCAGTCCTGGGGCTTGAAGTCAGGGCCTGGGGACTGTACCTGAGCTTTTCTGCCCAAGGCTCTTTGAGCCACAGTGCCACTTCTGGCCTTTTCGGTTTATGTGGTACTGAGGAATCAAACCAAGGGCTTCATGCATGTTAGGCAAGCACTCTACTACTAAGCCACATTCCCAGCCTCCAGTTGTTCTTTCATTCATTCCAAAAGTGGTTGAGTAAATGAAATCAAATATTGACTTCCACTCATAGACTCTATGTTCCAAATGAAAGAAGTCAACACTATATAAACATATCTAGAAATGCACCAAATGTAAAATGGGATACAAGGGTGAGTCTGCAGAAAACCATCAGTTTCCTTCATTCAAATAACTTAAGTGAAGTTTAGACAAACAAGCTTTTCATTTCACAAATAGAAATGATCTTTTAAATTCACATAAGGTACTTTTAACTTAATTCATACAAATTGGTACCTGAATGAGCCAGGTAACAATGGGTTCCTAGAAACTTGAAAGAAGCTAAGTCCCATGAATGGAGATGTTCAGGCCTTTGAGACTGAAGGATGATTTCCATAGAGATGGTATTTCTTTTTTTTTTCTTTTTTTTTTTTTGGTTGTGGGGCTTGAACTCTGGGCCTGGTGCTATCCCTCAGCTTTTCAGCTCAAGGCAAGCAGTCTACCACTTGAGCCACAGCGCCATTTCCAGTTTTTTGAGTGGTTTATTGGAGATAAGAGTCTCATGGCCTTTCTTGCCCAGGCTGGCTTTGAACCATGATCCTCAGATCTCAACCTCCTGAGTAGCTAGGATTACAGGCGTGAGCTTGGGATGGTATTTTTTTTTTGTTTTTGTTTTTCTTTTCTTTTCTTTTTTCTTTTTTTGTAACTGTGACAAAATACAAATTAACTTAAAGGAGGAAGGATTTATTTTGGCTTGTAGTTTTAGAAGTTTCAGTTCATGGTTACTTTGCTCTGCTGCTTCTGGATCCTGGGTAAAGCAGAGAGTCATGGAACTTCCTCTTTACTGGTTGAGATGAGGTCTCTCAAACTGTGCTCATGGCTCGTCTCAAACCATGATCCTTCTGATCTCAGCCTCCTGAGTAACTAAGATTACAAGCTTGAACACTGTGTCCAGCTTTTCTTTCTTTCTTTTCTTTCTTTCTTTCTTTCTTTCTTTCTTTCTTTCTTTCTTTCTTTCTTTCTTTCTTTCTTTCTTTCTTCCTTCCTCCCTCCCTCTCTTCCTTCCTTCCTCCCTCTCTTTCTTTCTTTCTTTCTTTCTTTTTTTCTTTCTTTCTTTCTTTCTTTCTTTCTTTCTTTCTTTCTTTCTTTCTTTTTCTTTCTTTCTTTCTTTCTTCCTTCCTTCCTTCCTCCCTCTCTTTCTTTCTTTCTTTCTTTCTTTCTTTCTTTCTTTCTTTCTTTCTTTCTTTCTTTCTTTCTTTCTTTCTTTCTTTCTTTCTCTCTTGTCTTTCTTCTGCTTAGGAAGTATGAAGTAATAAATGAGCTGATGTTTTGGGTATATCTGAAGCATTAAGCTTTGCTTCAGACCAGAATAAGCAGTAGGTGCGTGTGATGTCAAACAGCCTGGGGAAGCAAGAGAATTAGACTGATTTGTAACAAGCATTTGTTGCTTAACTTTCCCTTTCTGGGAGTATTCAACACCATGGTTGTGGTAGGAGGCAGGATCCTAGGCCAGACAGATGTTTTCACTCATGACTGCTTTTCTAGGGAGTGACACAAAGAACCATGGACAAATGGGAAACCAGAAGGCCGCTGCATGGTGTGGCCTTGGCTGGTTCCTGGCTCCTTAGCCTCCATCCTTTAAGTTAGCTCTTCAATCTACTGTCCTTACAACATCCAGTTTCCATTTCTGTTTGCATAGTCAGTTTCTAGGACTCGCCATTCTGGCAATGGAGTTTTGTAAACTTTCTGTCTGGGCTGGCCTCAAACCAAGGTTCTCCAGATCTCAGTCTCCTGAGTAGCTAGGATTACAGATGTGCACCTCCAGCCCCTAGGCTCCTCTTTTTCTCCTATGTGTTCCTTCTTTTACTTCCCTTCCACTTTTTTCCTTCCTTTCCTTCCATTGAGGCTAAGGTCTAGAAATGCAAAGGCAATCTGCCACAAATTTTGATGGAGTCTGGCAGGTAAGCAATTGGACGGGCAAGATAGTGGTGGCAAATTCTCGCTCTCAGCTCTCACCAAGCCTGTTCTCTAATATTTAGCTCTCACCATGTAGCCCAGGCTGGCATGGAACTTGTGATCCTCCTACTTCAACCTCTTGAGTGCTAGGATTAAGTGTATGCCATCATGCCTGGCTAGTCTGTTGTAATTCTAAACATACGTGTGTGTGTGTGTGTGTGTGTGTGTGTGTGTGTGGTGTGTGTGTGTGTGTGTGTGTGTGTGTGTGTGTGTGTGTGTAACTTTCATGTTCTTTATTTTATTTTTTTTTTTGGGGGGGTAATAGGGTTAGAATTCAGGTCCTTGTGCTTGCCAGGCTCTATCACTTGGGCCATGCTTCCAGCCAGGTGTTCATTTTGTCTTTCCACAAGTATTGTAAACTCCTTAATGGTTGGTGATCTTTTGTTCAGCTCACCTGTTGAAAACAAAATACCTGTACAAGCTATCTGGAATTCCTGCTGGACAGCCATGCTTATCACCAGGCTGGCAATCTGCGCCAGCGTAGAGTAGGACAACCTCACAGGAGTGGCGGCGCCCTCTTGAAGCAAGGTGTGCCCGTGTGTCAGCAGAGTGCGTGTTTCTTCTGCGCGCAGCCATGTATTTGCTTTTAATCAGAAGTCACAGCAGCGGAACCGTTGGTTTTGAGAAACACACCCCTGCCCAGAGTAACTGATTAAACGACAACTAAAGTGTAGTAACTTTTTTTTTCTTTTGGTAGTATTAGGGCTTGAACTCCCTATTAAGCCTCCTGTTCACTGAGGCTCATGGCTGTTGCTCTACTACTTGAGATATACTTCCAGCCCTGCTTTTTGCTTTTTTCCTGCTTGGGTTGGCTTCAAACCTTGATTGTCCAGATCTCAGCCTGCTGAGAAGCTAGGATTATGGGCAAGGGCTACTGCCCCTGTTTGAAATAACCATTTGGGAGAAGCCTTATTATTAGGTTTAAGGTTGCAACCCCAGGGAACAATTTAAGAGACTGTCTCCAGGCTGACTTAGAAAAGTGAACTGAACCAGGAGCCTGTGGCTCAGATCTACAATCCTAGTCACTCAGGAGGCTGAGATATGAGGATTACAATTTGAAGCTAGTTCTGGCAGAAAAGTCCATGACAGTTTTTTTTTTTTTTTTTTTTTGTCAGTTCTGGAGCTTGAACTCAGGGCCTGGGCATTGTCCCTGAACTTTTTTGTTCAAGGCTAACACTCTACCACTTTGAGCCACAGCACCACTTCTGGTTTTCTGGTGATTAATTGGAGATAAGAGTCTCATGGATTTTCTTGCCCTGGCTGGCTTTGAACTGCAATCCTCAGATCTCCTGAATAGCTAGGATAACAGGCATGAGCCACAAACTCCTGGCTTCATGAAACAGCTTGGATAGGTAGCTAGCTAGAAGGATAGAGTGTGTGTATGTGTGTGTGTGTGTGTGTGTGTGTGTGTGTGTGTGTGTGTGTGACAGGTGTGGCTTGCAATAGATGGTTGTATTTGCACTAGTGACAGAATAGCTTCTACTTCCACCACTTATTGACTTTGTTAGGTGCTCCCTTTCCATCTTGAGTGAAAGTAGCTGCAGGGTCATCCAAAGTTTACCAATTGTCGCCTGTAACCCTGCCTGCCCAGGCCAGTGGTGTAGGTTGTCTGCAGTAGTTGTGATTAGAGCAAGGCCTTCTGGAGCTGAAGTCTTGGCTTCAGGTGCAGTGGTCTTGCGGCTGGAGTGAAGTAGAGTTGTGATGGAGACTTTAAAGCCACCTGTCTTAGAGGCAGCCTGATTGTTTGCCAAGGGGTACCTTGGATAGTAGCTTCCCACTTGAGGCAGCCAGGCACCGGATGGGATCTAACAACTGCTGCTGAAGCCATACAATGGCTTATTCACAACAGTTTAAATTATTGAAAGGAAGATAAAAACTCCATGAGGGATTCTATCCATCACATTTTAACATGACATTAACACAGATATATATGCATGTATATATTTTGGTTCCAGTTCTGGGGCTTGAACTCAGAGCCTGGGCACTGTCCAAGGCTAGTGCTCTACCACTTGAGGCACAATTCCACTTCTGGCTTTTGGTAAATAATTGGAGAGAAGAGCCTTATGGATTTTCTTGCCTAGCCTTCCATTTAATCTCAATCCTCAGATCTCAGCCTCCTGAGTGGTTAGGATTACAGGAGTGAAACACCCATTCCCAGTGGTTTTACTTTTTTCATGGGGCTTGAACTCATGACCTGGGTGCTGTACCTGTACTTTTGTGCTCAAGGCTAGCACTCTACCATCTGAGCCACAGCACCACTTCTGGTTTTCTGGTGGTTATTTAGAGATAAGAGTCTCATGGACTTTCCTGCCCAGGCTGGCTTCAAACTGTGATCTTCAGATTTCAGACTCCTGTGTCACTAGGATTATAGGATAGGCATGAGCCACTGGTAGCCTGTAGCTTTTTTTTTTTTGTTGGTTGTGGGGCTTGAACTCTGGGCCTGGGCGCTGTCCCTCAGCTCTTCAGCTCCAGGCTAGCGCTCTACCACTAGAGCCACAGCGCCCCTTCTGGCTTTTTTTTTCTTTTTTCTGTTTATGTGGTGCTGAGGAATCAAACCCAGGGCCTCTTGAATGTGAGGAAAGCACTCTACTACTGAGCCACCTTGCCAGCCCAGCTTTAACATTCTTCACAGTGCATAGCAGAATTTCTTTTCTATTATGCTTAATTTTAGCCTTGCTAAATGCCCCCGAGGTAAATATTGTTGGGTCCTTTTATTTGTCTCTTGTGGAAGGCAGAACCTTGAAAGACCCTAACGTAAAAAGAAGGTGCATCAGTAAAAGTAGAATATACAAAAGCCTTGATCAGAGCAGAACTTTGTTAAAGAGGGAGAGTGCTGGGAGAACCTCAGGGGAAAGGACTTCAGGAGGAACAATAGTTTACAAACAAAAACCTAACCAAACCCTGGAAAATTAGAACTAAATTAATGCTGTATGTTCATAATTGTTCTTACTTCAATTGCTTCAGTTATGTCTCCAAGAAGCCTTTAAGAGTAATCACAGCTGTGATTATGTTTACTATGAAGGATTAAAGATCAATTAGGGACAAAGTATTGCAGTAGCTTTTGCTTCCATGATTCACACCAGAGAGGCAAACTTGGGTTCTCTGGGAAGGGAGCTAGGGGGAATGAAACAGAAGGTTCCTATTGCTTTGCCATGTGACTAAAGCAAGACAGCTCTGTGCAATTATCCCTCTATATCTATGGGGGAATGGTTCCTGGATCTCTAAATTGCACAGATGCCACAGTATTTCCTTAAAACCTACTCACAAACTTCTATACACCTTAAACCACCTAGGTTATTTGCAATATGTGATGCTATATAATTAGTTTTACTACTGTATGGGTTAGGGAATAATGACATGCACATGTTCAATATAGCCAATTATTTTTTCTGAACATTTGGATGTGGGAGTAAACTCTCCTTGAGTACCATTTTATGTGGTCTTCTAGAATCTCTAAGACAAAAATTTAGGAAATTGTGGGGTGCTGGTGGCTCCAACCTATACTCCTAGCTACTCAGAAGGCTGAGATATTAGGGTTATAGTTAGAAGCCAGCCCAGACAGAGGGAACTCTGTGAGACTCTTATCCCCAGTTAACCAAAAGGTGGGATATAGAGGTGTATTTCAAGTGGTAGAGTGTTACCCTTGAGTGAAAAAGCCAAGCAAGAGTGTAGTGGGCCCAGAGTTCAAGTCCCCAAACTGGCATACATATGACAAAATGAGTCTTGCATTGTAGAGGGTGACTTAATTACTTTCAAATTTGACAGTTCCATCATTCTGAAATTTAGGTATCAGGAAAACAATCTAATTGGTATTCTATATTATTTAAATTAAAAAAATTATATTTAAATAGTTGCACAAAGGGGTTTCAATCGAACATGTCAATTTAAGTTCATAATGCATCTTTTTTTGTGTGTGTCGGTGGCGGGGTTTGAACTCTGGGCTTCAGGGCTTGGGCGCTGGCCCTGCGCTCCTCAGCTCAAGGCGAGCGCTCTACCGCTTGAGCCACAGCGCCACCTCCGGTTTTCTGGTGGTTTATTGGACTTTTCTACCCGGGCTGGCTTTGATCTCAGCCTCCGGAGTAGCTAGGATTACCGGCGTGAGCCACCAGCGCCAGGCTACATAATGCAACTTGATCCGTGTCATCTCTCCCACTTTCCTCCTCTGCCCCCTCAGGAAAAAATGTGAGCATGGGCTGTGAATTTCTAATTTGATCCCCAAAGTCGGCCTGAAGCCAAAGCTTGATCCACAGGAGAACCATCTCCCCCGCGGTCTCGGGGCTAGGCGTTCCCCCGCCCACACTTTCTTTTCTGCGAGGGCTAAGAGCCACCAATGCTGGGTAGGTATTTGAATCGACCAATAATATCACGGACCTGTTAAAGTTGAGGCGGGACATTTGAATTATCCAGTCACATCAGAGATGCGGAAGCACCTTAGCCAATCCAAAAGCGTGGAGGCGGAGTCTGAGCCAGGGGGGCGGTGAAAGGAGCTGCTGACGAAGATGGCGGCAGAAGCGCTGGGCGAAGGGGAGGTGCCAGCCCGGGACTCCAGCCGGAGGTGAGCCAAGTTCTTGGTCCAGCTGCCTAGGAAACGAGGCTGTGGGCCGGTCGTACTGCCGCCCTCGCCTTGAGTCACGGAGACCCACGGGGCTGAACTTTGTTCCTTCCTCCCCTCATCGCGCGGGCGGCGGCCGACGGCCGGGGCGCGTTAGTGGATTCCCGCGGCGTCGGCTGTAAACCCACCAATCGGGGCCGGCGGCGCTGCCGGCCTCGGAGGTCTGCGGGGGGATCTGCGGGGAGGCTGGGCCACTGAAGCCCAGCGCTGTTAGCCAGGTCCCCCGCGTCACACAGCGTGCGTGTCAGTCACCTCTAGTAGGAGCAAGGAACTGGAGGATCGGTTCGTAATGGACGTGCGTCCTGGGCCCGGCTCGGGAACCCCTCCGCCGCCAGCTGTAATCCGGTCTCGTCGGTGCCCGCGCCCTGGATGCCAACTTCAAAGTCAGGATGGAACGAGACAGCCCGTTCCGAGTGCCCAGTACTGAGCCTTGCGGATGAGCATCACTCCATGTGTGGTTTTCTTTTTCCTACCCCAGCCAAAGAACAGATCCCAAGTCGGGTGCCTGTGGCTCACGCCTGTAGTCCTAGCTATTCAGGAGGCTGAGATCGGAGGGTCGCTGTTGGAAGCCAGCCAGGCCAGGAAAGTCGATGAGACAGACTCCAGTTAACGGGAAGTGGAGCTGTGGCTTAGTGGAGTGCAAATCTACGCACACACAGACACACACGGAGAATATCCCAGGGCTCTGAAGTCCAGGGAATTATGACTTCGTGTGTGTGTGTGTGTGTGTGTGTGTGTGTGTGTGTGTGTGTGTGTGTGTGTGTGTGTGTGTGTGTGTGTGTGTGTGTGTGTGTGTGTGTTTGTCAGTCGTGGAGCATGAACTCAGGGCCTGAGCACTCTCCCTAAGCTCTTTTGCACAAGGCTAGCACTATACTTGAGCCACAGCTGTACTTCTGGTTTTTAGGTGTCTACTTGGAGGTATGACTCTTACAGATTTTCCTATCTAGGCTGGCTTTGAACCAAGATACTCACATCTCAACCTCCTGAGTAGCTAGGATACAAGTGCAAGCCACCGACACCTGGCTAATGCTACTTTTTTTTTTTTGTTGTTGGTGCTAGGGTTTGAACTCGGCCTGAAGGCCATCTCTGAGTTCTTTTGCTCAAGGCTAGCTCTTTACCACTTTAAACCACTGTGCAACTTCTGGTTTATCTGGTGGCTAGCTGGAGATAAGAGTCTCATGGTCTTTCTTTTCCTGGGCTGGCTTTGAACCATGAACTTCAGATCTCAGCCTCTTGAGTAGCTAGGATTACAGGTGTGAGCCACTGCCACCCGACTTAATACCACTGTTTTTGAGGAGTAAATAGTTTTAATGTATATAAGATAAAGATCCCTAATTTTTTTTCTTTCAGTAGAGGGTCTTACTAGCCCAGGCTAGTTTTGGGTTCACTATCCTCCAGCATCCTATAGAATGTTCTCCAAATAGGGAATTTTGATTTATGTTCCTAATGTGATTAATTTCTTTCCCAGTGTTCACCAGCTTGGAAGAGAAAATTTAAGAAAGTTGTCAGCAACAAAATTAATGCAAGTTCTGTGTGTGTGTGTGTGTGTGTGTGTGTGTGTGTGTGTGTGTGTGTGTGTGTGTGTGTGTGTGTGTGTGTGTGTGTGTGTGTGTGTGTGTGTGTATGTGTGTGAGAGAGAGAAAGAGAGGGCTTTATATGTGTCGGTACTAGGGCTTGAACTCAAGACCTTGCACCTTTTGCTTGGCTTTTTTGCTCACAACTGGCTCTCTACCACTTGAGCCAGATCTCTAATTCTAGCATTTTTCTTTTTTTTGTTTTTGTTTTTGGTCGGTCGTGCGGCTTGAACTCCAGGCCTGGGCGTTGTCCCTCAGCTCTTCAGCTCAAGGCTAGCACTCTACCACTTGAGCCACAGCACCATTTCTGGCTTTTTCTGCTTATGTGGTGCTGAGGAATCGAACCCAGGGCCTCATGCATGCAAGGCAAGCACTCTACCACTGAGCCACCTTCCCAACCCCCCTAGCATTTTTCTGGCTAATTGGAACCATTATTCTCAGATCTCAGCCTCCCAAGTAGCCATCATTAAAAACAGGAGCTACCCGTGCCTCACAATACAAATTAGTTTGACACCAAAAGAAGAGTAGTTACCAAGTAAATGGCCAATAAATGGGCATTATTTATACTCTCAGAAGTATAATAATTGCCCTGTTTGAGAATATTACATTGTTACTCTATAAAGCAAAATCTTAGGTTTCCAATAATATTTAGATAAGCAGTCAAGAATTCTTTCACCTCTAGTTTGCAAATTTATTTCACGTTGCTAGAGTACCTTGAAATTATTTTAAGTTGAGAGCAACCATAGGGAAGTAACACACTTAGCAGACTGTTGGAATCTAAATTCAAGATAAGAGGTCTGTCTTACCAAAAACTAGTGCTTCCTAAGGGCATACCTTAGAGTGTAAATGTTTTAAGATATTTATCCAAGAAATTAGATAATGTTCTCTGAAGTCTTGTAGTACAACTTATCAACTTTGGTCTCTTAACTAGTATTTGAAACAAGCTGCCAGCCTGGATACATGGGGCCTCTTTTGTTCTTCCTATGTATGGTGTTCATGATGTCAATTTAAATTTGATTTTTAGAGAGAAGAATATAGCAGTCTTTTATTTGATACTTGTACATATTCTTAGCTAATGTAATAGTTCCCTGAAAAGTAATGTATTTAAAGCCATATTTTAGAGCCTTTTAGAATTGAAAAGCACATAAGAGAGTGGATACTTCTCTAAGTTAGTGCTAAGTTAGGCAGACAACTTGAATATAGCGCATATTTTGATAGATGCTGTCAAGGTGTGGTACTTGGAGAACAAATCAAAGTTAAGCAATTCACCAAGGAGGAAATATTTAGTTTTGTGGGGATATAATTTGGCCAATAGTCAGTCAGGAGATACATCTGCAGGACGGTTTTTTCACTGTCTTGAATTTTGCAGATTCATGGGTTCACCATGTCTTGAATGCACTTGCATTTCTTTTTCCTTTCCTTTTTTTTTTTTTCATTGATTTTTCAGCGGTGGAAACTGTTTCTTGTCCTTTTACCAAGCATATGGCTTTACATGTAGAGTACCCTCTAGTGGTAAAAGTAATAATTGTAGACTATAAATAGGTCATAAAAATTATTCTTAGCTGGGCGCCTGAATGCTTCATACCTGTAATCCTAGCTACTTAGGAGGTTGGGATCTGAGGATCATGGTTCGAAGCCAGCCTAGGGTAGGAAAGTCCGTAAGACTCTGATCTCCAATTAATTACCAGAAAAGCCAAATGTGGAGCTGTGACTTAAGTGGTAGAATGCTAGCCTTGAGTAAGACTGCTCCAGCACAGCACTGAGGCCCTGAGTTAAATCTTTATCGTCGATGTCCTCGTCCTCATGCCCGTCCCCCTCCCCCACCCTCTTCTCCTCCTCCTCCCCCTCCTCCTTCTTTCTGGTCCTTGGGCTTGAACTCAGAGCCTGGACACTGTCCTTGAGCTTCTCTGTGCTCAAGGCAAGCACTCTACCACTTGAGCCACGGTGCCACTTCCAGCTTTTTCTGTGTTTGTGGTGCTGAGGATTCAAACCCAGGACTTTATGCATGCTAGGCAAGCACTCTACCACTAAGCCAATTCCCAGCCCTCCTTATTCTTTTTTTGTTTGTTTGTTTGTTTTTTCGCCGGTCGTGGGGCCTGAACTCTGGGCCTGGGCGCTGTCCCTCAGCTCTTCAGCCCAAGGCTAGCGCTCTACCACTGGAGTCACAGCAACACTTCCGGCTTTTTCTGTTTATGTGGTGCTGAGGAATCGAACCCAGGGACTCATGCTTGCAAGGCATGCACTCTACCACTGAGCCACCTTACCAGCCCCCTCCTTATTCTTTTTGAGAGGTCTTGTCTCTGTGATTTTTTTTTTTTTTTTTGGTGCTAAATCCCTGGAGTCCTTCCTATCTCTGTTACTTTGGGGCATGCTCTATATCTGGCTACTTAGTCTGACAATATCTATGCTTGTTGTTGTTGTTGTTGTTGTGGTATAAGGAATTCAACCCAGTACCTTAGTCAGGCACAAGTGGTCTATGGCTGAGCCACATCTCCATCAGTACAAAAACTTTCATAATACTTTTTTTTTGTCAGTCGTGGGGCCTGAACTCTGGGCCTTTGTTCAAGGCTAGTGCTCTACCACTTGAGCCATACCTCTACTTCGGCTTTTTGGTACTTCCTTGGAGATAAGAGTCTCATGGACTTTCTTGTCCCATCTGGCTTTGAGCTACAATCTTTGTATTTCAGCTCCTGAGTAGCTAGGATTATAGGTATAGAACCACTGACACCTGGACTAAGTTAACAAAGTTAACACAAGAAAATGTGAATAGTCCTATGACACAAAATAAATATGTAATGAGGAAAAAAAAAATCTCACAAAGAAAACTAGGTCCAGGTGGCTTCTGTGAATACTCCAAACATTTAAAAAAGTAATAAAACCAATCACCAAAAGTAAAAATAGAAGTAACATAAATACTAATAGTTTTCTAATCTGTGTCTTGTCTTTTACTAAGGTTTTAGAGTTATTTGTTTATTTTGAGTGAGTAGTATGTTTATATGAATGAAAGTGTAGGGAGGAGGATTGGATGATAGTTTAGTAGTAGGCCTCTTGCCTCTTGCCTGACTTATGCGAAGCTCTGAGTTTGATCCAGGACTGAAAAACAAGAAGAAAAACAAGTCCCCTAAAATATACAGTGAAAAAAGAAAGTTTTTTTCCTCCTGTTTTTCTTTCATCCAGTTCCCTCTTCAGAAGCATGTGACTTCATTTTTTGAAAATTTTGTTTATAATGTCATTTGTTATATGGAAATTTAAGAGAGTGTGTGTTTATGTATGTATGTATATATGTATGTGTGTACTGGGGTTTGAACTCAGGGCCTAGGAAGTGCCCTTGGATATTTTTTTTTCCTCAAGATGAGTGCTCTACCACTTGACTCACAGATACTTCTGGCTTTTTGGTAGTTAATTGAAGGTAAGAGTTTTATAGACTTTCCTGACTGGACTGGCTTTGAACTGTGATGCTAAGATCTGAGCCTCCTGAGTAGCTAGGGATTATAGGCTTGAACCATTGGTGCCCAGCTTAAAAAAATATTTTAATGTAGATAAATTTATCAACTTTGTGAATTGTGGGTTTTTTTGGTCGGTCATGGAGCTTGAACTCTAGGCCTGGTCTGTTCTTCAGCTCTTCAGCTCAAGGCTAGCACTCTACCTCTTGAGCTGTGACTCTTCTGATTTCTGGTGGTTTTTTGGAGTCCAATAGGACTTTCCTGCCCCGTCTGGCTTTGAATTTCGATCCTCAGATCTGAGCCTCCTGAGTAGCTAGGATTACAGGTGTGAGCTACTGGTGCCCAGCTGTGAATTGTGTTTTTTATGTCTTATTAAAACAACAACAACAACAACAAAAACACCTTAAATTCAGGGCTTCAGGGGTATCTCAGTGATAGAGTGCTTAGCATGCAGGAGGCCCTGAGTTTGATACTCAGCACTGAAAAAAATCAAACCCCTAATTTTTTTTCTTTTTTTTTTGGGTCAGTTGCAGGGCTTGAACTCTGGGCTTGGGCGCGTCCCTGTGCTCTTCAGCTCAAGGAGAGCACACTCTACTGCTTGAGCCAAAGCACCACTTCCAGTTTTCTAGTGGTTTATTGGAGATAGGAGTCTCACGGTTTCCTGCCTGGGCTGGCTTTGAACAGTGATCCTCAGATCTCAGCCTCCTGAATAGCTAAGAGTATGGGCGTGAGCCACTGACGCCCAGCTCAAACCCCTAAATTGTAAATGTTTTCTTTTCTTTTCTTTTCTTTTTTTTTTCTGTTGTCAGCTATAGGACTTGAACTCAGGGCCTGGGTGCTGTCCCTGAGCTTTTTTGCTCAAGGCTAGTGCTGTAACACTTTGAGCCATAGCTTTATTTCTGGTTTTCTGGTGAAGTGGTACTGTGGCTCAAGTGGTAGAGTGTTAGTCTTGAACAAAAATCAGCTTTGGGACAGTGCCCAGGCTCAGAGTTCAAGCCCCAGGGCTGCGAGAGAGAGAGAGAGAGAGAGAGAGAGAGAGAGAGAGAGAGAGAGAGAGAGAGAGAGAGAGAGAGAGACACACACACATGCGCGCACTGGGGGAGAAAGGGGGGAGAGGGAGAAGGATAAGGAGAGGGGGAGAGGGAAAGACAGAAAGAGAAAGAGGGAGAGGGAGAGAGAGAAAGAGAGAGAGAAAGAAAGAGAGAAAGAGAGAGAGAGAGAAAAAATCTCAGGGACTTCCCTGCCTGGGCTGCCTTTGAATCACAATCCTCAGATCATAGTCTCCTGAGTATCTAGGATTACAGGTGTGAGCCCACCAGTGCCTGGCCTGTAAATATTTTCTTTTTTTTTTGGGTCCGGTCGTGGGGCCTGAACTCTGGGCCTGGGCACTGTCCCTCAGCTCTTCAGCTCAAGGCTAGCACTCTACCACTTGAGCCACAGCGCCACTACTAGCTTTTTTCTTTTTGCTTATGTGGTGCTGAGGAATTGAACCCAGGGCCTCATGCATGCAAGGCAGGCGCTGTACCACTGAGCCACCTTCCCAGCCCCTGTAAATATTTTCTAACCTTTGAATCTCCATGTTTATATCTCTTTTTGGTTTGGAATTCATTTTCTTGTGTATGATGTGGAATAGGGAGCACACTTCCCCCCAAGCGTACAGCAGTGATAGAAATCCACTGCTGAGCTTCATGTATGTGCTGTAGAATAACATTGACTGCTCTAGTTTTTACTTGTGTTTGCGCCTACTTGTAGGAAAGTGCTCAGAGTTCTAATAAGTACTTCTTTTCAGAGCCCATAATGTGTCCTTGTGTCTTGTAACATGTCTGGAATTTGTGTAGGCTCTGCTGGGGCAGGGAAAGGAGAGTTTCTTTGTCACACAAACAAGGACAAAGCCTTTTTCCTGTCTCTTCGATTTACCAATGCCTCATCAGAAGCTTTCAGCATTTATGTAAGAAATTTATTTTATTGGACTTGAGAAAATTTAACAAGTTGTTTTAAATATGATAGAGTAGGAAATTGTTTTTACTTAATTGTAGTGTTTTTGTTCCCCTTTAGTCTTTTAAGTCTTTTAAATGTCTAAGCTGTTTCTTGTATATTCTTTGGAAAAAGATTAATGTTGATTTTGTGATATGGGAATAACAATAACAACAAGCCCTGTTATAGTGGGCTTTTCCATCATTTATTTTCCATTTTCTGTCATTTTCAGTCATTTTCATCTTGTAGACATTTGTACCAGATGCTCTACTCAGAAAAAGTGAGGAAAAGACTTAAAAAAGCCATCGCTTAAGAAAAATTAAAGTGTGGCATACTGAAGTGAATCAGCATGGCAGGGAACAGGGGGAAGCAGAGGAAAAAAGAAATGAGATTGCTATGTGTTACTTTTATTTTAGACTTTTAAGGTATGTTCTTTTCTTCTACTCCTTATAGATAGCAGAGGCAGCCTTACCTTGAAGGTATTTATTTTTTCACTTGTTTAGGGTATTTAGGAGAAGTTTGTAGAGGTGATAGCCAGGTAGGAAGTATTCTGTTCAGAAACACTAGCTAGGAGCTTTGTCCTTTAGTTCCTTTCCCAGTTGTGTGTTTGATCTAGTTTAGTACTGAAAGAGTCCATTGTGATTTAAAAAAAAAATCTTAGAATCTTAATTGTATTCTAGACTTAAAAAAAATAAATCTATTAGCATGATGTGTTATATGTATTTCTACTTCAGGAATATAATAGATGCTGTTCGTGCACAATAATATATTAGAACTAGATTAATCTGAAATAAGTTATTCACAGAAGGATTGAGTTCCATAAAATGATTAGTTTAGATGCAATAAATCCTACTTTGTTGTTGTTGTAATAGTCCTTTCTGGCTTTCTCAAGAGGTGATAATTTCTTATTGGCAGTGATTATAAATAATAGATCTATCTGTATTGACTTTTGGTTCTTTTATTTTTTATTTTGCCAGTACTGAAGTTTGAATTCAGGGCTTGGGTGTTGTTTCTTACCTTTTTTGCTCAAAAGCTGTCACTCTACCACTTGAGCCCACAGCTCTGTTACCATCTTTTTGGTGGTTAATTGGAGATAAGAGTCTCACAAGATTTCTTCCCTGGGCTGGTTTCCAACCTTGATCCTCAGATCTCAGCCTCCTGACTAGCTAGGATTATAGGGATAAGCCACTGGCACTCAGCTTGACTTTGTTTTTACCTGAAATAAACTGACATTTGAAAAAGAGGTGTGTGTGTGTGTGTGTGCGCGTGCGCATGTGTGCGCGTATGTGTGTCTGTCTGTCCTAGAACTTGAACTCAGAGCTGGGGTGCTGTCCCTGAGCTTTTATACTCAAGGCTAGTGTTCTATCACTTGAGTTACAGCTCCAATTCTGACTTTTTTGGTGGCTAATTGGAGATAAGAGTCTCACAGACTTTCTTGCCCAGGCTGGCTTCAAACTGCCGTCTTCAGAGTGCAGCTTCCTGAGTAGCTAGGATTACAGGTGTGAGGTACTAGTGCCCGGCCAAAACAGACTCTTTTTTTTTTTTTTTTTGTCGGTCATGGGGCTTGAACTCTGGGCTTGGGTGCTGTCCCTCAGCTCTTCAGCTCAAGGCGAGCGCTCTACCACTTGAGCTACAGCGCCACTTCCGGTTTTTTAGTGGTTTATTGGAGATAGGAGTCTCACGGTCTTTCCTGCCCGGGCTGGCTTTGAACCGCGATTCTCAGATCTCAGCCTCCTGAGTAGCTAGGATTACAGGCGTGAGCCACCGGCGCCCGGCACCAAAACAGACTCTTGTCAAAGACTTTAGAGAAAATTGCTTCTTATTCTAATTGCTTTATATTATCATTGGCTTCTTTAAGTTTACACAGAGAAATAATCTATCCTAGTGTGTAAAAAGGTTGAGGAGACAACCATTCTGTGCAATCAGTGACTTTTTGCCTTGAGAACCACACATTTATAGTTTTAAATTTTTGTGTGGTTTTATTATAACGCATTATAATTTTATTATTTTTATTATTTTTTATTTTTTTGGGGTCCGGTCGTGGGGCCTGAATTCTGGGCCTGGGCGCTGTCCCTCAGCTCTTCAGCTCAAGGCTAGTGCTCTACCACTTGAGCCACAGCGCCACTACTGGCTTTTTTCTTGTTGCTTATGTGGTGCTGAGGAATTGAACCCAGGGCCTCAGTCATGCAAGGCAAGCGCTCTACCACTGAGCCACCTTCCCAGCCCTCGCATTATAATTTTAGAGAAAAGAATCTAATTAAACAACCAACTGATATTTGGATTATTAATTAATAATTCTGCAATAACTTTTTTAAGGGAACAGAAATGAACTCTGAAATTTTCCTGTGCCTGTTTTCATTATATTATCATTGAAAATTACTCATGTAGTATTGGCAGAGTGTCTTGTTGGTTTGTTGTTTCATATTTCAAGGTATCACTTTGCCTGGAACAGTACTTTGATATGTAAGGTATAGTAGATGACTTTTTATTTTTTGTCGGTTGTGGGGCCTGTACTCTGGGCCTGGGCACTTTCCCTCAGCTCTTCAGCTCCAGGCTAGTGCTCTACCACTTGAGCCACAGAGCCACTTCCGGCTTTTTCTGCTTATGTGGTGCTGAGGAATCAAACCCAGGACCTCATGCATGCAAGGTAAACACTCTACCACTGAGCCACCTTCCCAGCCCCTTGCACATGAGTTTTAAGTTGTGATTGTTTTTATTGTGAAATGTTTGGATGAGTCAGGTGAATTTGCTTGACTTAAATGTGCTTACTTGTCCTTTCTGATTTGTATTGTATCTATTATATAGTAAGTGTTAAAACAGCTGTTATAGTTCATTGATGATGGGTACAAACAATGATGTATCTGCTGTAAGAGATGGAATAATACAGTTCTTTATAAAGAATCATGTATTAGAACTAAAAAGAATCTGGGTACTGGTAGCTCACACCTGTAATCCTAGCTACTCAGGAGGCTGAGATCTGTGGATCATGGGTCAAAGCCAGTCTGGTCAGGAAAGTTTGTGAGACTCTTATCTCCAATTAACCACCAAAGAGCCAGAATTAGAGCTATGGCTCAAGTAGTAGAGCTTTAGCATTGAGCAAAAGAAGCTTAGGAACAGGGCCTAATTAAGTCTCAAGACTGGTACTTTAAAAAAAAAAAAAGTAAAAAGGAGTCCTAGTAGTCATGCACTGGGGAAAAAAATATTTCTTAGATTTAAAAGAGCTTTTTGAGCTGGGTACTGGTGGCTCACACCTGTAATCCTAGCTACTCAGGAGGCTGAGCTCTGAGGATTTTGGTTCAAAGCCATCCTGGGCAGGAAACCCTGTGAGACTCCAATAAGTCATTAGAAAACCAGAAGTGGTGCCGTGGCTCAAGCGGTAGAATGCTGGGATTGAGCTGAAGAATTGAGGCGTGTAGTCCAATGTAACATGGGAGTGGAAAGCCTGAGATCAGGAACCTTGCAGCAAAGGCAGATGATGCGTGGATCAGAAGTCACCAGAATTGAGAGTTTTCAAATAAAACAGGGATGGGGATACAGCTCAGCAGTAGAGCTTGTGCCTAATATGCATGAGGCCTGGGTTTGATCCTGAGCACCACAAAATAAGTAAATAAGTAAAATCTATTTATAGACCTGGGCAAAACAGAATTGCTATCCATTTTATGTACCTGTGTCTTCTGTTCTCTGAAAGCTTCTTGATTACGAGGAACAGAATCCAAGGGCAGCTGCCTCAATTAGAGGAAGATGGTTGTAAGAAAGCCTCTGCCCCTGTGTGGACCCAGTAACCAATGAACCCATTGTGTAAAGCCGGGGAAAAAACCCACACATACATGATCTCTTCAAAGATTCTTCTGTTTCATTTTTTTCCAGTGATGCCATCTGTAGTTTTGTTATCTGCAATAATTCTTCCCTTCGAGGTCAGCCAATTATCTTCAATCCTGACTTTTTTGTGGAGAAGCTCCGACATGAGAAACCTGAGGTGTTCACTGAGTTGGTGGTCAGCAATATCACAAGACTTATCGATTTACCCGGAACTGAGCTGGCTCAGCTGATGGGAGAAGTGGACCTTAAGTTGCCTGGTGGGGCTGGTCCTGCAACAGGATTCTTCCGGTCTCTGATGACTCTCAAGCGGAAGGGTAGGAAATGTATTTGTGAAGTGTGGACCTGTCCCACTATTACCTAGCTTCCCTCTTGACATTGCACGTTCACTGAGAGTTTTGATCACCCTAAAACAGTTTTGGGGCATTTTCCCCATTTTTACTAGTAGAATCTTAGGTAATAAAAAGTTAAAAAAAAAAAAGAAAAAAAGAAAAAAATGGGTTGGGAATGTGGCTTATTAGTAGAGTGCTTGCCTAGCCTGCATGAAGCCCTAGGTTCAATTCCTCAGTACCACTGACACAGAAAAAACTGGAAGTGGCACTGTGGTTCAGGTGCTAGACTTGAGCAAAAGAAGTTCACGGACAGTGCCCAGGCCCTGAGTTCAAGCCCTAGGACTGGCAAAAAAAAAAAAAAAAAAAGATGCTAAACTCTTCTTAGTACTCAGGATTGAACTCGGGGCCTCACTCATGTTAGGCCACTGAGCTATATTCTTAGCCTCTGAACTTTTTTTTTTGTCAGTTGTGGGTCTTGAACTCTGGGCCTAGGCGTTGTCCCTCAGCTCTTCAGCTCGAGGCTAGCACTCTACCACTTGAGCCACATTGCCACTTCTGGCTTTTTTTTTTTCTGCTTATGTGGTGCTTAGGAATCAAACTCAGGGCCTCATGCATACAAGGCATGCATTGTACCACTGAACCATCTTCCCAGCCCTCAAGTTCTTTTTTTGTAGGTGTCGGTCTTGGGGCTTGAACTCAGGGTCTGGTCATGTCCTTGAACTTTAGTGCTCAAGGCTAGTGCTCTATCAGTTGAGCTATAGCTCCACTTCTGGCTTTTACTGGTTAATTAGAGATAAGCATTTGCAGGCTTTCCAGCCTGGGCTGGCTTTGAACCACAGTCCTCATATCTTAGCCTCCAGAGTAGTTAAGATTACAGGTATGAGTTCCTGGCCCCTGGCTTTTTTTTTTTTTTGGGTCCAGTCGTGGGGCCTGAACTCTGGGCCTGGGCGCTGTCCCTGAGCTCTTCAGCTCAAGGCTAGTGCTCTACACTTGAGCCACAGTGCCACCTCTGGCTTTTTTCTTTTTGCTTATGTGGTGCTGAGGAATCGAACCCAGGGCCTCAGGCATGCAAGGCAAGCGCTCTACCACTGAGCCACCTTCCCAGCCCATGGCCCCTGGCTTTTAAGTTCCTTTTTGTTTGATTTTAGATTGTCACTAAGATAGCCATTATTACTTAAAGAAGCAAATGGTAGCTGGGCACTGGTAGATCACATCTGTAATCTTAACTGTTTGGAAGGCTGAGATCTGGGACTGAGGTTCAAAGCCAGCCTGGGCAGGAAAGCCTGTGAGACTCTTAGATTAACTACCAAAAAGCTAAAAGTGGAGGTGTGATTCAAGTGGTAGAGCACCAGTCTTTATTGAAAAAGCTCAGGGATACACCCAGGTCCTGTGTTTAAACCCCCAATAAACGTCATTACCAGCATGTGTTGGTAAAATGGTAAGATGTTGTTTTCCTTCCCTCCCTCCCTCCTTCCCTCCCTTCCTTCCTTCCAGTATTGAACTTGGAAAGAGTTGATTGACAGTTGTTCTAATTGAATTTCCTGGTTATTAGTGCTAAGGTTTTAAAACTTTTAAAAAAAATTAACATTAATATACAGAGAAGTTAATGTGATATTTTCATGTATGTGCATAATATGCTTTGATTGAATTCTTCCCATCTATATTAGTGTTTCTTCCCTGGTTCCTACTTCTTCCCCAGTGCTAAGTAAGGTGTTTGTTACTGACCTTAGGAAAACATTTGATGAACTGTGAAATAGGGGGAATGGTTTTAAGTAAAATGGCTTTGTACTGTTTGTATAAAATATAGTCCTGTCCTGTTACATGTTTTTTTCAGAAAAAGGAGTGGTATTTGGATCTCCACTGACTGAAGAAGGCATTGCCCAAATATACCAATTGATTGAATATCTTCACAAAAGTAAGACAATTTGTAGTTTGAATATCTTTATAAAAGACCTATTAGTTTGTTGACCTATGTTTAGTGAGGAATTATCAATTTTCCATTGATTGCTAATAGCTTTGAGTTAGTAGTTGCCATTTAACCATCATCAAAGGAAGTAACCAATGATGTTAATTTCACATGGCAGTTTTTTTTTTTTTCATGATGGGGCTTGAACTCAGGACCTTTGTGCTGTCCCTGAGCAATTTTTGCTGAAGGCTAGCACTCTACGACTTTAAGCCACAGATCCACTTCTAGTTTTCTAGTGGTTAGTTGAAGATAATAGCCTCATGGACTTTTCTGCTGGACTGGCTTCAAATTTGGATCCTCAGATCTTAACCTCCTGAGTAGCTAGGATTACAGGTGTGAGCCACAAACACTCAGCTTGTATATATATATATATATATATATATATATATATATATATATATATAAATTAGTGTCTAGAAAATTACATTTACCCCTTAAGTAAAACAATTATGGAGCTGGGTGCCAGTGGCTCACGCCTGTAATCTTAGCTACTCAGGAGGCTGAGATCTGAGGATCGAGGTTCAAAGCCAGCCCGGGCAGGAAATTCCGTGAGACTCTTATCTCCAATAAACCACTAGAAAACTGGAAGTAGGGCTGTGGCTCAAGTGGTAGAGTGCTCACCTTGAGCCGAAGAGTGCAGGGACAGCACCCAGGTCCAGAGTTCAAGCCCCACGGCCGACAAAAAAAGAAGACAGTTATGGAAAAATTTGGTGTGTATAGAATCATGACATTTATTCAAGGGAACGTGATCTCTAAAATTCTGTGATGAACATACTCTTAGTTATGTCATCTGTGCCTGGCAAAACCTCCTTTTTAAAAGGTTTGTAGGCTGGGCACTGGTGGGTCACACCTGTCTGTAATTCTAACTACTCAAGAGGCTAAGATTTGAAGATGAAAGTTCGAAGCCAGCCTCGACAAAAAAGACCATGAGAGTCTCATCAAAAAGCCAAAGTCTTATCTCCAATAACTACCAAGACAAAAGTGGGGTCATGTCTCAAGTTATGGAGTGCTAGCCTTGAGCAAAATAGCTAAGGGACAGCACTCAGGTTCTGAACTCAAGCCCTACTACCATCATCAAAATAAATAAATAAATAAAGTCTTTGCAAAGGATATTTTAAGGGAAGAGTAGTATGTTAATTACATCTTCTCTCTTTTGTTTTTTTTCCCTGTCCTCTGTTTTTTTCCATGCTAAGCAGATTTGCGAGTAGAGGGTTTGTTTAGAGTACCAGGCAATAGTGTTCGACAGCAGATTTTAAGAGATGCTCTCAATAATGGAACTGATATTGACTTGGAATCAGGGGAATTTCACTCAAACGATGTTGCCACCTTGCTGAAGATATTTCTAGGAGAGTTACCGGAGCCCTTACTGACACATAAACATTTCAATGCACATCTCAAAATTGCTGGTGAGTATAGGAAGGAGGACACATTTAACTATTTCAATTTAGTAAAATCTTGTGGAATTTTCTGTGACTCATGGAAATTTTTTTTTTTTCTTTTTCTTTTTTGCAAGTTCTGGGGCTTGAACTCAGGGTCTTGGGCACTGTCCCTGAGCTTCATTTGCTCAAGGCTAGCACTCTACCACTTGAGCCAAAGTGCCACTTCTGGCTTTTTCTGTTTATGTGATAGTGGCACTCTACCACTAGGCCACATTCCCAGCTTCCAGAAATACTTTTTTTTTTGTCTTCATGGGGCTTGAACTCAGGGTCTATGCACTGTCACTTGTTAGGTTTTTAAAAAGAGGTGACCGAGTAAGAACTGAAACTGCACCACGCACGTGGTATTCAGGTAAGGGGTTTATTCAGTAGACCTGCTGGAACCAGGCAAGGTTGGCACTCCACGCGGCTGGCAAAAGAAAAAAAGAGGGCGGTCTGGCGGCGGTTTAGGCCTTATATAGGGTAGGGGGCGGGGAAGGGTGTGTCCAGGTAAAGGGAAGTGGGATCAGGTGGGAGAAAGGTGTGGCCACATCAGGTTAGGATGTGACCTCAGCAGATGCGGACGTGACCTCTTCCAGGTATCCCAGTTGCCTAGGTAACGCTCAGCAGATGCGGACGTGACCTCTTCCAGGTATCCCAGTTGCCTAGGTAACGCAGGTACTGGGCGAGGTCTGTTCGTCGTCCAGGAATGGACCTTACATTCCAGCCTTTTGATAATTATGAAAAAGGGCGAAGACTCTCTCTGGCTACTTCCTGCTGGCAAGGGGCGTCGTAGGGGTAAAAGGCTGGGATGTGGTCCATGCTGGGAGAAGGCAGCAGCCAGGATTTGATAGTTTTCCCTCTCACGGGCTGTCTTATCGGCAATCTCCTGTTCCTCTCGATTATTGAAAACTTTAAATGCCATACTCACCAGATCTCGTTGAGGGGTCTGAGGACCGTTCTCAGCCTTTTTTAACTTTTTTCTAATATCGGGGGCTGATTGGGCAATAAAATGAGTATTGAGAACCACCTTAGCCTCTGGTGACTCTGGGTCCAGCCTTGTATAGCGCTGGAGCGCTACTGTAAGGCGTTCAAGAAATTCCGCCGGGTTTTCATTGGGCCTTTGAGTAATGTGGTTTAATTTGTCGTAATTAACAGGAAGATAGGCTGCCTTTTGAAGGCCAGCCACTAAGCAAGTTATCATCCTATTTCTGCTTTCCCGCCCAGGAGCATTATGTTGATAACTCCAATTGGGCTCTTCCCTAGGCACAGCTGTTGCTCCCACTGGAAAGTTAATATCTAGGCGGTGAGCTTCATCGGCATGTGCCTGGGCTGCAGTCCACACCCTTTCTTTTTCCTCAGCAGTAAGGGTAGAGGATAGCATTAGATATATGTCCTGCCAAGTAAGGTCATAGGTCTGAGCCAGGTTCTTAAACTGCTTGACATAATTATTAGAATCTTGGGCATAAGATCCCAGCCGCTTCTCAATCTGAGCAATATCAAACATTGAGAATGGCGCATGCACCCTAATTACACCTTCAGCCCCTGCCACCTCTCGCAAAGGGCACAGGGGGTCTGGTGGAGGTTGTGTGCCACCAGTGCGAGACCGGGTGTGAGCTGCAGGGGGGGAAGAGATAGAGGGTGAAGGAGAGGAGAGTGAAGAAGGTGGGGAAGGCACCAGATGCTCAGCAGGAAGAGGGGCAGAGTCAAAAAGAGGGTCAGGCACATCAGGCTCCGGAGGGAGCCCTGCGCTAGAGTTGGGTTCTCCACGTGCCAGGAGGAGTGGAAAGGCCGGGCATGATTGGCATAGGGCCGGGTTGTCCCGGAGAGCAAAGAATGGCTGAATATGAATGACCTCAGACCATTTACCATTACGACGGCAAAAATCGTCTAAATCTCTGAGAATGACATAGTCCAAAGTCCCATCTCTGGGCCATCGAGAACGATTATCCAGTTGGTACTGTGGCCAAACTTGAGTGCAATAATAAATCAGGCGTTTCTTGTCGATGCAGTCCATAGACAAGACGTCCAGGGAACGCAGGAGGCATTTCAATGGAGTTTCCTCCCTTGGGCGTGACTTACAACAACCCATTAGAAATGCAAAAGAGAAAAACGTAGGGGGAAAAATTTAGTGAGTGAAGGAGGGCTTACTGAATGGAAGCGGTGTCCCAATTTACCACCGAGCCCTCTAGAGAGAAGTGACAAACAACCGGAGTCAAGTAAAGGCCTAGTAGGTTCTCCGGCGTGGTATCTGTAAAGAGACTGAACGACAGAGACCCCTTAGGGAGCAGGTCACTCACCAAAATGTAGAAGTGTCGAGGAAGATGCAGAGGCCAGCAATAGAATTGATGCACTGTGTCCGCAGCAGATAGACGGGTTCATAAAAGGCCGTCAGAACTGTGGGTATTCCTCAGAGCAAAAAGGGAAAAACAAAAATGAAAAAAAGAAAAAAAACAGAGAGGAATCTCGGCTGTCCTGACTTTAAGCCCTTTATCCGAGTCACGGCACCATTTATGTTAGGTTTTTAAAAAGAGGTGACCGAGTAAGAACTGAAACTGCACCACGCACGTGGTATTCAGGTAAGGGGTTTATTCAGTAGACCTGCTGGAACCAGGCAAGGTTGGCACTCCACGCGGCTGGCAAAAGAAAAAAAGAGGGCGGTCTGGCGGCGGTTTAGGCCTTATATAGGGTAGGGGGCGGGGAAGGGTGTGTCCAGGTAAAGGGAAGTGGGATCAGGTGGGAGAAAGGTGTGGCCACATCAGGTTAGGATGTGACCTCAGCAGATGCGGACGTGACCTCTTCCAGGTATCCCAGTTGCCTAGGTAACGCTCAGCAGATGCGGACGTGACCTCTTCCAGGTATCCCAGTTGCCTAGGTAACGCAGGTACTGGGCGAGGTCTGTTCGTCGTCCAGGAATGGACCTTACATCACTGAGCTTTTTTGTTCAAGCCAGGTGCTCTACCACCTGAGCCACAGCTCCACTTCTGGCTTTTTGCTAGTTGGAGATGAGTCTTATAGACTTTTCTGCCTGGGCTGGGTTTAAACCTTAATCCTTAGATCTCAGTCTCCTGAGTAGCTAGGATTACAGGTGTAAACTACTGGCATCTGGCTTCAAATGTCTTCCTTGATAAATAAATGTTTATCAAGACAAAGGGCTGACTAGGGCCAGTTATTGTTTATTTTTGTATCCCTGATGGACCCTATTATAGGCCTTTGGACATTTTAATTGCTCAATGAATGTATGCTTTTGGATTGGTTGGCTTCATAGGATTCACACCTTAAATGTTATAGGTTTGATGCATTTGTCTTAGTTTGCTAAATATTTCTAATGGAGAGATGATTTCTACATTTGGAAATTAGTTTTTTAAAAAGATTTTGTTCTCTGAGTAGGCAATACATTACTATGATTTACAGTTTCAAAAGCTTCAGAGAAAAGCCAGATGCTGTAATCCTCAGACCTGTAATCCTAGCTATTCAGGAAGTTAAGATCTGAGAATCATGATTCAAAGCCAGCAGGAATATCTGTGAGAATTTTCTTTTTTGGTCTGTCATGGGGCTTGAACTCTGGGTCTGGGCACTGTCCCTTAGCTCTTCAGCTCAGGGCGAGTGCTCTACCACTTGAGCCACAGTGCCACTTCTGGTTTTCTAGTGGTTAACTGGAGATAAGAGTTTCAATGATTCCTGCCCAGCCTGGCTTTGAACCGAGATCCTCAGATCTCAGCCTCTTGAGTAGCTAGGATTACAGGTCTGAGTCACCAGCGCCAGATGAGACTCTTTTCTTTAACTACCAAAAAACCATAAGGAGAACCCAGTGCTGGTGGCTCATACCTGTAATGTTAGCTACTCAGGAGGCTGAGATCTGAAGATATGGTTCAAAGCCAGGCTGGACAGGAAAGTCTGTTAACCTCCAGTTAACTCACCAGAGAACCGGAAGTGGTGCTGTGGCTCAAGTAGTAGAACACTCGCTTTGAGATGAAGAGCTGAGGGACAGTGCCCAGGCCCAGAGTTCAATCCCATGACCAACAAAAAAACAAAACAAAACAAAAAGTGACAAAAAAGCCATAAGTGGAGCTGGCAAAAAAAAAAAAGAAAAAGAAAAAGAAAAAGAAATCAACATCACTTGTCTCTGGGCAAAGAACTGGGTGCCAGAGGATAGAGTAGGGAAGAAGTTTTTCATTTTATATTCTCTGAACCTTTTTTTAGTGTGTGCCAGTTCTGGAGCTTGGTCTTAGGGCCTGGGCACTGTCCCTGAGCTTCTTCTGCTCAAGGCTACCACTCTACCACTTGAGCCATAGCACCACTTCTGGTTTTCTAGTGGTTAATTGGAGATAGAGTCTTATGAACTTTCCTGCCTGGGCAGACTTTGAATCATAATCCTCAGATCTCAGCCCTCTTGAGTAGCTAGGATTACAGGGTGAACCTCCAGTGCCCAGCTTTAATGGTCTGGGTTTTTTTTGGGGGGGGGGGAGGGCCCAACCTGGGGCTTGAACTCAGGGCCTGGGCACTGACCCTAAGATTCTTTTGCTCAAGCTAGCACTCTACCACTTGAGCCACAGTGTTACTTCTGGCTTTTTCTATGTTTTTGGTACTGAGGAATGGAACCCAGGGCTTCATGCATGCTAGGCGAGCATTTTACCACTAAGCCACCTTCCCAGCCCTAATGGTCCATTTTTATCTCATCAGTAGTTTCGTTCTTTGTGCTGTGTGGTTTTCTTTTTCTTTCCCTTTTTTTCTCTTTTCTTTTCTTCCTTTCTGTGTCATTGGAGCTTGAATTTTTTTCCCCCTCACCTCTGTTCTTTACCATTCGACTTATGCCTCCACTTTTAGATCTTTGTTGATTAATAGGAGATAAGAGTCTCTTATTTGTCTGTCTGGGCTGGTTTCCTGAAAAGCTAGGATTAGAGCCATCAGTTACCATTGTCTGGCTTGAGAATGTTTTTCTCTTTTCCTTCCTCCCCTCTCTTCTATGTATGAGCTCTGTCTCTCCCCACCTTCCAGGGAATTGAACTCAAGGCATATTCTAGAGTGTTATTAGATTTTTATGTTTAACACATTTCTGCCTTTCTGCTTTTGGTATGAATTGAAGGGAGGAGAACAGCATGGCATTGAGGATTTGTTGTTATTTTTTCCTTATTCCTTACAAGTAATTCGTTTTGTTTTTAAGATTTGATGCAGTTTGATGATAAAGGAAACAAGACCAATGTACCAGATAAGGAGCGGCAAATTGAGGCTCTTCAGTTGCTTTTCCTCATTCTCCCTCCACCCAATCGTAACTTGTTGAAGTTATTGCTTGATCTCCTGTACCAGACAGCAAAAAAACAAGATAAGAATAAGATGTCTGCCTATAACCTTGCTCTTATGTTTGCGCCACATGTCCTATGGCCAAAAAATGTGAGTGTTGAGGGGAAGAGCAAAGATTGCTTTGTTTTCTTGGGCTGGGCCTCATCCTGTGGCCGTACCTTGGTGAGGCTATCAAGGTCCAAGGTCTAGTCTTCAGCTTTATGAGGTCAGGAACTTCCTTTATTAGTTCATTCTGGAGCCATTAAACCCAAGGGGCCAGCTCCTCTAACTTTCCTTATAAATCGTTCTTTATAAACCTGCATGGCAACTGAAATTACAGCTGCTAAGTAAACTAGAACACTCATTTTGAGGAATTAGTAATGACTTTATTTATTTTTAGCAGTAAATCCTTCTTGGGAAATCAAATGAATTCCTGAAGATTGAATGATAAATTTAGGATAGAGCTGTGTGACCTTATGGGATAGTATCATCAACCTTTCTTTTTTTTTGGGGGGGGGGAGGGGGTCCAGTTGTGGAGCTTGAACTCTGGGCCTGGGCGCTGTCCCTCAGCTCTTCAGCTCAAGGATAGCACTCTACCACTTGAGCCACAGGTCCACTTCTGGCTTTTTTCTTTTGCTTATGTAGTGCTGAGGAATCGAACCCAGGACCTCATGCATGCAAGGCAAGTGCTCTACCACTGAGCCCCCTTCCCAGCCCTATCATCAGCCTTTATAGGAGAGACACATAGATCAGTTTTGCCTTGTCCTAACTTTTGTCTTCCTTATACATGCAGTTTTCTTGGATAAAGTTAGTTTGAATGGGCTTTTTGTTATTGAGACTATGATACTATCAGTGACTCACATGAAAATAAATTAGTCTTTTTTGTTTTCTTCAGTGCTGAGGTTTGAATTCAGATACAGATTGTGGTCTCTGTCCATTTTGAATATAAGACTAGATCTTGATCTCTCTCTCTTTTTTTTTTTTTTTTTTTTTTTTACTTATACTGGGGCCTGAACTAATGGCCTTAAGTTCTTACTTTGCTTTTCCTACTCAAGCTGGTAATGCTCTACTACTTAAGCCACATCTCCACTTCTGGCTTTTTGGTAGTTAATTGTAGATAAGTCTTTCATAGACTTTTCTGCCTGGGCTGGCTTTGAAGTTTGATCCTCAGACCTTAGCCTGGTGAGTAGCTAGGATTACAGGCATGAGCCACTAGTGCCCAGTCATGACCCACCAATGCCTAGTCCTAGACTATGTTTTGTTTAGGAATATTGCCTACATGATAAGTTCTCAAGAATTTCCTGGTCACATCCACTAGACACCTGCTAAACCAGAATCTACTCATATTTAGAGTTACTTTTGTTAGGGACAGAAATAATTGCACATTTCAAAGAACAAGCTTATTGGTAAGTAGTCCCAGCTCTTACTGTTCTTCATTTGCTTTCTTTTCCTCTGGATAGGTCACTGCAAATGACCTTCAGGAGAATATTACAAAGTTAAACAATGGGATGGCTTTTATGATCAAACACTCTCAGAAGCTTTTTAAGGTAGGTACAGGCAGTTCGGTTGGTGACGAGACAAGGAGGGTAGAGAGCAGAGTGGGATTCTAAATAAAAAGACAGGATATAACTAGAAATGTAAACTAGAATGGGACAGTGGCAAAACTCTCCCAGGGGAGAGGACTGGGCTGAGGAAATATCTGTCCTCTGGGTAATTGAGTCATTTCATTAAAGTCTGTACTTGCTGGCAGCTGCTAGTTTTAGCCTGCTTGTTTCCTGCCAGTCTAATTTTGAGGGTCTGACAAGCCCCCTTTATTCCGTCCCTTTCAGCTCAAATAGTGTTTCTGTCATGGTAATTTTCTCAAGAACTTTGTGGGTTTTCTGTGTATTTCAGAGTTTATTCTGTTAGACAAAAGCCATATATATATATATATATATATATATTTATATTTATATTTATTTATTTATTGCAGATAAATCTTCTATCTTATTTGCTGAGAAGGTTGAGGGCAATCCCTTTAAGCTTCCTGAGGCCCTGTGGTTCAATGGAGAACATCTCAGAGACATGTTCTTACTTTTAAAAGGGTTTTATGAGGCCAGGTGCTGACTGGCAGCTCATGCCTGTAAGCATCCCTACTCAGGCTGAGATCTGAGGATTACAGTTTGAAGTCAGCCTGGGCAAGAAAGTCCATAAGACTCTTGTCTTGAATTAACCACCAGAAAACTGAAAGTGGGACTGTGCTCACAGTGGTAGAATGCAAGCCTTGAGTGAAAAAGCCCAGGGACATTGTTCAGGCTGAGTTCAAGCCCCACAACTGACAAAAAAAAAAAAAAAAGAAAAGAAAAGAAAGAAAGGGTTTTGTGTAGCTGAAATACTCTTTTGATAATTTCTGGGGTTGTTGGAAAAACTTGTGCAGTCATATCCTGGCCTTTAAAATGCTCCTTGATAGTCTCTTGCCATCTAGAAAGGCTGAGAACTTTAAAGATCATCTACTACGAGTACCTTTTTCTTGTAAAATACTTACAAAAGTTACCACTTTTTAATGATTCTATTAACTACTTTTTTTTTTTTGTCAGTCATGGTGCCTGAACTCTGGGCCTGGGCACTGTCCCTCAGCTTTTCTTTTTTTTTTTTTTTTTTAAACTTAGGGCTGAGAACCGAACCCAGGGCCTTGGGCACGCCAGGCGGGCGCCCTTCCGCTGGGCTAAACCCCCAGCCCCTGTCCCTCAGCTTTTCACTCAAGGCTAGTGCCCTACCACTTAAGCCACAGTGCCACTTCTGGCTTTTTCTGCTTATGTGGTGCTAAGGAATTGAACCCAGGGCTTCATGCATGCAAGCAAGCACTCTACCACTGAGCTACCTACCCAGCCCTTGGGTACATTTCTTTCTTTCTTTCTTTCTTTCTTTCTTTCTTTCTTTCTTTCTTTCTTTCTTTCTTTCTTTCTTTCTTTCTTTCTTTCTGTCTTTCTCTCTTTCTTTCTTCCTTTTCTTTCTTTCTAACCTTCCTTCCTCCCTTCCCTTCCCTTTTCCTTCCTTCCTTCCTTCCTTCCATCCTTCCTTCCTTCCTTCCTTCCTTCCTTCCTTCCTTCCTTCCTTCCTTCCTTCCTTCCTTCCTTCCTTTCTGTCTTTCTTTCTGTGTCTGTCTGTCTGTCTGTCTGTCTGTCTGTCTGTCTGTCTGTCTGTCTTTTTTTGCCAGTCCTAGGGCTTGAACTTAGGGCCTGGTCACTGTCCCTGAGTTTCTTTGGCTCAAGGCTAATACTCTACCACTTGAGCCACAGCACCACTACTGGCTTTTTCTGTTTATGTGGTACTGAGGAATCAAACCTAGGGCTTGATGTGTACTTAGGCAAGCACTCTGCCGCTAAGCCACATTCCCAGACCCTCACTATTCTGCTTTCTAAAAATTTGATTAAATATTTTATGTAAGTGAAGCCATATAATATATGTCTTTAAAAAAATTAACATATTGGGTTGGGGGTTTAGTTCAGTGGAAGAGTACGTGCCTGGTGAGCGCAAGGCCCTGAGTTTGGTCCTCAGCTCTGGGAAGAAAAAAAAATGAACATTATTTACATAAGGATATTTCAATATGATACTTCAATACATGCATATATAATCTACCATATCAAACTTTTAAGTCAAGCCAGGCGCAGCTGCGCCTGTAATCCTAGCCACTCAGGAGGCTGAGATCTGAGGATCACGTTTCAAAGCCAGCCTGGGCAAGAAAGTCCATGAGACTATTATCTCCATTTAACCACCTGAAAACCAGAAGTGGCGCTGTGGCTCAAGTGGTAGAGCCTTGAGCTGAAGAGCTGAGGGACAGTGCTTAGGCCCAGAATTCAAGCCCCACAACCCACAAAAACCAAACAAACTTTTAGATCAATTTCAACAGGATTCCTGTTATATTTTCTTTCTTTTTCCAGCCCTGAAGTTTCAACTCAGGGCCTGAGAACTCCTGAGTTTCTTTTTGCTCAAGGCTAGTACTCTACCACTTGAACCACAGAGCTAGTTTGGGCTTTTTATGTTTATGTGGTGCTGAGGAATCGAACCCAGGGCTTCATGCGTGCTAGGCAAGCAGTTTACAACTAAGCCACATTCCCAGCCCTCCTGTTATATTTTCATACACACATAGAAAGTACTTTAGTCATATTTGCCATCTCCTTGTACCTGGCATTGAGTAAAAGTCCAGGGTCATTCAGGCTTCCTAGCACTGTTGATGTTGTCTACTTCTTGAAAATTACTTTAGTATGTATGATAGGTTTGTTCTGGGCTGTCTATCCCATTGGTGTATATGTGTCTTCATACCAGAACCACAATGATGTGATTACTTAGTTTCATAGCACTTTTGAAATCAGGAAATGTCAGTCTTCTAACTTTGTTATTTTCCTCACTGTTTTGACTGTTCAGAGTCCCTTGAGATTCTGTATCGATTTTAGGCTGAGACCTGGAGGATCATGATTTGCAATCATCTGGATTTACAGTTAAAGTGGTAGAATTCCAGCTATGATCTTAACAAGATTGGGTTCAAGTCCTGGTATTGGCCCCCCAAAAAACAAAAACAAAAATGCAACCCCAAACAGAAACAACTATATTGGTGTCTTCTCACAGTTTTTCTTTCTTTTTTTATTTTAATATGTTTTTATTGTAAAAATAGTGTACAGAGGGGTTACAGTTACATGAGCGCAAGGTAATGAGTACATTTCCTATCAAGCATTGTTGCCTTCTCCTTTGTTTTTCCCCTACCATCCCTTCCCTCCCACTCCCCACAACTACACTCTTCCCCCTACCCCCTCACATTTTTTCTATCAGATTCATTGAGAAATCTATTTGGTGACAAGAGAAAGGAAGCTATGGAGTAGGTCTTTTGAACAATATTTTGCTTTTCCAGAGTAATATACTTGTCAGGTCCTACTAACCATTGAGTCCTGGTTTTCTTTTATGTCCTGCCCAGGCTCCTGCTTATATTCGTGAATGTGCCAGGTTGCACTATTTGAGCTCCAGAAATCAAGTCTCAAAGGTAAGAATGGGAAATTGTTTGTAACCCAAACAAGGAAATGGTTGATGTTAGTGAAGTTTTAAAACAAAGCATAACATCAGAGTAAAGCCATTTTTTAAACAGCCAATTTTTTTTTTTTTTTTTTTGGGTCCGGTCATGGGGCCTGAACTCTGGGCCTGGCCGCTGTCCCTCAGCTCTTCAGCTCAAGGCTAGCGCTCTACCACTTGAGCCACAGCGCCACTTCCGGCTTTTTTCTTTTTGCTTATGGGGTGCTGAGGAATCGAACCCAGGGCCTCATGCATGCAAGGCAAGTGCTCTACCACTGAGCCACCTTCCCAGCCCCTGCAGCCAATGTTTTTAATGTTGTAACTTAAACTTACCTAGTCATTTTATCTTATTTATTTTAGTTTTTATTTTTATTTTTGCCAGTCCTGTGGCTTGAATTTAGGCCTGGGTCTATCCTGGAGCCTCTTTTGCTCAAGGCTAGAGCTTTACCACTTCCAGCTTTTTCTTTTTTCTTTTCTTTCTTTCTTTTTTTTTTTTTTTTTTGTCAGTTGTGGGGCTTGAACTCTGGGCTTGGGTGCTATCCCTCAGCTCTTCAGCTCAAGGCTAGCACTCTATCACTTGAGCCAAGTACCACTTCTGGTTTTCTGGAGATAATAGTTTCATGGACTTTTCTGCCCGGGCTGGCTTTGAACTACCATCCTCAGATCTCAGCCTCCTGAGTAGCTAGGATTATAGGTATGAGCCACCAGCGCCTGGCAAGATAAAAGTAATCTGTAATAGCAAATATATTAAACTTAGCAGGAAAAGTACAGTTGTACATAATTCATTTTTTAAGTTCATTGACATGGTAAAATTATCAAATGGCTAAAAGACTTGAGATTATATGAATTTAGAGAACTATGAGATGCTTATTTACATATGAATACATATCATTATTGAGTTTTAATAGTGTTTAAAAAAACTTGGCAAGTACTTTTACGTAAGTTCTATTTAGTCTGTCTTGGCTAGACACTTAAGGTATTTTTAACTTACTTTTAAGCTATTTTTAACTTACTTTTTTTCTGCATCTATTTATTTCTCCTTCTCATTCAACAAATTCTTGATGCGACCAGAAAAACAATATTTGATCTTGAGTGTTAAACTAGCATGTGATTTTTCTTAGAGAACTGTCATTTTTATTCTTTTTTTTTTTTGTTTAATTTTTTTATTATAAAGATACTATACAGAGGGTTACAGTTACATGAGTGAGGTAATGAGTACACGTCCTCTTGAACATTGTTACCCCCCATTTTTATTCTTTTGCCATTGCTTGTCACATTAAATTGTCACATGAGGAGATGAGCACCATCTAGATTCAGTCCTGATGGGCCCCAGAGTTGGGAGTGGTTTGTCACTTTAGTATTCAGATGGCTTATCACTATCATTATTTAATTAATTAATTGATTTATTCATTTATTTTTGGTTGGTCATTGGGCTTGAACTCTGGGTCTGGGCACTATCCCTGAGCTCTTCAGCTCAAGGCTAGCACTTTACCACTTGAGCCCCAGCGCCACTTCTGTGTTTTTTCCTGGTGGTTAATTGGAAATAAGAGTCTCACAAATGTTACTGCCTGGGCTGGCTTTGAACTGCGATCCTTAGATCTGAGGATCTGAGTAGCTAGGATTACAGGCATGAGCTACCAGCACCTGGCTTTTTATATTTATTTAATTAATTAATTATTTTTTGCCAGTCCTGGAGCTTGAACATCAGGGCCTGGGCACTGTCTCTAAGCTTCTTTTTGCTCAAGGCTAGCACTCTACTTTTTGAGCTAAGTGCCACTTCCAGCTTTTTCTGTTGATGTGGCACTGAGGAATTGAACCCAGGGCTTCATGAATGCTAGGCAAGCATTCTACCACTAAGCCACATTCTCAGTACTCCAGATGATTTTTTTTTGTTTGTTTTTGGTTCTGGTCATGGGGCCTGAACTCTGGGCCTGGGCGCTGTCCCTCAGCTCTTCAGCTCAAGGCTAGTGCTCTACCACTTGAGCCACAGCGCCACTTCCGGCTTTTTTTCCTTTTTTGCTTATGTGGTGCTGAGAAATTGAACCCAGGGCCTCATGCATGCGAGGCAAGCGCTCTACCACTGAGCCACCTTCCCAGCCCTCCAGATGATTTTTAAACTTAGAGCTTAACCTAGTTTTTCAAAAACTCTTGAGGAATGATGATGCTTCCTCTGTTTACCTTATAGGACAGAGTGAGGATTACAATAGATATGAAATGTTTGAAAATTGAACTCATACAAATACTGTCCGGCAATATTCTCAGTGTACTTAGGTTCTCTGGATGGGTCATGTATTCTAATAATAGAACCTTTCTTAATAGTTTCCTCTATGTTTTATAGTTGTGTTTTTTTTTTTTTGTTGTTGTTGGTTTGGGAATGTTAAGAGTTTTCTTGTTCCTGGTTATAGAAGTATACCATATTACTACTCCCTCTGTTTTGATTCAATTTTTTTTCATTATTATTTTTTGTGGGAACCAAAAAAACGGGCAAGCTATATTAATTCACTTACCTTTTAAATTTTCTTTAGGATGACCTTGATCTAACGGCTTCATGTCATGCCAAGTCCTTCCAGCTGGTAAAACCTAAGAAATGGAACCAGACAGATTCCTCCTCTCAGCAGGAGGAAACCCAGCAGCGGACAGAAGAGGCCTTGAGAGAGCTCTTCCAGCATGTTCACAATATGCCAGAGTCAGCAAAGAAGAAGCAGCTTATTCGACAGGTACTGGAAGGCAGGGAAATAGAATTGGGGCTTTAAGAATGTGAGCTGGAGCTGGGCACTGGTGGCTCACGCCTGTAATTCTAGCTACTCAGGAGGCTGAGATCTGAGGATCGAGATTCAAAGCCAGCCTGGGCAGGAAAGTCTGTGAGACTCTTATCTCCAATAAACCACCCAAAAACCAGAAGTGGCGCTGTGGCTCAATTCGTAGAGTGCTTGCCTTGAGCTAAAGAGCTGAGGGACAGTGCCCAGGCCCAGAGTTCAAGCCCCACGACTGACCAAAAAAAGATAAAGAAAAAGAAAAAAAAGAATGTGAGCTGGTTGTAGAATCACAAGAGAATATCTTTCATCTCTTTGGGACAAACTTTGGTTCAGATGAGAAAGTAAGGTTATCTGACTGGAATTCCAATGTGCTGCTGTTCATTTAGAGGAAAAGTGGATGTGTTTGTGTTTCTGCAGTTACAGAGTAGTATGGTTAGTGTAGTTTTTGTTTTGAGAAAACCGTAGTTACGGTATATGTTCTAAGGTTTAAATCCTTTGGATTTTTTTTTTCTTGCATGTAACTTTTTTTTTTTTGGCCATTTGTGGACCTTGATCTCAGGGCCTGGGCTCTGTCCCTGCCTGAGCTCTTTTGCTCAAGGCTAGTGTTCTACCACTTTGAGCCCCAATGCCAATTCTGGTTTTTGAGTAGTTAATTGGAGATAAGAGTCTCATAGGGACTTTTCTGCCTGGGCTTGCTTCAGACCTTAATCCTCAGATCTCAGCCTCCTGAGGTGTGTGCCACTGGCACCTGGCAAATATATGTCTTTCTGAATTGGACTTTTTGGTTTGGAAATGGTAATAGTAGTTTTTGTGTGTGAAAGTTGAAAAGGGTAGAGGAAATCTGTGTAGAGTAGCTGGTATAGCAGAGCATAAGTAGTAACTGATTAGTGGAGCTGTTTGCAACTAGAACACTAAATTAGAGTCCTATTCTGATACTAGAAAGTAGCAATTCTAGTGGCCAAATTTGTTTATTTTGGAATTTTGGAGCAAAATTAGGTCATTCATTTGTCACTTTTAGGTGCTATTCCTGCTCAGTTGATAGTTTGGTTTTTCAAGAATTTATTTTGTCTCAATTCTTTTGAGTTGTTTTTTTTTTTTTTTTCCAGTCCTAGGGCTTGAACTCAGGACCTAGGCCTGGTCCCTGAGCCTCTCTGTGCTCAAGGTAGCACTCTACCACTTGAGCCACAGCACTACTTCCGGCTTTTTCTGTTTATGTGATACTGAGGAATCAAACCCATGCTAAGCAAGCACTCTATCACTAAGCCACATTCCCAGCCCTTCTTTTGAGTTTTATTTGAACAGGAGGGTCACTGTATTAGTCAGTTTTCCATATATATATATATATATATATATATATATATATATATACACACACACACACACACACACACACACACACACACACAGAGACACACAGACACACAGACACACACACACACAAATATATATATACACATATATATAATACATATACTATCCATGTATATAGTAAATATATATATCTTACTATATATATCTGAAATAATTAACTTTTGATAAGAGAAGGTTTATTTTGGCTCTCAGATTGGAGTTTCAATATATGATTGGCGACTCTCTTGTTTTTGGATCTTTGGTAAAGCAGATAAAGTTAGGAGCAAAGCTTTTTTCCTCATGGTTGCCAACTGAGGAAAAAAAGGAGGAAAAGACCAAGATCTTACTGACCCCTTTCAGGGTATACTTCCAATGAACTGGATTTTCCCACTAGGTCTTACTCTTAAGAGTTCTACTTCTGGGATGGGAATGTGGCTTCATGGTAGAGTGCTTGCCTAGTATGCATGAAGCCCTGAGTGATTCCTCAGTACCACATACACAGCAAAAGCTGGAAGTGGCGCTGTGACTCAAGTGGTAGAGTGCTAGCCTTGAGCAAAAGAAGCTCAGGGACAGTGCGCAGGCCCTGAGTTTAAGTCCCAGGCCTGGCAAAAAAGAAAAAAGAATTTAGGCTGGATACCCATGAAGCATTTCAAATCCAAACTACAGCTGTCAGCCTTTGGGGCTTTTCTTCAACTGGTAAAGGTATCATTCTACCTACTTATTTATACCTAATCTCAAGCACAGGGCCAAGTATAAACAAATATTAGAAAGTGTTAAACTGACCTTTTTTTAAATTTTAGTACTGGACGTTTTTTTTTTTTTTTTTGGTCGGTTGTGGGCCTGAACTCAGCCTGGGCACTGCCCCTCAGCTCTTCAGCTCTTAGCGCTCTACCACTTGAACCACAGTGCCACTTCCGGCTTTTTCTGCTTATGTGGTGCTGAGGAATCGAACCCAAGGCCTCATGCATGCAAGGCAAGCACTCTACCACTGAACCACCTTCCCAGCCCCAGGACTTTTTTTTTTTAAACAATTTTTTTTTTTTGTATTTTCTTTGTACTTTCTTCTTTCCTTCACTTGTATCTCAGACATTAAGTAATAGGAAAAACTAAAATACAAGAGGGTAAGATTATTCCTACAAAAAAACAAAAGGGTAAAAGGACACAGAGGGAAGGAAATGAGGCGAGGGATGAGAGGAGATGGGGTGGTAGGAAGAAAAATAGAGGTTTACTGGGTTTTTTTTTGTTTTTGTTTTTGTTTTTGGGTCCGGTCATGGGGCCTGAACTCTGGGCCTGAACGCTGTCCCTCAGCTCTTCAACTCAAGGCTAGCGCTCTACCACTTGAGCCACAGCACCACTTCCGGCTTTATTCTTATGTGGTGCTGAGGAATCGAACCCAGGGCCTCAGGTATACAAGGCAAGCGCTCTACCACTGAGCCACCTTCCCAGCCCCCAGGTTTACTGGTTTTTACTGAGAAAAATAAAATAAAAAAAGTGAGCCCTGGTGGACAGTCACAAGAGGAAAATATTTAAACATTATTGAATTTGTGTTGTGTATTATAAGTCCTTTTTCAGTAAGTTTCTGCATTTCCTTTCATGGAAAAATATAGTAAAGAGGAAAAGCATTATTTTTGCCATTTTTAGAAAGTAGGAAATTATAGAGAATGTAAAGAAGAAAATAAACCACTCATTCCTTCATTGTTATAAATTTTGGGTATTTCATTCTTTTTCCTATGATTATAGTTTTGCATACTTATGATCATATTATATACATTCTTTGGAGATAGGATCTGCTCAGGTTTGCCTTAAACTCCTTGCAAGTAGCTTAGCCTTTTGAGTAGCTGGGACTACAGGTTAGTGTACACAAATTTATAGTTTGGAAATGTTGAAAGTATAGTTAGAAAAGTCAGAAGAGTTGACATTTCAACTAGGTATTATGTTGCCATTATTATTATTGTTACTATCATTTTTTTTTTTGTCAGTGGAGGGGCTCGAACTCTGGGCCTGGATGCTTTCCCTCAGTTCTTCAGCTCAAGGCAAGCGCTCTACCACTTGAGCCACAGTGCCACTTTGGTTTTCTGGTGGTTAGTTGGAGATAAGACTCTCATGGATTTTCCTGTCTGGGCTGGCTTTTCACTGTGATCCTCAGGTCTCAGCCTCTGAGTAGCTAGGATTATAGGCATGAATCATCAGTGCCTAGCTTGTATTATTTTCTGTTTTCAGTCAGTTGTGGGGCTTGAACTCAGGGCCTGAGCACTGTCCTTGAGCTAATTTACTCAAGGCTAGGATTCTACCATGTTGAGCTATAGCCCCACTTCTGGTTTTCTGGTGGTTAACTGGAGATAAGAGTCTCACGTACTTTCCTGCCTGGCTGGCTTTGAACCATAATTCTCAGATCTCAGCCTCTTGAGTAGCTAGGATTATAGGCATGAGCCACCAGTGCCAGCTTGTATTATTATTATTAAAGTGGGAAAATGAATAGCTAATCAAAGCATTGACTAAGACTATGCAGTATCTCCTTTTCTATCTTGGATATCTCCACACAAAGAGCTGATGATGAGGACATTGAAAGTCTGCATTCTGATCTATTTTCTTTGGTGATATTGCTAGCAGGCAATTGTGAGCACTATTTAAAGAGCTTTAATAACTTAAAAAAATTCTGGTATAAAATTTATGTTAAATTAGGACTGTATAAGTTGTATCAGTAAGTAATTCTAATATCCAAGATACTTTATGTAAAAGAAAAGTCACAATTTACTAGCAGATTGTGGGCAAACTCCTAAGCTTACTAAGTCTCAGTTTCTTTTTCTATGAGATAGGGATGATAATTTCATATTCAAGGAATTTGAGTTGCAGGACCTTTCAGAGTAATTTGATATGTTTAACTTCTTTTTGGAAGCATCTTTTCTTCCTTTATGATTTGCTTATCTATATATATATATATGTCTCTCTCTCTCTCTATATATATATATATGTACAGATTCACTTATTTCTTGACTTTTCTGGCATCACTTGATGGGAGAATATTAATAAGATGTCCTCTGTGTTTTCTTTTAGTTTCATAAACAGTCTTTGACCCAAACACCAGGCAGAGAACCGTCTACTCCCCGTGTCCAGAAGAGGACCCGTTCGCGTTCCTTTAGTGGGCTAATTAAGGTAAGCTGTATTGATCCTGAGGAAATTTAACTCTGACTTAGGAAGTCAATTTTATGCTCTGTATTAAGTTCATTATGTTAGGAGATAAAGGGAGAATTTTAAAAAGCTTTTATTTTGTAGTTTTACTGTTTCAAATGGAGGAGGATCTCTATGAAGTAAAAGAAATGAAAACCTTTCTTTATCTTCTGGGTATAAGGAGAAATTTCATTTCTGTATAGAGTCCATTTTATTTCCTGACCTGCTTCACAAGAGTAAACCTACTTCTTTCTTTCTTTTTCCCCTCCCTCCCTCCCTCCCTCCCTCCCTCCCTCCCTCCCTCCCTCCCTCCCTCCCTCCTTCCCTCCTTCCTTCTCTCCTTCCTTCCTTCCTTCTTTCGCTGGCACTGGGGCTTGAGAGAGCCTGGGTGTTGTCTCTGAGCTTCTTTTGCTAAAGGCTAGTGTTCTACAACTTGGGTCACAGCACCACTACTGGCTTTCTTTTTTTTTTTGGTAATTTATTGGAAATAAGAGTCTCGTAGACTTTCCTGCCTGGGCTGCTTCGAACCATCATTCCAAGATCTCAGCCTCCTGAGTAGCTAGGATTATAGGTGTGAGTCACTGGCGCCTGGCTAAGCCTACTGTTTTGTTTCTGTGGGTTTATTACATGTAGTTTTTTTTTTTTTTTTTTTTGTCGGTCATGGGGCTTGAACTCTGGGCCTGGGCACTGTCCCTCAGCTCTTCAGCTCAAGGCTAGTGCTCCACCACTTGAGTCACTGTGACACTTCCAGTTTTCTAGTGGTTAATTGGAGTTAAGAGTCTCATGGCCTTTCCTGCCCAGGCTGGCTTTGAACTGCGAACCTCAGAACTCAGCCTTCTGTGTAGCTAGGATTACAGGTGTGAGCCACTGGCACCCGGCTTACTTGTAGCTTTTGATCAATTGTCATAAAGTAAATCAATGAATAAGTAAATACATATTAAAAAACTTAAAAATTTTAAATTCCCATACATAACTAACACATTTTATTTGATGTGGAAGAGCTCTCAGCCAATCCCACATAGTCAGTTGTGTTGAAATCACATGTGATCTGCTGAGTGTTTTGTTGTTTATAGTTTGGTGAAAATATGTCCCAAAACAAGGGAAGAGTTAGTGTTCTTACTTTAAGAGTAAAGTGAACATTTGAGATTTGTGGAAAGCCAACATGTCTGTGGTGGAAGTTGGGTGGTATTATGGGAAAAAAGGATCAGCCATCTGTAATATAGTATTGAACTTCATGTATCTTGAGCATTTCTGGTTTTTTCTCAGCAGTGGTCTCCTTGGGACCATGTATTATGGTTATCAAGGGTCTACTGTACTTCTTTATGCAATTTACTATATCTGTGGAGTAGTGAGGAAATAGAGATGATTAGGAAAATTAGAAAAATGGGTTTTCTGGTTGGTCAAAGTATGAACCAATTAAACAGTGATACTCACTAAACCCTATATTGGAAATGAACTTTACAACTTGTAAAGGAAAGGGGGTTGGGGTGAAGAGGGAAGTGGGAGAAAATGAGGGAGAGGGTAACATTGTTCAAAAAGAAATGTACTCATTACTGTACTCCCTTTGCAATAAATTACATCACCTTTACAATAAATTTTAAATTAAAAAAATTAAAGAAGAAAAATGGATTTTCTAATAGGCTGGTGTACTTTGACACCTCACATTTTTAATTGTTTTTTCTCATATCAAATTCATTGTTAGATCAAATATATTGTGATTCTGTGATGTTACTACCATTTTTATGTTTGCAGATTGAGTTTACAAATCTCCAGATTTTAATTTGTAGTTAAGGAATATTGCCATTAGGTGGCAGTAGATATCTTGGTTATGGGGCCCAGATTTTCATGTATAAATGAAGGCAAGGTTAATTTGGAGAGAAACTAGTGCTATTTTGTGTTCTGCTTTTTTTTTTTTTTTAATTGTATTACCATGATTAAGACATAAATTTATCAACACTAAGGAGTCCTTTGAATACTTTGCAAGTTTTTCCCCGTTACACTGAAGTTAACAGTTGCAGATTCATTTAGCCCTAGTTTTTGTCATTATAATTTGTAGAAGTCTAGAATTTACTTTCAATACTAATCTCCTGAGTCTAGTAGCTTCTTGGACATTAGACTGGGTTGCCATCAGAATTTCCATTCCTTTCAACAGAGTGAAAGGCAACCTATAGAATGGGAGAGAATATTTGCATTTTGTGTATCTTGTTAGGAACTACTATCTAACATATATAAAGAACATTTATAACTCAACATCAAAAACCAACTTCAGCCGGGCGCTGGTGGCCCACGCCTCTACTCAGGAGGCTGAGATCTAAGGGTTGTGGTTCAAAGCCAGCCTGGGCAGCAAAGTCCAGAGACTCTTATCTCCAATTAACCCAGAAAATTGGAAGTGGAGCTGTGGCTCAAAGTGGTAGAGTGCTTGCCTTGAGCTGAAGAGTTCAGGGATAGCACCTAGGCCCAGAGTTCAAGACGCCGTACTGATCAAAAACCTCCACAAAAACAAAAAATACACAAAAACAACTTCACTTCCAGGTGCTGATATCTCATGCCTGTAATCCTAGCTACTCATGAGGCTGAGAGCAGAGGAATGTGATTTGAAGCCAGCCTATGCAGAAAAGTCTGTGAGGCTCTACTTCCAATTAACCAGGAAAAAAAGAAAAGAGAAAGAAATGGAGCCTGTGGATCGAGTTGGTAGAGTGTAAACTTGGAGTGAAAAAGCTAAGGGAGCACGTGAGGCACTACTAACCAGCACAAAAAATAAAAACAACAAGAAAATAACCTCCTCCAAACTCCCCAAAACTACAACAAAACAAACAACCACCACAACAAGTAAAGAAAAATAAAAGAATAGCAATGATTCTAGGTATTTGGTACATGCTGTGGCCTCTTTTGTATGATATGGCTGGGAGGGTTTGTTCCAAGTTTTTAGAAAGCTGAGTTTATTTTTTATTTTTGTGCTTCTGGGATTTGACTTGCTAGGCAAGCATTCTATCATGTGAGCCACACTTCCAGTCCTATAAGGATTTTTAATTTTTTTTTAAATTTTTTTTTGTTGGTCGTGGGGCTTGAACTCTGGGCCTGGGCATTGCCCCTCAGTTCTTCAGCTCAAGGATAGTGCTCTACCACTTGAGCTACAGCAACACTTCCAGTTTTCTGAGTGGTTTATTGGAGATAAGAGTCTCACAGACTTTGCTGCCCAGGCTGGCTTTGAACTGCGATCCTCAGTTCTTAGCCTCTTGAGTAGCTAGTATTACAGGTGTGAGCCACCAGCACCCAGCTAAGTATTTTTTAACATAAGAAAATTGTAGTCTTTGCCAGGTGCTCATGGCCCATGCCTGTAATCCTAACTACTCAGGAGGCTAAAATCTGAAGATCACAGTTCAAAGCCATCTCGGGCAGGAAAAAAAAAATCTGTGAGACTCTTTTCTTTTTCTTTCTTTCTTTCTTTCTTTTTTTTTCTTCTTCTTCTTTTTTTTTTTTTTGGTTAGTCGTGGGGCCTGAACTCTGGGCCTGGGCGCTGTCCCTCAGCTCTTCAGCTCAAGGCTAACACCCTACCACTCAGCACCACTTCTGGCTTTTTCTGCCTATGTGGTGCTAAGGAATTGAACCCAGGGCCTCATGCATGCAAGGCAAGCACTACCACTGAGCCACCTTCCCAGCCCCTCTGTGAGACTCTTATGTCCAATTAACCATCAGAAAACTGGAAGTGGAGCTATGGTTTAAAATGACGGAGTGTTAGCCTTGAGCAAAAGAACTCAGGGACAGCTCCCAGGCCCTGAGTTCAAGATCCATGACTGACAAGAAAAAAAAAAAAAAAGAAAATAAAATTGTCATTTTGTAAGTCAATATAGCTATGTAGTGATGCAGTAGATGTTTGTAAATCAAATATATTCTGTTTGTAAATCAGCGCAAAGTCCTGGGAAGTCAGATCATGACAGAAAAGAGAAACAAGTCCCCTACTGGAGAGTCTATGGCCATGAGTGAATTGAAGAGCACCAGCAAAGAAAATATGAACTTAGTAAGATAATATTCTTTGGACTCTTTCTCTGTGTGTGTATGTGTACATTTGTAAAAGAAGGAAATTTGTATATTGTCATTTATTTTACAGTTTTTCTGCATCATTCAACATGCATTCTTTCAATGTTTATTTATACTGACTATCTTTCTGTAGATTTTTTTTTTTTGGTGCCAGTCTTGGGCTTGAACTCAGGGCCTGGCTGCTATCACTTGAGCCACAACCCCACTTCTGGCTTTTTTGGTGGTTAATTTCAGACATGAGTCTCACAGACTTTCCTGCCCAGGTATACTATGAACGACAGTCCTCAGATCTCAGCCTCCTAAGTAGCTAAATTACAGGCATGAGCCACTGGCGCCTGGATTTTCTATAGATTTTTATTAACTCATTCACTAAAAAAGAAGAATATAGCTAGTTACATGATGATGACCAATACAATGTAGTAGCTACATAAACAAGTATTGCAGGGTGCAGTTAATTCTTACTGGGAGACTCCATGAGGTGGGTAACATTTTATCTGGGTCTCCTTGGCTCTGTATTGCCTGGATGGTAGTTGTCCAAGGTATCCTAGGTTTAGTTACTTCATTACATCAACAATAAATCAGTTAAGGTAAGTAAGGTATAACTATTCCAGGCTTGGTCAAATTCCTCCCATTGAAATTGGATGAGTAATTCCTCTGTTAGTAAAGTCTGTAACATTGACATTAGATCATGTAAGGCACTGTAAAATTTTCTTATTACAGTCATATTCTGGTTCTCCTGCTGTCATGACGCCAACAAGATTGAAATGGTCTGAGGGGAAGAAGGAGAGGAGAAAAGGTACTCATTTTACTTCGTCTTCTTTGTTCCTGAATGTAGTTCCTTTCTACATCTATTCAGTGAGTAGCATTTTTTTCTTTTACTTCCCAGTGTATACAGTTGTAGTCAGAAGGGATGTAGGTTGATGTGCTATACTGTGCAGTGCCCTTCGGTTGCTCCAGACACTGACCCTACAAACACTGATCTCTACCTTCTTAGACAGGACTTGTATTTCAGTTACCTTAATTATACTTCATAAATAAGTTCAAAACAAATATAAACTTTTTTTTTTATCTTGACAACTCTACGTTGGAAAGAAAGAAATGAATTTCTTCAGAAAAGTAGGGGTCCATGATAACATAAGACTTTGAGTAGGTTAGACAATGGCATTTTTACTCTCCCCCAGTTACTTCCTGTATCATGAGATGCTGTACTATTCTTTTTTTTTTTTTTTTTTTTTGTCGATTGTGGGGCCTGAACTCTGAGCCTGGGCGCTGTCTCTAAGCTCTTCAGCTGTAGACTAGTGCTTTACCTCTTGAGCCTCAGCCCCTCTTCCAGCTTTTTCTGCTTATGTGGTGCTGAGGAGTTGAACTGAGGGCCTCATGCATGCAAGGCAAGCGCTCTACCACTGAGCCACCTTCCCAGCCCCACTACACTATTCTTATTTTCTTCCTTCCTCTGATTCTCTTTCTTTTTCTCTTCCTCCCTCCTTTCATTCTCCTTCCTTCTTTTCTTCCTTCTCCTTCCTTCTTTCTCCTCCCTACCCTCCCTCCCTCTCCCTGTTTTTAGCTTTTTTAATTTTAAAAAAATTGCCCAGACTGGCCTCAAATTGGTATCTTCCTATTTGTAACTCATGAGTAGCTAGGATTATAGGCAAGCGCCACCACATCTAGCTACCTGTTGTGTTTTTACATTTTTTTTCTTCAGTTCTCTGCTTTTCTCTGCTCTTATATTTTCCTGCTTTTAGCAGCTTGGTCTGCTTCCATAGCTCAGTTCTGTTTTCTGTGTGACAACAGTTTCCAAACTGGCCTTTCCAGGTCTGAACTCTTCTAGACTCCAAGCCTGCAGTTTAGGTGGGTACCACACAGTTTTTTATTCAACAATGAATTGAATCCTAGATATTTTGGGCACTGATGTTAGTAAAATAACACACACTCCTTGAAGAAGATGATATAATTTTATTATCACCATTAACAGTATAATTGAAAAGGACTTGCATTTAGCATGGATTTCTTAGCTTTAGCAATATTGACATTTTGCTTTAATTTCTTTGTTGTGGGAGCTGTTCTGTATGCTGTTTAACAGCTTCTACCCAGTTCATGCCTCTGGAACCCTTCCCTCAGTATGACAGCCAAACTGTCCCTAGACAATGCCATATGTGTCCTGAGGGGGAGAAGGAAAAATCACCCCCAGATGAGAACAACTACTTATTACTGGGCATTCTTTTCAGCTGTCACAATCTTTCTCATTCTTCAGAGCCCAGCCTAAACTGCCTCTCTTCTCTGGAACCTTTTCTGGCTAACCCAGCCAGATAGAATTACTTTTTTTCCCTTTGAACTCTTACTGAAACTATTAAGGTATGGACATCTAGTATGATTTACTTTAGCAGTATTTTCTTTTCTCGGTATCTAATTTCTTTTCCGAAGACAGGAGTCAGATTTAAAAATATATTCTTCGGGGTTGGGACAGATGGAGCAGAGGAATAAAAGGAGTGACATTGCTTAAGATGCATGATTAGGATGCATTGATTAAAACTGCCATGTTGAATTGAAATCCCTTTGTAGAACTTGGATATAGCTCAGTAGAGCATTTGCCTACCATGTGCAAGGCCCTGGGTTTAATCCTACTACCACAATAAAGAAAAAGTAAATAGAATGTACTTGTGGCCTTCTGTCTTCTGTTCTTGTATGACAGTGCTGCACTCAGTATGGAGTAAGCATTTGCCAATGGAAGGTAATGCTGGTAAGAGCATGAACTCTTCCTTTACTTAGACTTGGGCCCATTTCCCTGTTTTGCTGCTTAGTAGCTTTATCTGGGGCTGTAGTTTCTCTGTCTGTAACATGGCAGGAATAGTGCCTCATGTGCAGGTGGTTATGAGGAAGAAGGAGATGTTATGCATAATTAACAAGAGCAACACCCATATAAAAGGTACACCTACTTGATGGCAGGTGTTATTGCCATCAATACATTTAATGAACTGGGATTGGATTGAGCAGACTCGATAGAGTCTCTACTTGGTAGAGAGTGAAATTCTTAAATATTTTGATCAATCTGCAGAAGATATTAAATATAGATTCTATAGCTTTTAGGTAAAATGCTTGCAAAAAGTATTTATAAATGTATCTAATGTTCTTGTTTCTCCTTCAACCTAGGATTCCTCTGAAGGATCTAGACCTCTCCTGTCATCCACCAGAATTTTCTCCTTAGTGGACCAGGTGTTATTTCTGCTCACTGCGAAGTTGGGACTTGCAGTTTGCTTGCTGCATTTTGATTTGTGAAAGCCAGTTTATGCCATACGTGACTGAATAACCTCTAACCCACTCACTGGCTATCAGTTATAAGCTGTGCCTTCTGAGAGAGTGCTGTGCTCTCTCTCTCTTAAGTATTATAAGGGAAAACCACTAACCAGAGAACAACCAACTTACGTTGTATAGTAAATCAGCAGTACCCGCTGGGCTCCAGTGTTCATTCAGTATGCTTTGTTAGGCCAGGTTTGTTTTTTCAACTAAACCAGTACCCAACTGTCAGTGATTATTTTTTCAGAAGTACTGTTGATTTTAGTGGATTAGTAATTTTAACTGATATTTCGGGCTTTTCTCTGTTTTAATAATGTTGAGGAGTAACTGGTTGTTATTTGTCACTTTTTTGTTTTAAAAGCCATTTCTTTTTGGATTGGTAATCCAAATGGACTATTAAACTGGATACTCTTAAACCCCTTTTCTTCTTAAACTTTGGGAAAGCTCTTGCTCTTATGAGGCGATATTCCTTAGTATCTTTTTGTGTTGAGAGAATTTATGGCTTTCTGGAAATTCTTTATTATTTCTTGTGTCTACAGTTATAGGGGAGTTGACCTATTGTATTGAAAAAAGGAGAATATTGTATTCTATTGAATTTTTGCTTTTCCCTCTCTCCTTCCTCTTTCTCCCTCCTCCATCTCTCACTGTCTTCTTTCCTCAGTTATGTGAAAGTAGTTGTGTGGTCGCTGAGCTTATTTCCTTCACTCAATATTCTCTAACCATGTGAAATACTTGTCTGCTAAGAAAGGAAAAGTTACTGACTGCTTCACAGAAATCTTTGTCTGTGGCAGGAAGCTCTGGAGTGTGCCTGGAGGAACTGGCTGGCTTATATTCCTTTGGATGGGATTCTATTGCACTTTTCCAGGCATCAGGTGCAACTAGAGCATCTCCTGAGAGAAGGTGGGGTTACGAGAAAGGCATGAGTAGCAATGTCTGGAGTCTGATAGGATTTGGAGGAGAGCATTCTCACTGGGAAGCAGTTGGAGCTTCTCAGTGCTCAGGAGTGGTTCCTGCCACAGATAGTAAGTAATTGGAGCTGGAGCTGGAGCACTTGGCGATTGGATTGGATATGTTCATCTGTATTTATGGTGAAGAAAGAAAAGACATGGCTTTGATCTGGTATGAAATTATATTCACGGTGCAGAGAGCAGCACGTGGCAGATGAAAATGTTGAAGTGTGTGCCTGGCTGTTAAGCTGCATAACTGTTTCTGCCTTGTGTGTAAAAGCTGAGTCAGGCCACTGTGGGGAGGCAGGTATCCAACAAAATACGGTTTGCTGATCTAATTTTAGGCAGTTGGAAATCTTCACTATCCTAAAACAATGACTTCAGTGCAGCAGGGTTTGATTTTGTTTCTGGCCATCAGCCCTCTCTTCTGCTGGACTTTTTTTTTTTTTTGTTAAGGAAAAAAAATAATTCTGTACCAGGTAACAGTGAGTTTAAACAGAAATCCCTGTTGGTGTCAATACATCAAAGTAGTATTCTCCCTCAACTCTTCCAAAGTAGTGTGTTTCCTTCCTTTATTCCTTACGTGTGTTCTATCTTGGAGTGGCACAGTGGTCTGTTGAGCATGGATTATCTTCAGGTTGAGAGAGCATGGCAGTGACTTGATACCCCCTTGTCATCTAGTTGGTTTTGTGTTTGAGAGAGTTAAGAGACAAAGGAGATGCCGTTTGGATGAATGGAATCAGCAGCGGTAGGTAGTGTTCTGCGGTGAGGGTGCAGGTGAGATGCCTTTAGATAGCTGGACCCCTTGGGCAGTTCACATGTGTATTTGGGTATGAGTGTTTGGTTTATTTATTGAATATGCTTTCTCTTGTTTTAAGGGCTTTATCTTAGGGAAGCTGTGATCCAGTTGGGAGCCAAGGTTGAGGAATAAGCTGCATAACCTTCTACTTGTAATAGTAAATACTCTAATCCTGTGGAATCTTCTAGGGAACTCAGAGAAAAACCGTTGCCACAGAAGGTTGCTGTCTCCCTTCTGACATGATGGCAGTTGTTATTTTTGAGCCAGTATTTAATTTTTTAACCTATATAAATATGTGTTAAAATTGTTTTGTTGTGTTTTCATGTTAGAAGAGTTTCTTTGGAAATGCCTCTTCTTGTGGCTTTTCAGGTTTCATTCCTTTTTAGAGTTGTCTTTGGTTTTGATGTGTGTCACTATGGGGCAATGCCAGGGCACGAGCATAAAAACGCAAACCACCTCCTTCATTCACATCTGCCCTGAGTGAGTGAGTGGAAGCCATAGATGCTGCGTTTTTAGCCTTTCACAGCAGTGGACTTTGCCCTGGGCCAGTGAATTTGGTTTAGAAACCCTGCTCAGCAGTGGCAGAGGATCAGAAGGTCCAAGTGCAGGAGTGCAGGACATATTAGAGGAGTGGGTATTGAATTATAACTGAACTCACAGTTGGCCCACCACAAAGGAAAGCTCTTTGCTCTGCATGTCTCCTATAGTTAGTCGGAAAGGACAGGGGACAATTGGGAGATGGGGTCATGTTTCACTGACTGGTGGTTGCTGGGTTTTCCAAGTGAGCTTTGTTGGTCAGGTTGACAGAGTAGAGCCATTCTTTCCTCTAGGGATTCAGATTCCCTCACAGGATCCTGTGTCAGCAAATGGTTCATAATACTGTATGCAGTAGGGAGACTGGTATTGGAGGCTGTGCCCTAGTACCTGGCCATGTGACCATGCTGAACTGGGAGGCCATCCTTGGGAGGGGCTTCCTTGCTTTGTACAGGGCTCTGCACAGAGGCTAATAGTTCCCACTCTTGAAATGAATTCCTGAGATGAGAAACTCATCCCTGGTCCACTCCCCCTGAGGTCTTGAGACTAAAGATAGAACCGAGATCTAACCTGGGTGCCAGCAGGACTGTCCCAGAGCTGAGGGAGAAATTTGGGTTTCTAAATTGCTCAAGCTTTTGAATCCAGTGGTGGTTTGCTTAGTGGCAGATTCACTAAAAGCTGGCTGTTGGAGACAACTAATGTTAAGATCCGTGTAAAGTTGATAAGAGGAAGGCTCAAGAGGAGGTGGAGTAAAAACAGCCTGAGTGCTAGGGTTACCATGGAAACCACAGTGTGGGAGGCCATAGCGTGTGCTGAAGAGCTGTTGAGCATGCCTCTGACATGTTTAGGGTCCAGTTGAACCTGTGGGGGAAGCATGCCCTTACCCTAGGAGCCTTTCTTTGTAGCAAGGACAGTGCAAATGCCTCTGAGCTCACTCAACCACCAAAATAAGGTTTCACCATTTTTTATTTTCTTTTTATTTTATAATCTATATAATATGTAATTGTAAAGAAACAATCATATGCATTGTCTTTTATACTTATGTAATATTTTGAAATTAAATTTCCTTTGTTTCATATCTGCAGGCTTTGGCTGGTCTCTTGGTTCACATTTTGACCGATGGGTTGTTTTGAAGAAAGAATGCTTCTGGTTCTGAGGAATGTGAGGCCTCTGAGGAAGTCATTCCTATATGACATATTTTGCACTTGGGTGGGAGAGTTCAGGAGGAGAGGGCTTTGGCTGATAAATGAGTTTGACCCGGGCAAGGCAGTACGTACCTGTAATCCCAGCACTGAAGAAGCTGAAGCAAGGGGATCTTAGTTTGAGGCCATCCTGTCTCCAAACAAAGAAGAGAAAATAAGAAAGCCTGGAGCCACTGGACTCCTAAGTTGACTTTGCCTCCTGACGTGGGCCAACCTACTTGCTCATGTCTACATTAGTCCAGAAATGTAGCTTGAGGACAGGAATGGTGAGGACGAACAAACCCCAAGCCAGTGGTTTCAGCATGGAGGACATTGTCTTTTCAAGGCCTGGCCTGATTCCCCCAAATAAAGGTAGGGACAAAAGTTGAGGTTGTGCAATGGATAAGTCTTTTTTCTTTTTCTTTTCTCTTGAGATAAGGTTTTTTTGTAGCTCAGGCTGGCCTGCAACTCCCTGTATAACCTAGGCTGCCTCAAACTCATGATTTTCCTGCCTCCACCTTCACAGCCTTCACAGTTGTACATTCCTATACTTGGCTTCTTTCCAGAGAGTTGTTGTTTTCAGTGCCTCAGTTGAATTTTTAATTTAGTGGAATCATTATCTGTGGGCAATAGAAAAAGGAAGTAGAATGTCTAAAAATCAGCCGGGCGCTGGTGGCTCACGCCTGTATAATCCTAGCTACTCAGGAGGCTGAGATCTGAGGATCGCGGTTCAAAGCCAGCCCGGGCAGGAACCACCAGAAAACCGGAAGTGGCGCTGTAGCTCAAGTGGTAGAGTGCTCGCCTTGAGCTGAAGAGCTGAGGGACAGCGCCCAGGCCCAGAGTTCAAGCCCCACGACCGACAAAAAAAAAAAAAAAAAAAAAAAAAAAAATGTCTAAAAATCATAAGCCTGAGAGGGAAAAATTCCAAACAAATGGGGTCAGGGGGCTAGGAAAGAGCTGTTCCATGTAACAGAGTATCCATCATGGGGATGGTATGCCGGCCATCCCAGGGGTGGGAATGTCAGTTGTCCACATACACAACATCTGGACCCTTTGACTCATGTCCATGGCAATTGCAAAGTGAAGGTTGACCTGAGATGGTTGCGCTTACATATTTTTACGATCCATGTCCATTGGCAGTGGCTCAGAGGGCAAATACACAGTCAGGTATTACTTAATGCTAAGATGCATTCTGAGAAACACATCACTAGACAATCTTGCTGTTGTGTGAACATCATAGAATGAACTTACACCAACTAAGTGTGGCTTGTTGATGCAGTGAAAAAAGATGGTAGTCATGAGATGTATATGTGAGAGCTGTGGAGGGTATAATGGCTACTGCTCTACAATAAACTTGTAAGTAGAAGTATACTTGCAGACAATGAAAAGGTATAGTATAGCAGCAGATGCATTAGTCAGTAGCAGTTGATCATCAAGTATTAGGTACTAAACATAATGGTGGCTGTTCCACTTTCGTATCACTGGCATCAGGCCACCACCACAAACATGCATGAGAAATGCATTGATTAATAAGACACATCTGGGATCCTTGACTCATGGTCAAGTTGTACAGGTAAAGTTGCACCTGAGATTGCTGCAGGTTAGATGTCACTAGGAAACAGTGTTCATCTCTGTACAATGCTTTTTCTGTGTTCTGTTATAACCTTATGGAACCAGCATCTATGCAGTGTCTTGTTCATTGAACCATCATGTGGCATGTAGCAAGCTGTAGATATATCATAAGTATGATATCTACTTTTAAAGAATGAACCCAAATGTAAGCATCTTAAATATAAGTGTTAAAAAAAATTAATCCACACAGGAAACTTCCTCCCTACCAGGCTTCATCATTTGAGAACCAAGAGAAGAAATCAATACACCAACCAGGAGAATGGAGGCGGTTATGCTCTGGTGGGGCTTCAGTGGTTCATTTCTATGGATGTTTGTGTGTTAAGGAAGGTCTTCGTATGAGGGAAGGAAAGATTCTGTCGCTGGGACCCCGAAAATGCCTCTGTGGAAACACCGTCTTCTAGACAGTGGTGATGCTCAGAACAGTCCAACTTCAACCCTCCACTGGGCTGGGCTGTGTCAACAAGTGAGTGAGCAGCTACTTGCAGCTACTTGTGAGGACAAGTCGGTGGGAAAGCAGATGCTGCACTCCTACCAAGAAAGTTCATTCATGTTTTGTTTGCCTTCAGCTCAGTCTTAAACACTGTTGAGGGATTTTTTATGGTTCATTCTCCACATGTCACACTTCTTAGTCTCAGAAACTCCTGGAAGAGGCCAAGGTCTCATTCAGTCAGGTTGCATTGTTCCTCTTTCTTGAAGGGCTGAGCACAGTAGTTCAGTCCCAGTTGACATGCACAGATGATGGTGAATTGGGTGATGGTACTGGCTGTAGGAACTTGCACCAAGAGAATGTGCATCTTAAGATTTGGCTCCTTTATCTGCCTCCCCATAACTGTGTAGTTACTCCTGTAACTTGTGTGCTTGTTAGGGAACTAGATGATTAGGACCTCCCTACTCTGTCCATGCTATTGTGAAGTTTTAATAAAATCACGTATTGATAAGAGCTTTGAGATACTATAAATCTAGATCATGTAGATGTAGTCAATAAAGAAGATGCTCAAAACCAGTAGCTTTTTTTTTCTCTTTTGGTCAGTTGTGTGGCTTGAACTCAGGGCCTGGGCACTGTCCCTGAGCATTTCAGCTCAAGGCAAGCGCTCTACCACTTGAGCCACAGTGCTACTTACAGTTTTCTGGTGGTTAATTGGAGATAACAGTCTCAGACTTGCCTGCCCTGGCTGGCTATGAACTGCATTCCTCAGATTTCAGTCTCCTGAGTAGCCAGGATTACAGGCGTGAGTTGTTAATATCACAGCATTTACAGTGAATCTAGCACAAATGAACTTTGGCTATAAAAATTGACAATGTAAAAATAAGATGAGGGCCTGGGAATATGGCTTAATGTAGCCTAGCATGCCTAGCATGAAGCCCTGGGCTCAATTCCTTACTACCATACTAAAAAAAAGCCAGAATTGGTGCTGTGGCTCAAGTGATAGAGCCCTGGCTCTGAGCACAGAGCCCAGGCCCTGAGTTCAAACCCCAGGACTGACAATAAAAAAAGAAAAAGAAAAATAAGACTTGCATATTATATTGAATTTATAGATACTTTAGGACCTGGATAAAGTGGTCATGTTAAAAGTGTTGAGTGGGAAATAGGAATGTGGTGGGCATACACGCCAGCAGTGCTGCGGGTTTAATGCTGTGAGGCATTGGTATGGATTGCCCCAGTCATGGTAGCATGTGGAGGAAGGAGATGGTGAGCCTTCAGCTACATACATCTCCATGTGGGACAGAGAGCAGAGAAGGGGAAGGGGAGGATTCTCTGTCCCAAAAGCTGGGAGCGGTGGGGCTAGCTGTAGGGGTAGGAAGGTGAAGAACATCAGTTCTCAAACTCACAGGGATGGATCAGAGTCTTGCTGAAACCTTGTCAGGCCACACCCCTGAGGTTCAAGTCCAGTAGGTCTGAAGCCCAAGAAGATGCATTTCTAACTAGTTCCCAGTGGATGATGGAATTGTTGATCTAGGGATCTCACTGCAGCAGTAGCAGTGATGAACAGTTTGTGGCCCGTGGTGGGGGCAGAAGGGGCTCACTGAGGGAAGGGGTGGAGCTAGTGTGTGAACCGAGGGACACTGGACGGAAAGGTCAACCCCAGGACTACAAAAAGCAAAAACCCCAGGTGAAGTTGTGAGTTGTTCCTAGTGCTTGTGTGCAGTTGACACAGAGAGTTGCCAGCAGGGTTGTAGCTGGAGCTGGTAGTCCACAGCTAGGGAGGTTGATTAGCTGAGACTTAGTGCTAAAGGGAGAGAAGGAGGAAATAAATGCAGACTCTCTGACAGTACCCAGGAGCTGTCTCGTCTAGTTTTCCTACCATTTTGACCAGCTGCGAGGGGAAGACTTCCAATTGCCTGAGTGAACAACCACTGTGCCTCAGGCATTTCATATGCCCTGCCACATTCAGTCCTCATAATGGCATGACACAAGTGTCCCTGATCCATTTTAAGGATGAGGGAGCTGCCTTGAGAAGTGAAGGGACTTGCTCATTATCGAGTGGAACTAGGATGCAGTTAGCCTTAGGGGGGACTTGTCTAGTTTAATCTCTGCTGCTTCCCCACCTCCAGTATTATCATTAAAACGTGTAGTCAGTATAAGTCTTTGGGATCCAGTGTGTATTTTACACCTATGGCACATCTCAATTCGAGCATGTCACATTTCATTTCGTGCGCTCAATAGCCACCTGTCCATGTCCTATGCACAGGAATGAGAACCGGCAACCAAATGTGGGCCTGTAATCACCATTTCTGCCACTAGATGATGCAAGTGACTTTTGCTAACAGGCCTGATCTTAAGAGTGGGCGAGGACTTAACCTGTCCTGCCTTTATTTGTTTAAATTAGCCAGAAATGAGTTTGAACGATTGATAGAGTACATTGTATGTGTATATGGAGATTTCACAATGAAATTCCCTTTGTGCAACTAAAATATATTAATCAAGAATCTAAAAAAAGGATTCCATCTCAATAAAAGCTGTTGATCAGTGGTGGGGTGGGAGTCTGGGAAAGCGAAGGCAATAGAGAAAATTATTCTGATTAAAGTACAGTATATGCAAGTCTGAAATGTTTCGGTAAAGTCCTTTTGTACAATTACTGCACGTTACAAAAGTAGCAGAAAAATAAAAGTAGGCTTTTGTTGGGCTAAGTGTACTAGTGGGCGGAGGGAAGGCCAATGGAGAGAGCAAATGAAGATGAAAATGGTAGTCGTTTGTTTGCAGGTATGAACACAGAACAATGAAATCTGTTGAAATTGCTTTAAGGAGAAAGGGGATAAACGTTAGTGATGGGGGGGGTGGCGGTGAGTTTGATCAGGATACATTGTATGCATGTACAACTAATGGATGCTAATAAAAAATTCCAAATCATTAAAAACTGATACTAGAGAGCTGGGAAGGTGGCTCAGTGGTAGAGCACTTGCCTTGCATGCATGAGGCCCTGGGTTTGATTCCTCAGCACCACATAAGCAAAAAGAAAAAAGCCAGAAGTGGCGCTGTGGCTCAAGTGGTAGAGCGCTAGCCTTGAGCTGAAGAACTGAGGGACAGCGCCCAGGCCCAGAGTTCAGGTCCCATGACCGGACCCAAAAAAAAGAAACAACAAAAAAACTGATACTAGAAATAAATGCACAAAGCTATGTCTTGTGTGGCTGAGGCAAGATAATCGAATTAACACTCATGTAGAATATAGATTGTTAAAAGACAAATAATAATGTAAATAATGTAAATTAGCTGGGCATGTAGTACATACCTTTAATCCCAGTGTGCTTTCTTCCTTTCTCTCTGTGAGTGTATTACTGATTTCATTTTTCATCTTATTTTAGATATGAGTTCTTATTGTAAGTTAATTATAGGACAAGAAGTTTATAATGTAATCAGGTGGGTCTATGAATAAATTTGAACATGAATTAAAACCTTTCAGAGGTGGTTATCATGACTGTTGCCAGAGACAGATACAATGACTCTGGGAACTTAGTGTATTAGAATGTCCCTTCTGGAAGAGGGCAAGAACATCTTTGTCCCAAAGACAGATGCCCCTTGAGTGGCAGTTCAGTGATGGATAGGATGGTGCATGTTATATACACAGCTGAGAGGGACTGTATTACTACTACAAGTCTTATTTCTTTTTTCTTTTTGTCAGTTGTGGGGCTTGAACTCTGGGCCTGGGCACTGTCTCTCAGCTCTTCAGCTCAAGGTGAGTGCTTTACCACTTGAGGGACAGCGCCATTTCCAGTTTTCTGGTGGTTAATTGGAGATAAGAGTCCCACAGACTTTTTTGCCCGCACTGGCTTTGAACCGAGATCCTCAGATCTCAGCCTCCTTGTTAGCTAGGATTACAGGTGTGAGTCACCAGCACCTGGCCTACATGTCTGATTTTGAAGCTAGTAAACACAAATATCTGATTTATGTTTTGGCTTGGATTACATCTTTTTTTTTTGTGGCATTAGGGATTGAATTTATGGCTTCGCACTTGGTAGACAGGTGTTCTGTCACTCAATATTTCCAATATTGTATTTTGCTTAATGCCTTGGCTGGCCTGGATTATGATTCTCCTACTTGTGTTGTGTGTGTGTGTGTGTGTGTGTGTGTGTGTGTGTGTGTGTGTGTGTGTGTGTGTGTGTTTGTCACTGGTGATGGCTGGTGTGCACCACTGTATCCAGCCATTGTTCTTCCTCTGTAGCTAAGGAGGCCAGGAATGTATCACTATGCGCATTCAATCATTGATAGCTCAAGAATTTCTATGTCTAGGATGGCCTTGAGTCAAGGCCTCCTGATCTCTGCCTTGTAAGTAGGTAGGATTATGATGTTCTGTTGAAATTATAAAATTTCAGATGGATTAGCTAAAGTGTATTATTAAAATGAATCTCAACGATTTCTTCTTACTTTCTTATTGTGGTTATTGGGAAAACTTTAAATCATCTGTGAGTTTTGTTTTGTTTTTTTGGTCAATCATGGGGCTTGAACTCAGGGCCTGGGTGCTATCCCTTAGCTTTCCTTTCTTTCTTTTTTTTTTCCTTGACAGCTTTGCTGTTCAAGGCTAGAACTCTAACACTTTGAGCCACAGCTCCACTTCTGGTTTCCTGATGGTTGATTGGAGGTAAGAGTCTCATAGACTTTCCTGTTCAGACTGGCTTTGAACTACAGTCCTCACCAGGACCTGTGAATTTTTAAATGGGTAATATGTACATATGATATCAAATTCAAAAGGCATAAAAGATGCCTTCTGATAAGCTATGGATGCCAGGGCTCATGCCAATAATCCTAGCTACTAAGGAGGCTGAGAGGTGAGGACTGAGATTTGAAGCTAGACCAAGCAGAAAAGTTTGTGACTCTTCTCTCCAATAAATTACTAAAAAACCAGAAGTGGAGCTGTGACAGGTGGAAGAACTCTAGCAAAAAGCTCTCAGAAACAGGATCCAGACCCTGAGTTTAAGCCCTAGGACTAGTGCACACACACAAAATATTGTGTCCTACAGAATGGGATAAAATATTTGCAAATTGTTGGGCACTGATGGCTCACACTATAATTCTAGCTATTCAGGAGGCTGAGATTTGAGGAACATGATTCAAAGCCAATCTGGACAGAAAAGACTCCATGAGACTCTTATCTCCAATTAACCACTCAAAAACCAGAAGTGGCACTGTGGCTCAAGCCCTAGAGTGCTGTCCTTGAGCACAAAGAAGCTTAAGGACAGTGCCTAGGCCCTGAGTTCAAGCCCCACAACTGACAAAAAAATTGCAAACTGTGTATCTGATAAGAGTATCTTGAATATTTGAAGAACTCTCAGTTCTACAATTAAACATACAAACATCCAATAACTTAATTAAGAATTGGAAGAGGAGCTAGGTGACCATGGCTCATGCCTATAATCCTAGCTGCTCAGGAGGCTGAGATCTGAGGATTGCAGTTCAAAGCCAGCTCTGCCAGGAAAGCGCTGAGACTCTTATCTCCGGTTAACTGCTCAAAAAAAAAAAAAAAAAAAAAAGCTGCAAGTGAAGCTGTGGCTCAAGTGGTACAGCACTAACCTTGAGTAACAAAGCTCAGTGACAGCATCTAGGCCCTGAGTTCAATACTTGGGACCAAAGGGAAGAGGGTCTGAAAAGACATTAAACAGGAGATACCATTGGCCAATAAGCACATGAAAAGGTATTCTGTTTACTTCTTGAGGCTGAGGATGACATGACGTTCTCCACGTTCAAGCCCAGCTCGACTCTCCCCCAAGAATGTAGTGCTTTGACTCCCACCAGCTGAATTCTCGTTGGAGCCCATGTTTTACAGTGTCTTTGTGCATTGCATTGCAGACCCCTCTCTCCCCAGTATATCAGTAAAGAAAGGAAGCCACGTGTTGGATGAAAGTATGTCACATTCCAGGTAAGCCTTGCGTTGTCCACTTAGTTTGTTGAGAACACACAGTTGGAAACATGAGGCAGGATGGTCACAAGGGGCCTTGGTAGCAACATGAAGAAACTGGCTTTTATTGTTCAGACCGCAGGGCCACTGAAGATGCTGGAGGAGTAGAGGATATGGGCTCCAGGCAGTCCTTTGTCTATCTCGTGTGGGAGATCCTGGAGGTTAGGCAGCCAGATGGACTGCTACAGGTCCTAGTTTAGATTCTGAGGACTTGAGTGGAGATCAAGGTTCTATGTTGGGGATACAGCAACCAGTCATTGTTTGTGCCAGTGAGACAAAGAAGCCTCTCGCTCTTCCCTGAAGAAGCAGTGTATCTGCACAAGAGAGCCCAGAGGCACTGGTGGGGACTGAGTGTTCCACAGACACAGCCCTGGATTACACAGAGTTTTGCAAACAGTCCCTCCAGAGGCAGTCACCTGGAAGAGGTGAGATAGCCTGGCTGGCTGCCTAGGGCCAGGACAGAGTCCTGATCCCTGTGACTGAGGCCCTGTGGCCAATGAGAACAAAGCCTGGCAAAGGCCAGTGGAAAGTTGCTTATTACACAGTGAATATCTCTCCAACACTCTTTCATTTAGGGCTTGAACTGGAGCCAGGGAAGGCGCTGGGGGGTTACACTGGTGCTAAGAAGCCAAGATGCAATGAGCTATCACCCACCAGGAGTGCACTGTCCTGGGACCTGCTGAATGGCTGTTGACCCAACTCAAGCGTCATACTTTGTCCCCATCCCCCAAGAGGCTTGTGATTTGGCTATGAGAATAGAGGGGAGGCTTGTGATTGGCTGTGTGGATGGAGAGAAGGCTTGCAATTGGCTGGGAGGATGGAGAGGAGGATAGCAAGGTGAGTCAGCTAGCTGTCCTCCTGGGAAGCAGCTGTGGGGAGGCCACATGGCTAGGGAAATGCCAAGTAAGAGCCTTGAAGATGGATACCATTGAGCATGCTGATTACCCACTGAGCCTGGAGTTTAGTTGTATTGCATTTGGACTATCAAGTGGACAGGGTGGGTGGACAGGTTTGAAGCAGCAAAACTCTTCAAGTCTTCTATCACCAGGACAGAAAGGAGTGTCTCTTCTCCAGTTTTCTTCTCTGGCCATTTTGAGCCTGTGTTCTAGTACTCGTCCCCTCTCCCCCCAAGGTGTTGGAGAAAAGAAAAAAAAAAACAAACAAGGCCTGGGAACATGCTAAGACAAGGCTTTATCACTGACTGAGCTTATTCCCCTAGTCCTTGCTTTTTTTTTTTGGTTGTGTGGGGCTTGAATTCTGGGCCTGGGCACTGTCCCTCAGCTCTTCAGCTCAAAGCGAGCACTCTACCACTTGAGCTACAGCACCACTTCCAGTTTTCTGGTGGTTTATTGGAGATAAGAGTCTCATGGTTTTTCCTGCCTGGGGTGGCTTTGAACCGTGATCCTCAGATCTCAGCCTCCTGAGTAGCTTGGATTACAGGTGTGAGCCACCAGAGCCCAGCTTAGTCCTTGCTTTCTGTTACTGAGTATCAGTATGCTAGGGCCACAAACTTACCATATCATCCTTTTCTTTCAGCCTCCTAAATGCTGGGATTGCAAGCATGTATCACCATGCCTGCACCAACAACTTTTTTTTTTTTTTTTTGGCCAGTCCTGGGGCTTGAACTCAGGGCCTGGGCACAGTCCCTGAGCTTTTGCTCAAGGGTAACACTCTACCACTTGAGCCACAGCACCACTTCTAGCTTCTTCTGTGATACTGAGGAATCAAACCCAGGGCTTCATGCATGATAGGCAAACACTCTACCACTAAGCCACATTCCCAGCCCCAGGATCTATTTTCAAAGACTTTTCACATCTCAGCTTAAAGAGACCCTATGAAATAAATCCTGGTATATCTCCTATTTATGTCTATAGTGAAGCAAAGGCCCAGAGGTCCTAAAGGCAGGTGGCACATCTCTGAGCTCAAAGAGTTGGCATCTGCAGAAGCCTTTGTGTGAGCACTAGAGACTGCAGAGACTCTCCTTACTGAGTCTGACAGGAAGCAATTGCAATCCTGACCCTGTGACAGTACATTAGGGTGACAGAAGGATTTTAGCTGAATTCACATTAGAGAATTTGGGAAGCAGAAAATGACATCTGACAGCTGAAACAGGGGTATCTGAGCCTTATTTTCTGCTCTCCTATAGGTGTGACCCTGGCTTGTCATGTTCTGTGACCCCAGCTGTCTGGCTCTGTGAAGATGTCCCTAGCTAGATGTGATGGTGGGCTGCACATGCACGCACACACAGAACCTGAGCTTCAAGTGCAGGAAAGAAATGGTACAGCACAGGGCTTTGCAAAAGAAGCCAGGTTGGGAGAGGTGAGCTAGCTAGTTCCCCTTCAGGCTGCCCACTTGTAAATGTTCATCATTATTGCAGATAAAATCATTGTTTTGCTCAAATGTTGGCTGAGAATCAGGATCTCCACAGCTTGCTTGCTTTTCAGTGTTTTTCTTACTTTTTTAACTGTGCAGAAAACTGCAGGAGTCACATGTGCAGCTTAATGAGTTATCATAAAGTCCAGCACTCAGATAAAGGATGGAGCTCAAAGGCCTCCCTGGCCCTCTCCCAGCAAAACCCTTTTCCTGTCAGACAGGAGTTCCTGCCTGACTTTTTTTTTTTTTTTTAACTAATAGCACTTTTTTTTTATTGTGAAAATACTGCACAGAGGGGTTACAATTAGATGGGCAAGATAATGAGTACATTTCTTATCAAGCATTGTAGCCTCCTCCTTTGTTTCCCCTTCCCATCCCTTCCCATTCTCCCCCCCTCCTGTCTGATTTCTATGGGAATCACTCTCATAATTTTATCACCCAAAAAGCTTTCTTACCCAGTTAACAGTTTTTCAAAAGAACTTTTTTTTTTGCCCAGTCCTAGGGCTTGAACACACAGCCTGGGCACTGTTCCTGAGCTTCTTTTGCTCAAGGCTAGCACTCTACTCCCTGAGCCACAGCACCACTTCTGGCTTTTTCTGTGTATGTGGTACGGAGGAATTGAATCCAGGGCTTCATGCATGCTAGGCAAACACTCTACCACTAAGCCATATTCCCAGTCCCAAAAGAAACTTTAAAGCTGGTGGCTCACGCCTATAATCTTACCTATTCAGGAGGCTGAGATCTGAGGATCAGGGTTTAAAACCAGTCCAGGTAGGAAAGTTCGTGAGACTATTTTTTTTTTTTTTTTTTTATTGGTCCGGTCATGGGGCCTGAACTCTGGGCCTGGGCACTGTCCCTCAGCTCTTCAGCTCAAGGCTAGTGCTCTACCACTTGAGCCACAGCACCACTTCCGGCTTTTTTGTTTTTGCTTATGTGGTGCTGAGGAATTGAACCCAGGGCTTCATGCATGCAAGGCAAGCGCTCTACCACTGAGCCATCTTCCCAGCCCAAGTTCGTGAGACTATTATCTCTAATTAACAGCAAAGGGCCAGAAGTGGAGCTGTGGCTCAAGTGCTGGAGCACTAGTCTTGAACAAAAAAAGCTCAAGGAGAATACTTAGGTCCTGAGTTCAAGCCCCAGTACTGACATAAAAGAAGAAGAAGAAGAAAAAAAAACACTAATTGCGAAAAAAGAAAAACCCCATAAAATAACCACCTTTGATATTTTAAGTGCACAGCTAAAAATGTTAAGTATATTTACACAGCAGGCATCTGATGTCTGGAACTTTTTCATCTTCTAAATCTGGAGCTCTACACCCATGAAGTAACCTCTCACTGCCTACTTCCCTTTTCACAGACTCTGTCAGCTAGCACTCTGCATTCCAGAAATGTGATTATTATTGTTTCTTCTTCTTCTTCTTCTTCTTCTTCTTCTTCTTCTTCTTCTTCTTCTTCTTCTTCTTCTTCTTCTTCTTCTTCTTCTTCTTCTTCTTCTTCTTCTTCTTCTTCTTCTTCTTCTTCTTCTTCTTCTTCTTCTTCTTCTTCTTCTTCTTCTTCTTCTTCTTCTTCTTCTTCTTCTTCTTCTTCTTCTTCTTCTTCTTCTTCTTCTTCTTCTTCTTTCTTCTTCTTCTTCCTCTTCCTCTTCCTCTTCCTCTTCCTCTTCCTTTTTGTGGTGCTGGTTCTAGGGCTCGAACTCAGGGCTTGGGTGCTGTCCCTGAGCTTCTTTGTCTCAAGAATAGTGCTCTACCACTTGAGTCACACCTCTACTTCTGAATTTTTGGTAGTTAATTGTAGATAAGAGTTTCAACAACTTTTCTGCCTGATCTGGCTTCAAACCTCAATCCTCAGATCACAGCCTCCTGAGTAGCTAGGTGTGAGACATTGGCAACTAAATTATTTTGCAGTCCTGGGGCTTGAACTCAGGACCTGGGCACTGTTCCTGAGCTTTTTCCACTCAAAGCTAGCACTCTACCACTTAGAGCCACTGGTGGTTAATTGGAGATAAGAGTCTCATGGTCTTCCCTGCTCAGGCTGGCTTTGAATCACAATCTGCAGATCTCAACCTCCTGAGTAGCTAGGTGTGAACCACCAGCGCCTATCTTAATTTTTTTCCCTAGTACTTTGGCTTACATACTTGCTTGGTGTTTTCCTCTCATAGCCAGCACTCTATCACTTGAGCCACACTTCCATTTATAGCTTTTTGCTTTTTCTAGTTTTTTTTTTTTGCTAGAAATAAAAGTTAATTAGATTAACTATAAATTAACTGCATTGGGAGTTAATTGATTAATTGGTTTGTTAATTGGAGGTGAGAGTCTCAGAATTGTCTAAATGTGATTATTGAATACCTTAATTTAATAGAATAATATTCTATTTATCTGTAGCATATTATTCTCAAGGTTTATCCATATCACTGCTATTCTATTTATGAAGCTAAGTAATATTCCACTATATACTTGCCCAATACTCATGGATTGCTTCTAGTTGTTTTGAATAATACAACCATGTACATGGTCTACAGAAGACCTTGTCTTAGAAAATAAATGAATAAATCACAAGCACTAAGTGGCACTGGTTGTTATGGGCCTCTTTCCACCAGATGACTATGCACTTACCCACTGTGTGTGTGTGTGGGGGGGGGGTCCTGGGGCTTGAACTCAGGGACTGGTCTCTGTCTCTGAGCTTTGTCGCTCAAAGCTAGAGCTCTACCATTTAAGCCACAGCTCCTTTTCTGGATTTTCGGTAGTTTGTTGGAGATATAAGCCTCACACACTTTCTTGCCTGAGATGACTGTGAACCAAAATCCTCAGATCTCAGTCTCCTGAATAGCAAGTATTACAAGCATGAGCATTGGTGTCTGGCTCGCCCACTTTTTTTTTTTTTTGACTCTTGTGAGGCTTGAACTCAGGGCCTAGGTGTTGTCCCTGAGCTCTTTTGCTCAATGTTAGTGCTCTACCAATGAGCCACAGTACCACTTCTGGTTTTTGAGTGGTTAATTGGAGCTAAGAATCTTATAGGGACTTTTCTGTCCAGGCTGGCTTTGAACTGTGATTCTCAGATCTTGGTCTCCTGAGTAGCTAGGATTATAGGCATAAGCCACCAGCACCTGGCCGTGGCTCACCCCCTTTTTAGTGAAGGAATTTGAAGCCAAATTTAATCCAAAAAGTCTCCCTCTATCCCTTTTCTTCCCATTTCAATCCATGTTGGAGAGTCCAGGGCATTCAGTTTAGATTTTACTGGTGGTACGGCAACATGGTCTTTTGCTATATTTTCAGTACATTGCCAGTTGGATCTGATTCAGGTTTTGATTTTTAGGTATGTTAGTTTGTGTACACACATGTACACACAAGGGGGTGATGGTAACAGTTGCTGATACTCTATACGTACATATGCTAATTAATTAGTAGGTTCAAAGTGGTGATGTTTTAATTTGATCATTCTCTTTTCATTAATTAGCTGCAGCAACTTCCTTAATAGTGAGCCAATGGAGAGAAGCCATAGTACAATCAACCAATGGAGAAAAGCCATAGTACAATCAATGTGACCCAGTTTTTATGTTTCATTGATTCATTTATTTTTTGAGACAGGGTCCTACTTTGTAGCCCCGGCTGATTTCAAATTGTCTGTCTGTCTGTCCTCTCTGTCTGTACAACAGATTGAATTCAGGGGCTTACACATGCTCTACCACTTGAGCTATGCCCCCCTCCATTTGCCTCAAACCTCTTGCTTCAATCTCCTGAATACTAGGATTATAAGTGTGTGTCACCATGCCTGCATATTTGTCTCGAGTATGATATATTTCTTAAAGAAGCATCCATTTTTTACAAAAATAAAAATGAAATTCTGAATAATGATGATTGTATTCACCTGGGCCTGGGCACTGTCCCTTGGCTCATTAGCTCAAGGTGAGCACTCTATCACTTGAGCCAAAGCACGACTTCCAGTTTTCAGGTAGTTAATTGGAAATAAGAGTCTCACAAACTTTCCTGCCCAGGCTAGCTTTGAACCTTGTTCCTCAGATCTCAGCCTCCTGAGTAGCTAGGATTATAGGCGTGAGCCACCAGTGCCCTACTCATTTACTCTTTCTAAATACTACTAAAAGGACAGAAAGTTTCTTTGAAGGCAAAGGACCTGTTAACAGGGCATATAGAAGACAGCTGGCTACACAATTTGGAGAAGTTGCAAAGAACTCAGCTTTCTTTAAGAGCTTCTTGAGAAGGATATATAGGAAGCCAATGGTTTGAGAAACTCAGCATGGGGGAGTGTCCATTCCCTCTTATAACAGGCTTGGCAGGGTGGCTGGATGTAGAACTCTGAGCTGGATTAGAAGTGGGCTTTAAGGTAAGACAGTCCTGATGTGAACCAACCCTCTCTCTCCCTCCCTACCTCCCTCTTTCCTAAAGGTGGTTCTGAGTCAAAGCATCTCTGAGCCTCCCCGTCCTTATTTTAGAATGGGAATGAGGTGGTACATATATAGAAGGAACTGGAGCCGGGCGCCGATGGCTCACGCCTGTAATCCTAGTTACTCAGGTGGCTGAGATCTGAAGATTGCAGTTCAAAGCCAGCCTGGGCAGACTCTTATCTCCAATAAACTACTCAGAAAACCAGAAGTGGCACTCTGGCTCAAGTGGTAGAGTGCTAGCCTTGAGCTGAAGAGTTCAGGGACAGTGCCCAGGCCTAGAGTTCAAGCCCCATGACTGACAAAAAAAAAAAAAAGAAAAGAAAAGAAAAGAAAAAAAAAGAAAAAAGAAGGAACTGTGAGATTGAGATTGAGGCTGTTATTTGAGATGTAGGCTGCAGTCAGGGTTCCCAGAGGACCCTGGGCAAGTGTGAGGATGTTAGTTCTAGCGTTGGTATCTCTTCCCTCTCCATTCCCTGCTGGTCCAGCTTCATCTGGACTTCTCTGGGGCCCATGGTTACCTGGGGTACCAAGTTGACTCCCCTCAGCCCTCTGTCAAAGACCTCCCTCTTAGTTAGGGGACTCTCAGGTTGTCTCTCTGCAGCTTCCAGATCTGCTCCTGAGGTCCGTTCATTCTGGGCAGAGCCTTGATTTCAGGAAAGCAGCCCATGGTTGGGGAGGGGTTTCCAGGCCCCATAAAGTGTGGCTGAGAAAATGCGGAAACTTGCTCCCTCCCCCCTCCCCCCCTCCAGTCCTGGGGACTGAACTCAGGGCCTGGGACTGTCCCTGAGCTTCTTTTGCTCAAGGCTAGCACTCTACCACTTGAGTCACTGCGCCACTTCTAGCATTTTCTATTATGTGGTACCGAGGAACTGAACCCAGGGCTTCATGCATGCTAGGAAAGCACTCTACCACTAGGCCACATACCCAGCTCCTCCCTTTTCTCAAAAAAGGTATAGTCTTGTGCTGCTTCATGATAGGATATGGTTAGAGACATGCACCTTGAATTGATTTTGTTGTGTAAAATACTAGAGTGTACACACAAAGATGGTTACAACTTTATTACATGCCATGAACTTGGGCACTGTGGCCATATGCAGAATTGTTCATTGACTGGTCTGTCATGATGCCGGGCATGTGCTGGATCTTTGTGAGGGAAAGGTAGATTCCATCTCAAACACAATTCAGTAGAGTGCTGGCATGAGCTGGTTGTGAAGCAGAGCTCCATGGAGAGCTGCAGGGGAGGAATTAGTGATAGGCTGGGAAAGGGAAGTGGCAGCAGGTCCTTATCACCACGGGGAAGAATGTTTCCTTCTTTTTCATTGAGGTAGAACCTCAGCAGCTTAGTAAAAATTATGTAAGAAGCCGGGTGCCAGTGGCTCATGTCTGTAATCCTAGCTACCCAGGAGGCTGAGATCTGAGGATCACAGTTCAAAGCCAGCCAGGGTAGGAAAGTCTGTGAGACTCTTATCTCCAATTAACACCAGAAAACTGGAAGTGGCGCTGTGGCTCAAAGTGGTAGAGTGAAAGAGCCCAGGCCATGAGTTTAAGTCCCACAACAACAAAAAAGTCATGTAAGAAAATATTACATAGATGGTTACTGGTGCTGTGGACTGTTCTTTTTTTTTCTTTTTTTGGACTGTTCTTTACATGCCTAAGGTTTAAGGTACTCATTTTAAATGGGCTATTTATTTATTTATTTGCTCATTCATTTGTTTATTTCTGTGGCATTACTGGGACTTGAAGTCAGGGCTTTTTAACTCAGGCTGGCACTGAACTACTTGAGCCACAGCTCCTCTTCCAGCTTTTTTGCTGGTTAATTGGTGATAAAAAAAAAAGACTCATGGGCTTTTCAACCTAGACTGGCATTGAACTGAGATCATCAGATCTCTGCCTCCTGAGTAGCTAGGATTATAGGCATGAGCCATCAGAACCCAGCAAGTGTATGATTTCATATATGCTTACATATGTGTGTGTCAGTATAGATCTATATTTCTATAGGCATGTACATATACCTTCATTATCAGGAGCTAGAATGCTCCTTTGTGCTCCTTCCCCTCCTATGGTCTCAATGACAACCTGTACTCAGACTTCTATCACCGTGGATTAGTTTTGCTTGTGTTTTACTTGGTGGAAGCTGAGATAAACAATTGTTTCTGGCTTCTTTTACTCTGAATAATGCCTTGCAATTCATTTACGTTCTGTGGTTTGCTCTTGCCCATTATTTTGTTGTGTGGCTATAACACGACTGGTTTATCCATTCTCCTGTTGATGAACATTTGAGTTGCTTCCAAGTTTTGAGCTGTTATGAATGAGGCTGCTGTAAATATTCTTTGGCATGTCTTTCAGTGGACACAAACACACACTTAGTAGAGGACCTGCTGGGTTAGAGGGTAGGTGGATGTCTGGCTCATGGGTAAGTGAATTCTTCTCACTACGCACGGTATGGCACCAAATGTGAACAGTCTCTGATACATGTCAGTGTATCAGACAAACAGGGAGCTGTCTGTCCAATAGGACATGGACTCTGGGATAAGATATCTGCTTAGAGCAAGGCTTAAAGGAAAGCAGACCCCTAATATCGCCAGGCATCTTATTTAACCTTTTGCTATTTCCACATTTTAAAATTATTTTTCTTCTTGCCTCCTTCCCTACCTCCCCCTCTCTTTCTTTCTTTCTTCCCTCCCTTTCCAGTACTGGGGCTTGAACACAGGGCCTCATGCTCTCGCTTAGCCCATTCATGGCTGGTGCTCTACCACTTGAGCCACACCTCCATTTTCAGCTTTTTGATGGTTGATTGAAGATAAGAGCCTCCAGGATTTATCTACCTGGGCTGGCTTCAAACCCTGATCCTCAGATCTCAGCCTTCTGAGTAGCTAGGAATACAGGTATGGGCCATATGTGACCTAGACAGGTCATAGAACTGGTCCGGAGCAGAGCTCTACTGTTCTCGGTACCAGTCTGTGTTTACCCCCTTGCAGGTGGGGTCTGAAACTTCCCAGAGGGTCTTGGACATGGTGTCCCCAGTCTGTTTGTCCATAGGCCTTGCTCTGATGGATCCCACAAAGGCTCCAGGTTTCTGTTTACCTTAGCCTCTCTCAGCAAACAAGCCACCCCTGAGTGAAGTCTAAATGGCCCCATGAACTCTTCCCCTGCATCCCCCAATCCTCCCTGTCCTCACACTCTTTCTCTCTACAGGGAACCCTGGCAGAATTCCTCCACTTTGCTGAACAACAGTCCCAGGGAATTTGTGTCCACCCATGCTGCTCCAGACCACTACAAGGCCAGTAATGAATGTTAGAGGATGAGACCCTCTGGGTGCTGGGAGCTCACATCTGTAATCCTAGCTACTCAGAAAGCTGAAATCTGAGGATCTTGATTTGAAGCCAGCAGGGCAGAAAAGTCCTTGAGACATTTATCTCTAATTACCAGCAAAAAATTGGAAGTGGAGGTGTGGTTCATGTGATAAAGTGCCAGCCTTGAGCAAAAAAGCCAAGAGTATGAGGCCTTCAGATCAAATTCTAGTACCAACACACACACACACACACACACACACACACACACACACACACACACACACACACACTCACATTCACACAAAGGTGATAAGACTCTGAAAGGATCCAAACTGACCTGGTAAAGCCCAAATCAGCCTACTGATTTTAATGAATGTTTCCTGTCCTCCTTGATTCTCTCTCCCCTCCTTCCCCCAGTTTATTCTGCCATTTCCCTGCTTCCTGGCCCTTCTTAGATACTATAGGTGAGGTTTCAATTAATACCTAATAATCCACATGGCCTGGCTTTCATAGACACTAAGCCTGGCTCTGGAAATGGAGGATTGCTGCCCACAGATGTTAAACTCAAGGATCAGATTTTTTTGTGAAGAGACTGCTAAACCTTCCTTGCAGGTCAGATCTCTTTCTCTCCCTCATCTCTTTTTCTTTGTGCTGGTACTAAGGCTTGAACTTAGGGCCTCAGCACTGTCCCCAAGCTTTTGTGTTCAAGGCTAGCCCTCTACCAATTAAGTCACACCTCCAATTCTGGCTTTTTTGTGTGGTTAATTGGAGATTAAAATGTCATGGATTTATCTGCTTGGACTGGCTTCTCTTGATCCTCAGATCTCAACCTCCTGATTAGCTAGGATTATAGGTATGAGCCACTGGTGCCTAGCTATCTACTTCCAACTTCTTGCTGGTTAAATGGAGATGAGTCTTACAAACATTTCCTGCCTAGGCTGGCACTGAACTGAGATTCTTAGATTCCAGTTTCTGAGTAGCTAAGATTACAGGTGTGAACCACTAATCTGACTCTTAAAGCTATTTTACATGTACCATGACTTACTTCCTGCAACAAGGGACTTAATCCCTGGTTACTACCAGCAAAGCTACCTATGGATGCCCTGCTGTTAGGCCCCCCCCTTTCCCCCCCCCTCCCCCCCCCTCCCCCCCCCCCCCCCGCCCGGGCTGACCTCAGCAGAGGAGCTTTGCCTGGTGCAAGGTCACACTTCCTTCCAGCCTTGTCCCATAACTGTCAGTATTGTGAGATGGAGGCCAAGTGCTCCTGCCATACTAGGGACAGCTCAAGGATCATCTTGCCTTTGCAACTTCCTGTGAAGATGACCAAGGCTAATGTGGTGATGGTATCACAGCTCAGGTCACCAGCTCTCCCTCCCCCTTGGCACCCTCTCCAACACAGTGACCCTTATAGCCATCTCTGACCAAGCCCAGATGCTTCTCCTAGGGCCCCTGTGCCATGTGCAACTGTTCATAATCATCTTGTGGTTTGTCATTGTCCCGAGCTAGCCTCCAAGTGTCTCAGCCTGGCCTTCAGGTTCCTCTCTCCATCCACTGACCCTCCAAGTCCTAGGGGTATTCTCTCTATAGCCAAAGATGGGTCTATATCGCTCTCAGTGAGCAGGAGACTTGCCTTTTCTGCCCCTTTATTCTCAAGGCTCATCCGCCCCTGAATGACCTCCTTTATGTGTCTGTAGGAAAGTAAGTTTACTTAGTATTTACTCAGCGTCTCACCCTGAACTAGGCATCAGGGAAAAGGACTGATGAGAACCATCCAGGTAGAGCTTTGATTTGGAAGGGAGGGGAGATATCAGATAAATGGCGAAGGACAAAAGGGCAGGGTCTGTGCTTTGAAGATCTGGTGCTCTGCAGGGCAACATGAGGAACTGTGAAGTCACAGACAAGATTGGGGGCTGCTGTAACCAGTATAGGGAAAGTTCCATCCAGGAGGTGTGTAAGCTGAGACCGCGGGATGAGGAGGTTGAGCCAGGCTGAGTGTGATAGGAGGAGCATCATAGCATCATTGGTATAAACAGCATGAGGAAACTGCAGGACCAGGACATGTCCTCTCCGCCTGGCTTCAAAGCGTGTATCACTTGACTGCCTGTCTGCAGCACACTTGGGTGCTTGGAGGGCATGGGGTTCTTATAAACTTACAAAGTCTCTAACATACTTCTGTTTCTGCCAAGGTAGGAACATGGGACAAATTTATCCCTTTACTTTAAATAAAAGAACATCCAGGAAAATAAAAAATTAAATAACTGTTTCCAGACATTAGGCAATTGGTAAGTCACATTCAGCAGTGATAGTCAAGTGTGGCCTATTGTAATGGCTGTAGCCTGGGGAAAGTTTCCAGGTCATGGGGCAGGTGGGGACCCAGATGGAATGGGGCATCCAGTGAAATTGAGGAATTGGATCTGAGCACAGGATGGGAGAGGAAACATTGCTGCCGAGAGGCAGGCAGCTAAAGTTTGCCGATTAGCTGAGAACACCCAGAACAGCTATGCGAGCTATCTGAAGCCATGGAAACTTCCACCAACCTTGGAGCTCCTACAAGATTGTGGGTAGTTTGGTGACCCCAGCAGCCAGAACAGTGACCTCCTCATTCACTAGGCAAAAGGGCATCTAAGGAAGGGCATTGCCCTAGACTGAGGCAGCTCTGGTCCTGCCTTTGAAAGCTTAAAAGCATGCATCAAAAGGATCTGCCTGTTCCCAAGTGATTAATTCTGTTCCTAAAGATGAATGGACACACACACACACACACACACACACACACACACACACACACACACAGACACACACACACAGACACATCCATTCATTTTTTCATATTGAGGATTAAACTTTCATAGAATATATATGTTAATAATACAAAAATAATCAGGCCAATCATGCCTGTAGTCCCAGCTCTTTGAGAGGATTAGACAAGAAAGATCACTTGAGCCCACAAGTTTAAGACCAGCCTAAACAATATAGGGAGACCCTCCCCCTACTTCAAAAAATAAAACAAAAATTAAAACAGCAACAAAAAAATCTAACACACACATCTCGCTCACATGATTTGGCATTTAATCTGGCATCTAATCTGACATCTAGGAATCAAACTACAAAAATGTGATCAATAATGAAGAGAAAAATCAACTAACTAAAACTGGCCTAGAAGGCTGGAATGTGATAGAGCATCAGCCTATTAAGTGTAAGGCCCTGAGTACAAGCCCTAGTACTGCAAACAAGCAAAACAAAGCAACAAAACCTAAAACCAAAGTGCTGACCCAGAAATAATGCAGATAATAGAATTAGAAGATTACAGCTATATTCTATATGTGTACAAGGGGAGGAAGACATGAAAATGTTTTTTTAAAAAAAGACACATGGAAGATATTTTTTAAAATGCAAATAAGCTAGGAGCTGGCAGCTTGTGTTTGCAATCCCAGCTATTCAGGAGGCTGATATCTGAGGATCGCAATTCAAAGCCAGCCCTAGCAGGAAAGCCTGTGAGACTCTTTTCCCCAATTAACCACCAGAAAACCGGAAGTAGTGCTGTGGCTCAAAGTGGTAGAGCAATAGTCTTGAACAAAAGAGCTCAAGGACAGCGTCCAGGCCCTGAGTTCAAGTTCCACGACTGAAAAAAAAAAATCCTCAAATAGATCTAGAGATCTATCTAGAGATGAAAAATGTTTGAGATGAAAATTGTACTAGATTGGATTAGCAGTGGGTTAAGCACTTCAGAAGAATGAATGTATGTAGAAACACCGCAATAGAAACTCATTAAATGAATTCAGACAAGAATTCAATGCATATCCTACAAAATTAAAATGAGTGAGGGAAGGGATGGATAAGGGAGGAATGGTTGAGAACATTAAAAGAAGTGACATTCTCTCTGCTCTCTCTGCTCTTTTCTAGCTCTTTTCTCTCTCCCCTCTCTTTCCCAGCTCTCTCTCTTTCCCAGGCCTTTCCTAGCCATGTGGAGTGCCAACCTTGCCTGGTCCCAGCAGGTCTACTGAATAAAGTCTTCACCCAGTACCTGCGTTACCTAGGCAACTGGCACACCTGGAAGAGGTCACATCTGCATTCGCTGAGGTCACATCTGAATTTGATGTGGCCACACCTTTCTCCACCCATACCCTAGATAAGGCCTAGCCCAGGCCCAGACGCCCTCTCTCTGCTCTTTTCTAGCTCTTCTCTCTCTCTTTCCTCTCCCTTTCCCAGCTCTCTCTCTTTCCCAGGCCTTTCCCAGACACGTGGAGTGCCAACCTTGCCTGGTCCCAGCAGGTCTACTGAATAAACCTACCCCTTATGTGAAAAAAAAAATAGAATAAAAGAGGTGACATTGATCAAGATATATAGTATTTATATGCTGCTTTGGTAAGTGGCATCTCCTTTGTACAACTACTTAAAGATAACACTAGTTAAAAAAACTGACTAGCGGAGCTAGGAAGATGGCTCAGTGGTAGAGTGCTTGCCTTGCATGCATGAGGCCCTGGGTTCGATTCTTCAGCACCACATAAGAAAAAAGAAAAAAGCCGGAAGTGGTGCTGTGGCTCAAGTGGTAGAGCGCTAGCCTTGAGCTGAAGAGCTGAGGGACAGCGCCCAGGCCCAGAGTTCAGGCCCCACAACCGGACCCAAAAACAAACAAACAACAACAAAAAAACCCCAAAACCTCACTAGCCAGGCTCTGGTGGCTCACACCTATAATCCTAGCTATTCAGGAGGCTGAGATCTGAGAATCTTGGTTCAAACCCAGCCCAGGCAGGAATGTTTGTGAGACTCTTATCCACAATTAACCACCAGAAAACTGGAAGTGGAGCTGTGGCCCAAGTGGTAGGACACTCGCCTTTAGCTAAAGAGCTCAGGGACAGCACCCAGGCCCAGAGTTCAAGCCCTATGACTGACAACAAAACAAAACAAAACAAAAACAAAAAAATTTACTAAGTGAAGCACTGAGAGAAGCAAGACTGAAAAATCTGAAGAGAGCATCAGTGAACTATGAGACAATTTCATGGGGTCTAATTTTTGTGCAGATTGAGTTCCCAAATAGAAGAGGAGAGGGGACAGGAAAAAAAAAAAAAACCAAAACACCTGGAAGAAATAATGGTTGAAAACATTTCAAATCTGATAAATACTCTGAATAAGATGCTAAAAGGCTGATGCACCCAAGTGAAAATCTCTTATGTTCCCAGCACCTGTCTTATAGTTGACATGCAAACAATATCTGGTAAATGCATGGACGCATTTACTGCTACCTGTGCTGGGCTGCTCTCTGCATTCTCTCTTCCTTCTCTTCCTTCTTCCCTCCCTTCTGCTTCTTTCTTGCTCTCAATGGTTCTTATTGGCCAGAGTTAATGCCCTGTAGGCTAGTAAAGTCCAAGATCTCAAGCCTAGGAGTTTTTCCCTGCTTCAAATTTTGCCATCGAGATGTTCAAGCAGTCCCATCTCCTGTGAATCCAGAGTTTTAGAGACTTAAGGGAAAATATCTAGAGTTCTGTTGGCACAGACCTCTCAGGGACAGGTTGGCATAAATGCCAAAGGTTGGATGTTGTGTTCTTGCCAGGTATGGGGCCCAACACAGAAAATCATTCATGGCTCACCTCTGCATCTGCTTTGCTATGTGTAGTTAGAATGGTCACTCCCCTTCTCTGAGCTACCAACAAGGAAGTGACGTATGGATGTAATGCTTTATTAATCCCCCTGGGCTCTGGCATCATGTTCTCACCCTTCCCCCTTGACCATCTTTCTCTTTGATGTGCCTCATCCTTGCTAATGGGTATGTGTGGAACTTGGAGACCATGCTTCACACACATGGTCTCTGCCAGACTATTTCCTTCAATGCCTCCCTGGAGTGGATAGGTCCAAGTTCAAACTCATTAACTCAGCATACCAGGCCTTGATTTTTTTTTTTTTTAAGAGAATGGCTTCTGGAATCCCCTGCATTCCAATCACAATGTCTCCTATCCCTAGGGAAGATTCTGGATTGGAGAGTGGATCCCAGGAAGTATTGGTGATGGTGAGGAGTTAGGTTGTACTATCCAGGACAAAGTTCTCAAATAAAAAGACAGAAGCAATGCTGCAACTGTCCCTTTGCTATCACTCAGGTCCTCTCTCTGGAAGCAGCCAGGGCCCAGAGACAGTGTATGTTCACACAGGCATGTGTTTGAACATGGGGACAGGCCAGATGGAGCGTAGGTCCCAGTACAGCCCTATGTGGGCCCAGGTCATTGAAGAGCTGCCCCTGGTCTGTCCCTTACCTTCTGCAGCCCTAGATACCAGGAAAGCCTGTCTCGTGTGTTTGTGTGTGTGTGTGTGTGTGTGTGTGTGTGTGTGCGCGCGCTGTGGATCCTTCAGGACTGCTTAAGTGCCTCGTCCCACAGGGAATCTTCAGCTCTGGACTCTCACTCATTTCCAGTCACCACACATACCAGAATGTTCCCATTTTCTCTTCTGTTCCTTTTCTGGCTGTGGCTCTTGGAAAGCCAGGTCCATTCTATTCCCCAGTGAGTTACTGAATCCTGGTCCAGTGCCTGGAGCCCATCAGGACTCAGTAAGTTAACAGATGTCATGCTAGGATGGCAGGCATTCTGCCTTGTTTTTGCCTTTTGCAGTGTCCTCTAGCTTTTCTTCTTGTAGCAGGGGCTGGTGGAGGTGGGGTAGGACCCATGCCAAAGCTGGAGGAAGGGCTCCCTCTCCTGGAGTCACAGGCAGAAGGTGACCCTCTACTGCCAAGTGCATATGACCCATGCCACTGGGATGGGGAAACCTGACCCCAAGTGTTCCTCGAGGGGTGGCCCTGCCAGTGGCTGGTGGGCAGCTCTGGCTTGGTGGTGCCTTCCTGGCCAAAGCAATGCACTAAGCTTGCTCCACCACAACCATGCAGAGGGAGCAGGTGGCCTGGGCTAGAGGGAGGGGGTAGGGAGTCTTGCCGGAGGGAGGGGCATGGGAGAGGAAATTGAAAAAGCAAAGTGTGTGTGTGGGAGGGGGGGGGGTGGGGGGAGACTTGGGGTGTGTGGCTGGCCAGGCGGTTGTTTAACGAGTAAATGTGCTGGGAACGCTAATGAGCTGTGTTCATTCATGGCGAGCTGCCTCCTGAATTGGGGAGCCCGCCAGGTTCTGGGGTGGAGGAACCAGGGATGGGAGCCAAGTTGGGGAGCTGCCCAGCTGCTGGGGCAGGGCCTCCCGTGATGAGCTGGCAGGGGTAGTCTTTGTCCTGAGGCTGAGGGGCCCTCCTTCCTTCCCTCCCTTCAAAGGAAAGGCCAGGCTTTGCCAGGCCTGGACAACTTGGCTCAGGGCCTGATTGGGTGACACTGGCCAGGCTGGTCTGGAAGCTTCTAGGGCAGGAGCCACAGAAAAGGCTGATCTTGCACCCTCCCCTTTTTACCCCTTCTCACACCAGTTCTCCTTGCCATTCTAAGACCCTAGGGCATGTCGCCTGGTTAATCAACACTCTTCCCTTCTCCATAGGGGTCCTGGCTTCCTGGGGCCTCAGAGGTTATGGGACACTGTGTGTGTGTGTGTGTGTGTGTGTGTGTGTGTGTGTGTGTGTGTGTGTGTGTGTGTGTGTGTGTGATGGGGGGGAGAGAGTTTTTGAATGTGGCACTACTGGAGCAGAAGGCTGGAGACCAGGTGTCTTCAACCAGTGCTGCCAGTGTGATAGGCCTACTAAGTGCCAGGTGCTGGGGTAGGTGCCAAAGTGAGGAATCAAGGGGTGGGTATGGTTGGCTTTGCCCTCCGGGGATGTGTCAGGAAGGAGGGGAAAAAGCTGCAAGTGTAAACAGAGCTCCAGCTACAAGGGATAAACAAAGCAGCAGGCACAGAGGAATGAAGATTTCACTGCCCTGGGCTGGGTAGACCATGGAGAAAGACTTGAAATTTGCAAGACAGAGGATCCTGGCCCTTCCAGATTAGGCCTGACTTTGTAGGAAGGTTCCTTACAATTACAACATGTGGGGACCCCTGAAAAAGCCCCCTCCTTGAGTTACTGAATCAATACTCAAGAGTCCACAGCTCAGATAGAAGTCCTTCACAGGGGTGCATTGTGCAGAGTTGTAGGGCTGCATAAATATTCTGTGTGTGTGTGTGTGTGTGTGTGTGTGTGTGTGTGTGTGTGTGTGTGTGTGTGTGAGAGAGAGAGAGAGAGAGAGAGAGAGAGAGAGAGAGAGAGAGAGAGAGAATATGCTTGAACTCAGGCCTTGTGACTGTTCCTGAGCTTTTGTACTAAGTCTAGCACTCTACCACCAGAGTCACAGCTTCATTTCCAGCTTTTTTTTTTTTTTTTGGTGCTTAATTGGAGATAAGAGTCTCACAAACTTTCCTTTCCTGGGCTGACTTTGAACTGCAATCCTCAGATCTCAGCCTCCTGAGTAGCTCAGTGACAGGTGTGAGCCACCAGTGCTTGGTGAAGGTGCATGAATACTTTTAAAAGAACTCTTGGAAGCCTATAAACACCTATGGAGGGTCTGACCTACAGTCCACAGTTCTACCTATACTTTGTCAATGGAGATCCTGAAAAAAAAAATGTATCCAGATGGAAGAGAAAACAAGGGGAAAATGAGCCTTGGGTACTTTGTGGATGATAGGGTTCTATATTTGTGAAGCCTGTTGTATCTCCCCACTAGCACCTAGGACAAACTTCCATGTCCAGGGCTCCAGGAGCAGCCCTTCTGGGATGGGGGACATCATAGCCGCAGGTGATTCTTGAGTTGATTGTCACCTCCTCTCCCCAGGCTGTGCACAGGGTGCCTTCTAGTTGTACAGCAGGCCCAGATGCACAGACCAGGCTCTGGTCCCTAAAACTCCATCAAGACATAGCTGTCCTTGATTTGGCAAAGACATTTATCTTTTCTGGAGTTCAGAAGAATTTTCTCTCCACCTATAATTCTCATTCTTACCCATGTTGAAACCTACATCAGAGTAAGTCCCTGGCCACTGGGCAGGGACTAGAGTCCTTTATGGGTGGGCCTGGGAGTACTTCTCACCCCAGCAGGCTGCCTGGCCCCTTTCCAGCCCTCTCTGCTGCCCTGTGATGATAGGATGGAATGTTTCTTTTTCTCTTTCCATCTGTCAGGAATGGAGGAGCCAGGAGTGTGAGTGGAGGGAGATGTTTGCTGCATTCCCAAGGCCCCACTGACACCCTTGTCCCCTCCACCCAGTCCCACTGATACCCTGTCTGCTCCTCCTCCCCCTCCCTCCCCCTCCCTCCCCCTCCCTCTACCCCCCCAGCCAAGAAGGCCTAGTTAGAAGACCCCTTCTGTCTATGAATGTCCAGTGCAGGGCTAATCCTATCCCACTACTCGTGTTCCTGGGGAGAAATAGGGTACTGCCATCTTGGGGAGAATGTGTGTTGAAGGAGAGGAGACTGTACTTGGCCTGCGGCTTTTGCAAGGTAGTGGCGTGGAGAGACCACCTGGGGCCAGAGCCTTCCTTCCACCCAACTGACAGCAAGTACGGTGGGGACTGGGGACCTTGGGGATGTGAAGTGTGTTTGTGGCCCCAGGGAAGGTATCCAGGAACACAGCCAACATTTCTTTTAAAAAAAAAAAAACCACCTTCCTTCTTTGGACTATCTTGAACCCTTGTGTGTATGTGTGTGTGTGTGTGTGTGTGTGTCAGAGAGAGAGAGAGTGTGAGTGTGTGGGTAGCCCCCTCCCCGCTCCCCCCCCCCCCATACCTCCGCAGCTCCTGCCCGCTGGCGGCGCCTGGAAGTTCCATCTTTGAAACTGTACGCGGTTCAGCAGCCGGGAGGAGGGGGCGGTGGTCGGGGCTGGGGGGAGGGCGAGGCGGGGAGGAGTCTGGCCCTGGATGTGTGCTTTTTGCTTGATGGATGACTGGCGGGTGGGAGCGATGGTGCGGGTGTGAGTGTGTGTGTGTGGTGTGTGTGTGCGCCCGCGTGTGCGTGCGCAAGCGGGGTGCGTGCGCGGGGCCTGCCCATTTTCCTCCTCGCAGCAGTCAGTTGGGAGCTGGGAGGGAGAGAGAGGAAGAGGATCCAGAGAGGAGCGGAGAGGATCCGCGCGTTCCCTGTCCAGGGCGTCCTTCCTCCGTCCGCCCGCACCCGGGCGCGTGGCCGGGGCAGCCCGGTGCCTCCTAGCCCGCCCGGGCGAAGCGCTCCGCCCGAGGGCTGCGGCGCTGGGCGCGGGGGCTGCACCTGGAAGCCTCCCCGGACGGGGATGGTCAGCAGCTGCCGCCGTCTGGCACGGGACCGGTGAGGGCACCATGGCGCTGATGCCCCGGTGGGGGACCTTGGCGGGGCTGATCCGGCCAGAGCTCTGGCTGCTGCTGCTGTGGGCAGTCGCGTGGCGCCTGGGTGCCACGGCGTGCCCCGCCCTCTGCACCTGCACCGGCACCACGGTGGACTGCCACGGCACTGGGCTGCAGGCCATCCCCAAGAACATCCCACGGAACACCGAGCGCCTGTGAGTATGAGTCCCCGTCCTCGGCTTGGGGAGCCCCCAGGTTGCCCTCCTACCAGCCATGCAACCGATGCAACCGAGGGCCAGGGTGGGAGCCAGATTGCTGGGGCCAATGGATCGGACAGAGCTAGTGGGGATCTTTCCCCAGTCTGAAGCCCAGAGCCAGGGTGCGCTCCGATTTCCCTTCCCCGGGATTCAAAGAGCTCCCTGCGGCGGGCTGTCAGCCCATCCTCACACCTGCCCCCCAGGTCGGCACTGGCAGGCCCTTCCCACTGCACCAGCACTTTCCTCCAGGGCGCCCCAAAGCAAAGATGGGAGCCCCAAAGCAAAGCGCGGGGAGAGACGCTGCCCACACTGCCCGGCACCGTGTCTCCTCCTGGACACAGGGGGCTTGGGCTGTGTGCTCTGACTGGTTGTGTAGGTTTGGACCGACGGCTTGCTGCCTGGCCCTGGGCAGCATGGTGCCATGGAGTTGAAGTTTCTGCCCCCTTCATTTTTCTCCATTGTTTACCTTGAGGATTCTCGCTATGCCAGGTGTCTGGTGGCCTCCTTCCCCGCCAGCCAGCCCCAATCCTGGCAGACAATGGGACCTGAATGAAGGCTTTGGGTTTGGGGCTTGGAGCATGTTAAATTCAGGACCCAGAGTGGGTGGGTGTGACTTGGAGAAGGAGCCCCTTAAATAATAAGAGATCAGGAGCTTGGATGGAGGCACTAGGTTAAAGATGACAAGTCATAAAAAATGTAAATTCTTCCCTCTGTCATTTCTCTTTTACTTGTAAATTTTCAGGAAACTGGATCCTTTCTAGACATGCTGAGCTTTGTTAGTGTGTGTGTGTGTGTGTGTGTGTGTGTGTGTGTATTTAAAGATCTACATAATATAATATATTTTTTGCTAATTTGCAGATTGGGTGTCTGTGGGTTCCTAGCATCTCTGGGCACCTTAGTAGTATGAGTTTGTGGGGGACCACATGTGTAGGCTGTGAGTGTAGGTTTTTGGTCACAGGCAGAACCTTTGTACTGCTCACAGAGGTGAAGGCACCAGGAAAATTTTTTTTTTGATCAGGACTTGAGCAGACTGGCAGCTCCTTTCAAACCCCATGCTCTTGGAGGACTGCAGTGGCTCTCAGGAAAGGTTGATATATTTGGGTAACTTTGGAGCACATTTTCATGGCTCTCATCTGGTCAAAAGCTGATATCTGACCCTGGGGAGAGCTGTTGCCTGGATCAAACTTTGTACCAAAGCCAACAATTAGTGAACACACACTTTTGCCCCAGACTCTTCTTAGTTGGGGTGGAGACAGTCCCAAGTTAGAGAATTTGCAATCTGCATGCAATCTAGATGGTAAAAGATCTCACTCTGTGTGTGTGTGTGTGTGTGTGTGTGTGTGTGTGTGTGTGTGTGTGTGTGTGTGTATTTGTATTGTGAGGCTGGTAAAGGATGATGAGGGAAGGTGCGAGACCAAACCCAGTGTTCTTGGCAGTCCATGTATTTCCTTGGGTAGACCTGGAGAAAAACTGAGCATCGAAGATCTGTTGAGAGGACCCTGAGGTTGCCGGGTCACCGCTAGGCTTGGTCCCTCTGGACCTACTCCCTGTTCCCTTTGCCTTGTCCACTGGGGCATGTCTCCTGCTGCTGTTACCCTGGCAGCAGCTTAGATGTGAGACACATGCGCCCCTCGCCTTTGCGCTGGGATATCTTGAATGTCCAAGTGTTCTCCATCCATGTTTTCTCATGACCTTGAGTGTTTAGGATATTGTCTGTTGTGACTTTTATAAATTCTTTAAGTCAGATAGAGATGAAGTAAAAATTCCTAATCTAGAGGAAGGAGTTGGGGTCGTGGGAGTGGCGGCGGCACCTGGGTTGAAACTGCAGCTCTGTCAGTGATGAGCAGTGTGACTTGGGGTCTTCTCTGAGCCTTAGAGTCTTCCCATTGGGAAAATGGGATCAGGGAGACTTTCAGTCTTTGGTTCTTGAGAAGGGAGGAGGTAATATGCAGAGAAGTACCTAATATGTCCTGGTACTTACCCGGTGAGAATCTAGGTGATAAAAATAGGGAGGGCAGTCTTCTTCTTCTTATTATTAGTATTTTGTGCTGGTACTAGGGTTTGAACTCAGGGCCTGGGTGTTCACTTTCCCTTAGCCTTTTTGCTCAAGCCTGGTGTTCTACCACTTGAGCCATAGCTTCACTTTCAGATTTTCAGTGGTTAATTGGAGATAAGAGTCTCTCACAGTTTCCTGCCCAGGCTGGCTTTGAACCAAATCTTTAGATCTTGGCCTCCTGAGTAGTTAGGATTATAGGTGTGAGCCTTAACTAAGTCTCATTTTTTTAAATTAAGAAAATGTTAGCAAAGCCAGGAAGTATCATGGGTGCTGAGGACCCATGAGAGAGCTTGTCCTTGCCTGCAAGGGCACATGGTCTGGAGAACTGGGCAGGGAACCTTTAACTAGAAGCTCTAAGGAGAGGAGCAGCCAGCAATGTGATGGAGCTGTGAGAACATTGGGACAATAAATATTTTTCTAGGGTGAATTGCTTCTCAGAGGATGGGATGCTTGATCAGGGGTGAGAGATTTTCTGTTTTTGTTTTCCTAAGTAGAGAGAGCAGGCAACACATATAATAACAGCATGATATCTGGTACGATGGTGCATGCCTGTACCCTCAGCAGTTTAGGATGCAGAGGCAGGAGGATCAGAAATTCAAGGCTAGCCTGAGGAAAAGTAGTGGCAAGACCATGTCTCAGAAATGAAAACAAAAAGAGAGAAGAGATCCAGTAGTAGAGTGCTTGTCTAGTATCTACAAGGCCTGGGGTTCACTCTCCAGCTGTCACGAGAGAGAGAGAGAGAGAGAGAGAGAGAGAGAGAGAGAGAGAGAGAGAGAGAGAGAGAGAGAGAGAGAGAGAGGGAGAGAGAGAGAGAGAGGGAGAGAGGGAGAGAGGGAGAGAGGGGAAGAAAAAGAGAGAGTAACAGCATGAACAAAGCCTGCAGCTGTGAGTAGGCTTGGCCTGATGGGCAAATGGACCAGCTTGTCCCTGGGGTTGAATCATGTGATGTCCATTGGATATGAGAAGGGCCCAGAGGGCTTTTCTCTCTCTGGACTTCTCTGTTGGGGACTTCTGGGGTGGGAACCCAGGGTGCATTATCCTGGAGGAGCTGGAAGAGGGCTGAGCTTCACTGTGTATACAGCTTCTGGGGCTGGGACTCGGTGTGGAAGGCAGAGGGAGCCTGTTTACCAGGCAGGCCTCGGAAGAGCCATTGGAGGAGGAAGAGAATGTCCTGAAAGAGGCTTTGGTGAGCACCCAGGCAGACTCAAAATAACTGGCAAATGCTCTCTCTCATCAATACGGGTGTCAGGCAGTTCTGGAGCCTGGTCAGCATCTTCCTCAGAGGCTGTGAAATGTTCAAACACTGCAGCTGTGCATTTGCTTTTTGTCCTGTGGGCAGCTTCTGCAGCAGCCTGGGAGGCCTCGCAACTTTATGACCATATATTCCATACCTCCTGGTCCAGCTCTATCCCCTCAAGTGGGATGAAATTGTCATTGGCTGGCTGCAGTGACTTCTGGGAAGAGATTGTCTAGGGCCCAGAGCAGCTGAGGAAATCGGTTCAGCCAGAAGGGCCTCAGGGCTGGGGGGCCCCTGGTGGAGAAGGGATGCTAAATAATTTACTGTAATGGAACAATTAAAATGTGGGAGGTGCTGGAGGAGGCCTGGGAAGTAGAAGTATCATCTCTTTGTAGGGAATCAGCCTGCGAGGGACCTAGTCATGGCCACTATAAACTTTTTTTCTTTCATTGGAAAACCTTGACTTTCAGTTTGATTTCTCCCTCACCCCCGATTAAAAAAAACCCTTTTGGCAGGGGCAATGGTGGCTCATGTCTGGAATCCTAGCTACTCAGGAGGCTGAGATACGAGGATTGCTGTTTGAAGCTAGCCTGGGCAGAAAAATCTAAGAGACTCTTATCTTCAATTATCCAGTAAAAACTGGGAAGCAGAAGAGTGGCTCAAATGGTAGAGTGCCAGCTGAGCCAGGGCCTGAGGCTCATACTTCATGCTGTAGTGCCAGTACAAAAAAAACCCCACATAAATCCTTTAGGACTATAGTGAGTATGTGCTCTTGTTCCCAGGGTGCTTGTATTTGAGGTTAGCATGTGTGCAGAGGGTCCTGTGGTAGGCCATCTAAGCAAAGTGGGATAGTTAGGCCTGCTGGCTTCCATTTGCTCCCTGGCCCAGAACATTGTCAGGTCTGGGGTCCTGCTCTCATACTATCTTCTTTTTTTTTTTTTTTTTTTTGGGTCCGGTCGTGGGGCCTGAACTCTGGGCCTGGGCGCTGTCCCTCAGCTCTTCAGCTCAAGGCTAGTGCTCTACCACTTGAGCCACAGCGCCACTTCCGGCTTTTTTCTTTTTGCTTATGTGGTGCTGAGGAATCGAACCCAGGGCCTTGAGCATGCAAGGCAAGCGCTCTACCACTGAGCCACCTTCCCAGCCCTCATACTATCTTCTTTATGTCCCTTTGCCTCATCTGCAACTTGTCCATCCTTCCCTGTGCAAGCTACAGAGGTCTAGGAGGCCCATGGCTCCTCTGGGCAGAGACCCCCTGAGACTGGGAGTCCCCAAAGGAGATTGTCCAGGGCATCCTAGGACTGATGGTCTGGAGAACTTGCTTGGAATTCCAAATAATGACTGGATAGTGGTTGTGGTGATGGCGGTCAGGGGCCAGCAAAGCCAAATCCGTCACTAAGGCCTGGCTGGCCTGGGCTATCTGGGCAGAGATGGTGCTGTCTTGCAGCAGAGGCCTTTCTCCTAGCAGATGGGGAACTCCCGCTCTCATAGGCATTGGGGTGGTAGCAGTGTGCTAGGCTTGTTGCTGGACCCTGGGCTGTCCCTCTACCTGCTCTGAGACCCCATTTCCCCACATGTAGAAGGGGACAAAACCACGGGCATGGCACATTGAGGGGCAGGTGCCATGTGTAGCATGTGGCTGGTGGTCTACCTGCCATTGGCTTCTGGAAATCACATCTTTTATGCAATAAAACAGTGACTCACTTGTGCTTGTGAAAATGCCTTGTGATTCAATCACCGGGTGCTAATATTGTTATTTGTGAAGCCCAAACTAAAGGCTGGAGGGTTTGGGTGGGGCAGAAGGGAGCTCCAGAGGTATGGGTTTGAGTGTTGGACAGGCTGCTCTGCTGGATTGTCCTCTCTGAGGGTGTGGTCAATGCCTGGGGACCCCTCTTCCCACTATACAATTTGGAGACCGTGGCAGATATTGTAGTGCGGCAGAGCTGTGCAGCACACCTCCTGTGATGGGCTGGAGTGCATGGCATGGAGGGGTCAGGGGTGGACCTGCTGCTCTGCAGGGTGGGAGAGAGCCACCGGCATTCATTCATTCATTCATTCATTCATGCATTCATTCATGCATTCATTCATTCAACAAATAGCTGCTGTTGGGCTGAGCAGAAAAAATTGGCCTCTCCCTGCCTCCCCCTTCCCCCCAAGTTTCGGTCCAGTAGGGGAAAGAGAGATAAACGACACAATAAGAGAATAAACACATAATTGCAAACTGGGATAAGTGCTTAGGAGGAAAGTACTTCCCAGAACCCCCATTTTCCTGCCTATAAAGTGGGGGTGGTGATAGGGCTTGCTTCAAAGGGCGGGTCTGAGGACTAAATGTGTGCTGGGCCTGGCAGAGAGACAGCCAGTGCCCAATAAATGGTGCTATTATCGTTGTTGTTAAGAGATGGCCTGGTGGGAACTTGAGACACGGTGCCGGATCCAGGCTTGGCCCTCCTCTTCCCTCACCAGGCAGCTGCTAGGAGCCCCCAAACACACGGCACCGGCTCCCCTTCCCTGGGTTCGGAGCAGGCCGTCGGTGGCCCAGGCCGCCTGAGGCTGCCAGCAGGGGCGGCCACGCGCTTTGGGGCCTGGCGAGGGCGCGCAGCGAGGCCGGGCAGCTCCTGCACGATTGGGAGCAGACTGGCGGACGGGCGTTTGGCCGAGTTGCCGCCTCCAGTTCTGTGCCGGCATTAGCAGCTCAGCAGGGCTCTTGCTTAATGGGATTTTCTTCCCAAATGCTGTAATTATCGCCATACAAATACTTATTACCCAGAGCAGATGACGGCCAGCTTTGGGCAGTAGCCAGGGAGCGGGGCTGTGCTCAGGGGGGTGGAGAATTGGCTCCTGATTTTGAAGGCGCTTACGACCCCCTCCTCTTTTTTCTGGAACCCGGCCTGTGGCAGACAAACAGCTGTTAGGCACCTGCCGTGGGGTGCCCAGCATTGAGAGAGGTCGGTGTGGATCAGCTGCTCTGGGAGCTTGCAGCCGGGTAGGGGAGAAAGCACAAGCATGGAGGCCAGGTGCTAGTGGCTCACCCACGCCTGTAATCCTAGCTACTCAGAAGGCTGAGATGTGAGGATTGTGGTTTGAAGCCAGACCAGACAGGAAAGTCTGTGAGACTCTAATCTCCAATTAACCACAAAAAGTCAGAAGTGGAGCTCAAGTGGTAGCGTGCCAGCCTTGAGTAAAAAAGCTATGGGACAGCACCCAGGCTCAGTTCTAGCCCTAATACTGGCACCAAAAGCAAAAACAACAAAAGGCTATAAAACCAGACAATTTAACATTACGATGGCACGGTTATTTACTCAATAGTTCACATTCAGATTTCAGTTGTCCCAGCAATGTGTTCCAGGCCAGAATCCTTCCTAGGATCACAGATAGAATTTGGGGGTCATGGTTTTACTCTGTTTTTTTTTTTCTGCCTTTGCCTCTCTGGACCTTGACCTTATTGCAAGCTAGATTTGTGTAGACTTCAATTTGTCTTCACCTGGTCTTTGCTCATAGCTGCCTACTAGTTACATGATTTACCAGGAATGCTGAATTATGTCAGTTTGTACTGATATTGGAGATGTTTGCCAGGTTTCTTTCTCTTTTTTAAAAAAATATTTTATTTTATTTTTATTATTATTTTTTGCTGGTCCTGGGACTTGAACTCAGGGTGTGGGCACTGTTCCTGAGCCTCTTTGTGCTCAAGGCTAGTGTTGTACTACTTGAGCCACAGTGCCACTTCCGGCGTTTTCTGAGTAGTTTATTGGAAATAAGAGTCTCATGGACTTTTCTGCTCCAGCTGGCTTCAAATCACAATCCTCATATCTCAGTCTTCTGAGTAGCTAGGATTATAGGCATGAACCATCTGTGCCCACTTGCCAGGTTTCTTTGTATCTATAGGTAGTAGTTGTTCTCCCTTGCATTCTTAGCAAGTACTTTAGGATGATGTTTTGAGGCCATATATGTACCCTGGCCCTCATCAAACTTTTAGCCACCATTTTTATACCCGTTGATAATTTCCTAACCTTATCAGTTCTATTAGTTAGCATTTTACTGTTAGCATTTTTCTCTTCTTTCCCATCTATTTATTCATAACAGTGTGGACTTGGAAATTATTATTAGATACATGGGGTTCTAATTTATTATTATTATTATTATTATTAATTTTGTGTTGGTCTTGGGGCTTGAACTCAGAACCTGGGTACTGTCTCTGAGCTTTTTTGATCCAAGGTAGCACTCTATCACTTGAACCACAACTCCACTTCCCTTTTTTTTTTTATTGTCAGTTGTAGGCTTGAACTCAGGGCCTAGGCTCTATCCCTGAGTTTTTTCTCTCAAGACTAGTGCTCTACTACTTTAAGCCACAGCTCCACTTCTGGTTTTTACAGATTTTCTTGTCCAGGCTGGCTTCGAACCATGATTCTCAGATCTCAGCTTTCTGAGTAGCTAGGATTATAGGTGTGAGCCACCAACACCCAGATGATCCTGTCCTTTTGACAAGACTCTTTAAACACCTGCCCCAGAGGTTTGAGCAGAGAGTAATGAATGCAACTAGTGTTTTAGGAGGTCCTGTTGCCTGACTTTGGTGTGAAGAATAAAGATGGTAGTTTGGGCATTGAGCTTGTGACTGTGGCTTCTGACTTTTCTGTGACAGAGGTATTACTGCCATATATATATAAATGTCTCTCTCTCTCTCTCTATAGACATTGTGTGTGTGTGTGTGTGTGTGTGTGTGTGTGTGTGTGTGTGTGTGTGTGTGTGTGTGTGTGTGTGTGTGTGCTGGTACTAGGACTTGAAGTCAGCCCTAGGTGCTTTTTCAATCAAGTCTGGCAGTTCTACCACTTGAGCCACAGCTCTACTTCTGTCTTTCTCGTGTTTAATTGGAGATAAGAGTCTTATGTACTCTCCTACCTGGGCTGGCTTCAAACTGTGATCCTCAGATTGCAGCTTCCTGAATAACTTGGATTTATAGGCATAAGTCATTGGTGCCCAGCTCATTGCTGTATTTTTTTTTTTTTTTTTGTCAGTTGTGGGGCTTGAACTCTGGGCCTGGGCACTGTCCCTCAGCTCTTCAGCTCAAGGAGAATACTTTACCACTTGAGCCACAGTGCTACTTCAGGCTTTCTGGTGGTTAATTGGAGATAAGAATCTCAAGGACTTTCCTGCTCAGGCTGGCTTTGAACCGTAATCCTCAGATCTCAGCCTCCTGAATAGCTAGGATTACATGTGTGAACCATTGGCACCCAGCCTGTATTTTTTTTTGTTGTTGTTGTTGGTCATGGGGCCTGAACTCTGAGCCTGGGCACTGTCCCTCAGCTCTTCAGCTCAAGGCTAGTGCTGTACCACTTGAGCTACCACTTCCAGCTTTTTCTACTTATGTGGTGCTGAGGAATCAAACCCAGGGCCTCATGCTTGCGAGGCAAGCACTCTACCACTGAGCCACCTTCCCAGCCTGTGTATTCTTTTTTTAAAAGATACTTTTACTTCAAAATGTTAGACATATAGGATTGTTACATAACTCATCCAGAGAATTCCTACATACACATTGACCAGCTTTTCTCAGCATTAACATAGTTTATATCCACAGTCCATAAACAGAACTAAGAACCTAATTAGCATGGCTGTAATACAATTAAATGAGCAAAATTTCCCCACAAACATCCCTTTTCTGTCTCAGGATCTAATCCAGGCTTCCATAATGCATTTAGTCATTGTCTCTCTTTAGCCTCCTTCGATCTGTGACAGGTCCTTAGTCTGTCTTAGCTTTTCTTTGAGTCTTTTGCAAGGTCATAGGCCAGTTGTCTTGTGGAATACTCTTTGCCTGGGTCGTCTGGTGTTTTCCACTGGTCTGTTGAGCCTGTGCATAATTGATAGGAATGTCACAGAGCTGGTGTGTGCTCACACTTCCTGACATTGCTGTCTGTTGTGTTGCTAGTGATGTTAACCCTTACATCCTGGCTAAGCTGATGTCTTCAAGGTTTCTCTGTCATAAAGCTCCTTTCTTTCCTTTTGCTAATAATAAATACCTGGCCATAGGAGGAGATACTTGAGATTGTGATTTCCTGTTTGCTCCTAAATTCACCCACTAATTTTAACATCTATTAATAAATCTTGCCTTCAATAATTATCTAGTTGTGATTTTCTATTTCCTTCATTCATTCTATATTAATTGCAATTCTTCTATAAACAAGAGAAATATATTATTTAAAAATTATTATTATTATTATTTTAGATAGGATCTCATGGCCCAGTGACTCATGCCTGTAATCCTACCTACTCAGGAGGCTGAGATCTGAGGATCATGGTTTAAAGCTAAGCCAGCAAGAAAGTTTGTGAGGTTCTTATATCCGAAAACTAAGAAGTGGTTCATGTGGTAGAATGTCAGCCTTGAGTGAAAAAACTAAGGAACAGTGCATTGGCTTTGAGTTTGAACCCCAGGACTGGTGCTCATGCATGCGTGCATGCGTGTGTACACACACACACACACACACACACACACACACACACACACACACACACACACACACACACAAATAGGATCTTACTGTGTAGCCCCCAGCTGGCCTCAAACTTGTGATCCTGCAACCTCTGTCTTCCAAGTGTTGGGATTACAAGTGTGAACCACCATGCCTGGCTGTACCTCATTTAAAAAGGGTAGTTGGTCTGATGAAGACCTTAGATTTTTATATTCTTCTGACAGGGATTGTGTCTTATTCATCTTTGTATGCCCATTGCTTGACATATATTGTTGGTGCTCAAACAATGTGGGTTCAGTGGGTGGTCCTCCTCCTCCTCCTCCTCCACCTCCTCCTCCTCCTCCACCTCCTCCTCCTCCTCCTTCTAATTAACTTTTACCTTTGGTGAGACATTTCATGGGTTCCAATCTTTGCTTTAGGAAATGTGGTCACTGTAGTAGGCTCAGTAATGGTCCCCAAAGATGTCCCTGGAATATGTATACCCATTTGTTACCTGGTAAAGGGGACTTTGCAGATGAGGTCGGCATACTGTGAGAAAGAGGCCACTAGCCAAGGGATGTAGGTGAGATGGGCAAGGAACGGGATTATCTTCTAGAGCAGCCAAAGGGAATGCAGCTTTGACTGGAACCCAGTGAGACTGTCAGGTCTCATTCAGTTTGCGTTGTTTTTTAGCCACAGAGTGTGTAGTAATTAGCGCAGCAGTAGGAACTCACCACAGTCAGCTTGGGGCCATGTGCAGAGGGTGGGTGGGATCCACATGGGGGCCCTGAGGTTCAGGCCTGGCAGGATGATTTGGTGCTCCCTGGAGCTGAGCTCTGCATGAAATGCAGACCTGCACCCCTCCTCCAGATCTTCACCAGACATACTTTCTGGCGGTTCAGTTTCAGGGGTGCTAAGATTGTGATCTGGCAACGTTGCGTGGTACTTTGGGGGCTTGGGACTTCCTGGGGAAAACAACATATCTTTTGAGGACTGCTTTAGCTTTGGCTAGTGGCAGGGAGGGCAGGGCAGGTGTGGAGGAGCTGCTGTGCAGGGATGCCCAGGCTAGGAAGACAAATAAGGCGTTTAGTTAAGCCCAGGAGGAGCGTGAGCAGTGGGAGGCAGCAATGGGGGCGGCAGTCTGTCTGAGGATGAGGTCCAAGGCAAGCAGCGGGAACAGGAGATGGGGTCACTGCAAAGCTGGGATGCACAGTTTCCTGGGAGAAGTGGAGAGCAGAGCAGATGGTTGGGAGTGAGTAGGTGGTGGGAGTTTACAGAGAGGACAGGCATGGAGGGGGCTCAGGAGAGCAGCTTGGAGAGAGTTGCTTGCAGAAAGGGAGGGGTGGGGGGGTGGGCAGGAGTCAGTAGAGGGGCTGGGGATGACTGAGGGAGGGAGGAAGCCATGCCACTGAGGTATGGAAGAGAGAGAGGTCGGGTGATGGGTCAGAGAAGGAAGGAGGCAGAGAGAGGTCAGAGGCATTTTGGTGATGTCTATAGTCACCATTTTAGCCCCTTTCTCATGGCAGGTACAGATCACGATGATTTATTGGAGCCCCTCTCTTACTCTACCCATCTGGGAGGAAGGGGTTCCTTAGCCTTGCTTTGTGGATGAGGAGAAGGATAAGAGGGGTGGTGGATCATCTGCCTATAGGCAAACAGCTGGCTGCTAAATGGTTAGCTCACTCTGGGAGTCCTGAGGCTCTGAGATGTGTTTGTGTTTAGTTGTTAAATTTCACTGCTACTCTTTACATCTTAATGAGGCCTGGCTTCTTTCACTCATTCAGCACGTACAAAACACCTGCCAGTGCTTGGCATTGCGAGGGAAAGGCAAACAGCAACTGATTCCTGCCTGTACATGTTGGGGGGAGGGCTGGAGCTGCAAGCTGGCCCTGGGAGGGGGTGTCTGATCTGCAGGTGGAGGAGGGTGGTAAACAGAGTTGGTGGTGGGGGGGAAATGTAGGCAGATGGGGGCTGCAGGTGGAGTTCATCTCCAAGAAGTCAGCAGGCAGGAGGCCTTGAAAAGGTCTGGGATGGGCAGTGAGTGTGGACTGGCCAGCTGACAATGGATGTGGAGGCCTGGTGGCTGTCAGTGGGGCCCTGACCACAGGGTGGTGGTATGGGGATGGAACCTAGGTTAGGGAATGGTGTGGTAAGAGCAGGGTATGGGCTCAGTAGTAAAGGGACTGGGGGGATTGTGGTCCTGAGAACAGGAAGTACTGTAGAGTTGAGCTGCGCACTGTTTACTTCACATCTACTAGGATGGCTACTGTCAAAAAAGAAGTACAAGCTGGGCACTGATGGCTCACACCTGTCATCCTCGCTACTCAGGAAGCTGAGATATGAAGATTATGGTTAAATGCCCGCCAAGGCAGGAAAGTCCATGAAACTCTTATCTCCAATTAACCATCAAAAAATCAGGAAGTGGCGCTGTGGCTCAAAGTGGTAGAGCTCTAACCTTGAGCCAAAGAGCTCAGGGACAGTGCTCAAGCCCTGAGTTCAAGCCCCATGACCAGAAAAGAAAAACCAAAAGAAATGATTAAGATGGTAAATTTTCCTATGTGTATTTTACCAACAGTAAAAATAATAAATGAGTAAATAAACAGAGGTGGGCCCTAGAGTCAGGCATACCAGGGCTTCCGTCCTTCTTTCCTCCATCTGTCTGCTAACTGGTGACCTTAAACTTGAATCCTTCATCACCTAGTTTGCTCTTCTACAAATCAAGACTGGTAATAAACCTTGCTTGGGGCTCGGTACTGATAGGAAGCTTGAATGAGTTGGCTTGGTTAGCACAGTTCGTGTAACTACTGCTGTTGCTCCAGCTGAGGCAGTGAGGCAGGTTCCCAGGAACCCTGGGGCTCAAGGGCAGAGGAGTACTGGCAGCAAATCTTCCCTGGGACTCCCCCACTGCCCACTGCTCCTTCCTAGGGTTTCTCCACCCCATCACAGAGTGGGCAGTGTGTATGTGTCCCAGACTAGGGATTGGTGTCAGGTTGTGGACTCCCTGGGACTGAAGGGCTGCAGTGCTGGGAGAAGGAGTCACTGGTCTGTGCTTGTGGACTAAGGGGAAGGCTCAGCCTACTGGTGAGTGGTGTGTGCCTGGCCTTGGCCTGGGCAAGATGAATCCATTGGTCTATGCTTAGTGAACACCTATTATGTGTCAGAGACTCATACAGGTGCTGGGGAACTGCACTGAGAAGTCCTCAGCTCCTAAAGCCAGCCAGGAACACTGGCCTTTCATGGAGGACCTGGTGTTGGGCTATCTTAGCTCAATAGAGCACCAGTGGTAGCCTTTAAGGTATCCCAGTTGTGTTGATGGGCAGATGGAGAGGGGAGGACTGCTCTCGCAGCTTTGGGCTGAGATGAAGGGATGTTGGAATCTGCCTAGTGCCCCAGGACTGTGGCTGATGTTCTCTCTGAAATGAGGGTGAGTCAGTCTTTTACCCCAGGGCCAAAGTAGCCTGGCGGGAGCCCTCTACTCTTTCAGAGCTGTGCCTGTCCTTTCGTGGGACGATCTGTGGTTCACTGCCCTGCTGGGCTCAGGTCTTCTGGACTTCTGAGTCCTCGTACCTGGCCACATTCTACCACTGTACCCAGAGCCTCTCTGTGACTGCCTCCTCCTCCACTAATCCTCAATTCACAGAATCTCTGTGCTGTGCCTCTCTGCACCCTCAGGACCTGCTGCTTCAGCTCTTCTTGAGGGAAGCCTCCTTGCTCCCTTCACCAGCCATTACCCAGACACCTTTCATTGTCACAGAGCTTATTACAGACGAGGAAGTCACATGAAGGATGAAGTATAACTTGACCTATTTTTCTGAGGCTATCACACAATACCAGAGACTGGGTAAATTATAAAGAAAAGAGATTTATTTTGGCTCATGATTCTGGACCAAGGTAGAAGGGCCACAGATTGGTGATGGCTTTCTTGTTGGAAGAGTCTCAAGGTGGCACAGGACATCGTGCAGCAATAGACCTGCCAAACAGACTTTTATAATAGACCTGCTCTTGGGATAACCTATTAATTGTATGGTGGATTAATCCATTTTTGAGGGTTGAGTCCTAATCACCTTGTTAAAGTTCCACCTGGGCCCACCTTTGACGCTCTCACAAGGGGGATTAAATTTCAATGTGAGTTTGGAAGGGACAAACCACAATTAGAGTGCAGGGAAGCATTTTCCCAAGTTCACAGAAAGCATAGGGTGGAGCTGGGCTCAAAGCCAGGCCTGGGATCCAAAGGCCTGAGCTATCTGGCTGAAACACAGAACTACCCAGATGGGCTTCCCCAAGCTGCTGCTCATCTGAGAGCCTCAGTTTCCTCATGTGTGAGGTGATGCCAGTGAGAAGATGTGCTGTGGGAATCACAGGACCTGAGGAGGCTGAGCAGGGAAGGCAGCCTCTGCCCTGGAAGGCCTGTGCCCCTCCTCCCCGCTGCCTGCTCCTCCTGAGCCACAGCACTGAGGACAGACACCCTTCCTTCATCCTGCTCTTCTCTTGCAGGCCAGCATGAGCTCTAAGCTATTTTCTTGCCCACACTGGGATCAGCTGGATGCACAGAAGGAATGGATGAGAGGAGGTGATGGGTAGGGGGGCAGTATCTTCTGTGGAGTGGGCTTTCAGGAAATGATGTCCATCTAGGAAGAACATTTATTACTTCAAGTGTGTGTGTGTGTGTGTGTGTGTGTGTGTGTGTGTGTGTGTGTGTGTGTGTGTGTGTGTGTGTGTGTGTGTGTGTGTGTGTGAGAGAGAGAGAGAGTTGGTATTGGTGCTTGAACTCAGGGCCTGAGTGCTGTCCTTTAACTTTTGTGCTCAAGGCTGGCACTCTGCCACTTGAGCCAGATCTCCACTTCTGGATTTTGCTGGTTAGTTGGAGATAAGAGTCTCCTAGACTTTTGGGCTGACTTTGAACCATGGTTCTCAGATTTCAGCCTCTTGAATAGTTGTATGAGCTGTCAATGTCCAGTTTGTTACTTAGTTTTTGTTTTTGTTTTTCTAAGTAGTGGGGATGGAGAAACAAGAAAACTCTATTCAACCCAGTGCTACTTGGAATATGTCAATTCAGTGCAAATCCATTCTGCATCTGGGAACTCATTGGAGCATGTATTGTGTTCCATGTGCTGTGTGAGGTTTTGTGGAGACAGACTGAAAAAGTCAGCCTGGCCCATGTCCTCAAGGAACTTCTAGTATAGAGTCCAGAACTCCAGCAAGTCCCTACAACATTGTCTCTGGTTTGTGCTACCAAACAGAGAGTAGGTTCTCTGCAGGCCTGCTACAGGAAGGCTTAGATTGGAGGGGAAGATGGAGGGAGTTAGACCAAGGGGAAGGCAGTGCATTCCAGGCAGAGGCTGTCAAGTTCAACCGCCCTGCCACAGGGTAGAGTCAGGAAGGGGAAGGGCGCAATGCAAAGGGCAGGCCATGGGGAGCTTGTAGTGTTGATTCCAAGAGCAATGAGGACTTACTGAGGGCTTTGTGTGGGAGGACCTGACCAGATCTGCCGCTTCCAAAGGCCACTCTGACTGTGGCTTAGGGAGCAGATTGGAGGGGGGCCAGGGTGAAGGTGGGGAGTCCATTGCGGCTCTGCAGGGCTGCTGGCTCAAGAGGGAAGGCGTGGGGTGGGTGTTGGTGAGCAGCAGAAAGGGGAGATGGGTCTTCCTGCAAGCAGAGGTGCTGGGTTACTTAAGACTCAGGACTGTAGTCTGAGCATTGGCTGGGAATCAGGGAGAGGTCTGGGAACCTGAAATACCCAAATGAAGAAACACCATAGCCCCAGGAGAACAAGTGGTGTGTGCTGTAGAGATGGGCCATACCTATGTCTCTTCATCCCCCTCCACAAAGCTTTGCAAAAGGCTTTGGCAAGTCTTTAGTAGATACCTGTTGAATATTATTTCTACTGTATCAAAATTGTACCCCAAAAAGAAAGACTTGCCAGAACATCTTCCAGGATGTTATTAGGGATTATTTATAGTGATAAGGTTATGTGGAACATTCATTTTTCTTCACTTTTCAGAAAATTGAAAAAAAATCAAGAATGCATAGGTTATACTTTGTTACCAGTAATGGGTCTAAAGCTCAGAGCCTCATGTTTTCTCATGCTTTTGTTTAGCCTTTTTACTCAAGGCTGGCACTCTACCACTTGAGTCACACCTCCACTTCTGGCCTTTTGATGGTTTATTGAAGATAAGAGTTTCATGGAGGGCTGGGAAGGTGGCTCAGTGGTAGATTGCTTGCCTTGCATGCATGAGGCCCTGGGTTCAATTCCTCAGCACCACATAAGCAGAAACAGCCAGAAGTGGCACTGTGGCTCAAGTGGTAGAGTGCCATCCTTGAACTGAAGAGCTGAGGGACAGCGCCCAGGTCCAGAGTTCAGGCCCCATGACTGACAGAAAGAAAAGAAAAGAGTTTCATGGATTTGTCTGCCTGGTTTAGCTTCAAACCCTAATCCTCAGAACTCAGCTTCCTGAACAGCTAGGATTATAGCTGTGATTCATTGGCATCAGGCTCTCACTTAAAAAAGACAATTAACTTGATATATTGGTTTATAAAAATATAGGTGACTTTAAACACTTACAAAGCAGAAAAGTAATGGTTGAAGACATGGTTGAAATAGTAGAGGGCTTTGCCTAACAAGCCTTTATTTAAACTCCAATACTACCAACTCCCCCCCACCACCAAAAAAAAAAAAAAAAACACCAAAACCCAACAACATTTAACTCATTTAGCTCTCACCACTTACCACGTACCAGTTACTGCCATTACTCTGTGGCCTACAGCCCTCAGCTTGTCCTGTGCACATATCTGAAAAGTGATTGTGTGTGTGTGTGTGTGTGTGTGTAAGGGTGGTCATGGAATACAGGCTGTTATATCACCCATCACGAATGCTTTTCTCGTCAATACAAACAGATCTGGAGCATTTCCAATAACTGTATAGTGTGTATTCAGTGTCATGGATGTGCAGAATTCAACTAAGCAATGTTTTGCTGATGACCACATAAGACATTCAACCTTTCATCTTTATAATCAATGCTAATGCCTTTTAAAAGCAGTGTGTAACATGAATTGACCTCCTTAGTGGATGAGACTATCTGGACTATCGTGTAGACCTTACATGCCTCTCAGCACAGGCCGAAGGAGCCTGCCCTTCTCTCCCTTTCCCTTCCTTCCTTTTCCCTCACAACCCCTCCCCTCCTATCCCCTCCTCTCACCACCTTCATGGCCTACCCTGCTATTCCCTGTTCAGACATGGACAGCTCACAGGAGCCAGAGCCATCAACCATGTCATTGTGGAGTCCCTAAGGAGGTCTTTGCAAGGCATCCATGTTCTTTATGTTCATGTGCTCATTGGGGATTTCCAGGTTCTTGCCTATGATTATCCTCTACCCACACATTCTTCCCAGCATCCTCAGCCATGGCCTGCACTTGCTGTGCCTGCTAGTAAGATGTCAGCTTTGATCCAGACTCGGGGCCTGGGCTGGCCTGGTCTATAGCCCCACTGGTTAGGTACTGGCTTGGCCTAGGTGGAGAGGATTCAGGAGCTGGGACTATGGTGGTCCTCTAACTTCTTCCTTTTCTCCCTTTCCCCACCAGGGAACTCAATGGCAACAACATCACTCGGATCCACAAGAACGACTTTGCTGGGCTCAAGCAGCTTCGGGTGCTGTGAGTATGGGGTTGCTGCTTCCCTGTGTGGCTTTCCTCACACCTTCACCCTTGGCACAGCTCTGGGTAGGAATTGGGGGAGGGTGGTAGGCTGGTCTGGATACTCACTGTGGGGTCAGTCTTGGGGCCTTGAGGGGGTGGGGTGGGGGGATGTGGAGTCCTGATCCCAACCAGCTTCTGTCTCTCACCTAATGGAAGACGTGAGTTATGGCAAAGGGTCTGGGCTGGCAAATTGGGCAGCCTTGCCCATTCATTCGATGTCTCCTGGGGATGAAGGAGACCAGGTGGCAGTGCAGAATCTTGTTTTTTTTTCTTTTCTTCTTTTTTTGGTACTGAGGATCGAACCCAGGATTGCATTTTGCTAGACAAGTGCCTTGCCACTGAACTACATCCTAGCCCTGGATCTTTAGGTGTCTATTTAGTCAGTCTGGCGTCCATGGCATTTGCCACAGAGTTCTGAGCAGCAGGCCTGTTTTTCTCACAGCTCTGGAGGCTAGACTCCCAGAGGGAGTTTGCATTCTCATTGGGCACCTCTGGCTTGCAGATGGCTACCTCCCTGTGGGTGGCCATATGAGGGTGTTTTGGACATTAGGGTCTAATATATGAAGAGTGGGTGTGGAGTATGAGTTAGTCCACAACAGTCCCCAGAATTCTTAGGAACTCATGCCTCAGAGGGATTCCCAGAGACTGCAGCCCCATTTTGGTAGAGAGGACAGTTAAAGACCTGTCTAGCTCCATTCAGGAGTGAGAGGTGGCAGACACAGGCTTTGGGCTGGGTTGTTTGCCAGCTGCAAGGGGCATCCACAGCACTTGTCTTGCCAGATGGGTCAAGCTGAGTTGCTCTGGGAGGACCTTCCTTCCTTCCTTCCTTCCTTCCTTCCTTCCTTCCTTCCTTCCTTCCTTCCTTCCTTCCTTCCTTCCTTCCTTCCTCCCTCTCTCCTGCTCTGCCATTAAAGGGAGCCCGGGAACGTATGCATTCTGACCTAGGAATGGCTCAAACCCAGGAGAGCAGGAAGACTAGCAATTTCTTTTTATTGTATAACACTGAGCCCCTGCCCATCTGGCTGGCAGGAAATGCAGTACCAGACGTTCATAGGGTCCCTCCCACCCCTGCTCCAGGATAGTGCAATGTAATGGTCTTGGCCCTGTGTTCTTTCATACTGAGTCTAGAGTGCTGAGGACCTATGGAGGAGTGGAGTAGTTTGTGGTCAGTGCCTGCTGAGATCAGAGGTGACCCTTTCCTTTTCCTGAGTCTGGAGAAGCCTCCTTCTTTCCTGGCATCCCCAGTGACCCCCTGAGAGCTTAAATAGAGAAAGAGAAGTGTCTGAGAGCAGTTCCTGCCCTTGCTCTGCCTCAGACCCACACTAGGACATGAGGGTCACCTGCTTGAGATTGGAGAGTGAAAACACAGAAGGAAAAAGACCCTTTCAATATCTTAAACTTTATCATGTATTGGTAAAAACACTTCCTCCGTAGCTGGAGGAAGGCTTCAGAGTGAGTTGGTGGTGAGGAGACGCAGAGTCCTCTGGCACCAGGTGGCCTGTTGGCCCAGGACCCCAGTCTTCAGCAGATGGGGCCAGGCAGAATAAGGGTGCAGCAGAGAGAGGTTTGTTGCATGTGGGCTCTGCCCTGTTGGCAAAGTCTTCCCTCCTTCCATACTGGCTGATGCTGTCTGCTTTGCCCCTTGGGCACATGCCCTGGGCCAAAGGAGAGCCCTTTATAGCACCCACAGCCTTCCTGTAGCATGTCTGAGGGCATTGGCCCCTCAGGGCTCGTGGCTTCCAGGGGCCAGCTTGGGGAGGGGCTGGTGGCACATCTTGCTGTCAGGCTGGTGCTGGGGTGGGGTGGGGCTGTGCTGGGGAATTTGCAGAGTTGTAAGGAAATGTGTCCACTCAGACTAGGACACGGGTCTGCATGAGGCCTGGCATGGCTCCGGTCTCACCCTGGTGCCAGCTTTGCCCTGGCAGAGCCCTTCCCTCGTACCAGCTGTTTCCAGGTTTCCTGGGCCAACCCCCTGTGGCTGTTGTCTCTCCTTCCCCAGGCAGCTGATGGAGAACCAGATTGGAGCAGTGGAGCGGGGAGCGTTCGATGACATGAAGGAACTGGAGCGACTGTGAGTACTGGGGGGGGGGGCGGAGGAAGAAGGAGGAGGAAGAGGGGGGTATGGGCTTGGGAGGACAGGGATGGCAGAGAGGGAATCTACCAGCCAAGCTGCTGACAGTGACAACTCGGGGGCACTCCTAGGGTTGCCCTGCCTGATGGATCTGGGGGCAGCTGCAGTGGTAGAAGAGGTTACGGGCACAGTGAATTGGTGGCAGAGAGAAAGCTGGAAAGTGCACCCCTCCCTGCACCTCCTCATTTTGTGTAACTCTGTCCCTGAAAATACACGATGATTAAAATTCACACAAGTGAAGTAATTTCGTCTTGTGTTATTCCAAGACATAATCAGCAAGCATTGACTTGAATGAGTAAAACCAGTGAACCATTGTTCATTGATTTGTGGACCTTTCTTCTTAATTTTATCTATCTATCTATCTATCTATCTATCTATCTATCTATCTATCTATCTATCTATCTATCTATCTATCTATCTATCTATCTATCTATCATCTATCTATCTGCCTGCCTACCTACCTACCTCTATGATCTATTTTTCAGTTCTGAGGTTTGAACTAAGGGTCTTTCACTTGTTAGGCTGGCAGTCTATCACTTAAGCCATATCTCCAGGACTTTTTGTGTGTGTGCCAGTCCTGGGGCTTGAACTTAGAGTGTGGGCACTGTCCCTGAGCATTTTTTTTCTCAAGGCTAGCACTCTGCCACTTGAGCTGCACCTCTACTTCTGGCTGGTTGGTGGTTATTGCTAGGAGCATTTTGCAAATGAGAAAAGACCACAGCTATTCAGAAGAGGGAATTAGAACTCTAATCATCTTGCCTTCGGAGACGAGGTTCTAATATCTTACCCTTCACTTTCATATAAAGGAAAATGAGATACTAAGTAAAGGGTAAAGAATGTGTCTGTCTTGTTAGCCTCTTTCAGCCTGGAAGAAATTCAGAATGCTCTTTCTTTTGTGTTCCTTACCCAGGCTGAAACTGAGCGGTAAGCCCAAGCTAGGCCAGACGTTGAGCCTTGTGTTTGCTTTCTTTAAAAAGCTGAGAATAAAATACATATTAATGACCTGAAGGGCTCTGAGGGAATGAGTTGGACCTCACCCATCCTGGCTCAGCTCTCCAATGTCATGCTCTGGAGGAGGAGACAGGGACTGGCGTGGGGGAGATCTAGGCATCACTGCTACTACCAGCCCAGGCTTGGTAGGGTCATCTTTTTGAATCATGCCTTCTCAGTGTAGATATGGTTATCTCTGTCCTTTCCTCATTCCTTCCAGGGTGGGTCATCTTCCCAGTGGACACTTATCCCTGGAGGTGTCCAGTGCATGCTGCTTAGGTCTTCTTCAGTGGCCAGTTAAGTGGTCACCTTCTTGACTAGGGGTGATCAATTAATCATGAAACTTGGTTGAAATGGGAAGCTGTGGAAAGCCACAGAGTGTAAATACTGAATTTTCATTTAAAATATGTTAAAACATGTAAATGTACATGTATTGATCTTTTCCCCAACCTTCCCTCCTTCCCCTCCCTCCTTCCCTTTCCTCCTTCCCTCCCTTCCTTCCTTCCTTCTCTCTTCCTTCCTTCCTTCCTTCCTTCCTTCCTTCCTTCCTTCATTCCTTCATTCCTTCTTTCTTTCCTTTCTTCCTTTCCTTCTTTCTTTCTTTTTATGCTGATATGGGGCCTTGAACTCAGGGCCTGCGTGCTATCCATGAGCTTTTTTACTCAAAGCTCGCACTCTACCACTTGAGCCACAGCTTTACTTTTGGCTTTTTGCTCACTAATTGGAGATAAGAGTTTCATGGATTATTCTGCCTAAGCTGGCTTGAACCACAGTCCTCAGATCTTAGCCTCCTGATGAGCCAGGATTATAGGCATGAGCTACTGGCACATGTCTCTCTCCTATTTATTTATTTATTTATCAGTTGTGGGGCCAGAACTCTGGGCCTGGGCGCTGTCCCTCAGCTCTTTAGCTCAAGGCTAGCCCTCTACCACTTGAGCCACTTCCAGCTTTTTCCACTTACGTGGTGCTGAGGAATTGAATCCAGGGCCTCATGTATGAAAGGCAAGCAATCTACCACTGAGCCACCTTCCCAGCCCCTCCTTTTTATTTTTATTTATTTATTTAGTCAGTTGTGGGGCCTGAACTTTGGGCTCCTTTTTATTTTATAAGTCTAAAAAGCATAAGACATCCATTAGGATTCTATATTGCTTTCTTTACCTAAACCACAGCCATATACCTTGTTCGTGGTCTTTGTTTCAGTTTCTTAAAGATGTAATGAGACTTTTTTTAGGGTGCTTGGAAGCAATCTGGGGGCAGAATAAAGTCCTTTACCTGATTCAACAACCCTTCAATTAGCAGCTCCTCTTTCCTTTGAATCTTTCCAAAGCATTCAAGGTGGTTTTCATAGAGATGACTCTTTTCCCTCTAGTATTTCATTCATTGATGAACAAAATTAATTAAATGATGTAATTATAAGCACCAGCGAACATAAACAAATCTGGGACAGGCAAGGCTGGTTCTTGCAAGCAGTTATGAAGCTTGAGTATAGAAGTGGAGTGATGAGGTCCTGTTGGCAGAGAAATCTCCATGTGCCCTGACTCTGTAGCCCATTCTGGGAGGGCACAGAGCATGCTCAGTGGTCTCCCCCCAGCCACATGTGCCCCTCTCCCCTTGCCCCAGCTGGAGGGGAGCCAGGACAGGGAGCCAGGACAGCCAGGCTTCAGAATCCCATATCCACTGTTCAGTGATGCCTTGGGCGAGTCACTCACTGACAACCATCCCAGTCTCTCATCTACCAGAGGGACAACTCAACAAGGTCAACAGCACAAGTGAGGGGCACCTGTTAGGAGCCAACCCATGTGGTAAGGTGGTGGCAGTGAGGCTTTTCCAGTGGGGTTGTTGCAAACAAACAAGAGGAGATTGTGTGTGTGTGTGTGTGTGTGTGTGTGTGTGTGTGTGTGTGTGTGTGTGTGCGCGCGCGCGCGCAAATGAATGGAAGGCGTTGTCATACCCAAGAGAGAAAGCCCACCTTGTCCTCAGCTTTCCCTTCAATGATGAGGTGAGGTTTATAAACCCTTTATCTTGTGCCTGACAGAGGAGAGGCTAGCAATGACTGGTAGCCACTGCTGCTGTCTGTGTTCCGAGTCCCCAGATGTCCCTCTCTCTGCCCACTCCCTTTGGTGTCCTTTGATTTCCCACTTCAACTTTGTTTTTTTAGTTTTTGGTGCCCCTACTGGGGTGCTGGGCCCCTGGATAGTCTAAGCTTCTGTGTAAGAGAGGCTAAATGAGAAATGTTAACTTTTACTATTGTCTACTATGGCTTTCCAAATTATAAGTATGATTGTTTTTGCTACATGCTAATCTCTGGTGGTGATGAGTCTGGGTAGATCTAACCACCTTCTCAGGACATGTCTGTGTTAGGATTTCTTAGAAAGTTGTACTCCAGAACCTGATCTTTTGCTCCCCCATCTCCTGGTTTGTAATTCTGAACAGGTCCTAGTCTGCTCTCATGGAAGTTAAAAATTATGAACTATATTGGGCATGGTGGCTCACACCTATAATTTCAGCTACTAGGGAGGCAGAGTGGGAGGATCATGGTCCTGAGGAAAGCATTTGGAAGACCTTTTCTCAACCAATAGGCAGGGTCTGCCTGTCATCCCAGCGACACACGAGGCAAGACTGGGAGGATTCCAGTTCAAGATCAGCCCACATAGAAAAGTTCTTGAGATTCCATCTCAACAGAACTGAATGTGCTGGTGTGTGCCTGATGCCCCAGATATAGTAGAAAACATAAAATAGAGGAGGGTCATAGTCTAAGAATGGTCCTGGGAAAAAACAGAGAACTTATCCCCAAATAACCAGTGCAAAACGGGGCTGGAGGTGTCTGTGGTAGAGGGTCTGTGTAGCAAGTATGAGACCCTGAGTTCAAATCTTAGTAATTATCAAAAACCATTATGGAAAGGGGGACACAGAAAGGGTGAACAATGGCAATCGTAGTATTCAGTATACACTATATGGAAAATGAACTATGCAACTGAGCAGGAGGAAATGGTGGGAGGGGGAAACTGGGAAGTAAAAGAAGGAATGGGGTTGTCCAAAAGAATGCACACATTGGGGCTGGGAAAGTGGCTCAGTGGTAGAGTGCTTGCCTTGCATGCATGAGGCCCTGGGTTCGATTCCTCAGCACCACATAAGCAAAAAGCTGGAAGTGGTGCTGTGGCTCAAGTGGTAGCGTGCTAGCCTTGAGCTGAAGAGCTGAGGGACAGTGCTCAGGCCCAGAGTTCAGGCCCCACGACCGGACCCCCCCCAAAAAAGAATGCACATATTACTTGAATTGTGAAATGGTAGCCCCCCCCCGAACAACACCTTAATAATAACAATGAAATTATATGGAAATACATATAAAATTATATGGAAATACAATTCAGCCATTAAAAATAAAAGGTATGGATGGGAAGAGGAGGCTAGGGTAGTAGGCTCAGTGGTACAGCACCCACCCAGCATGTGTAAGGCCCTGAGTTCAATCCCTAGCACTGCTAAATGAAAAGAAAAAGTAAGTATCTATTGTCTGACATGGAAAAGACATCCACAAACTGTTGAGTGAGACCAATATAAGTTATTTGAGACCCTGTTTTCCACTATTTGAAGGTTCTTTTTCTTTTAAGGATGAGTTTTCATTAATGATTTAAAAAAAATCCCTTGGGGTTAGATGTTTGGCTCAGTTGGTAGAGTATTACCAATGAGCAAAAGCATCAGATACTGAGCTCCAGTCCCAGACATGGGACCCCCCCCCAAAAAAAAATTCACTTGTCATTATCATTTTGAAAAAAGACCCAAGCAAGCAATTAAAAACCACACAAGTGGCTGCTTAGCCAAATGTGGTTGAAAGCCATCAGGAACTAGAATGTTTGGCTATTCCAACCCCAGTTAGGAAATAGCTCACATTTCCTATCTAGTGAAGGACCCACCTCACAAGGTGGTAGGTATTAGAATCTATCCCTTACGGATTACAAGGGTGATGGGCACTGACTTGGTGAGGGGTTTCCATAGGTCCTTCCTTCTTGTCCTCCTGCTAAGTGCTAGGTAGCTCAGTTCCCACCTTCCAAGTGAAATATGGCCCTAAGAAGGTGATTTCCCGAGGATTACAGATTGCCACTGCTAGGACTTGAACCCAGAGCCCCTGAACTCTGAACCTGGGGCTTTCTTAGAGGTCCTCTGGATTTCCTGGACCTCTTGGTGAATCTTGCTTCTTCTGTCTTTATTTTTTAGACGACTGAACCGGAACCAGCTTCACATGTTGCCAGAATTGCTGTTCCAGAACAACCAGGCTCTGTCCAGACTGTGAGTTCTGTGTCTAGAATCTTCTCTCTGTGATTTTCTGCCACCCCGTGGGAAGCATGCAAGTATAGTCAATGGAGGCTGAATTTTCCTGTGGCTTGGGCTCCACACTCCTCACCCAGCAGAAATGGTTCTGTGGGAAGCTATTGTGTGGGACATTTCTCCACAGCAAGTGCTAGAAAGAAGCAGTTCATCCAGTTCTTTTTTTTTTTTTTTTTTGGGTCCGGTCTGGGGCCTGAACTCTGGGCCTGGGCGCCGTCCCTCAGCTCTTCAGTTCAAGGCTAGCGCTCTACCATTTGAGCCACAGCACCACTTCTGGCTTTTTTTTTCTGCTTATGTGGTGCTGAGGAATTGAACCCAGGGCCTCAGGCATGCAAGGCAAGCGCTCTACCACTGAGCCACCTTGCCAGCCCAGGTGGGGCTTTTGTTAAGTGCATGTTGTATTGCCTTTGATCAGCTGCCTTGCACATTCATTCATTTGTTCATTCAAGAAAACCATTCTTGAATCTGCTTCTGTTTTCAGCTTCTTTTACTGTTTAGGGTAATGTGATCTATGAGCTTATTACCTGTAGTATCTGGCTGTCTTTTTATTTATTGTAAGTATACTTCTGAGTTGAAAGTATGGCCACTAATTCTGCTGCTCTGTTATTTTCCAGAGGTATCTGTGATTGTTTTGTCCTGTATTTTGCTTTGTGGGATCTTGGCTTGGACAGCATCTTTGAAATTAACTAAGGAATCTCCCTGATAGTTCCTTAGCATGTGGCTCTGCAGCATTTGCTTGGTTACCTTTAGTGATGGGGAGTCCACCACCTCTCCAGGCAATTAATTCTGTTATCAGACAGATATGCATATTAGAAAATTCTTACCCTAGACTCTGCTTTCTAATAACTTTGCTTTCTGTAACTCTTTGGAAAAACCATGTACTTTTGTTATTTTTTTTTTTTAATTTTGATCTGGGAAGTTAAAAGGGCAATACTTCCCTAGCATGTGTGAGGCCCTGATTGGGACCTTCTTTATGTGTAGCAAGGCACAAAGAGGAGCGATAGGTTTGACTCTTCTTCCCAGGGGAGGATGGAAGCTGGGTGGAGAAAGGGGCTTGAAAGCATGAAGGAATGCAGTTAGGTGAGAGATGGGGCTACCTGAGTGGCCAGGGACCTGGAGTCTGGACTAGCTCTTTTCTTCCTGACTAAATACAGCTGGCTCTTCCAACCTGTGCCATCATTTGCAAGCTTCTTGCTAAGCTAGTGGTCTTTAGGTACCATCACAATTTGCTGCTGATATACTTTCAGTCTTTTGAAAGTGGTCTCTCTGGTCACTTCATTTTTCTTCTTCCTCCTGACTGGGCCACTCTTCAAGGATCGTCTGTGCCAGGCCCATTGTCTCCTACTGTGTAGGCACTTTTTCTTTATTCAGCTGATAAAGGCACCGGATTCTTGTGCCGGCAGGTACAGCTATTGTAATGTCTGTTTCATATGTGGTTCATGCACTGCTCTGTGTCATTCCATGATGGTTGGTTTGGTTCATGTGGTCTGTGTGGTCCATGCACTTGTCTGTGTGATCTATGCACTGGTCTGTGTGGTCCATACACTGGACTGTATGATCCATGCCTTAGTCCATGTGGTCCATGCACTGACCTGTGAGCTATGCACTGGTCTGTGTGGTCCATGTACTGATCTGTGTGGTCCATGTGTTGGGCCATGGGTCTACAACATGCTCCTTGTGGTCCATGCTGTAACTGGCCACACACAGCTGGCCTTTCCCTTTGTGTACATCCACCTTATTGCCCTGTACTTCCTTCCAAACCACTGTCCTGGGCTTACTGGCTGCATCTCAGTATTGCCATTTTTTAGGGTAGTCACAATCCTGACTCCCCTCGTACTCCCTATAACTATGGTGCTTATATCCTCACTGTGTTTTAGGTCTCAACTTCAAATTATGGGGAGAAAGAATCTGATTGGTCCATCTTAGGTCAGATGATAACCCTGGACAGTGAGCTGTGCTAGGGTTTGTGGGATGGCAGGAGCAGGTGCCTCCCCAGGAGCTGGAGGTGGGATTTATTCCCTCAGAAGAAAAGCTAACACCAGGAGCCAGTGCCTGATATTTCTGGTCTCTTACTTGACCTTCCCTTTGCTTTGGAGATATCTGTTACTAATCCTTTTCATCTGGAGCAAATTAGGGACTTTCATGCAGAGGATACTTTGAATCAGCATGAAGATGGGCTGGAGAGACAACTGTGCCGGGAAGGGGTGCCACAGAGCGTGTAGGTGGAGTGGTCCATGTTTCAGTTGATACAGTCTGTACAGATTCTACAAGTTACAATCCTTCTACTGGTTGTTCTTTATTAGTAGATCCTGGTGTTGGGTTAGCCTGTTCATTCCTCCCAAATGCAGGATCACACTCTCAGAGCAGGGCTTTGCCTTGGACTGCAGAGCATTTTGATGATGGGGTTAGCGTTAACCACCAGGTCTCTAAAGGTCTGTAAAGAGCCTGAAAATGGGCTTAAACTATACCTAGAAATCTTACTCTTGGGGATCTACCCTAAGGGAATAATAAAACCTGCGTATAAATATGTTCATTGCAGCATTATTTAAAATATTGAGGATATAGATTGGGAATAACCTAGCTATCCAACATTGGGGGAGTGGTTAGGCAAATTATGTATGTCTATTTTATGGGGATACTTATACAATTATTAAAATGACTTTTATGAGACATGTCAAATATTGTAGATGGTTGTGATATCAAAAGTCAGGATGTAAAGTTGTATTGGTATTATGGCTCCTGAATGAATTATTCTAAATAATGCATGGAAAAATGACTGCAGAATGCCAGGAGGGATGGCCTGTGGGTGATTTTATTTTCTGTGTTTTGAAGGATGGATGATGATGATGATGATGACGATGATGATGATGATGATGTGGTATCAGTCCTGGGGCTTGAACTTAGGGCCTTGGTGTTGTTCCTGAGCCTTTTTGCTCAAGGCTAGCTCCTGCTCAAGTCACAGCTCCACTTTTGTGCTTTTGGGTAGTTAATTGGAGCTAAGAGTATCATGGACTTTCCTGCCAGGGTTGGCTTTGAACCACAGTCATCAGATCTCAGCCTTCTGGGTAGCTAGGATTACAGAGGTGAGCCAACAGTGGCTGGCAGATGTATTACTTTTATATAGGAAATTGGACAGCATTTATCAGAACCATGAAACCTCTGGTTTGAGTGAAAATTGTTGTCTGTGGGCTGGGGATGGAGCTCAGTGGCCAAGTCCTTGCTGAACTCTTAGCACCAACTCAAACAAAAATGAAGGCTGTCAGTTATATGACATTGTTGTGCGTCTTTTAGCCCTGAAGAACCTGTTGTTCTTTTCTGGGATGAAGATAACAATGTCTGACTCTCAGAGCTGTTGTGAGGATCAAAGAGAAGTATGACCCTCACCTGTGGTGACCCTCACCTGTGGTGACCCTCACCTGTGGACCAGTAGGAGGCATTGGAATGATCACACTGGGATGGCCTTGCAGACTCCTAGCCCCAAACATTTGTCCAATATCAGTGTTGGATTCCCTCATCTCTGCAGAGGTTCACCTCACCCAGAACCTTACCCCTTAACTCAGAATCCTCCCCTTGCTTTCTACTCTGCTCCTACAGAGTACCCAGAGGAGTCTGTAGCAGGAGTTTGGTTTCCTGATCAGCAGAGCTTGGGATGCTGTGTGTGTGTGTGTGTGTGTGTGTGTGTGTGTGTGTGTGTGTGTGTGTGTGTGTGTGTGTGTGTGTGTTAGTGCCAGTCCTGGGCCTGGGCACTCCCCCTGAGCTTTTTTGTTCAAGGCTAGTGCTCTACCCTTTGAGCCACAACTCCAATTCAGGCTTTTTGCTGGTTAGTTGGAGATATGAATCTCACAGACTTTCTTACCTGGGCTGACTTTGAACCATGGTCCACAGATCTCACCCTTCTGGGTAACTAGGATTATAGGTGTAAGCCACCGGCATCTGGCTCCGGATAGTCATTTTTAACGAAGGGAACCTGCATTTTGGATTCTCAGCTAACTTCCTGAGCAGTGAAAAGAGAACAAACATGGAACATGTAGAATATATTGCCCTGGAAACATTTTCCAGTACCCTAAAATCACAGGCAACGCCCCCACTTCCTTGAAGACCTTTCATTGAGGCCGAGTGTGGAGTTCCTGCTCAGTGTCCCCTCCCTATCAGAAGAGCATCCATCTCCTCCTGCTCATCAGAAGAGCATCCATCTCCTCCTGCTCCACGTTCATGGCTGCAGAAGTGAGCCTGCGCAGAGACAACCACAGTCTCCCAGGGGAGGTTTCAGGAACAGCAGTCAGGGCAGTGATGATTAGAATGAATGGTTATCCCATGTCAGGCCCACGCCTTATCTGATCTCATCTACAGAGCATCTCTGGGAGATCAGCATTTTCCCCAGCACAGCACTGAATGAAAACCTGCAAGCTTGGAGGGTGTATGACACACCTGAGGGGCTGAGCCTGTCTGTTGCTTGGGTATCACCCAGGTACCTCTCACTCACCTACTTCCTCCACCCCTCCCCCACTGACCACCCCAGCACCCCACTGCTCAGCTGCTTCTCCACCTCTATCTCCAGTCTTGTACCTATGCACCCTCCCTCTTCTCCATCCACCAAGTCACCAATCAGGTGACTTTATACTCAGCCCTTCATTCTCATCCTCTACCTCCGTCTTCCATTTAGTGCTCTCCCTCCATCTGCCCACCTGCCTCCTCTTCTCTACTCACTAGCCCCTGCCACTCATCTACCTACACACGTCTACCTGGACCTCTCCACCCTCACACCCCAACCTCTCCTTCCATCCACCTCTTCCTCATAAATCTTCTCCCCACCCAACCACCCCATCCCTGGTTCCTGAGAACCTCCTGCAGACAGGCTCTGTGCAAAGTGCTGCAAATGCTTGGAGTGAGAGCTGTGCAACACAGACATGTGTGCCTACCTCTCCAGGAGGTGACAGCCTATCATTGGTGCTTGGTGACAGCTGTCACCCCTGGGACCCACCAGCCAGTGGCTGTGGGTGGGGTAGATGTATCATCTGCTGTAACCACGCCTTAGGCAGGGGGCAGTTGTACCCTGGTAGCAGGTTATCTGGGTTTGGGGTCAATTCAACCCCAGTCAACCCCAGAGGCTACGGAGATGCTCCAGAGGTGTAGTTTGGGACTAGAAAACTGGCTGCTTCTCTGTAGTGGCAAGTCCTAATCTTTACCATGTCATGTTCAGGTGGAGGTGGATGAGTGTTAGCTCTCTCTCTGCACCCCCTCCCCCGGCCAGCCTCAGTCCCCTCCAGGTCTGACCATTTTCCAGCCTTTCTCTGGCTGGCAGCATTCCCTTGGTGTCCAGAGGCTACTTCTGGAAATTCAAGTCCTCCAGTCCTTCCTTTTAGCCTTGAAACCAATATGCATCCTGACAAGATCGACCTCCTGGTCTCTGCAGGGCCTGGGAGGGGCGAGGCGGGTGATTAAGGGCAGCCCAGGGCATCTATTTCCCTTATTTATATCCCTGTTCTCAGGACCACCATAACTCATTAACAGGCCTGGTGGTGGGAGAGGCGGGAGGGGAGAGTCTGCAGAGCCCTGTTGGAGAATGCCTGACCGCAGCGACCCTGTCTCAAGCTGGGTTTAATTAAACTGTCAGCACTGGTCAGAAGAACAAAGCTTCCCTTACCGCCAGGCCCCCCGCCCCCATCAGAGGCAGAGGGCATTCGCTGCTGAAATGAAGAGCTGTTTAAAATGGATCTGTCTTGCCTCCAAGCGAAATTACCCAAAGCAGGAAGGTGACCTCGCTATTGTGACACGTCCAGGCCGGCGGCGGCAGAGTGACAGCAGAACCAAAGCAGCCGCTGCGGAGACGTGGCACATGAGGAATAGGGCTTCTTGTGGCCCTCTGCCCTGCCAGGGCCTCCTTCCTGCCAGAATCACCAGGTCTTTCAAGACCGTCGATCACTCCACTGCTCAAAAAGGAATCTTCCGAGCATTGTCTGTGAATTGTTCCTGGGATTAATGATAGGAAGACAGTAAGGGGACATGATGGGTCAGTAGAGTCCTGCTCAGAGGCCTCTGCAACCTCTTTACCAAGGACATGTAGGGTGCTCCACGTCCCAAACATGTTTGATTATGGAACTCTTTATACATTTGTTTTGTAGGGTACGTCTTTCAGCATCGTGTGCATCTAGTGTTAAGTGACTGGCTGAGGTCTCAGACAATAAAGAGGAGAGCTGAGATTTAAACCCAAGCCTATGCCCTTACCACCAAATTATCAAAGTTGTCAATATGTATGCGTGTGTGTGTGTGTGTGTGTGTGTGTGTGTGTGTGTGTGTGTGTGTATCAGAGGCCTCAGAGATCCTGAGTCAGTCTGTGTATAAGGACCAAGAGTCTGCAATGTCACTGGTTTTCACATTGAGAGGCCTTGCTCCCTAGTGTACTTGGTGAGCTCTGGGTGGGGACGTCTGGAGGGCGAGCCTCGGTTTTCTTTGCCTGGCCTGGATCCTGTGTGAAAGGCACATGAAATAAGAAAGACCCTTCAGCAGACATGTCACCTCCTTCAGACAAGCAGGAAATAATTTGCCAATTAGGGAGCACTCTGGATTCTGAGAGCTTCCCTATTATGAAATCCATGCCCGCTGTCAAGGCTGGCGTGAAAAAGTCAGGCATCCCACTGGCTACACAGGAGCCTCCTGGAAAAGGGTGGTGGGCCTAGGAGTGACACTTGCATGCCAGAGTGGGCTGATAGGGACAATATGGCTGAATGTTCTGCATGGCCCTGGCACCATGCTGCCACCTCTGGGTTCAGCTCTGTCCCCAACTAACCCAGAACCATGCTGACCTTCACAAGTGTGGACAACCAGGGAGTGTAGGGAGGGTTGTGGGATAATAGCTCTGAAAGTGGGACTCCCAGTGAAATCAGAGTGCCTTGTTGGTGGTTTCACAGGGGCTCACAGCAACAAAAGCTGCTGTCCAAAGAGATAATCTGCAAGTCAAGGTAAGGTGAAGAAGTGTGTGTGTGTGTGTGTGAGTGTGTGTGTGTGTGTGTGTGTGTGTGTGTGTGTGTGTGTGTGTGTGTGTGTGTGCGCGCCAGTACTGGGACTTGAACTCGGGGCCTGTAGTCTGTCCCTTAGCTTTGTTGCTCAAGGTTGATGCTCTACCACTTGAGCCACAGTTCCTCTAGTGGCACTTTGTTAATTGTAGATGAGCATCTCACAAGGCTGGGAATGTGGCTTAGTGATAGGGTGTTTGCCTAGCACGCATGAAGCCCTGAGTTCAATCCCTCAGTACCACATAAACAGAAAAAGCTGGAAGTGGTACTATGGCTTGAGTGGTAGAGTGCTATCCTTGAGCAAAAGAAGCTCAGAAACAATGCCCAGTCCCTGAGTTCAAGCCTCAGGACTGGAAAAGAAATCATATAGACTTTTCCTGCCTGGGCTGACTTCAAATTGTGATGCTCATATCTCAGAATAGCTAGGATTATAGGTGTGAACCATTGGCACCTTAAAAATGGAATTTTTAAGCCGGGCGCCGGTGGCTCACGCCTGTAATCCTAGCTACCCAGGAGGCTGAGATCTGAGGATCGCGGTTCAAAGCCAGCCCGGGCAGGAGAGACCGTGAGACTCCTATCTCCAATAAAACACCAGAAAACCGGAAGTGGCGCTGTAGCTCAAGTGGTAGAGCGCTCACCTTGAGCTGAAGAGCTGAGGGACAGCGCCCAGGCCCAGAGTTCAAGCCCCATGACCGACAAAAAAAAAAAAAAAAAAAAAAAAAATGGAATTTTTAAGCCTGGAGAAGATGCTGCAGAGCAGTGTGCACAAAGGGGAAGGAGAGGGCGGTGGGAGTGATTTGTGGGAAGATGAAGATCTTTAAGAAACCATTGCAAAAGCTAATTTTGCCGGGATATGAAATATTAGGAAAACAGAATCAGGGAAAGATGAGGGATAAGAGGTTTCGTTTTTCAGTAAGTCACTTGAGCTAGCATAAAAATAGTTGTAAAAACAAAGTTTACAAGCACAGCAATAATTGTATAATATCCACCACACCCTTTTAAAGCACTGGGACACGGAATATGTAACGTAGATGGCAGCTTCTCATGACCCTGTGTGATGAGAGCTATTACTGACACCATCCTACAGGGGGAAGCACTGAGCACAAGGTTAAATACTACTTTCAGGGCTAGTTGTCAAAGGCGGGGCTGGGAAGGCAGGAAGGAGTGTAATTCTCAAGGTGATTGTCATCAGGCCATGAAGGTCTTCATTATAGAAGAGAAACTAGTGAAGTGGGAAGAAGTAAAGACATCACTCAGAAGGTTTCTGGAGTTTGGAAGGATGTGGGAGATGGCGGCTATGCAAACATAGCCACTGAATTCAGTTGCCCATAAGCAGGGAATCCCACAATTACAGACTGGGCCTCAGACACCCCCCAAGAAGTCACCTTTCCTTTCCCTAGCTCTTTGCATCCCAGACAGGGCAGGAGGGATCATGGGCCTGCAGTTTTGCCTCCCAGGCCTCTTCCTAGACTTGCCTGAAATGCTACCTTCCTGGCATAGTTTCTCCTTTCCCCAGGGGAGTTGATGGTTGCTTCCTTGGTGCGCCTTTCTCCTTTAAAACATTTCTGGGCTCCTGGCCTTATGGGTTTGGGTTGGGCCCTTGTCTTGGTATATTTGGTGCACTTAGTTCTTTCCAGCTTCTCCCGTTCAACATGACCTGTGGTTGGCTTTGTTTGTGTCCCCCAAATGTAAAGTCAATTGCTCAGAGCTAGACTAAATAGCCTCTCAGGGCAGTGGACTAAATGGCCTGTCTAGAGAGGCGACCCAGGGTACTTCTCTATGAGGGTGGCTGCAGAGAGCCCCTTTGCTTCCAGGGGGCTGAAGAGCCTCAGCTAGAGAAGAGAGGAGCTAGCTCAGGGGTCACAATGGTGACTTGTAGGTGGCAGAGTGTTTTGACCCCCCTCTTTTTATTTTTGGCAGTTTTGGGGCTTGAACTCTGGGCCTGGATGCTGTCCCTCAGATTTTCAACTCAAGGCAAGCACTCTACTACTTGAGCCATGGTGCCACTTCCTAGTGGTTTATTGAAGGTAAGAGTCTCACAGACTTTCTTGCCTGGCCTGGCTTTGAACCACAATCCTCAGATCCCAGCCAGCTAGGATTATAGGCGTGAGCCACCAGTGCCCTGCTTGACTTCATTTTTTATGGCAAAGGGCCAGGACCTCGGTTTCCTAGTGAGACCCTCACTGAAACTGAATACTGTGGTCCAGGGGTTCTGCTTTTCACTTGGGGTTCCCAGCAAGCATCAAGGGATCTGGGGACTCCTCTTTGCATATGTGTTATCAAGAAAAATGCGAGGACTCAAACTTGTGCTGTGTTTGGTTTCTGGTTGGAACCCTGTGGTTAGGGAACACTTTGGGGTGTGATACTGGTAATTATGATGCTAGGAAGAAATCCTGTCTGCTGGACTCTGGTGGCTCATGCCTGTAATCCTAGCTAATTAGGAGGCTGAGATCTGAGGATCAATGTTTGAAGCCAGCCCAGGTGGAAAAGGCCATGAGACTCTTATCTCGAACAAACTTCTCAGAAAAAGCTAGAAGTGGCACTGTGGCTCAAGTGGTATTGGAGCTTGCACATTAGAACAGACTGGCTGATCAGTTAGAGGTGGCTGCTTGGGTTAGAACTGAACCTGTCTTTTAGTGTTTGCTCTAAAACAAGCCCCTTTCAAGTTGCACTGACCAGAGCCTATTGAGGTGGGCGCTAGCTCGAAAGGAATGCTCACCTTGTAGGAAAAATGAGCAGCACGAAGATAACACCATGCCAAAGCTGCTTAGCAGGACTTTCAGAATTTGGTAGATTTTATAGTTTTTCACTTTCCTTTGAGACAAGGTCATCCTATGTAGCTTAACCTAGTCTGGAACACATATACTCCCTCTGTCTTTGCTCAAGCACTGGGATTACAGGTGTACCACCATGGCTGGCTTTTTATTCACATCTTAAGTGGGGGTAATTTGTGATTGGTTAATGTTCATTGAACCTCACTCTAATCATGAACATAAAGATCTTTTCTCCACGATGCTGTGTCCCAGACCAATGTACCTGGAATCATTTTTTTTTTTTTTTTTTTTTTTTTTTTTTTTTTTGGTCCGGTTGTGGGGCCTGAACTCTGGGCCTGGGCACTGTCCCTCAGCTCTTCAGCTCAAGGCTAGTGCTCTACCACTTGAGCCACAGCGCCACTTCCGGCTTTTTTCTTTTTGCTTATGTGGTGCTGAGGAATCGAACCCAGGGCCTCAGGCATGCAAGGCAAGCGCTCTACCACTGAGCCAACTTCCCAGCCCCCTGGAATCATTTTTTAAAAAACATTTTTCATTATTATTATCTTTAAATAGTTGTACAAAGAAGTTCCCATTCTACAGAACAGTATATGAATACAAGGTGTCTGACAACATTGTCACACTTGGAGCCATTTTTTGCCATCAGGAATATTGACTCACTATCTTTTCCTCATCTGGCCAGGAACCCTGGGCCTGGGCTATTGTCACAGATTCAGAAAGAGTTCCTTCCTGTATTAGTCAGCTCCAGATGCCATAGCCAGACACCATAGACTTGGAGGTTTGTGCAGCATGAATTTGTTTCTGATGGTTCTGGAGGCTGGAAGTCCCAACTGGTTGTCATCCAGGTCAAGTTCTAGTGAACACCCTCTCTTTTCATGGTTTGCAGATGGTCACTTTCTACCTGCATCTGTACATGGTAAAAGGAAGGAGGGATGGGAGGGAGAGAAAAAAGGGAAGGAAGGAAGAAAATTACTCTGGCAACTGTGTTTCATAAGGATACAAATCTTACCATAAAGTCTCTACCCTCACAACCTCACCTAACTTTAACTATGTCCAAAGCTCCCTGTTTCCCCAGCTCAACAGGCTGGGGTTAGGAATTCAGCACTGAATTTAAGGGTGGCCACAATTCACAGGTATGACTGCTGCTCTTGTTGTCCATGTTGTTTCTTGTGGTTGCTGTAACAAATCACCACAGACTCAGTAGCTTAAGACAACACAAATTTGCTATGGTTGTGTGGAGGTCAGAAGGCAAAGTAGGTATCTTGGGCTAGAATGAAGGTGTTAGCAGAATTTGTTCCTTGGGAGTCCGAGAGAAGCTAGTGTTCCTCTTTTCCAGCTTCTGGGCTGCCCTTGTGCTGTAGCTCATGGCAGCATTACTTTGGCTTCTGTCTCCATTGCCACATTTTCTTTTTCCAGCTCTGGGGTCGATTCCCAGCATCCTCCAGAAAATAAAAAGCAAAATGATTTCCATGAACTAAGCTACAGTCAATGGTGAGGTGATCAAGTCTGATCGAGACTTAAGATGGCTATTGAAGCAAACTGTACAGGGGAGACAGATCTAGCGGCATCTGTTGTAGAAAGGGCTTCTTATTCCAAGCTGAGGTTGACTCCAGAGTCAGTAAGGAGTCCAGAAGACTGAATGGAGTCTTAGGCTGAATTAGTAAAGGCGAGGTGTCTTCTCCAGGGTAGGAGATAGTCCTGTTCCAGCCTGCTGATCCAGACACATCCAGACAGCAGTGTTCAGTCCTAGCACCTGCGTTTTATTGCAGGTGTTTGCGGAAGGCTGCTAAATGCTCTCTGGGAACTATTGTGTATGATGTAGTCTAGCAGCCTGGAGCTGATAGGGACAATGAAGAGGACCTGGAGAGTCATTTTCAAACCTATGGGAAGGGCCATCCTGGAGTTCATTTGTTCCAGAAGCTGGGCACAGTGGGCAGGAGGCTTGGTGAGGTGATGGCGGCCTTGCTTGGGGCAGGCTTCCTGATCACTGGCTGCTCTGTTACCCCCACTCTGTCCCAATCCCTGGAAGAGATCAGGGAGCTACTGAGTTGCGTCTGCCAGGACCATATGCATGTGGGGATGCTGGAGGTCTGGGTTTGGTATCCTTGGGATGCTCTTCTATCTCGAGCCACCTGACACAGTGTCACTTGTGTGCAGTGGGACAGATCATCTGCTCGTAGACTCATGATACTGGCAGCTGGCTGGAGCCTGAGGCTCCCCCCACCCTCCCAGGCGGAGGATCAGTGTTGGAAGTCACTCTTCCGGCAAAGTGGCTGCAGTGAACCGTGGAACCAAAATATTTACCAGACCCTGGATTCTGGCTCACATCTTGGCGTCCAATTTGAAACAATACAAACTGAACAAATGGCTTTGGGAATGAGGTCTGATCCGTGAAAAGACACAGCAGGTTTTTCCTCAGGCAAAGCTGGTCCAGAGGTGCTGGGAGGAGCCAGTAGCCCTGGCGGCCTGCTGGTTGAGCCATGAGTCATTTGCCCCTTTGAAGTCCCTGCAGTTGTCTTTGGAGCCCTGGTGTTTGTACCCCTGTGCTCCTTCAACAAAGGCCCTTCTGTCAGCAGGCAGATCGTAAAGGCCAGGGAAGGAAGGGTTAGGAAAGGAAGGTATTGACTGAATACCAATAAGGAGGGAAGTGTGTTCATGGAGAATGGGGAGGGGGTTCCCTGAAACTCCGGGCGGGGGGTTGGGGCCCTACTCACGCTGTGCAAACAGTGGAGATTCCCTTTGGCAGGTTTGTTTTACTAAAGGCTCTGGGCTGGAGAAGGGTGGAGGAAATACTTCACAATGGGAAGTGTAAGTTGCCCCCTGTTTGGGAGGGGCTGGCGGGGAGAGCTGCGGACCAACAAAGAGGCAGTGTGGGCTGTGACAGTCAGGGGACAACACATGGCAACTAATGGGGTGGTAATGGGTGGGGAGGCAACCTGGGAACAGCGGTACAAGGAAAGCTGGCACATAAATTCTGGTGGCATGACACCCCCTTGGCAGGGAGAAAGGGACCACTCTCACCCTCCCCACTGCCACAGCCAGAGATGTGCCCACTCCCAAGGATGTGGCCGGGGTGAGAGATGGCTGAGAGGCGAAAAGCCACAACACCCTGGGCCCTGCCGGGGCTAAGGAAAATAGAAGGGAGAGTCGCAGGCTGTATGCCAGAAACAGGCATCTAGAAGGCTAGAGCCTCACCTGTAAGATGTTTTGCTCGTTTTGGGAGTTCCTCACCTGTGGGTGCTTTATGTCTACACAGAAGCCACTTGAGTGAAGGCTCAGAGTTTCCCTGTTTACGGGGATCCTGGAACTCCGGACATTATTTTTTTACAAGGACCCTTTGGATGTGTCACCTCCCAAAGAGGACAGTATTTATGACCCAGGGGCTTTTGGAGGAAGCCATTTAACAGTTTGTATTTGTATTTGAACTTTTATGGCTTCTGTAGGGTTCCCCAGACAACCTAGGGCGTCCCAGAGTCCGGAATAGTTACTGTGGTGGGGAAGTTCTGGTTCTCTGTCCTACATCAACCATTTTTGATCAAGTTAATAATACCCTTTTCTTAGAAAAAAGAAAAAAAAGCAACACCATTTTTTATTTATTTGTCTTTGTGTGTGTGACCAATTCTCGTCAGAGCCTTTAGAAAACGTTTAGGAAAGAAGAGACGGCACCCCGACTGATGGGAACACACTGGGGGCCTCCGTTCTGTGAATCCATAATGTAGCCCTGGTTGATGTTTGCAAAGTGGCAGCTGGCCCCGCACTCTGGAGTATTTCAGTTTCCCACGGTGGCGAAGTGTCCTTCCGGAAGGCCCTGGGAATTCTGGAGACGACCCCCAGCCTGCTGCCTGGCCAAGGGAGAGAGAGGCAGCTTTCCTTCCAAGTCTTACCCCAGCTTGGCTGTGGGGTTCCTGGGCCATGCTTTCCCTGCCTCTGGGTAAATGGGTGGATGGATTCATTCACCCAACCAGCCTATTCTGAGCCTACCCTTGCAGTCATTTGTCGGGTTCGGGGGTATCAGGATGGATTAGCTATGGTCTTGGGCTTAAGCAGAGTGTTGCCTGGCGGAGCTGTCTCACATTGCTCATTTCTCAAGTGGGTGACAAAAACTGTGAGTTTGATGGCTGGTTTGTAGCATATCCTGTTCCCTCCCAGTGCCCACTAGAAGAAAAAAAATGGGGGGGGGGAGGTGAGGGGGAGAGAATGTGAAGGAAAATGCACAGAAGTGAAAATCATATTTCACAGGGACAGATGCACGCACATCAATTACACAGCTGTTCCATCAGCACCGCCAGTCCCATTCATCTTCTGTCTCACACACATTGAACATTGGTCAGCACACCTGGGGATCTGAGTGTCTAAGTCTTTTAAAGTCAACTAGAAAAAAACCCAAAAAACAACAAGCTGGTTTCCTACAAGCCACAGCTCCATTTATAGGAAACAAAGGATAAGAAATCATTTTGAGCTGGTTCTTACAGTAAACTGGATAAGAAAGAGCCGGAACTCATTTATTGATGGCTGTTAATAGCATCCTTCACAGCCAGCTGGCCATGGCATGTGACCTCAGCTGTCTCCTGGGGAAGGCTATGGAGAACTGGTCATTTGAACATTGACCACAGTCAGTCTAGCTTATCCCCTTGACTCTTTGCGGAGGGAGGAGGGTGTCCTTTGCTGACCAGTGTCATCTGTTGATGGTAGAAGTGCATGCAGGGTTCAGTTGTACATTTCTAATGCCATGGATGACTAGAAGCTTTTCTATGGAGAAGCCAATGGGGCAGCTTCCATTTGGACTTTGGTGCTGAGAAACAACCTTAAGGATCAGGCATAAGGTGGAAGAGTTTAGATTCTTGGGGCTAGACATGGCTCAAGAGATAATGTTTGTCTAGCATATGTAAGGTCTTGAGTTCAAACCCTACTACTGCTGGGAAGGGGGAAGATGAAAATGAAATGCAGGTGCTTTTTATGTTGGCAAGGGGCCTAGAGCTAAATCAGCAATGAAAGGCTCTTTTACTTGTATTCAATCTGCTACAGACCCACCTGGTGTGAGTCCAGGTGGAGGGGTACAGGCTTTTCCAGCTCATTTACTCCTAGAGTATGTTTGTTGAGTGTGAGGCCTGGGTAGTTATTCATTTTGACTCTTAACACAGAGGACTTGTCCATGTTCAATCTGTTCTGATTCCCTGACTCCATGTTTGTTTGTTTGTTTTTTTTCCTGTTATGGGGCTTGAACTCAGGGCCTGGGTGCTGTTCTCAAGCTCTTTTGGATTCGGGAGATAATTGGAGATAAGAGTCTTGTGGACGTCCTGCCTGGGCTGGCTTTGAAACACAATCCTTAGATCAGAGTCTTTCGATTAGCTAGGGTGACAGGCATGAGCCATCAATGCCCAGCTTCCCATTGTTAACATCAGCTGGCACCCAGGAGAGCCAGAAGCAAAGAAGCTCCCAGTCACCTAGCCGCTGCCCTCAGGTATGTGTCCTTCCTGAGATCAGGGTGTTGCTTCTTTTACACCAAGAATGGGCCTCCAAATCATGGAAGCTCTGCAATGAGGAGCATAGTTAAACGTGGAGAGATCATTCATTTCGGTGTCCTCTTGAACAGCCCTTCAGGGCGGTGGAATACCATGAAGGCCTGTGAAAAGCCCAGCAGACATAACTTGTTCTTTCTTCTGATTGGAGCAGGAGATAGGATCTTATGGGGATGCGGAGGGAGAGCTGGAGCTTTCTGTTTTGGTTTACTTTTTTGTTGTTTCTTTTTTATTATTTGTTTGTTTATTTGGTGCTGGTACGGAAGCTTGAATGCAGGACCTACAGGTCCCTTAGCTGTTTTTGCTTAAGGCTCTACTTTTGGCTTTCTGATGGCTAAATGGAGATAAGCATCTCATGAAAAAAAGAGTCTCATAGACTTTCCTACCCTGGCTTGACTAGAACCTCCATCCTCAGATCTCAGCCTCCTGAGTAGATAGGATTACAGGCATGGGACATTGGCCCTGGCTCATTGTTGTTTCTGATTTCTAAAAGAAGGATAAAAAAATATGGGTTTGGTTGGTAAAAATTTACAAAATTATGATACCACGTGGGCAAAATTAATTCTGACCTTCTCAGGCAAGAGAAGAGGCCAATGCAGGGGAGGGGCCTTGAAATAGAAACCTTTTAATAGGACCATTAAAAACTAGTCTTTAGGGGCTGGGAAGGTGGCTCAGTGGTAGAGTGCTTGCCTTGCATGCATGAGGCCCTGGGTTCGATTTTTTAGCACCACATAAGCAAAAAGAAAAAAGCCGGAAGTGGCGCTGTGGCTCAAGTGGTAGAGTGCTAGCCTTGAGCTGAAGAGCTGAGGGACAGTGCCCAGGCCCAGAGTTCAGGCCCCATGACCAGACCAAAAAAAAAAAAAAACAAAAAAACCTAGTCTTTATTTTGAAGAGCAGTTTCAGGTGTGTAGCAAGTAGAAGTTCTAGTATATCCCCTCCCCTTATGTATAGTCTCCCCATTATCAACCCTGCCCGCTAGAGTAGGGCATGTCATGCTGGGGCATGCTATAGCACCCCACGATTGCTACCCAGAATCTATACTTTATCCTAGGTGTCCCTTGGTGTTGCACATTCTATGGGTTAGGACAAATTTAGAATGATTTACATGACTTTAGAAAATGGTTTTTACCAGTGTGTCGCCAATGCCAGATGCAGATATTGATTCCTCACTCAGTCTACAGGCTCATGCCAACATTACTGGCCATCGTCACTCCAATCCATTGGGGATCTGGCCAGCCACCCTCCCTTCTATCTCAAGGCAGACAGAATGCTATCTTCCCATGCAGAGGAAATGTTTCACATGCCCCAGAACTGTTCTCAATCATCATTTCCTGGAGCAGGAGGCTGCAGGTCTAAGAGTTCTTCTAGCTCTTGGCTGTACTGCCTTAGGAGAGGCTAGGAGCCAAGGGCATCCCACATGGCTTCTTCTGCATAGCCTTTAGGTTTGGGGCCTTTTGCTTCATGGGCCACTTTGCAGTTCCACAAGCAACCGCCTCACCCAGGAATCCTTACTGCTGCTTAGCCTGTAGTTCCTGGGGCTGTGAGCTTGTACCCCTCATCCTTGCCTATTGCACTTTCTATGGGAGTTCTGCTTCTCCCTCTCTTCCTCCTCAGGTGTCCTGCATTTAGGCTCAGTGCATTGAGCTGTATGCCAGGTTTTGCATTTGAGTCCTGCAGCTGCTATTTATGGTCATGTGACTTTGGACTAAAAATGTACCCCATGCCCAGCTATTTCCACATCTGAAAAATGAGAGAGCACAGAGTTGAAGTGGAGCTGCCGAAAGGATTCAGAGAAGCAGTTCCCATGAGCTCTCAGGACCCAGGTCTGTCAATATCAGCTCCATCACTAGCAGGGCTGTTCTAGCCCCTGGCTCTGCAGGTGCACTGTTGTCTTAAAAGAGGAGAAAGGACCTTGTATCTCTTCCACTCTCCTTGGGAGTGTGGATGGGATCATGCTGTGAGTAGACCTTGGGTCTTGCTGCTCCAGAATCATATGTGTTCCAGTGCATGAAGACCTACCATGCATGTGCAAGTGATGGGGAGAAATCAGAGTCCATGACAGGTAATGGATGGCTTGTTGTGCTGGCTCCAGGACTTCTCTGAGAGGCTCTTGATGTCTGTGGGCATAGGAGTCTGACCTCTGCTGGACCTATGAACCTCTAGTTCATCCAAGGTCTGATCTTTAATCCTTTGTAACACACCCAATAGATTTATTTGTTTCAGTCTCATTCCAGTCTCTGGGAGGTTAGTGGTGAGAAAAGCCACCTGTGGCCTTTGCTTTCCAGAGTAGATAGAGAGTTCTTGTTGGACATAGGAGTCAATGTGAGTCAGAGAAGAGGAGTTTGATTCAAAACCTCAGATAGTCTATACATCACCTTTATAGTACTAATAAAAAAAATCTCAGATGGTCTCTGTTCAGGGCTGAACCATATCATCAAAGGCATTACTGAAAGCAGCCTCTACCTCCCTATCAGTAATGAAGCAGAGGCCAGCATGGCTTCTATGAAGGAGGCCTCAGTCTACCTCCTGAAGATAGCTGCTCATTGGCACTGCTGTCTTCAATGCTTTGCCTATCTGTCCAGCCCTGAGAAGTCAGATCTGACAGATGGAGTCCAACAACCCTGTTTTTCCAGCACCTTGGGCAGCCTGTAGCCCTCTTGCTTTGCTATGCCCTTGGCCTTGGCATCTTGGCTCTGGTCTTTTTGCTTCCCATCTTCTCTGTGTGTCTTATTTTGAATTGCCCTTGCTCCTCTGAGTCAGGTGTCCTCCGTCTCTCTAACCTGTGCATAGCCATTGTACATTGATGCTCTGTGCTTCTGTCATCCTCCGGGTGTACCCCATTCATGGGATGGTGAGTGGGTGACTATGTGGGCCGTTTATTCCAGAGCCTGCTTCTCCTGTAATGCCCCATTATCCAATTGGGAACTGGGCCAAGCAAATCAAAAGGGAAGAAGGACACCACAGTGGCGGGGGGGGGGCAAAAAGTAGCACCCCAAGTCACCAGAGTCTGACCCCTTGAATCAGTCCTGGGTGCAGACTAGGCACCAGGTGGAAGGATGCCTGCCAGAGAAAGGACAGACAGTGAGTCACCTCCAAGTGGCAGCTAGTGACACACTAGATGGGAGAGTTTCTGCAACTTAGGCCAAGGTGTGAAGATGAACCAGGGCCCCAGTACCCGCTATAGCTAGACTGCCCCTCCAAACTCTGCTGCGGAGGTGGACATTCCACCCCACCCCCATCCCACCCAGAGGTGCAGAGAGAGAAAAGTTGTCCTTTCCTAAACTGTGTGTGCTTTTCCCAGGGCCATTGTTCCCCGTTGCCAGGAAACCGAGGCCTTCAGGTGTCACCCGGGAGACTGGGGCCTGGGTATTTGGGTTTAGGTCAGGCACAATGACGCCTGCAGAATGAGATGGCGTCCCCAGGACCTCCTCCGTCATTTGTCACACACTGTGGTTCCCAACGACTGGGGACCCAAGGACTTGTGGGAGGAGGGGGGGCTGGGTGGGTCGAAGGGTACTAGATGGGGCTGCTTGTGATCCTCACCTCAGAGCAAAGCCAACACTCCTTCTTTGGGGGGAGGAGGGAAGGAAGTGAGGCTGCTCCAGGCCTCTGGGGATCAGAAATCCTGTGAGGAACAGAGCAGCCTTGCTGGGAGTTGGGGCTTTGCCAGACCCAAGCCTGAGCATCTCTGACAAGTGCTTGACTGGCTTCATGGGATGTTTGTCCCAGGGCTGGCCAGTATGGCAAACTACCCAACCCTAACCCAGAAAGGAAGATGGGCAGATCACAGTGACTAAGGTACCTGGCAGCAAGCAGGCCATGCAGGCCGCTTGGGGCTGTGGGTGGGGGTCACTTTACATATGTCAGTCCTGCCCACATCCAGCACAGACAGCACCTCTTCTATGTGTCTTAGAGTGAGAAGGAGATGCATTACATGGAATCTGAGGAAACAGCCTTCTCCTCACATAATTTGGTTTCAGAATTTTAAAAACTATTTTATATATACGTGAAATTTGCCGCCTTAGCCATCGTAAGTGTAAAGTTTATTAGTATTAAATGTATTCATATTGTTGGGCAGTTAGTCTCCAGAACTTTTTTTTTAATCTTATAACACTAAATCTCTAGCCAAGTGCTCGTGGCTCATGCCTGTAATCCTAGCTACTCAGGAGGCTGAGATCGAGAATTGCAATTCAAAGCCAGCCCAGGCAGGAAACTCTTTTGAAATTCTTATCTTCAATTAACCACCCAAAACCAGAAGTGGAACTGTGGCTTAAGTGGTAGAGTGCTAGCCTTGAGCAAAAAGGCTAAAGAACAAGGCCCAGGCCCTGAGTTCAAGTCCCAGTAACAGTATCTAGCAACAACAACAACAACAACAACAAACCCCAAAAGCCTATAGAAACAAAACCTGAAACTCTGTACCCCTTAAACAATAACTCCCATATTAGAGGTGTGGTATTCAACAGTAATCCTAGTTACTCTGGAAGCAGAGGCAGGAGGATCATGAGTTCAAGGCCAGCTAGGGCAACGTTACTGAGATCATATCTTAAAGACTGAATAGCCTGGGTGATATCCCAAGTCTGAATAGCTCACATTCTGGTGGGCCCAATCAGCGGTGGGTGGGCACTGGGGAGATTCCACCCTTAGGCTGTTATAGAAAATGTTGCTGTGGTCACACATCAGGCTTGCTGGGTGTATTTGCTGAACTAGGGACTTAAATGGGACAATTTTTCTTCTCTTTGCTTGGACACTGGAGGAGGACTGCCAGAAACTCACTTCATACTCACCTAAGATGCCCATCTTGGCTTCCTTTTCCTGCTTGGCAGTGTCTATTTTCTGGTGAAGAAGGTCTTAATTTAGGTAGAGAAGGGGTAGGCGAGGAGCTGGGTATGCTGGCACAATTGGCGCTAGAGGTTTGGGCAGGGTGACAAGACACAGCAGCTCAGACATGGTAATCTGCAGCCCATTTGGGCAGATGGGGCTGGTAACCCCCGTAGTTGCTGGGCCTCCAGGGAGTGGTGGGGATACATCATGAAAAATGGGGGTGGGTGGCCCTTGGAAAGGCAGTGAGAGGACATTGAGCATTTGAGATTCTATGGGGTTATAATTTGGAATTTAGGGGGAGAGCCCAGACCCCGGAAAAGGTTGGTTTGGTTGGAGTGGTCTGGTTACAGAGAAGAAGCCAAGATGGAGTTTGGCTGGACAATCTGGGTACAAAACCTTGGCCATGAGGCAATGCCATCCACCTCTTGTGTGATCAAGAGCCTGAAGCCCAGGGGCTCCAGGTTCTCTCAGGGTGGGAGCTGGGATGGAGTGTCCTGGCAAACAAAGCCAGGATCATTATGATCTAAATGCTTTCACAATGTAGGGAGCCTCAAGTCAGCTTTGCCTGAGAATTGGGGGTATACCTGAGTTTAAAGCAGTCTAGAGGAGGGGGACCTCAATCAGCAGGGTCTGGAAACTTTAAGGAGAGCATCCTGCAAGAGTTTGGAAACTCCCTTAACAATAGTGTTTCCTGAGACTCATGACACTCTGTGTGCCTGATGTATATCAACTAATTTAATCTTCCCACTAAGTCTACAGAGACTTACACACAGAATAAAACCCCCAATATACACCACCTAAAATTAACCATTTTAACAACTTTTCTCTTTGGTCTTTGGGCCTGAAGCAAGGCTTGTGCATGCTAGGCAAGGTGCTCTACCACTGAACTGCACCCCAGCACAACCATCTTCACCTTGGTAGTGTACAATTCAGTGGCATTAAGTACATCACACAGATCATTCATCCACTACAGACTAATTTTTAATCTTCCTATCTTCAAGTTCTGTACTCAATGAAGACTATCCTTCATTTCTTCCTGTCCCAGGCCGTGGGAAGTGCCTCTCTATCTCTGCCTATGAATTTGACTATGCTAGACACTCCTCATATAATAGCCATCGTACAGTGTTAGTCTGCTCATATCTCGCTGACTTCACTTAACATATGTCTGGCCTCAAGATTCATCCATTTATTGTAGCATGTGTCAGAACTTCTTCTGTTGAAGGCTGAATAATATTCCATTATATGGCTCTATCTCATTTTGTTGATCCACTCCTTCACAACTTGACACCAGGATAGCTTCCTTTCATCTTTAGGCTAATGTGAATAAAGTAGCTAAGAACATGGTATACACACAGCTTTCTGAGTTAATTCCTTCCCTTTGTGTGTATAGACCCACAAGTGGGATTGCTGGATCATATGGCAATTCTATGTTTAATTTTTGAGGAACTGCCAGACTGTGCCAGACTTTCTTTTCCTTCTTGTGCCAGACTTTTTATACAAATAAATCCAGGCATCAGAGCAGGTGCCTATTTTAAGATTCAGAAATTTCCTTCATCTCCCATGCATGGTAGTCTCCACAGTTTTCCTCCTTTTCCCTCATGCCCCATTCTCTGAAGTTGACTGCTGTCCCTGGAGGTTGAACTGTGACCCCACCAGCCTCCTCTTCTCTTTGCCTGCCTCCCCTCAGGATCTAGGAGAGATGGCAAGCCTTTCTGTAGCACTGGGTGAGGCATTTGGGGGATGGAGGCCCCCTGAGTTCTGTTAGAGGGCTTAGAAGGGACTGGGAGGAGTCAGATCGGAATCAGCACGGAGGCTTCTTCAGCCAGAAGCTTGGGACTGTCTTCCTGCTGTTCTGTCCCCTGTCTGGTGTCTGGCATGGAGCAAGTGGGTAGACAGGGCCAGGGTGTGATGGCAGAGGCTCAGGGCCACTTTCTTGGGAGGATGGTGGGTGTCTTGAAAGTGGCCCTCTTTTTCTTTGTCTAGTGGGGATCACTCACAGAACACCCTTTCAGGCTACCCTGCAGCCCCACCCTTACGGTTCATTCTGATATAAGGAGCTGTGTTGTGCCGTTGAGGTCCGCCAGTCCATAATCAGTAAAAATGGACACTCGTGGTTCTGACTGAAAACCCAGCACTGTGCTGTTTGGGTTGGTCCCTACAACATATATGAGAAACCTGTATTGGCTTCTTTTACATCAGTGGAAACTCAGGCATGATTTACCCAAGAATTCATAGCAGTAAGCCAGGGATGAGTGGAGATGTGCCAAAGCCCACATTTTGAACCTGAACTTGCTCCTCCACAGCACGGCACCTTGCAAAATAGAATGGCTAACTTTTTTTTTTTTTTTTTTTGCCGGTCATGGGGCCTGAACTCTGGGTCTGGGCGCTGTCCCTCACTCTACCACTGGAGCCACAGCGCCACTTCCGGCTTTTTCTGTTTATGTGGTGCTGAGGAATCGAACCCAGGGCCTCATGCTTGCAAGGCATGCACTCTACCGCTGAGCTACCTTCCCAGCCCTAGAATGGCTAACTTTTATCTTAGGATTTTTATCCTAGGATTTTTTTTTTTTGGCTTGGATTTTCAAGGCATATATTTAAAGAACAGGGAAAGGAAGGGGCTTATAGGTTTTTATGCTGCCAGAAGGCTGGAGAGATTGAACACCAACTGGATATAATCCTCAGTGAGCTCTTTTCTCCCTCCGGCCAGATCTGGTGGGGGCTGAAATTTATCACAGCAAACACGTCGTCGCCTTTCCTTTTCATCTTGCTCCTGCACAAACAAGAAACCTCAGTCACGATTCCAGCTGGGCATCCTCTGTCTCTTAGCAACCGCCAGCTCTGGCTTTGGGCTCTGGGCTCTTGGCTCCAGGAGTGCCTTTCTTGGCTGCAGTACCTTCTGTGGATCCTGCACAGATGATATGGGGTATGGGTACTGGAGAAGAAGGATACCCTGGGGCCATCAGAGCCCAAGGGAAGAAAGGAAGGCCAAGGTGAGTGTCCTAGTGGACACTCACTCCCAGCCTTGTGTTAAAGAGGCACAGGATTTTGGAAGGGAGGGAGAGAAAGAGAGAGAAAGGAGGACAGGAGGGCAGGTAGGAGATGAATGCTCCTAGTTATCCTGCTGGGCCCATCTTTATGATTATACACATTTGCTCAAAAGGTTTGTTTTTCAAATGCGATGAAGAGCCCCCTGGGCCTCAGTGCTCAGGCTTTGCCTGGGAGGGGCGGGCCAGGCTCAGCGTGGAAGCTGCCAAGCCTGGTGAGGGGGCGGTGTGGACTGAGGATTGAAGAGGAGGCTGCCACTGGCTTTACCCAGGAGAGCTGGAGAGGTGGAGGTCTGTCCTGAGCTATTGCTTCTCAATTCATTACAAGTCTTTGCACTTAAGGTTTCCACCTGTCATCCCCAAGAAGCTGTTGTTTTATTCTGATGTGAACTGGAAAGATCCTGAGAGCTGCTTGGATCCATGTCCCAACTTAGCAGTGGGGGCATGAGACCCACAGAGGTGACAGAGGTCCTGGAAGTCCCCAATGGGAAGGGAGTGGAGCTGAGAGCCACACCTGGGCTTCTGATTTCTCCTGCCATTCTCTGTCTCCTCACTGGGGGCCTCCTCATGGGCATGCATATTGACGCTGTGCTGTGCATGATTTACACACAGGATCCTCATAGCTCATGCACACATGTGATCCTCATAGTTTTGTGCTCTGTAGCAGATCTCGCACACACAGAAGCTAATGGAGTCTGTGGGTTCAACTCTGTACCCTGTATTTGGGATTTCAGATGAGGCCCTTGTCACCCAACCTGCTCATATACATCAGAGACCTGATCCAGTACAGGAGAGACCTTGAGTCCACCTCCTTCAGAGCCAGGAAGTGGGATAGCCCTAAGGACCTTGAAGCTTACTCTAACTTACATGCAATGTATAGTGAGGGTAGTCCCTTTCTTTCCGACTTCCCTCTGGACTGCAAGGCTAGGTTGACAAGTCTAGTTCATCTGGATACTTTACACAAAGACCAGCTTAAGAAACCTTTAAAGAGGTGCAGATGGGCAGGTGTTGGACAGGATGTAGGGGTTGAAAAGGACAGCAAGCAGTTAAGTGAGAGTTACAGGTCCTGAGTTCCAGTCTTGGTTCTGTCCCTTTTTGTTGTGCCTTGCTCAGTTCTTGGGAGTAGGAGCACCAAGTGGACAGGAGGGGCTGTCACATCATGGCACCTGTCATCTGCCAATGTCTAGTCAAGCGCTACTATCTCAAGTGCTGGGGAAGTTCTGTTAGCTGATTTTATTTCTGTATTGAGTGTTATTCACTAGTTCCATTTTTGCCAATTCTATAGGTTGAAAAGGACATCTTGTTTTAACTTGTATATGTATTTTTTAAAATTATGAGTGATTGAGCATCTCTTTTTCAAGCTTTTAAGAACATTGCTATTCCTCCTTGGTTCCTGTTTGAATCTTTTCTATTCCATCTCCAGCTGAAGGTCAGCGATTAGGTTGCACAGCAGGTAAGGGGCAGACCTTGGACTAAAACCCAGTCTTCTGACTCCTTTTCTGGCATTCACTCCAGTACACATTCTCTGCAGGTTGGAGCAAGCACTCAGTGGAATGTGGAAGTATTTTCCAGAATATCGCCTTGGGCTGGAATTTGATTTCTCTTCTTTGCTTTGAGACAGAGTCTTACAAAGTAGTCCAGGCTGGTCTTGAACTTGCATCCTCCTTCCTCAGTCCCACTCCGAGTGCTGGGATTACAGATGTGTACCACTACACCCTGGAACTTGATTCTTGAATGAAGGTCTGCTTCTCCATGGTCTTGAGTCTATCCTCCTCCCTAGCTCAGGACATCCAGCCAGCATTGTTTTTCTGTACCCATGAATTATTGATAACTCTCCGCCTCGGAACAGCAAGGCCTGGGGGAGGGCAGCTACAATGAGGTGACGCTGGACACAAGGGCTGAATGACCTCCGTTCCGAGGCCTAACCCTCCCAAGGCTAGCAAGTCCTTCTGAATGTCTAAGCACATTCTAGATGCCCCCTCTGCCTAGCCGGCTCATAGTAGGCCTTTGAACACGTGTCATTTAAGAAAAATCAGCAGAGACAAAAGCTACCATGAATCCATACCGTTTTTGTTCAGATTATTTTCAAACAGATAAAGGTTACATGTACTCATTATAAAAAGGCAAATATCCCAGGGCCGAGAATATGGCTTAGTGGTCGAGTGCTGACCTAGCATGCATGAGGCCCTGGGTTCGATTCCTCAGTACCACATAAACAGAAAAAGCCAGAAGTAGTGCTGTGGCTCAAGTGGTAGAGTGTTAGCCCTGAGCACAAAGAGGCTCAGGAAGAGAGCCCAGGCTCTGAGTTCAAACCCCGACCAGCAAAAAAAAAAAAAAAAAAAGTCAAATATCCCAGAAGAGTAGTGGGCCCGTGGGGCTGCCTGTCCAAGCTTGCTCCATGATCACCTTCAGGGGTGTTCCTTCTGTGCACACAGGAGGGAGTCCTATTCTCAGGAGACAATGGGAGAAGGCTCTGGGACTCCTTGGAAAGTGCTCTGCACTGTCACCACTGCCCTGAGAGGGTAGGGACACTTGGTTAGGAATTTTAAGTCTGTGACTCAGTTGCTGGCTGCCAGCTCCTCAGGAATGGGGACCCACACAAGACTTCTCTGACTCCACATGTGCCCCGAATGCAGCATAGCACACAGTAGGTGCTTGTCTAGGGACATTGTACATGCTCCAGAGGAGTCTAGTTGTCTTATCCCCAAGGCTGTGCCTTGTCACATGATGGAGGTAGCACGTGCTATGTCCACGCTAAGAGGTACCTCACAATTCCTCAGCTCATAGGGGCTACCCAGGAAACTCATTGTCAGGTGAGCCTGGTGCTGTTAGTTCATACCTGTAATCCTAGCTACTCAGGAGGCTGAGATCTGGGGATCCCAGATCAAAGCAAACCCAGGCAAGAAAGTCTGTGAGACTCTTATCTCCAATTAACCACCAGAAAACCAGAAGTGGTGCTGTGGCTCAAAGTGATGGAGCACTAGCCTTGAGCAAAAGGGCTCAGGGACAGGAACCAGCCTCCCCCACACACGCAACCAACAAGAACAACAAAAAAAGGATATCCCATGTTCTGGTGACTTTCAGCAGTCCTTCCTGGGAGGGTAAGTATCAACTCAGGCTTTTTCTTTTGGGAAGGAGGGGCAAAGGATGTTGGGAAGAGCACGACCAGCTCTGTGATGCAGGCCACAAAGCCTTCATAGAGCCAGGGGAGACTTAAATAAGGGATATTGTGAACAGCACCTACCCAAGATCTGGCACACAGTCAGGGGAAGAAAAAGCCAGTAGGAGCTCTGCATGTGTTTGAAGGGACCACAGCTCTGAGATCAAGGGGTCAAATTTGCTCGTCCTGGTGACAGGTCACCCCAGTCTGCAGAAAGGAGGGGTTGCCGAGCACCTTCAGCATGACTCTGCAGGGCGACAGTACTTATTGTGTAATTATGGAACAGCGCACATAGAAATGAAAATGCAGGTCCAGATGGCAGGCCTCCATGCTGTTGAAAGGCAGAGCTAATGAACTTAACAAATCACCGATAATTAATTTTCAGAAGCCAAAGGAAACCAGGGAGCAATGAATAGGTCTGCAGGAGGAGGGAATGCAAAGTAGCCCCAACTGTCAGCCCGGGTGAGGGGTGCGATGGTGGCAGTTCCAGGCTGGGAAGCTGGGGCTGGGGGCATGGAAGGGAGGGAGAAACTACAAGACAGGTAGTGTAGTAACAGAGGGGACAGACAGGACAGGAGTGGAGCAGGCAGGGAGGGCCAGATTCCAGGAACTGATGGAGCCCCAAGTCCAAGGAACACTGAGGCAAAGAGATACTTCTATGTATGTATGTATGTATGTATATATGTATGTATGTATGTATGTGTATGTGCCATGTTCCAGTCCTAGGGCTTGATTTTAGGGCCTGGACATTGTCCCTTAGCTTTTCTGCTTAAGGCTGGTATTCTACCACTTGAACTACACCTCCCCTTCTGCCTTTTTGGTTGCTAATTGGAGATAAGAGTCTCAAAGACTTTCCTGACTGGGTTGGCTTTGAACCATCATCTTGAGGTTTCAGCCTCTTAAGCTAGGATTGCAGACTTGAGCCACTGACACCCAGCTGCTAGTATTGAACTTTTGCTCTGTGCCAATCATGTACCAGGCACTTCCATAGTTGGTGACATTGGCCATAGCAAAAACCTTATCTGAGCTCTGGGCAGGAGGTGGAGCCTACGAAATGCAGGGCAGATAGGACCACATCTCTGCCTGGAGCCTCCCCACTGGACTCAGGATGAGCGTGAGGATTGAGGACCCAGAGCTTGGGCACTAGTGCTGGTTCTCTGGGTTCGTCCTTGTACCTGCCTGGATTTTTGCTTTTGACATGATGAAATATAAATGATGGCTTTGAGTCATGAGGTCACACAGGCATCAGGCCTGTTTATCCTAAGCAAGCCTCATAGGCAGCCCCAAGACATAAAGCAGCTGTTGGATGGGTGAGCAGGGTGTGCTGCACCATCTCTGACCCATCCCGCCCCTCAGACCTGACTCCTGTTTCACTGCACTCCAGCACTATGAGCAATACATTTGGATGGTTAGGATGATCACCAGAGCTTCCTTAGTCCTTATGGTTGGAGACTCTGTGACCTAGCACCTATCCCTCAAGGTCACATTGAAATGACCCATGGTAGGGGTTTGTTTGCAAGGGGGGGCTATAACATGGGGGCCTAGCACAGTGTTTTCTTCCCCTAACTGCGCCAAGTCTGGGCACTTACTAGCTGTGCAATCCTATGTAATTGGCTTCACCTTCCTGAGCCACATTTTGCTCCATTGTAAAATGGAGACAAAAGTTCATTTGGTTGGTATAAGGACTAAATGTTGAATTGGCTGGGTGGGATTGAAGAACTTGAACTGGAAAGGACCAATCTGGTTGAAGGAGTTGAAACACTCGGGCCCCTTTGTCTTCCTCACTCGCTGGATGCCAACTTAGAGCTGGTCTCTGCCAGCAACCCCCGCCTTGCTGGCTGCTGCTGGGCCACCTTCTGCCTGTCCTCTGGGAGTCAGCTGACAAAGCCAGGGAGGATGGGTGAGTCCGTGGCGCCATCTCCCCCGTGCTCCGGACACTCCTGTGACCTCGGCACACTGCCCTGCCATGGCACGAACCACCTTCTGTTCACGGCCCGTCAGCCACTTTCTTCCTGACTACACTCGGATCAGAGCCATTGTCAATTCATGTTTCCAGATTAATTAGTGAGGCCCCATGTCAGATGCTAACTGAGACCCAGATGTCTGCCTGGTTCCCGCATCAAATCATTTTGTCGCCGTAATTGAAGAACACGGAGGCAGCAGCGAGCCGGGCCAGGGGTGGCCCACCTCCCCTCCCCTTCTCATGTAGACAGGATAACCTCTCCCTGCTGGGAGGATGTGGGCCATGGGTGGTGGTGAGGGAGAATAGGGTCCCAAGCTTAGCAAAGACACATGGCTCAGCTTTGGCCACAGGGAACCCCCGCCCCCTCTTTGTACTCCTGGTAGGCCTTGAGCCTCCACAGAGCCTGCCCCAACTGGTCCTGTGCTATGCTGCCAGGCGTGTAGAACCTTCTAGCTTTTGTCATGGCTGCACATTGTGGCTGTGTCTCTGCACTTTCAGTGGAAGTTGCTGCTAACACCCCTTCCCTTTAATGACGTGTTCCCTTGAGCGGGTTTTGGTTGCATTATGCCCCTCTATGCCTTTCTCATCCCAGCTCAATGTCACAACCCACTGCAATCATTTGGGAGTGTGTTGAGACCCCAAGGGATGCTGACCTTGCATTCATGTGGGCTTAAGAGCCCAGTCCCTCTGCACCAGGAAGCAGAACATGAGTCCATAGGGCTCTGGGAAGTTTGGCAAACGGGTTCACCTTCCTAAAGCCAAGTTTCAAAACCTAACTCTAGCTCGCTGTGACTTTAGGATCCTCATGTCACCAGCCTCAGTTTCCCCATCAGAAGAAATAGACCGAACCCCTTCAGGGTTAGGGAATTGTGTCAGGTAAGGTCCTGGCTACCAGCCCTAAGGAAATGTTAGGATATGTAATGGAGCCAGATACCTTAATATTTGGGCATTCAAAACAACAGAATCTTTTTTGTTGTTGTTGTTTGTTGTTTGAGACAGGGTCTGGCTACATGGCCCAGGTTGATCTTTTACTTGTAATCCTCTTGCCCCAGCCTCTTGAGTTCTGGGGTTAAAGGCAGGCATGCACCATCAGTAGAGCAGAATTTTGAGCCATAAATGCAAGGACTTAGAATAAGTGTTGTCAAACACTAGAGAGATAAAAGTCTGGATTTTAAACTGTGATGTTGGAGCCCGCTAGACATTCTAATTAGAGTTAGAGGCGGGAACCGGAAGTCTGCATTTGAACAGATTCCTCCTGGGCGGTCTGCAATATGTTCACTCAGCTTCCACCAAGAGATACAATCCTGGACTAAGGCTTAGCTTATAACTCAGAGATGAGGTGTCCTGGGAAACAGCTGGGAAGTGGCCCTTGGGTTCACTGATTCTTAGATTGTTTTTTGGTAGCTGAGGAGTGACCTGGGCATGGGCAAAGGCTTGCACTCCTTTTTAGATTTATTTATAAATCTCAATTTCTATCCCTCCAATTTGAGTACATTGTCGTGGATGTCAGTAATGCTACAGAGTCTCAAGGGACCATTCCTGGAAACCTACACGTTATGGATTTAAAACCCTGAATAGCAACATCCTTTAAACAGAAGAAGATGGGATTGGAGGTGTGGCTCAGTTGGTAGAGCAGTAGCCAATGAAAGTGGCAGGTATCAAGTCTGAGTCCTTGTTTCCTACCTCAAAAAAAGGAAGAGAGAGAAAAGAAAGGAGGGAGGGAGGGAGGGAGGAAGGAAGAAAGAAAGGAAAGAAAGAAAGAAAAGACAAAAGAGGAAGAGAAGGGGAAAAGGGGAGGAGGAGGAGCCTTATTAAACTAGCTAAACGCAGCACATATTGAGTATAAGTACAGTTTTATAAGCAAATAAATTATTGGAGACAAGAAGCTATCTTTCCTCGTTGTTTTAAATGATTGTTTCTAATCCATCATCAATCTGAATTTAATTCTTTTTATTTGCCTACATAATACTGTCTCCTCTCTCTCTCTCTCTCTCTCTCTCTCTCTCTCTCTCTCTCTCTCTCTCTCTCCTCCTCTTCCTCCTCCTCCTCTTCTTCCTCTTCCTCCTCGTCCTGTCCTCCTCCTCTTCTTCCTCTTCTTATATCCTCTCCCCCTTTGGTGGTCCTGGGCCTTTGCAAATACTCTACTACTTGAGCCATGCTCTCAGCCCTCTTTTTGCTTCAGTTTAATTTTCAGATATGCTCTCACATTTCGGCCTCAAGTGCAATATTTTACTTACAATTTTTCTTCTGGCTCATAGGCATTCACCACCTCACCCAACATTTTTTTTTAAGATATTGTCTCATTCTTAGGGGAGGGACATAAAGGCACAATGCCCATGTGTATCAGATCATATAAAATAGTATTTATTGAAATGAGCTACAGGAAATAGGAACAAGAGGTATTTTTCTTTGTTACTGTTTTTGTTTTCTTTTCTTTTTGTCTTATTTCTTCATTTACCTGTCTTTGTGAGGGTAAGGGGGTGCACAGAAATGGAGGGACAACAGTGGTACTCACAAGACACTATGTTGAAAATAAACTATAAAACTTGTAGGGGGGATAGGAGGGGAAAATGGGAGAGTACATTTCAAAAAAGAAATGAGTACATCTCCAAGAAGAAACATACTCATTACCTGACTTATATAACTGTAGCCCCTCCCCTCTGTACATCACCTTATAACAACAATGAAAAAAACCAAAACTGTGACCCAATCCAAAAAGATATTATCTCACTAACCCCACCCCCTTGCTGGGATTACAGGCATGAACCACTCACCTAGCCTACTACTTAATTTTTAATATGTCTACTTCCTGTACTTTAGTCTTTGATCTCTTAGGGGAAGGTTGCTCAGCGTCAGGGCCCCTTTAACTTCTCTCCACTAAACTATGTTCTAAGTTTCTCAGCAGCACAGAGATAACATTGCTTTGTGTGTGTTTCTGGTCCTATGTTCTCTGTCTATGTGGCAAAGTACTTGCCTCTTCCTGCTTCTACTTTAACTAGGGGCAGGTAGAGATAGAAAACCAGTCTATTATTGGACACAGATGGGCTGAGCTGCAAATCACAGCTTTCAAGTTACCTTGCAGCTGCTGGCAGAGTGGACAGAATCTTGCAGTCAGGTGATAAACTGGAACCAGGCATCTTTCTAGTCCCAGTGACCTCTAGTCTTTAGGTTTCTGTGGTACATGGTCACTGTGTGTGTGTGTGTGTGTGTGTGTGTGTGTGTGTGTGTGTGTGTGTGTGGTGTTGGCTGTGGATTCCCCTCCCCCCACCCTTAGAAAGCCCAGATGCTCATGAGTGATGCAGGCCCTGTGCTAGACCCTGGGCGCCCCTCTACTCAGCCTAAAGTGGAGAGCAGGCAGGAACACCTGGCTCCCTCTCTCTGGGGAGCTTAACTGCTAGGCAGCTGCTCAGCTGGCATCCTCCAGGGTGTTAATTGGGCAGGGTGCCCAGCCCCTGGCACTCCTGCTGCAGAGAGAGGAGCTGGGCCAGGGAGAGGAGCCTTGTGCCCACCAGGCACAAGGAGAAGACAGAATGGGTCCATAGCTAGTTGCCAAGGGAGGGACTGGGAGGCACAGAAGACACCCCTCATCTGAAGATGCTGGGGTCAGGGGGCTTACCCTGGAGCCTCCACACAGGTGATGAGGAGAAGGCTACAAGAGCCTCTAGACAGCACAGGGAAGGGAGGGATGAGTTCATGCGTCCCTCTCCCTTCCCTTTCCCCTCCTCCTCCTCTCTCTCCTCCTCTTCCTCCTCTTCTTTCTCTTCTTCCTTTCTCTTCCTTCTTTATGACCTTCATAACTGAAGACTGATTTGCTGTGCCCACCCTGACTCAGGCCAGCTAACACCTATCTACTTCATTTTATTGTAATCTCACATCAGCCTTCAGAGGTCTGTTTTATATTCAAAAGCTTTCATATTCCCACTTCATATTAAAAGCTCAGAGAGGCTGGGCAACTCCCCCCTGGGGTGAGGTCTCTCCAGCCCCTCTCAGCAAGGGCCCAAGGGATAGGAGACCCCACAATTGAGAAAGGATATGAGCCCCTGGGGTAAAGATTCTCAGGGGTCCTCTGGGCCTGAGACTGGAGTTCTGGAGGGCTGCTGAGGAGCTTTCCCTGGACATGCTGCTCTGGAGAATGTACCCCAAATCAATAATCTTCACAGCCAGCCCAGGATCTGTGAGCAACCTTTGAAGAAAGGAGGAAGAGCCGTCAGGGTGGTCCTCAGAGATGCCAAGAGTATAGGAAGAGGTGGACAGTGGCATGGATGTAGACAGGGGAGCAGGACTTGTGCTGGGCTGTCAGAGGACTTGGGGTGCATTCTGTTCTCTGGAAGCCCTGGCCTCCAACAGTTGTAAGCCGCATGGACCTGGTGGTTTCAGGTGGAGTCCAGGGGTGACAGCCTGTAAACTAGGCTGGAGAGGCCATGGAGATTCTGATTTGGCCCAGTTCCCATGATCCACCTGACTCTGTGCTCTGGGGCTCATTGTCCCCCCACCTCTGCTCTGACTGTGAGCTCTCTGTCCCCTGCAGCGCAGTTCTTGTGGTGATGGCAAGAACTGAGCAATGGCATGAGGCCCTGATTTCTAGTACGTGCCGAGTATTTTACAGGGCATTGCCCCTGATTCTCACACCATCGTATGATGTTAGGTTAGTTCCATTTTGTAGAGAAGGTTAAGATTCAGAGTGGCCAAGGATTTGTCCAAGTTCACAAAGCTACACAGGCTGAGGTGTTTTGCTTTTTTTTGTTTGGTTTTGGTTCGAGGAGGGTAGAAGGTTGTGCCAGTCCTGAACTCAGGATGGTAGGAGATTAGCCTCTCTTTTTTTGTCTTTTCTTTTCTTTTCCTTTCCTTTTTCCTTCCTGCTTTCCTTTCTCTCCCTTTCCCTTCCTCCCTCCCTCCCTCCTTCCCTCCCCTCCTCTCTTTCTTCCTTTCTTTCTTCTTGCTTGCTTTCTTGCTTTCTTTTGGTGTTGGTCCCAGGCTTGAATTCAGGGCCTGGGTGATGTCTTTGAGCTTTTTTACTTAAGGCTAATGCTCTACCGCTTGAGCCACAGCTGTTTTCTGGCCTTTCCTTTCCTGTCCTTTCCTTTCCTTTCCTTTCCTTTTCCCTTTCCCTTTCCTTTTCCTTTCCCTTTCCCTTTCCCCTTCCCTTCCTACCTCCCTCTCCCTCCCTCCCTCCCTCCCTCCCTCCCTCCCTTCCTTCCTTCCTTCCTTCCTTCCTTCCTTCCTTCCTTCCTTCCTTCCTTCCTTCCTTCCTTCTTCCTTTCCCTTCCTTTTTTTTTTTTTTTTTTGGTAGTTTATTGGAGATAAGCATCTCATGGACTTTCTTACCCGGGCTGGCTTTGAACTATGATCCTAGATCTCAGCCTCATGAATAGCTGGGTTTATAGGCATAAGCCACTGGTGCCTGGCAAGTTTGGGCCTTTTTAAGCGATAGTATAATTCCTTGAACTGAGGGTCCAGGTCTTTTGCTCCAGGGCCTGCTTTGTGCTTTGGATCTTAGTATTAGTGACTCTGGTGCCTGCCTGGGCTCATGTAGGCCCCCTATTGGCTGTCAGCTTCCCTTGGGCAGGCCCCAGAGTTTACACTTATGGGAGGGCCTCATGAATCCTTGTTTGTCCCCATGTTGTCCCTGTGACATATAGTCCTCACTAGTGTCTTTGGTGCCTGGCTGGTAGCATTGTTGCTATAGATAGTTACAATACACTGGAGAAGCTGAGCTTGATGGGCATTGGTGGCTCACGCTTGTAATCCTAGCTACTCAGGAGGCTGAGATCTAAGGATTGCTTTCTGAAGCCAGCCAAGGCAGAAAAGTCCCTGTGAGACTCTTATCTCCAGTTAACCACTCAAAAACTGGAAGTGGCACTGTGGCTCAAGTGGTTGAGCACTACCCTGGAGCACAAAGAGACCCAAGGACAGCACCTAGGCCCTAAGTTCAAGCCCCACAGCTGACCAAAAAAAAAAAAAAAAAAAAAGAAGGAAAGAGTAGTTGATTTCCTCTTCTAGGGCCTCTGTCCTCTCTTCTTTCCCAGAGTCCTAATGTCTGGAAGAAGAGGAGAGGGGCTTTGGCACTGCTGGGTGGGGGTAGTGGTGGTGGGGGTGGTGGTGGGGTCCAGTGATGCTTTTCTTATAGGCTCTTCTCTGCTAGAGCTAACTATCCTTGGGCTATTGTAACTTAACATCCACTTTAAAGAATCCTAAATTTTCTGAATAATCAATTTGGATGGATTTGTTTCAGCTGTGGGGCTTAAACTTGGGGCCTGGGCTCTATCCCTGAGCTCTTTTGCTCAAGGCTAATGTGTCACCATTTTGAGTCACAGCACCACTTCTGGTTTTCTGGCAGTTAATTGGAGATAAGAGTCTCACAGACTTTCCTGCCCAGGCTGGCTTTGAACTGGGATCCTCAGATCTCAGTCTCCTGAGTAGCTAGGATTATAGGTACAAACCACCAGCACCTGGCTTTGGATGGAAAATTTTTTGAAATCACTAGGGTCCCTGCAAAAGCTAAGATGCTGTCAATGCATACTTGTAGATAATTAAAAAATGACCAGGGACCCAAAAATGACTACTAGCAGATACTGTTGCTTCCTGACACTCTTTAGGTCAAATGTTCTCTGCATTCTAAGTTCTGATGATATTATTTTCTGTTTAATTTCCCCCCCTGATAATAGAGATTGAACTCAAGGGCCCCAGGAATGTGCGTGATTACATGAGCTACCCTCACCCCCCGCATTTTGTTTATGTTTTGCTTTGAGATAAGGTCTCAGTACATTTGCTTTGGCTAGCCCTAAACTCAAGTTCCTCCCACTCTGCCTCCCAAGTGGTTGAAATTACTGGTGTGCATCACCATAGACTTGGCATTCAATTGCTCATTCAAAAATATTAGTAATAAGTTATGGGCCTTGAGGTGTAAGAGGCTTGGGATTTGACTGTATGATTTTGTTCCCTGTGTTGGATCATCTAAACTTGTTTGCTCATCTGTGAACAGAGTGAGGAAAAAAGCTCAGTACTGGCCAGGGGTCTCTGTCTAGCCTATCATTGTTTTGTGCTCAGGGAACACACACATTTGTGTGCATAAAGCTATGAATTCCTGTCTCATGGCCTTGCAGGGTTGGGGTATAGGCAGAGAAGGGATATGTGGGAGGATAGAGAGGAAAATGGAGAATGCTGGGGGCCAGGGGCTAGGCAAAGGCTAGCCCACTGGGTTCTACGAGTGCAGCAGGCATCAGCCTGGCCAGGGAAGAGATGGAGGGAGCGTCATGGCAGTAGCAGAAGGGAATCCGGTACACTCAAGAACCTGCCCATTAAAAAAGCTGGTGGCTTACACATATAATCCTTGCTAATCAGGCTGAGAGCTGAGGATCATGGTTCAAAGTCAGCCTGGGTAAGAAAGTCTGTGAGACTCTTTTCTCCAATGAAACACTAAAAAGCTGGAAGTGGAAGTATGGCTCAAGTGATAGAGCACTAGCCTTGAGTACAAAAGCTAAGGGACAGCACCCAGGTCCTGAAATTAAGTCCCAGTGCGCATGCACGCATGCGTACACACATGCATGCACGCATACACACACACGAGAAAGAAAGAAAGAAAGAGAGAAAGGGAGGGAGAGAGGAAGAAAGAAAAAGAGGAAAAGAAAAAGAAAACAAGAGAAAAAAAAGACGCTACCCATCTTCCCATGGTGTTGTGCTGGGGAAGCGCGAGCTCAGGAGCTCAGCCAGGATGAGTCTTTTCCTTCTGCCTAGGGTTTAGATTTCACTTTGAAAGCCATGGGGAGCCTTTGGCAGATTTTAGGCGACAGTGAGGCATGAATTCCCTCACTAACAGCATCCCGTGGTCCCTAAGCATCCTGGTCTTATTTTCATGGTGTGTTAAATTGATGGTGATGAGTAACGGGCCAGTGGGCCATCTGTGTCCGGATGTGAGCGCAGATGTAAGTGTGTGTTAAGGAAAATGGGTGAATATTCCCAGGTGAGCTACAGCCTGCTCTCACAGAGGAAAAAAAAAACACAAAAAAACCCCCAACAAACCCCTGTTTGTCTGACACTTCAGAGCCAGGCACTTCAGAGAATAGGCTTTATTAAAGCAAAACATTTGGTTATAAATATTTATAAATATGGGTTGGATTGACTTGCACTTTGGTTCATTCACCATTTATGTCTATAAATATTTGAGTGGCTGCTTGTGTGCTAGGCAGGTGTGGACAGACGAGGTGTGATTGGCTTCTCACTCACGGGCAGGATCAGGTTGGTGACCGTGGCCTTGTCACCTGCCCTTTGAGAGCTGTAGTCTCCATGGTGATAATGTCACTCATCTTGTGCAGTGGTTGTAAGAATTCAAATAATCTATATAAAGAATCTGACATATGCCAAAGACCTGACGGGCATTCAACAAATAACAGCCATCGGTATTGTTCATTTGTTTTTAAGGCTTTAAAAAATCCACGGGGTTCAGTAGTCCTAGGAGTAGCAGATGCAATTACCAATATTAATGGTAGCCCACTTTAAAAAAAAATTGCTAGTCCTGGGACTTAAACTTGAGGCCTCTCACCCTTGCTCAGCTTTTTTACTCAAAGCTGGTGTTCTATCTCTTGACCCATATCTCTACTTCTGGCTTTTCACTGGTTAATTGGAAATAAGAGTCTTGTAGACTTTTCACTTTTTGAAGAGATTACTTTTTCTGGGTGCAGTGCAGAGGATAGAACCTGGGGCCTTGCCAATGCTACGCAAGCATTCTAGACCTCAGATCTCAAGATTCTCAGATCTCAACCTCCTGAGTAATATGAGTTATGAGCCTGAGCCACTGCTGCTGGGTTGCAGAGCCTATGATTTCTGTGCTTATAACTTTCTTGATTTCTTTCTAATACTGCAACATATCTGTAAATGTAAGGTTTGGTTTAACTAATTATTCTCTAGCTTTTTAATAAAGAGAACTGTACTAGGTACTTTACTCTGCAAGGAGCTTTTATTACTTTTTTTTAGAACTCAACATTATGGTTTTAAAATCTGTCCACTTCAACGTGAGTGACAATGATTCCTCCATAATTGGGCTGTTGTATGGAATTTGCACAATTTGTCCATTTTTCCATGGGTGTTTGTATTTTGGTAGTTCTGGGCTTTTCAGTTGCTGACAATGTTACCAAGATTATCCCTGTGTGTGGGTGGCAGAGCTCCAGGTGAATCCCTGGCGTGGAATTGTAGGTTAATAGGCAAATGTGTTGCTTCCGGGCTAGAGAGGCCCTGGGGGAAGTGTCTGTCTGGTCACTGTTTTGGCTATCTATCTATCTATCATCTATGAACTCTATATATATTCGGTCATGGGGCTTGAACTCTGGAACTGGCCACTATCCCTCAGCTCTTCAGCTCAATGACAGCGCTCTACCACTTGACCCACAGCACCACTTCCGATTTTCTGAGTGGCTTATTGGAGATAAGAGTCTCAAGGACTTTTCTGTCCGGGCTGGCTTTGAACTGCAGTCCTCAGATCTCAGCCTTCTGAGTAGCGAGGATTACAGGCATGAACCTCTGGCTCCCAGCTAGTCCATAAATACTTTTAAAGTGAAGTCTGATTCCAGTGATGGTTGGGTAAACTGTGGGCCAGTGGATAAGCAATTGATACTTTTCTGTGCTTATTGGGCTGGGAGGGCAAGGTCAGTCCTAATTACGGTTTAAGTGGAGCCTGAAACCTGTGCAATGCTATGTTTTCTTCCTGCAGAGATCTGCAAGCGCTCAGGGGCTACAGGTCTTTCCAGCCCTTGCTGACCAAGGCAGAACAGGGCTGAGCCTGTCTGCCAGGTTAGTTTACACCAGCAGCTGGCAGGAAAAGCAATTTTGCTGTGATGTTTCTCTTTAATGTGTTGTAAAAGGAAATGGAGAGCTGACTGATCAGGCAGAAAAGCAGTGGGATTGCATACATGCTGGATCCTCCCTCTGCCCTACTACACACACACACACACACACACACACACACACACACACACACACACACACACACACACACACACGCAGGAATGCAATGCTGCCTCTTCCAATATTTACTTTGAAATGCTAATTTCCCAGCTCCATCCTTTTATCATGACCTCACTGCTCCACAAAGCGAACAGGGCAGAGAGCAGAGTTTTGGGGTCCATGGCTCCTCCTGGAGGGTTTCCTGCCAGCTTGTTTCCAGAACCTTCTTTCTGATCATCTCATAGGCAGTCCCCCCCACCTCTGCGCATTTGCTCCTGCTGTCTTCCTTTCATCCCCATTGAGGGAGTAGCTGGGGCTGCTAGCGGCTGTGTGTGGAGGCCAGTTACCATCAGCAATGGCAACTTCATCATCCCTCAAAACAAAATCCACCCCTCATACTTGAGGCAAAGCCAGGTCCTGTGCCAAGCTGTGCACACACATCTCTTTATTGATTGCTTGTAGTCATCCTGTGAAATTGTTCTTTAAGCACCCAGTTGGTGACAAAATGGAGGTTCTGAGAAGTAAAGGAAGTTGTCCTGGGTCCCTGAGCCCACCCTTGAATGCAGGACCACTGAGCCCGAGCAAGGAGCTTGACCAACTCCTGAATGGCTAAGGCAGTGTCAGACCTTTAGTAATGACCTTGTTGGGTGGTTGTTCCAATGTGCCCACCGTGAAGGTAGATTTGGTGCTAGCCTAGGGATGTGGTGAGAGTGACCAGATAAGATCCTGGACCTTGGAGAAGTGTTGGACTTGGAGGAAAAGAATGAGTTAAAGCCAGGAGAACTCACATTCAATGTGTGAGCCAGCTATTGAGCCAAATGCTTCCTGTGAAGTCTTATTTGACCCCCAGTGCTGTTATTCTCCCTCATTTTACAGTCAGGGAAACTGAGGCATGGAGGGGTGAAAGAGGCTTGGTTTAAGTGGCAGAGCCAAGATGAAAATGCAGATAGCCAAGTTGAGCCCACCATCTTCCCCCATCCCTCTTCCCGTGCTTCTTACCTTCCAGAAAGTATGTCAGGCAGGTGCCTATTGGGTACTTTTTATGATCCTGGAAGGGCACTGTGCCAAGTGCTTGTGAAGGAACAGGATGTGGGTGGATAGAGGAGGGAGTGGCAGGGGTCCCAGGCAGGGAGGGGAGAATGGAAAGAATTGGTACCTCCAACTCATTTATGACAGAGCCTCACACCTTTATCTTTCTTTGCCCAGTGCCCCTGGCCCTGCCAGCGTCCCAGAGCCCTCAGTGGGCATCAGGAGCAGGTGGTGGCAGTGGAGGCATCCTCTTCCCTCCCCAGTAAGCTCCTGCTAGACTCCAGTGGCCCCTGTCTGGTCCCTTACACGACCCTCTTTCAGCAGGACCCCAGAACAAGGGTGGGATAGGCTGGGGCTTGAGCAATCCCCAAAGTTCTTGGAGGGGGCGCTGTGTTTTCCTGCAGCTACCTCCCTCCCCGCCCCTTCCCGCCCCCTTTTGGTCTTAGAATTTTTTTGAGCTGAAGAGTAAGGTCTTTTTTTTTTTTTTTTTTTTTTTTGGTTAGTTGTGGAGCTTGAATTCTGGGCCTGGGCGCTGTCCCCTGAGCCCTTTAGCTCAAAGCAAGCGCTCTACCACTTGAGCCACAGCGCCACTTCCAGTTTTCAGGTGGTTCATTGGAGATGAGTCTCACAGACTTTACTGTCTGGGCTGGCTTTTTTAAAAAAAATATATTCCGGGCTGGCTTTGAACCTGGATCCTCAGACTTCAGCCTCCTGAGCAGCTAGGATTACAGGCATGAGCCACTGGCACCCGGCAAGAGTGAGGTGTTTAAGAGCAGGAACTGGCTTATGATCAAATGGGTTCCAATGTCAGCTGTTTAGCCCTATGTGGTTCAATTAGGATGTGAAGTGACCAGTAGGTAAGAAAGACCCAGGGATTGAGGTGTGACCCTTGGCAAGCTGGGGTTCCCTATCTAGGAGAGAGTAGTTTTGCTTCAAAAAGGGAGATTGAGTCTTTACAAACTGAACAGTGGATTCAAATTATACCACCGCCATTTCCACATCATGTCACACACTGCTGTCCGCAGGGCTGTTGCTGTTTGCTGTTCATCTGACCTCCCAGCAGCAGTGAGAGTCTGACCACACAGGCTAACCATCTCCATAGCCACTGGGGCTGTGGTAGGCACAGTCCAAAGCCATGCCTTGGTTCTACTTCTCACATCTTCCTCATTCGCTGCCTTCTAGGCCAGCCTGGAACTAATGATCCTCTTGTCTTGGCTTCCCAAGTGCTGGGATGGATTACAGGCCTTTGCCACTGTACCTGGTTTAGGAAATTTAAATTACTGTCAACTCTGCATAGACTGCCTAGGATTACTGTGGGCACTGACATTTATCCCTGCTCTTCTACTAGCATCGGTAGCTCTGGCTTGCTTCTGAAGCACATCGTGACAGATGTGGCATTTCTCTTCCATTTCTCTCAGCCTCTGGAGCAGACATTCACCCCCCTCACCCCCCTCCCAGCAACTCCCTCAGGTTCAGTTATCAAAGTGTGAACTTTCCAGCAACCTCAGCTTGTTTGCCTGGAGGGAGGAGAGGCACGGCACAAAGATCACAGGAGGTGTGTGGGGGAGCAGGGAGTATCCTGGTTTTAAATTCTTTTTTAAAAAATTTATCAACATCAATTAGTTTTACAAGGCTCCATTTGAGCAAGTCCATGAGTGCATTCAATGCTTCTTGATCGCAATCACCCTGCTGTCATTTTCCTCCTCTCATTCCTTCCCGTCAAGTCGCCTTGTTCCATTCTCACACATCTCTACGTGTATATGAATATGTCCTTACATCTTTAACAAATGGAGCTAGGAACCAGATCTCAACATTCAGAAGACCAAACTGATTACCTCTCAACCTGTACTAATATCAGTTCAAAATTGTCGGGTGCTGGTGGCTTACACTTGTAATCTTAGCTACTCAAGAGGCTGAAATCTGAGGATCAAGGTTCAAACACAGTCCAGGTGGGAATGTCCATGAAACTCTTATCTCCAGTGAGGCAGTAAATAGCCAGAAGTGGAGCTTGGCTCAACTTTCCCTTGGGGGCAAAAAAAGCTAAACGGCAGTACCCAGGCCCTGAATTTAAGCCCGTGTACCAGCTCTAAACAAAAATTCATCTCACAGTAAATTAAAGATCTTAATATAAGACTTGAAACTACTACAGGAAAGAGTAGGGCATAGGCGGCATAGGCAGAAACTTCCTGACTGCAATTCCAGGGGCTTAGCAAATAGGAGAGATAACTGACAAATAGGATTACATCAAGCTAAAGAGCTTCTGCACAGTGAAGGATGTAGACACTGAGCGGAAAGGTCAGCCTACAGAACAAGACTATATAGCAAGTCAGCTGTACATCTGGTTTTCAATTGTCTCTATTGCCCGTGCTTCTACTGAGTAGGGCAAGTTAAGAAACCTTTATTTACACCAGGCACTGGTGGTTCACACCTGTATTCCTAGCTACTCAGGAGGCTGAGATCTGAGGATCGAGGTTGGAAGCCAGCCCGGGCAGGAAAGTCCATGAGATTCTTATCTCCAATAAACTACTCAAAAAAGCCAGAAGTGGCACTGTGGCTCAAGTGGTAGAGTGCTCACTTTGAGCAAAAAAGAAGCTCAGAGACAACACCCAGAGTTCAAGCCTTAAGACTGGCAAAAAGAAAAGAAACCCTCATTTACAAAAGAAGATAAGGGGCAATGAATCCTAGCTCCCTAAACTTTGCAGGGATTAAAAGCTCCAGGAACATTTGCATTATGCCCAGGAGTGAACACTCAAGGAAGACCTCAAATGATCACACCAAGGCCTAGATTTATCCTGCATTCATTTATTTATTTTTTCTGTCACCCTGCCTCCTTCCCTCTTACTCTCCCTCCCAAATTTCTCCCACATTGGTCCAATTCTCAGCACTTTCTCCATTTGGATTCCATGAAGGTAACAGCAGCTCTAGCACTGACTGCTGTATCTCCAGTCCCTCAGGAATCTGTTAGCTTCCATATTGAAACCCCCACACCATCATCTAGGTGTTGAGATCCTGTGCCCACCTGGAACACTGACCAAAGCAATGATGAGTTGTCCCCAAACTAGGAGGGGAGTTATCTCTGTTCACCTCTAAGAGCAGAGTGGGGATCAGTGGATCTTTAAACAAAAACTGAGGCTATTACTAGTAGGGTGAGCAAACCAGACCAAACTCCAACAAAGTGCAATGACGTGAGGCATGTAGCACACAGTTGTAAACCTTGCTACTGAGAAGACAGAAATAGGAAAATCATGGTCTGAGGCCAGACCAGGCAAAAGTATGAGACCCTACCTAGAAAAAAAACAAGAACTAAAAGCAAAATGACTGGGGGGGGAAGGCTCAAGTGGTATAGTGCCCACCTAGTGAATGCAAGGCCCTGAGTTCAATCCTGAACACCATCAAAACAGACAAACAAAACCCAGTGGGTATCCCTGACGGGTGCCACTTACAGTACTGCTCACCATGAAGTCTGTGTCCTGACTTCCTGCTTGGCTTCCCCTGGCATCTAACTGATCTTACGCTTGGCAAAGGCCTCTGTGTCAGATTTGGGATGTCGGCTGCCTCTCTGGCTAGATGACCCATCTGCTGTTCTTGGCTTTGGGCAGGGCCTGCATTGGGAGTAACCTGGTGAAATGGTTTGAGCGAGACGATCCACAGCCTCCCAAGGGTGGTGGTAGCTATAGTTCATATGTCTTGGCTTCATTCTCACCATGAACCCTTTAATTAAAGCCCTCTGTGGTCCTGTGATTTATCTGCCATTTCTTGGGCAGTCATCTGGAAGATTCTGACCCCTGTTTGGTCTGCCTCCCTTCTGTCTCCTCTAGACAGTCATCTGGGAGTCAACGCTCGGCAATGCATTCTGTGTAGGGCGGTAGTGATACACATGTGTCCTGCTCTCCTACCTAACATGGTAGGGGGTGCTGGCAGAGCCTCGGAAGGAGGGGATCTGAATCTTTTCCACCTATCTCTTGGCCTCTTTTGTGAGAAACAACAAGAACTTGAAACATGGACAGCAGCCACACTTGGACACCTTTCCTTTTTGTTTGTTTTTGTGCTGGTACTCCTGGAGCTTGAACTTGGGCATCATGTTCCCATCTGGCTTTTCTTCTCACTCTACCACTTGTCAGGCTCTTTATTCATTAATTACTTGTTTGTGGTATTAGCAGTGTTTGAATTTTGCCTCTTCTTTCTCCTCCTCCTCCTCCCACCCCCCATGGTCTGTTTTATCTTATTTACCTGCTTTCGTGGTCAGAAAAGGGACAGTCTTTGAACTTAGCCATTAGGCAGAATCTAGGAGTTGTTAGATTTATCTCTGTTAAATTTTTGTGAGTTAAGGAAGGAAAATGCCCCATTTTTTTCCATCACACTGGAAGATGCTAACTTGCCTGGAAGATGCTAACTTGCCCCATCCTCTCCCATCCCCAGCTTAGAGAGGAGTCAGTTTTTTTATGTGTGTTTCTGTGACACAATGACTGAGAAAAACAGTTTAAGGAGAAAAGGTTTACCTTGACTCACAGATTCGGAGGCTTTAGTCCATGGCTGTTTGGCCTCATGGCGGTGGGCCAGGGCTAGAACCTTGTCTCGGCCAGAGGTGGGGGCGGGAGAAAGCTCTGCTCAGTAGAGGAGAGAATAAAAGAGGTCGATTGTTGTAGGAATTAGGTAGTTTGGAGAGAGAGCTGAAGCTTGCTGTAAACATCACCAATGGCCTTGGAAGTGCCCATAAAGGGACAATGGCTGTTCCCCTTTGGTTACCTGCTGGAGATGTCAAGAGCTCTGAACAAGTGCTAGGCTGTGGTGTACTGGGGACCACCATACCAACACAGCAAGGCCCTTTCTCTGTGCTAGGAAGGAAGGAGCAGGGACTCTCTGTGGGGTCTTAGAGGAGGCCACTGGCCTGGCAGGACAGCAACAGACAAGGGGTCCCCCTGATTCCTTATCCACTAATAGCACAGCCATTTCTCTTCTGAACCCTGAGCAGCTAGTGAGTATTTGCTATTGAGAATCACAACACATGAGGCATCATCTCTCTCCTGATGGCTAGAGCAGCTCAGCCCGCCTGCCATCCCAGGCCTTGAGGGCCTCTGTCACCTTGCCTAAGCCTAGGGCACAAGAGTGGCCATACTCTGCCCCCAGAACACAGACCTGGTGACTGCTACTCAGAGCTTGTACTGGGGGCCAGGCCTGTGCCAGCTTCCCACCCTTCCAGGGTAGGAAGCAGAGCTGTGGATAGGCATCCTAGAGGGTGAGCTTGCAGACCTGGCTGTGGAACAGAGTCCACTGGCCACTGTGAGCCACAGGTTTCCTAAGTTGGTGACTTCATCGTGATATTTCCTAGGAGAACACGCTTGCATATGTGCGCGCGTGGAGCTGGCTGCCATCTGAATTCATTTGGCCCAGGTCTCTTCTGTAGTCTTCAGGGTGACAGAGCTGGGCCAATACATTGTGGCATTGTGTCTCTACACCCTGTGATGGAGCAGGGGCAATGGTCTCTGATGGTGTCCAGTGTTGTCTTGTGTCCAAGGTCATCCTTGGATGTCCGTTTACCTCATGTACTCCCAACCTATCACATGTATCTGTGGCCCTGGGGCTCTTGTGCTAGTGCAGGCCCGAATTCTGCATGAGGGCCTGAAGTTCCACTTGTCCGCCAGCCACAGACCTCCCTGTGAGAGGCAAAGTAGAGCTGGAAGGATGGAGGCACCCTGAGGCAGGATCTCATCTGGGTCAGATACAGTATTGTCCCAGACCTGCAGGTGCTCCATTTAATAACAACAGTGATCTGCCTATGACTCAGGGGGAGGCATGCCTTAGAATACCCTCCCCACCCAAATGCAAACTTACATCCCAGAGCTGGCACTGCCTGGTACCCACGTACTGATTCATTGTTCACAGTCCAGCCACCTTCCTATCTGCTGTCTGAGGCTACGAATCACATGTGGCTCATCCCATATGACACAACTCACAGGGGAAGGCAGGATCTGAACCCACAACATGCCAACTGCAGCACCCCTGAGGTACTGCACTGCCTTCCAGCAACATGGTCATTGGGGTGTAGAAAAGGCAGCAGCTCTCTGGCTGGGTGACTCCCAGAAGAGTTACTTAGATACTCTGGGCTTTGTTTGGGAGTCATTGGCTCATTTGTCCAGCAAAGGAAATAAGGCATGTTCACCTTCTAGAAAGGAGATGGGCGGCCTGCTATTGGATGAAAAGCAGTTTGGCTGGGCAAGAGGCACAGGGTCTGTGTCATCTGGGAGAAGAGCTCTGATGACAGGGAGGAAGAAGCCGGTTTTAGTGTTGGTTTCTCCATTCTCTGTTCAAATGTCCCTTCTGCGTCCTAAACAGAATGTCTACTACTGTCCTGCCTGGGTCTGGTCTCCTGTGGAGCCTGCTGATCCTGCCCCTATGGCTTCCTCTTTCTCTGTAGCTCTGCATGGTCTCTGAAAGTAGCCTGGGGACACGAAGGTCCTGCTGTCTGAAGGAGCAGGTACAACCTCCTTGAACCACAGAGGTCCCTTCCCTCATGGTGTTCTGCTCTGGCAGGTGGGCTGACTGTATCCAGGAAGCCTGTCCAGTCTGCAGCTGTCCATTAAACATGCAGCCCTTTCCTTACCCCTCTGAGTCCAGTTCTCTTCTCCAGCAGGCTAGGGAGTCCCACGGCTTTCAGGCCTCTGCATGGTTGGCACCTGAGGCTCAGATGATCATGCTCAGTATAGCAAGAGCCCCCTTCTTAGCAGGGAGCAGAGTGATTGCCGGTCATCTTTCACTTATCAGCACATGGTAGCATTGGAAAGCAAGCAGGCGTGTACTATTGCTTATGTTTCTCTATTGCTGTTATTAGTTTAATGAATGAATCATTGGTAGCTTAGGCATTCTTGTTATTGCTCTACAACAATGCACCCCGTTGGCTGTTCTCAGGTGAAGTGTTCCCCTGCACCCTGCTTCTAACCTCTAGTCCTGCTCCCCGCCTGTTGAGTCTCAGCCAGTGATGGGGGAGGTGCCGCATTTGTGTCTAATGTGCTTCCAAGTTAGAGTCTCAGTTCCGCATCAATCCAAGAGCCAGGAGGAAGGATCCCCCGATGCCGGGACACTTGCCGTTCAAACTGTGTGACATGATGTCGCCTGCTGTCTATGGGGAAGATGCCTGGTTTCAAATATTGTGTCTTTTAAGGTGACAGAAGCGAGCAAATTGGTCCTCTGGCCACACTCTAAGTATACATTGTCAGAGGATTTTAAATACAGATAAGACATTTAATTATTAAATGGCTTTTCGATGTGAGGCTCAAATGGAGCTTTCTAATTAGCTGTCAGTCCTGTCAGCCGCGACTGGGGTGCCCCGGGCGGGGCCCCTTCTGATTTCCATGTATAAATTCCACTTCACAGCCACCAGGCTCTGCAGGGCACCACCAGCTCTGCTCTCCTCAGGCAAGAGGATGCTTGAGCCCCACTGGCCTGCCAAGACGCTGCCCCCTGCTGGGTCAGGGCAGCGACTGAGGGCTATCGAACGGGATTTGCTTGAAGAGGAAAAGGGAAATAAAAGATGGAAAGTACCCCTTCTCGGATGTGTGTGTGTGTGTGTGTGTGTGTGTGTGTGTGTGTGTGGTGTGTGCACACACATGCGTGTGTGCACGCATGCATGCACACATTCACAGAGACAGATGGCCAGGTTCTGACTCCAGGCAGGGATGGGAAGGGACTGAGCCAGCCACTGCCAGAGGCAGACAGATGGACGAACACCCACTGCACGCACAACAGCTCCAGTCACTCCGGCTTCTGTCCCCAGAGAGTCCTATTTCTTTTCTGCAGATGGCAGAAAACTCCCAAGAGACAGCGGTTACATTCAGTGACTGTCATCAGCTCTGCCTTGTGGGTGGAGCCCAGCAGCGTGACCCAGCGGGAGACATGGCTGCTGCCACCATCCCTCCATGGGCCTCTGGACTCTAGCTAGGATCTCTGGCCCTCCTGTAGCTTCAGCCTCCCTTTCTCCTGGGAACCAGCAGGTCACAACCAGGACCTGACCTCTGTCTCACACTCCTAAGGGCTGGATGGAGGTAGTCACAGTGTCTCCCCGCCCCCCCAACATGGAGGACCCTGATTTGCATTCCCAGCCTCCCTGGGAGCCAGGCACAGGGCAGAGTGCTTCACAGCAGTCTACTTAGTCCTAGAATTTGAACTCAGGGCTTGGCTTGTTGCTCTACTACTTGAACCATTGTTCCACTTCTGGATTTCTGATGGTTCATTGGAAATAAAAGTCTCGTGGACTTTCCTGCTTAGGCTGGCTTGGAACCTCAATCTTTAGATCGCAGTGTCCTGAGGAGCTAGGATTACAGGTGTGAGCCCCAGTGCCTGGCTACTGTCCAAACTGAGAGTGCTGCCTGTCACAGGAAGGCGGAATCGGGGTTGGAAAGAGTTTGTTTTCAGACCGCTCTGGCTTTCCAGATTTCCCCACCCCTCCTCCATTTCCTCCTCTTTCACCCACCCTGATACCAGCCATCTGGCTGCTCTAGCACTGGCTGTTTCACAGGACCAGTCTTCAGTGGTCCCGTGGCTGTTGCTCAAGTCCTCTGCTATCAGCTGGAGGTGAAGGTGCCGGCCCACCCAGTTGCCTTCTGCCTTCTGCACCTGCCACTTGGGTACCAGGCCTCTTGGCCCAGCCTTGCCCCAGTGTGCAGTGCTTCCTGGGGCCTGGCTTTCCTGTACATGTTCTTCAGATGCCTTCCCAGAGCCCTCTGGCCCACAGGGAGGTTTCTTCTTGTTGACTACCATTGGTACTCAGTTGGCATGTGTAGTCCTGCCTATGGGTACTGAGTGCTTGTCCTTGCTGAGGTAGGTAGCATTTGAGCTCTGGGATCTGCATTTAAGTTGACAAGCTGACTCCTACCTCCCTCTTATCTGAGACCTCCGGTCCCCCACTCCAACCTTTTCCCCAGTTCCAAGTTAGGAACAGCTGCAGAGCCTTGACACAGAGGAATGGGATGGGTGGCTTGTGCTATGAGTTCCAGAACTGGAGCTCATCCTGACTCTGTCAGGGGCTGTGAGCTCCTTGAGCGCCAGGGCCCTGGCCCTGCCCAGTGCATTTGGCTGGTGCGTTTGCATCTCGATGTGCACACGCCAGCCGCTGTCTGCTGTATGGAAGGCTCGCTCGGGACTGCTGCTCCAGCTGGGATGGTTCAGGCTGTTGGTTCTGCCAGAAATTTGGCAGCTGACTGTGTGATCAGAATTTGCAAATTGGACCACAAACTGAGCTTCATTTGAAACGGTGATATGGAAATGATAATACTAACCAAGCTGGCAGGCTGATTGGTGACAGTAGTTGTGTGTGTGTGTGTGTGTGTGTGTGTGTGTGTGTGTGTGTGTGTGTGTGGAAGTGGAAGTTAGTACTTTAAACAAGTCAAACATAGCCTGTCACCTCTCTTCATAAGGAATGGCAGAGAAGAACGAGGCCCAGTGGCTGCCTACGGACAGGGTGTGCCTGGGAGGACCTCCTTTGAACACTAGGCGCACTCAGAAATTCCACGTTCTGCCGAGGTTATAGTTTTTACATGTAGGTTTGCAGACCAGACCCTAGAGCAAAGTAAATGAATGATTGAAATCTCATAAATCAGGGAAGGCTTCCTGGAGGGTTTTTTTTTTTGAGCTGGACAGGATTATTTTTATAATTCACTATTAAAACTTTAGACTTTTTGCTTTTGTAGTTATGTCCATTTAAAGAAGGCAAAATATGTCTGAGAAGTCAAGCAATCAATAAAGAAGCCCACGTTGTGGGTGTCCTTTACATGCTTCTAATGGCTCCAGCCTCCTCCCAACAGAGCTTCCTTCTCCCTCCACCCTGCCTCTACCTTCATGAACCCTGATTATTGTCGTGTATGGCATTGGAAATGTCTTCTCTGTAAGAATCATTGTCTCCACGACCTGGGAGTAAATTATTTAGTGGTCTCTGAGATCTTCTGTAACTGGGGGTTTCAAAATGAGCCTGAAGCATTCCCATGACCTCTGACCTGGCTGGACAGATGAAACAGGACCATGAATTTCATCAGAGACAGCAAAGCGCCCCGGAGAGGGGGGTCCTGGCTGACCAGGCTCCTCTGTCTCCCCCCTCCCCCCTGCCCCAACAGCTGAGACCTGGGAAGTGCACTTTAGGTACTGTCTTTGATGCATAGGTACGGGAGGAGCAAGGCCTCCTGGGAGCAGACTGTCTGGGCTGGGTGGGTGCTGTCCAGGAGCCTCACACAGGCCTGGGGGGAGCTGGGCTTGTGTCTTGCTGAGTACCAGGCACTGTGCATTCTCATTTAGTCTTACCTCCCCTTGAATTAATGTGAGAAAGTGGGAGCTCTGAGTATTGCTGTGCTCAGAGAAAAACAGAAAGTTTTGAGCTGCGCAGACAGATGGCCACGTGGCTTGAATTTGGGTAAAGGGTGGAAAGGGACTGGCTGGTGGCCCTCATTGAATGCGGCACCAAATGAGATTTGATTTTTCTGCCTCTCTGGACCTGTTCACATCCACGCATTTGTGACTCACACCACGTGTCCTGATACTTGCAAGAGAGCATGTGGCCAATAGAAGCCCCCTGGGTGGGGGTGGGGGCGGGGCGGGGCTGTCGGCCCAAGGTAGGGGCAGAGCTCAGCCTGCTGACATTTCAGTCCAGGCCCCTCCTGCTCTCACTCGCTCTATGAAGCCTTTTTAGCTTGGCTGCTGGAAGCTTGGAGCCGATAATGACAAGGGAGTGGAAATGTCAGCGGGATCCAGCTTCAATCAGAGTTGTTAAAAATAAGCCTGGCAAGGCTGCTCTGCCTGAGGTGAGCTCCAAGATGAGAGCAGGAGGAGGCCATGGGAGGGGGTTGGTGGGGGGCGGGGGGGGGGGGGAGAGGGGGGAGGTTGAGCTGTGGGACTCAGGGACAGTGGGGGTAGGGCATGGGAAGGCCGAGAATGAGCAGAGCCAGAGGCAAAAGAAATACTTGTCTTCTTTTCTAGCTTTCCTGTGATTGAAAAGTGGTGACCCAGACATGCCTGTAATCCTAGATACTCAGGAAGCTGAGATCTGAGGATCAAGGTTTGAAGTCCATTCAGGCAGGAAAGTCCAGGAGACTCTTTTCTCCAATTAACTACCAGGAAACCAGAAGTGGCACTGTGGTTCAAGCAGTAAAACAACAGCCTTGGGTGAAAACAAACTAAAGGACACTCCCTGTCCTGGTTTGTACACACACACACACACACACACACACACACACACACACACACACACACACGATGATCGCTCATAGGTTGTTTGGGCAGGGAAAGGTAGAAGGCAGCTAGCTAGCTGGGTCCCCGAGCTCAGGCCGTGGCCAGGCTGAAATTCTAATGGGTACCTGAAATCAGTGGAGTCAGTAGGATAAAGATGGGCAGATGCTTGTTCTGCTGGACCACTGGAAATGAAGCAAAGTTTCAGGGCAGTATAGTCTGCAGAGAGCTCAAAGGCTGCTGTGTGGACAGCCACAGCATCAGCATCTCCAGAGAACTTGTTGGTTAGTTTAGACACTCCGTCCGAGCCAGTCCTGCTGAGTGGCACTAGGTATAAACAAGACCCCAGGAGGTTGTGTGGACCTCTTGCTGGCAACATCACACTGTCTATATCACCTGCCCTAGAGAGTCGAGTAGGAGGGAGGTGTGGGAGCTGTAGAGCCTCCTCCCATCTGGGCAAGAATACATCTCTGCACATTTCCTGCAGGATGCTGCCCAGCTCTTCTCCTCAAAGTGATTTCTGTGCTGAGTGGTTTGTTCCTGGCTCTGTTTAACAGATACACTTAAAAAAAAAAAAAAGACACGAGCATTGTTGCCTCCTCCTTTGTTTCCCCTTCCCATCCCTTCCCATCTCCCACCCACCCCTACCCCCACCCCACCCCCACCCCGGCCAAAGTTGTAAAGTTCGTTTTTTGACATAACAACTTGTACATCTCATTGTTACAATGGGTCCACCTGTATCCCTATTTAAACCATTTGTTTTTTTCCCTTCCCCTCCACAAATTATACCAACATCAAATACAGTAAGAGCAGTGGGGGAGGGGCATACAAAGCAACAAAGAAATATCTTATAAATGTGTTAGAAACAATCCCATGAAAGAAAAAACATTTGAATACTTATTTTGGAGTTCATTTCACCTAACATCAACTTATCTGACCTATTCTGCTTGTCTCAGACATATACTAGTTATTGCAAATAAGGGAAACCATGGGACCTATGTTTCTTTGGGCCTGGCTTACTTCACTTAATATAATTTTTTCCAAGTCTTTCCATTTCCTAACAAATGGGGCAATTTCATTCTTTCTGATGGAGACATAGAATTCCATTATCTTGCCCATGTAATTGTAACCCCTCTGTACAGTATTTTCACAATAGCAAAAAAGAAATGAGCAAGAAAGAAAAAAAAGCTGAAAGGAAATTATAAATGATAGCTGATTGAGAAGATAAGCATTATGAACCAGATCAAAACATTACACACTCTATATACACACTGGAAAATTACATCATAGCCTATTGTCATGTATAATTTTTATGATTTTCTGTATCTAAAATAAAAATTGTTAGTTCTGATTTTAACAACAACAACAACAAAAAGACACGAGAACACCTTTTTCACATAGAAGTATGACAGCCGCAGCAGTCAGTTGTAAGTCAGGGTCTTAGGGTCCTTCTATTTTGTGCTCCAATTTTCTTAGCTTTTTATCATCCATCCTCAGATAACTTCATGGTTTACAATGACTGCTGGAGATCCACCCACCTCTTGTGAGTCCTGAGGCAGGAAGAGGAAAGTAGGAAAGGAGTGATAAAAGGACTTCTCTCCCAATAAAGTCCACGCATGAATGTGCTAACACACATGCCTGTACTAAGGCTTGAATTCAGGGCCTGGGCACTGTCCCTGAGCTTCTTTTGGTCAAAGCAATTGCTCTATCACTTGAGCCATGGCTCCACTTCTGGCTTTTTTGGTGACCAATTGGAGATAAGAACCTCACAGACTTTCCTGCCCACGCTGGCTTCGAACCATAATCCTCAGAACTCAGCCTCCCGAGTAGCTAGGATTACAGGCGTGAGCCACTGACACTCTGATCTATAGTCAGCATCTTTATAGAGATTTTTTTTTTCTTGGAAGGTTTTCATTCAGAAACTTCTGAATGAAAGTAGGAATGTAATTTTCATCTGGATCCATTGCTTGCCAGAACAAATCACCATTCTAGGAAGGAAGAAAAGGGAGAGAATGGATTTTTGGTGGGATATCTGGCCACGTCTGCCACACAGTGCCACCTCTTCCCCTACCTCTCCAGAAAAAGAAAGGGAGGCTCAGAGAGGTAAGGTCACAAGCATGGAGTTGCTCAGTTAAGAAGAAGCTAAGCTAGGAACCAAACCAAGACAGTCTGAGCCCAGTGTTCCTTCCTTTAACTTCCGTGGGAACTTCCGTCAGATTTGTGCTGTGTACAGGAGTGCCCGAACTGGGTTCCCCGCTGTCCCACCCTTCTGTGAAGACAGACTATCTCCATTGGCCTGATCCCCTTCCTTCAGCCACCTGGACACCAACTCTTCCTCTCCTGGGCCTTCCTTCCAGGCTGGTGTCAGAAGAGAATTTGATTCTTGATGGCTCAGCGGCCACGACTCCATTTCCACCTTGCCTACCGCTGGACGCACCCCTGTGGAGCAAGTCCTTCCAGGCTTCACACTCATCACCAGTCTGACACCGCTGGCCATGAGCAAATTATCTCCACCTTCCAGGCAGGCCCAGAGAGTGCCCGGGGCTGTGCGGGTCCGGCGTGGTGGAGGGGAGTGGTGAAGAGGGCTAGCAGTCACGGAGTCACACGCTGCACTTTTTCCATTTGCACCCTGACTGGCTGTCACCTGTGATGGTCACTGCTGCTGCAGAAAGCCAAGTAATCCTGTGTCCTCCCCTTCATCCCCAATATGGGTTTTGGCCTCCCCCTGAGTCTTTTTGTCCAGCCCTTTGTCTCTCACGTGGCTTTTAGCTGCTGTCTCCTCTTATTTCTCACCTGGTTGTCTTTCCTCTCATTGTCTTCAGTCCACTTCCTGCATTAGTTGATTTTCAACTATGCCACAATACTGAGAAAGGCATCTTAATCAGGCAGGAAAGTCCAAGAGACTCCTAAGAGTCACCAGGAAACCGGAAGTAGTGCTGTGGATCAAAATGGTAGAGCACTACCTTTGGGTGGAAAAGCTCAGTGACAGCGCCCAGGCCCTGAGTTCAAGCCCCACTACCTGCACAAAAAAAAAAAGAAAAGAAAAAGAAAAAAAGAAAGTCATATTAATGAAAGAACGCTTTATTTGGGTTCCTTCTATCTGAGGGTCCAGTCCATGGTGGCCCCTTTGCTGTAGGCCAGTGGTAGACCAGATGCCATGATGGGAGGGAGAGGCTGGACACAGCTACTCATGTCATGGTGGTCAGAAAGCAAAGAGAGGAAGCACGCTCTCCCCCCAGCAACTGCTTCCCCGTCCCTGCTGCCCTGTTCCTGCTCCCCTACCCCGGCTCTTCCCCTCCACCCTGCTCCTGGCCTCTAGTAGCACCTTCTGCTTCCTTCTGAAAATGTCACCAGCAGGCAGATAGTAAGACAAGCCAACCCAGGGAAGCTTGCAGGTATCATTTTTCAGTTGTGTGAATCTAGTAAAAACTGTCACCCAGGCTACAAAGAGGTGTTCCTAGGGTAGGAGGTAAAGCTGCACAGAAAAATCTAATCTAACAAGGAGACGGTACTGTCAGGAGCCCTGGGTGGGGACAGACTCGGGAAGAGAAGGCAGGGTTAGAGTACATGGGGGAAATAGAGGTTTTCAACGCTGGCTGCTTTGGAATTCTTGGGGAGCTTTGCAACAAACCCAGACTGGTGCAGTAGAATCCTGGGGGAGGGCCTGTTTGTGTAGCCTACTCTGGTTTGGAACTTGTGATCCTCCTACTGCAGTCTCCCAGGTAGCTGGGATTTATAGGCATAGAATAACATGCCTGGCCATCCATCATTAAAAAAAATTTTTTTTGTGCTGGTCCTGGGCTTGAACTCAGGGCCTGGGTGCTGTCCCTGAGCTTCTTTTAGTCAAGGCTAGCATTCTACCACTTGAGCCATGGCTCCACTTTTGGCTTTTTTAGTGATTAATTGGAGATAAGTGTCTCATGGACTTTGCTGCTCAGGCTGGCTTTGAATCATGATCCTCAGCTGGCAGCCTCCTGAGTAGCTAGGATTACGGGTGGGAGCCACTGGTGCCCAGCCCATTCATCATTTTTAAAGCTTCCCAGTTAGGTCCAAGGTGCAGCCATTTCTGCCACTCCTACACTATCCTGGGCCATGCAACTTAAATATGCCCACAGAGGTGCCTATTAAGTGCAGATTCTCCCTTGGCAGGCAGGTCTGGGGTAGGGCCTGAGATTCTGCATTTCTGTCAGTGTCAGACCTTCATGTCTCCTGACCTGAGTAAAAAGGCGCTAGTTGACAGGGTTTGTAATCCAGCAGCCTGGCTGATGATCAGGCATTTCCCCCAGTGTTGAGCCCTGGTCAGCCAGAGTCAGAGCACAGGTTTAGGGTAAGGCCTCAGGCTCCCATGTGGGAATCAGGTGATGTATGGCAGCTTTGGCAGGTGAGGGGGAGAGAGGAGGGCAGTGCCTTTGCCCTCTGCATTCACCACAGTGACTCTATCTACTGGTGGAGGTGACCTTGGTGACAGCCAGTCCATTCAAGTTAGCGTGCCTGCCTCCCCAGCTGTGAGTTGACTCACATTAGCGTGCCTGGCTCCAGGGAGCAGGCAGGGCCTCCTCCCCGACAGCTGTGCCTGCGTTATTGCTGGGAGGCAGAGACGCTCAGACACAAGCAGCAGCAGGTGCAGTGATGGAGGCAGAGGAGGATACTGAGGCACCGGGAGAGGCTGGGGGTGACAAGGGCAGTGACGGGCTGGAAGTGTGGCAAGAAGAAGCCTGGAGGGGGCTGGCTTTCTTCTGGCTATCACCCTTCCCACCCCAACGTTGTCCAAAGGCGGCCTGGGCTCAGTTTAAAGGCCTTTGCTATTTGTAAGGCAGAGCCCTTGGGCTGACAGCTGTGTGTGCTGGGTGGGTGGGGGAGGGGGGCCTTCAGGGGGCCTCACACCTCTCCAGTCCATTCAGTCTTCACTGGGCACCTCTGCTCGTTAGCTTTGCTTGGTTCATCGATTTTAACAGACTTGCTCTTTTAGAGCAAGGCTGGCAGCAGAATGGAGAGGAAGATGCAGAGATCTCATTCCTGGGTGAACACCTGCTCCAGAGTGGGGCCTTGGGTACTGCAGGTGAGCCGCATCAATCCATGCTCACTGCCCAGGTGCCATGGCCTGTGTTAGGCTCACCCTATGGACAGATGGATTTGAGCAAATGGGCATTGACATGCGTCCCAGCTTTACAGAGTCACACAGAGTAATCTCACTCCCCTGAAAGTCCTCTGTGCTCTAGCTACTCACCCCTTTCTCTTCCTAATCCTTCCTTCTCTGGGACAAACACTGATCCTTCACCATCTCCATCTTTGCCAGAATGTTATGTAGTTGGAAGCAGACAGTGTGTATGCTTCTTCATTCTGGTTCTTTCTCCTAATACTATGCTTCTGTGTTTCTTCTGGATCTTCTCGTGACTTGACAGCCTGTTTCTGTATTCTACCATCTGATATACCACAGTTTATTTGTCCATTCACCTTCTGAAGGACATCTTGGTCGCTCCCAAGTTTGGGTGTCACCAATCACATGTGGGTTTTTGTGTGGCTCTGTTATCAACTCCTTCAGGTAACAGCCAGAGTATGTTCAGTTCCGTAAGAAGTTGTCAGATTGTCTCCTAAAGTGGCTGCACCATTTTACTTCTCCACCAGCAATGAAGGAGACCAGATGCTCACCAGAATTGGATGCTATCAGTGGTTCTTACTATGGCCATTCTAATACTGGGGAATGAAAGACTTGTTTGCTTACTGACAAAATGTCACAGACCCTCCTCCCAAATGCTGAGGGTTTTTGTTTTGTTGTTTGTTTAAGAGAGTCTCTAATGTACCTTTGGTCGGCCTGGAACTTGACATCTTCCTGCCTCAGCCCCTCAGTGCTAGGCTTACAGGTGGGCATCACCATCCTGCCAAAGTGCCAGTTTTGACTTTATAAGTAGTCAGATAGTAGTTGAAGCTGATCCCTTTGCTAGGCATGAAGTAAACAGATATGGTCCTGACCCTTCCAGAGCACATGGTCTATTCAAGGAGATAACATTAGCGAAATAATCTAATAACTAATTGGTCAAAACCATGGTAAGCACTAGAAACAAAAGCATGGTTACAGTCCACAGATGGTGGAGTAGGCCTTTAGAACCTACTGGTGCTCTTCTGTGAGGATCTGATTTATCCACAGCAGCCTCAGCCCCCACAGAAGGTATGAGAAGAGCAACAGCGCCTACTCTTGCTCACTGGGCTTCATCTACCAACCCATTTAATCCTCATGTGTCCTGTCTGTGGTAATGACCCTTACTGCTGACCCTATCTTACAGATAAGAGAAATCAGGCTTAGAGAGGTAAAGTTCAGAGGCCTGGGTCCCCAGGCCTCAAATGTGGCTGACCTTGAACTTCAAGGTCTTAGATCTGAAGACAATGCTTGGGGTGGGTGAGGATTCTCAGATACTGCAAATGCTGCATGACCCTGGGGGCTTTGCAGCCCACAGGCTGAGCCCCTGGTCTAGGCCACAGAGCCTGGCATGGCCGTGAAAGCATGACCATCCCTAAGGTAGGGCTAGGCTGCTGGTGCAGGTGACAGAAGTTGAAGGTTATGTCCTGCCCTTCTAGGGAATCCAGAACAGACCCTTTTGCAGGCTAAGATGAAACTCTTGAGCCTTAACAGATTCTATTCCTCACAGGTTAGTCAGAAACACCCCCTTTTCTCCTAGAAGCTGCCACAGACACCATAACAGGAGGCCTGCTGCCATTTGTGCTTGGGTCTTAAAGTTAGCCACCATTACCACGACTTGGGGGAGGCTGAGGGCAGGAGTCCTGGGTTGCTCATTCTGCTCAGGGCTCTAGGGTGGTGACCCAGAGGTGGCAGACACAGTGTGATGATGCAGCCACCCCGCTCCCATTCCCCCATGCTGCTGTTACCATGACTCTCTTCATTCTCAGAGGCCTGGGGACCCAGGCTCACATGTGGCTGCATGCCTGGCACTGACTTCTGATTGAAGTCCCTCACGGCAGGAATCCACAGCTCACCTCTTTGTCTTTCATTCCTATGGGGTTTGGAAAGAATGACAGATGGTGGGTGGCAGGACAATGCTCATCCCAAACAGGCTAGACAGTCTCTCCCTACAGCACGCCGCTCAGGAAGAGCTTACGTGTCTTCTCCACTTTTGAGAAGAATATGTGCTAAGATTTATTACATAATCACCTGCGTTATGAAGCAGATGGTTCTGAGCATAACATAACCTTTCTCGGATGACTTGGTGTCAACATTATGATTGGCCGTCATCAGGCTCTGAGTTTTTGGTTTTCTCCCCCTCCCGCCCTCTAGTTCATCTATCAGTGTCACTTCTAGAAGCTTTTCCACCCACTCATCCATCACTCTGATGGCTCTAGCGTGCTGAGGAGGTATAGCACAGTGGATTAGCTTGCATTCTGTGAAGACAGACTGGGGAAGTTACTGTGTCTGGATTATATGGTCAGGAATACAGGTACTACAGGCCTAGTGAACCCCCCTCCTCCCACTTCTTTGGTAGTATTAAAGGTTGAACTCAGGGACTCACACTTTCTAGAAAGGTGCTCTACCACTTGAGCCATATAGCCAGTCTCTTTTTGTATTGCATATTTTCACTGTGTATGGGTGTGGGTGGGTAGGGGGTGGGTGTGAATGCATGTATGTGTGCACACCAATAATAGGACTTGAACTCTGGGCCTGGGTGCTGTCGCTTAACTTTTTTGCACAAGGCTGAAGATCTACCATTTGAGTCACAGCTTTACTTCTGGCTTTTTGGTGGTCAATTGGAGATAAAAGTCTCATGGATTGGGGCTGGGAAGGTGGCTCAGTGGTAGAGCGCTTGCCTTGCATGCCTGAGGCCCTGGGTTCAATTCCTCAGCACCACGTAAGCAAAAAGAAAAAAGCCGGAAGTGGTGCTGTGGCTCAAGTGGTAGAGCGCTAGCCTTGAGCTGAAGAACTGAGGGACAGTGCCCAGGCCCAGAGTTCAGGCCCCACAACTGGACCCCCCCCCAAAAAAAAAAGTCTCATGGATTTTCTTGCCAGGGCTAACTTTGAACCAGTATCCTCAGATCTAGGAGTAAAGGCATGAGCCACTGCCACTGGTTATTTTCAAAGTCTGGTCTTGCTTTATGCCTACGCCAGCCTGGGATGTTGTCCTCCTAATTGTGCCTCCCTGTGTCGCTGGGAGTGGCAGTAGCCTATCACTCTGCATAGCCATTGTGCTTCCCCTGTAGCTGTGATATCAGGTTCACATGACTATGCTTAGCCATTGGTTGAGATGGCTTGGCTCACCTTGAGCCTCAATCCCCTGATCTCTAATTCCCAAGTCTCTAGGATTACAGGCTTCTGTCACTGTGCCTAGGTAGAGTACTTTATGTAAAAGATAAAATGAGAATGGCAGAGCAAGTTGTAATCCTAGCACTGGAGATTAGGGCATTGAAGATCATGAGTTTGAGGCCAGCCTGGGCTACATAGTAAGATACTATCTCAAAACAAAATTAAAAATTAATCATTCTCATCACCACCACCACTAATAACACTTGTGTGTTACTCAAGGGCCACTGGCAATCATGAATGGCTGACTTCAGTGAGTAGTTTTTGGGCAAGGACCTGGGCTCAATTATTTGGGGTGTGCCAGCCACTGTCCCAGCACCTCACTGTGCCTGGTTGGGTTTGTGTGAGGCAGTGGGGAGGTCTGAAGTGTTCCAGGCCTGTGCTACTCTCTGCTGTGTGCAGAAGAAGCCTGGTGGTGTGGAACCAGGCCTAGCACACACCTGTTGGAAGTCTAAGGGTGGGTTCCTCTCTGTGCACCCCTGACCTTCTGTGTGTCCTGAGTTAGAATCCCTGGGATATTGGGAGAGACAGGAAGAGCTGACTAGATGAGGCTTTATGTATGGAGGAGACCATGGGGATGGAGGTGGCTGGGCTCCAAGTGTGTCTCACTAACCCCGGCTGAGGAAGAGCCAGGGGGGAGGTTCAGCACCGTGGACAGCTCCCTGATGGCTGCTCGTGTAGCTCCTGTAATCACTGAGCTTTTGTTGTGTGGCCTCTGGTAGATCAACCTGGGCTAATAGAGGCCTTCCTTGGCCCTGTATCAGACCAGCTTTGTGCTTCTGTCTGCCTGGGAGGTGGCTAGGGCTCTTGTTTGCTCCCATATCCCTGCGTATGTCTGTGGTAAGCACATGAGGCAGCCTCTTGCCACCCCAACACTTCAAGCTACCATTTTCTTCTGAGACACTCTGAAGCCAAGACTGGCAGGGTCTGGATTGCTCCACAGAACCTGTGAGGACAGAAGGAACACAGTTCTTGGAAAATCCAATGGCCAACTCCCTCTTAGAAAGCTGGTGTCCAGGCACTCAGGGATGCTTGGCTGGCTTCCTTGGTGGACTGTTCCTTCCATGATGTCTCTCCCAGCATTAGCCATCCTGTCACATCAGCCATAGTTTGCAGCTTCTTTCTCTCTGGGGAGCCTCAGACTGGCAGCCACTGAACAGAAGCCTTTATCTAGCATAGCCCCGTTTCTCCTTGGCATTCTCTCTCTCTGTGTGTGTGTGTGTGTGTGTGTGTGTGTGTGTGTGTGTGTGTGTGTGTGTGTGTGTCTGTCTGTCTGTCTGTCTGTCTGTCTGTCTGTCTGTCTGTCAGTCTCTCCCTCCCTCCCACACTCCTTCTCTTTTTCTCTCTCTCTTTCTCTGGATTGAACGCAGGGGCTCTTGTATTGCCAGTTAAGTCAGACGTCCCACCCCAGCCTTTTTGCTTTTAGTTTATCTTAAAAAAATGACAGGGTCTTAGTTAACTTTGTCCATAGCTGGCCTTGGACTTAGATCATCCTAACCTCTACCTCCTGATTAGCTTGGGTTACAGGTATGCATTCTTGTATCTGGCTTGGTGGCTTTTCCCTTCTTTTTTTCAAATCCACATTAAATCCTGCTTTCCAGCATGGTGTAACAGTGCATTCTTTTAATCCCAGCACTTGGGAAGTAGAGACAGGATTGCAAGGTCAGAGTCAGACTTGAAGAGAGTGAATCTGAGGGTAGCTTGGGCAGTATTGTAAGACCCAAGGCGCATACATGAAAAACTGAACCAGGAGACTTGCGGTGGACTGGATGGTGTGGAGAATGATGTATCAAATACATCAAATACAGGTTGAACCCCCTGTGTACAACTGTTTTGGGAAAAAAAAAAACAATAAAAACGTGGTCCAACAAAGCAGAATCAGAAATAAACAGAAACAAGACAGAAAACTCACCTGCTTTCCCACCCTAGGACCACCTGGACTGAATCAAGGAGGATCCAGAGTTTCTCCACGTCTAGATGGGCTTAGCTGAAATATTACTCAAAATATGCTCAACCCACACAGGCTCCAGCCTGCTCAGCAGAGAGCCATGCCTGAGGGTAGTGAGGCTGGCCATCTGTAGGACCGTGTGCTCTGGTTCCAGGCCGCCAGCCCACATGGCGGGGGTGTCAGCAGTTACCCCATGCCAGCCTTGCTGAGTCAGAAGCAGACCCATCCACCACGCACATGACAGCATTTTACTAAAAACCAATTTGCCAAAAGGCAATTCGCAGAATGGCCAATTTGTCAAATTGACTTCAACGTTTAACGGTGCAGTGTGGGTCAGCTGTCTGTGTGTGTCGTTATCACAGTGTTTGGAGGACTGTTCCATTTGTCTCTGTCTCAGCTGCTGGTGTTCAGACTGTGCCAAACCTGCCCCCGGCTTCTGGCTGCAGCTGCAAGGGGCCAGACCAGGGAACCCAGCCACCCTTAAAAGACCCAGGGGAAGATAGATGGAAAACCACACAACAAAGGAAAAGCTATTTTTTTCTCCTTCCCTTCCTCCCTCCTTCCCTTCCTTCTTTCCTTCCCTTCCCTCCCTCTCTCCTTCCCTCTCTCCTTCCCTCCCTCCCTCCCTCCCTCCCTCCCTCCCTTCCTTCCTTCCTTCCTTCCTTCCTTCCTTCCTTCCTTCCTCCCTCCCTCCCTTCCTTCCTTCCTTCCTTCCTTCCTTCCTTCCTTCCTTCCTTCCTTCCTTCCTTCCTTCCTTCCTTCCTTCCTGCCTTCCTTCCTTCCTTCCTTCCTGCCTTCCTTCCTGCCTTCCTGCCTGCCTTCCTACCTTCCTTCCTGCCTTCCTTCCTTCTTACCTTTCCTTTCCTTTCCTTTCCTCCCTCCCTCCCCCCTCCCTCCCTCCTTCCTTCCTTCTTTCCTTCCTTCCTTCCTTCGTTCCTTCCTTCCCTCCCTCCCTCCCTCCCTCCCTCCCTCCCTCCCTCCCTCTATTTCTCTCTCTCTCTCTTTCTTTCTTTCTTTCTTTCTTTCTTTCTTCCTTCCTTCCTTCCTTCCTTCCTTCCTTCCTTCCTTCCTACCTTTCTTTCTTTCTTTCTTTCTTTCTTTCTTTCTTTCTTTCTTTCTTTCTTTCTTTCTTTCTTTTTCTCTCTCTCTCTTCCTCCTTCCTTCCTTCCTGCCTTTCTTTCTCTTTCTTTCTTTCTTTCTTTCTTTCTTCCTTTCTTCCTTTCTTTCATCATGAGGCTTGAACTCTAGGCCTGGGCACTGTATCTGAGCTCTTTTGCTCAAGGCTACTGCTCTACCACTTTGAGCCAGAGCACCACTTCTAGTTTTCTGGTGGTTAATTGGTGATAAGAGTCTCATGAACTTTCCTGCCTGGACTGGCTTTGAACCTGGATCCTCAGATCTCAGCCTCCTGAATAGCTAGGATTACAGACATGAGCCACCAGTGCCTGGCTGAAGGCAGATCTCTAAAGAAACCAAAGAAATGTAGTGAATCAATTCTTTGAATTGGCTAATCTGAGACTTGGCTTTGATGAGGGGACAGAAGAGGTGACACCACCTTGGGGATACTAGCAAGGGTCTTGCTCCCCACCTTTCTCAGACACTTCTTGTGAAGACTGCAGAGAGGCTGTGAGTTTGGTTAAAACTTGGTTCTCTGCTGGGCACCAATGGCTCATACCTGTAATCCTGGCTACTAAGGAGCTTGAAATCTGAGGATCATGAGTTTCAAGCCAGTCCAAGTAGAAAAGTCCATGAGACTTGTATTTCCAATCAACTAGCAAAAAAAGAAAAAAAAAAAAAACAGAAGTGGAGCTGTGGCTCAAGTGGTAGAGCTCTTGTCTTGAGCAAAAGAAGCTTAGGAACAGCACCTAGGCCCAGAGGTCAAGCCAAGGACCAGCTAAAAAAAGGGCTAACACCTACATAAAGAAGAGTGTACCAGGGGCTGGGAAGGTGGCTCAGTGGTAGAGTGCTTGCCTTGCATGCCTGAGGCCCTGGGTTTGCTCCCTCAGCACCACATAAGCAAAAAGAAAAAAGCCAGAAGTGGCGCTGTGGCTCAAGTGGTAGAGCGCTAGCCTTGAGCTGAAGAGCTGAGGGACAGCGCCCAGGCCCAGAGTTCAGGCCCCACGACCGGACTCCCCCCCCCGCAAAAAGAGGAGAGTGCACCAGTCAGTGTACAGCTCACCAGATCTTCACGAAGTTGAATGCACTCACTTAACACTGAGGCATCAAGAAACCCCCCTTCCTCCCTCCAGCTGCCAATCTACTCCCCTCAAGGTAATCCACATCCTGACTCAGAACAGCACTACCTGCTTTTGTCTGGGTGCACCTGGCCCATGTGGTTTTCAATCCTCACAACCTACACATGAAGGAGGTGTGATTACAAGGGGGCATTCAGACTCAGAGAGGCTAAGTAACCTCCCCAACACCACACAGGCAGCCTGTGGTATACTCTGGAGTCCAATCAAGCATTTTCTGGCTAAAGCTCACATTCTGCCCTCTGGGTCTCTTGATTCTTCCTCCTACACCTCTTCCCTCCATGTGTGTCTGGGCTAGGGACCTCTGAAGTCTGATCCTAAGCATTTACAGGTGTCCAGGGCCAGCACAGGTGCCTTGTCTCTCCATAGCATCTCTGCCCAGCACTGAACACAGTGAGAGGCTGAGGAGCGCCACCTGACCCTGGCCCTCAATGAAGAAGGCCTATACCCCACCCCCTCCTGCTGCCCCCACGGGCTGGTACCCAATCATGTTCTTGCCATGGAGGCTGGGACTCGGCCAGCCCTCTATAGGCTGTCAGCAGACAAAGGCACAGAGTTCTGTTTCGTGTGTCTCTAAACAGTGCGACTCCAACTTCTGAGCTTGCTTTTCCTTGTCAGGGACAAAGTCAGCCTTGAAAGACGGCTGCTTAGGGGAAGGGACTCTGATGTCTCTATTTTGTGGGAAATGATGTTCCTTGTTGCCAGTAAATGGCCCGGTTCAAGATAATGTCACCCAGGCTGGTTTTATGGTGCAGCCATCCAGGGCTGCTTAATGTCTTCCCTAATGGGTTTCTGCAGCATTGACTCAGGTGGGCTGCGGGAGGGCTGGTGGCTTTGAGGCCAATGGAGCAGGAGGAGGAGGAGAAGGAGGAGGAGGAGGAGGAGGAGGAGGAGGAGGAGGAGGAGGAGGAGGGGGAGAAAAGGGAGGAGGGGGAAGAGGAGGAGGAGGGGGAGGAGGGGGAGGAGGGGGAGGAGGAGGGGGAGGAGGAGGAGGAGGAGGAGGAGGAGGAGGAGGAGGAGGAGGAGGAGGAGGAGGAGGAGGTGGCATCAGTGCAGTTGGGTGTTTAGAAATCACAAAAGTGAAGAGGGTCAGAGTTCAATCTGCCATGTCTCCAGAGGCGATTCCCAGGCCACCCACAGGCGCTTGGGCATCAGGAGTTTCCTGTGACAATGTAGGCTGGACAATAGTTTCCATCTGGTTTGATTTTTAGATACCAGGACCTGGCAGAAGATGTTTGAGCGTTGATTCTGTGAGTTCTGCGAGGTGGGGCCAGGAGGGAGGGCAGGAGCGAGTTCAGGGTCACAGAGCGGCTCAGCCGTTGGTAAGGGGAGTTTGAAAACTTCTCAGCAGTCCAATTGTCACCTTCCAAGCTTCTGTTGCCCAAAGAGACAAGCAGGTTGGCACCAGACTTGTTCGAGCCAGCTCCTGTCCCTTGGAGACATCCTTGGGGTGTACCGGGGCACAGCCACAGGCTCCCTCTGGCCTGCTGCTGGCAGAGCAGAGGGGAAGGGCAGGAGGGGGGAGGGTGACAAGGAGACCTATGGCTCAGAAGACGAAGGCTGGCCAGAGAAGCTCTAAGGCCTGCTCTGGGTTCTGTCATGTTGGGGGATGGGGTGACATCACAGGAAATGGCTATGGTGGGTGGGGCCTGTGGCCCTTCTCCTGCCAGCCGTGAGTCCTTCTGACAAGGCACCCTGGTCTCCATGGCCTTTTTGTCCTTGCCCCTGCCCAAGCTTGACTTCTGAAGAACATTCAGTACTTGCTGCCACATGGGGGCTGCCTCCCATGGGAGCCCCTGAGACTTGGGTGGACACAGACTTAGTCCCTGCTTTGAAGTTGGAGCCTGAGGCAGCGAGTCAGCTCGGTGTTTTCAAGGTGGTTCTTACCACCTTGAAGATGAACTGGAGGCTGCCACTGATTGGCATATAGTGCCCACGTGCACGTGCCACCCACACAAGGATCATCGGCTTCCCCGAATGTCTTCCCATGGACTGGGAGAGTGGAAGGGGATGGGCAATGGGAGACTTCGCTCCCCTCGGAGGTGGGAGGCAGAGAATCTAATGAGAGCTCTTTAGGACAGGGCAGAGACAAAGGAGGGTGGTCTCTCCTGTCTGAGGGGACATCTGTGTCCCCAAGTCTCACCTAAGGCTCTGCTGATCTTCTCCAAAGGAGATATCCTGCAATGGGACCAGGAGTGCAGAGGGGCCTGTGGGGCCCTGTCTCTAATTCCCTGACTTTACCAGAAAACACATGAGAGCTCATTCCTGCCTACCTGCTGCCCACCCTGGCCTCTATGCCAGACAGCGTCTCCTCTGCCAACCCCAGCAGGAGCGCAGGGAGGGCTTGTTGGACCGTCAGAGGAGCTGGTCACCTGCCCAGCCCCTGTGCAGGTGAAAGGCCAGGGCAGCTCTTTCCTCTCTCCACCCACTGGGGTGACAAGGTCCAAGTTGTCCCTGACTCTCCCCCAACCCAAGGGGTAGAAGTTGGCACCTGCTGCTGCCTGTAGCTTTGAAGTGCTGGCTGGGGGCAGGGGCTATAAGTGGTTTGTTTTAGGCCTAGATGAAGACATGAAAACATCCTGAGACTCAACCTGAGGATGTACCAGTCATTTGGGTAACCGGCTAAATGCACATTCCAGGAAGTTTGCATTGGCTAGCAAACATCTGGCAACATCAGTACTGCTGGCCAAGTTGCCAGTCCTGGCTGTTCAGCCACTTTCCCTGGAGTCCCGGAAGATCATTCATTATTGATTGCAGTGGTGGGATGCTGACCACCCCTATAGTCTGGGGCACCTACCCTGGGAGGCCAGGGTTGTTGGGAATTCCTCCTGGGTCTCTCTCTTGAGGTCAGGTCAGTAGAACCCATCCTAGATCCTTACCCCCCCCCTCTCCCCCCCCCCCCGTCCACTTCCCCATTCACAGCCCTGAGGGTCCCTGCTCCCCTGCCCCCTACAGGGCTCTAAAGACAAGGAATGACAGAACACAGGCGGGCAGCTCCAGCACTGCCTCTGCGAAGGCGCAGGGCAGGGGCTGACCAGGCCAAGGCTGTCCAGCACCCCCGTGGGGTCTGACTTAGGGTAAACGGCCAAGTGGCTGAGCAAGGGCTAGGAAGGCAGAGCTGAGTCCAGCCTTGGCAAGAGCCGAGCAGGAGTCCCAGCGGAGCCCCACTGATCCCTGTAGAGGCTGGGCTGCAGCAGTGACCTGTCAGGTTACATGAAGGAGATTAGCAGCAAGAACATGGGGTCCTGGCCTCAGCCCCCAGCAAACTCCTATTCACCCTCATAGCTGTGGGGTGTGCAAGAGAGGGACCCGGAGCAGGATATCTAGGACAGTTCCAAGTCAGGGAGGGGCTGGCTGTCCCTTATCTGCAGGGGAAGGAGGTTGGCAGGGGTCCCAGGACACTCGGCACTCAGTGGAAGCTGCTGTTGGCAAAGCCCTTGGCTTTGGGTGATAGGGGTTCTGGCCAGGCAAGGCGGGGTCTTTACAGCCCCTCACATCCCCAGGAGTGGGCTCTCCGGTACTCCAGCTCCTTCTCTTCCCTGGGAGGTCCCAGGACAGTTACTCACCCGCCTCAGTGGCTGCCCAACCCCCGTTCTGGGGCACCCCCTCCCCAGGGTATTTTGTCAGAATTCAGGGAGGAAAGAAGTAGGGTCACTGTGATATGATCCACAGTCTCAAGTGCTAGTTCAGCGCTTCCCTCCCTCTTCATGGCCTTCATCCTGTGCTCCTCAGCCCTGTCTGGCAGAGCAGGTGCTGGGAGCCTGTGGGCACAGGTAATGTGCGGTGGCCTCCTGCCACGCAGAGCTGTCGTCTGTTCCAAGCCTTGCCTTCTTTTCTCCACATGTGGCCTGGTCTCTAACCCCTCGTTCTGGTCAGAAAGTTGCAGAGAGATTGAGGCAGGAGAATCCTATATGGAGCTGCTGGAGTTCAATTCAGTTCAAAATCACTGAGCCCGGGGAGGGGGTGGGAGCGAGGGTGGGCTGGAGGGAAAATGAGACAAATGAAGGAAGGGGGCACAAGTGTGACAAGAAATGTACTTATCTTACTTATGTAACCGTAACCCCTCTGTATATCACCTTGACAATAAAAAAGGAAAAGAAAAAAAATTACCGAGTCCCTGGGATACAAAATGTGCAATGCCCCCAGAGCTGAGGGGAGAAAAAGAGATTGTCTTCGGGAGATTGTGATCTGGAGCAGGCGATGGACATTACACTCAGCACACATGTATTTCACTATAATCTTGGATTGGTGCTAAAATGGAAAACAGGGGTTTCTAGAACCAATAGGAAAGGGAGCAGTTAGGGATTAGGGGAGGTGTCTAAGGACTGAGATATGAAGGTGAATAGGAGTTTGCTGGGTAGCAAATGAAGGAAGTAGAGTCCAGGCAAAGGCCCTGTGGCAAGAGTGTTCTGGAACTGGAAAAGTGTCATAGGTAGAATTCAGGTCTCCATTCCATTCTGCAGAGGAGAAAACCGAGCCATGAGAAGATGACTTGCTCAAGACATGACACACGTAGCTTGCTGAGCTCAAGTCTCTACTGTGACATATAGTGTGGCATTGTCCTTACTCTTTTCACTGTCCTGCCTGTGACCTCTTTTCTGAACTGTCTGCCTAGGACTCTGTATCCTCTATCTTCCTCCTGTCAGGTCAAACTTTTCTGAGTTTGATCTGGTCCCCTCCTGTTCTGGGCTGTCCTTTCTGTCCCCACAAACCCGGAGCCATTCTCCTCACTTGTGGGCCTGTGTCAGGTCATCATGGGAGGAGGGGATAAAAATGAAGGCTTGGGGAGATGGAGGTGGCTGAGGGTGGAGAACGGTGAGCCGGGAAAGGTGCACTTGGTGCTTTGTGGGTTTCTGTGCAGACCAGCAGCAAAGGGAGACTGGCGACTTAATTTCAGTCAGGTTTGGCAAAGAGGAGACAAGGATGGGCCCCGCAGGAAGCGGACAGCCTTGGGTGTGGGAATGAGGTTGAGCTCATGTCCTGGGAAGGCTTCTGGCGCCCCCTAGTGGTCCCTCTGGACGCAACCAAGAAGCCGTAAGGGAAGGAGGGACAAAAGCCAGTGTTTCCTATTTGCTAACTGGAGTCCCTGATATAAACAGGGCTCTTCAGCCAGTGTCTGGGCCATGGCAGAAATAGGAATTCAACTAAATTCTTCTTGCTGCAAGTTCAGGGTCTTTCCACCATGCACTTCACTAATGCATGTTCCTGAAATTTCTAAGGCCTGCTTTGTTTTCCTTTGTTCAGGGGGTGGGGCTAGATGTTCTGGAGTTGCAAATTGTTTCCTTTAATCACCTGAAGCAGGAGAGAGAGAAACTTCCTGCTTGGGGCTGCCTGGCCAGGGTTGGCATGAACTTACCCAGTGAGGTCAGCTCCTACCCACCCAGGACTCTCATCTTACCCATTAGCTCCTGGTGTCCCACCCTGCATGCTTACCTGCCTAAGGGGTCTTGTCTTTCCTTGGTAATCATTGGTACCCCAGAGTAACATCTGCAGAGCCATCAGAACACATCCCTCTGGTCTATCCCAGTGTCTTTCCACCATACCCATTGTGCTGAGTTCTGTCAAGCCTCACCCAGCCCCAACTGTGCTCTTATCTACCTCTCCCTACCCTCTGTTACACTTAGTTCCTAGTGTGAGGACTTATGCAATTGCTTTTCCTGACCTACACTTTGGTGCAATGCTATTATAAGAAACAGGCACTTGAAACCCATTTATTATAAGGATCTAATTATTGATTAGACCACACTGTCATTTTTTTTCATAAAGGCTCTTGGGAAAATTCTTGCCTCATCTGAGCTGTGCTTCTGAGAAACGGATCCTCTGAAACGATGTGTGTCTGGTAGATGCTGCTAACTGGCCAGTTCCCCCCGTTGCTGGCTTGCAGAGGGCTCAGGGGGCTCAGGGCCTCACTCTACGTGGCTGGCCATGTGTGGTCATGTGGTCCACATGTTCTGAGCACCCACCATTGATTTTTCTTCCTTTCATCCCATTTCCCCCTCCTGCTCTCTTGCTGTTTCGTAAATCCCCGCAAACCACCTTAAAGCCTTTATGGAACAAGTTGGGTCTTGATCAATAGACTAATCAATACAAATAAAAATCCTTCCTGGCAGGGTTGTGGTGAAGATTAAGTAGAATAATGGATGTGAGTGGTACACAGAATTCCCTCCCAGGCTCAGCCCGAGGGTGGATGCTGGCTGGGGCTGGCGTGAGACCCCTGGAGGTCTCATTCCCTGTACATCCCCACTTTCTCCTGGACGTTCACGCTCCCTTGTCGTTCCCCTGTGACAGGCTTTCCCCTGTCCCTGCTGCTCTGTCCAGTTTTCACCTTCCCTCTCAGATGGTAACATCACCACCCTCCTCACCTCCTCCCAGGATAGAAAGTGCCTGCAAGAGCACCTGACATAATATGTGTCCGAGTCTGTTCAAGTGGCTGTAATATAACACCATAGGCTGGCTGCCTGGTAAACCACAAACACTTATTTGTCCCATTGATCAAAGATGCATTGTATTCATAAACTGACACATTGAATTGAAATGCTTTTGTACAACTACGTACAGATAACCTTTTTAAAGTTACATACATAGACTGGATCCTGGCGGCTCACGCCTGTCATCCTAGCTACTCAGGAGGCTGAGATCTGAGGATCATGGTTCAAAGCTAGCTCGGGCAGAAAAGTCCATGTGACTCTTATTGCCAATTGATCATTAAAAAAGAGCTGGAAGTGGAGTTGTGGCTCAAGTGGTAGAGCAGTATTCGAGCACAAAAGCTCAGTGACAGAGTCCAGGCCCAGAGTTCAACTCTAGGACTGGAAAAAAAAGACCACATAAATACAAACAAACAAAAAGCCTTATTCCTCACCATACTGGGCATGGAGATTGCATCCTGAAGGTGCTAGAAGAGTTGGGGTTTGGAGAGGACCCACTTTCTGATTCACCAATGATACCTTGATGTGTCCAATGGTCTCTCTTCATATTAGCAGGGAGATGATCCTACACATGGGGCTCTGGTGTACTACTTTCCTTGGAAGGCCACGGGCTAGCACCATTATGTGGTGACTAGGCTTCGACCCAGGAATCCAGGGATGGTATATACACATTCAGACTACAGCATGTGACTCTGAGTAGTCTGCAAGGGGCACGTGTGGTGGTGGGGGTGACTTAGAAACCTTCTGGTCTAGCCTCATGCATTTGACAAATGAGGAAACAAGACCCCACAGCCAATGTGGAAAGGTCAAGTCTCTAGTACTGTCGTAGCTGCATGACATCTGTCCATTTTCAGCTCGTCTCCCTGTCCTCAGAAGCTCTCAGGGCTTCTCACTTCCTGCAGTCGACATCCTGAATGGCCACCAAATAAGCATTCCTTACTCGGTCATCCGTGGTTTACAACTGATCACTGCAAAACACAGTGGCTTCAGAGTGGGGGGCTTTGGCTCTGTGAGAGAGTGCTGGCTGAGCTTGGATTCCATCTGCAGCACCCCCAAACAAAAACAAAGGCATGATGGCTTGAAAGAACAGTAGACATCTACTCAGTCTGTGTGGGCAGCCGGGCGGTTGTGGCTTAGGGATTTTTTTTTTTATGCAGTTGGGGTAGAGAAGCCAGCTGGGGCCGACTCCACCGGCTGTGTGGGCCCTGGTGGGACTGGTCTCCGCTTCCTGGCTTTCTCCTTCCAGCTGCAGCCCTCTGGCCAGAGGAGAAGGAGCTGAGAGGATGCTCCCTTTGGGACAGCCTCATAATTCATTCACCCACCGATCCATCCATCCATCTCTCAACAAGTGCTCACTGAACGAGCACTGTGTACAAGGGTGTACAAGGGCTCCTCCCAGGTGCAGCATGTGGCCACTGTAAAGCCCACCGTGGGTCTCTGGAAGCATCTGTCTCCTGATCATTTTCCTCTCTTCTGCTTTGTTCTCTCAGGGACCTAAGTGAGAATGCCATCCAGGCCATCCCCAGGAAGGCTTTCCGGGGAGCCACTGACCTCAAAAATCTGTGAGTATAAGCCTGGGAAGGAAGCAGGATACAAGGGTCTGCGGCCACCCTGGCAGTATACGGGGGTCTAACTCCCTGGGTTGTGTGGTCCAGGCTTCCAAGGAGCCAGCCTGAGCTCTGAGATGGTGGGCCCTTGCACAGGCTTCTAGAACATTCTGGAGAGCACAGGCAGCTCACAGGTTCAGTTCTGTGTGGAGGTACCAATGCTCCCCAGTTCCTTGCTCACCTCTGAGTAGGAGCTGGGTTGAATCTTTTACAGTCACATTTGCATAAGCTGCAGCAAATAATGAGCTGCCTGTTTTCTCATAAGCTTGTTCTGAGGTTTAAATGAGATAGGGTACTATATACATTTTGTCAAATGCTATTTAAATGTAATGGATTATTGTTATTATTTAAGTTTATTTTGATCCAAATTTATCATCTCCCCAAGGTCCATAAGCATAGCAAATGCCTGGCATGCTTGCCACACACACCCTTCCCATGACTGAGGCAGGCATTGGTAATCTATCACCACATTCCTCCACAGAGCAACACTCCAGGTAGCCAGTACTAGTCAATCTTGCTTGGCACTTGAAGGAAACTCACCTGCAGGCTCTGTTTGCCATGGCTTCACTGTTACTCTTCATTTTTCAGCTGCCAGTACCCTCTAGGTGGTCCCCAAAAGTATGGGGGAGAGGTCACCTGCTCCCCAGGGTACATGCAAGTGTAGAAACAAGAATATAACTTTTGGCTGGCACTAGTGGCTCATGCCTATAATCCTAACTACTCAGGAGCCTAATTTGAGGATCTGAGGATCTGAGGATTGAGGTTCCTAGACAGCCAAAGTAGGAAAGTCCCTGAGACTCTTATCTCCAACTGACCACCAGAAAACTAGAAATGGAGCTGTGGCTCAAAGTGGTAGAATGATATCCTTGAGCAGAAAAGCTCAGGGACAGCTTTAGGCCCCGAGTTCAAGCCCTACAACTGATGGATGACAAAAAGAAAAAAAAAGAATATAACTTTTATTTCTATTACTTGAACTGAAAATAAGAAATCAACTTTTTATTAATATTTACTATTTGGATGGAGGTGTGGGCCTAACAAATGATTGGAGTCATGCCTCACTTTAAAAAATAATGGAGTGCTCTGGGGCTGGGAAGGTGGCTCAGTGGTAGAGTGCTTGCCTTGCATGCATGAGACCCTGGGTTCAATTCCTCAGCACCACATAAGCAGGGGGGAAAAAGCCGGAAGTGGCGCTGTGGCTCAAGTGGTAGAGTGCTAGCCTTGAGCTGAAGAGCTGAGGGACAGCGCTCAGGTCCAGAGTTCAGGCCCCACAACCGGACCTCCCCACCACACAAAAAAATAATAATAATGGAGTGCTCTATCTGAATGCTCAGACACTGTGTACCTCTCATCTAAAGTCCCCCACTCTCTGCTTTACAGACAGCTGGACAAGAACCAGATTAGCTGTATCGAGGAAGGGGCCTTCCGTGCCCTGCGGGGGCTGGAGGTGTTGTAAGTAAAACCCAGGGAGATGAAAGGGCTGTGAAGAGCCTGGCAGAGGCAGGGCACGGCTGGGCACCCCTGCAGCTGGAGCCGGGGTGCACTAGTCTTGAAGATCGGGGTGACAGCCTCCAAGGTCACCCTGGCAACTGAGAGCTGATACGTTTCACCCGCTTAGGGTGAAGCCCCGTGCTGCAGAGTGTCTGATAGGAAGATTGGATGCCAGCCCCTTCCTGCCATTTCCTCTGAGTAGCTAGGCCTGGGTCCGGGGTGCATCAGCTCATGAGCTGCTTGCTCCCCCTGCTTGCTCTCTGTCCTTCAGGACCTGAGAGCATGGAGCACTCCGTCACTGTCCACGCTCGCAGCTTTCCCTGTCTGGTGGTGGGGGTGGGGGGAGGTCCGTGTCTTATGCTTTTTGGGGTAGCCCCTTCATGCCCACCCCAAGACTGGTCCCCCTGGAAGACCCTCTTCATGGCTTCCTCTCCATGGGCCATGGTACCTGGTGTGAGGGCTTCCCTGTTCTTAACAGAGGCCCGGCCCCATGACTCTGTCCTGCTGCGCAGGTACTAAATGGCTGCACTTCCTCCCTCTCAGGACCCTGAACAACAACAACATCACCACCATTCCTGTGTCCAGCTTCAACCACATGCCCAAGCTCCGGACCTTGTGAGTCTGTTGCAGGGCAGCGGGGAAGCACCGGGGGTGGGTGGGAAGGAGGTGAGGGCTTCGCACCGGGGACAGCGTGTCCACCTCCTCAGTCCAGAGTGACTGGAGTGATTGGGGGGCGGGTTCTGTGTGAGCTGGGTGAGATGAATTCCTGCAAAGAATGCTCCCCTTCCCCAGAAGGAGCCGTGGGGGGCTTCTCATTGCTGCAGGTTGCCTTCAAGTTGGGGCTGAGCTGCACAGCTAACTGGTGTGGATGGCATGGGGGCACACCGGGGCTTGGTCCCTGGCCTGGGCCAGGCAGCAGGAGCTCACTGTTGGGCTAGGGTAGGGTCCAGGTGGGTGGTGAGTCCCCTGTCTTCCTGCAGCCGCCTGCACTCCAATCACCTGTTCTGCGACTGCCACCTGGCCTGGCTCTCACAGTGGCTAAGACAGAGGCCAAGCATTGGGCTCTTCACCCAGTGCTCAGGGCCCGCCAGCCTGCGGGGCCTCAATGTAGCTGAGGTCCAGAAGAGTGAGTTCAGCTGCTCAGGTGGGTGCAAGCCCCACCCAGCCTTCACCTACCTGCTCATAGCCTCTGCGTGTGTGTGTGTGTGTGTGTGTGTGTGTGTGTGTGTGTGTGTGTGTGTGTGTGTGTGTGTGTGTGTGTGTGCATGAGTGCATACGTGAGAGGGAGAGAGAGAAAGAGTCCTGGTACTGGGCCTGGGCACTGTCCTTTTGCTCTTTTGCTCAAGGCTGGCTCTCTCCCACTTGAGCCAAAGCTCCACTTGTGGCTTTTTGCTGGTTAATTGGAGATAAGAGTCTCACAGTCTTTCCTGCCCCAGCTGGCTTTGAACCACGATCCTCAGATCTCAGCTTCCTGAACAGCTAGAATTAGAGGTGTGAGCCACCGGCTTTGCCCACAGCCTTTTGTCCTGTCCATTGCTGCTCCTCTGCCCAACACATATTTATACCTTCTCTTTTCTGATCAACCCCTACCCAATCTTTCACCTTCTGTTCTCACTGTCCCTTTTGACCCCCCCTCCTGTCTCCTCTCCTCTCCCCTTCCGGACATCCCTTTTGCTTCTTCTTTACACTCTCTCCTTCTGACATCTCCCCTCTTCCCCATTTCCTCCAGCCTCTTCCCCCCCCCCCCAGCACCTCTTCCTCTCTCCAGTGCCTCACCTCCCCCGCCTTGGCAGGCTGCTGCACTGGGCTCTCTGTTGTATCTTCTGGGGAGCTAGACCCCTTAGCCTGGCCCTTTCCTCTTCCACTTGAGGTCCTGATGAGTCCCTCCTTGTCTGATTTGGGCTCCATACTATAGCCAGAAAGGTCTGAAAGAAGCCACACACAGGCAGCCTCCAGAACCTGTGAGAGTCTGTAGTGCCTTCAGTCAATGCCAGGCCCCAGGGGTGACACAGATGAAGCCTAGAGCTTCCTTCAAGATTCTAGGCCAGGGTTTGCTAGCACATGCCTTGCACGCGGGCACACACCTGCCTGAGGCCTGCTGGGTGCCAGGTGCCCACGGAGTTACATCGAAGTTCCATCTCTCATGTCTGCCCCCTGGTGAACCCCTCTGGTTCATCCTCCTCCAAGCCCCCACCCTTGCCCATCTCCCCGGCCGGGGAGGGAGGTGCTGACGTGGCACACCTGGCTGTTTCTGCAGGTCAGGGAGAGGCAGGGCGTGTGGCCACCTGCACCCTCTCCTCCGGCTCCTGCCCGGCCATGTGTGCCTGTAGCAATGGCATCGTGGATTGCCGTGGTAAAGGCCTCACTGCCATCCCTGCCAACCTGCCCGAGACCATGACGGAGATGTGAGTGCACTGGCCCTGGGCTGCTTTGGCTGCGCTGACCCAGGACCCTCAGTGATGAATGGAGAAGATGCTTGCTAGAGGCTTGGAGACTCTAGGGGGGGGGAAGAGGAGGAGGGGGGAGGGACTTCCTCAGAGGTCCATCTGTGCAGCCCAGCCATGTGGGCCTGCTAGTCTGGCTTTCTCAGCATTAGCACCTTGGTGGGCCCCTTTTGATCTTGGGAACTGGGGAAATGGGGCTCCTTTCAGAGGGGCCTGTCTGCCTCCTAGGAGGCAGAGGGGAACAGAGCAGGGCTCAGAGGGACTCGAGCCTTGTGTTTGGCTGGTGAGCCTAACAAACCTGCGGCAGGCCAGGTGACCTGGGCCCTTGTGCTATTTCTCTGTCCTGACATTCTCTGCAGCCGTCTGGAGCTCAACGGGATCAAGTCCATCCCCCCTGGAGCCTTCTCTCCCTACAGAAAGCTGCGCAGGATGTGAGTGCCTTCCTCTGCTTCTCCAGGAGCTGCATGAGATGCAGGGGCCTGGACCGGCCTTCCCGCTTCTGAAGCTGTGGTCTGAGGCTGGGGACCTCGATGATGCTATTGCCTTGTGGGGTTGTGGGGAGGCCTGGAAAGGGCACCGATCCCAAGTCTGGCTCTTGCTAGGCTTGTCACCCTCCTGTGTCAGTTTGAGTAAGTATAGGAGCAATTAGGGAGCTAAAGAGGAGATAGGGCACCCTCCCATATAAGTGTGTCCCAGGCACCTGGGGCTTTCCACTGCAAGGGGAACTGGCCCCTGCCTTTCTCCTTTCAAATAACCTCATGCCCTGCTCCCCAGCTGGGATAGAGAGGGGAGCAGATGGCTGTGAGGGGCTGAAGGATTCAGCTCCCCTTTCTCTTTTTCCCTTGCAGAGACCTGAGCAACAACCAGATAGCCGAGATTGCACCTGATGCCTTCCATGGCCTCCGCTCCTTGAACTCACTGTGAGTAGTAGGGCTGCCATGCCCAGTGCCCCCTCCTCGTGGTGTGCCCTCTGCAGAGTGAAAGGAATGAGAGAATCAAGGGCGGAGTGCAGGAAACCTAGGCAGGGCCGTTGCCCTGACAACGGAGATGCTCTCTCCACCATGGTAGGGATTTCCCCAGAATTCCTTGGGGCTGTCATCTTGGCCCTGGAGAGGCCTTCCCCAGTCACCTATAGGGCAGTAACCACCAGCTCCAGATACAACACCTGCCACCCCTTGTTATTTTTATCCCAAATGTGCTGGTGGTAAGGAGACAGTGCTTTCCTCCACCTCTGGTGAAGGTGCTTGCACCCCAGGTTTGCACACTTTGTCTAGCCAGGATGCCCAGCAGGCAAACAGGATCCCTGTGGAAGGAGCCATGTGTTTCTAATAGGAACAAGTGTTTCCAGCTGCTCTAATCTGTGACTGCATATACTAGAGGCCTGGCAAGTAGAACAGGGTGCCACCCCCCCACACACACACACACCCTTGGGAATACAGCAAGCCACCAGCTCTTCTGCCCTCTACATAAGACTTCTTCTCTTGGAGTAGAGTTTAAGGTAGACAGTGAGACCAGCTACGAATGGTGACCCTGAAATTCAGCAGTGTACAACCTACACAGCTGTTCACAGCCTGATCATGAATCTCTATCATTGGCTGAGAAGACCTGATCTTAGAGGTAGCCTGCCAGAATGTATTCACATCTTCCTCCAAGATGTGAAAATGATTTTCTTCCCTTGGATTGTGCCAGTCTGAAGGGATAAGAGGGGGACAATAACCTGTTTATGTGGGTTTCTATCACTCTTAAGTAGCTGGTCACAGCCAATTGCTGAGGCACAAGAATCTGCATGGTGAGATTATGTCAGCAAATATCAGCATCTATGTTCACCTATGTCAGCCCTGACCTTGTTTCCCTGACTCAACTCCTGCTCCCTCCTCCATTTTATTCTTTACACAGAAACACAGATTACACAGCATCTCTGAAAGGCTTCCTGATGCTTGCTGCATAAAAGCCAAGCTACTGTACCATTTGTTTACCCCACACCAACCTCACTGGCCTTTGGAACACTCCATATGGGCCAACATGGATCCTGCCATGGGACCTTTGCTCCTGATGGGCCCTTTTCTAAAACAAATCTTTTTTTTTTTGGTCCAGTCGTGGGGACTGAACTCTGGGCCTGGGCGCTGTCCCTCAGCTCTTCAGCTCAAGGATAGCGCTCTACCACTTGAACCAGAGCGCCACTTCCGGCTTTTTTCTTTTTTTGCTTATGTGGTGCTAAGGAATCGAACCCAGGGCCTCGAGCATGCAAGGCAAGCGCTCTACCACTGAGCCACCTTCCCAGCCCCTAAAACAAATCTTGAAGCCATGTGTAAAGAAACAGCATACAGGACTTTTATTCCAACGAATGGAGGCTGATTATGACACTGGGAATAGAATACACTCTTCTTCCCCAGCCCCTCTGATGTTTTCACTGTCTGCCCGAACCTATTCCTTGCACAAGTCTTGCCTGAACTAATCCTTGCACAAGTCTTGCCTGAACCTATTCCTTGCACAAGTCTTTTTTTTTGTCTGTCATGGGACTTGAACTCTGGGCCTGGGTGCTGTCCTTCAGCTCTTCAGCTCAAGGCAAGAACTCTACTACTTGAGCCACAGCACCACTTCTGGTTTTCTGGTGGTTAACTGGAGATAAGAGTCTCACGGACTTTCCTGCTGGGCTGGCTTGAACCATGATCCTCAGGTGTCAGCCTCCTGAGTAGCTAGGATTACAGGCATGAGCCACTGGCTCACTGTGCCCTGTTTGCAGTGGTTGTTTTTGTTGTTGTTGTTTTTTTAATTTTGCTATTTTTTCTAATTATGTATAGAATTATTTCATGTTCAGTGCAGAAAACTTTGCAAATACCAAAGTGTGTGTGTGTGTGTGTGTGTGTGTGTGTGTGTGTGTGTGTGTCTTGCAATCTCACTGCTTAGATTTCTATTTCACATGCAATCTGCCATTCTATTTTTTTCCCCTATAAATTCTCTGACAATATTGATCCTGTTTATGGGACTTCCTCTTCCTGTTTTGGATCCTGGACCAGATTAATTTCCCATCAGGCTCCCTAGACGGGCTGTCTGCAGGCTTCTATAGGGTTCCAGTGCAAGGGGCAGGGCCCTTCTGCAACTGTCCTCCAGCCCAGAGGTGGCTTCTGTGCAGCCTGGGACCAGGCTGCCTTCCTGAAGACACATTAGCACCACCTGCTGGCAAGAACCTGTAGCAAGTACACAGGCTAGGATGCTGGGTCTCCGTGGAGTGGTCCCTGTGTTGTGGGGTCTCCAGGTAGGCTGCCCCCTGACCTTTTCTTTCTGCCACCTTTTCTCCAGGGTCCTCTATGGGAACAAGATCACAGACCTGCCTCGTGGTGTGTTTGGAGGCCTGTACACCTTACAACTCCTGTAAGGACCTGTCCCAGGAGGTCTTTGGGTGGGATCTTCATTCTTCTGCTCCCCATCTTCCTTTCAGTATCTTTGGGGTACAAGGCTTACTTGAGCTAGGAGCCAGGAAGATAGGCCACGAAAGTTGTGCCACAAGGCCCTAGAACTTCAGAGGTCTAACTAGGAAGTAGAGGCAGGCTCAGGGCTACTCATAGGATGCCAAAGCCCAGAAGTTCCTGAGGCACAGCCTACAATCCTGGGGTGCCCAGCATGCTGGGCACAGAGATGTCTCCTGCAGTAAGTCACCCAGACCAGCTCAAGCATTCAGGCAAGGATTCTCCCTTAGAAGCAGGAATCACCCAATCCAAACACTCTTGCCTAGCCCCTAGGGACTAAGAAAGAGGAGCCCCTAAAACTGCGTTTGGAAGGGTGAGCTGGACCCCTGTGTGCTCCTAGAATCTTAGTGACATCTCTAGCCATTCCTGAGAGGAAGAAGCAGGTGGCCTCTCTGTGTGAAGAAGTGACCTGTTCCATGGGCTCCTCCCTGAGATCACTGGCGCACACAAGGCCAGGGAGGTGCCAGGATGTGTGAGGGGTCCTGTCCCTGCCTCTCCCCTTCCCCTCAGCTCCTGGCCCTGGCTTTGCCCACAGGCTCCTGAACGCCAACAAGATCAACTGCATCCGACCCGATGCCTTCCAGGACCTGCAAAACCTCTCGCTCCTCTCCCTGTATGACAACAAGATCCAGAGTCTTGCCAAGGGCACGTTCACCTCCCTGCGGGCCATCCAGACCCTGTGAGTCTCCTCCTTCTCTCCTCTTCCCTCCTTCCCTCCCTCCCTTCCTGCAGCGGGACTTTGGGCACATTCACTTGCTTCTCTGAGTCTCCTTTTTATTTATTCAGGAAATGAGGAGTTGTCATGATATTAAAGGAAATGTTTGTACAGAGTTTAGTTTGTCAAAAATGTTTCCAAAATGCTAGTCAGTTATGGCTAATAATGATGACAGTGTTACTAATGTAGCTCATTGATTGATTCTAAGACATAACATCCCATGTAAACAGCTCTGAAATTAGGACGTCTGCTGGAATGGATAGTACCGCTCATTGGTAGCATTCAACTCATCCCTCAGAGCTCATAAAGTAATAATGCATCTTGCCATTGACGATGGCAAGTCAGATGAAATATAGTAATAATACTGATGATGGAAATGAAAAGCTAGAAAGTAACAAATCTAGTAATTTGTCAGAATTCTTGATTATGGAAAATTGCAAGCATATTAAAAGTAGTAAAGTGAGTCCACAAATAACTACTCCCGGCTTTGCCTTCCAGTCAGTCTTGTCTTATTTCTGCCTCCCCCTCTTCTATGCCACTCAGTGTGTGTGTGTGTGTGTGTGTGTGTGTGTGTGTGTGTGTGTGTGTGTGTGTGTGTGTGAATACTGGATATTGAACTCAGGGCGTAGGTGCTGCCTGCCCCTTAGTGTTTCCACTCAAGGCAGGTGCTCTACCATTTGAACCAAACATACCTCTACTTTTGTCTTTTTACTGGTTAATTGGAGATAAGAATCTCATGGACTTTTTTTGCCCAGACTGGCTTAAAACCATGATCCTCAAATCTCAACCTCCTGAGTGCCTAGGATTACAGGTGTGAGCCATCAGTGCCCAGTTTCACTCCATTGTTTTGTTTTGTTTTGTTGGCCTAGGCACTGTTCCTGAGCTTTTGTGCTCAAGGCTAGCACTTTGCCACTTGAGCCTATAGCTCCACTTCTGGCTTATTGGTATTGGAGATAAAAGTATCATAGACTTTTCTGTCTCGGCTGGTTTCAAACTGTGATCCTAAGATTTCAGCCCTCTGAGTAGCTAGGATTACAAGTATGAGCCACTGGTACCTTGCCCTTCACTTAGTATTTTGAAGTAAATCCCAGACATCATTTGTATCTATTTATCTTTAACCTCATCTCTAATAGGCAAGGATTCTTTTTTTGGTGGGGGGGAGATCCGGTTGTGGGGCCTGAACTCTGGGCCTGGGTGCTGTCTCAGCTCTTCAGCTCAAGGCTAGCACTCTACCACTTGAGCCACAGTGCCACTTCAGGCTTTTTTTCTTTTTGCTTATGTGGTGCTGGGGAATTGAACCCAGGGCCTCATGCATGCAAGGCAAGCGCTCTACCACTAAGCCACCTTCCCAGCTCCTAGGCAAGGATTCTTTAACAATACAAATGGGTACTTGGGGCATAGCTCAGTGGTAGAGCACTTGCCCAACATGTGTGAGGTCCTGGGTTCCATGTCTTGCACTTCAAGATAAACAAACAACAACAACATTACTACGGCTAAAAGCTTAAAATTAATTCCTTGATCTCATCAAATAGCTAGTGTTTGAAGGTTGATGCGTCGGGATTTAATAAGCCCTCTGCAATGACTGCTAATACTAGTTGATGTGTCCCTTGAGTGATTTTTTTTTTATCCCTAGGTTTATATTTCAGTCCATGTGCTCAGGCTGTTCATCATGGTGTAGGGATATCTGGTGGACAGCAGTGGGGGTGGGGAGAGAAAGACAGAGAGAGGGAGGGAGGGAGAGGCCAAGGACAAGATACCACTCTAGTGATCCATTTCCTCCAGCCTGACCCCACAGCCTTGGTCTCCACCTTCTCCCTAAATAGCACCTCCAGCTGGAGACCTAGTGTCACAGCACATGAACATGGCCTGGGGGAACATTTCATTTCAAGACATGCTATCTGTCTCCTTTTGTCCTAGTCATTTACTTGTTAAAGACATTGTGACACTCACTATGGGGTTTTCCACAGCCTGGACTTGGTCCTCTAGTTTCCTTATGTCTTTAACAGATTAAACATTGGATCCAGGAGCTTGAGTCTCGGTTCAGGTTTGATCTGGCAAGAGGATTTGATAGGTAGAGGTATAGACTTTCATCAGGAGGTCTGATGAAAGTTGTTGTCCTTTCTGTAATAGAAAGGTATAGTGGCACTGTCTGTAATCTCGGCTATTTAGGAGGTAGAGGCAGGAAGTATTTTGAGTTCTTCAGCTCAAGGCTAGCTCTCTACCACTTGAGCCACAGCACCACTTCCGGCTTTTTCTGCTTAGGTGGTGCTGAGGAATCGAACCCAGGGCCTCATGCATGTATGAGACACCTTCCCAGACCTGGGGTTTGTTTTTTTTTGAGGCAGGGCTTCTCTGTGTAGCCCAGACTTACCTCAGACTCCTGCCCCCAACTCCTTAATGGTTAAATCACAGGTGTGGGTCACTAGGCCCAGCCCTTGATGCAGTTCTGATTTGCATTTCCTGCCATATTTTGGATCATCTACATGTAGCCTGGGGATCCAGCATCTACCTCCTCCCTGTGCAAACCAATAGCTTAACATGGGAGTAAACGCTGGGCTGGATGCAGAGTAGCAGGAGGGGCCTGGTTCACCTGGCAAAGCTGAGAGGAGCCAGGACTCAGGCATGAATCAGGGAGAAGGCTGGGCCAGGAGAAGCTCTGAGCAGGGTCCTAGGCTGTGATGGATAGCAGAGAGCTGCCAGGGTCTGGATTGAGCTGTGCAAATGCTGAGGGTTTGCGATTCAGCTGGCACTCCCAGCAGGGAGTGGGATGAATGAAGCCAGTGAGTCAGATTCCTGACGGCATGTCCCTCAGATGGAGAAGCTGACCCCTGCTCTGCTTCCGTGTCCTTTGGGAAAACACCGGGTCAGGTGAAGGACTGGGGCAGGGATACTCCTCCCTTGGTGTCTCAGCTTAGACAACTCTAAGCAAGGCATGCTGGGTGGGTGGTATCCCACACTCAGGTGGACTGGCCAACTGCTGGCATGGTTCTGATGTGGCCAATCATAACTGCTGGGGTCGTCAAGGTACCACCATGTGGTCACTTACATAGCTGCCATTGGCTGCTCCCAACACCATCACCACATCATGGTGGGGGACCAGTATTGATCTCTGTTTCCTGTGTCAAAAGACTGCCTATGAACTGCTCTAGAAGAAGCAGCCCAGAAATGGTGAGTCTTTGTGCAGCCCCAGAGACTCTGATAGGCCCAGCCTTGCCACCTGATCCTGTTTGCTCTCCCAGATGATGGCTGTGGCTGCCCAGGTCTGCAGGACCTGGGTCCAGGGTCCAGGGCTGCTGGGGAGAACCAAAGGCCACACTGGGCATGCTGCCATTGCCACCCTTTCTAAACCTCCTTGTTCTCCTGGAGGCCGTGCTGGTGTTCTCTTCAGACTCTGGGTCCTTCCTTCCTTCATGCTTGTGAAATATCCAGGGTTTGACAGTGGGGAATTGGAAGCCAGCTTTTTCCTCTAACAAGTCCCAAGCCCCAAAGGTCCTTCCCCGATGTGATATAGGAGATATCTCCATAGGTCTCAGGGTGCCCCCTGGCGGTCAGCAACCCCCTCTTCTCCCAAGGCCAGCCCCAGGTCTCAGCCTTAGATGGCCACACGTGCTCAGTGCTGGTCTCTAATGACTAATCTGCGCCCTTCTGACAGGCATCTGGCCCAGAACCCTTTCATCTGTGACTGCAACCTCAAGTGGCTGGCGGACTTCCTGCGCACCAACCCCATCGAGACCAGTGGGGCTCGCTGCGCCAGCCCCCGGCGCCTGGCCAACAAGCGCATCGGGCAGATCAAGAGCAAGAAGTTCCGGTGCTCAGGTAGAGGCTGCCTGACTGCTGGTTCCTGGGCAGCTCCAAGGAGGGTCTCCCTGGGCACTTTAGAGCCTCGCTGACCAATGGGAATGGCTGTCTGTCCCACCCTTGATTTTACTACAGACTTACTGAGGGCCCAGAGAGTGTGTCCAGGCTGCCTGCTCCCAGGCCAGCTCTAGAGTGTCACTGCTCTCAAGTCCCACAGGACATTTAGGAGACCTGAGGCATTGCACTGAGATAGAAACTTCCCCCAGACCTTGGGGTGACATGTCCTCAGCACTTTACTTGATCTCTGGTGGGGGACCGTGTGGGTTGGACTTCTGAGCCTGGATCTGGTCCTGGGGCCTGATGCCACCCTGGCCCAATATCCTTCTTCCGTGTTGTCATAGTGTCTACCTGTACCATTACAACTGAGAGGCTTAACGGGGTGTGATGCTGCCCAGCACTGGCCTGGGCACAAGTGCTCTGGAAAGCCTTCTGTATGCAGGGTGGATGGGCTGCGATGGGGGAGGGGAGATGCAAGGCTCCAGATGCTTCCTGGGCTAGGGGTGGGGCCTGATGCTCCTACATTGTGTGTCTCTGTTTCTCTTCCCAGCCAAAGAGCAGTACTTCATCCCAGGTAGGAGACTGAAGGGACCCAGGCCAGCCAGGGATGGGGGACGATGGCAGTGGGTAGCCTGGTTAAGGACCTTGGGCGCCCCTGGGGTCACCACAGCTGCCTGGAGACCATCCACATCCTTAGCCCAGCCTGCCTCTCCCACAGGCACCGAAGATTATCACCTGAACAGCGAGTGCAGCAGCGATGTCACCTGTCCCCACAAGTGCCGCTGTGAGGCCAGTGTGGTGGAATGCTCCAGCCTGAAGCTGTCCAAGATCCCCGAGCGCGTGCCCCAGTCCACGGCCGAGCTGTGAGGGCCTCTGCCTGCCCGCCCTGCCCAGCGCCCACTGGCCCTCCCCACAAGCTTCGCCTTGCTCTGGGCCAGCACTGTTTTGGGGATCACCCTTAAGGCTCTCTGTGTCTGCTTCTGCTGCTCTCAAAAAGTCCCTGAACCAGGGGTGGCTTTTTCACTGAAAATTTTGTCTTTAGGGGACATGATTCCCTTAGCCAAAGTTGGAGCTTATGATGTCTTTGATAGTTCTTTATCTAAAAATATGAATTACGTTGGGTGTAGTGATGCACACCTGTAACCCCAGCTTTCGGAAGGCTGAGATAGTGGGATGGCCAGTTTCAGGCCAACCTGGCATATAGCAAGACCCTGACGCAAAAACTAAATGAAGAGATGGGTGATGGTGGCTCACGCCTTTAATCCTAGCTACTCAGAAGACTGAGATCTGAGGGTCACAGTTCAAAGCCAGCCTGGGCAGAAAAGTCCCTGTGAGACTCTTATCCTTAACTAACCACTCAAAAACTGGAAGTGGAGTTGTGACTCAAAGTGATAGAGTACTCACCTTGAGCAAAAGAGCTCAGGGATAGCGCCTAGGTCCTGAGTTCAAGGCCCACAACCAACAACAACAACAAAAAATCAAACAAAGAATTTGTGTGTATATATGTGTGTGTATATATATATATATATATATATATATATATATATATATACATATACACATATAGTCTGTATACAGAGATACCTAATTACATATCATTTATATGTATGCAAGTTTGCATGGAATTTTTTAAATGTTAAAAATATCCTCTTGAAGCTGGGCACTGGTAGCTTACACCTGTAATCCTAGCTACGCAGGAGGCTGAGATCTAAGGATCACAGTTCAAAACCAGCCTGGGCAGGAAAGTCTGTAAGACTCTTATCTCCAATTAACCACCAGAAAACCAGAAGTGGTGCTGTGGCTTGAAGTGGTAGAGTGCTAGCTTTGAGCAAAAAGAGCTCAGGGACAGCTCCCAGGCCTGAGTTCAAGCCCCACACCAAAGAATAACAACAAAAAGTCCTCTTCACAGACTAGGGGTATGGTTTAAATTGTAGAGCACTAGCACACATGTGCACACGTGTGTGTGTGCACACACACACACACCTATTTACCTCTCCCCCAGTGCCAGGCTTTGCTGAAGAAGTCCTCCCTGGAATCCCTCTGTTTGAACCCCGTAATCTCAATGGGGAGCTGTTTTTACTTCCCCTCTTCATTGGTGTGTATTTTCTTCCATGCCTCTTCTAGGCGGTTGAACAACAATGACATCTCCATCCTGGAGGCCACAGGGATGTTTAAGAAACTTACACACCTGAAGAAAATGTGAGTTGCTGGGTAGTGCATGGGAAGATGCTTGTCAGGATGCTAGACCGAAATGAAGAGGAAAATGCTGGGACAGGGGCTCCTCCTGGGGGCGTGAGGGGCTCCCATGCATGGTGGTGGTTGGTATGGGAAGGGAGAGGGCTTCCGCACACAGGTGATTAGCATATCACCCCCCTCCCCTCTCCTCCTGCAGAAACCTGAGCAACAACAAGGTATCAGAAATTGAAGATGGGACATTTGAGGGCGCGTCCTCTGTCAGTGAACTGCATCTGACCGCCAACCAACTAGAGTCCATCCGGAGTGGCATGTTCCGGGGTCTGGATGGCCTGCGCACCCTGTGAGTGCAAATATGCCAAGCCACAGGGTGGGTGTGTACTCCAAAGGGAAAGGGTGAGGGTGAGAGGCAAGTGCTCTACCACTGAGCTACAATCCCCGCCCCACATTAGCAGCTTTAACCACCATCTACCATATCACTGTGATCGATTTTGACAATTTACAATTTTTAAATTTTGAGCAATGACACGATTAGTATCTTTATCACAAATCCAGAGTCCAGCTACAAGTACTCTCTTACGAAGATGTCCTCAAGGTAGTTGAGCTGGTAGAAGCAGAAAGTACCTTTGTAGTCAGTGTGTGTGTGTGTGTGTGTGTGTGTGTGTGTGTGTGTGTGTGTGTGTGTGTGCACGCATATGTGCTGGTACTGGGGTTTGAACTCAGAGTTTCTCATCCTTTCTTGGCTGTACCAACGTAGTGCTCTACCACTTGAACTGCACCTCTACATCTGAACTTTGGCTGGTTAATTGGAGATTAAGAGTCTCATGGACTTTTCTGTTGGGGTTGGTTTCAAATTGAGATTCTCAGAGCTCATCCTCCTGAGTAGCTAGGATTCCAGCATGAGCCACCAACGCCCAGCCATCTAACCAAATGCATATCTAGGCAGTTCCCAGGTCATCATCTTCCCAGCTGTGCATGAAAGGACCCATTTCCCCACATCTTGTTCCCCACATCATCATCATCACTGTTATTATCACCATAGCCTTAATTCTTCCTCAGTTTGACAGGCAGGAATTTCACGCTGCTTAGGGGTCATCTCTGCTTGTGGTGGGGAATTAAGCCAGGTCTCTGCGGATGGACAGAGTGGGTTCCAGATAGAGGCAAGGAGAAAGAGCATTGCAGAAATATCCTAGCTAAGCCAGGTGTGGCCTAGAGATGGGGAGCAGCCTGGGCCACAGGGAGTGAAGGCCCGACGCAGGGGCCTGAGCTATGGGATGGAGAGGAGAGGCGGAGCCATGGTATACCTGGAGGCAGGATGCTCTAGAGGCCAGCACGGGTGTGCATGGGCCCTGGCAGGTGTGTCACGGCTCGGTGTCTCTATAGGAGCATCCTGAACTAGCTGGTGGTGGCTATCCCCTCAGGACCCAAGCAGATGGAGGGGGTCCAGCCCAGGGCTCCCCTCCCCTCTTATGACCCTTCCCTTCCCCCCAGGATGCTGAGGAACAACCGCATCAGCTGTATCCACAATGACAGCTTCACAGGCCTGCACAATGTCCGCCTCCTCTCACTGTATGACAATCACATAACCACCATCTCCCCCGGGGCCTTCGACACCCTCCAGGCCCTCTCCACGCTGTAAGTCTTGGCTCCAGGAGACCTGCAAGCGGAGGGCTCCTGAAGGTGCCACCTGGACCCCAGGAGCTGCCATCATCTCCCAGAAATGGCCTGGGGTCTTACCTTGAGGGAGGGGTAGAACGTGGCTTCCACACATTCCACTTCTGTCTCTGCTTCCGAATGCCGATCCTCTGGGCAGCTGTCAGTGGGCTGGGAAGAAGTGTTGAGTGGACAAGATGTGGCAGATCCTATGGTGGTGGGCAGGGAGGCCTGGGCCTGGCTACTGAGACTGGCAGGGTGTCTTCATGGCCACCTCTCGACTTTTCCAGAAACCTCCTGGCCAACCCTTTCAACTGTAACTGCCAGCTGGCCTGGCTGGGCGACTGGCTGCGGAGGAGGAAGATTGTGACAGGGAACCCGCGGTGCCAGAACCCAGACTTCCTGCGGCAGATTCCCCTGCAGGATGTGGCGTTCCCTGACTTCAGGTGTGAGGAAGGTAACTCATGGCCCCGGGCGGCAGGGAAAGGGCGGCAGGTACGGAGGATGAGGGGTGGTGGGCAGCGCCTTCTTGGAGCCCTGGGAAATGGGGTAAGGTGGGGAAGGGGAGGCACTAGTCCTGGGGAAGGGCGAGAGATGCCTCTGGCCAGAGGTGCCTCTTATTATAAGGCCAATAACATGCATCCCATCTGCCCACCTGTCATCCTAGCTATGCAGGAGGCTGAGAACCAGGATTGTGGTTCAAAGCCAGCCTGGCCAGGAAAGTCCGTGAGACTCTTACCTCCAACTGATCGCTAAAAAGCCAGAAGAGGAGCTGTGTGTGGCTCAAATCTTAGAATGTTAGCCTTGAACAAGAAAACCTCAGGAATGACACCCAGTCCCTGAGTTCAAGCTCCAGGATAGGCACCAAAATAATAATAATCATAATAATAATCATAATAATAATAGCAGATGTAGATAGAAGGAAGAAACATTACCTATACCTCATTACTCAGGGAAAGTCACAGAAACATTACAGTATATTTTCTTTGTGCATGTTTAACTCAGATCTGCCCTTGGGTGGCTACTTCAGGCTTATGGGGTCATCCTGTCCTCCATATGCAATGAGACCGACTTTCTATCCCAGTTCTGGGGCTTAAACTCAGGGTCTTGTGCTCTCACTGGCTTTTTGTTTTCTTTTCTCAAGGCTGATGCTCTACCATTTGAGCCACACTTCTACTTTTTGTTAGTTAATTGGAAATAAGATTTTCACACTTTCCTACTTGGGCTAGCTTCAAATCAGGATCCTCAGATCTCTGCCTTCTGAGTCAGTAGAATTTCAGGCATGAGCCACAAACATGAGTGATATTTAGTGAGTAAATGAATGGACTGATGAAGTGGTGGTCAAGGTTACATCTGCCAAACCTGGACCCAGACCTTATAATCTGGCCAGTCTATGACAAACCATTCAACCTCTGCAGAGTTGGGCTGGGAAGACGGCTCAGTGGTAGAGTGCTTGCCTTGCATGCCTGAGGCCCTGGGTTCGATTCCTCAGCACCATAGAAGCAAAATGAAAAGAAGCCGGAAGTGGTGCTGTGGCTCAAGTGGTAGAGCTCTAGCCTTGAGCTGAAGAGCTGAGGGACAGCGCCAAGACCCAGAGTTCAGGCCCACGACCGTACCCAAAAACAAAACAAACAAACAAATCAACCTCTGCAGAGCTCCGTGAGATAGAAATTCATTCATTCATCCATTCATTCATTCATTCTCTCTCACTCTACTTGGCTGGCTGCTTGCTGCTGGCATTATTCTGGGTGCTGGGCTTTTTCAAGGAACAAATAAGAAAATAAGGACACAACTCTCTGTCCCCACTGCGTGCATCCTATGGGGTCATAATGGCAGCATTTTACTGCATTGGTACCATGTGAGGCAGCAGTAGCTGCTGAAGAAAGAGCGTGGCTGCATCCTCCTCTCCTGCCTTGCTCAGGCTCAACGTGGGTTTGAGGCAGGAGCGAATCAGCCTGGGCCTATTTTACCTGTGAAGCTACTCTAGGAGATGTCCTCTCTTGGTGTTGGGGATGATATGCAAGCAACAAAAGAGACTGCACGGTGGCTGAGGTAGTGTCAGACATGGGCTTCTGTTTTGGTGCCAGCAGCTTGGCCCAGCCCATAGGAGACCCAAGCTGAACCAGGACACTGTACCTCTCTCCCCAGGTCAGGAGGAGGGAAGCTGCTTGCCCCGCCCCCAGTGTCCCCAGGAGTGTGCCTGTCTGGACACTGTGGTCAGATGCAGCAATAAGCACCTCCAGGCTCTGCCCAGGGGCATCCCCAAGAATGTCACAGAACTGTGAGTAGCCCCAAGCCTTGCCTCCTCTTGTAGGCTAGGGGAGAAGATGGAGGGGGTGTTTCCTCAGAGTTGGGAGCATAAGGCAGGGAGGGGTGGAAGGATATGTAGGAGCAGGTGGGGCTGACTGGGAGGAAGGTTAGGGCTTCACACACAGCTCTGGTTCCACTTCCCTCCCTGTACAAGTCCTCCTGGCAGGGCTTCACCTCTTTAAACTAAGCTCTTCCTTCCCACCAGGTAACTTGGAGGGATGGGTGGGGTTGCAAGAGATGGGGGGAGAATGATGCTGGGGTGACATTGATCAAGATGCATTATTCTCATAAACCGACATGTTGAATTGAAGGAAACCCCTCTGTGCAACTACTAAAGATAATTTTTAAAATGAAATAAAGAATAACATAAGCTAGGTGCAGATAGCTCACACAAGAGGCTGAGATCTGAGGATTGCAGTCCAAAGCCCAGTCTGGGCACAAAAGCCCCTGAGATTCTTATTTCCAACTGATCAACCAAAGGACCAGAAGTGGAGCTGTGGTTCAAGTGATAGGGTGCAATTCTTGAGTGAAAAAAAAGGGGGGACAGTGCTCAGGCTCTGAGTTCGAGCCTCCTATTCTGGCATTGGAAAAAAGAAAAGAGAAACAACATTATGTTTTCTAATGTCATCTCATGAAATTCTCCTCTGTCCTGGAAACTCATACAAATGTGATTTCTTTTTTACTAGTGGCATGAGTTGTCTATGACTGAGATAACAAACCCCCTTTTGTTGGAGATTTGAGATATTTCCATTTATGTTACATTCATGAAGGGCCGTAAGGTGGATGTCCCGTGGTGCCTCTGCCCGGGGCCTCCTAATAAAAGCTGCTCCTTTGCACCTCCACTGCCCTGCAGAGAAGCAGCTTTGCCTGTCGCCTGCCCCTCTGCTTTACTGCATGGTGTGGTGCGCACCTCTTGCTGTGGGTTTGATATCTGCGTTTACACCAGTAAACGTGGATGTAAATGTGGGTGACCATGGGGGAGGGGTGCACTCACCTCTGTGTTCTCTCTTAGCTATTTGGATGGGAACCAGTTCACGCTGGTTCCGGGACAGCTGTCCACCTTCAAGTACCTGCAGCTTGTGTGAGTATCTAGGCTTGAGGACCCCAAGTCTGCTTCAGAGGACAGGAGGGCTATCTCACTACTATGGCTTCAATTATCTAGGAATTCCCTCCCTATAAACCCCAACTCTGGGCCTGGACCTGTTTGAAAAATCCATCCTTTAGAAAACACCTGTGTTTGGGACTGGTTTGCCACCTTGTGGCCATACTTAAGAATTGCATCTTTGCAGGCCATGTTGGGTCCAACTTTTCACTTTTACAGACACCAACTCCCCCAAGCCTTTCTCCCTGATTGTTGTTCATGTGGGTAATGCTTCAAGGACAAGAGTCAGGTAAGAGTAGAGGGTGATGGGAAACTTCCTGGTCCAGCCTCAGGTCCCAAGCCAAATATGAAGTGAGGCCCTTATATGTTGATAACTAAGACTTGTCTAACACCTTCATCCTGTGGAAGTATACAAAATAGCCTCTGTTAATCCTAGAGGGTCAGCTATTTAGTACGTCACTCATTGGCCTCCATAAGAAAATCCATCTTAATGTGGCTTGGAGAGAAGTCTCTTACATACAGCATGTATGTTTGCCTGAGACCATTTGTGATACATCCGTTCTTTAGGAACTTTCTCTAGTGTAAATTGGCACATTGCTTCCCCCCTTGAGAAAGTTGCTATGAGAACAGTCCTGGCCGTGGATTGATAATAGGTCAAAGATTGGCTTGTATGAATAACTGGTACATAGAATTCTGTAACTCCAACTCATCTGTCTTTCCTTAGTGAACTTGAAAGTGTGTTTTCAGCAGCTTAATGGGGTACGGCTGGAATACAGTGTCTAGGGCTGCTGCTAGGGTGCTAGGAAAAGAGACCTCATAAGTTCCCCAGCCTTTCTGCTGTCTGAACCAAGGCAGCTGTACCAGTCGCCCAGATATTCCTGAGGAGGGGACCGAGCACAGATGCCAGGTAGATCATTCCAGTGCCTCTTCAAGGCTGAAATGCCTCCATTGCACCATCACAAAAAAGGACTTCAGGAAAGGGCTGGAATAGGCTTCTGGCAACACCAGAAGTTTCCATTTGGCTAGAAGAAGGTTCATTAGGAGGAGACAAACACGGAGCATATTGTTTTCCAATGTTTTGGAGCCAAAAGCTGTATGCAGTAGGCAGATATGAAGGCCTGTAGGTCACTGGCCTCCCCTAGATGGTTATGGTCTAGGGAGGATGCAGGAAAGATGGAGGGACAGGAGCTCCTGAAGTCACGGAAAGTGATGAGGATCCATCAAGGGAATGCAGGTGAGGACTGTGCCTCATAGAAGAAGAGCATGAGGAACCTGGGGCAGGGGCTGGGGCAAGGAGCATCTTGGAAAACAGGTCAATGGACCCTGGAAACAGGATGTCCAGGGCACAGAGGTGTAAGATGCTAAGAGTTTCAAGAAGTTTGGTAAATCAGGGTAATGCCAGGAGTACCTGGGTGGTAGCAGGGCCAAAATTTGATCCGTAGGCAGAAGAGATCTGGATTTTTGTTAAGGACATGACTGGGCAGATTTGTGTCATAGAAACAGTAACGTAGTGTCCACCCCTGAGAAGGTGAGCTAAGAGTCCAAGATCGAAACCAGGGGGAGATGAGGCTGGTTGGCACAGACAACAGACACTTAGGGAGAGGAAGCAGGTGTGAAACATGGTCAGAGGCACATATGTGATAGCAGATGGGTGTTTTGGGGTTGTAGGGAGCAAGGGGCACCAGGTTGGGTTCACTGAATGTCTTCCAGAAGAGATTTGTGGAGAGGGGAGATGCTGGGGCCACAGGGAGCAGCTGTCAGTGAGAATAGTAAGGCAACCTCCTGAAGTAGGTCAAGATTGAGTTCTTTTTTCCCCAAAGGATGCTCTTGCTTTTTCAGGGACCTGAGCAACAACAAGATCAGTTCTTTAAGCAATTCTTCCTTCACCAATATGAGCCAGCTGACCACTCTGTGAGTCCCAGCAGGGATGGGGGGGAGATGGGGACCATGGCTTCACACTATACTGGCAGACTCATCTGCCAGAATGGCTCAAGAACTGCAAGACTTTTAAAAATATCTGCCACTGTTTCTTAGTCTTTCGGCTAAGATCAAGTGTAAAATGCATTCTTCTATTGTGAAATGCAACACATAGTACAAAAAATGTCTACGTACCATTCCTTTGCAGGAACATTCCATATTTTCCTCATCCAATTTATTACTATGGTATTGGGATTGTCTTCAATCTGGATACTCCTGAGCAGGGACCCTTTGAACATTTTGATGCCCTAAACCTAGGAAAGTCTTATGCTGGCCGGAATTCTATCCCAAGCTGGTGATCAGAGGCCTGGACCAGCATCCCTTGTATTTGCCCGATGCATAAGATGGCTCTCCTTTCCCTCCCCAACATCTGCCTCATACAATATGTATCAAGAACTGAGGGGTTTTCCCTAGGGGCTATGGAGGTCACAGAATGGAGCCAGTCCCTGGGAAAGGAAGGGGCCGGGCCTCCACGAGCAGAGGGTGGGCCCAGGACATTTGGCAGGACAGGGGGCATTTGTCTGCCCTCAGGATCTGCTAGTCATCAGGTTCTCATTTCCTGGTATTAATGACAACCTAGTGATAATTCCTTCCTGCTGAAATTTAGCCTTGGAAGGGGCCCTGGGAGTAAAGCCACCTTAACCCAGAGCTGTGTTCCCAGCCTCAGATCCTACCTTCCAGAGACATTTGGCATTAACTGAGATTGTTGCCATTGTCACAAGCAGGAGGTGAAGGAGGGTGCTGGTAGTGTGTAGTAGGTAAAGGCCCGGAAGACTGCCGAGCATCCCTAAGTACCTAGAAGCACAGGAGTTGTCAACTGAGGTTGAGAAATCCTGGCTTAGCAACCCTGGCAGCCAAAAGATGGATGGATCTTTCCTTCTGCTGCAGATGGCTCATTTCTCTTAGTAACTGAGAAATCGTTTTATTGCCAGACATCAGTGGCTCACATGTGTAATCCTAGCTACTCAGGAGGCTGAGATCTGAGGATCACAGTTCAAAGATAGCCAGCGCAGGAAAGTCCGTGAGACTCTTTTTTTTTTTTTTTGTCGGCCGTGGGGCTTGAACTCTGGGCCTGGGCGCTGTCCCTCAGCTCTTCAGCTCAAGGCGAGCGCTCTACCACTTGAGCTACAGCGCCACTTCTGGTTTTCTGGTGGTTTCTTGGAGATCGGAGTCTCATGGTCTCTCCTGCCCGGGCTGGCTTTGAACCGCGATCCTCAGATCTCAGCCTCCTGAGTAGCTAGGATTACAGGCATGAGCCACCAGTGCCCGGCCATGAGACTCTTATCTCCAATTAACCACCAGAAAACCAGAAGTAGTGCTGTGGCTCAAAGCAGTAGAATGCTAACTTTGAGTGAAAAAGCTCAGGGACAGTGCCCAGGCTCTCTGAGTTCAAACCCCACGACAGATCAAACAAAACAAAACAAGAAAACCCACATGACCCCAGGGAAGTTCTTTCACCACTTAGAGCCTCGTTTGCTCCTCTATCAGATGAAGGTAGAACTACTTTCTTCTCCATGCTAGCCTCCTCCTTCCTCCCCACAGGATCCTCAGCTACAACGCCCTCCAGTGCATCCCACCTCTGGCCTTCCAGGGTCTCCGCTCTCTGCGCCTGCTGTGAGTCTCCCTGCAGTTCATTCCTCTAGGAAATCAGCCCCACCTTGGGCCCTGCCACAGACCTGCTGGGCAGAAAGGTCCTCAGATCAGAGCCCCAGTGTGGTCAGCGCTATGTCCAATCAAAGGAGTCCAGAACATGCTCCTTCAAGCAAACCTTTACAGAAGGGAGTGAACATGGAGGTGTATGTATGAGTGTGGAGGGGAGGGGTATCCACAGTAAGGTGGCCCTTCATTTGCATATGAGATGTCACTTAAAACTGAAAGTGTTTGTTTGCAAGAGCTCTTTGACCCTTTTCTTACAAGTTCCCTTGGTGACGTGTTTCCTTGTGACCCGAAACTTCTGTTATATCTATTATGGTGGCTCCTGCCAACCACTGGGGTCACAGTGGCCCATCTCTAGCTCTCACCTACAGGTTGTGTATCAACTTCCTTACCATGAAAAAGCTTGCTCTACCTCAGGCTCGCTGATTAAGAGAGGGAGGGCGTATGGAAACATGTGTCCTATGTCTGATATAAACTTGTGCTTGAGTTGTTAGCTGGCAAAAAGCGAGTCATCCCGAAGGACTTGGGGACAGGCTGGTCCTCAGACTGTAAGGGTTTCCTCTCCCTTGCTAGGGCCAGCGGGGGGGCGGGGGGGGAGGGGTGGAGAATATCTCTGGGCTGAGTTGAGGAACATTTCCCTCACAGCATGACTGAGAGAGGGCATGATGCCCTCTAAACAGAGGACTGGGCTTCCCCCTCCTTCAGAGCCCGACACCAGCAGCCGCTTTCTTTTCAGATCCCTCCATGGCAATGGCATCTCCACCCTCCAAGAGGGCATCTTCGCAGATGTGACATCCTTGTCTCACCTGTAAGTAACCCCAGCCCAGTTCTCTGGGCCTCTTTGGGTTTAAACAGAACTTGGATTCTGAGGGAGAGCCAGCCTCTCAGATTGTCAGAACTCGTGGCCTTAATCTTAGAATCAGCTTATGAACTTCCTACACACACACAACCTCTCAGGCTCTTTACACACTCACTGCTTCCCCAGCCACAACAATGGGGAAGGACAACAGCTCCTTCCAAGGTGGTAAGAAAAAGCATTTGTAATTGCTTCTCACTTCACCTGCATCAGCCAGTGTGACCCTCACCATGATGCTGTGACACAGGTACTGTTAGCCTCTCTTAGAGCATGAGCAAACAGGCCCAGAGAAAAGGAGAGGTTTGTCTAAACTGCACAGATGGTAGGTGGCTCATGCTAGGTACTACACCAGGGTTACGCTTCTAACTTCACACCAGAAGCTCATTACCTTCCAAAGTAGCATAATTGATATAGAATTGCTACTCAAGATATTTACCTGGTTGGTGTCATGATATGAGTAATGTCTAGAAGTATTATGCTTGATTCCTCAACAACCTAAACCCCTATGCTTGTCATTCTACCAACTAGAAAACAAAGCAATTCCACCCTTAGGCTGAACACCATACTAAATAACTCAGGGCTACTCTGGACTCATGGGAAGAGTACAGCGATTGATTAGTGATGTCTGCCATGGAATCAGGAGGGGAAATAGGGACTCAAATAAGCACTTACTGGTCAGTGCTGTTATAACATTGTCATAATTCCAAGTGCAGACAACCCATGTCCACCCATAGATGAATGGATGAACTAAAAGTGCCATATATAGACAGTGGGGTATAGTTATGAAAATAAAGGAGTTCTGACGCATGTTACATGGATAAACTTTGAAAACATGATTAGTGAAAACAAGCAGACACAAAAGAACAAACAGTATGATTCTGTGTAGGTAGTGAACCCTGAAGAGTCAAATAAATTCATAGAGACAGAAAGTAGAATTATGATTACCAGGAACTGGCTGTAAGGATACTGGGAGTTAGTACTTCTGAGCACAGCTTCTGTTTGGGTGATGAAGGAGTTTGGAAATAGCAGTGATGTTGGACAATACTATGAATGTTGTCAATATTGCTGAATTATACACTTGAAATGGTGAAAATGCAACTTTTTTTGGTAGTCTGTAGCCCAGACAAGCCTCAAATGCATGATCTTCCTGTTTCAACCTCCTGAGTGCTGGGATGATAAGAATGTACCCCCATGCCCAGCTTGCAAATTTTATGTATTTTTCCCCAAAGAAGTAAGGAAGCAAAGGACTGAGACAGGGACATCTTCACTCCAGAGGTGTGATGGGGCACAGTGCCATTGTCTTTCCTGACATTTTTTTTTTTTTTTTGGTCATGAGGCTTGAACTCAGAGCGTGAGCACTGTCCCTGAGCTCTTTTGCTCAGTTTTCTGGTGGTGAATTGGAAATAAGAATCTCACAGACTTCTTGCCTGGGCTGCCTTTCAACCACAATCCTCAGATCTCAGCCTCATGACTAGCTAGGATTATAGACATCTGTCACCAGTGCCTTGTTCCAGGTATTTCTTGATACTCTTAGGGCAGTGTGCCTGGCCTGGTCCACTTGGACTGAGGGTGACTTATCCCTTTAGTTCTCTACATCACCCTCGGTTCCATCCCACCCCAAGGCCTAAGTGGGCAGGCAAACCCAGATCAGAGAGCTTTGGGGGTTCCCACTGTCCTTCTTGAAGTTCATGACTCAACCATCTCACTAGGTCTTCCCAGTTCTGAGTTTACCTTTCTCACATTTCAATCTCTAAAATCAGAGTGTATTTTAAAATGTTGTATGTGTTTAATATGTAATGGTTCTTCAGCCCTCCCAAAGCATATTACTTCATCGTGTATCTGACCATCTTAGACCTGAGGGAATAAAATAGAGGCCACTCCTGGAGGACCTGCTTGGGTCAAATACTGTTCTATCTGCTTCATCAGTGGTGTTCCATTTATTCCTCAGCCAAAATAGCAAGTAGATTTTGTGTTTATACCAGCTCTGTAGAATTGGCAGGAACTATAAAGATTCCAGGACTGGACTGGACTCAGTAGGAAGAGTGCAGTGGTTGATTAGTGATGTCTTCCATGATAGTGGGAGGGGAAAGAAACTGTATCCTGGTTGGTTGGGTTAGTTGTTTTCATTTTCACTTATAGTCCTAGATTCTGAAAAGTTAAGCAGCTTTTCTAGGCCATTAAACTAGAAAATGACAGAGTTTGAATTTCAGGTGTGTCTGATTCCAAAGCTTGTGTTGATTCTTGACTCTGTTGCCTCCATAAAGATGTTCTATGAAAACAGAGTGAGTCAAATGCTAAGGAATTTACGAACACATGCTCTTTGCCCTCTGTGGCTAGCCAAACATTATGAAGGGAATTTGAAGGAAACAGTGGCTAACTCTAGGAAAAGTCTGAGGACCTTCACAGAGAAGGTACCTCGTGTGGTTATTGAGGAACTGTGAGTCTGCCATTCAGAGAAGGAGGGAAGGGCATCCAGGAAGAGGGAAGGACAAGCACAAAGGCATGGAACCAAGGCAATGAAATGTACATTTGGGATGTTGGTTTTTAGCAGTTACAATAAAGCTGGAGGGGATAGGACAGGTCAGGCTGGAGTCTAATGGGCAGCGGAGCCTCTGGGCAGAAGCCAGGCAGGGACAGGATTGCTTATTGTTCTGGCTTACTCAAATTCATAGGGTCTTGTTTCTACCTGTGTTTGGTAATTTTTTTAAATTATGAATGCAATTTTGGGCTGGCTTTTTGTTTCTGTCACTTTTGTCCAAGATGGGACTCGAACTCGAACTTGTTTTCTGCTCATTGGCAGGTGCCCTAGCAGCTGAGTCAGGCCTCCACATCTGAGCTCAGTGTTGGTTGACATCCATCTTTAGAATTCTAAAGATACACATGGGAAATGCCGCTTTCCAGAGGGCAGCCTCTGCTGTGTGCCAGCCGCTGGGGCCCTTTCAGCCTCCTTTGAAAACCTCAGGACTGTGGTGTGTTATCTGCTTCAGTCTCCCTGCTTCAGGCCGGGACCTCTCAAGCACCTCGCTTACATTTCCTACATTCCATGGCTCTCTACCCTATGAGCCATGCTCCCCCAGTTGCATGGGATTTAATGGTGTCGTTAGATACCTCTCCTCTTTCCTCTTTATTTTTTTCCTCATGAGAATTTAATAACACATTAATACTTTCTAATCTGAGAGGCCAAAAGTCCAGAAGCTTTGAGGGAAGAGGTGACACTCACTGATCAAGATGCATTGTATAGTCAAGCACCGGTGGCTCACGCTTTAATCCTAGCTACTCAGGAGGCTGAGATCTAAGGATCATGGTTCAAAGCCAGCCTGGACATGAAAGTCCATGAGACTCTTACTTCAATAAACCACCCAGAAAACCAGAAGTGGCACTATGGATCAAGTGTTAGAGCTCTTGCCTTGACCTGAAGAGCTCAAGGGCAGTACCTAGGCCCAGAGTTCAAGCCCCATGACCCCCCCCCCCAAAAAAAAGCATTGTACTCATAAATTGAATGTTGAATCAAAACCCCTTTGTGTCACTACTTAACCATACATTTTTTTTAAGTTCTAAAAAATCCAGGAAGTAAATCTGGGAAGTAAACAACACATATTCTGAGAAAACAGAAAACAAAAAATACAGTAACAAAGTTTGAAGCCAGGAGTTGGTGGCTCATGACTGTAATACTAGCTACTCAAGAGGCTGAGATCTGAGGATCACAGTTTAAAGCCAGCCCAGGCAGGAAAGTCTGTGAGACTCTCATCTCCAGTTAACCTCCAGAAAATTAGAAGTGGCACCGTGACTCAAAGTGGTAGAGTGCTAGCCTTGAGCAAAAGAACTCAGGGATAGCACCAGGCCCTGAGTTCAAGCCCCAAGACTGACAAAAAAAAGAAAGAAAGAAAGAAGGAAGGAAGGAAGGAAGGAAGGAAGGAAGGAAGGAAGGAAGGAAGGAAGGAAGGAAGGAAGGAAGTAAAGAAAGAAAGAAAGAAAGAAAGAAAGAAAGAAAGAAAGAAAGAAAGAAAGAAAGAAAGAAAAAAAGCCAGAAAAACCAAAGTTTGAGTGATCTTTTGGAGTATAGTGATCTCAAACCTGAAGCCAAATCCAATTTATAAGACATAAACTAATAATTAAAAAATCAGTTTGGCAATAATTGTAGAACCGGGCATAGTTCTTCCTGATTAGGTATGGTTGTTAATTGCACCTAAGTTCAATATCTACAGAACATAGCATCTACATGAAAGATTTCCTCCAATGGAGTGACTCCATAAATCAATTCTGCCTTGTATACCTGGGGCTTAAAATACAAAGTAATATTAGCCTGGAAAGTGCTGGAAAGACTGCTGGAATCCATCCATCCATTATCTCTGCTGTGCTGCAGAGCTATAAGAAGTCAGGAGTGGAAAAGGAATGGCATTGACTCCCTGTGTTACCTAGGCTTTACAAAGCCATATGCAAAAGCCATACACAAAAGTACCATGGCATAATACCAAGTCAGTTAATATTCCATGTTCCTGGCTAGGAAAGTGCTAGTGTTCCTGAGAGGCCCTCCCTTCCCAGCCGGACATTGTCGGGCTTTCTCCTACCACTGTTGGTGTGGACGTAGAGTGTGTGAAGTGAGGGAGCAGGAAGGATGGGTTCGCCACATTGAGACCTTTGGGCTATAATTCAGGATTCCAGACTTTAGAGCTTTAGGTCAGTCTTTCTTGCAGTGGGATCTCAGAGCATTCGAGGGCCTCTTCTTTCACCTGTACAAAAGTTATTTCTAAGTTTCTTGTTGTTATTGTTGGTGGTGGTGGTGGAGGTGTGTGTGCATGTGTGTGTGTATGTGTATGTGTGTGTGTGTGTGTGTGTGTGTGTGTGTGAGAGAGAGAGAGAGAGAGAGAGACTTCATGCTCTTGCTTAGGTTTTCTATTCAAGGCTGCCGCTCTACCATTTGAGCCACGACTACTTCCAGCTTTTTGCTGGTTGATTGGAGATATGAATCTCTTGGATTTGTATGGCTTTGAACCAGGAGCCTCAGATCTTAGCCTCCTGAGGAGCTAGGCTTACAGGTGTGAGCCACTGGTACCCAGATAGTTTTTGTTTGTTTTTAATGCTTTGAGTGTATCATACTGATTATGACTTGTCCTGAACTTCAATTTCATCTACTTACCTTTATGTTGATTTTTCAGTTAGGCCATCTTTCATCCATCTGTCTAGCCATGAATCCATTCATGTAGCCAGCTTTCTGGTATTTGTATCAAAATACCTGAGTTAAACCACTTTAAAAAACAGAAATATTGCCACGTGCCAGTGGCTCACATCTGCAATACTAGCTACTCAGGAGGCTAAGATGTGAGAATCACAGTGGAGGCCAGCCCTTGCAAGAAAGTCTGTGAAACTCTTAGCTCTAATAAATGACTCAGAAAAAAGGTGGAAGTGGCGCTGTGGCTCAAGTGGTAGAGTGCCAGTCTTGAGCACAAGAAGCTTAGGGACAGCGCCTAGGCCCAAAGTTCAAGGCCAGGACTGGCAAAAAAAAAAAGGCAGAAATGTTTACTTTGGCTCACCATTTCAGAGGTTTTAGTGCATAGTTTGCCCGCTGTGTTGAGTTTGGACCTATGGTAGGGCCAAACATCATGTGGGAGTGTGTCAGGTAAAGCTGCCCAGCCCATGTCAGCGGGAAGCAGAGAAAGGAAGAAGAGAGGATGAGGTTCTAATATCCCCTTTCTAGGCACCCTAGCCCTTACCTCCCATAAGTACCAGCAGCTGGAGGCCAGGCCCCCAACACACAGGCTTTAGAAGATATTCTAGATCAAAGTTCAAGTCTGATTAAGATCTAGTTTAAGTCTGAACTCTGCTAGATCCTCTGCGAGGGCTCCTGGGCCCACTGTCCACGGCTGCTGTATGCACAGCACAATCTACCATCGGCTGGAAGCCTGGATCTCAAATTTATTCAAAATTAGGTGTCAATCAGTATGGAATGATTAAGTAAACTGTGGCATGCTGTGTGACCAAACATGTTAAATATTTAATATGTTTAATATTATTAAATATTAAATAATATTTAAACAAATTTATTATTAAATAATTAAATTTATTAATCAATTAAATAATTTAATTAATTAAATTTATTATTTAATTAAATTTAATTAAATATTATTATAAATATAATATTAAATAAATATTAAATGTTAAATATATTAAATATGTTAATATATTTAATATTATTAAATATTTAATAATGGTAATTATTTGCTGATGAAATGCAGGATAAAATGTTTAACATGCTGTATGTTTGTACACAAGAATTGTAAAGTTCTGTTCCTAGTGGTGTTTAGGATGCTGAGGCAGGAGGATCATAAATTCAGGGCTGAGCACCCTGTCTAGAAAAAAAGGCAGAGATAGAGAGAGACAGACACAGACAGACAGAGACAGGGGGATAAACACTAAAATTCCATCCATTACATTTATGTATGAGGATGTAATTCCATCAATTACATTATAGATGATGATTCTTTTCTTCTCATATTTCCTTGACACGGAGGGTTTGTGTGCTCTTGTGCCCTGCAGGGTCATTCTGCAGACACAGATGCCATCTAGTACTGGCCTATCAGGGCATAGTGGTTCTTGGCCTCAAAGATCTGTGTCTACTGCCTAAGTACAGAGAAAGGAGTCAGTCCTGACACAAACTGCCTAGGGGGAGGGGGCGCTCCGCAGAGGAGATTTTAGTGTCTACATGGAGAAGGCTGAGGCTGCATTCCATGAATAGAAGCCGGGCAGCGCCTTGGCATGAGCAGGCAACAGCTCCTGTTTCAGCTCCATCCATGTTACACCAAACACCAACAACACAGCAACATGGGGCTATTTATACTTTGCTCAGTGCACCTAAGTCCACACTCCTTTTGGGCTGACCAGTGGCTTGCCTGCTGTTCTCCAACCCCACTGAACTATCAGTCAATTATATCTAGGTCTTTGGAGTTCACAGTTTTCTTTTGTTTTGAAGTGCTAGGGCTAAAACCCCAAGACCCTGAAAAGCTAGGCAAGCCCTCTCCCACTGAACTGTACCTTGGCCTGTCCTTTACTTTTTATTTGTTTATTTATTTAGACAGGGTCTTATTGTATAGCCCAGGTCAGCCTTAAAATCATGATCATCCTCTCTCAAGCTTCTGAACCTTTTTCAGCATTTTTGATGTACATATATAAATTGTACTCAAAGATGTTTTCATTGGAGAAAGTGAATTGGAAGTACTACTGAAGAGAGAGCCTTGAAGTCCTTAGCTGTAAAAACCCAGCCCTGGATAAGTTTGAAATGTTGGAAGTCAGGCATGGTCAGAGAGTCTGCTTCATACAGAAATGAGTCGAGCTAAGATTTCAGATAGCTTTTATATGGCTTTGGCCTCATGGTTTGTTTTGTTTTGTTTTGTTTTGGGCCTCATGGTTTTTATTATTGAGAAGGAAGCCAGTGGCTCGTGCCTGTGGTCCTAGCTACTTGGGGAGCTGAGATCTGTAGATTGAGGTATGATGCCAACCCATACTTCTAATTAATCAACAAACACTGGAAGTGGAGATGTGGCTCAAGTGGTAGAGTGCTAGTATTGAATGAAAAAGCTAAGTGTCAGTGCAAGGCCTTGAGTTCAGTACTGGCACACACACACACACACACACACAGAGATATCTGGTGAGTGTGAGCATTCAAAATACACCATACACTGGAGATTTAAAGCTCAAAGCATCTGCCTTCCTTCATGTCTATGAGGCCCCAGTGTTGCTCAGTGGGGCCAGGATATTGTCTCACTCACCAGTGGTCAGGATGGATGGATGCTGTTGGTACAGAAGATAGAAAAATTAAGCCTATGTCAGGGGTTTGTACCTGCCTTGATTCCCAGGGCATCCATTCTAGATGATGTGTATTTGTCTTTCCTCCCCTCTAGCTTGCAGGCTCTTTATTAAATTGTAACGTGAGCTTCAGAGGTTTGGGGCAAGCTGCTCAAAGTCACCCCTGAGCAAGGAGCAGCTGTGATGGGAACGGAGTCCAAGTCTTGCGCGGCCTGTTTTGTAAGATGGCATAGCGTCAGCAGTGCTATTTTGGGGAATTCCTACTCGGAGGCACTGCCTGTATCAGTCTATGTGCATCTCTGGGAGCTGTCCACTTCCTCTGTTATTCCAGAAATAAGTAGAAAATGGCAACACATCCATTGGTGACTTAATGAACATGCCAGTGCACGTTAACTTTAGACAGCTTTACAGTTTCAAAATAAAGTTGATATTGATAAACTAGTACAAGGCACTGATTTTTTTTTTCTGGTCCTGGGGCTTGAACTCAGGGCCTGGATGCTATTCTTGAGCCTCTTTGTGTTCAAGGCTAGCAATCTACCACTTCAGCCACAGAGCAACTTCTGGCTTTTTCTGAGTAGCTTATTAGAGATCTAAGAGTCTCATGGACTCTCCTTCCTGGGCTGGTTTCAGACCATGATCCTCAGATCTCAGCCTCCTGAGTAACTAGGATTACAGGTGTGAGCCACTGGTGCCTGGCTAAGGCACTGATTTTTAATTGCTGAATCAAATAATTCTGGCGTTCTCTCTCTTTCTCCTCCTATACCTGTCATATATAACAGTGCTGGGTCTTGAACTCAGGGCCTCTGGCTTTTGCTTGGTCTTTTTGCTCAAAGTTTACACTCTACCATTTGAGCCATACCTCCAGTTTTTGCTTTTTGGCTGATTAGTCAGAGATAAGAGTCTCTCAGATTTGTCAGCTGGGGCTGGCTTCAAACCAAGGCCTCCTCATTAGCTAGATTACTGGTATACAGCTAAATGACTTTCTCATCTCTGCAACTCACCATAGGTTAGAAAAATAATTCTCAGCTTTCCCACTGAGTTAGCCCATACATCAGGAAGATCGCGGTACCGTGTGGTGCAGGTGTGGCCATAGACTGCTGGCTGGCAGGTCCATCTGGGGGCAGCTGATAACATCTGACATGTCCTCTGTGGACCAACTTCTAGAGAAGTTCTTTTCTAGAGAAACACTCTCACCTCCCCAAAAGGCATGCACAAGAGTGTTCACTGATGTTATAATCACCAGCATCCAGCCACAGGGCAATTGTGCATTAAACCTAGGGTTAGCCATTCTTTGGGAAACTATGAGGCAGTAAGACAAATGAAGTAGATGGAGGTGGATCCGTCTATGTTGATCTGGAAGACTTCCAAGGCAGGTGTTTAGTGACAAGAAACACATTGCTGGGAAAGGCTGAAATGGAGAAAGAGCAGTATGTATCAGTGTGGAAAAGTTCCTGGAGGCTGCACACCTGAGGACTGGCCAGGCACCGTGTGCATCTCTGTGGAGAGCAGTGATGGGGAGGGTGGGCTGTTCTCTCTGCAATGTGGACAAAGCAAAGTTTATTTAACCAATCCCTCCCTGATGACCACTGCTGCCTTAGTCTTTTTTTTCTTTTTCCCTTTGATTCTATCAAAGAATAGCATGTGCATGCACGCACACACGCTCATGCATATACACACACACACAGAGTAGCACAGCCAGGCACAGTGGCTCACACCTTTAATCCTAGCTACTTGAGAGGCAGATATCAGGAAGATCAAGATTTGAGGCTAGCCCAGACAAAAAGTTAGCAAGACCCCCAATTCAGGCACTAGTGGTACACATCTCTTCTTCCAGGTACAGGAGGTAGTGTAAGTAGGAAGGTCATAGACCAGACCTGCATGGGCAATAATGCATGTATATATGTATCTGTTAGAATCTTCCAGAATCAGAATTGCTAAATCCAAACACAATTACATTGGTAATTTGATAAATAACACAACACTTCCTTCTAGAAGTTGCACCATTGTTCATTCTCATCAATAATATTATGATGTACCTGTAGAAAAGTTGAGCTTCACATAATAAAAAAATGAACCTTTTTTAAAGTGTGCAGTCCTTAATACATCCACCGACAAAAATGCTGAGTTTTTGTCTGCAATGCATGCAAAGGACTTATGATGAGAAAACGTTCATATGTCCTTTGCTTAATTAAAAATAAAACATAGTGGCAGGCACTGGTCAGGCCTATAATCCTAGCTGCTCAGGAAGCTGAGATCTGAGGATCACGGTTAGAAACCAGCCTGAGCAGGAAAGTACATGAGACTCTTATGTCCAATTAACCACCAGAAAACCAGAAGTGGTCCTGTGGCTCAAAGTGGTAGAGCACAAGCCTTGGGCAAAAAAGAGCTCAGGAACAGCGCCCAGGCCCAGAGTTGAAGCCCCATGACCCAAAGCAAAACAAACAAAAAATAAAACAAAACAAAACAAAACATAAAATTAAAATAAGATAGCTCCACCACTGGGAATGTGGCTTAGTGGTAAAGTGCTTACCTAGCATGCACGAAGCCCTGGATTTGATTCCTCAGGACCACATAAACAGAAAAAGACAGAAGTGGTGCTATGGCTCAAATGGTAGAGCTTTAGCCATGAGCAAAAGAAGGTCAGGGACAGTGCTTAGGCCCTGAGTTCAAGCCCTAGGACTGGCCAAAAAAAAAAAATCGCTCCATGTCTAGATCTGGGAGCTGCCATTCACTGGTTGTTATCCCCGGGGAAGTTATATCTTTCCCCCTACTCTGTACAACACCTTAGTAATAACAATAAAATTATATTTTTTAAATGTATGTATTTTTAAATTATATTTTAAAAATATATGTATTTCCTCCAAGGCTCTACATCATGTGTGTGTGTGTGTGTGTGTGTGTGTGTGTGTGTGTGTGTGTGTGTGCTTACACACACACATGCGCATATGTGCCAGTACTGAGGCTTGAGCTCAAGGCCTGGGTGCTATCCCTCAGCAATTTAACACAAGGCTGGTGCTCTATCTCTTGAGACACAGCTCTATTTCTGGCTTTTTGCTGGTTAATTAGAAATTATAGTCTCATTCTGCCTTGGTTGGCTTCTAATTGTGATCCTCAGATCTCAGCATCCTGAGTGGCTAGGGTCACAGGCGTGATCCACCGGTGCCTAGCTGAGGCTCTACATCGTGCACATGCAGAAAGGAAAACTTGCACATGAGGTTATGAGAATTTACCCGGGTGCGTCTCCCAGCAGTGGATGCTGGTGGCTTTCTCCCTGAGGCATTACGAGATGCACAGAGTTCATAGGCTGTAGCCCTAGTGGTGTGGGTTCAAATCCTAGCTGCACTTTTATTGTGTGGTGTTAGGGAAGCACCCTGTGAGTGGGGATGGAGAGTGCTGAGGTTTAAGTTAACAACTGGTACTGGTTACAGTCAATAATCCAAGTGGTGGGTAACAGACCCTGCAAGCTGTAATACCCGCTTCTCTCCATTGTCTATCTCAGGGCCATCGGTGCCAACCCCCTGTACTGTGACTGCCACCTCCGCTGGCTGTCCAGCTGGGTAAAGACTGGCTATAAGGAGCCAGGCATTGCCCGGTGTGCAGGGCCTCAGGACATGGAGGGTAAACTGCTGCTCACGACACCTGCCAAGAAGTTTGAATGCCAAGGTGAGTCCAGAGCACAAGAAAAAGGGGTGCTTCTTGCAGATTCACTGTCTGCTCCTAGGTCTGGCCAAGCCCAGCGAGGCAGGGTCTTGCACACATCCCTGTGTCCCCCCTGCACCCCCAGATGGGAGAGGTTCAGGTGACAGGAATGAGGCTGCTACTTATTCCAGTCCTGATATACGAGGGACGGCAATAACACAAAATAAAGCCAGGCAGAAAAATCTCAGTCAGTCACAGCTTTAATAGCTCCCCATGGTTATGTAAGGGAAATAAAAATAGCAGCAGTGCTTCCGGAAGCTCCCAGCCCCTCAGCAGCTTGAGCCCTTGGACCTCCCTCCACTAGGCATTGTGTTCTGCAATTAGCTTCAGCCCTCCTGGGTCCCTGCCACGGCAGGCGGACCAGCTGCTGCTGTCTTGACATTTGCAGAAAACAGACTGTGACTGGCAGCTCCTGGGCTTGGCCCTGAGGCTCCTCACTGCCTGCATCTGTAAACACTTGTTCAGCGACCGATTGACTGACTGGCTGACGGCCCCAGCCCCAGAGGCCCTGTGGAGCAGAGACAGATGGCTGAGTGGCTACCCAGGCCCAGCTTTATGGGAAAGGGACACTGAGGGAAGTCCTCAGGGACCATGGGGCATGGCCCTTGCCCTCTGCAAGCTCAGAAGCCACCATCAGAAATGAAACTGACAGCCATGGGTCAAGGAGGAGGCCCAGGCCACCCTGTGTGCAGGAAGCTGTCCCCGGGGTCCTAGTATGAGAGTCTGGTTTAGTGGATGACAACAAGCTACTAAATGCCAATGTGGGCTCAGTATTTACTGACCAGGGCTGGGTTGCTGTGAGATTTTTTTAAAAGAGCTTTTATTGAATATGAGAGGGGGGGAGGGAGAGGGAGAGGGAGAGGGAGAGGGAGAGGGAGAGGGAGAGGGAGAGGGAGAGGGAGAGGGAGAGGGAGAGGGAGAGAGAGAGAGAGAGAGAGAGAGAGAGAGAGAGAGAGAGAGAGAGAGAGAGAGAGAGAGAGAGAGAGAGAGAGAGAGAGAGAGAAAGCAGTACATTGGTGAGGAGGGAAGAGCTGACTGAATCTTCACTAACTGGGCTTACCCAGAACCTGGATCAGGAAACAGACTCCACCTACTTCCAGAAGTCCCTCTAGCATCCTTCTGTCACACTGAAAAGGATTTCATTTCTGTTCTCCATGCCTCTTCAGCAAAAGTGGCTTGCCATCATGTCCAGAACAAGCCCCTGGGGAAGCCTAAGTTAATTGGCCTGGTCCTCCCATTTCTTCTTTTGAGGTCCTCATGCCCCTAGTCGGAGATGTCCGTGTAGCCTAGCCATTGGCTCCTCTAACCACTCTAACCACTGAGTCATGGAGGGACTGGAGGGGAGTCTGCTGTAGCCAGAGAAATGGTGGGAAAGGGTCCTCCCTTGGGCTGGGAGAGTACCAACCAACCTCAAGGCATTTGGACTTTCCCCACGTGACCTCCCTGCATGCTCAGATGCCTCTCTGTTGAGGTGTTATCCTGGTCTTTGGGTGGCATCTGGGGTGATCGCTGCAGAAGGGGGTGAGGGACAGAGGGACTGTTGGCCAGTGTCAGTAACAATGACAGTGCATTCTTACAATGATGACATTTTTGTATACCTGCCCACCTGCCAAGCACTCAGTCCTTCCAACCCTGTGATGAGGGTTCTGAGGCTGGAAAGGAGCACAGGATGGAGGTGGAGGTCCAAGTATCACTCCAAGGACACACAGTGAGGATATGTCTCCTTAGAAAGAAAGTACCCACCACCTCAGACTACTGGGGTTAGGGGTCTGAGCCCAGTCCTGTGCTACCTCTTCTCTTCCCTATACTAACACTTGGCCCTCCCCCATCCCCTCAGGTCCCCCAACTCTGGCTGTTCAGGCCAAGTGTAATCCCTGCTTGTCCAGCCCATGCCAGAACCAGGGCATCTGCCACAACGACCCCCTTGAGGTGTACAGGTGTACTTGTCCCAGTGGTTACAAGGTAAGTGGAGGCCAAGGCTGGGAGGGGAAGGATCTTGGGTCTGGTTGGTTTGTCAGGTAATTCCCCAGTGCCCCACACAAGGCCTGGCAGTGGGCAGACACTTGAGTAGCACTGTCACCAGTGACCCAATATATGAATGAATGAGTGGGAGAATGAGTAGATGGATGGGTGGATGGACAGATGGAAGGATGGGTGATTGAAGGAACAAGTAGCTCCTGGGACAGGGAAGCTGTGGTGCTGAGTGCAGTTGTTGGTTCACACTAATCTCAGATTCTCCCTGGGGTCCCTTTTACTGACTTTCCCCTCAGGGCCGAGACTGTGAGGTATTCCTGGACAACTGTTCCAACAGCCCTTGTGGAAATGGGGGGACCTGCCATGCCCTAGAGGACGAGGAAGCTGGCTTCATGTGAGTAGGCTGGAGGAGCTGGGGCAGGGGAGGGAGAGGATGGGCCCAGCACCCAAACCCCTGTTGCCTACCCCACCCCCCTTCCCCAAAGGGATGACCAGGCCTCCCTGTGCTAGAAGAGATGGGCTGGCTCACAGGATGCAGATCCAGAGCCAAATCCTAGCAGGAGGGTTCTCCAAGCCTACCCTGTTGGGGATGGAGCCAGGGGCACAACTGAGACTCAAACATATTTCCATCCCTCACCCCCTACCCCATGCCAACCTCTATTCTAAGTGAACAGAGGGAAGCCAGGCCCTTGCCAGCTCCCCAGCAGCTGATGCTGCTGCGGTATGTGTGAAACTGGCCTGAAGTAGAGCCCAGTTCTGGACACCCTTCTGGGTCCCTCTCCCATCACCACTGACCCTACTACCGCGTTAGGAAGAAGACAGCTTACTGGGCCCCACCCTAGCTGCCCATTTCCCCTGACACAGCCCGGGGCCTGAGTGAGTGATGGCATCTCTTAACTCCTTCCAATGCTGCCACTACCATCTGACCCCCTCCCACCGGCCTGCTTCCCTCCTAAGCCCCCAGCCGCCACTAATCTCCCAGAGCTTTTCTGGGGAATACATAGTATTTAGTTGCTAAAAATAAATTGCCCCCAGAACAAATTGGCTCTTCAGAAAATGATGTTGAATCTACCGACAGAATGGCCAAGCCTGCCTCTGCAAACCCAAATTACATGATGTGAAAAATAAAACGTTAAGTGCCTTCTCTGCCTGGTGTTGCCTTGGAAACGCGTCCTGACAATAGGGCGGTCCTTAGAGATTGCTCAGTAGCTCCAGGAAAGCTCCTATCCTGGGTCCACAGAGGCTGAGATACCCCTGCTGGGCACAAATTGGGGCACGGGGGTAGCCCTCACCCCTACTAGCCTACAGCCTGGTGCACCTGGTAGTAGGGGGTTGCTCCTCACCTGACTTCTTCCCCAGTTCCTACAAGACCTGGCTTTCTACCAAGCAAAGCAGTCCCACTGTTAACCCTTTCTTGAGTCCTGGCCAGGTCTGTTTAGGGAAGGGCTCGTGCGGACTTTGGAATAGCCAAAGGATTTCTCAGATTTTTCCTTGTGCCCCTCATACCACTTGGGAAACCTTGGGTGCCAGAGGGGAATGTATACTGACTTCTAGGACTTCCATCAATCTGTCTCCTGCCCACACCAACCCCTGCTCACCCCATCCCTGGACCCTGATGTCCTGAACTACAGAGGAGTAGGTCTCTTCCTCTGCCCTTGGGCGTCCCTGTCACTCAGGTTTTTGCATGTCCCTCCTTCCCACCCCCATGGTTAGGTGAGTTTATCACCTTCCCTAGGACACAGGCCTGGCCATCCCTTGATCCCTACCCCTTGTATCCACTCCTGGCTTCAATGGTCCCCTCAGCCCGAAGCTCCTTACCTGTCTCTGGGTGGCCAGTCTCCTCTGTGTGTCTACCACTAGACTGTGAGTGGCTCTTATGAGGAAATGCCTTGCTCACTTCTATCTCTCTCAGCCCTAGCAAGGGCCTGGCCAACTCTATAGAATCATAATCCTGGCCAGCAGCACAGGCTTCCTCACACCACCCTCTGCTCCCCAGGTGCTCTTGTCCTACTGGCTTCGAAGGACCGACCTGTGGGGTGAACACAGATGACTGTGTGGAGCATGCCTGTGTCAATGGGGGTGTCTGTGTGGATGGTGTAGGCAACTACACCTGCCAGTGTCCCCTGCAGTACACTGGTAAGCATGGTGGGGCCAGAGACGCACCGCTGAGCCCCGTGCCATGGGCAGGAAAGTTGGGGTCTCTGTAGTGTTCACAGAAGACTCAGCTGGGCCTGGCTTCTCTCCTGCCTCTTGTTCCTTCCTCCCCAGGAAGGACCTGTGAACAGCTGGTGGACTTCTGCTCCCGAGATCTGAACCCATGTCAGCATGGGGCCCAGTGTGTGGCTACTCCAGATGGGCCCAGGTCAGTGTTGTAAGGGTCCATAGCCTGAGCTCTGCCTCTGCCCTCCCTTCCTATTCCTCCCATTTCTGGGTTTGCTCTCAGCTATCCAGGGCTCCTGAGGGAGGGTGGGGTGGCTCTGGGTACCACTCTGTGGCTACACAGACTTGGGTTTGTAGCTGCACTCTGAACAGATCCTTTGGCCACAACATTGAACTTATTTTCTCCTTGTAAACTGAGTGCAGTGGTAGCTCCCTCCTGGATGGTTCAAAGATTAGTTGAGGAAGTGCATGGAAAGCCCTTAGCCCCTGTGGGTAAATTCTTTACCCACTGCTATTCATTCCAAATTCACTATTTTTTATTTAGTTAGTTAGCTTTTGTTGGTCATAAGGCTTGAACTCAGGGCCTGGGTGCTATCCGTGAGCATTTTGCTCAAGGCTAGTGGTCTACCACTTTGGACCACAGCTCCATTTCCAGTTTTCTGGTGGTTAAATCTAGATAAGAGACTCATGGACCTTCCTGCCCAGGTTGGCTTCCAACCACAATCCTCAGCTTCCTCAGTATATAGGATTACAGACATGAGCCACCAGCTCAGATCCACTACTTCTTATCCCCAGTTCAAAAAAAAAAAAAAAATCAAAAGCCTCTCTGATGGTCAAAGCTCAGCTGAGATGTGAGCAAAGGAAGGCTGAGCCACACCCACATGCATTGCTTCCACTTGTTAGCCATCCCACACAGTGAATGTCAGGTAGATTTTTTTTTGCTGCAGAAACACAAAGTACTTTGTTCATGAACTTACCGTAGATGTCCCTTGCAAGTTCAGTAATACACAAAGGAAGATCTGCTTGTTCTGTGGTGACACTGTGGAATTTGGGGTTTAGCAGGGCTCAGATAAGGGGATTTCTCAAAGCAGGATTAGGTGTTCACTGGAGGCTTCCTGGAAGAGGTGAGGTAGTGGCCTGGAGGGACCATGTAGAGAGAGAGCGTAGAAGGTGTCCCAGAATCCTCAGTTGTGAAAGCAGGGATATAATTAGTGTGTGGGAAGGGGATGGAGGACTATGCACTTTATTTGTTACACAACTGGTTAGCTAAAATGGATTTGGAGATAGGAAGATGGGAGTTGGCTTGGGGCCAAGGCTCCCATTTTGGGGGGAGCATGAACCTTGCAGAAGGAAAGGAGGCTGGGCCCAACAGAATTAGACAGTCTGGTGGAGGAGGGGAAGCTGACATGATGGATGTAGGACCCTGAGCTGAGGGTCCTGAGAACCTGGAAAGAACAGCTGAGAAGCAGGCAGGTCTAGATGGGGCTGCAAGTTGGCCCTGGCTGAGCAGTGGGTCGTGAGGGTGCGTCTTCTGGGATAAGAGTCTCATTTCCCCATTTCAGGATGTTCCTTTCCCAGACCAGGACACTGAATTCACACAAGCTTTCTTCTTACACTAGAGAAGGCTCAGGATAGGCTGGGGGGACTTCGTATTCAGGGCTCTGCACAACCTCCAGGGACGTCCCCACAGAGCCACTGGAACTTGAGGTTCCATGCCAGGCAGAGTGCATGGCTGATTCCCAGCCACCCTGCTCACCCCCAGGTGTGAGTGTGCACCCGGCTACACGGGTGACAACTGCAGTGAGAATCAGGATGACTGCAGGGACCACCGCTGCCAGAATGGGGCCCAGTGCGTGGACGAAGTCAACAGTTACTCCTGCCTCTGTGCTGAGGGCTACAGGTGAGCTGGGCCTGGACACTGTGAGTGATTCCACTGATGGGGCTGGGCTGGGCTGGGCTGGCAGGAGCTCTTTCATTACTGGGGGAGGGTGATGGTCAGAGATTCTTAAGTCCAATACTGGGTTTTAGCCACAGTTTCGCCAATCCCAACTGTATGGCTTTGCGAAAGTTCTGAACAGCTTAGAATCCAAGCAAGGGTCCTTAAAAGCCAAGCAGAGGATCCTTGGCCCATTTGGTGAAGGGGTGAAAGGTAGGTACAGATCATTCACTTTTCTGCCAAAGGTCCAGCGGAACCTCAAAAGTCACGTCTTACCATAAAGTTGATCTGCCATCTATGGGCTCCCTTGGGAGTTGAAACCAGCACCTTGAGCAGGCTAAACATCTGTTCTATCCCTGAGTTATGCTCCAAGGCCCTTGTGTCATTTTTAACCCTCTTAGAGAGATGTCATTCACATGAAAATCACCCAAAGATAACTTTCAATGGTTGTTAGCTCCCAGAATTGTGCATCCATCACAACAGTTTTCATGACTATTACTTTTCATGTCACCTCTAGCCACCCTCCATCCCAGTAACTACTTACCTTACCAATGTTTGTGCCAGTGGATTTATGTATTCTGGACATCTCAAATACTGGAATGCTATCTGTTGTCCTTTGCTTCTGGCTTCTTTTGCTTAGCAAAATATGTTTCTTTTCTTTTCTTTTTTCTTTTTTTTGTCGCTCGTGGGGCTTGAACTCTGGGCCTGCGCACTGTCCCTGAACTCTTCAGGTCAAGGCGAGTGCTCTACCACTTGAGCCACAGGGCCACTTCTGGTTTTCTAGTGGTTAACTGGAGATAAGGGTCACAGACTTTCCTGCCCAGGCTGGCTTTGAATTGCAATCCTCAGATCTCAGCTTCCTGTGTAGCTAGGATTACAAGTGTGAGCCACAGGTGCTGGGCCTTAGCAAAATCTTTTCAAGGTTTATCCATTTGATAGCATGTTTCAGCCTTTCTTTCCTAAATGATATTACATTGCATGGATGTATGTTTCATTTATGCATTCATCAATTTATGAATATTTAGGTTACTTCTAATGTCTGGCTATCATGAATACCAATGTTATGAGTACTCACATACAAAGTTTCATGTGATCACACGTATTCAATTCTCTTGGGGATATAACTAGAAGTGCATTTGCTGCATTGCACGGTTATCCTATGTTTAACTGTTTGAGGAACGGTTAAGCTGTTTTCTAGGGATGCATCATTGTATATCTCTACCAGTTGCATCATTGTATATCTCTACCAGTGTGTGAGATTTCCAGTTCCTCCACCTCCTTGCAACTTGCATCAAGTTTTTTAAAATTCTAGCCATCCTAATGAGTGCATTGTATTGTAGTTTTGGTTCTGCTGCTTGATGGTTATTGAAATTAAGCATCCTTTTGTGTACTTATTAGTCATTTTGAGATCTTTGGAGAAATGTTGATTTAAATTGTTTAACCAATTTTTAAGTTGACTTGTTTTGCTTTTTCATTATTAAGTCTTTATGTATTCTAGGTAAGTTCTTTATCAGATACATGTTTGTCTTCCATTATGAGGGTCTCCTTGATAATATCTATTGATAGCCAAAAGATTTTAACTTTGATGATTTCTAGTTTGTCTCTATTTTGCTTTTGTTGCTTGTGACTCTGGTGCTATATCTAAGAAATTGCTGCCCAATTCAGTCATAAGATTTATTTCTGTTGTCTCTTAACTCTTATGTTTAGATCATTGATCCATCTTTAGTTAATTTTTGTATATGACATGAGGTAGGTATCCAGAGCATTTATTTTTGTCGGTTTTGGGCTTGAACTCAGAGCCTAGGCACTGTCCCTGAGCTTTTTTGCTTAAAGCTAGTGCTCTACTACTTTAGCCACAATACCACTTCTGGTTTTTGAGTAGTTAATTGAAGATTAGAGTCTTTTGGGGGACTTTCCTGTCTGGGCTTCTTTGAACCTTGATCCTGAGTAGCTAGGATTATAGGTGTGAGCCATCAGTGCCTGGCCCAATGCATTCTTTTGGTGTATGACTCTCCAATTGTCCCTGCACTATTTATTGAAAAGATTACTTTTTTTCTACAATTTGACTGTCTTGGCTTTCATGTAAAAAATCAACTGACCCTAAGTGTGAAGGTATTTATGAGCTATAATTTACATTCCACTGATCTATGTAGTTAGCCTTATGCCTCACTCTTTTCACAATTTGTTCACGATTCGTTCTTATTCAAGATTATTTTTGCTATTCTGGATTCCTTGAATTTCCATGTGAATTTTAGGATCCATACATTCTACAGAAAAAGTCAACTGAGATTTTGATAGGCATTATACTGAATCTGTAGATTGATTTAGGGAGCATTGCCATTGTAATGATTTTAATTCTTCTGTTCCAAGAACATGCAATGCCTTTCCATTGACTTAGAGTTTTGGACATTTCTTTCAACAATAGTTTTGTTTTCCAAGTATACGTTTCATGCTTATTTAAAAAAATTATTCCCAATATTTTGTTCTGTTTAATGTTATTATATACGAAATTGACTTCTTAATTTTATTTTTTGTCAGTATTGGGATTTGAATTCAGAGCCTCATGTTTGCTAGGCTGTACACTAGGACTGAACTATGCCTCCAGCTTTGTTTTTTGCTGATTATTTCTAAGATAGGGTCTCATTCTCACCAGGTGTTTGCCTGAGTCATGATCTACCTACTTTAGACTTCCCGTACCAGCTGGGATGACAAGTTTGCACCACCACATTCAGCTTTTTCCCATGGAGATGGAGTCTAATGGACTTCTCAGCCTGGGCTGGCCTGGAACCCAAAACCTCCCAATCTCATCTTCCTACATAGTTTGCGATAATAAGCTCATGTCACTGTGTCCAGATATAGGTTGGAAACATTTCTGCCTAGTTGGCCTCTAACTGTGGTCCTCCCAGTCTCGGTCTTCTAAGTAGTTAGGATTGGCATCAGCCATCATCTTGTGCTTAAACTTATTTTCACACATGGACTTTTTTATCCTGCAATCTTACTGAGTTCTTCAGTTAGTTCAGAGAGTACTTTAGTGGATTTATTAGGATTTTTCTTATACAGACTTATGTCTTCTCTTTTTTAATATAGATATATTTTATTGTATTTCTGGCATAATTGACTAGATCCTCCAGTGCAACATTACATAGTTATGAGAGCAGATACCTTTGTTTCTTAATCTTAGTGTGTCAACTTTCAGCATTTTACTATTAAATATTATGTTAATTGTGTGGTTTGGAGGTACCTTTTATTAGCTTGATTCCTAGATTATTGATGTTTTATCATGAAGGATATTGAAGTTTATATAGTATCTTATCTGTAACTATGTGATTTAAAAAAAAATTCAATTGATTTTATGTTTTACATTACTTGATATCAGATGTCAAACCAACCTTGCATTCCTGGAGTGAATTCCCAAATGGCCAGAGTATATAATAATTTTTATGCTTGTTTTGATTTGCTAATACTTTGTTGAGACATGTAGGTTTCTCAGTATCTTTTTGGCTGTCAGTTCTCTCAGATAATAGTATTTATTAAGCACATTTCCTACCCAAAAACCTTGTACAATTAATATATGCTAATAAAAATAAATTTCTTACAAAATGAAAAAAAAGAGAACATCCTCTAAAATATTTAGTCTTTCTCTCTAGGACTTTGGAATAAGAGATACCCACATCTTCCTTTAGCTTTGTCCTCTCTGACCTGTTGTTCTTTCTTCTTAGGGGACAGCTCTGTGAGATCCCTCCCCACACACCAGCCCCCAGCAGTCCCTGTGAGGGGGCTGAGTGCCAGAATGGGGCCCACTGTGTGGACCAGGGCAACCGGCCTGTGTGCCAGTGCCTCCCAGGCTTTGGTGGTCCTGAGTGTGAGAAGTTGCTCAGTGTTAACTTTGTGGATCGAGACACTTACCTGCAGTTCACTGACCTGCAGAACTGGCCACGGGCCAACATCACCCTGCAGGTGAGTGACCATAGTACCTGGTAAGAAAAGGAATCATCTAGCAGGGGACCTGCTCAGGTCAGAGGGTCAGGGTACATCTTGCCCAGGGCAACTGGGAGAAAATCGTGTTGAGATCTTTTCTGGATATCAAGATTGTAGCTTGCAACCTTTGCAATTGCAAAGGCTATGTGTCATAGCGTAGGGCAAGCAGGAAGGAAGTCTCATGAGTGACTGAGTCCAGAAAACCAAACATGTCAGGGGCCTTTCCTACCATCTCTCAGTTCAGCTACTCCTCAACTTCTACCTCCAGTGCCATAGTCTATTTAGGCTGTGCCAGGTGACCAAAATATAGTCAGAGTGACTGCTAGGCTTGTCCTAGTGTTGGGGTCCTTTTCATAAGTTTAACTACATCTTGGAGGATCATCATGTAAAAGCAAGTCCCATCTCAACAACACTGATTAAAAATATGGACAGAAGGCGGGGAAGGGAAGTGAAGGGTAAACAAAGGAGGAGGCTGCAATGCTTGGTAAGAAATGTATGCATTATCCTGCCCATGTAATTGTAGCCCCTCTGTACAGCATGTTCTCAAATAAAATAAAATACAATTTAAAAAAAAAAATATGGACAGAGGCTTGGAAGGTGGCTCAGTGGTAGAGTTCTTGCCTTGCATGCATGAGGCCCTGGGTTCGATTCCTCAGCACCACATAAGCAGAAAAAGCCTGACATGGTGCTGTGGCTTAAGTGGCCAAGCACTAGCCTTGAGCTGAAGAGCTGAGGGACAGCATCTAGGCCCAGAGTTCAGGCCCCATGACCAAAAAAAAAAAAAAAAAAAAGGACAATTTGCTAAATAGTCTTGGAGAAAGCGAGTGTATTGTATTCTGTATCTCTGGGTGAAGTATTTAACTCTTCAGTTATCTCTCTCTTTCCATTCCATTCCTAATCACAAGTACTGTCTTTCTCCTTCCCCTTCTTTTGTTTTTTTTTTTTGACCCTTCTTCCTTTCCTCTCAAAACAAGCCTTTAAAGAAGCCTCTCAAACAAGCTCATATTCCTTCCAAGCCTCCTCACCAAAATCCTTTTCACTTACACTGTCCACACAGAAGACAGTAGCCAGCCCAACTGCTCAACAAGAAAAAACTCATAAACCCAAGCAGCCACCACCTCAGGCACATTGCTTTGTTTATCCTGATTATCCCCCCTCCCTACCCCACAGAAAATCCAAATTTCAGAGTTTAAGATGTTCCTAAGTTGGAAATGGTAGTACACTCCTATAATCTTAACATGCAGGCAGCTAAGGGAAGAGGACTGGGAGTTTGAGATCAGCCTGGGCTACATAACAAGAAGAGATTCCTCCTACCAGTTCTAATTTGACAACCATCAGCATATGAGTCACTCACATGAAACTCATGGACTAACCATTAGAAGATGGAGTAGTATAGTTGGTCTAGCCTGAACCATGCATCTACCTCTACAAACCAGCAGATAAGGTCCTTTATTAAAAGAAATCAGAGAAGACTGGGTGCCAGTGGCTCATACCTGTAATCCTAGCTACTCAGGAGGCTGAGAGCTGAGGATTGCAGTTCAGAGCCAGCCTGGGCAAGAATGTCTGTGAGACTCTTATCTCCTATTAACCACCAGAAAACTAAAAGTGGCACTGTGGCTCAAGTGGTAGAGTGCTGACCTTGAGCTGAAGAGTTCAGGGACAGTGCCTAGGCCTAGAGTTCAAGACCCACAACTGACAAAAAAGAAAAAAGAAAAAGAAATGAGAGAAGATGGACAGACAATAGAAAAAGATCATGGCTCTTACAGCAGCTAAGGGGGAGCTACTCCCCAAACAAATATCCAGCTCTTGCTTGCATGGTTCCAGTGATAAACATCATTAAGTAGCTTCTTCCTTGCCTGGATAAATCTGGCTCTCAGCCATAGCTATCCTGAATGTGTTCCTCTGTATTGCTCAGCTCATACAGCTAGTTTCCTGATACCCACCTGGAGGTGGCCATCCTTATGTGTCTCTTCTTCTCTCAAGGCTCTTACGTGCTCCTCAGCACATACTTTCTGAGCTTTAGCTCCCCGTTGCCTGCCCTTGGCCAGACTGGCAGTAGATATTTGAACCTGAGGCTGCCAGCCTCTGTCAGTACCCCCTAGAGGGGGGAGGCTGGTTAGCCAGGGGAAAATGGCTCTGCACAGAATGTTGTTCTTCCCAACTTGAGTCCCCCATCTACCTGTGCTGCTGCTGGTGGGATGGGAGAGAAAATGCCTTTGCCCTTTAGGTCTCCACGGCAGAGGACAATGGGATTCTGCTGTACAATGGGGACAATGACCACATTGCCGTTGAGCTGTACCAGGGCCATGTGCGAGTCAGCTATGACCCAGGCAGCTATCCCAGTTCTGCCATCTACAGGTAGGTATATGTATGCCTTCTAGCCCTCCTCGGGTGACAGAGTCTCCTAGGCCAAGAATAGGTAATTGTTGGGACCACTAGAAACCTGGGTTGTCTAAATAGAAAGGCCATATGAATCAGCTTGGATCTAAGATTCTCTGAGGCCTGAGTGGTGACACCTTCACCATCCCCCCCATGTAAGAGGAGTCTCCTGAATGGGGACAGAGATCCCCAGCTTTTCCCTAGGACCTCAGGAAGAAGAATAGGAGGCATTCAGTTGTGATTTGGTCTCCACAGTGCTTTCTCTAGAGATTTGGCCCCTTGGGTAGCAGTGTTGGGGAAGTGCCCAGCCAGTGTGGCATGAGCTGAAGCCCACTGCCTGTGGTGGGGGCACCACATCTCCTTCCAGTGCTGAGACGATCAATGATGGGCAGTTCCACACTGTCGAGCTGGTCACCTTTGACCAGATGGTGAATCTCTCCATCGATGGCGGCAGGCCCATGACCATGGACAACTTTGGCAAACACTACACGCTCAACAGTGAAGCTCCCCTCTATGTGGGAGGTGAGGACCTGGCCCAGTGGAAATGGCTTCTGTCCCTCCTTAGACCTCACCGTGGGCCTGTTTGGCTCTCTGGACACTGCACTTTGGGGGGGAGTACCAGAGGATGGGGGTGGCTCAAGTGACTAGCCAAACTGGCAGTGGATTGCGCTCTCCTATGTGGAGCCCAGGCTGCTCTGCCCAACTCAGGCTGACAAAGAAGGGTGGATGATGGATCTAGGAGAAAGCCTGGGCCATTCCCAGCCATCTTCCAGACCATAAGCACCTTTCTTCTTAGATTTGGGTCAGAAAGAGCTTAGGGTCCATCCCTTGTCTTGACTCTGAGAGGCCAGAGCCACTGCAGTTGACCTAGCCCAATTTCTGCACTAGCTGGGGACTCTAATGTTTCCCGATTGGGACACAGGGGAGGGTTCTGGCCTCTGCTACTGAACCCAGCTCTGCCTTTACCAACTGAGCAACTGCAGGCTAGTTGCTCAGCACCTGTCACATGGGTGTTAGCAGCCTCTAGCTCAGGATTGCTGGAAGCAACATGCACAAAAGCAGGTAACAGTGCCCTGCACATGAGTGCCACACCCAGGCCCTTTGCTTTAGTCATGGTGTCTGGTGATGAAAGCTGGTACCACGGAGGGTGAGAACAGCCAGACTTCAGGGACTGGCACCTCAGAACTTCACTCATCATCTGGTCATGCCAAGTCTGATATCCCAGCTCTGATACTAGTGGAAACAGCTTTTCTTATGCTTTCTGAGGAAGGACTCTGGCCCTCTGAGATGACAAAGGACCTTGGTAGGAATAGGACAGAAGCTGAGGGCAAGAAGGGTCACTGGAGCTGTCCAGATCTCACAGGAGGATGTCAGACATTGCTTAGGCCTGAATCAGCCTGGCTTTGTTCCCTACCCATCTCAGGAATGCCCGTGGATGTGAACTCTGCTGCCTTCCGCCTGTGGCAGATCCTCAATGGCACCAGCTTCCATGGATGCATCAGAAACTTGTACATCAACAACGAGCTGCAGGACTTCACTAAGACACAGATGAAACCGGGTGTGGTGCCAGGCTGTGAGCCGTGCCGCAAGCTCTACTGCCTGCATGGCATCTGCCAGCCCAATGCCACCCCAGGCCCCGTGTGCCACTGTGAGGCTGGATGGGGGGGCCTGCACTGTGACCAGCCAGCTGATGGCCCCTGCCATGGCCACAAGTGAGTTTGGGCTGGGCTGAGGGAGCCCTTGTCCCTTCCCTGCAAGTTCAACTTCCTGATGATGAGGGCCATGTTTTTTGTACCTGAGTGCCAGTAGTGGGCCTTGAACTCAGGGCCCAGGTACTGTCCCTTAGCTTTTTCACTCAAGGGTGTCACTCTACCACTTGAGCCATAGCTCCTCTTCTGGTATTTTGCTGGCTAATTGGAGAGAAGAGTCTCATGGACTTTCCTGCCTGGGATGGCTTTGAATGGTGATCCTCAGATCTCAGCCGCCTGAATTGCTAGGAGTATGGGCATGAGCCCACTGGTGCCCAGCTGGTTTTCAATTTTTAATGGGGAAAGGTCTTTTAAGACATTTAGGAACACACTGCATTCCTTGTGTGTCTTGGGAACAGGATAAAAAGTCCTGTGAAGTCCAGGTTGGGGGAGTGAGGGGAGGCCCTTTCAAGCTGGGCTTTTCTCATTGTGCCTTTTCTGCCCCTCTTCAGGTGTGTCCATGGGAAGTGCGTGCCTCTCGATGCTCTTTCCTACAGCTGCCAGTGCCAGGACGGGTACTCGGGGGCCCTGTGCAACCAGGCTGGGGCTGCGGCAGAGCCCTGTGGGGGCCTGCAGTGCCTACACGGCCACTGCCAGGCCTCAGCCACCAAGGGAGCACACTGTGTGTGTGACCCTGGCTTTTCTGGCGAGCTGTGTGAGCAAGGTCAGGGGCCTCTCTCCTGACATGCCCTCTGCAGCGTCCCTCCCCGCTCTTGCTTTAGCAACTTGATGTCTTCTTTCTCCCAACCTCAGCAACCCCTTCTTCCTCCAGTTCTTCCCACTCACCTAGGTGACTTCTGGCTTTTGGTGTCCTGACCCTGTGGGCACTAAACCCCAGCCCTCCCATCTTTCCAGGGCCTTTGTCTGACCTGCAGTTCCCTTGCCTAGGGCACTGCCCTTTCTGGCTCTCTCCTTACAAAAGTGACCACCCAGGTGGCAGCTCCTGAACGCCACCTCTTGGTCCCAGGCACAGCAAGAAATCTGATGGATGAGGACTCTTGCCCAGGCCCACGCTACCTGCTTGACCAGGATGCTTCGGCTAGAATCCAGATTGCTGAGGCTGGGCAGAGGGAAGATCTTAAGAGCCCCTGAGCCATCCAACCCATTTCCCAGCATGATTCCCTTATAATGTCATCGCCTCCAGGCCTCAGACCTTGCACACCTCTGTACCAGCCACCACCTTACCTTGGCAGTCACTCAGGCCTGGAGGGCCCTGGCAGCTAGACAGTTCCTCCTTCCCCCTGAGCACACTGTGGGCCCAGGAGGAAGCCGTGAGCAGGTGCATGCGCCAGAGGTGGGAGGATGCTGGGGTCCGAGGGGTGCGAGAACACGTGGACCCCTCCCGGAATGCGGCCTGCCTCCTCCTCCTTCTCCTCCTCCTCCTTCTCCCTCCCTGCCTCCCTCCCTCCCACGGGTGTGCCCTGAGGCTCTTTCTTGGTGTCTATCCCATCCAGAATCCGAGTGCCGGGGGGACCCTGTTCGGGACTTTCACCGGGTCCAGAGGGGCTATGCCATCTGCCAGACCACGCGCCCACTGTCGTGGGTGGAGTGCCGGGGCACATGCCAGGGCCAGGGCTGCTGCCAAGGCCTGCGGCTGAAGCGGAGGAAACTCACCTTCCAGTGCAGCGATGGGACGTCGTTTGCCGAGGACGTGGAGAAACCCACCAAGTGCGGCTGTGCGCTCTGCGTGTAGAGCCGCGTGGACCGGCGGGCGCGGGCACAGCGGCCGGCAGCTGGGCTGGGGTGCGGGCATCACCAGGACGGCGCCTGGACCTTGGTGGGCGCGGGGACACGTGAACAGCCTTGGGAGCAGACTGTGCTGTGGCCGGGGCAGAAAGGCCGGGCCCCAGTTGGGGCCACCTTCTCCGGAAGTGCCTTGCACAAATAGGCGCTTAATAAATATTTGTTGAATGAATGTGTGCGTGAGGTCAGGCCACAAAGGGCAGACGTGGCGAGCCTGTGGGCCGGCTACCCCTTTCCGAAGCAGCGACTTCCTTGGCTGGCAGCTTAGGCTGGCCCAAACTGAGATCCCAGTCCCAGGGGCCCCTTTCCCCTCTGATCGCAGCCTCCTGGAGGTAGCGTCATTGTCCCCCAGCGTCTGGGGTCTCCGCTTCGGAGTGGAGGTGGTTCCTATCTGACCCTCAAGTGTAGGATGACTCTGGTTTCTAAGGAGCCGTTGGGAGAAAATGGCCCACCAAGGAGGACAGGGCACTCTTGATACCCGCTGAATAAACCAGGGCCACAGAAAGGGCACTGGGCCTGGGCTTCCCCAGCCACAAACTGCTGCTGAGCCCCTGACAGAGGGAGCGGTGCTGGGGTGCTGTGTGACTGGGCTGGCTTAGAGTCTCTGACACTGGCCAGTGGGGAGCAGTGGAAGGCACAGCAGTCCAGAGATGGGGGGCCCGGGGGGAGGGGGGGCACTGGTGCCACTCTGGCAGACTTCCTACCTGAAACTACTTGATGTAGCATAGGGAGGCTGGCTGAAGAAAGTAATCATGTAGACTCCATTCTGAAATGGGGGCCTAAGGAGAGCACCTGCTTTGATGATCACAGCAATTATTTCTGTGCCTAACCCAGGGATGGGGTACTGTAGACGTTCTGTTCTGCCACTAGGGTGGCCAGGAAGAGTGATGAGCCCTGTGGGGGGCTCCAGCCACTGCCATGGCCTGGACTGCAGCTGCTCACCCTTGGTATTTGCAATGAAGGCTCTGCGTTGGAAGACTCACTGGATACACAACTGTCAAAGGTGGCTTTGTATTTTTTTTTTTTTTTCATGCAGAGGTAGATGAGTTTTCAGTGTCACAGCAAATTTGCTGAGGGGAGGAAAGGTTACACTCTCCTTTCCCAGGTGACCTTCCCAAGAGGATATAATCGGGGCGGGGCGGGGGGGGGGGGGAGTGTCGGAGGGGAGTGTTGATGGGCAAGGGAGCATGTTTCTATCCTGACTCCTTCCATCCCTGGCAGTGTGTGTTTGAGAGCTGCAGTGCTCTTATGACCAGGCCCTTGACATAGATTAGTGCAGTCCATGGTGGACAGCTGGGGGGGGGGGGGGAGGAGAAGCCTAGCACATTCCATTGTATAGGCACTCAGATCACTCAGATCAGTGAGCATTATGGGGCCCTGGAACAGGAAGAGGACCTTATTGTGCTCAACCTGAGAAATGTTCTCATGACTGGATCCACTATGCACCAGAGGCCAGGCCCCGAGGCTCTAAGGAAGACAATACCTGTTCCTACCCTTCAAGTATTCAGAGGCCTGGGCCTCTTGGAGTCTTTCCCAGAGTTGCAGTGTGCCTCTTTTACTTCAAGCTTCTGGGCCACTGTGGGCTGCACAGGACAGAAAAGCACAAGGGCAGCTAGCTCCCCCTGTCACCACCATTGCCCAAGGCCCTAAAGAAGCCAGTTCTGGGCTTGAGAGACACTGACTTGCAGGTCTCTCCAGTCTGCAAAAAGTGGAAGGGGCACCTGCAGACAAATGATGCCACCTCTTCTCTGAGGCAATGGGATAGAGAGGCTGCTGTGCTGTCCAAGGGAGTCTCAGAAGAGACTAAGGCCCTTCCCACCAGCACCACCATACTGGTCCTCCAGAGTCTGAGGACTGGGAGTAACCACAAGGTGAGGCAGACAGAAAGGGGTGAAAGCCATGTGCCCCAGGATCAACATTTTGTACATCTTGGCCACCAACCTGCAAGTCACCGAAGGACCCACTTGATCTGTAAAGCTCTGCAGGTGTGAAACTACCCCTTCAAGAAGTCACCTTCACACCTCACACCTCTGAGGCAAAGACCTTCAGTTTGCTTTGTGGCTCCCATTGTCTATTTCCATTTTTTCATGCACCAGAGAGCCAGCAAAGGGAATTCCAGGGAACTAGTGCCACGATGGTGCTAGGAGATGGAAAAAGGCTGGCTTTGTCTCCTCTGCCTGCTGTTTGCCTAACCACAAAAGTATCTCTTTATATAGAATACTTACAGATTCTAATATATATATATTTGTATTTCATTTTGTTATAGTATTTTTATATGTTAAAGTCAACATTCAGTGTCTTGATTATCAAATGCTATGTGGTTGTGACCTTTTGTCTCGAGTTACAGTAGTCTCTGTTTGGATGACTCTTATAGAGACTGGTTTAGAGCAGCCCCTGAGGGAGCTACACCTGCCCTTTCCCTGTGTTGTTTTAGGAATTGTCCATGTCTACTGTCTTCCATGTGAACATGACTGGTTCCCATAGACTCTGCCTGGTTGGTCTCTTTCTCTACCAAAGTGAGCTTGCTGCCGCCGCATTTACCCTTCTGGGACACAGGGGCTTCTGAACTGATCCCACATGGACTATGGGCTTTACATGAAGGTCTGCCCTAGAGCCCTGCTCTTCCTGAAGCAGCAAAGGCTGGACTTCCCCTAAAGATGGATGGGTGTGGGGGTAGCAGGTCACAGCTCCTGGGGGCTTATGAGAGGCAAGACAGGGCATAGCGCCAGGGAAGGTACTCATTCTCATCTCTTACCAAGTGTTTGCCAACCTTCTAAGGTTTTAAAATTTAACAGGACATTTTGCCCTCCCTCCCCCAATTTAATCTGGTCCTGAAGGGTTTCTAATTTCAACCAGGGCAGATTACAAGGTAGGCTTCTCAGACATCCTGTACAGTTCCATCTGTCTCCAGGCCAGAGGAGGCAAACAAATTTCTGGGAGGTTGTCTGTTTCAGACCAGAACACTGTACTTGGGAGTTTTGTAGGATGCAGGACCTGGGTGTCTAGTTGAGACTGGGCCCTGGCCGACAGGCTACAGGTTACTGATGCCAGTCGGACCTGACTGGCCCTCTGATGGCAGGAGTGAGCATCAGCTGATTCTTATCACAAAGCTGAAAATCTCAATCATGTGGAGGCAGTGTACTGGGGGCTTAAACTCAGGGCTGGGGCATTGTCACCAAGTTCTTTAGCTCAAGGCTAGTACTCCACCACCTGGACCACAGCCACATTTCAGGCTTTTTGACGGTTAAGTGGAGATTAGTCTCACAGACATTCCTTCTCTGCACTGGCTTTGAACTATAATCCTCAGATTTCAGCCTCCTGAGTAGCTAGAATTACAAGTATAAGCCATAGGTACTTGGCTAAAAATCTCAATCTTTTATGTTAAAAGCATGTTTTAAAACCTTTTTCAATGGGCTAAAGAAAACAAATCTGTGGACCAGTAGTTTGCAATCTGAGTTGAACGCTTCACGGGATACAGTTCTGTTAGATGAATTTAAGTGATTCTCATGGGCTCATTGGGTTGGTTCTTTTCTATCATGACCCACTTACAGCAGAGTTAAATATGAAACAGACTGCAATGCAAGGACTTTCTGCCATATTCCAGGGGCCCCAGACAAGCCAGAAAGCCCTAGCCTAGCATGCTAGAGGTCCAGAGCTTGAACTCCACTGCTCTCTACACACAGGATGAAACAGTGGCCCTCTTCCAACCTTGCCATGCAAATCCTATGGATTCTTTCTTCCCTCAAAGAATGATTTATGATTGATTCCTTTTTTTCCCCTTTTTTGTTGGATGTGGGTCTTGAACTAAGGGCCTGGTCCCTGTCCGTGAGCTCTTTTGCTCAAGGCTAGTGCTCTGCCACTTTGAGCCACAGCTCCACTTCCATGATTTATGATTTAGAGTGGCACACAGTAATTCTTCTGTAAGCCCCAACACCATGGGTAAGACAGAGTATCGTTTTTGGGTTCCTTGTCTCCACTTACCAATAAGATAGACAGTAGGTCACATGTTGAGGGCTTGGCTCCAATGTATTCTATATTTTCTCCAGTATAGTCTATATTTTCTCCAGTGATTACGCAAGACACACTTTAATATCAAAGAAGTTTAATATGCTGCAATAAAATAAGCGCCTTGAAAATGCTCGTGGAATAGATGTCAATGTTAGAGAAATCCCTCCCACATGTCCCTAGCTCCAAACCCCATTTCCTTAAAACCAAACAAGAACATTTCAAACATCACAGGAAATCCCTTCCATACTTGGATTTCAGTGCGGGCCCCTTTACCAATAACAAGAACACAGTTTCCTACGTGGTCTAACAGGAAAGTAAAACACAGAAGCACAAAGTCTACCAGATTTCAATATTTAAGACTCAGTACATATTCAAAGTTAAAATAACTCCTTTATAGCTATACATAGTTTTAAAGCAACTTAATATATTTTAAGATTTTATATACACTCTCAAAGGTTCTTCAGGTGAGGTATGTAAACATTGTCTAATGAAAAAGTTTCAATGTTTCAAACCAACAAATTCACAGCATACACTGAGTTTTCAGCCATTAAAGACACAGTATTTTCCTACACTTACTAACACAGTGGAAGTCCAGTCCCAAGGAATGCATGCTGATCTTCCAGGTTGTCACTTGCAGCTGTCTCTTTGCTGCTTTTGGAAGGGAACACACACTGGGTACCAGAAAGGGGCTAGGCTCTCCCCAGCCATCCTTGGGCTTTTGGAACACTGGCTAACACTCACAAGACAGCAAAAAGGAGCACATCTGAACACCTATCAGATTGATCTCAGCAATGTCAACAGTGGGAGGAACCAGAAAGATCTTTAAAGGAATGGCAGATTCATTTTAGAGCAGCCTGGATCATCAGCCCTTGCCTTAAACTCTTTCTGAAAGTTTGAAGCCTAAAAAGAAAAATCCAACATGGCACCTGAGCTTGAGTTAAATTGTGTGGGCCTCCTATGATCCCCTGGTCCATCAAAGGCATTTATTGTAGCCTAAATTAGGACCCTGGGCTGTGCTTTTAATACAAATTGGGGTTGAATTTCTTAACATCACAATGGATACAGGAGAATAATGCCACAAGTTCACAAAGAGGACCAGCACACACAGGCACAGGCTGACAACCTTGGAGGAACTCAATTTTGAAAACCATTTGTTCCCTGAGGGTAAACAGCAGGTGTCTATTGAGATTAAGTGAAGCTAATAAGGAGAGTTTTTATTACAAAGTATCAAAGACTTGGGGGAGACTCTGGTCAAAAATCTATTTCCTCCCCACATAATCTACAACCCCCCCCCACCCTCACCTAGTCACCTTCCAAACAACACAATATGGGTCAAATTCTTTCCTCTGCTTGCTTTCAGGCTCCGCAATGGAAAGTTTTATCCTAATGCACCCATCACTTTCAATCTAAAAAAACACTAGTGAAAAATTCTGAACACTATCATAAATACAAAAGACATTCCAAAAGCCTAGAAAACTACATTACTGTTATCCATGGTTACCGGGGTGGGAGCATTTCTTTTTTCACAAAATTTAGGACAGTCACAAGGAGAGGTTGCTAAACAGCTTTAGGAGCCTGCTGAGCTAGGCACACTGGGAGACAGAGGGACTGCCTCTTTCTACTGGCCTGAAAGGTGTGCCCCAGACTCTGGGGGCTATGGATTTACAGGCCCAGGCACAGAGGCTAGCAGGACATACGCTGGCTTCTAATGGTGGGTCATATATAGCAAGGGATATTTAATAGACCATGTAACAAGTTCTTACATTTACTCTATGGCAAAATGAACTCTGCTTCTACTGGATTCGGAGAACTTTATGACTTCATCAAACATTCCCAATTTCTTGATATACATGTCCACCTTTAATGTGTCCGGTGCTGGCAGATTTCTTGTCCACTGCTAGAGTTATGTGAAATGAGGAGTGTGCAGACAAACAGAAGAAAAAATTCAAGTACAACAGCCTCTCCAGCAAAGGCAAGAGGGCTTCGCAAGAGCTGTTCTACCCCTACCTGATCCTCTGAGACAAGGCCAAGGCAGGCCCAGAACACGTCATCAGCTAGGGTCTTATTGCTTAGGGAACAAACACATCAGAAAGAACACCTGGAGATCTGCTCTGCAGACCTGGGTATTGATCAGTTTATCACACACCTGTGTGTGTGTGTGTGTGTGTGTGTGCACGCGCTCACGTGCGTGAACACACATATATAACATAACCAGATGAGAAGACGGGGACAATTAAAGCTTGGATTGAATGGTACATTAAGGTCAAATGTCCCAAACAGCTCTCAATCTACTGGTTTTTGTTCTTTCTCTGTGTTATGAAAGAAGTCCACTGCTCAAAAGATATTTCACAATACAATGCAAACCAACATCAGTCAGAACATGAATCTGTATACAGCACATGTAATAAATATTTTTAGAAAAGTATTTACAACATTACTTCCTGTGAATATTTAGATGAGAGCAAAATCTATTTCTTCCTGCAAAGGTTAAAAACGTTTGACTGTCTAGTTCAGTGCTAAATTCCCTGGCAATTAGTTACCCATTCACATTTCACCTTAAAATCAGATTTGCTTACAAACAGCATCTTAGAAAAACATTCTCCAGCATTACTGTTCAAGTGTCCTCCTTGTTTGTTTAGAAAAGACAAAGGAAGGCCATCGAGAAATAAGCAAACTATGGTTCAAATGGATGGCAATCCCTGCATACCTTGTCCCTAAGATCCCTGCAGTCCTGGAGTTCTCAGTCCAGCCAGCAAGGCACAATGAGATGACAGACAGGGATGTCTAGGAACAGGACACAGGGAAGAGGGCCATGGCCACAGAGCACTGATTCCATTACATCTAGGACTAGGCTGCTTTGAAACGCAGACCAGGACTCCTGAGAAGGAAAGCTGGACACATCTTAGAACAGATGGTCTCATTTTGCTAACTATGGGTTATAGGTGGGACTGGCCACATCTGCACAGACACTTGAGCAGACAGGGAGAGGGAAGAGGAAAGCCAAGGTGCCCCAAGTATTGTCAAGATATAGAAAGTGACATGCCTATCTCCCTTGGGTAAGGATGTGAGGCTGATACACACACACACACACACACACACACACACACACATATACACACATTCTGAGTGTACACACCTCAACAAAATCAATTGTTTCTCCTCATCCCAGTTCTGGGCTTGGATTTCCTTGGAGCTACAACTAAGGCTCACTTCCCTGCACAGGCTGTGGAAGTGAAAAGGTGAAAGTATTAGCGGTGCATATAAGAAGTGGGTCTCTTGAGGCAAATCCCCTGCCATGCTTGGCTGGGCCATACCTACCATAGGATCCACTTTGTTCTGGGATGGGAAAGACAGTGAGGAGTGCTCAGATTCCTAATCCACGTTGCATCTACCTAAATACAGTAAGGTTTTCAAGGCTACAATTTCTGCCTTCACTGTACTGGTTTTCTAGGGTGGGGGTGGGGGGGATTCAATTGCTGAATGTAACAATTGAGAACAAACGGCAAGAAATGAACAATTTTTGGAAAGCCCTTTGACAGTGTTTTTTGTTGTCAAAATAAATATTTGTATAGAAGCATTTGGACAGGAAAATATCACTATTTACAAAGTGAAATAAATTTCACATTGGTGTATATAAATATGTATTCCACAGACTTGAAACCAGTCACTAACATAGTCTAATACAACTACTCAGAATGCAGAAATCACCAGTGAAATCAAGAACCTTAAGCTACAGTGACTCTAGCAATAATCTATAACTGTGGTATATACAAAATTAGGCAAATCTTACTTTTATAATATCATTACCACAAACTAGCTCCAAAACACTGTAGCTTTAGCTAAAACACAACATGAACTATAGGTTAATAAAAGCAATTGGGATGGGGGAAAAGTGTTAACTGAATGGTATTTGGACCCAGCTGCTAAATACTAGAAATAGTCATATGAAGAAACATCTCTCAGGTGACATCTATGTGTCTCATGAAATACTGGAAGGGTATAGGGATAGAAGAACCTGTCCCAGAGAAGATGTCACCTGTAAGGAAGCTTGTGGCGCAGGAGGGAAGAGAAAAAAGTTATACCAAGGATGAATCCTCAAAATGAGGAGCTGCTTCAAGCCTGACCAGGATCAGGCTTCAATGGCCAGGCCAGTCTTGAACTTGTCTAAAGCTGCTGGTGCACTGACGGTGTCAGAAACAATGTTGTGGTTTGGACTTGAGGTTCAGACAGGCAAAAGCCAGTAATTTATGTTTACAAGTAATAAGGTTTGGAGTGACAAATTTGCAAATATTCTAGACACAAGAGAGGAATGAAGGGCTACAAGGGTGAAAGCATCATGCCCTGGGCTGTTGTGAGAGGCACTATTCTAGGCTGTAGGTTCACTAGTTAGACCTCTAGAGTGGAATGTGTCTCCTACAGTCAGATTTGCTGACTCATAAGTCTGAAGACTTGTACTTGCAATTACTCACTACATTTCTTAACCTGTATGTCCACAATTCATTGACAAATACTTGGTTGGGAAAGTGGGTATCTTATCTTTTTCTTATGCACAAGCATTATACAGGACTAATGTGCAACAGTAGCTATCCACTGAAATGAACAGGAGTAATACCCTAAAATCTGAAAGAGCTGATTAAATGCTGGATTTTATGAACAAAGAAAACTTGTGCCTAAAGTTGTCTACACAATTTGATCTTGAATGACTACTAAAGGAACGGTAAATTTATGCTGTAAATAACAGAGTAACAGAGACTAAATAATGAAAATATTTAATTTTAGGTTATTATTTAGCCTATAATGAGTTAATCTTATTAATTTACTTAACCCTTGTAAAACAAAAGGTAAAAACCCATTTATCCAACCTCTAGAATATTAACACCATGGGCAGCTGGCTACTGTCTTAAATGGGTGGTCAGTACTTTCACTAACCTTAACATGAACACCTGTTAGATGGAAGCATGTCATAAGGTGAGAAAGCTTCAGTATCTGTGCTCCCTCTGGCCAGCACCCCTGTACAACTGCCCCTCTAATGGCATAATCATATGAAGAGAAACACATGCCAGAGCACATGCTGTCTCCTGAGCACTGGACAGAAACCACCAAAGCTCTGGGAAAAGAACAGATGGACAGGACGTAATGGAAAGAACCAACCAACTTTGGTTAAATTCCAAGGGCAAAATCATGATCAAGGTCATCTCCAGTGTTCAAGGTAGTCCCTCAGCTGCAACACAACAGAGCATGGAAATACTTGGGGTAAGAGGAGCATCAGAGAACTCTGAGCTTCCTCACAATACTATCTAAAGGAAAGAAGTCAATCTACAAAGCTGCCAATTCACCTCCTGGAGATATCTGTTCCAGTGTTTCAAGGTTGAATTATATTGCTTAAAGGCTTCCTCCAATTCTGCATATTTTTAAAATGATGTTAATATTTTAGAGACTGGATGAATGGATTTTTACCTTTCTTTTACAAAGATTTAGTAAAATAATAAAGGGTTTAACAGTAAGCACGAGGAAGAGTACTTACTGTTTGGGTAAGACTGACTTGGCAATTTGATAAATATAAAAGTGATTTCTAATCTTTCAGTGGATATTAAGTTGTAAGATATAAAACTAATAGTCAAGAGATGGGTGATGACAGCCTATAATCCTAGGCCCACAGGAGGTAGAGATTAGGAGAACCACCCTAGTTTGAGGATAGCTTGAGCAAAATAACTGGGCATGATGATATGTACATTATCATCCCAGTTATGGTGGGAATTGTAAATAGGATGACGGCAGTCCGGGATGACATGGGCAAAAAAGCAAGATCTTAATCTCTAAATAACAGCAAAATGGGCTGGAGACATGGCTTAAGCAGTACAGTGTCTGTCTAGCAAGCACAAAGTCCTGAGCTAAAATCTCAGTATGGCATTTGCAAGAGGAAAAAAAAGTTGGAATGGGAGTGGAGCTCCCTAGCATGCACAAGGTCCTGGGTTTGATTCCCAGTATTATAGAAAAGAAAAAAATTGAGACAATCACTGCTTAGGGGCCAATGGCTTTTTTTTTTTTTTTTTAATGATTAGGCATTCAACTTTATAGTATAGAAACTTATCTTTGAGCTGTGTGGGGGTGAGGGAGGGAGGGAGGAGAGCACAAACACCTGAGCAGTTGACTGGATTTGAGCTAAAGATATAATCCTATATCTTCTCAGTCGCATGAGTTATAACATTCCAAATTAATAATCATTATTTTCTAAAGCACTTCAAAAACTCCACTTTGTATTTGTTGTTGATCTTTAATGTAACAATTCTGAGAGTCATGACCAAAAAGGTATCAATGCCAACCAATATACTGGGTTCTAGCACTAAAGGCTCAGGTAGTCATACAGACATACTGGGTATATGAGTAGATGCTCAAGTTTAGGGGATGGCTTGTGCTACATTAATATGACAAATCGTTACAGCAAGATGAAAATATGCATAAGAAGAACTGCGATGAAAAGGGGCAAAGAAAGAACAGAGAGGGGATGAGGCAGAAGAACTATCAGAAGTTTTGTTCCTAAAAAATGGATTTTTTGTTTGTTTGTTTGTTTGTTTAAAGCAGAAGTAGGCAAATTTCTTTAAAAAAACAGAATAAGTATTTGGAGTTTGGTGGGCCAAAACCCACCACCTAAGATTAATCAGTCTGCTTCATGGACAATCAGTAAACAAATGGGTATGGTTATATTCCAAGAAAACTTTATTTACACAAACAGGTGACCAGTCTATAGCTTGCACACCCTTGACAGATCATCTGGAGGCAAAAGGCAGTCCACACTGGCTGATTGAAACCAAAAGGGGTAAAGGTGGCTCCCTGGCTAGTCTCTTCAGGTAGTCCAGTGTTGTGACAGCACCAGACTTGATGGTAACACTACAGCACCTCCAGCTTGCATCACATAGCATGTTGCTTTGCCTACTGAGCTCTTAGGTCCGTCAATGAATAGGAACGCTGCTCATAAAGGAGTAGTGGCTTCTGTCCTCACCACAGAATCCGTCATATAGTGGGAAAGAGGCCAACCTCAGTTCAAAGTAGCTGTCTTGAAGAGATGCCCCTGATAACCAGTTTGCATAAGGGAAAAAAAATTACTTGTACAGTTATGTGATGAGCAGAGGATCCCAGCAGAAAGCACCCCATTTGTAAAGGGATGACTAAGTGCATCTCTTCACTCTGAACCACTATATAGAACAATGAGGAACAAAAGCCACAAGCTAAGATTACTGCCTTACTGATGTAGATCTAGAATGTGGGACAGGCATCTGGTGGAAAGTCATAATTGAAAATGGTTTACAGGAAGGAGATCTTTGCAAAGGAAGGAAAGCAAAGGGAGACTGCAGTCAATGCCAAGCCTGGGTTTGGGGACATCTGGGAGATAGCTTTTCCAGCATCTGCTATAGGTGCAAAAGAGCATTCCAGAATTGGCTTTCAGGTGTTTTTTTTGTTTTTTGTTTTTTAATTTCTTTCTTCTATGAGCAAGTTAACTGAATCAGCAAAAAGGAGATTCAACAAGCATGAAATCAATTCTAACTTTAAAGTGTCCTAATTTTGTTGAAACTTCAACTATTTAAAAGTCATCACTACTACAGTAGTGATTTTTTAAATATCAAGACAATCCATTGTGTTGTATAACATAAATATACAGACTTCCTCAAATGCAGCCTACACTGAGAGGTTATTATTTTGAAATAAAGTTTTAAAAATGAAAACAAATTTAGGAAAGTAATGGAATGAATTATAAACTTGGAAGTGGAAAAGTTCCACCAATTTCCTCACTCCCTTCACTAACCTAATCCAAGCACCTCACAAGGTAGTCTATAAGCAATAAAGGATACCTCTTATGTACAAGAATCAGCACACCTGACATTGGCCAACATCAGCTGTTTCAGTCACCACAAAACAATATCCAGTGACAACTCTATGAAAAGATACCTTTAAAACCTTAAATCACTTTTAAGATTAAATGAACCTATTCAAAACATATTAATGCTTCTGTGCAACTTAATGCTGAGAAAGGATTGCCAGCACATACACAGCAGTTTCATTAAGGTAGGTAGCTCTTGAATGGCCAAGGTCAAAGATACTACAACAGAGGAGAGGAGAGGAGAGGAGAGAAGAGAAGATGGGAGGGGAGGGGAGGAGAGGAAAGGGGAGAAGAGGGGAGGGGAGGGGAGAGGGGAGGGATGGAGAGGGGAGAGAAGAGGGAAAAAGAGAACTTAATTTAATAGAGATAATATCACTATGAAATTCAACACAACTCCCAATTTCTCATGAATCAAATGCGTTTCTCCAGTCCTATCCAAACATCAGAAGTTTCCACTATATACAGCAAACCTTAAAGAGAATAGCAAAATAGGTAGAAGGCCTATTCTACCATAATTTGTATGAAAAGTCTAAGATCTGAAATAACCTAAATAGAAAACTTTTAAATAAGGACAGAGTAAATGCTGTCCATACACACCTATTTTGGTGACAGAACACGTCAAAGAAGCTGACTGAGGCTTTTAACAACCAAATGGTTTGCAGAGTGGCCCAATGGAAATGTCAAGAACATTCTGAGGGAGCACTATCATAGCCACTAAGTAAAGCCAATGGGCCTATCTCAGGCTCCACCCAGGAAAGGCAAACAGCAATTATGATAATGCAGCTCAGCTTCTGAGCCACGTATATATGAAGGAGTGACAATACAAGTATTTAACCACTACAGTGGTACTAATAGATCGAAATGGACATCCACTTCAGACAAGTACCTTTGTATCAGAGCCCCGCAGCTAGATTTTAAGGGTGTGGCCCACTGAGATGCTAGGAAGCCTCTTCCAGCTTCCAGGTTCTCTGACCTCTATATAATTCTGCTGTTCCCACCTCTCCAAGTCTGATGCCAAAATGGTGCTGGGATGTGTGAGACATTGAGCTACTTTTAAACCATCTGGCTGGTATTAATTACTTAGCTCCTGGACACACTACATGGAGGAAGAAAAAGTATTCTAAGGAAAAACTGAGTCTGGGAGACAGTGCATGTGCCCACACTCTTGCTTTCCTATTACTGTAAATAACAGGTTGGCTCTCTGAATAGGGAAGCGCTGTGGGGTAAGAAAGGAAATAAGAAAGTCACTTTCATCCTAATTGTCAAAAATTAGAACTGTAAAACCAAAATCAAAACAATTTTTTTGTAGGGGGAGCAAAATAGGATGAAAACCTGGTCAGAGAGCTAGCAAGGCTTCAAGGTCAAAAATGAAGAGGATGACTCAGAAATACAGTTTGAGGACACAAATATTTTTTGGAGGTCATAAACCGAAATTAACAGTTGTGACATCTTTTCTCCTATGGGCATAGGATTTAGAAAATATGTTCTCAAATAAGTTTAAAAAAAGTCCAAAGTGAGAAGAGTGACCAATAATGAATATGATTTTTAAGAGGGTAGCAAGTATTAATCTTTTAGAATAATGGTAAATCCTCGTAATTTGGTTTAGCTTTCAAATAAACACTCAAAAAAAAAAAAAAGAAGACAGAGGGAAGTTCTGCTGGAGTTTGCAAAGGGGGAGTCTGTTCTAGGACAGACATGGTAGGGTGGCTGCTGACAGCTCTTTTCTCATGCAGGGTGGTGGTCTTCTTGGCTACAGTACAAGTGCTTGTGCATCAAGTATAAAATACAAGCCTTTAATCACATAGATCAGCTTTTTAGCTTTTGTAAATTTTAAAACAAAAAGGATAAATAAGGCACTGTACTTTTTAAAACGAAAACTTCTTGGTTCCAAGTTTAAAACCCAAGGAACAACCAGAATATAATATATAACTTCCCTTAGCCTCAGAAGAGGACTCTACAAGTTCCCTCCTCTACCTGAGATGCATTTTTTGACATCTCCAACAGTGGTGTTTTCTATTAACTGTAACTTGAAAGGCTTGATAAGCTTATAAAAGCAGATATAGTTAATGCAAAATAAAAGGTTACTTCTATAGAACAGTTTCTCTCTTGGCTGCCATTCTTCCCTTACTTTGCATCCACCCGCCTCCGTTTGCTGTGGGAAAAGTCTGGCTTCGCCTTGAGCTTTCTCTTTCTCTGGGTTGCATTGTTCTCTGGGCGTTTTGTCAAGGGTCTAGCGCGCGTCTTCCCACTGTTTGGCTTCCTGTTGGAGGCTTTCTGGGGCCTTGATGGGGATTCACCACTCCCTCTTTGCCTGGTAGATTTTGAAGGTTTCAGTGCTTCTGAGGATCCGGTGGGCTGGGTACGTCTTTTGTTTGTATTCTCTTTTTCTTTCCTAGAAGAAAGGAAGCTCTTTCTAGGGGTCTTTTTAGGGATCTTTGTTTTATTCTCTTTCGAAGACATCTTTTTAGGCAGTTGGCTGTTTTTGTTCTTTGCAGCTGGCCTCTTGGCAGTAATTCGGGTGGCTCCATCCACACGCTTAGCTTTTGACACCAGGCCCCTGTCCTTTGAGTCTTGAGTACTGCCCCCTTCTATTCTCCTGCGTTTGTTTTGACCTTCAGCTTTAAGCAAGACTTCAGGCCTCTGCTTCCCTTTCCTTCTCTTTACACCTTTAGCATTCTTGGACTTAACAGGAAATCCATCTGCACCCACCTGGAGGGCGAGCTTTGGGGACATCAAAGGATTGATACACACAGTCTTCCGACTTGGCTTGGTTTCTGAAGCCATGCCCAGTGGACTGTTCATGTTGATCAATCGTTTCTGGGCTCTGAGCTTCCCTCGAATATTGGAATATTTTCTAAGGATTCGGGTGCTGGCTGGAGTAGGCAGGTTTGTGGGGGGATGGCTATTTCTTCCTTCCTTGACTTCTTCTACGCTGGCTTCAGAATTAGGGCTGAGGTTGACACCAATGCTGCCCTCTGGTTCTGCTTGGTTAAAATTTTCTCTAAGTTTAGTCCAGATCTTCTGCGTTTTCCAATTATTCCTAGCAGGAGTAGCGCCAGGAAATTTCTTTAAGTGTTTTTTCAATCGTTCAGCCTGCAGTGAACTCGGGTACAGGCTAGAAGGAGAGTACTTCTGAAGAGGGTGTTTGACAGGTGGGACATCTCCTGGCAGGCGTGTATTGAGCTTCTTTACAATGACTAAAGATCGGGTTTCAGTTGTTTCCATGAACCATTTACAAACATTAGATAACTTAAAGTTTGACATAAACAGCATCTGAACAGGAGAAAACTTCTGAACCTCCAAGGAACCCTTACATTTCCGTGACCTTTTCTTGCTTTTCCAAATATCTTTCAGCTTATCTAACTTTTTCCTTGCTCTTGCTGTTGGCTGTGCTTCTTTCTCTAACTGGATCCATCCCCGCTGAACTCTCATATACTGAACATTGAAGTTAGCTATAAGCTCCTGGTTCTCCTCCTCAGCACACCACTCTACAAATTTCGGCTGTTCATCCACTGTGTCTTCATCATCCTCATCTGAGGGGTCTGCACTGTCAGAAGCACTTTCCTTTGGCATGGAGTTTACTTGTGCAGCTTCCTTTACTGCTGTCACTTTTGTAGTATCCAAGTAATCTACAGAATGAACATGTCTCAGGTTGTAGGTTGAAGAGATCAATCTTTTAGGCCTTGCTCCCAATTTTGGTGGCCCAGCAGTATCACTACCTTGACTATTTGACATCCCAGCTGAGCTAGATGAAGCTATGCTAGTATCATCTCTATGCTGGGTGTCCTCACTTTCTACCTCATTTTCAACTGCCTCCAAATCCTGTGCAGGCATGTGTTCTGGCCTGTCTTCTGGTTGCTCTGGGTTCCTCTTACAAGGACTGCTTTCTGACTGGATGTGAGTTTCTCCCTCATTCATCTTAGACTGAACATATACTTGTAGTCTCTCACCAGGGAGAGGCTGGGCAACTGTAGTCATGAGATCACTGCTAGGAAGAATGTTCTCTTCCTTCTTGATTTCTGTTACTAGAATGTTTTTAAAACTCTGCCTCGTGATGATCCCACCTCTTTCATCCTCTTGCTCAGCATCTTTCTCAGAGGGACATTCACTGACAGTTGGGTTTTCCAAGTTTTCTATATAGGTGATGCCATCTGGAATGCCTTGTGGTGTTGTAATAACAGAGTCCTCTTCTTTCTTAGAATGCTTTTCATCACAGCTTTTAGAAATCTTGACCTCAGGACAAGCAGAGGAAGAATCGGAACTTTGTTTCTCCAGGCAGCTATCAGAAGAGGAGGGCTCTGAAAGGGGACTTCGTAGGTACCTATCAGAGGCCTCAAGGGACTTTTTGCCTCTTTTCTTCTTGTCCAGATTCTCTTCAGATGGGTCAATGCTTAGATCACACCTATCTTTTTCTGAAGAGTATTTATCACTCTCTCCCTCCAATTGTCCTGTAGCACCTGCTGCTTCACCTCTTTTAATCTCATTAGGACTTCCATTAGTGAAAGTGCTGCTTTGCCGCAGGAATGAATCAGTATCTAGCTCCTCAGTGTCTGTAGTTTTGACCTCAGTACTGAGGCTTTGGCTGTGATCAGCCTGTCCTAGACTCAGAGGAGGATCCATATCCACAAGGGAACACTGGTTTCCTGGGCATAGAGGACTTTCTTTTCTGCTGATTATTTCGGGAAAAGATTGAGACTTTGTAAGGATATCTTCAGGATCTCTCCTAGAAGTGTTTTCAGTGGTAGGAATCAGATGGCAGTCCTGAAGTACATTCATCTGCTCTGCATCTAGCAGGAAAACTGGTTGTTGGTCTCCTTTAGGGAAAAACATTGTATCGGCTGTGAAAGTGGACAGTGCAGTATTGCCTTCTGGCCTGACCTCATCAGGGAGAGAACCTACTTGGCTGGAGGCTGATGTATCCCCTGATTTGGAGAAACTGCTAGGATTTGGTTCACACATCCTGGGGCAAACCTCAGGTTCTTGACAGGCTTTTGCAGATGAAGGGTCTACATTTCTCTCTTCCCTTGTTATTTTCTTACCAGACTCTTCAAGGTTGTCTTGTCTTGGAGGTTGTACATCCACCATATGCCTAGGGGCTGGAATTATAAGAGAAGGCTTGGGAGTCGAAACCACTTCTGATGTCGGTAATGAGCAGCAACCCTTTTCCTGGGAGTGCAAATTTCTGGCCAGTGTGCGAACAGTTGGCAGTTCACAACAATCACCATTGAAAAAGTACCCTCGAGTACTCTTTCTGGCTGTTTTCCGAGAAGATAATATGGATCGTTGAGTCTCAAAGTGGCATTCTGTTATTGGTTGACTAATATAAACAACATCACATTGGTTATCATAATCATTTATTCTCAATCCTGATGCCCTTTTACTTTTCCGAGCGGTCTTGATGGAATTTGGTATCTTGTTTCTTGTGTGTCCATTAGAAGCTTTGTGCACAGCTGGCATGGGGTTAGGGGTTAACCAGCCATCTTTAGAATGATCAAACTGGGCCTTGTCACTGGGATGTGAATAGTAACCTACCTTATTTCTTCCTAGTGAATGACGATGGTACTCTTGCTTTGGCCTTGTGTCTTGTTCATTTGCCTCCAAATCCTGGCACAAAGGTATTTTTGAACTGCACTGTAAAGCATTCTCTTTGTCAGCAGTTCTAGCTGAGTTGCTCATAAACCCTGAGTCCCATGTCTCTTCTGATAAAGCTTTTAATGAATTTCTTGGAGAAATAACACAGCTGTTGCCTTCGTCATTATTTTCAACTGTCCCTTTCACTGTGATTAGACTTTCTACCAAAGGTGAACTCTGCATATGGTCTTTACCATCTTCACATGGTTTTGCATTTGTATCTTGTTCCTCCTGTCCAGTGGTTTGTCCCTCTGAGCTTTTAGAGATATGGTGGAAACTCGATGAAGAATTAGATGCACTGAGGTATCCCACAGCAGAATTATCTGTTGAACTTCCAGAATCAGACTGAGTAGCTGGAAGTTCAGAGGAATCTTTTTGGACAATGGTAAAGGAATTTTCTCTTTCATCTATAGAGATTATTTCAGGAGGAGGTTCCTTTAGTATCTGTTCAGTCATGTGAAGAGAACTTTGAGAACTTGATGAATCTACAAACAAATCTACAGAAGTAGGGGACTTTCTATCAAGACATACAGAATCTTGTTCCTTATGTCTGCTGATTAGCTGGGCACAACCAGCGCTGCAAGTGGATGTATCCATCACGTCAGAATCTGAAGGCTGCAGGTCCTCAGGGCCTGGTTGAGATTCAGTGTACAGGTCACTCAGAACACGAATGAATTGCTTCTGATGATGACTGCACAGTTTGACCATAAACTTCTCCAGTGGAGACTTGGACTGATTGTTAGAATCTACTGCTACAGGCTCTGTTGAGTTATCACTAGATAGACAAAGAGAAAGAATCAATTAGTACGGTTGTTTCCCAAAGAACCACTGTTTTATAGCATAAAACTCACCAGATACTACTCATATTGTAAAGAGAGTGGGTGCTATGGACAAAATTGTTTCCAAACCTGCTATTTACTTTTTTTTTTTTTTTTTTAAAGGGAGGTCCTGTACTGGGGTTTGAACTTAGGGTCTCACATGTTTGCTAGACTGGCACTCTATCACTTTAACCTTGCCTCCAGACCTGCTTTTTGATGGTTATTTGGAGATGTACTCTGATGAACTTTACTGCCTCGGTTGGCCTCAAACCATGAATTTTCTAGATCTCAGCATTCTGAGTAGCTAGATTATAGGTGTAAGCCACCAGTGCCTGATTACTTTTGAATCAATAAATAATCTGTACCCAATTAACATATAAGGCTAGTACATTATATCCTCAACATTTTAAACTATTTTTTGGTCTTTTCTTTTTTGGCACTGGGGATTGAACCCAGGATGCTATACTTGTTAGGCAAGTGCTTTGCCACTGAGCTACATACCAGATTTCCTCAACTTTTTAAATGACAATATACTTCCTTTTTTCCCTTTTTTTTTTTTTTTTGTGACGTTAAGGCTCAGTGTCTTTCATATGCTACACAAGTGCTCCACTATTTAACTACATGGCTAGCCCTTATTTACACTTTCTTAATTAACCTTTTTTTTTGGTGGTATTGGGGTTTGAACTCAGTCTCACAATTGCTAGGCAAGTGCTACACACAAGTCAAGTTACTAGCCATTTTAACTTTTTTTGCTGTAGTTATTGCTCAGATAAGTCCCTGTCCTCCTTCTTTCTACCTTCTGAGTAGCTGAGGTTAGAGCATGTGTCATCATCATATTCAGCCCTTCTTTCATGCTTTTCAAGTAATCATTCAGAAACACTGTTTATCTCATAAAATGAAATTCTGAAAATATTTACTTTTCCCCAAAAGATACAAATTGTCAACAGTAACTCCACTTAACATATACAAGCTGTATACCTCAATCCAAAATTTTTAAATGTTGCAAAATATAAAACATTTTCCAGGTAGAAAATTCCTTATCATGAACCTTTGTTCTTTCTATAAAATTATTTAAAACTTTGTGAGTGAGTTACTAGTAATCCTGACTACTCAGAAGGCTGAGATCTGAGGATTTTGATTCAAAGCCAGTGGGGAAGGAAAGCCAGGAGACTCTTATCTCCAATTAAACACAAAAAAGCTAGAAGTGGAGCTGTAGCACAAATGGTAGAGTACTACTCCTGAGCAAAAATGTTCAGTTACAGGACCCAGACCTTGAGTTCACGCCCTAGGATCAGCACGCATGTGCACACACGCATACACCCTGCCCCCCCCACTATATACCACAAATGCAAGACTACCTTCATACTGTATATCTGAAACATAAATGATTTCTGCATTCAGATTTGGGTTCTATGCCCAAGATATCTCATTATGCATATGCATATATTCCAAAATCTAAAAAAAAACAACAACTGATATTCTTACTTCTGGCCCCAAGCATTTTGTATAGGGGCTACTCATTGTGTACTTTTGCTTGCATTTAGGTATTCCTGTTAAATACTCATTGGTTTTATGGGAAGTCTTGGTACAGAAGTACTCAGAGAAGCCAGGTGATGGTGGCTCATGCCTATAATCCTAGCTACTCAGGAGGCTGAGATCTGAGGATCATGGTTCAAAGCCAACTCAGGCAAGAAAGTCTGTGAGACTCCTATCTCCAATTAGTCACCAGAAGACTGGAAGTGGCACTATGGCTCAAAGGAGGAGAGCACTAGACTTGAGCAAAAAGAATACAGGGTATCCAGGTCCTCAGTTCAAGCTCCATGACGACCAAAGGAAAAAAAGTACTTAGAATATAATAGTTTTAAGATAATTTTTTGCAAGACCAATTTTACAAACAGGTTTGTGAAGCTTTTTTCCCTTTCCTGGGGCATGGATGAACAGAAACAAGTATTTTCACACTTTGGATACATTGAACAACAGTATGACAAGCCAAGTTCTGCTTTCTAGCCTTTCAGTGAGGCAATAAATGTGAAATTGCAGAGTAAATGATAAAACTTTGTCAATGCAAGGTAGTAGCAGAATGTTTTCACACAAGCTCCACCTATCACATTCCCTAGACCTTCAATGAACATTTTACTACACCCATAAAAGTCATTTTACTTTAAAGAACCCACCCCCACCCCATGAAGTATTTTCCTAAGTTATCTAGGACAAACGCTTAGAGCTTAATCTAGATAGTGAGGGTTGGCAGGACTAGATTCAAAACAGGATATAGGCATGCCTACTGACACTGCCAAGGACTTCACAAACTGCTTTGTGCTTCTACGTGTCTGGGTTTAATGTGCCCATACAGCTGGGAGTGGTTGGTATCTCTCTTCCCTCTGTAGTGTAACTCCTCAGATTACTTGGTTGTGTATAAAACATGGCAGAGGAGGGAGGGGAGCTGAATAAATGCATGTTGAATGGATGTATTTGATATCTTTCTGGGTAATTCTCTTCTACCTTTGACTTTTTCCTCCCAGTAATAACAGGCCTTTAGAGAAAGGCCTACCCCAGACAGCCTGCATCATTATCTTTCTGCTCTCCACTGGCAGTGTGAACATAGGTGGTGGAACATGAGACACCAGGATTCCACTTTTAGGACTATCTATTGTTCACAGCAAGCATATTGGGCAAGTTATTTCATCCCTATGAACCCTGGCTTCCTCATCTGTAAACCAGGACTGAATATCAGTATCTCAAGGGAATTTTGAGAGATGTTACATACATATATGAAGCACAAAAGAACAGGTGCTCAAGACTACTTTAGTTTCTCTTTTTCTAACTCAGGGAGGCTTTTTCCCTCCCCCCCCCCCCCCTTTTTAAAGACAGGGTCTTACTATGTAGCCCAGACTGGCCTTGAACTCATGTTCTTCCTGCCTCAGCCTCCCAAGTGCTGGGATTACAGGTCTGGACTCAAGAGAAATTGTTAATTTCAAGTGGAAAATTGCCTAAACTCATTTTAATTAAAAAAAAAAAAAGAAGCAGCGGTCAGATTAGTTGTATCTGTTGCTTAATCTCAATTGCTTTGGGGGGAGGGGGGAGGGGGTGGTGGCGGTGGAGCTGGGCTCTAATGGCTCATGCCTGTATTTAGGAGGCTGAAATCTGAAGACTGCAGTTCAAAGCCAACCAGGGCAGGAAAGTCCATGAGACTCTTATCTCCAATTAAACACACACACACACACACACACAAACACACACCATAAAGTCCATGACTCTTATCTCCAAAACACACACACACACACACACACACACCCCATAAAGTCCATGACTCTTATCTCCAATTAAACACACACACACACACACACACACCATAAAGTCCATGAGACTCTTATCTCCAATTAATCACACACACACACACACACACACACACACACACACACACACACACACACACACACACACACACGTGGAGCTATGGCTCGGTAGTAGAGTGGTAGCCTTGAGCACAAAAGCTCAGGGGCAGTGCCCAGGGCCCAGAGTTCAAGCCCCAAGATTAGGGGATGGCGTGGGGGAGGGGGGGAAGACTAGAGATAATAGAGATAAATGGTTCTTTCCAATCTAATAAGTAAAATAGTTATCCATCTTTACAAGTCTTTTAGATTCCCATTCATACCTTTTACTGACTTAATCTGTCTTGTGTCTTAATGTGTCTTGTGTCTTAAGTAGTATAAACTGCCTGATTATAGATAGGGACTATATTTCAGGTTTTCCTATCATTCCTCCTCCTAGCAAAAAAAAGAAGGGGAGAAAGGAGCATCATGGATGTTTTGTTCCCAGATTGTGGAAGGTGTTTGTGTGTGTCTGGTGAGTTTTGTTCTGTTCACTCTGAGATGTTCTTAAGTCTTTGATCTGGGATATTTGGTAGGAACCCCATCAGTAGCTTCCTTGGACTGGGAGCCTGAACATTAATACTAACCTTTGTCCAGGTATTATTAAATGGCAATGTTATAAGAGCTAACTTTACAACTCTAGTAATAAAATCACTTTTGGCTAGGTCTCTAAATTACTCCTGCTTCTTATCTTATTATTTTTTCTATTTTCCCCCAACAGGACCCAAGTTTAGATTAACTTTTGCATTTGGGCATTTAATTCTATTACTATTTTTTCATATTTAAGAACAAGTGTTACCCAGTTTTGCATTTTAAACAGATAGTCTTTACCTTTGGTTTTATTCACTTTTCTTTCCTTTTATGGTACAGGTAATGAGGCTTGAACTCAAGGCCAGTTGTGCTATCCCTTAGCTTTTTTGCTCAAGGCTGGTACTGATCTACCACTTGAGCCACAGCTCCCCTTCCAGCTTTTTGGTGGTTAACTGGACATTAGTCTCATGGACTTTCTTGCCTGGGCTAACTTCTAACCATGACCCTCATATCTCAGCCTCCTGTATAGGATTATAGATGTTAACTACCCACAGCAGGCTAGTTAAAATTCATTTTTCTAAGTAACCTTAGGTCTTTAATAGAGCCTAAATGCAACATTTGTACTAACTTTTAGGCTCTCTTAGGCCACGAGTAGGGATTCAGACATGTTTGTCTGTCCTAAAGACCATTGTTTCAACTCCACCTAAGGGAATATGCTTGTTTCACTTTGACAATTACAGTTAGCATCACATTATGTCTCATACCTGACCAAATAAGATCTTTACAAGAACAAAAATTCATCAGATGCTGAAATCACTTGTTTCAACAAAGAGATCCCTTGGTAATAGTTCATTGAATTATTTATCAAGCATTAATATTTGAACACCACTACTAAAAAGCCAGTAATATATCACAGGGATTGGTGAACTGGAAGAAGGGAAATAAAAGAAAAGGGGGGAAGCTGACTTGCAACTACCTGAATTTTCATTCATCTCGTTGGTGAGAAATGGCCTGCATGGCCTTGATCACTTTGTCTATCTTCTGCACCAAGCTTAATTCTGAAGGGTGTGGTAAGAGGATAAGATAATGTTCATAAAAACTTTGAAAGACATAACTTAAAATCCTGTTGTTTCACAACCCTATCTTTAATGGTTTACTCAATGATGTTTTACCAGATCAGAGGTTAGACTCAGCTGAACTAGCCTAAGTAGTCAATATCTCAATACTTAATTTCTTGAAGAAAAACATTTCTGTGGTTAATGTAAATGGTAGACAACCAATGGTTATTTTACAGTAAAAGACAATTTATGTGTCTTGAGGAATGAAATGTCAAGCATAAGCACCAAGAACTTGGGAGCGATGGATTCAGGAATTGTCCCTGATACCTACTTCTTCATTCTTGATAATGACAAAATATATCCTTCTTGCTCGAATAAAACCAACAGTCATAGTGAAGGACGTCTGCATAGAAGTTAATCATAGTAAAGGCAGTAAAGGCAGTTCCACCCAGCACTGGTGGCTCAAACCTACAACTGAGCTATTTTAGAGGAATGTGGTTTGAAGACTCCTTCCCCAAATAACAAATAGAAGACTGGAGGTGTGGCTCAAGAGGGCAGAGCACCAACCTACCTCTACCACTTGAGTTCTAACTCAGGAGGACGTTTCCAGAAAACAAAAGTAGAGAGAAAACCTTGATATAGAGTACAAAGTGTCTAATTTGGCTTGATTTTTAAAAATGAAAACATAAAATCCATCCTCAATCCCCTTTCAAATTATAGCTATACCATATACCAGACAAAAATCTGAAATGTTGAAATGTCTGAAATGACAGTCTGCTGAAAGGTGTGGTGAGTCCACTAACAGGTGTTATGCTCAACACTGGAAGGGTTCACTTATAAACATACAAGTAAACAAATGTATGAAGTGTACACAAATGTATTAATGAGGCATTGTATTTGCAGGGGTAAATTCAAGTGGTATAAACTCCCTAGAAAATCAAACTGAAGAGTCCAACAAAATAAATACCAGAAAACTGGCACTTGAAAGATATGAGGAGGTCAAGGGGAAGGGAGTAGATGAATGGAGAGAAAAGGGAGAGGAAGAGAATGTAGTCATAATATTCAATGCTTATCCTATGAAATTAATAGTGAGAGAAGAGGTAGGGCTGAGAGTGGAAAAATTATGAAGAGGTGACATTGATGAAGATGCATTATACTTATAAACTAATTTGCTGAATGGTAACTTCATTGTACAACTTCTTATATTAAAAAAATTAATTACAAGCCTGGCACCAGTGGCTCATGCTCTGTAGTCCTAGCTACTCAGGAGGCTGAGATCTGAGGATTGTGGTTCAAAGCCAGGCAAGGCCAGAAAGCCCATGAGACTTTTATCTCCAATTAACCCTCAAAAACAGAAAGTGGTGTTCTGGCTCAAGTGGTAAAGCACCTGCCTTGTGCACAAGTTCAGGGAGTGCCCAGGCTTTGAGTTCAAGGCCCAGGACCAACACACACATTTCTAACATTCAGAATTAAAATGAGGCCTAAAACTCTCAAAACCATTCAGTCTAACACACTAACTTCACTAATTAAAAAGATAAATGAGCCAGGCGCCTATGGCTCACGTCTTTAATCCTAGCTACTTAGGAGGCTTAGATCTGAGGGTCGCTGTTCAAAGCCAGCCTGGGCAGGAAAGTCTGTGAGACTTCAATAAACCACTAGAAAAACAAACAAACAAACAAACAAACAGAAGTGGTGCTGTGGCTCAAGTGGTAGAGTGCTCACCTTGAGCTGAAGAGCGCAGGGACAGCGCCCAAGCCGAGAGTTCAGGCCCCATGACAGACAGACAGACAGACAGACAGACAGACAGACAGACAGACAGACAGACACACACACACACACACACACACACACACACACACACACACACACACACACACACACACACACACACACACGAATAGGGATCCACTAATTAATCACAAAATAGCAGAATTGGAAAAAAAAAAAGTTCTAGCTTAAAAGAAGTCCTTCCTACCTGACTTATGAAATGGTAGCCCTTCTGTATAACACCTTAACAATAAGAGCAAATTTTTAAAAATTAAAAAAGAAGTCCTTTCTTTTAAAAGGTCCTAACAAAGAGCCAAATTTCAACAGGAGCACTAAAACAAAATCAAATTCATTATATCAGTTTAGTTAATAATGGCAAGAGGGGACAAGAAACAAGGAGTGGGCACATGAATGGATGAACAAATGCAGTCATTATATTCAATGTACATGAGGTAGCATAAGTGAACAAGGGAAACTAATGAAGCCTTTAAAAAAGCACACCAAAAGTACCAACAAAAATTTGACTTCATAAACACCAAAGCAAAAGGCAGAAAGAGCTTAATAACCAGTCTGTCTTGAGGTAAAAGGAATTACCCAAGAGATAAGCTATACCAACTACCCACAATAATATATTTACATATATATGTATACAACATAGACATCTATATGTCTATATATTATTGTGGGTAGTATATAATCTGCCTACATGAAATGACATCATAAGCTTGAAAATAGCTTTCTGGAATATTCTGCCCAAATTTATAATCTATAGAAACTATAATTCAGTTCTCCTAACCACTTTACCAAGAACCACATTATAATTCAAAGCATCATTAGTTTCATTCTAGTTTCCAAATAGCACAATATAAATATTGACCAGTATTCTCTTAAGAATTACAAGTACTGCTGGTTGCTGATGGTTCATGCATGTAAATCCTAGTTACTCAGGAGACTGAGATCTGATGACTAAGATTCCAAGCCAGCCTGAGCAGAAAAGTCTGTATAAGATTCATCTCTTCAAGTGGTAGAGCGCTTACCTTGAGCACAAAGACAGTGCTCAAGCCCAGAGTTCAAGCCCCACAACTGACCCCTCCCCCCCCAAAAAAGACTCATTTCCAATTAACCACCAGAAAAATCATCACTGTGGCTCAGAGGTAGAACACTAGCTTTGAGTGAAAAAGCTCAGGGATGGCACCCAAGCCCAACAACTGACCAAAAACAAAACCATAGGTACTTAAATAGTCTTAATTGAATGATATTATGTTTGTACTTATGCAGATGAAAATTAGCAATTGTGGCAAACAATTCTAGCATGAAGTTTTACTTGAATAAAACCATAAAACTAAATTTTGTCCAGGGGCTGGTGGCTCATACATGTAATCCTAGCTACTCAGAGGCTAAGATCTGAAGAGCACAGAGACAGCTCCCAGGTCCTGAGTTCAAAGACCAAGACTGATCAAAAAATAAATAAAAATAAATTAACATATATATTTTAAGTTGAAAAAAAATTTTTGGTTGGTTGTGCGGCTTGAACTCTGGGCCTGGGCACTGTCCCTAAGCTCTTCAGCTCAAGGCAAGTGCTCTACCACTTGAGCCACAGCGCACTTCCTGATTTCTGGTGATTAATTGGAGATGAGTCTGACAGATGTTCCTGCCCAAGTTAGCTTTAAACCACAAGCCTCAGATCTCAGCCTCCTGAATAGCTAGGATTGCAGACGTGAGCCAAAGCACCCACTGAAAAGATTAAAGTAAGTATTTCACGGAAGCAAACTGAAAGAGCATCAAATTAATAGAGACATTAGACGAATACGATACTTCACTTGAACTCTAACTTTGTAACAGTAACATCTACTAATCAAAAAGATTTCATTTGGAAAGATTTATCACAGAAAATGATCAACTCTGGGGGTGAGAAGGTGGCTCAATGGTAGAGTGCTTGTCGTGCATGCAAGAAGCCCTGGGTTCGATTCCTCAGCACCACATAAACAGAAAAGGCAGGAAGTGGCACTGTGGCTGCTCAAGTGGTAGAGCACTAGCCTTGAGCTGAAAGAGCATGCCGGCCGAGTTCAGGCCTTACAACTGACATACACACAAAGAACAGAAAGAAGAAAAAAAAAAAAAAAAGATCAACTCTGATTGCATTTAACAGTATATATCTAACTCTCCTTGTGAAAAAATTTCAAAAATACTAAAATCTTAAGTAGAAACAGAACTTTTAAAACAGTTTTTCACAACAAAATTTATTAGAAGAATAGTGGTTTTGAAAGTCTAGCATCCAGTGAGAACTACCATACACAACATTACAGCTGGGAATGTTTCTCCAAAATGTCATGGTCAAATAATACAATGGAACCATTAAATCTTACACATGCACAAAATAACTAGTGCTTCTGACATACAATGCAAAAGGGGGTGGGGACCACATGGATTAAAATTTTAAGTACTCATCACATACATTAAGACACAGCTTATTTTAGTCCAGTCAAAAATCAGAACTGCATTTAAAAATGTAGTGCAATCAAACCAAAAACGTTAATTTGTGATCATAAGTGCTCTACTACATAAACATTGATCATAGCAAGGAACAAAAAGTTCAAAATCACACAGTACAAAAAAATCTGTAAATAAATATAAACTACAGTACAAGAGAAATATTAAATTATACAATTCCGTCAAACTGTAAACAGTATATTGAAATGAGGTCCATACGAGTTTAGGGGGTTCCTGTTTTGTTGCATGACACTTGAACTTATATAAATCTGATTTTCCTATCTTCAAAGGCTATAGTTTTATATATGAAGATCATTCTGTAGGATGTAAAATATCAACTATTAAAGCAGAGGGGTAACCAACCTATTTTGTTCACCACAGGTAGTACTGTAGAAAACAAAAGGTTAACAGCCAAGTGTTAACATCAGAAGAAACTTGTCACTGAGGTTTTTAAAGGCTATAAAATACACTGACATAATTGTCTCCTGATACGCAGGTTTAGACCTCTGCTAATTTTTTGACATTTTTACATACTCATGTTAAAACACCAACTTTGGCAGAATCACTACTGATAAACTCAAAGCACTCCTGGCCCAATGGTTCTATCACAGTGGCCAGTGCACAGAATTCTCTGGAGACATTGCATAAACTAGAATGTAGAGGTCAGACACCCAAGGACCAGTGCTTGAATTTAGTAGTAGTTATGGTGAAGAAGCAAGAGCCACATTAAAGAGGAACTACGCCTGTTCGTTTACAGACACAGTTAGGAATGTCTTTTAATTGTGCTGGCTATTAGTGGCATTTAAAAAATATATAGTGTAACCATGTGTGCATGTGTGTCTGTGTGTGCTGGCTATACATTTATGCACATTTTAAAAAATACACTGTTAACAGGAACCCCCATATTATCTGCTCAGTAGTAATAACTGAATATATAGAATGCCACTATAAGAGTGTGAGGCACCGTGTGCTGGAGAGTTATATGCAGCTTTAAAATCTGTTTGGCTGAGTTATACCTGGATACCTGAACTGAGTTTTTAAAGTTGACATTCATCAAAGATGTGCTACCAGCACGTCAAAATAAAAGCAAAACAGAAAATTACAAGTCACTGTTAGGTTTAAGAATAGCATCTAAGTACCTGAATTGAGTGAGAAGAGTGTGTAAACTGTCCCTGAGGGTTTTTAAACAGTGTGTACAAGTTGGATTTCTAAAAACATTAGTCTTATTTAACAGTGTGGACTGATAAAATACCAATGTCTGAGAGTTTAAAGTGGAGGTTATAAGAATTATATGCAAACTCTCCTAATTAATCGTTTATGCATTCTTTTCAAAGCAGCAACAAGCTGCTCTAAAGGATACATCCCATCAGAACAAGCAACAATGTGGGAGTCAGATAAAGGTTTCTATCTTAGTCTGGTTTTCTGACAGCACAGCCTATCAATATCCAATGACTATATCTTTCCTAGATCAAAATGTAACTAATTTTGACTAGCAATATAGGATTAGACTTTTAATCAAACACTTTGCTATTACATACTAAATTCCTTAAACTTACTAATGCTGGTATTACTAACCTAGTTAATCATCCCACCCACATTTAGAAATATACCCTTCCACAACTTAAAAACATTAAGATCCATTACAGTCCTCTGATGTAAAAAGCATGTCAGTGAATTAATATTAAAAATTTACAGTAAAAAGGCTTGAATTTCAGCCAAAGATTCTAAATACTGTTCATTCCCTGAAGACTTCAAAAGGGAGAGAATCCCTACCCATTTTCTTGGTGATTTATTTTTCTAAAATGGTTTGATATGATTTTTCACTTGAGGTCATTTTCCCCTCACCTCTCAAGTTCCAAATTCTTAAGCTTGAAATGCTTAATAAAATGAGAAAAATGAGGCAAACACTTAGAATTGCTAGACAGGTACAAAATGTTACTGGTTTCTTTGTTAAAGTAAGATTTATAAAAATGTGATTCAGACTCCATATTATGTTATATGCTTCATATTTTCAAATAATCATCCTAAGACTTACAGTACCTAAGACTCTGAAGATAAATTAAGACTTTAGTGTTGCAACAGAAAAAGTGCTGAATTATCCCTTTTCTAGTACTTAAAACATTTTGGACAAGTGCTTTCCTAATGACAACAAAATTTACTATATAACCTTCCACCAAGCAGGAAAAAGTCACCTGGGTGAAAGAAAAGATTTTTAGGAGTGTAGCACCAGGTATTTACCAAATAGGAATGGTTTCACTCATTCTGAGGGGTAAAATATTCTAGATTGAAATTCTATTTGGCTATTGACTGTTAAAAATCCCTGCTCTACTATGTCAGTGTCCTGTGTCCTGCCCAGCCCCCCACCCCCAATTCCCCATACACACACACTATCCACTGAGAATTTAATCTCCAAAGAGATTTCAAAATTTACGTTTTCAGGACATACCTGAGAAAGGGTGCAATTATGCAGAACAAGGAACCCAAGACTGCACTAATACTGGTTATGGGTTCGTAATTTTTTTCTCAAGACAAATCTAAAAAGTTTAAGAGGTATGGATCCTTCAAATAAGTCTTAACTGCTTTAGGGTTTTGTTGTTTTTGGTATGTGTGTAGGGTCATTTCCAGTGTTAAAAGATCATCTTGAGCCTGTTCAATAACAGTTCAAGGACTAAAGGGTTCATTTCCACATTCAAACAATAAAGATTAAATATTATGATTACAATATCTGTCCAATAAATCTATAGTTAACTAAAAAGTGCTTGCTTTACAGCTTTTATGGATACAGCTCTAAATGAACTGAAACCTTAAAATTACCCCCAAATAGTTGCAGAATTTATGCTTTATTATTTGCCAAGTTGACATTAATTAGCTTTGATTCTTTCTCAATGTAAAATATTTTTCTATCAAAAATGAAGATGGCCCAACTTTAGCACACTGTCCTGTAATTAACTTTTAGTATAACAGAGCATAATCTTTAGACTCTTCTCTAAGATCTATGTACTTGCCCATCCTAAATCCCATGCCTTTCTCCCAATCTCCTTTAACACTTAGGACACACAGCTTATAGTGTTATGAGTTAATGTTTGACTCTCTAAAAGGTCACAGGTAACCTTTTATTTGGATTAAAAGAGGATATGCAAAGAATTTCCTCAGTCAGCATGTTCACAAAATCTAGTCAAGTCCCAAGGACAGAACCCAAAATCAACTAAAAACAAAGAGTCTGGCGGTATCCATGTACCACAATTATACTTTTTTTTCCCTTTTGGTAGATTTTGAAAACAGATTAAAAAAATACTATATAGTTATTAATGGTCTCCTAAGTGGACTGTATGACTAAAGCCATCAAGTTTTTAATAAACACTGGCCTGACCACAGTATTAATAAAAACCTAATTCTAATAGAAAGGGAACATGAAAAAAACCTTTGATACCTTCCTTCATGAAGGCCAAAATTTAGTCTATAACTTTCAATCTTCTATAAAACATTAAGTGGGGCAATTTGATCTATCCATATTCTATGACCAATGACAGCAACCTGAATATATAGAAATGAGTGGTTCGTATGAAAACAAGCTCAGGTATTTGGTTAAAAAATTACAAAAGCCAAAATGAGTGGCTTTAAATGAAACCTTCTAAGACAATAGCTGTTAAATAAACTGATAAAAACCTGTCATATATGTGCTGTACTGACTCAAAATACTTTCAGCTTCTGACATTGAACTGACTCATTACTGTTTTAAGAAAACAATCACATTAATTCAAGCTTCACTATTGGGGTGGGGGTTATCAATGAAATGAGAGAATCATGAAGACTATGCCATGTGTTTACATGGAGTAGGAGAAACACAGCTTACTAGCAGCTCAAAGGCTAACATGTACTGCTTAATGACAGAAGGTAGTTATGATAAAGGTCTTAACAGGTATGCTTAGTTAAATTTAGAGTTCTCTCCAGAAAACCGAAAATTAATCATCTCATTGTATCATTCATTGTTCTGCTATCTGATCCCATATAGCTCACATTACAGCTAAGGTAAAAGATTGGGGAATAGAAATGCCAAATAGTTGAGGTAATGGTTTTATGTAAAATAACCATAGTTCTAAAGCACTTCAATATTGTAAAATAAAAGTGTACCAAATAAAGCTAATACACACTTCACACTTGTTGAGCTTGCTCACCAGAACTGACCAGTAATTAACTTCACATAAGGACCCCTACTACCACACAAAGCCTTACTCATATTCAAGATCTGCTGCAGCAAAGTTTTATCAAGCAACATCTAAATTTCAGAATAACAACAAACTTATATTAAAAAGTATTATACATAAATATAAATTATTTTTCCTGAAAGAGAGACCTTGTCCTTCATGGTATTTAAGAAACAGAAAAAAAAAAGTGTATAGCTCATCACAAATATAACTCAGAATAACTTGTAAGCCTACTGAACAAAGAAATGCAATATACTGTATTAGGTCAACTTTGATGAGTATATCATCTCCAAAATAAGAAAGCTAATGATAAAAAACACCAACTAGTTATCCTCCTCAGAATTAGTGTTCTTGATTTTATAGTGCTATAGCTTATCTACTCTACCATATCAATGTTCTCTCATTTAAAAACGCAAGAATTTATTTTAAATATATTATTTCCTACAATTAGTTCAAATAATGTTATTTGAGTAATGTCATCATCTATCCCTCTACTAGAAAATGCCACGAATAAAGGCTTCTGTGACAGTCATGACTACACTTTCCATACCATAAAAATGGTCAACTGATGTTTGGGCCACGCAAAACTCTGATTAGCAGACACTGAGCATGCGAATAGACCAATTTCTATTACAAAGTTATAAAGATGTCCCCAAACAAGAATATCTACACTGAAAGTGCCAATACCATATAGTGGCAAATCAAGAAAGAAATCAAATATTTAAAAAATCACTGCGACACAAAGACTGACAGCCAGCGATGTGATGAGCCATCTCCAAGAAATACATGGTACAATGGAAAATCTGAACACAAAATTTAACATTAAAAGTGCACCTGAATATTACAAACTAATTTTACAAAAACTACAATAAGGTAAAATATATAATCTTTTTGAAATATTCAGCAGCTTTTGTTTTTTTAAGGTTTTTTTTTCTTGAGAGGCTCATGAAATTTAAAAGGGACCACTATCTAATTTCAACCATGCTTCACAAAACAATAATGGCTATTTTATATTGCAATTACAAATGTAATGCAATTAGTGCTTTAAAATAATCTACACTCAACAACAACAAAATAAAAAAGAAGAGAAAAAGAGAAAGAGACCTTTGGAGAAAAATATGCTTATTCAAAAGCTTCTTGGAAAGGAAAATTTACCTGAATTATCAAGTCATGACTGAACTCAAGTGTAATGTTTAAAAGCTTCACAGACATGAATATTACAATCTTCAGGTCTCAGGACTTTTAATCTGAGAAAGTTTAGAGTTTGGTTTGTTTTTAAATTCACTTTCTAACCAAAACAAATAATAGAAATACTCAAATTTTCACTATTTACAACTCTCAGCCTACAATCTGAAATGACACAATACAAGTTCTCTTATTTAAACTGCAGCATTAAAGGGTAGGCACACCATTCTTCTGCTGCTCGATTGTCATCCACTGAAACACACATAGAAAATATTTATGTTAGTAAAATGATCACTCCGTGTCCACTACAATGACAAAATTTACATAACTCAATTCATACATCACTAAAGACTACCACATAGGATTAAACCTCTCTCAACAGTAAAATTCTACAAAGTTCATCTTTTAGGGCCAGATTTTTTAATGGGCCTTTAATATTTCTTTCTGAGAGGTGATAAAAGCAAGCACAAATAAATTTCTCCAAGAACCTTTTTGCAGCAATTCTGAGTTAGTGAATACTCCAAACATTATGCAAAAAGTTGCCATGGCTGGAAATGTGTCCTGACAAATTGAGTATGGAACGAAGGAGGTGGTCCTTCATACATTTAAGCCCTTTGCTTTCAGCAAACTTTCAATTTCCTTCAACTGCAGATGAAAAACACATTTCATTATGCATTTCTACTGCAACTTCCAGCTAGGCTGGAAAATATTGCAGTTACATACTATTTACTCAATCAAAACTGCTTTTTCTGTTGGGACTAGAAAGCTCAGGGGAAACAGGTTCAGTCACCCATTGATTAACCTGCTATACAAAATAACCAAATCAAAAAGAGAACCACGCCCAGACTGTGTCAAGAATGAGCAGTGTATGTATTTTAATAACAGCAATGGTGTGCCTAACCTTTGAACACACATGGAAAACTATCCTTAACCTAATTTAATTAATAGGTCCAAAGTTTCCAGGCCAGAATTTATGCCTTGAGAATACCTGGACTTACTACTTCTCAAATTGTTAGTATCCACTTGAAATCACCAACTTTAATCTAATCAACATGGCATGCTTGATTTTATGCTACACAGAAACAGCAATGTTTTTTGGTTTTGGTTAAGCATTAGAAGGGCCTGATCACTATTCTCAGCAGATAAAAATACAGAGTGTATATGGTATGGATTTTGTTTTGCACAAATAGTAATTTTAATATGATCGTAGAAAGATACTAAATTGATGGGCTTCACTTATCAGATTTTCTTGCAAAAACTGTAGAAAGTAAACTTTTCAAACTTAAATTACTATAATCTTAAAAGCCCATTTCAAAAAAAGCTTAGATATTCCTTCAAGGAGTGCTTATGATCTGAAAGGTCTTGATACGTGTGCTAAACAACCATGGAATTCAGCTAAATATAAGAAAAAGAAGGGGATATTATGTAGGACACCATAGAAAATTTCAGATAAACAAAATTATGTAAAACTTTGAAAAAAATACTATGTACTAGTATTTGGATCACTTAAAAAAGAAACTCCAATAAACTCCTGACTGAATTACATGAGAAATGATATGCAACCTGAGTCATATTAGGATTCTGGGTTTTTTCTTGGGATTCTCTTATCCAAAACTTAGATGCTTCATGAATAGAGATATTGGACAGACTACTGAAGTTATAAAATCTAGGTATCATTTTTGCTATACCGTAATTACTTATATATGTATTTCCCTATTTCTCTCATCCCCATTAAACAGATCTTGAATATCTTCAACTAATTGCTGCAACATTATTCAGTTGTTAGCACATAATCAATTCAGTAAAAGGACTGAAAAATACAAAGAAACAGTTGCTAAAACGAGGCATCCTCCATTATTTTATGTAATGTACCCTGACTGCTCCTGAGTAAGAAGGGAGCTCGTCCTCCATGAGATAAGGCTATGTCCTCACTTGGTGGTGAGACCAAATTCTACCCTTAGAAAATCTCAAATGAAACCACAGCAAAGGTAGTGTTCAAAGTAATTAACTGAAGCATTTCTGAAGGTAGTGTGTGCACATTTTCCACCTCCTTCCCCTCTGGGTGAGCACTAAGATTGCTAATTCATTAAGCAAATTTAATAGTGAGAAGAAAATGATGAAGTATAATTATAAATGACCCAAATAAGTGTTTATCATTGAATAACCAAATTTCTCAAATTCAAAGTTTCACTGTTCTTCTTTGTATTTTCTTTAGTTTAATCCTTCAATTAGTTGAACTGTAGAAAAAATATGAATAATTTTGTAAGATTGTTTTCCAATTTGCAATGATAAAGCTCCCAGTAAAAAGCACAGGTGATATTTAAAAGAGGCCTTTTTTCTCCTCTTTTTTTAAAGTAAAGGCAAACATAAAGGAATAAAGAAAGAAAAGCATGCAGGCTCTACAGGCAAGGAGTCCACTTCCATGTATCTGTTCTGTGAGGTAAATCAGCTCTCTTTTGTAGAGAAACATGCAAAAGGCCAAACAATATTCCGAGCCATACTGCACATGGAAATTTAAAAATATTCAACATTCAGAATGCACCTTTCACCTCTGTACACACAAGTCAATGCAAAATCTGCAAAGAAATGAGTGTCACAGTAATGAAGTTAGATGCAAGCAATGACAGCTAAACAATGATGCAGTAGTGCTCACCCAGTTTGTACAGTAATTGGCACTCTACAATATTCCTACTCATTTTTTGATTCATTTGCACTTTGTGCTGCCTCTCCCTGGGGATCTAATTCAATCTTTACAGAAACATCTGGCCCCTCCGACCTCATTAATTTCATCTTTTTCTTTGGAGGGTTTTTCAAAGTGCCCAGCCTCTCTTTTACTTTGTACTCCAGTGTACTGTGGGGAATCCCATAAATACTCTGAGCTTTGGAAACACTCATTTTTCCACTCATAACCACTGAGATTGCTTCCTCCAGTATCTCACTGTTGTACTGTCTGTAACGCCCTCTTTTCTTCCGAGGCTGCTTGGAACCAGGGTCTCCTTCTTGATCCGATGTGGGATATGGCTGTCCAGAGGTAGACTGCTCAGCATCTGAGCCCCAAGAATCAGGTCCAGCATCTAACATGCTTTTTCTATTTTGTTTTGGAAGAATAGCCCTTAACTTTTTACTAAGCGCGCTCTCCGTTTGTGAACCCATTACCAAAGAGCTATAGCTGTACTGATCACCAGTGCGAGACTCCCAAGAAAGATCCATTCCTCGAACTTGTGGTATCTTTAAATCTACAGGAGATGAATGGCTCACATCCTTTTTTCCATCTTGTTTTGCTTGAAGTGCCATTTTTGGGAAGGCAGAGTTTTCTGCAAGAAAAGGAAGGTCACTGATGTTGTTGAGTGCACCATTTCCCCTGAACTTCATTCGGTTGAGGTTGAATTCATAATGTGGTTTTGCCCAAGAGGCTTCCCTGGATAATATTAAGTGTTGTCCATGATTCTGTAATCCAGATGGCCCAAGGCTGGCAGCTGTGGACAATTGGTTTCTGCTCAGTAGTTCTTCACTAATCTGTAGAGATCGAGCCAGTGGAACTTTGAGTGATGTGGAGTGTCCAAAACCTTCCCTGGTTCCATCCTGTAAGCTTCTTGGAGGTACCCCATCACCACTCCGAAGTCCGTCTGGGCGGTACTGGCTGGGTCTCCCAGGTCGCCTAATTGGATGGAAGGAAACTGATGTGAGCAGGACTTGCACAGGTAGGGAGGGATGGGTGAGGGGACCACTCCTTTATTAGAAGGCCTTGCTTGGGTAACATCACTTTGTGTTATTTATTTTTTTTATTTTCTCTAAAATTAAAAAAAAATGGTCTCAGCAGTTAGTTTTAAAACGTGTTCACAAAAACGAAAAAGAAAAAAAAGGACCTTTTTGGGCAAAGAAAAATTAAAACTGTTGGCTGGTCTCTGGTTGGGTTCACAAATTTTCGGAGAAAAAGTTTCGCGCAACTGTTTGAAAATAGCACCTTAATTATAAATTACAAAGTAATCATTAGTCTCATAGATCTATACAGAATTGTATTACCAATGTGACGTTACCACTAAACAAGTACAGTAATAAAAGAGTAAGCCAAATTATTTATTTTGATGCAATGTGTTCAACATTCACGACAACTATCTATAAAACTGAAACTATTTACAGTGATGGAACACATAGATAACATTCATTTACCACACAAACAAGTTAATTTCAACATTAATCATAAAATAATTCCAAATTATATTTCTTATATTGACTGGGCATGGCAACCAGTTCCATGGTGTATGTTTGGAGGGTTAGGGGTCCAAACTTAGAGAACCCACTGCATTATAACTTACCACGTCTTCATTTTAATACATGACTGGTTTATATATATATATATATATGAATATCGTGATTCTTCAAAATAACATATTTCCCACAAAGTTCTATTCGTTTACTCAAATAATAGAAGCAAATAATCTTGTAGCAGTTCTCTTAGGTTAAGAAAATTTTTTATTCTTGAAATACCAAATGGCTATTTTTAAATTTTAAGTGGATAGCTCTGAAACCTCTTACACAAAGTTAATTTGTAAGGTTTTAATTTTTCAAAGAGAAAAGTTTATCAAGCTTATGACTTGCAACTGGGAAAGTATGCCCAAAAGTGAAATTTTTCATAAACAATGATAAACCAGCTATGTTTTACAAAACTCTAGGGTTACCATTAACACAAATAGTGCTGATTACTCAACTAAAAGATGGGCAGTACCTCTGGTATATTTGTCTTCTATAAAACAAACCAAACAGAAAATAATTCCCATTCAGAAGGAAGAACACAAGTGACTTTTAACCACATAACACACAGACCTGGCAGCCACGCTTAAGGTGAATCTTAAACAAAGGATTCATTTATACAAATTGCAACTGGACTTCTGCTACATACATTCTTAATTAAACAACTCAAGTATCTTTGTTATGTGAGACCCAAATGATGTGGGGCCCTGCTGACTTATATGTAGATCACAATGAGAGAAAAGCTTTAAAAATAAAGTATGCAACATAGTTCAAATGATATTTTCAGACTGAATAGAGATGAGAGAAAAAAGAAAAGGATGGATTCTTGAGAAAAATCAAGCCAAATATTTTAGAAGTCACTAAAGGAATTCTTCAGTGTAGATGAAATTAACAAGTAAGCCGGATATGTCCACTTGTTCTTTTGCTATCTAAATAAAATTTTCCCATATTGATTAGTCTAAAAGGTTATATCTAAATATCAAATAATTTAAACTTGCCAAAGTTAGTTTTCATATCACAAATGAAGTTCACTTTTGGGTACAAGTTTCCTAACATGGTATCTAATAAGGTGTCATTAAAATTTGACTTTTCTAAATGGTCATAAACATGCACAAGTGAGAATTAGACAATTCTTACACTATAAAATTAGGTGGTCAGAGAATTCACTTTAGTCCACTAAGAGTTATCAAACTAAGAAGCATAAGATTGTTATCCATCAACATCTACAATCAGTGCTATTAATCAAAATATACATATAATTACATATTCTGAACCGCTAGAGTTAAAACTGCAGTTCAAATCAGCAACCAACAATCCAAAACCAAACCAAATAAAATCAAACAAATACACAGTAACAAACATGCACACCAACCCCACTAGAAATACAAAGTGAAATACAGAAGCCCAATTTTCATTCAACAAATTTTAGCACAAATAATACTGTTTTTACATCTAAGCTGTAATTATTTTAGTTTGTTTTTCACATTCCAAAACACTTGACAACAAAAAACTCAAAGACATATTCTTGGCACATTTATGGTTATTTACCATTTGCACTAAACTTACAAAACTGTTCTATATTCTCCAATTCTAGATAGCATGAATAAACTTTTACTTGCTAAAAGTTACATTACAAGAGAGCCACCTGAAAGATTATTACATGAAAGAATAAGCTTTTTAAAAGGTGTACAAGAGAGACTGGATAATTCACTTTTGATGAATTATCTATATAAAACTGTAGAAGGCTACAAGTGTTTTTCCCTTACCCACCTATATAAGATTGTGAAAGGCTACAAATGTTTTCCCTTACCCGTTCCCTTGAGTGCTAGAGCAACCTGGAGAATGGCTCAGGGAAGTGCTGCCAGCACATGGACTTTTCTTAGTGGATAGATCAAGTACACCGTCTGTAGAAACACAAATAAATACCTGAGGATATTAAAAATAGCAAGGAGACCTGAATGTATTAAAAACAAAGAAGCAGACTGTGTTAACTAAACAGATATACAAGACACATAAATGAGTTATTAGATATAATTATGGTATTTTTTCTTCTGAAGCATAATATTTGGCAAAGCATGTTTTATCTGATATCTCCGAGCATTACCTATTTCACTAACAAGGCAAAAGTACAGAAGATTTTAAGATACAGTGAGATACTGGAAATATCCATTTATATCGCATCTGGGTCTGCCCTACAGTTATTAGACTCTGTATGTGTCTGCATGCACATGCGTGTGCACACTGCTCCTGGGGCCTCAATTTAGGCCTAGGCCCTATCCCTGAGCTTTTCTGCTCAAGGCTAGCACACTATTACTTAAGCCACAGCTCCACTTGAGGCTTTTTACTGAAGAGTCTCATAGACTTTTCTGCCTGAGCTAGCGCTGAACTGAAGTCCTCAGATATCAACCTCTTGAGAAGTTAAGAATATAGGCATGAACAACCAGCACCTGACAGACTTCATTTTTCTAAATTTACCTTTGTCCAAATGAGCTTTAATGTCTCATTATATCATATAATTATAAAATCAAGTTCTTCAAGAACTCAATCTACCTAAAACTCCAATAGTACATGAAAACTAGACAGAACATTTTAAAATATATTACATGTATAAACTAGCAAGATAGTCTGAAAATGAATCAATTGTTAATGGTTTAACTAGTATGTGTTAATTATTCTTTATACACATCTACAAAAACTACATATATATTTGTATTTAATATCTTGAAAACATCCACTGAACTGCTAAATTCCATTGATAAAATTTATGAAAGCAACATGGTTTTAAATTAAGCTCAAATATTGGTGGGCAAAGATTAAAGGGGAAAAAGAATACAAATAAAAGTCTGGAAATATAACCTACAAGCTAGATCAAATAGTAAATTCGTGTGATTAATATATATAATTGGAAGACTTTCTTTTCTCTTGAAGCTATTATTATATACATGCAGGTACTACAGTTTGAACTTAGGGCCTCATCCTTGCTTGACTGGCACTCTATGATTTGAGCCACACCTCACTCCACAGTTTTTTTGTGTTTTTTTTTTTTTTTTTTTTTTTGGTCCGGTCGTGGGGCCTGCACTCTGGGCTTGGGCGCTGTCCCTCAGCTCTTCAGCTCAAGGCTAGCGCTCTACCACTTGAGCCACAGTGCCACTTCCGGCTTTTTTCTTTTTGCTTATGTGGTGCTGAGGAATCGAACCCAGGGCCTCAGGCATGCAAGGCAAGCGTTCTACCACTGAGCCACCTTCCCAGCCCCTCACTCCACAGTTTTTGATGGTCATTTTAGAGATGGGAGTTTTATGGACTTTCCTTCCCAAGCTGGCTTCAAACTGTGATCATTTGAATCTCAGTAGTTTAGATTATAGGCATGAGCCTATGGCACAATCTCAAAGTTTTTTTTTTCTTATAGACATATGTAAAACTCAATCTTATAATCATAAGAGACTTTTATCTTGAATTAACAACTACAAAAACTAGAGGTGGAGCTATGGCTCAATAGTGAAGTCTAGCCTTGAGCATAAGACTCAAGGATGGTGTCTACAGCTCTGAGTCCAAGCCCTATTACCAGCACCAAAAGAAGAGAAATGCACTGCTTAGAATAGTTCCAACAGGTAGAACTTAAATTAAAAACAAATCATAAAGGAAATAGTTTAAATTTTTGCTTAAGTCTGTATAATATGCCATTATGTAGTTCAAATTCGTCTTTGTAAAAATGTTGCCAATCAATAAAACATACCTTTTAAGCTACTATAAAAAAGTAATGGAATCATTGTTAATTCTTATTACTAATACTTTAAATATATCTCTATTCTGTCATCCTATTATAAACCTGAGACATTTGAGGGAACATCTAGAGTAGAGATTTTAAATGGATACTAAAATTCTCTAAAAAACGGAAAATACATACAATTTTGCAAAGGCACACCAAATCAGCATAAACTCAAGGGTAACTAGAAGGTCTCCTATGTAGGAATTTCTCAAAACTTAAGATATTGCCTGTTGTAATACTCAAACAAGAGGAAAATTGGGGGGGGGAGTGTCATGGAGGGGAAGGAGGGAGAAACATGGATAAACAGATGGGGATTATCAAAGAATACATTTTTATTCAGCATTTTAAAAATACCTTATTGTCAGGCATCAATGGCTCATGCCTGTAATCCTAGCTACTCAGGAGGCATCTGAGGATCCTAGTTCAAAGCCAGGCTAGGCAGGAACGTCTGTGAGACTCTTATCTCCAATTAACCACCAGAAAACCAGAAGTGGAGTGCTAGCCTCAAGCAGAAAAGCTCAGAGACAGTGCCCAGGCCCAGAGTTTAAGCCCCACAGCAATATAACAACAACCAAAATCCCATCATTGTCAACACCATAAATTTACTATTATTTCTAGTGCTTCAAAGGCTTGGTTGAAAAGCTCACATCAATTTTGTGAAAGGTCATATGAGATCAGAAGCAACAGGAATATGTAATGTATCCAAAGATAGCAAACTCTTCAGAGGCCCAAGAAACATTTGCTAAACAAAACTATTATAACCTCTTAACCTTGCCTCTAAGCTAGATCCCCAATCAAATTCCCTTTTGGAAGTATTTCAAGGTTCATAATCCAGGGCATATGTTTATGTGTGTGTTTCTGTATTTGTAACACACTGAATACGCTTAAATTACAGTGTGTCCTACTATCTTCTCTTTTTATTTATTTCTTTTTTTTTTTTTTGGAAGATTGTGGGCCTGAACTCTGGGCCTGGGCACTGTCCCTCAGCTCTTCAGCTCAAGGTTAGCCCTCTACCACTTGAGCCACAGTGCCACTTCCAGCTTTTTCTGCTTATGTGGTGCTGAAGAATCGAATCCAGGGCCTCATGCATGCAAGGCAAGCACTCTACCACTGAGCCACCTTCCCAGCCCAAAGATTCTTTTTCTCTTTTTTTTGGGGGGGGGGGGTGTCGGTCGTGGGGCTTGAACTCTGGGCTTGGGCCCTGTCCCTCAGCTCTTCAGCTCAAGGTGAGCACTCTACCGCTTGAGCCACAGTGCTACTTCCTTCTCTTTTTATTTCTAACTCGAGTGATTCTTTTTTTTTTTTTTGGTTGGTTGTGGGACCTGAACTGTGGGCCTAGGCGCTGACCCTCAGCTCTTCAGCTCAAGGCAAGAGCTCTACCACTTGAGCCACAGCGTCACTTCCAGCTTTTTCTGCTTATGTGGTGCTGAGGAATCAAACCCAGGGCCTCATGCATACAAGGCAAGCACTCTACCACTAAGCCACCTTCCCAGCCCTCGAGTAATTCTTTAAAACTCCAAATAATACGTATTTTCCCTTATGATCTCATTTACAGCCTAAACTTCCCTCTAACAAGAACAGTTTTTCAGATAGATAATAACTGTAGAGCCTTGAGTATGAAGGAAAAAATCTACTTTTTTAAAAATATGGGTATGGGTAATAGTTTGAAAAGTGCTTATATTAACATCATTAGTAACAACTATTATACCACCTGAATTGCATATCTATCATGACTAGGAACTGCTGGTGGGTTAAATTCTTATAACTTTTATCTGGCTGGGTGCTGGTGGCTGATGCCTATAATCCTAGCTACTCAGCAGGTTTGCAATCTGAGGATTGTGCTTCAAAGCCAACCAGGTCAACAAAGTATGTGAGACACTTATCTCCAATTAACCACCAGAAAACCAGAAGTGGTGCTGTAGCTCAAAGTGGTAGAACTTTGAGGAAAATTGCTTAGGGATAGCACACAGGCCCTGAGTTAAAGCCCCATGATCAACAAGCCAGAGACAGACAGACAGACAGACAGACAAGACAGAGAAAAGGTCTCACTACGTTGCCCAGTTCAGTCTCTTGAAACCTGGGCTCAAACGATCATCCCCACCTCAGTCACCCAAATAGCTGGAATTATAGGTGCATGTCACCGTGTCCACCTAGAAAAACGTTAGTTTTTATCTTATTGTATCTGCTGTCCTACTTGTAAAATAATCTTTTTTCTCTCCAAAATAAAGTTGTCTGACTGGACAGAGGATACCATGACATCAAACCATACCTTGTTCACTAGGTTCTGACTGAGACTTTCTGACAGTAAGGTCCAGAGGTGAGTCTTGGTCAGCCATGAGAAGTTTGCTGAGCACAGGGTTCTGAGTAGTTGCAGCCGTGGGAGAGGTGGTGACTGGAGATGCTTTCGGCAGGCTTTGGTTCTTTGTGCTATTGGGCTGGCTGGGGTCCTGAGTAGAGCTATTTTTTGAGGTATATTCAGCAGCAAATTGTTGGATCATTCGCTGCATGATCTCACGGGCCACTAGGGGAATATTGGGGTCGGAGACCCAGGGACTGTCTGTAAACAAAGATTTATTTACTTTTAAAGTGGGATAATGCATTTTAAAGAAAAAAGATAGCTATGAAGAAAACATAAAAATTTAAAATCTAATATCCTAAAACTAGTATTCCTCTTTTGACATATTTTTAGTCTCTAAACTTTTAAGTTAGTAAGCTGAAAAAAATGACTTCCTAAAAACATTCCTAAACATTTTCCTCCACTCATGATTTGTAAGATTTTTTTTAAAAGGGATGTATCATACGGGTAAGAAACACTTACCTGATAAAGAAACCCCCAAACCCTCTCTTATAAATTAAATATTCCTCTGTTAAATCTATATATCACATCATGTTTTCTCCAGAGTTTTCCTTAGCTATCTCTTAAATTTCTCAAGAATGAGTTACAGAATTCATAAGTGGTTAAATTACTTCCTGTTAAAAACTGAAGGCAAGCTGGGCGCTGGTGGCTTACGCCTGTAATCCTAGCTACTCAGGAGGCTGAGATCTGAGGATCGCGGTTCAAAGCCAGCCCGGGGAAGGAGAGACCGTGAGACTCCTATCTGCAATAAACCATCAGAAAAACGGAAGTGGCGCTGTAGCTCAAGTAGTAGAGCGTTCGCCTTGAGCTGAAGAGCTGAGGGACAGCGCTCAGGCCCAGAGTTCAAGCCCCAAGACCGACAAAAAAAAAAAAACAAACTGAAGGCAAGATAATAAACAAGATAACATATAATAAAAAAGAAATACTTAATTTTAATAACCATGACAGATGAAGCCATGATTTACAGTTAAGTGTACATGAAAATCACTTTTTTAATAGAAACAGATTGTTGGGTCCTTTCCTAAGAGTTTCTGATTCAGTAGTTCTAGAAGGGGTCCAAGAACTAGCATTTCTAACAAGTTGCCTTATACTACTGGGGATTACAATTTAGGAACCTTGGGGGCTGGGAAGGTGGCTCAGTGGTAGAGCGCTTGCCTTGCATGCGTGAGGCCCTGGGTTCGATTCCTCAGCACCACATAAGCAGGAAAAAAAAGCTGGAAGTGGTGCTGTGGCTCAAGTGGTAGAGCACTAGTCTTGGGCTGAAGAGCTGAAGGACAGCGCCCAGGCCCAGAGTTCAGGCACCCCAACCGGACCCCCCCCCCAAAAAAAATTTAGGAACCTTGGGCTAGGAGTCAGATCTCAACAGCTGAAGATAGACCATGTTATTTTCCATGACTTCTTTATATCCTGCCATTAACAGTAATGAAATAAACACCTAAGTTAGTGAGTTCTAGTTATGATAAAGTTAAAAATAATTATCATTAATTTTTTGTCACTCAGCTCTTCAGCTCAAGGCTAGCGCTCTACCACTTGAGCCAGTGCCACTTCCGATTTTCTGGTTGTTTACTGGAGATAACAGTTTCGTGACTTTTCCTGCCTGGGCTGGCTTTGAACTGTAATCCTCAAATCTCAGCCTCCTGAGTAGGTAGGATTACAGGCATGAGCCTCCAGCACCTGAACTGGAAAAACCTTGAGTTCAAATGGGGTAAGACATAGAAAAAATGATTTATATTATTACCTTCATACATATATAATTATATGTAATTATAATTACCATGTTAGTCACAGTTCAAAGGTAGCCTGCTCAGGAAAAAGCCATGAAACTCTTATCTCCAATAAACCACAGTGCTGTAGCCTTGAGCTGAAGAGTTAAGGGATAGTGCTCAGGACTAGAGTTCAAGCCCCATGACCAACCAAAAAAAAAAAAAAAAAAAAGGAAAGAAAGAAGAGAAATAAATACAATAATCAAATTGATCACTAAATAGTGCTTCTAATAATGAGAAAAGCTGGCCACAGGTGGCTTACACCTGTAATCCTCGCTACTCAGGAGGCTGAGATATGAGGATCATGGTTCAAAGCCAGCCTGGGCAAGAAAAGTCCGTGAGATTCTTATCTCCAGTAAACCACTAGAAAACCAGAAGTGGTGCTGTGGCTCAAGGGGTAGAGCACTCGCCTTGAGCTGAAGAGCTGAGGGACAGCACCCAAGCCCAGAGTTCAAACCCCATGATCGACCAAAAAAAAAAAAAGAGAGAAAAAAATGTGGGAAAGGGAATCTGTTTCATGGTACAATGCTTACAAATCATGTTTAAGGCCTAAGGCTTGGTTTTCCAAACCAGACTGCTAGAGGGGGAGGGGAATTGAAAGAGAAAAATGAAATCTAAATTTGTGCAGATTTATTGATAGAATTCAATTAAAACTTTCCCTTTGATGTTAAAGTTCTGCCTGTGCCCCTGACTCCCACCACAAAACTTTGAAGGCCTTTTTATATAAGGTGCTTCTTAGAAAAGCTCAGTTTGGGAGGGGAAGGGGGGGACACAGAAATGGCCTGACAAAGGGTGAACAAATGCAGCAGTGATACTCACTAGACACTATGCTGTAAATGAACTAAACAACTTGTAGGTGACATGGAAGAGAAAAAAATGGGACAAAAAGAAAATGTACCAAAAAGAAATGTACCATTGTAACAATGAGATGTACAAGGCACTATGTTGAAAATGAACTTTACAATTTAGGTGGGGGGGGGGGGGAGGAGAGTGCAGTTGTACAAGTGGGAGGGAAGGGATGGTAGGGGAAAAACAAAGGAGAAGGCAACAACGCTTGATAAGAAATGTACTCATTACCTTGCTCATTGTACAGTATTTTCACAATAAAAACCTAATTAGAAAATGTACTCATTACCTGACTTAAAAACTGTAAGGGCTGGGAATATGGCTTAGTGGTAGCATGCTTACTTAACATGCATTAAGCCCTGGGTTCAATTCCTCAGTACCACATACACAGAAAAAGCCAGAAATGGTGCTGTGGCTTAAGTGGTAGAGTGCTAGCCTTGAGCCAAAGAAGCTCAGGAACAGTGCCCAGACCATGAGTTCAAGCCCCAGGACTGGCAAAAAAAAAGGGGGGAGAGGGAGGGGGAAGGCGGAGGGGGAGGGGGAGGGAGGGGAGGGAGAGGGAGAAGAGGGAGAGGGAGAAGGAGGACAAGAAGAAGAAACTGTAACCACTCTGCACATTACCTTTATAATAAGCTTAAAATTTTATTAAAAAAAGAAACTCTCAATTTCCTTCACTGTTTTTAAGGTAAGTTTTTATAACCTTTTATTCGCTCTTTCTAGGCAAATACCACCAGTATTTCAAAGCTGTCAAGGACCTGGGAGACTGATTTACAAAGTTAAAGAAAAAGGAATTGACTTTTGTTACTGCTAAAATCTAAAATCACCATAATAAAAAAAATAGTTTATAATCGTAGCTACCTACTCAGATGGCTGAGACATGATTATGGTTTCCAAGCCAACCCAGGCCAAAAACTTCCTGAGACTCTTATCTCTAACCAGCAAAGGACAGAAGTGGAAGTGTGACTCAATTGGTAGCTCCAGCCTAGAGTAAAAGAGCCAACCAAGGAGAGCTCAAGGCCCCAAGTTTATTTATCAATTAAAATCTCAAAAGGAGGTGAGGCACTAACTAGTAGCTCCTGTTGTAATCTTAGTTACTAAGGAGGCTGAGATCCCAAAATCAAGATTCAGAGTCAGACCGGGCAAGAAAGTGCATGAGACTTTTTTTTTTTTTTTTTGCTGATTGCAGAGCCTGAACTCTGGGCCTGGGTGCTGTCCCTCAGCTCTTCAGCTCAAGGCTAGCGCTCTACCACTAGAGCCACAGCGCCACTACCGGCTTTTTCTGCTTTATGTGGTGCTGAGGAATCGAACCCAAGGCCTCATACAAGCACTCTACCACTGAGACACCTTCCCAGCTGTGTGCATGAGACTCCTTAATTAGCCAGCAAAAAGCAAGATGTAGAGCTGTGGAAGAGCCCTTGTCTTGAGCAAAAAAGCTTAAGACATAGCACCCAGACCTGAGTATTAGCACCAATAGGATTCTAACAGACCACAGGTCATCCCCACCCCCCCTGCACCATTCCCCCCCCCCCGCACCCTCCCCCAGCCATGGATATTATTCAATACCAAAAGATGCTCATAAAGGATAACCAAAGACACAAAGAAGTATTTTTAATTGTTTCTTCCTGCAAATGCTAATGGTTTAATCAATAAAAACATTCAATTAGGTAAGGTTCAGAGTTCTTAAAATGCTTTCAAAAACATTTCTTTCTCACTCTCTACCATGTATTAAAAATATTTCTTAGTAGGATGCCAGTGGCTCACAACTGTAATACTAGCTACTAAGGAGGCTGAGATTTTAAGACTATAGTTAAAGCCAGGCCACCAGGCAGAAAAGTCCTGGAGACACTTATTTCCAATTAATCACCAAAAAATCAGAAGTATCTCTGAGGCTCAAAGTGGTAGAGTGCTAGCCTTAAGCAAAAAAGCTCAGGGACAGCACTCAGGCCCTGAGTCCTGCCCCCCCCCCCCAAAAAAAATAAAAGACCATATATTACTTTAAAAATATTTCTAGGCATTAGATTTTCTTATTAACAGTTATTCAACTTTCCATTTTACCCTGTGCAAGATTACTCCTAAAATGATAGATTCTATATAATTTGTATGTATTAGTGGTGCCCTTTTCCCCATGGAAAGTTTAGGACTATATAATAAAAAAGAAAAATTCACAAATATTAAGCAAAATAATTTATGAATGTCTGTTAACTAGTATTAGGGAAGCATTATTATCTTTTTTAAGTTTGATAAGTGCATTCATTCTTTGATATAACAATGACTCTAGAAACAAACAACTGAGTCAGATAAAGCAACAAGAACCAAAATAAAATTATAGAAAGATATGTAAATTCTATACCCTAATCACTGATATATTTTAAAATACAAATGTAATTTTAGAATAGCATCAAGTGTTTAAACTTAATCAACAGAGTAAGCTGAAAAAAGATATGATTTTGATAGCTGCAAAAGGTATATTTATTTATTTTTGTGGGCTGATCCTGGGGCTTGAACTCAGGGTCTGGTAACTATTCCTAAGCTTTTAGGCTTTTTTTTTTTTGGCCTATTCTATGCTTTGGGCCACACAGCTTCACTTTCAACTTTTTTGGTGGTTAATTAGAGATAAGAGTCTCAAGGACTTTCCTGCTTGGGCTGGCTTCAAATCTTGATCCTTGAATCTCAGCCTCCTGGGTGACTAGGATTACAATGTGAGTTACCAGAACCTGGCTTGTAAAAGGTATATTTAAGACACAAAATTTCTAACCTTTCTGTACAAAAGGCTAAATCTATGCTTCTGAATCAAAGCATCCTTAATCTGAAAGACGAAAATTCAAGAAGCTCAGAAATGCATTCCCGCCCCCGCCACCCAAATCTCCCCTCCTCCCCCACCAACCCTATGGCTTGAACTCAGGGCCTGGGCACTGTCTCTGAGCCTCTCTGTGCTCAAGAATAACACTCTACCACTTGAGCTACAACACCACTTCCAGTTTTTTCTGTTTTATGGGATAGTGAGGAATTGAACCCAGTGCTTAATCCATGCTAGGCAAGCACTCTACCACTAAGCCACATTCCCAACCCCTGCCAAATCTTAAAATCACTATAATAAGTAAATCAAGTCAGGGGCTGGTGGCTCAAGCCTATAATCTTAGTAACTCAGGAGACCTGAGGATTGTGGTTTGAAGGCTGCACAGGCAGAAAGTCCATCAGATTCTTATCTCCGACCAGCAAAAAGCCAGAAGAAGGTAAGGTATGACAAGTTGTAGAGGGCCAGCCTTGAGTGAAAGAGCCAAGGGAAAGCACAAGGCCACCAAGAAATAATTCATTTTCTGAGCATCTCAGGCCCATACATAAACAAATATACAATCATACATTACATACAATTCCAAACAATTCCTATCACTTGAAATCTATCTTCTCTGAAATAAATTCCAAGGCAAGAATTTCTCTCCTAGACATATGTGTAAACTTTATGTCGTTATTCCTCTATAACCAAGGAATGTGACTAATAGAAAAAAAGGACAAATTATCTGAAGGAAATTTGCTTATAACTGACCTCAATAATGTCCCATAAACAAAGAGTGGACAAAGAATGATTCCTCCACAAAAATCAGGGAAAGATACTCTTTTTCAGATCATAAAGCCTGCTGTAGCAACATATTAGAATAATTATGTTATTTATTTATCTCTCAACTTATCTATACATCAATTGGCAGAAATAGACACACAGAAGACTATATATCCTAAAGGAAAGGAGTTGTTAAGGTATTTTATTTGGTAATGAACAGATAGCTTGTATTTTTAATATAAAATACTACCAGGTTCAGAGATGTAATCCTAGCTACTGAGGAGGCTGAGAACTGAAGATCACAGGCTGAAGCAAGCCCAGGCAGAAGGAAAAGTCCATGAGACTTTTTTTTTTTATTTTTTGGTTGGCCGTGGGGCTTGGGTGTTGTCCCTGTGCTCTTCAGCTCAAGAGCTTGAGCCACAGTGCCACTTCCTCCAAGAGACTCTTATCTCCAATTAACCACCAAAAAGCCTGAAGTGGAGCTGTGACTCAAGTAGCAGAACCTTAAAAAAAAGCTCAGGGACAGTGCCTAGACCTTGAGTTCAAGTCTAGAACCTGCACAAAAAAAGGTGAGTTACTGTATAAAACAATCAACTTTTTATATAACTAATGACTAATTTGACTATATTTGGGGACTTAGGGAACTTCTGGCAGGAAGAAGGTGAAATAAGACTCACTAGGGAAATTTAAGTCAGAGGGGATTAGTAAGTATTAAGATAGAAGGCAGCAGACACCAGTGGCTCACGCCTGTAATCCTAGCTACTCGGGAGGATGAGATCTGAGGATCTCGGTTCAAAGCCAGCCCCGGCAGGGCAGCAAAGTCTCTGAAACTCTTATCTCCAATTAACCACTAAAAAACTGGAAGTAGTGGTATGGCTCAAATGGTAGAACTAGCCTTGAGCTGAAAAGTTCAGGGACAGCACCCCGGCTCAGAGTTCAAGCCCCATGACCAACAAAAAATAAATAAAATAAAATAGAAGATAGATATGGCTAAGTATTTGACATGTCTAGGGATCTAACGGAAAAAAAGGAAAACACAATACAACAATCTGCATTCCTAAATTTGGTATGACATTACCACCTCATATCTCCTTTTGAAAATAACATATTAAGCAAAAGCTTATTCCATAGGAATGAACGATACGTAAAGATGGGATTACTGGCTCTGCTGAACAATACGGTCATTCAAAGATTATCAGTAATTTGCCAGAAACATTTTTGGATTTTCTTATTATTTGCTGGTACTGGGGTTTGAACTCAGGGTTTTGCTTGCTTGCTCTGTTGGTTTGCTTGCTCTGATAGTGTTCTACTATTTCAACCACACCTCTAACCCAGCTTTTTGATGGCTATTTTATAGTATGTGTGCCTGTGAGGGCCTTGGTGCTATATCTGAATTGTTGGGTTTGGGTTTTTCTTTTCTTGCTCAAGGCTAGTACTCTACAGTATGAACCACATAACTCGCACTTCTGGAGCTACTGGCACACAGCTTTTGCTGGCTATTATAAAGATGGGAGATGGGGCTGGGAAGGTGGCTCAGTGGTAGAGTGCCTGCCTTGCATACATGAGGCCCTGGATTTGATTCCTCAGCACCACATAACCAGAAAAGGCCAGAAGTGGTGCTGTGGCTCTAATGGTAGAGTACTAGCCTTGAGCTGAAGAGCTGGACAGCGCCCAGGCCCAGAGTTCAGGCCCCAAGACCAGAAAAATAAAATAAAGTTTTAAAAAAAGGTGGTAGTCACTGGGAGCCAGTGGCTCATACCTGTAATTCTAGCTACTCAGGAGGCTGATATCTGAAGAGCACAGTTCAAAGCCAGCCAGGGCAGAAACTCTATAAGACTGTTATCTGCAATAAATTATCCAGAAAAAGCTGATAGTGACAGCATTAGCCTTGAGCACAGAGGGTGAGAGACAGTGCCTAGGCCCTGAGTTCAAGACCAGCACTGACCACCCCCCCCCCCGCCAAAAAAAAAAAAGACGAGTTTTGTGGACTTGTACCTAACTTGCTTTTTAATTTTACAAAACTGCAAAGTATATAATGGCAGAGAAGGAAGCCCAATTATTTGCTGAAAAGGATTTTTCTGGAGTTCAAACTCAAGAGCCTCATGCTTGCTTGACTGGTGCTCTATTACTTGACTCACATCCCCAATCCTATTTGTCTTTAGAAAGAGTCTTGCTATAGGCCAAGGCTGACTCTGAACTCACAGTAACTCATAATCCTCCTCTCACCCTCTAGATTGCTAGGTATTGATTAACCTCTTTTTTTCGAACCTATCACAGTCATATACACAACTGGAACTAGAGAAAAAATATAACTAGGAAATATAAATCCATTTCAAAAATAATTTCTCAAAAGTAAAGAATGATAGCCAGTGACTCATGCTGTAATCATAGCTACTTGGGAAGATTCAAGAGTTGAAGGAATTGTAGTTTGAGAACAACTGGGGCAGAAAAGTTCACAAGAAGGTTATCTCAAAAGAAAAAAGAGAGAGCAGAAACTATTATGTTAAACTGGATCATGAACAGAAATTTCTTGAAGGTTTTGGTTGAGAGCAATTATGCTTCACGGATTCAGAAGGAAAAAAAAACTGATTTCTTAATTTTTCTAAGTCTCAAGATTCTGTGATTAGTTCTTTTCTGCATTGGGGAAGGAAGAACATGGAGAACTCGGCAAACTCTCACCTTTGTTACTGCTGGGCAGGTGCTTTATCTAGGAGACAAGGCCCCAGCCCTGTTTTGCTTTATTTATATTTCAGGTTTTCTTTGATAGAGCTAATTTCTAATTATAATCCTCTAGATCTCAGCCTCCTGAATAGCTGGAATTATAGAAATACAAAACAATATGTTTCCAGATAAAGAGAAGTGAAAAGAATGCAGAAGAGGGAGTTATTAAATGACCCATTAAATGTAAAAGGTTTCATTATGAGCAATTTTGCCTAAAGTTAATTTCAGTTAATTTTGCTAACCTAATTTTGCCTGAGTGAAATAAGACTGTACATCAAGTGGAAGGTGCTTACAAATCTAATTGTAAGATATAACTACATTTTCTGTATAAATGAAATTTCAGGTTGGAATTAAATTTATAGTTTGTTTTCAAGTTGCTAGTAGCTATAAGAGTAACTTTGTTTTTTAAAATTGTCTAGCAACATGTAGAACTCCTGAGACCTTAAAACTTTTGTTTCCTAATAAATTGTGAGCTAGTTAACTTAAAACTCATCACTTCAGAGCTAAAGAATAACATGTTATCATTACTTTATATTTAAGTTGACCATAGAGAAAAAAGTGTATTATCAATAAAAAATATTTTAAAGAAACTTTCAAACAACGTTGAAATTAAGGAGAAAGACAAGCAGAGGTTAAACGTTCTCTGTCACAGAAACCAACCTTTTCTACAAAAGACCGCATTGAGGAACTCTTCTGCTTGTCTCTCGAATAGAATGATTTTTGTGTGCTCTTGTTTAAGCAGAGCTTCTTGCCCAGCTCCTGAAGCTGGTTCATCCAGATCAACTAAGTGTCCCTGCAAAAATATTTGGTGAAATATTAGTACAGATATATTTCCCATTCAAAATCAAATGTATCAATGCATAATTAAAGACAAATAACAGCAATAAGACAACATAGTTCAATACAAGTATTATATTTTAAAACTTTAAATCAGGATGAAACTGATCCACACAGAAATATAAAAGTGAAACTGCTGTGTATATATGATTGGATGGATTTTATCCAAGCTTCACAATTATGTGTTTTGTTTAAAATTCATAGTATTTTAACTATACTAGAAGAAACATTCCTTGAGCAGTTAGTATTTGGCTTTATTACATTGAAAAAAGAATTTTTAGACAAACCAACTCAGAAAGATCCTTTTTTAATTTAAAAAATAATAATCTTAGCCCAGTGCTGGTGACTAATGCCTGTAAGCCTAGACCCTCAGGAGGCACAAATCTGAGTGAGGATCCTGATGCAAAGCAAGCCTCCATAGGAAAAAAATCTTTGAGACTCTTGTTGGAAATTAGAAAAAAACTCAAGAGAGAGACTCAGGTCGAGTTTAAGTTCCAGGGGTGGCACAGGTGCGTGCGACAGGCATGCACACAAGGAGTCAGGATCTAGATTACTAAGTCAACTTAAAAAAAAGAAACACAATGTAGGAAAAGTCATGGTATTGGCTTTCCAGTTCTCTTAGCCTTTTAAGAAACAAAACCAGGGCTGGGAAGGTGGCTCAGTGGTAGAGCACTCGCCTTGCATGTTTAAGGCCCTGGGTTCGATTCCTCAGCACCACATAAGCAGGAAAAAAAAGCCGGAAGTGGAGCTGTGACTCAAGTAGTAGAGTGCTAGCCTTGAGCTGAAGAGCAGAGGGACAGTACCCAGGCCCAGAGTTCAGGCCCCACAACCGGACTCAAAAAAAAAAAAACAAAAGAAAAGAAAAGAAACAAAACCAAATTTCTTTTTCATTTTTATTTTCTATTCATTTTTCTGTCAGTGTTGGGGCTTGAAAATGGGCTTTGAGCTATCAATTTTTTCACTGAGGGCTGGAGCCCTACCACTTAAGCCACATCTTCACTATTGCCTTTTTACTGGTTAACTAACTGAAGACAGATTTGGAGGTTTTCTGCCTAGGTTGGATCCAAATTGAAGTTCTAAGAAACTAGCCTCCTAAATAGCTAAGATTATAAGCATAAGTCATGGGTGCTTGGCTGGATTTTCTTTCTTTTTTTTTTCTTTTTGCTTATGTGGTGCTGAGGAATCGAACTCAGGGCCTCAAGCATGCAAGGCGCTCTACCACTGAGCCACCTTCCCAGCCCCCTTGCTGGATTTTCTTATTTTTTTAAAATAAACCTTCAAGACTTACCTTACAAATATATAGAAAAGTTAATTAGAAATATATCAGAGATCAAAAAATAATTAAATGTTTAGAACAAAATAAGAGATCTTGTGTATTGGGCATTAAGCAAAGAATTTCTTGAACAGAACATTAAAAATTTATTCCCCCCCCGGGGGTGGGGGACACACAAAGGAGGAGGCTACAATGCTTGATAAGAAATGTACTCATTATCTTGCCCCATGTAATTGTAACCCCTCTGTAAAGTATTTTCGGGCTGGGAAGGTGGCTGGCTCAGTGGTAGAGCGCTTGCCTTGCATGCCTGAGGCCCTGGGTTCGATTCCTCAGCACCACATAAGCAAAAAGAAAAAAGCTGGAAGTGGCGCTGTGGCTCAAGTGGTAGAGTGCTAGCCTTGAGCTGAAGAGCTGAGGGACAGCACCCAGGCCCAGAGTTCAGGCCCCACGACTGGACCCAAAAAAAAAAGTATTTTCACAATAAAAAAAAATTTATTCCCCCTCCCTATTATTCTGGTGCTGAGGATTAAACTCAGGTCCACACAAAGGCTAGGCAAGTATACTATACTACAAAGCTACAACTTTGGTGCCCAAAGCATGACATTTAAAAAAATAATAATAAACATGCCGGGCACCATTGGCTCACGCCTACAATCCTAGCTACTGAGGAGGGTGAGATCTGAGGATCACAGTTCAAAGCCAGCCCAGACAGGAAAGACCATGAGACTCTCATCTCCAATAAACCACCAGAAAACTGGAAGTAGCCCTGAGGCTCAAGTGGTAGAGCACTAGCCTTGAGCTGAAGAGCTGAGGGACAGTGCCCAAGCCCAGAGTTCAAGCCCCATGACAAACAACAAAATAATAATAATAATAATAATAATAATATTAATAATAATAATAATCTTCATAAAGATTCAAAGGTTTTCTTTTTCAGAAGTGAGTATAAACCTAAACCCAGGAGAAAATATGTACAATATATCTGACCAAGTTTTTCAAATAGTTAAAAGATTAATATATTTATGTGTGTATATATATATATATATATATATATTACATAAAACAATCACTGTCAACATCTAGAAACAATTCAAAAGTCCATAAGAAAGTTAAGTGCTGGTGGCTCATGTCTGTAACCTTAACTACTCAAGAAGCTGACGAAAAGACTACTCCTTGGAGAGAAACACAAAGGTGCAATCCCTACATGCCTCTTTATATGTATGTAACTATATAATCATATATATAATTATATACATGGGGGAGGGAGGAGAGAGAGAGAGAAAGAGAGAGAGAGAGAGAGAAAGAGAAAGAGAAAGAGAGAGAGAGAGAGAGAGAGATATGAACTCCAAGATATGGAAACAAGATCTTTTTAAAATATATTTTTGATTATTCTGTCTTCTTTATGTATAGTGTATTCATGTGTATTATTTTTGGGAGGGTGGGAGGAGGATACAGAACTCCAGGCAAAAGGGGTGAGAAAGTACAGCTGTGGAGCTCACTGGACACTGATGAAAGTAAACTATACTTATGGGTGGAGATGGGAGGGACTGGAAGAGAGTGAGAGAAGGGAAGACACTGGGAAAGGAAATGTGCTCATTACCTGACTCATGTAATTATAATCCCTCTATATATCACCTTCAAAATAACAACAAAGTAAATTTTTTTAAAAAGTCCAAGAAAAAGGGAAAGTAGAGTAGCACATTCCATGCTAAAAACTATTCCCCAATAAAAAGGAACAAAAATTAAAAAGTGAAAGAAGTAATACATAAAAGACCATGGCTCATGTGTATAATCCTAACTACTCTGGAGGCTGAGATCTGAGGATTGCAGTTTGATGCCAGAGACTTTTATCTTCAATAACTACTCAGAAAAAGCCAGAAGCAGAACCATAGCTCAAGTGGTAGAGCTCTATCCTTGACCAAAAAGCAACTCAGGGACAGCGGTCCAGGCCCTGAATTCAAGCCTCAGGACTGGCCAAAAAAAAGGGACATGTATTGTAAGAATTCATATACTTCTAGTAAAGGTAAAACTACTATGATTGTATGAGGCAAAAATAGTTCTACAGGTTTCATCTCAACTAATAGCTGGGTGCACTAAATGCATATGTCACTCCAGCAGCATGGGGAAGAACAAACAGAGGAGGATCACAGTCCAAGCTGACACACATAAAGTGAAACTTTACCTAAAAATTAACAAGCACAAGAATGGAGCTGTTGATCAAGTGACAAAGTGCTATCCATCTCCAAAAAAAACTGAACTAGAGCAGGAGGCAGAGTTTAAGCCTCAGTACACGGAGGGAGGGAGGTACGTACGTAGGTAGGTAGGTAGGTAGGTAGGTAGGTAGGTAGGTAGGTAGGTAGGTAGGTAGGTAGGTAGGTAGGTAGGTAGGTAGGTAGGTAGGTAGGTAGGTAGGCAGGCAGGCAGGTAGGTAGGCAGGCAGGTAGGTATGTAGGTAGGTAGGTAGGCAGGCAGGCAGGCAGGCAGGCAGGCAGGTAGGCAGGCAGGCAGGCAGGCAGGCAGGCAGGTAGGTAAAACTGGATGGATGGATGGATGGATGGATGGATGGATGGATGGATGGATGGATGACCAATACAAAAAAGCAAAAGGGATTAGAGGGGAGGCATAGACAGACAGACAGACAGACAGACAGACAAGACAAGACAGACAGACAGACATTACATACATACATACATACATACATACATACATACATACATACATACATACATACATACATAGAACCAATATAAAAAAGGACTGGTGAAGAGGTTCAAGTGGTAGAACATCTGCCTAGTAAGTGCCAGACCATGAGCTCAAACTAAGTACAACCAAAAATACTGAATGAATGAGTGAACAAATGAAATTCAGCATATTAAAGATACTAGAAGGGTTGGGAATGTGGCTTAGTGATAGAGTGCCTGCCTAGCATGCATAAAGCCCTTGGTTCAATTCCTCAGTACCACATAAACAGAAAAGGCTGGAAGGGGCACTGTGGCTCAAGTGGTAGAACGCTAGTCTTGAGCAAAAGAAGCTCAGGGAGGATGCCCAGTCCCAGAGTTCAAGCCCCAGGACCTGGGGGTAGAAGGGGAGAGGGGGAATAAAGATACTGTAAGCCAGTGCTGGTAGCTCACCCCTGTAATCCTAACTACTCAGGAAGCTGAGATCTGAGGATTAAAGTTTAAGTCAGCACAGGCAGCCAGGAAAGTCCAACTCTTATCTCCAATTAACCTCCAGAAAACTGGAAGTGGAGCTGTGGCTCAAAGTGGCAGGCTAGCCTTGAGCAAAAAAGTTCAAGGACCGTGTCCAGGCTCTTAGTTCAAGCCCCATAACTGGCCAAAAAAAAAAAAAAGATACTAGTTACCAAATGTCCTATCAAGAGGGTCATACTATTTTAGGTTTTGTAAGCCACTTACAACCTCTAACATATATTTCCATTTAGTTTTCTCCCCCTCCTCTTTCTTCATCCCTCCTTCCTTCTATCTATCCCTCTTTGCCCTAACCTTCCCTTTTCTAAAAACACAACTCTTTAATTTCAAGGCATTAAAAAATAATCTAAGCTGGGCTCTGGCAGCTCATACACTGTAATCCTAGCTCCTCTGGAAGCTGAGCTCTCTTGAGGATTGTGATTGGAAGCCAGCCCAGGCAGGAAAGTCTTATCTCGAATTAATCGCCAAAAAGCCAGAAGCAAAGCTCTGGCTGAAGCAGTAGAGCACTGGCCTTGAGCAAAAAAAAAAAATCTCAAACCCTGATTTCAAACACTAGGACTGGATCACTCACATGGGAGTGGAACAAACGAACACACACACACACACACCAAGATCCACTGGTCCCTAAAGTAACAAAGCAAAACTGTATACACACACACACCCCATACCAAGATCCACTGGTCCCTAAAGTAACAAAGCAAAACTGTACACACACACACACACACACACACACACACACACACACACACACACACACACACACACACACACACACACACACACACACACACACACACACACACACACACACACACACACACACACACACACACACACACACACACACACACACACACACACACACACACACACCAAGATCCACTGGTCCCTAAAGTAACAAAGCAAAACTGTATCAACATGGAGATGAGTCTTCAAGACAATAAACTGTCACTGAAATTAGATTGTTAAATAATAAAGGTGAACATAAAATTTCTTTTCTAATTTTGTTGCACCATGGGTTCCAGATGTCTTGGGCAATAGATACCTATTCCTCTTAAGGAATTTTAGGAAAGGCAAGATGGCCTAGATTTCTGAAGAATACGAAAATAAAAGGATAACAGTTGAAAGCCATTCCTGTCTAGAGAACTCCTTTGTGCCTATGTTTTCAAAATTTAAATAACATTCTTGTAAATTCATACAGAAGGAGAGAAAATCTAGGAATGAGAAGAATCTGTACACAAGCAAGTTTTGTAAAAATTATAAAAGTTAAAAAAGTCATGAACTTATAGCTTATAGCTACTGCTAAGTCTACTAACCTGTGACTTACTGACATTTCAAGCAATGAACTAAACAAAGCTGACAAGATTCAACTCAATGATTTAACTGCCATTTTCTTATATATACCTTCTTATTTTAAATGCTAGCAAGTCTCAAAGAAAATGGTTTCACTACTCTATAACCCATATACTTTAAGGGCAATTATCTAACAGTGATCTAACTTGCCTTAAATTATTGTTCTTTATTTAAACAAAGTATAAACTGTGCTTAATGCAATTTTTACTGTATGTCAAAGTTGTCTTTAATTTTGCTAAAATTATCAAGTTAATGAGTAGGAAAACGAAAGGCTGAAGGCTTAAGGATGAACATGAACCAACTGTTAAATACAGGATTCAAAATTCAAGCATAGCAAGAATGTGGTTATAAACATAGATCTGTCAATATTTTTAATAAAATTAAACCCAAAAAATAAGCAGCAAATAATTATTACTATTGTGCTTGTTGAGTGCCTGGTTCTATAATCAGCACTTTCAACTGGTAATTTTATCCCATCCATCATACATGTACAAGCTATCTAAAATAACAATAAGACAAATATAAGCCTCAGCCACTGTTAACAGGAAGGATTTCTTCTGCTTCTACTTGTTCAGAAACTTAAAAGTTTACTACGCCCAACTTTTCTCCGCAGGCCAATCCATCAAAAGTTTTCCAGAATTCCTATCTCTTCTCCATCATTACAATACATGTTCTTAGCTGCATTTTTGAGGTAACAACATTATACAGTTTGATAAGCTTGCCTTCTTCTATACTCCTATATAGCATGTTATCTACATTACTGAGAGTACTGCTTTTACAACATGTGTCTATTTCTTATTTCCTCCACTAGAGTATATAAATTCCTTAAAAATAATTATCTGTAGCTAAAACTTTGCATTATAATCATTCAGTACTATTATTTCTCCCACACTGGTATTTTTTTATATTACTAAGAGCAAAATATATAGTTGTTGATTTAAACTTCAGAAATAAAGAATGGAAGAAAGTTTATATAAAGGGGAAAAGCCAAAGATTTAATATTAAGATGTTGATAATCAAAAATGATTTCAGATTTAATGCAATACAAATTCAATCATGCCGGCTATTTTTTTTTTTGAGGGTGCAGGAATAGAAAACTCACCCTAGCCAGGCGTGGGTGGCTCACTCCTGTAATCCTAGCTACTCAAGAGGCTGAGATAAGAGGATCAAGGTTCAAAGCCAGCCTGGGCAGGAAAAATCTGTGAGACTGTTATCTCCAATAAACCACCAGAAAATCAGAAGTGGCACTACGGCACAAAAGAAGGAAGGGAGGAAGGGAGGAAGGGAGGAAGGGAGGAAGGAAGGAAGGAAGGAAGGAAGGAAGGAAGGAAGGAAGGAAGGAAGGAAGGAAGGAAGGAAGGAAGGAAGGAAGGCAGGCTCATTCTAAAAATCCATACGGATGGGCTGGGAAGTTGGCTCAGTGGTAGAGCGCTGGCCTTGCATGCCTGAGGCCCTGGGTTCGATTCCTCAGCATCACATAAACAAAAAGAAAAAAAGCCGGAAGTGGCACTGTGGCTCAAGTGGTAGAGTGCTAGCCTTGAGCTGAAGAGCTGAGGGACAGCGCTCAGGCCCAGAGTTCAGGTCCCACGACCGGACCCAAAAAAAAAAAAAAAATCCATATGGAAATCTTAAGGGACCACAAATCAAAATAATCTGTTAGCCAGGTACCAGTTGCTCACATCTGCAATATTAGCTAAAGTGTCTATAGGAGGATGGTGGTACAAAGCCATCCTGGGAAGGTAAGTCTGAGACTTCATCCTCAATTAATCAGCAAAATTCTGGGCCAGATGCATGGCTAAGTAGTAGAGTACTAGGGCATACACATAAAGAATAAATTGGGGAAGGGGGGAGGGTTGGGCTTAAATTCAGGACATTGAGCTCTCTTGGCTTGCTTGCTCCAACTGGTAAGAAAATTATACAGAGGAGTGGGATAATATGTTAGTGTAAATAAATACTCAAAACAACTATTAATATTATAATTTGAGGTCTTCTTACTTTTGGTGGGGGGTTGCTAGTATTGGAGCTTGAACTCAGAACCTCATGTTCTTTCTTGGCTTCTTTGTTCTACACGGGAGCTGTGGCTCTACCACTTGAGCCACAGCTCCACCTCTGGATTTTTGCTGATCAACTGGAGATAGGAGTCTCTTGGGTTTGTTTGCCTAAATTGGCTTTGAATCTGGAACCTCAGATCTCAGCCTACAGAGTAGCTAGGATTAAAAGAATCAACCATGTGCATGTGGCCTGGCTTAAGTTAATAATTTACTAAATCTTTTACAGAATACCTACTTTTTTGCCTAATAAGTAAGGAAATAAGTAAGGAAAGATTTAAAACAAAAGCAAATCAGGCAGTAAATTGGCTTACTTACTGATTCCTAACACAGTAAAAATTGCTCATTTAAAATATGATGAAGCTCACTTACTCTCTTACCTTCTCCCATTTTCCAATAAAGAAACTCCAAATCCTACTTGATTTTTGTCCTCCATTTCCTATGTTTCTACTCCTACCATTATTATAAAACTGCATGAATGCTAAAGATATAAGATGAAATTCCAGCTGTAGGTCTTTGCCAAGGACATAATCTCTCTGGATCTTTTTCAAATTTTTACTTATAAAACTAAAATGACTTTAACCAATATGGGTTGTTTTGATATGGTTATTTTGATGATAGCACATAAAAGTAACTGGCACACATAAAGGAAATGCAAACCAAAGCAACTATGAGATTCTACCTCACCCCAGTAGGGTGAATTCAAGCAACAACCAATATTGGCAAGGACATGGTGCAAAAGGAACTCTATTGCACTGTTGATGGGAGTGTATACTAGAACAATGACTCTGGACAACAGTCTGGAAGTTTCTCAAAAACATGGGGCTGGGAATGTGGCTTAGTGGTAGAGTGCTTGCCTAGCATGCATGAAAAGTCCTGGGTTTGATTCCTCAGTACCACATAAACAGAAAAGGCCAGAAGTGGCACTGAGACTCAAGTGGTAGCATGCTAGCCTTGAGCCAAAGAAGCTCAGGGATAATGCCCAGGCCCAGAGTTCAAGCCCCAAGACTGGAAAACAAACAAACAAACAAAAACCCCAAACCAAAAACCTCCCAAACACAGCTCTTCCCTTCCCAACCATACAACTTCCAGGTATGTACCCAGAACATCACAAGCCAGGATACTGTAAGACACTTGCACATCCACGTTCACTTCTGCACTACTGACAGCAGCCAAAAGTAAAGGAGTAGATTTTTTTAAAAATGTGGCACCTATACACAATGGAATTTTAAAGTCATCTGCAGGGAAATGGATGCACCTAGAACAAATCATGTTAAGTGAGGTAAGCCAAACTCAGACAAATGGCATGTATTTTCTCTCATATATGGAAGCTAGATCTAAAATACACCAAGATATGATAAAATACACAGGTCTCTAGGCATTCACACACAGTGAGACCAAAAGAGGATACTTTTAGGGGAGGAACACAATGGCGCAATGCCTAGGTACTTTTGATCATGTAAAATAATATTTATTGAAATAACTCCAGAAAATGAAAACATGTTTTTTTTTTTTTTTTTTTTTTTGTGATAGAGCACTAGCCTTGAGCAGAAAATCTCAGGGATAGCGCCAAGGCCTCCTGAGTTCAAGTCCCAGGAACAATCAAAAGGAAAAAAGAGAAATGCTACAGCCATATGTATGAAAGAACTTAGTTAAGATTTGTGAGCGAGGGCTGGGAAGATGGCTCAGTGGTAGAGCACTTGCCTTGCATGCCTGAGGCCCTGGGTTTGATTCCTCAGCACCACATAAGCAAAAAGAGAAAAGCCGGAAGTGGCCCTGTGGCTCAAGTGGTAGAGCGCTAGCCTTGAGCTGAAGAGCTGAGGGACAGCGCCCAGGCCCAGAGTTCAGGCCCCACGACCGGACCCCCCAAAAAAAAAAAGAAAAAGAAAAAAAGATTTGTGAGCGAAAGCTGGGCATTGGTGGCTCAGGCTTGTAATCTTAGCTACTCAGGAGGCTTAGATAGAAGAGTGAGGTTCAAATCCAGCCTAGGCAGGAATGTCCATGAGATTATCTCCAATTAACCACTAGAAAACTGGAAGTGGCACTATGGCTCAAAGTGTTAGAGCACTAGCCTTAGGCAAAAAGAGCTTCAAGCCCCATAACTGACCTTCTCCACCCCCCCCCAAAAAAAAACAACAATTTGTGAGTAAGTGGAGAAGGGAGGAAAAAACTAGGAGTGAGGGAAGGGATGACACTGAACAAAAAGAAAGGTATTCTTTACCTGACTTATGTAACACTCCCCTCTGTACATTACCTTTATAATAATTTAAAAAATTACAGTGGGGGGGAGGGTAGTTGGGGAGGGGGGAGGGGGAGAGGGAGGGTAGGGGGAAAACAAAGGATAAGGCTACAATGCTCAATAGGAAATGTACTCATTACCTTGCTCACGTAACTGTAACCCTTCTGTACAGTATTTTTACAATAAAAAACATACAAAAAATTTAAAAAAAGATTTGTGAATGAGACATAAACAGAAGATATTTTGATTATTATAGCTGCTTTTTTTTTATTAGTTATGGTTGTGCTGTATCTAATTTAAACTTTGTCATGGGTATGCATGTATATACAGGAAATATACACTGTGTATATAGGATTTAATACAATCACTGTTTTTCAGGCATATATGTCAAGTCGTACAATGTATCCCCAGAGGTACATGGACACACACGGACACATACACACCTGAAGACACACAGTATAATATAATCTAATGTTTAAAAAAAAACAGCTTCAGGGCTGGGAAGGTGGCTCAGTGGTAGAGCGCTTGCCTTGCATGCTCGAGGCCCTGGGTTCGATTCCTTAGCACCACATAAGCAAAAAGAAAAAAGCCGGAAGTGGCGCTGTGGCTCAAGTGGTAGAGCACTAGCCTTGAGCTGAAGAGCTGAGGGACAGTGCCCAGGCCCAGAGTTCAGGCCCCACGACCGGACCCAAAAAAAAAAAAAAAAAAAAAAAACAGCTTCACAAACAAGCCAAGTTACCAAATGGAATTATTATTCCTACTAGGAATATCAACTAGAAACTGTAGAACTCCACAGAATAAAAAAAGCCATTTTAGCCAGTGGCTACTCAAGAGGCTGAAATCTGAGGACCACAGTTTAAAGCCAGCCCAGGCAGGAAAGTTCGTGCCAATAAACCACCAAAAAACCACAAGTGACACTGTGGCTCAAGTGGTAGAGTGCTAGCCTTGCGCTGAAGAGCTGAGGGACAGTAAGCAGGCCCAGAGTTCAAACGCACGGATCACCAAAACACAAACAAAAGCCATTTTAAACACTACAGTTTCTTAACTTCCTTTTACTCTATTTTCTCCTAAAAATACTTATACTATACTCATATATTAAGAAAAAAACTCTTTAATCATGTTGCAATAACATACTATAATCCATTACCAGGCACAGAATGGCTCTTTTCCCAATACTAATATGAAAAAAACAAAAAACAAAAAACACAATTTCTCCTTCTACCCAACTCCTATTTAATGACTTGCAACTATAGTAACTACAATAAGCTAACATATATAAACTAGTGATAAATTTTATTTGTAGTTTTAAGTCATGAAATCATTTGTTTTCTAGTCTCTCTTTTTTCAAGATGCATTGAATTTCATGTCAACATAGACTCCCAGATAATTCACAGCAATAACTTCATGGATAAAATATGAAAAGATGTCACAAAAGAACACTAAATTGGCTAAATTTCACTAAATTTCTAATAACACTAAATTTCAGATTCTAAAACATTTGCCAACAGTCATCAACAGTAGTACAATGGCTATGCATAGGAGGACAAAGAAGTATATGGCATAGTTCTATCTGCAGCAGCTGGCCAAGTAGTCAACACAAAATTCAAACTTTTTCAGAGAAGGAGGAACAAAAAATAAGTTAGAATACTGTCACAATATTTGCTACAAATATTGAATTAAATGTGTAAAGTGACACAATAGTATCAACACATTTATAGACAGAGTAGGGCTTAAGAGCTAAAAGCAAGGGATTTTCAACTACAGAAAACAAGTAAAGTTCTTTTTTAGTAGTCCAAAGACTAGTAAAGGTATGTCGTTTAATATAAATTAGGCTAAGATTTGCAGTTTAATTGAAAGAAAACTATATTGACTATTGAAACATTATTAGAAAGGAAAGTAGAGTGTGGCTAGGTGTAATGGCCCATGACTATGATATGATCTACTCAGCAGGTAGAGACCAAGAGGCTTTTGGCTCTGGGCTAGACTTGACAAAAGTTAGCAAGCCTCCAACTCAACAAAGAAACTGGGTATGGTGGCACACACATAATCCAAATTGGCAGTGGGCACAGGAAAGAGGATTGTTACCTACCTGTGGCTGATCCTTGGCAAAAAGCATAAGACCCTAACTGAAAAATAACTAAAAGCTAAAGGGGACTGGAAATAGAAATAAAGCCTACATTCAAAATTATAGGATAGAGTTGGGATTGTACAGGCTACCAAGGAACTTGAGAGTTAAGTTAAAAAAGGCAATGAAAAAGTCCTTGAAGACTGAGTACAGGGCATTATTTCCATAACATTTTGGGGTGACAGTAGTGGATCGAGGGAGTTTTTAACAGCCTGAAGAGCTCTGAGAAAGAGACTGATGATGTTACTTCAGGAATTCAGAAATAATGCTAAGAGTGTGAACTACCATCACAACTGTGGAAATTCAGACTACAGGTGTAACTCAAATGACCAAGTGCCTGTCTAGTAAGTGTTTAAAATCTTCAGTTCAAACTCTAGTATGAGACAGACAGACACAGACAGACAGGCAGGCAGGCAGGCAGGCAGGCGCACACACACACAAACACGAAAGACACACACACACACACACACACACACACACACACACACACACACACACACACACACACAAACACGAAAGACACACACACACACACACACACACACACACACACACACACACACACACACACACACACACACACACACACACACACACACACACACACACACACACGAAAGAAAGTAAAGATGGAAGGCCTTGTGGCTCAGTGTTAGAGCTCTAGCCTTGAGCAAAAAAGCTCAGGGACAATACCCAGGTCCTGAGTTAAGCCCAGACCAAAAAACCCCAAACCCTCTACTTACATTTAGCACAAAGGTTCAACTAATTTGTACAACAGAATATAAGCAGCATTTGTGCCTAGATACTACAAATACTTGAAATCATAAATCATAGCAAATCATAAATCTAAATCTTCATAAATTAATAACTGCCTAATCCAGATCTGTTACTCTTCTTTAGTAACTCCCATTTCTTGGATTATAGTACACTTCCTATTTAAGATAAACAGAACAGTTTAAGACCTAGTAGATAACTAAGTAACTAAATAACTTAGTAACTTAATAACAAAGCAATTGCATGCTGGGATGCAGATTTCTTATTAGACAAATCTAAAGACTAAAAACAGTTGCAAAACCCAGAGTTACTATCAAACCCTTTATAAAGAAAGTATCATACTTTCTTTCCCAACAACCAACTAAATAATTTTTTTTAAAGGACACTAAAATACTATGGTTAAAAACGGTTTCACAAGATTCTGGGTTACCTTTATTTTCTCTCTTCTCAAACAACAGAACAGACAATTTTCATCAAAAGTCCAACTAGAGATGTTTTCAGGTTCACAATCTGCAAAAAATATAATAGTAATTTAAAAAACAATTTTCAGAAAATAAATTATAATTGCAAAATATTGTTTTTAACAAAAACTTCACTGAGTAGGTGACAGATTTCCTTTTTGTCTTCAAACTCTGGATCAAACTTAGGAGCTCATACATGGCAAATTCAATGCCTTATCACTGATCTCTACTGCCAATCATGTTTTAATTTTGCTCCTGGGCTTCATGCATAAAAGGCAAGCACATTTCTACTACACTCTCATCCTCCTGTGTTTTAAAATTCTTAGCTCAACAAGAAAAAAATCTGAAATCATAACTCAAAACTCAATTCCTAACCACTCTCATGCTTAATTAATACATGCTGCTTAAACATGTTAACAATATCCACTAAACATAAAAAGATGCTTACTTGGGTTTAACTTTAACCTCATGAAACCAAATAAAAAGGAGCTTAAAATCACACCAAGATAATCAAAAAGCTTTTGAAATACCAAAACTAATTTTAGTACCTTTAAATAAACTGAGATCTTTTAATAATGCAGGTCCAAACAGCCCTTCAAGAATACTTTCAAACCCTAAAAAGGATTAAAAAAATTGTATTACTACAATAATATTCACCATAATATTAATCAATATGTTACAGTGATGATGCTCTTAGTTCTCAAAGATAGGTCAAGGAATAAGAGTATCACTGACAAATCTAAAAGAGAACATTTTTGTTAATGATTAACAACACAATTCTGAGCACATACATTCAAGAACAAGAAAAACACACATTAGAAATAACCAAGAAAGGAATGAAAATTCAGATTCTCTTACTCTCCTACAAAATTTTTACATAAACTCTCAAGTTCTATCTTTAAAGAGTCGCTAGTTCAACACTTCCATAGCTTTCTTTAAAATCCTCAAGACACACACACACACACACACACACACACACACACACACACACACACACACACACACACACACACACACACACACACACACACACACACCCCACAACATACTATTTTAGAAGAAAAATATCTTTGTGATTATTTCATATAACCACAATACTTGCCTGGTTCACTGGTTCACTACTTCACCAGTGTGAGTTGGTTTTTTTTTTTAAATAAGCCATTTTTCTAAATTTTTTTTTTTTTTTTGGTTGGTCGTGGGGCTTGAACTCTGGACTTGGGCCCTGTCCCTGTGCTCTTCAGCTCAAGGTGAGCACTCTACCGCTTGAGCCACAGCACCACTTCCGGTTTTCGGGGGGGGGGGGGGGGGGGGAAGAGGGGAGATTGGAGATAAGAGTCTCACGAACTTTCCTGCCTGGGCTGGCTTTGAACTGCAATCCTCAGATCTCAGCCTCCTGAGTTAGCTAGGATTACAGGTGTGAGCCACGGGCACCTGGCTCATTTTTCTAAATTGAAAAGGACAGAAGAAAACAGGCATACTACATATCCGGAATAATGGATTAAAGCAGTGGCTCCCAAATTATGTGTCACGGACTTTATTCTGCTTAAAAACATATTACACAAGAATCACATGATTATCGCCACAGATGCAGAAAAGGCCTTTGATAAAATTCAACATTCATTCATGCTAAAAGCTCTGGAGAAAATAGGAATAGAAGGAACATTTCTAAAAACAATAAAAGCCATTTATGACAGACCAATAGCCAATATTATACTTAATGGGGAAAAGCTACAACCAATTCTCCTAAAATCAGGAACAAGGCAAGGATGCCCACTGTCTCCACTCCTCTTCAATATAGTCCTGGAACCCTTAGCCAGGGCAATAAGGCAAGAAAAAGACATTAAAGGGATCCGCATAGGGAAAGAAGAAGTTAAACTATCCCTTTTTGCAGACGACATGATACTATACCTTCATGATCCCAAAAACTCCATCCCCAAACTCTTAGAAATCATAAATTACTTCGGCAAAGTAGCAGAATACAAAATAAACCCACAAAAATCAGTTGCCTTCCTGTACACTGACAATGTACAAGAAGAGAGGGAAATAAAGGGAGCAACCCCATTCACAATAACCTCCCCCAAAATAAAATATTTAGGAATTAACCTAACCAAAGATGTAAAAGAACTATTTAATGAAAACTATAAAAAGTTAAAGAAAGAAATTGCAGAAGACACTAGGAAATGGAAAGACCTCCCATGCTCTTGGATAGGCCAACTTAATATAGTAAAGATGGTAATACTTCCAAAACTAATATACAAATTCAATGCAATTCCTATTAAAATCCCAATGAAGCACATCACTGAAATACAGAAAACTGTCCAAAAATTCATATGGAACAACAAAAGACCTAGAATAGCCAAAACAATTCTAGGGGATAAAGAAAATATGGGAGGGATATCCATGTCAAACTTCAAACTCTACTACAGAGCTATAATAACAAAGACAGCATGGTACTGGCACAAAAACAGACCCGAAGACCAATGGAACAGAATAGAAGATACAGAAATAAATCCACAGGCCTACAGCCAGCTTATATTCGACAAAGGAGCCAAAGACATACAATGGACGAAACACAGTGTCTTCAACCACTGGTGCTGGGAAAACTGGGCAGCCACATGCAGAAAACTAAAAGTGGACCCCAGCCTTATCACCATGCACCAACATCAACTCAAAATGGATTAAAGACCTTCACATTAAACCTGAATCTCTGAAACTACTGCAGGACAGAGTAGGAGAAACACTTGAACTAATAGGCACAGGAAGGAACTTCCTGAACAGAGTCCCAGGGTCACAACAAGTTGGAGAGAGACTCGACAAATGGGACTACCTTAAAATAAAAAGCTTCTGCACAGCTAAATCTATCGCAACCAAGCTAGAAAGACAACCAACTAATTGGGAAAAAATATTTACCAGCAATATATCAGACAAGGGGTTAACATCCTGTATATACAGGGAACTCAAGAAACTAATCCCTCCCAAACCTAACAAACCAATTACTAAATGGGCAAGGGAACTAAAGAGGGACTTCTCAAATGAAGAAATAAAAATGGCAAAGAAACACATGAGCAAATGTTCATCATCCCTGGTGGTGAAGGAAATGCAAATAAAGACAACCCTGAGATATCACCTTACCCCAGTCAGAATGTCCCACATCCACAAATCAGCCAACGACAAATGCTGGAGGGGATGTGGAGAAAGAGGAACCCTATTACACTGCTGGTGGGAATGTACACTTATACAACCACTTTGGAAAGCAGTCTGGAGGGTCCTTAGAAAGCTAAAAATTGACCTCCCTTATGACCCAGTCATACCACTTCTAGGCATCTACCCTGAACAACAGGAACCAATATACAAGAACACGTGCACCTCCATGTTTATTGCAGCACTGTTCACAATAGCTAGGATATGGAAACAACCCAGATGCCCCACCACAGATGAATGGATCCAAAAATTGTGGTATCTATACACAATGGAATATTATGCAGCCATTAGAAATGACAAAATAATGGCATTTGCAGGGAAATGGATGGAGCTAGAAGGAATTATGTTGAACGAGGTAAGCCAAGAGCAAAGAGACAAACGGTACATGATCTCCCTGATAAGTGGATGCTAAATCCAAAATGTTAGGTGATACGACAAAACTAACAGGACTTAAGAAACAAAGAACTCCCACTCATCTGGTCGAACCACTACTAAATATCCCCATGCTGCTGATCACATGTATGGTGTATATGTGTACACCATTATATGTTATAGACTGTGATAGACAATTTGCTCCAGGAAAGTTAGAATGAACTTGTGACTTTAAATGAGCATCATTATTCCACAATACTGTGAAATTCGGGAAATTATGTAATCACTTAATCACAATTAAAAAAAAAAAAAGAACCTCCAGGAAGGTAGGGAGGGAAGGGATGGTAGGAGGAAAACAATGGAGGGGATAACAATGCTCAATAGGAAGTGTATTCATTACCTTACTCATGTAACTGTAACCCTCTGTATAGTATCTTTACAATAAAAAATTAAAAAAAATATTTTAAAAAACATATTACAAAGAATCTATGAAGCCATCCATATGGCTTCATAGATTCTTTGTAATATGTTTTTTTAGGAATAATGTCTGTGTCTGTGTGTACGTGTGCACAAGCGCTGTTCCTGGAACTTGAACTCAGGGCTTAAGACACTGTACCTGAGGGTTTTTTGCTCAAGGTTAGCCACTCTACCACTGGAATCCACTTCTGACTTTTTAGTGCTTAGAGGTAAGAGTTTCGTGGGCTTTCTTGCTTGGTCTGGCTTTAAACTGAGACCCTCAGAACTCAGCCTTCTGAGTAGCTAGGATTACAGAAGTGAGCATCTGACACCCACCTTAGGATACCCAAATATTAAATCATCATTTTCAACAGAGTAATCTCTACAGTTCATGTTATCCACATTGTAATTTAGAAAGTTATCACTAAGCTCTCTTTTGAAATATAAATTTTTCACTTATTTTTAAACAACTGCTTTTTTAAACCACTCATATTTCTTGCCATTAAAATTATTACAAGAACATTAACAAAATTAAATACAAATACAGCTAAGAGGTTACAGGTAGTCCTTATCCTAACTAGCAAATTTAATTTAATTTTTTTTTTGCTCAGTTGTGGGGCTTGAACTCTGGGCAGGGTGCTATCCCTCAGTTCTTTAGCTCAAGGCAAGCGCTCTACCACTTGAGCCACAGCTCCACTTCCAGTTTTTTCTGCTTATGTGGTGCTGAAAAAAATCGAACCCAGGGCCTCATGCATGCGAGGCAAGCACTCTACCACTAAGCCACTTTCCCAGCCCCAAGAGTAACTATTTTTAATACCTGTCATGTTTTAAAGTGTACTCTTTGACTTGAGTTCACAAGAAATTCAAACAAATTTCAAATTGTATGCTAAGAATAAAATTTTGGTTTTCTTCTGAGAATATTTCCCTATGTAGTCCAGATTAGCCCAAAACTCACTATACAAACCCCAGTTGGCTGCCACATTATAATGTATAGTTTTGGCATCTTCTGCCTCAACTATAGGAGAGGAGGGGGAAGGGGGTGGGAGTGTCCTGGGCTTGAACTCAGGGCCTGAGTGCTGACCCTGAGCTTCTTTTGCTCAAGGTTAGACTTTCTTGCCAGGCTTGGTTTTGAACTGCAATCCTCAGATTTCAGCCTCCTGAGCAGCTGGTATTACAGGCCACTGGTGTCCACTTCTGCCTCAGCTTTGACAGTGTAAGGATTACAGGTATGAACCACCTTGCCTAGCTCTGTGTAAATTTTAAAGATTGTAAGTAGCAAAAAAAATAAATGTATTGTCATTAAGCTTTTCAACTTTTGAAAAAAACTATATAGCAAGAAAAGCAGAAAGTAAAAAATAAAGCATTTATGACATATAGACTTTAAGATTACAAGAACAGGATCTGGAAAACAGAAAACAGAGAAAAGATTTCACCAGTAACACAGAAACAAGCAAAAACCAAATAACAGATTTTTAAAAAAAAAAAAAAAAAAAAAAGTACTGTAGAAAAGACTAATTTCATTATAGATTCCTATCCCTGGGAAAGTAGAGTCAACAACATGGACAGTTTAAGCCAGCCTAAGTTACATAGCAAGTCCAGGTTCAGCTTGAGCTAAAAGTCAACTCTTGATGGAAATTGATGGAAAGGCCAAGCGCTGGTGACTTACTCCTGTAATCCTAGTTACATTCAAAAAGCTGAGATCTGAAGACTGCAGTTCAAATCCAGCCTGGGCAGGAAAATCCGTGACTCTTTATCTCCAATTAACCACCAAAAAACTGGAAGTGGTACTGTGGCTCAAAGTGTTAGAACCTTGAACAAAAGAGCTAAGGGACAGAGTCCAAGACCTGAGTTCAAAGCCACAAAACAAAACAAAAATTGATGAAAAGAAAAGGGAAGAAAACACAGCTGATTTAGCTTAAAATATTTCCTGAAAAATCATTCCTCTTCTTCTCAAACTTAATTAAACCTTACAAGTATTACTGACTGGATACTGGGAAAGCTCTATTTTACTACCCTCTCTTCACTGGATGTTTTATTAATAAAAACATCACTCAATGTTATTAATAAAGAAATACTGAATTTAGCAGTTGCATAGCAACAGGGAATGCCTCACGTGCTATGCTTGACATTAAAAAAAAGGCAAATAAGGGAAGAACAAATATATTCAAAATTTGAGACATGATCTTACAGAAAAGCCATGAAGATTGATAACATAGACCACAGAAAAATAAACACTGAAAAGTTTTAATATGGTCAATGATGAGGGTTTTAAAGCTATCTTTAACACAATATAGTACATGTTCAAAAAATATTTTATTAGATTTGACTAATTTCTAAAATAATTCCTATCCAATACCATAAGTCTCAGTATTTTCTTAAGTCTTTGTATTTCATCTTCCCCAAATTAAAACTATCTCCTTGATAGTATCTCTTCAATCTATCAACCCTATTCATTTATTGAATAGAAATACGTATTCATGTATTCAACATAAATTAACTGAGAACCAGGGATAAAGGTAGACAATGAACAGAAAATGGTGGGCAGACATGGAGTGGTTTTATTTAGTTTTTTCAATTGTTCTTACCAGGCTATTTCTGCCAGGGCTCTATCTACCATCTGAGGTATAGTTCCATTTCTGAGTTTCTGATGGTTAACCGGAGAGCAGAGTCTCATGGAATTTCCTGCTTGGACTGGCTTAGACCCTCAACTGACCTCCTAAGTAGCTAGGATTAAAGGACTAAACTACCAGCCCCCAGCTAATCCTAACTTTTTTTGGGGGGGGTGGGGGAAAGGTGGGCAAGGACCTGGGGTTGAACTTTGGGCCTGAGCATTGTCCCTGAGCTTCTTTTGCTTAAGACTAGTGCTCTACCACTGGAGCCAGAGTACAACTTCCGGCTTTTTCTGTGTATGTGGTGGTAAGGATTCAAACCCAAGGCTTCATGCATGCTAGACAAGTACTCTACTACTAAACCACATTCCCAGCCCTAATTCTAACTTACTATAATAGCTTGTTTAATAATAAATGATTGAAAATAGAAAATGCTCTACATAAGCTGTATGCATTCATGACATGAAATGTTTCTTTTTTTCTGTATTTCTAGGTTGCACCATCTTCCAAATATTTTAAATGGTCAAAGATCTCAAAAAAAATCTCCATATGCATGATTTCTAACTTCTAGGATTGCATAATTGCATAACAGTCCCAAATTTGACTTTTGAAATTCTTTTTTTTTTTGGGGGGTGGGGGGAGGTCCGGTTGTGGGGCCTGAACTTTGGGCCTGGGCGCTGTCCCTCAGCTCTTCAGCTCAAGGCTAGCGCTCTACCACTTGAACCACAGCGCCACTTCCGGCTTTTTTATTTTTGCTTATGTGATGCTGAGGAATCAAACCCAGGGCCTCATGCATGCAAGGCTCTACCACTGAGCCACCCTCCCAGCCCCTGACTTTTGAAATTCTTAAGAGTAAAGGACACTGGATCTTAAGACAAATTTATATGTTTGTAAGTTAAAATACTGATGTTATGAACATTGAGAACCAATCCTCAGATCTCAGCCTTCTGAATATCTAGGATTACAGGTATGAACTACCTACACCCTATCTAAATGACTCAGAATCAAATTACTGGCTCTACCCTCATCCTCCTTCAACTCAGGTAAGATCTACTTGTTTCATAGCCATGTGCAAATGATTTATAGATATAAAAATATAGATTATAGATATAACCTCACATAAATGTTCTGTGCTCAAGAATGCAAAATAAACCTAATACAGACCTAGGAGATCTCCCATTACTTAGGTTTTCCCAGAAGTTAACACTGGACAATTGAAGACAACATGTTTTTTGCTTACTCCCCATTTGAGGTTTTTCTTTAGCAAGATGTAAGATTGGGAATTAGAAATGTGCATCTATCTATGTAAATCCTAAGGCTGGATACTAAAAGGAAAACAGCAAGTAATGATTAAGTCCAGTGCTGTGTGAAGTTATTACAAGTTTAGTGAGAGATCTAAGAACCAGAAAGAGGATGTTGAGCTGGTCAGGCCTTACCTACATGTAAAGGAGCTGGTACTTTGGGCTATTTATCCTTTAAAGTTGTTTCCTAAGCTTTAATCTTCTCATGTCTTAATGTCAGCTGGTGTTTCTTACACAACTTTGGTAAAGTGGTGCTTTGGAGGGATGTATTTATATTATAATGGTCAACATTTGGTCATCCCTCCTCTCTTCCACTCCCCTTTTTTTTTTCTGTTGGTCATGGGGCTTGAACTCTGGGCTTGGGCACTGTCCCTACCCCCTTCAGCTCAAGGTGAGCGCTCTACCACTTGAGCCACAGCACCACTTCCAGTTTTCTAGTGGTTTGTTGGAGATAAGAGTCTCTCCGGCAGGAGGACTTTCCTGCCAGGGGTTGGCTTTGAACCATGATCCTCAGATCTCAGCCTCCGGTGTAGCTAGGATTGGAGGTGTGAGCCATCAGCACCCAGCTCACTCCCCTCTTTTTGTAAAGTAAGTGCTTTAATTATTAAAAAAAAAAAAAACCTTTGTATAAACTTTTTCATTATTACAATAAGCTGAATTGTAACAAATGACATGTTGATTTTTTTTTTTATAATAAAACTTTGGGGGGGGGAATTCTTTTTAGTATCTCTAGAAGGGCACTGGTGGCTAAATGCCTATAAACCTAGCTACTCAGGAGGCTGACATCTGAGGATCGAAGTTCAAACCCAGCCTGGGCAGGAAAGTCCTTGAGACTCTTATCTCCAATTAACCACCAGAAAACTGGCAGTGAACCTGTGGCTCCAAGTGGTAGAGAGCACTAACCTTGAGCTAAAGAGCTGAGGGACAGCGCCCAGGCCCAGAAGTGCTGAACAAAAACAAAAAAGTATCTCCATGTTTAAATCTACTACCTAAGTACTTCAAACCTGTATTGTTTAAGGATTAACTGTACAAAATTCTGAGAGTAAAGATACTTTATATAACCAAACTATTTATTTGTGGACAGGCATAAAAGAGAGACATTTCAAGGAATGTTGTAAAGCAGCCATTCACTCTAGAAAGGATTGTTCTCAATTATTTCAGCCAGTGGCTCACATCTGTTATACTAGCTACTCAGGAGACTGAGTTCTGAAGTTCAGATTTGAAGCCTACTTGGGCAACAAAGTCCATGAGACTCTTATCTTCAATAATCCAAAAAGCTCAAAGTGGGAGCTGTGTTTCAAGTGGTAGAGCACTAGTCTTGAGCAAGAAGCTCAAGGACAACTTCCAGACCCTGAGGTTAAAGCCCCAGGACTGGCACACACACGGTAAAAGGCCCAGGACTGGCACGTGCGCACACAGCCCCCCCCACACCCTTAAGAACAAAAATCCTTGGTCACTAAAATATGATTTTGTTGGGTACTAGTGGCTCATCCTGTAATCAAAACTATTCAGGATGCCGAGGTCTAAGAATCCCAGTTCAAAGACAGCCCAACACCAATAACAACCAAAAAAAATCTGGGAGATTCTATCTCCAATTAATCAGCAAAATCCCAGAAGTGGAGGTGTGGCTCAAGTGGTAGAGTGCCAGCCTTGAGTGATAAAAGCAAAGGGACAATGTCCAGGTACTGAGGTACCAGCATAAAAATAATATGAATAATGACAATAAAATTAAAGCTAGAAAGGGAATATATACAGTTTATAGCTAGAATATCTCCAAAATAATTTCACAACTATGCTTACATATGTAATACCATAAGTGAGATTCCAAAATATTAAATAATGATATTAAATAAAGTTATTAAGTAGATGAAAGCTGGGCACCAGTAGCTCACACCTATAATCCTGGCTACTCAAGAGGCTGAGATCCCAGGATTGAGGTTAAAGCTGCCCAGGCAAGAAAGTTATGAGAGGGGCTGGGAAGGTGGCTCAGTGGTAGAGTACTTGCCTTGCATGCCTGAGGTCCTGGGTTCGATTCCTCAGCACCACATAAGAAAAAAGCCGGAAGTGGCGTTGTGGCTCAAGTGGTAGAGCGCTAGCCTTGAGCTGAAGAGCTGAGGGACAGCACCCAAGCCCAGAGTTCAGGCCCCACGACCAGACCAAAAAAAAAGAAAGTTATGAGACTCTTATCTCCAATAAACTACTCCAAAAAAGCCAGAAGTGGCTCTGTGGCTCAAGTGGTAGAGCACTAGCTTTGAGCACAAAGAGGCTCAGGGACAGCACGTAGGCCCAGAGTTCAAGCCTGAGGACTGGCAAAAAGAAAAAACAAAAATAAACAAACAAAACCACAGTAAACAGATGAGATGAATTCAAGTTTTTAGAAATCCTGGGGGCAGTTTTGAGGGTTTTGTTTTGTTTTCTGTTTTATCAAACTGTCTTGGATAGTTACTTTTATGTGTGAACTATAATCTGAGGTCCTCTCTTGGAGAACCTCATCACAACCAAGTCAGTAAACTACATGAGCACTGTTTTTAAATAAAAACCTGTTTATATATATATATATATATATATATACTGATGTGAATAATACATATCTATTTAAATAAAAAAAAATTAGGCAGGGACACTGGTGGTTCATGCCTGTAATCCTAGCTATTCAGAACACTGAGATTTTTTTTGGTTCAAGACCAGGACTTGAACTTGGTACCTGACACATTCTCTCATGGCTAACACTACCAACTGAGCCATGCTCTACCCCAGGAGGCTGAGATCTAAGAATCGCAGTTCAAAACCAACCCTGGTAGATCCTGGGTTTAATTCCCAATGTCCCTAAGAGACAAAGAGGGAGGGAGGGATTACTGAACTCATAATAGCCTGTTCTATATTTTCTCAAAGATGCCAAAACTATACATCATAATGTGGCAGGTAAGCAATTGGGAGAGGGGAGTTGGCTAACTTCTCCCCAAAAAGTTAAAGACCAAGTAACTCCTTGGGAATAATAGAGCTAACTAGGTAAAACAGAACTATAAGTCTACTTCCCTCGCTCCAGATAAAATGCAAATTTCTACAGTTGAAAACAAAGGCTCACACCTGTAATCCTAGCTGCTCAGGCTCTCATCTCCAAATAAACTGCTAGAAACCCGGAAGTGGAGCTGTGGCTCAAGCGGTAGAGCACTGGCCTTGAGCTGAAGAGCTAGGGGACAAGGACAGGGTCCAAGCCCAGAGTTCAAGCCCAATGACTGACCAAAAAAAAAAAAAAAAAACAAAACTTCCTTAGGGGAACAAAGAAAGGGTTCTTTTCTACCCTACCACCTTTTCCTATTTCATTAACTTTCGCCCAGTTAGGCCAGCCTAGACAATCCATATTGCTGATTTTGTTACAAGGTTCATTTTCAGTATAGAGATCTCAATGACTCTACACTAAATAAATGACTCACTAACACCTCCTCCACTATGACATCTCATCAGCAGTCTGTTTTATATATTTTTCAGATTAATACATCTCAACATTGGCTGTTTTTTGGGTTTTTTTGGGGGGGTGGGAGGGTTGGTCCTGGGGCTTGAACTCTGGGCCTTGGCACTGTCCCTCAGTTCTTCAGCTCAAGGCAAGTGCTCTACCACTTGAGCCACCATGCCACTTCTGCCACTTCTGGTTTTCATGGTTTAACTGGAGATAAGAGTCTTGTGGACTTTTCCTGCCCCGGCCGGCTTTGAACTGCCATCTACAGATCTCAGCCTCCTGAGCAGCTAGGATGACAGGCATGAACCACCAGTGCCCAGCCTCTACAATTTTTTAAAAAACTGGCTGATGGGCCGGTGGGCGCCGGAGGCTCACGCCTATAATCCTAGCTACTCTGGAGGCTGAAATCTGTGGATGGAGGTTCAAAGCCAGCCTAGGCAGGACAAGTCTGTGAGATTCTTATCTGTAATAAACCACTCAGATAACCGGAAGTGGCGCTGTGTCTCAAGTGGTAGAGCGCTAGCCTTGGGCTGAAGAGCTGAGGGACAACACCCAGGCCCAGAGTTCAAGCCCCATTACCGACCAAAAAAAAAAAAGTGGCTGATGGCTCATGTCTATCTACTTAGAAGACTGCAAGGTGAGGATCTGCCTGGATAGACAAATCCTTGGAACTCTTCAATCCATTATCCAGAAAAAAGCCAGAATTACAGGCATGGCTCAAGTGGTAGAGCACTGGCCTTTAGCAAAAAATTGCAAGCAAAGGAACGTGCAAGGTGAGGCCCTGAATTCAAGTCCCAGTATTGGCACTGTGCATTCACATGCATGTGTGCACGCATGCGTACATACACATACACACACAGATTTCTAGGCAATGGTGGTTCAGGACTGTAATCTTAGCTACTCCTGAATAGCTATTATTATAAGGCTGAGATTTGAGGATTTCAGTTCAAAGTCATCTCCAGCATACACATTTCTGAGACTCTGGTCTCCAATTAACACCAAAATGCTGGTGGAGGCCTGGCTCAAGTAGTAAGAGTGTCAGCTGTGAACAGAAAAAAACAAGCAAGAGTACAAGGCTCTAAGTTCAATCCCCAGTACCAGCATGCACACACACGCACACAGGCAGGCATGCATGCACACATGCACTCACATATACACAGGAAAAAAAAAGTGCAAGGCCTTCCAGTGTGACCAATGGCTCTGGCTTGTAATCCTAGCTATTCAGGAGGCTGAGATCTGAGAACTGCAATTCAAAGCCAGCCTGGGTAGAAAAGTCTGTTAGATTCTTAGTTTTGATTAACTACCAAAAAGCCAGAAGTAGATCTGTGGCTTAAATGGTAACTTGAGCACAAAAGTTCAGGGATAGTACGCGGCCCTGGAGTTCATGACTCAGGACAGGCAATTAAAAAAAAAAAAAGTGGTAGGTCTTTTATAGTCAAGTCACTGTGTAGTCAAGCTATAGGGATAAAATTAAATCAAAGCATCAACTTAAAAAGACATTTCTGAGGTGGGATGAGCAAAGCAAAATAAGATGTTAAACTTATTGCTTCTGTGAAAATGTTGAGTTCACAAGGCACTGAGGCAGCCACACTACCAACACACACACACACCCAGAAATACCAATAACATTCAAATGAACACTAACCTTATGACAGGTCATGACAACACAAAGTTGGCTAGCCAAGTAGGTGATTTACACCTGTAATCCTAGCTACTCAAGAGGCTGAAATCTGTAGATCTGATTTGAAGCCAGCCCAAGCAAGAGACCCTGAGACTCTTATCTCCAATTAACTACCAAAAAGCCAGAAATGAGGCTGTGGCTCAAGGCTGTGGCCTTGAGCAAAAGGAGCTCAGACAGTACCCAGGCCTAGAGTTGAAGAAAGGGAGGGTGGGAGGGAGGGAAGGAGGGAAAGAGGGAAAGAGGGAGGGAGAGAGGGAGGGAGGGAGGGAGGGAGGGAGGGAGGGAGGGAAGAAGGGGAGAGATAGAGACGGAGAAAGAAGCCAGGCACCAGTGGCTCACACTAGTAATCCCAGCTACTCAGGCTGAGATCTGAGAATCAAGGTTCAAACCAATCTTAGGCAGAAAAGTCTCCTACAGCCTCTTATCTCCAATTAACCACTCAAAACCAAAGTGGAGTTGTAATTCAGCAGGGTAGAGCCCTAGCCTTGAGCAAAAGAGCTCAGGGGCAGCACCCAGTCTCTGAAGGGGAGGTGTGTGTGTAGGGGTGGGGGGAGGGAGAACCAGACATGAGACTATGGCTCAAATGGTATGGAGTTAGCCTTGAGCACAAAAGCTCTCAATCACAGTTTGAGTTCAAGCCCTAGGATACTAAGTAAGTAAGTAAATAAGTAAATAAATAAATAAATAAATAAATAAATAAATAAATAAATAAATAAATAAAGCAGGCTAATAATGCTTCTAGGGTAAGGTATTATCTCCTTGCCTGCCACTGTAAACCTTTGCTCCAAAAAGAAATGTCCCCACACTAAAACAAGGATATTGATAATATCTCCCAAAGATCCATGAAAGCTGCTTTAAGGGCTTGGTTTCCAGGATGGCATTACTGATGTGGATAGGCCCTTTAGAACAGGGGCCTAGTGAGAGATCTTTTCATTACAGGGTTACACTGGAATGCCCATGGAAAGGATTGTGGGATTCCACCAGCCCTCTTTTGTTATTTTTCTTGATTCATGAGGTAAGTGTTGTGTTCCCACCACACACTTTTGTCATATAATACTTGCCCTCACAAGGGGGTCCAGAGCAATGAGGCTACTTCCTCTTGGACTACATCTTGGGCAGTCTCTAGAATTTTGAGCCAAAACAATTAATTGCCTCATGCATTTCACTATCGTACTTGAAGGCTCTAAAACATATAGTTAGAGAAATAATGAGCTTAAAATTTCCCACTGTTTCTTAGTATCCTTGTACTGGTAGATTACAGTTACTTGAGATTCTACTATGAGCCAGGCAATGGAGATGCATTGGTGAACAAAAGACAAAGCCTTTAACTTGTGAAATGGGAGATGGGTGGTGTGGGATACATAATATATAGCTAAGGGAAAGCAGAAATAATAGAAAAATACAGCAAAGTGAGAAAATAAACCCTAAACTCTAGTAACAACACTAAAACACTGAATGAGAACATCTAGACTGCCAAGATTGAGCATGTCCTGAAAAATTTATGTACTCAAGTTTGGTCTCCAGTGTAGCAATGTTGAAATTATGCTGGAACTTTTAAGCAGTGGGGCCTACCAGAAGTGATTAAATCCTTGAGAGGTCAGTAATTTGCTCATAGGAGCATATTCTGCTGGGACAGTACAATGTTATTATAAACCAGACTGACACCTTCCTCAACTTTTCTGTCTCATACTTGTAGACATACCCCTTCAGTACACAGTAAATTCTGTTCCAACTTCTGTGGCATGGGGAGAGCACCACAGGCGCTCATAAAGATGTTGGTACCAAGCAATACAGGCTACCTAGCCATCAGAAACAAGCAAATTATACCACTTTTATTTGTAAGTTACCAAGCTTCTGATATTTTATTGGGCAACACAAACAGCCTCAGTCAGAAAAACAAGACCGAGAACGACTAAAGTGAGGATGCAAACCAAGTGGACATCCAGAACAGAATTCTAGCCAGAGGGAACACTAGTATAGAGTATGCCATTTCTGAGAAATAGCAACAAAACTTTCTATGGTAATAAACCTTTTCATCGTATACCTGTTTGGCTGAATAAAGACAACAAAATCATAGACATGAATGCTGGCTAGTTTTATGTGATTCTTGGTCATTTCAAAAAAAAAGTTCTCCCACACCTCATCTAAACAAAGGTGGAAACATTGGGTCTTTGGTAAGTATGGTATAGTACTGAATCTATAGATTGGCTATTTTTGTGACACAAATTTTGTCAATACATGAGCATGGGATGTCTTTCCATCTTCTGAGGCCTTTCTTCATTTAAGATTATATTGTTTTTAGGAGTCATTTTCTTCCCTAGTTAATACCCAGATGTTATTGGGTTTTTTTAGGATATTGTAAACAGTAATCTTATATTGCTTTCTCACTTTATTAGTAGCCTAAAAAAAGGCTACTAATTTTTGTGTTGATTTTATGTTCTGCTATGTTACCAAAACTGTTGATTACATCTAGAAGTTTTTGTGGGAGAATCTGTTAAGTTTCTTAAGTATATGACCACGTCATCTGCAAAAGATAATTGGACTTTTCCTTTCCCTATTAGAAACCCATAAAACATTTATTCTCCTATTTTATTGCTTTGGTTAGGAATTCTAGTACCATAATGAATAGGGATTGGAAAGAATGGACATTCTTGTATCATTCCTGACTTTATAAAAAAATGATTTTAGCTTTTTTCTATTTAATATGATGCTGGCTATAGGCTATATAGTATGTCCAAGTACACTCTTTTATTTTCTTCAGAGTTTTTACATAAAAGAATGTTGAATTGCCAAGGCTCCAGTGGCTCATGCCTATAGTCCTAGCTACTTAGGAGGCTGAGATCTGAGGATCACGGTTCAAAGCAAGCCAGAGCAGGAAAATCCATGAGAGGCTTATCTCTAATTAACCAGCAGAATACCGGAAGTGGCACTGTGGCTCAATTGGTAGAACACTCACCTTGAGCTGAAGAACTCAGGGACAGCACCTAGGCCCAGAGTTCAAACCCCAGGACCAAAAACAAAAAAACAAACAAAACAAAACAAAACCCCTGAATTTTATTAAAAGTCTTTTCTGCATCAATTGAAATAATTGTGTTTTTTATTCTTGACTATGTGAACTATCATCCCTGCAACTCTGGAATGAAGCCAACTTGATTACAGAGTATGGTCTTTTTAATGTATGGCTGAATATGGTTTACAAGAATTACTTAAATTTTCTATACCACTGTTGCTCAAAGATTGGTTTGTGGGTATTGGAGGCTCACGGCTATAATCATAGCTAATACTCAGGAGGCTGAGATCTGAAAATCAATGTCTGAAGCCAGCCTGGGCAGAGAATAGTCCATTAATCTCTTATTTCCAGTTTACCAGCAATAAACTGGAACTATTGGCCTGGAACAAATGGTAGGGTGCTAGAGAGAGAACCTAAATTAAATGCCCAGAACGAACACACACACACACATGAACGAACACACACACACACATGAACGAACACACACACACACACACACACACACACACACACACACACACACACACACACACACACAGCATGCCTATAATTCTCTTTGTTTTGCTTCTGTCTCATTTTGGAATGAATTCAGTAATACTCCTAGTAGTGTTCCTTCCCTATCTATTTCACAGAAGAATTTGAGGAGTTCTGACAGAATTTAGCAGTGAATCCATATATCTTAGGCTTTTCTTTGTTGGAAGACATTACCATTTTAATTTCATTGCTTATATCCTCTTGGTTCAATTTTGGGAAGTTAACTATATCTACAAGTTTATTTCTTGTAGTTTCTAGAAGTTTGTTTGGATATAGGTTTCTAAAGTATTCCCTCATGAGCTTCAGATTTTATTCATTTGTGATGATCCCTTTTTAATCTCTAATTTTTAAAATCTTTTCCCCTCTCTTTTTGGTCAAGTTAGTTATGAGTTTAACAAATCTCACTTATCTTTTCCAGGAACTTTGTTCATAAGGAAGTACTGGGGACTTGTACTAGGCATACCCTCTCACTGTTTCTCATTATTTTGTAGATGGAATTTAGTGAACTTTTATGCCCATGCTAACCTCAAACCACAATCTTCCAGATCTCAACCTTCTGAATAACTAAAATAGAGGAGTTAGGCATTGGCACCTTGCTTAAAAGGTCCCACTTTTTTTGTTGTTTGTTTGAACTATGGTGTATGGGCCCTGTCCCTGAGCTTTTTCACTCAAGGCTAGTGCACTTTGAGCCACAGTATCACTTCCAGTTTTCTGGTGTTAATCAGAGATAAGAGTCTCACAGACTTTCCTGTCAGGGCTGGGGACTGGCTTCAAATGGCAATCCTTAAATCTCAGCCTCCAGAGTAGCTGGATTGCGGGCGTGAGCAACTTGCATCCAGCAAGATCCCACTTTTTGTTTCACTGATTTTTTTGTACAGGTTAGACTCTTATTTCATTAGTTTCTGACTTTGTCTTTATAATTTCATCCCATCTGCTAACATATTAGGGATGCCTTCTCTAAGAGATACCTTTTAGAAATCAAAGTAGATTTATGTCAGAAACAACTGGACAGGTGAATTTCAAGTCAAAGTGAGATGCTGAAACAAGGGATATAAAATTGAGAATGGGCAAAATGGATAAAACTGACAAACAACTGAGATGAAATAAGTTAATCATGGAGAATAAAAATGAAAAAAAAGACTACGTTTTATAGCATTAAAATTTAGGAGAAAAGAGTAAATGAAAAAGTATATAGTTTTCTCTACCATATAGCAAATAACTTGATAAGCATGAAAAAATAGGGGCTCATACCCATAATCGTAACTACTCTTGGAAGATCAAAATTTGAGACCAGGCTGAACAGAGAGTTTGAGACCCCTTTATAACAGAAAAGGCCAGTGTGATGGTATGTACCAGACATCCCAACTACAGAAAGATGCATAATGGGGGGATTGCAACCCAGGCAAAAAGTGAGATCCTGTCTAAAAAAATACCACAGCAAAGAGTGATGGAAGCATGTCTCAAGGGAAGGAGTTCCTACATAACAAATGCAAAACCCTGAATTCAAAATCCAAGACTGGAGAGAAAAAAAGTTAAACTATTACATATGACACTGTAATTATAATAAACGTATATTATCCCACCTCCATGTCACAGTAAAAAACCCCTATATGAACAAATAGCCATTATATCCAACATAAATTTATTAATGGGTAAATATAACTATATAACTTGAGGATATGTATGGGATGGGGAATATTGGGGAGAATGATTGGTTAACAATGATCAAAATGCACTACACTTGTGAAATTGGAACCATTTGTAAATAATAGTTATTATTAAAATAATATTTAAAAGACACTTCCTTGGTACAACTAATATATGCTAATAAAAATTCTGCATCCCCACCATAAAAAGAAATGAGAAAAGGAATAAAAATATTAACTAGAAATTATCCTTAAAACACAAAACAAGACAGTTTAGTGGACTTGAACAAAACCAAACCAAGGCATTTAGGAAACAATAAAGGCAGTGGTACTTCTTTATCATTAATCACATAAAATGTAAATGAAGCAAATAAAAGGAAGTCAAGAGTTTAGGGAGTGACTAGACCACCGTGGCAGAAAGCCTTCAAAACACAGCCTTAGTAGTCTTAAGAATGAGACCCTTGAGGGCTGGGAATGTGGCTTAGTGGTAAAGTGCTTACCTAGCGTGCATCAAGCCCTGGGTTTGATTCCTCAGTACCACAGAAACAGAAAAGGCCAGAAATAGCACTGCTTTTTAACATGGTAGAGTGCGAGCCTTGAGGAAAAGAAACTCAGGGACAGAGCCCAGGCTCCTCTGAGTTCAAGCCCCAGAACTGTCTCCCCCCCTCCCCTAGCCAAAAAAGTCTGAGAGACTCCTCACATTTCAGCCAAGTGAAGACATAGTAAAAAGACAACCATCTGTGAATTGTAAAGAGTGCCCCTATCAAATACCTAATCTTACACCTTTTAGAGACTTTCTAGTCTCCAAAACTATCATAAATTTCTGTTGTTTTAAGTCACCCAATCCTTGGGGTGTTGTTTTTTGTGTCACTCCCACAGCCTGGTTGCATAAGGCTGGAGCTCTACCACTTGAGCCATAACTCTGCTTCCTCTACAACATTTTGTTAAAACAAACTAAGACAGTAAATTGGTACTGGAAATAGGATGTTGCTGTAATAAATACCTGGGTGCTGGTGGTTCATGCCTGTAATCCTAGCTACTTAGAAGACTGACATCTAAGGAGGTGGTTCAAAGCCAGCCTGAGTGAGACTCTCATCTCCAGTTAACAACCAGAAAACTGGAAGTGGAGCTGTGGCTCAAAGTGGTAGAGTACTAGATTTGAGGGAAAGAGCCCAAGGACAACATCCAAACTCTGAGTTCAAGCCCCATGACTGACAAAAATTAAACAAAACCTAAGACTGTGAAAGTTGTTTTGGAAGTGGATAATGGGTAGGGACTAACTGAAAGAGTTTTGTGGTGTATCTTTTTTTTTTTTTTTTGGTGCCAATCTTAGGGCTTGAACTCAGGGGCTGGGTGCTGTCCCAAGATTCTTTTTTTCAAGGCTAGCACTCTACAATTTGAGCCACAGCACCACTTACGGCTTTTTCTGAGTATAGTGGTTTATTAGAAATGAATCTCATGTAATTCTCTGCCCAGGCTGGCTTCAAACCAAGATCCTCAGATCTCAGCCTCAGATCTCAGCTAGGATTAGAGTTGTGAGCCACTATTGCCCTGCCTGGTAAAGATCTTTCTAATCAAGTCTCAGATGGAAATGAGGAATACGTTATTCATAGACAGGAGGGAAAGGCAATGTTGGTTATAAATGGCAAAGAAATGGGTGGTTTAGGGAGTTTAGACCACCCTGGCAGAAAGCCTTCAAAATACAGCCTTAGTAGTCTTAAGAACGAGGCCCTTGAGAGCTGGGAATGTGGAAGTATCAGATGCAACTAGATGCTTATCTTGAGGAAATATCTAAGCATGTAAGGATTGAGTAGTCTGGTTCCTATTGAATGCTCAGTGTGAAACAAGAAATTATCCAGAGATAGAACTGTTTATCAAAAGGGGAACTAAACTTAGAGAGTATTAAAGTTAAAGCTTCTGCGTATATTTTAAAGAATGAGAAAACATGTTCAGTATATAGCAATAAGGATGAACAACTGCAGTTGTAGTACTCACTAGGCACTATGATGAAAATGAACTATACAACTTGTGGGTGGGGAATGGGAGAGAAAAACTGGGAGAGAGCAAGGAAAGGGGGTGACACTCTCCCAAAAAGAAACATATTCTTTACCTGACTTATGTAATTGTTAATCCCTCTGTGTATCACCATTGTAATAACAATAAAAACAGGAAAGATCAGTAGTCTTAAGAAACCAAGTTAATATTATGGACTGATGTGCTATCAGTATTTGTCTTCCATCCTAAGGCTTTTCAGTAATTCATAATACTTCTGATTTTTTGTGCTTTTGGTTTTTTTTTGTCTGCAAAGTTGCAGAACAAAAAATTAACACAAAAACCAGTAGCTTTTCTATATACATTTAAGGAACATGAAAATAAAGAGTATTCACAATCATATTGACAATACTCTCAAAAAAAAAAAGAAGAATTAGAACTAAATACCTGGAAATAAATTGAACTAAACAAATAAAAGATCCCTACAGAACAAAAACTATAAAATCTTGAACAAAGAAACTGAAGCTATACTAAGATGAAAAAGATCTTAATAGTAATCCTTTAGGTTAAAATTTTGATAGCTTTGTTTCAGGCGGTGGCTCAGTGGCAGAGTGCTTGCCTTGCATGCCTGAGGCCCTGGGTTCGATTCCTCAGCTGTGGATCAAGTTGTAGAGTGCTAGGCCTTAAGCAAAAAAGCTGAGGGACAATGCCCAAGCCCTGAATTCAAGCCCCTACAACCAACAAAGAAAAAACAAAAAAGAATATTCTACAGCCAAAGATGAGGCTTTTAAAAAAGTGCATCAAGTAGTAATAAAGGAAAATATTTCTATAAGCCAATCCTATAACAGAAATCCAGATCTAACTTTTTGTCTTCTAAAAAGATGTAACTTCTGGGCTGGGAAGGTGGCTTAGTGGTAGAGTGCTTGCCTTGCATGCCTGAGGCCCTGGGTTCGATTCCTCAGCACCACATAAGCAAAAAGAAAAAAGCCGGAAGCGGCTCTGTGGCTCAAGTGGTAGAGCGGTAGCCTTGAGCTGAAGAGCTGAGGGACAGCGGCCAGGCCCAGAATTCAGGCCCCACGACCGGACCCCCCCCAAAAAAATAAAAATAAAAAATAAATAAATAAATAAAAAGATGTAACTTCTATATCCTATATAGAAGAATCCTTGCTAATTACTATCTTTCTTTTCTTTCTCCTCTCCCTGGTTCGTGAACTCATACTAATTTTTCACCTATCAACTTGAAATTTGTTTTCTTATAAATTGTAGTTTAAAAAAACAACAACAAATTAACCAACCCTTAGGGGGTTGGAGGCATGACACAAGTGATAGGGCATCTGCCAATGAACAAAAAGCCTCAGATACAGAGTTCAAGTCCCAATCTAAAACAAAAAAAGAAAAATTCTGAATCCCTACTATGACAATACCCTCCTTTAACCCTTTCCCCACAGTTCTATACACAGAAAGAATCCTATCTTCTTTCAGAACTTTCACTTCCTCTTGGAATCAATGTTTCTGTTTCTCCAATTAGACTCTAAGTACTTTGAAAGCACTATGCATCATGCTATCCCTGCAGTATTTGATATACCAGCATCTAATGTCACCAAAGCAAACAAAGGTTTTCCCTTTATTAAAAAAAATCCATTATATAAGTCAATATACCTTAATTTGACAAAAAACCTTTTGGATTAGTATCTATGAGTCACTGAGTTCTACTTCCTTGTCAGTCTAGCTCTCAAAATTAAGATTGTATTGTTAGCTTCTAGCCTTCTTTTTCTTCCTGATAGCACCTTAATTGGGAACATTTATTCTTATTATCTCTTAACCTCTGTTGTATATTTTACTATGCTTCTCCAATAGTTTCTAAGATATCAAACCTAGGAATTGGTGCTGTTGCTCAAAGTGCTAGAACCCTAACCTTGACTAAAAGAGCTCAGGGACAGTGCCCAGGCCCCAAGTTCAAGCCCCACAACCAGCCAAATTAAAAAAAAAAAAAAAAAAAAAAGATAAGTAAATAATAAAAGTAGTATCTGATTCACTACCTCTAAAAATATTAACTGTTCATGAGTGGGACTGGGGGAAGTTTACATCAAAATGAAAATACATAAAGGAATATTATTCCCAAAAACCTCCGAACATTCAGTAAACAGAAAATGCTGATTGATAAAGAATAAAATGACATGATTAACAGAGGCAGATAAAAGACAAAAACAAGGGGGCTGGGAAGTTGGCTCAGTGGTAGAGCGCTTGCCTTGCATACCTGAGGCCCTGGGTTCGATTCCTCAGCACCACATAAAGCAAAAAAAGAAAGAAAGAAAGAAAGAAAAACCCCGGAAGTGGCACTGTGGCTCAAGTGGTAGAGCGTTAGCCTTGAGCTGAAGAGCTGAGGGACAGCACCCAGGCCCAGAGTTCAGGCCCCACGACCGGACCCAAAAAAAAAAAAAAAAAAAAAAGACAAAAACAATGGCAACAAAATAAACAGCTTCATGAAAGGCAGCTAGCATATGCTAAACACAAGCAAAACATCTACAAGAATCAACTTAACATTAATTAAACAAACATCAAACACCTAAGGTAAATACAGAACCAGGCCTTTGGCTACAATGTGAACTTTAGTAACAATATAAACATGTAGAGCCAATTTCCAAATTTCTGGGATGTAGTATCTAAAAGTCTTCTTTGTAACTATATACTACCTAAAAAATGAATTATGCAACTTAAAGACAGGGACAGGAGAGGGAAACTGAGAGGGAAAGCTAAGGAAGGGTGACATTATCTAAAAAGAAATGTATTACCTGACAATGGTAACCCCTCTGTACAACACCTTAATGAGGATGACAAAATTGCCAGGTTCCAGTGGCTGACGCCCGTAATCTTAACTACTCAAGAGGCTGAGATCTGAGAACCATGGTTCAAAGCCAGCTAGCTGGGATAGGAAAGTCTGTAAGACTCTTATCTCCAATTAACCAACAAAAAGCCAGAGTAGAGGTATAGATAGCTTAAATGGTAAGAGTGCCAAGGGCTGGGAATGTGGCTCAGTGGTACAGTGCTTGCCTAGCATGCATGAAGCTGTGGGTTCAATTCCTCAGTAACGCATAAACAGAAAAAAAAGCTTGAAAGCCCTGAGCTGGTGGCTCACACCTGTAACCCTGAGAAGGCTAAGATCTGAGGATCATGGTTCAAAGCCAGCCCAGGTGGGAAAGTCCCAGTGAGACTCTTATCTCCAATAAACAACTCAGAAAACCAGACTCAAGTGGCTCAAGTGGTAGAGCCCTCGCCTAGAGCTGAAGAGCTCAGAGACAGTGCTCAGGCCCAGAGCTCAAGCCCCACAACACACACATACACACAAAATTTTGTGAGGGAACAGGTGACACTGTCCCAAAAGAAATGTACTCTTAGCCAGGCACTGGTGGCTCACACTTACAATCCTACCTACTTATAGGAGGCTGAATCTGAGGATCAAAGTTCAAAGCCAGCCTGGGCAGGAAAAGCCCATGAGACTCTCATATCCAATTAACCAACAGAAAACCAGAAATGGCTCAAAGCGATAAAGGGCTAGCCTTAAGTAAAAAGGCTTAGATAGAGACAGTGCCCAGGCTCTGAGTTTCAATCCCTACCACCGACCAAAAAAACATAAAATAACAGATGTAGACAGATATACTTACTATTTAAACTCCAAAGTGGAATAGATTCAGACAAAACGCAATAGGGTAATAAAGACCTTTGTTATCTACTACTCAAAATTCAGGCATCAAGTAAGACTTGAATAATATGGCATACCACATTATCTCTAATATTTCAACTTTCACTACAGAAAGGTAGGAATACTGTAAGAAAAGTCATCTTTTCTACCACACTGGATTGCTTCCTTTCTAGCTTGTGAGAACTGTTTTTCTGAAGAGTTCTCATTTTGGCCAGTAGCTTGGCCCTTGTTAATTATATTCTGTTCCTACTACATTTTAATTAAGACATCCTGTTCCTGTTACTTAAGCCAGCAGATGTTAACTTAAGCCAATCTGAGCAGAGGGACAGGGGCAGGGGGCAGGGTCTGCTGCATTAGTTATAGAAGGGGAGCAGCCTGTCAGTCGTGGGGCTTGAACTCTGGGCCTGGGCCCTGTCCCTCAGTCTTCAGCTCAAGGTGAGCTCTCTGCCACTTGAGCCACAGCACCACTTTTGGTTTTCTGGTGGTTAATTGGAGATACAATTCCTTGCGATTCCTTGCTTCATTTTGGCTGATGGTGCCGTCCTCTGGAGAAGTGTGCCTTGCCAAGTTCCTTTCAAGTTGGTGTTCTTATTCCCATTAGACATTCCAACATCTCAAGACATATCTAACAATATAGAAAGCAAAATCTATCTGTATTGTTATACAAAGCCACAAATAACTATGCAACTTAAGCAATTTAAAGGATATTTAAGCAATCCTTTATTGAATAAATTCTGTTTCACTCTGATTATTCTATGCCATACCATATTCCCTTTACAAATATACTGCAATTTAGCTGATTAATGTATTTACTTGTACGTTGATCAATAATTATTTGTAGAAGATCTAACATCCAGAATATATAAAGAAAGTTTACAACATGAATGATTTAAAAAAAAAAAAAAAAAGTAGCCAGGCACTGGCAACTCACACCTATAATCCTAGCTACTGTGAAAGCTAAAACTGGGAAGACTGTGGTTTGAGGCCAGCCTGGGCACAAATATTCACATGATCCCTTCTCAACCAATAGCTAGGCACAGTGGTATGTTCCTGTCATGCTAGCAGTATTGAAGGCCAAGACAGAGGATCAAGTTTCCAGAACAGGCTAGGCAAAAGTCCATGAAATTATATTTCAAGAGAAAAAGCTGAGTATGATGGCACACACCTGTCATCCCAGCTACTGTGGAGGATCATGGTACAGGTTAAGTACCCCAGGCAAGAAGTGATACACTATCTTTTTTTTTTTTTGGGGGGGGGGTCCAGTCATGGGGCCTGAACTCTGGGCCTGGGCGCTGTCCCTCAGCTCCTCAGCTCAAGGCTAGCACTCTACCACTTGAGCCACAGTACCACTTCCGGTTTTTTTTTTCTTTCTTTCTTTTTTTTTTTTGGTCCGGTCGTGGGGCCTGAACTCTGGGCCTGGGCGCTGTCCCTCAGCTCTTCAGCTCAAGGCTAGCGCTCTACCACTTGAGCCACAGTGCCACTTCCGGCTTTTTTCTTTTTTTGCTTATATAGTGCTGAGGAATCGAACCCAGAGCCTCAGGCATGCAAGGCAAGCGCTCTACCACTGAGCCATCTTCCCAGCCCCCCGGTTTTTTTTTTCTTTATGCTTATGTGGTGCTGAGGAATCGAACCCAGGGCCTCAGGCATGCAAGGCAAGCGCTCTACCACTGAGCCACCTTCCCAGCCCATGATACCCTATCTTAAAATGAACCAATACAAACAAGTAGCTCAATGATAGTGCTTATTCTTAGCAAGCATAAGACCCTGAGTCCAAATGCCAGCACTGCAAGAAATAAAATAACCTAAGTGAAAACTGGGCATGAGATCTGATTAGAGATTTGTCCAAAGTAAGTAGCACAAATGGTCAAAAAAGATTTGAAAAAAAAACACTCTACATCACTCATCTGGGAAATATAAAACCAAAGGGGCCAGGAACGTGGCTTAGTGGTAGAGTGCTCGCCTACCATGCACGAAGCCCCAGGTTCGATTCCTCAGTTCCACATAAACAGAAAAAGGTAGAAGTGGAGTCGTAGCTCCAATGGTAGAGTGCTAGTCTTGAGCAAAAGAACTTCAGGGACTACACCTGGGCCTTGAGTTCAAGTCCCAGGACTGACAAAAATAAACAAAAACAAAAACAAAAACCCATGAAACAGTAATTTAACCATTATGAACTGGAAGGAAAACGCAACAGATAAAAGGTATTCAAAGATACACATAACTGGTTATGTTCAATTGAAAACCCTTTGTACAACTTCTCGAAGAATAAAAACTAAAGATTAAAAAAAAGGTACGGGGTACCAGTGGCTCATGCCTGTAACCCTAGCTACTACTCCAGAGGCTAAGATCTGAAGATTTCAGCTTGAAGCCAACCAAGGCAGAAAACTTTGTAGGATTCCATCTCCAAATAACCAGCAAAAACAGCCAGACTTCAAGTATGGCTCAAGGTGGTACAGTGCACAAATTATAAATGAAAAAGACTATCAAGAGCCAGAGGCTCTGGGTTCAAATACCAGTACCAGCATATATGTGCACACGTATGTAGGTGTGTGTCCGTGCGCACACACACATACATTGGAAAGAAAAGATATGCTGAAATTGTTTGAAACCTCAGACATTGCTAAAAAGGAAGGTAAAAGTCTATGGCCTCTTTGAAAGACAGCTTAGTAATTTCCTCAAAAAATTAAAACAGCCAAGTAGTGGTTGCTCACACCTGTAATCCTAGCTACTCAGGAGACTGAGATCTGAGGATCAGGTTTCAAAGCCAGCCTAGGCAGGAAAGTCTGTGAGACTTATATCTCTAATTAACTACCAGAAAACCAAAAGTGGCGCTGTGGCTCAAGTGGCAGAGAGCTCACCTTGAGCTGAAGACTGAGGGACAGTGCCCAGGCCCAGAGTTCAAGCCCCACGACTGACAAAAAAAAACAACATAAAGTTAACATGTAATCCAGTAATTCTATCCTATATGTATGTATTACTCGAGAGAACTAAAAACAGATCCACACAAGAACTTGTACACAAATGTTCATAAAATCATTACTTATAATAAATAACCAAAAAGCAGAGACAAATGTCTACCAGCTCATGTATGGGTTTACAAAACTCTATATTTACATCATATGTCCATACACTACAGCATTATTTTAACCATAAAAGGAACAAAACTGCTGATACAGATCACAAGCTGAATAAATCTTAAAGACAATACACTAAGTTAAGGAAAGAGCCCCTGGGTTCGATTCCCCTCAGCACCACATAAGCAGAAAAGGCCAGAAGTGGTGCTGTGGCTCTAGTGGTAGAGAGCTAAGCCTTGAGCTGAAGAGCTGAGGGATAGCACCCAGGCCCAGAGTTCAGGACCCACGAAAGACACCTCCCCCCCCCCCACCACCACTCCAAAAAAAGAGAAAAGAAACAGATAAATTAGTCGTCAAGAATTGGGTCACAGGAGGGATAAGTAAATGACTGCCAATGATTTGGGTTTTTTTTTTCCAAGATAATAAAAATGCTATGGAATTAGTAATGATACATGCACAACCAAAAACCACTGGATTTCAAAAAGGTCAGTATTATGGCTTGTGAGTCATTTTTAAATTTAAAAAAAAATCAAGACATGGACCACTGTACTGAAATACTCCCTGCATATGAGTAAAATAAGCTAACCGTTTATAATGGAATTTTACCCAAAGCAATGTATAAGTGCATAGAATGGTAAAACAGTTTTTAAATATTTGCAGATAGATCATTTGTACTGAGTAATGTTAAGTTTTTATAATAGCTTTGTATCTATATCACAAACTCAGATTCTACACAACAGATGGGCAGGCTTAAAGGAAATAAGAATTGAGAGGTAGAGAGATAAAACAAATCAAACCCCTCTACTAAGCTTCCAGAGACAGTTTGCAAGCCTGAGATGAAAACCAATCTCTTAATACACACTTAGCTGTCAACACATAATACCAAATACTTTTTGACAGTTTTCAAATACCCAATACAACTCTTTTTGTTGCTGGTGGTGGTGGTGGTGGGAATTGAACTCAGGGCCTAGGCACTGTCCCTGAGCACTTTTGCTCTCAAGGCTAGTACTCTACCACTTTGAGCCACAATGCCATATCCATTTTTTGAGTGGTTAACTGGGGATAAGAAAGAGTCTCTCAGATTTTCCTGCCCAGGCTGGCTTTGAACTGCAATCCTTAGATCTCAGCCTCCTTGTGTAGCAAGGATTACAGGCATGAACCACCAGTGCCCAGCCCAATCCAATTCATAAGGAAGAAAATTGGTCAGTACTAAAGGTATTCAAAGAGTGAACATGCTAATTTGGGTTGTTGTCTTTTTTGGGGGGGTGGGGGGTTAGCTTTGTTTTTCCCATTATGGGGTTTGAACTCAGGGCCTGGGTGCTGTTGGGGAGCTTTCTGCTCAAGGCTAGTGCTCTATCACTTTGAGCCATAGGGCCACTTCCAATTTTCTGATGGCCATAAGAGTCTCCTGGACTTTCCCGCCTGGGCTGGCTTTGAACTGTGATTCTCAGATCTCAGCCTCCTGAGTAGCCAGGATTACAGGCCTGAGCCACAGGTGCCCAGCTAATACTACATTATTTTAAGTAAGTAACTCATCTTTTTATTTTCCACTTTGCTCCCATTTCTTCATGAATGTCTTCAATGAATTTCTTGTATATTGATCAAAACAAAGCAGAAATCTGCCACCATCTTCATAAAGACTTCAGCATCTCAAGAGATACCTTTCACTTTTAAATACCCTTAGCACTTCCTTGTATAATTATATGACACATTTTGCCTTGTATAACTGAATACATTTATTTTCTCTAAGAATTTTTAATTCTTACAGAAGATTAGGGAAGTTTTCCTAATAGCTTTGCCCATGTCTGGCAGAAGGCCCAGAGGACTGCGAGGTACAATAACTTACTTATATAATACTACCTACTCAGGAGGCTGAAATCTGAGGAAGGGTTAAAATCCAGCCTATATAGAAGTCTGTGATACTACCTACCTCCAATTAACCAGCAAAAAGCCAGAAAAGGAGCTGTGGTAGAGTGACATCCTTGAGAGAAAAAAAAGCCAAGTGAGAACAAAAAGCCCAGAGTTCAAGACCAGTACTGGCACAAAAAGGCAGTCCTTTCTTTCCCCACTGCAGCGCTAACTCAGGTACTTAGGCAGGTACTCAGTTCCCAGAGAAAACAAGTAACCAATTCTATGTAGAATATTCCAGACCATCTTATGTAGCCCCATAAAGTTAAATGCTGGGATTATTCAAATGTGTTCTAAAATTGCTCCAGCTATAAGCACATTGATGGAATCAGTGATTTAGAAAGCCAGAGATTCATTACCTGACGTATGAAATGGCAATCCGTCTGTATAACACCTTAATAATTACAAAAATATATTAAAAAATGAAAGATTCATCTTGTCCTCTCAGGCCTTTTTTAAATAACGAATCACAACTTTCATCACACGAGAAAGAGCTTGAGAATACAATACGGTTGCAGGGCAGCCAAGCAGTAGGTTATCTCACACCAGGCAGCAGAAAAGTCTAGCTCTTCCTGGATTCCAGACAATCATACTAGTCTTGGAGGACTTAATAATCAGAGTATTATTGATTGAGTAACCAAATATCCATGTCAATCATAATCACTGAACCCAAGAGGCTGAGCATTTTCAAATCCAAACTGTTTAGAAAAGTTTGGAACTTAGAGCAATGTGCATTTCAGATTTTTAGATTAAGGCTTCAGCCTGTAAAATCTTTGCTAACATTTTTAAATCTGAAAGCATTAAAATCTAAAACACTCTTGATCGCAAATATCTTGAATAAGGGATATTTGACCTATACTAAAAATTCCTAACTCAATGAAATTTAGGTATGGAACCAATAACTTGTCTTCCACCTTGCCACACACCCTGTTTCCCTGCCCCACTTCCAATATCACAAGAACAAGGAAGAGAAAACTTGATTTGGGAATAACTTAGAATTTTTATTTTTATTCATTATTCTTTTTTGCCAGTGCTGGGGTTTGAACTCAAGAGCTTGGGCTCTATCCCTGAGCTTATTTCACTCAAGACTAGCACTTTTAACCATTTGAGCCACAATGCCCTTCCAGCTTTTTCTGTTTATGTGGTATTGAGGAACCAACACAGGGCTTCATGCATGCTAAGGCAAGCACTTTACCAACTAAACCATTTTCCCAGCCCTACAATTAATTTTTAATCTAAAAAATACGAATTAAATATCTTAAAAAGCTCAAGTGGTAGAGCGCTAGCCTTGAGCTGAAGAGCTGAGGGACAGCGCCCAGGCCCAGAGTTCAGGCCCCACGACCAGACCCAAAAAAAAAAAAAAACCCACCAAACAATCATATAATATTAAAATAATCAGCCAAGAGATTCAAACAGGAGATCACAAACAATCCTATTACAAGAATTATTAGGCTGGAGCCGGGCGCTGGTGGCTCACGCCTGTAATCCTAGCTACTCAGGAGGCTGAGATCTGAGGATTGCGGTTCAAAGCCAGCCCCGGCAGGAGAGACCGTGAGACTCCTATCTCCAATAAACCACCAGAAAACCGGAAGTGGCACTGTAGCTCAAGTGGTAGAGCACTCGCCTTGAGCTGAAGAGCTGAGGGACAGCGCCAGGCCCAGAGTTCAAGCCCCACAACCGACAAAAAAAAAAAAAAGAATTATTAGGCTGGGCGCTGGTGGATCACACCTGTAATCCGAGCTGCTCAGAAGGCTCAGATATGAGGATCGAAGTTCAAAGCCAGTCTGGGCAAGAAAGTCTGTGAGACTTATCTCCAATTAATCACAGAAAAAGCCAGAAGTTGTGCTCTGGCTCAAGTGATAGAGCACTGGCTTTGAGCAAAAAGAGTCCAAGAACAGTACCCAGGCCCAGAGTTCAAGCCCCACAACTGGCAAAAATATATACATATGTATATATATTATGTATGTGTATGTAAAAATATATATATACATATGGATATATTTATATGTGCATGTAAAATAAATATATATATATATATGAACTTCCTAGCATTTCAACTGATTGACTTGGCACTCTCCCCTTAAAGAACAAAATTGAATTTAATAAAGGAAAAATGATAGTCGAATGACTTTAGTTGAGAGATTATCAATATATACTAATTATTGCTCAGATTAAAATACTATTGTACTCTGGACTCTAAAACATCCTGAACTTTACCCAGAAAGTGGAAATTTGGAACTAAAATTGAAATTGAACTCAGAGAGCGCAAGGGAAGAGGTGACAATGTCCAAAAAGAAATAATGTACTTTAGGGGCTGGAAAGGTGGCTTGGTGGTAGAGTGCTTGCCTCACATTCATGAGGCCCTGGGTTTGATTCCTCAGCACCACATAAACTAGAAAAGGTCAGAAGTGGCACTGTTGCTCAAGTAGTAGAGTGCTAGCTTTGAGCTAAAGAACTCAGGGACAGAGCCCAGGCCCAGAGTTCAAGCGCCATGACCAACAACAACAAAAAAAAATGTTCTTTATCTGACTTATTGAATAATAATAAAATTATACTGAAAACAAAAAAACTAGTCACCAGATTAAAATATTCCTCATTTTTTTTAAGTTTTGATACTCAACTGAAATATATTTACATAACAATTTTATTAGCTATAAACCAAAACAAAAAACACCTTGCCACTGTGCACTGGTGACTCATGCCTGTAAATCAGTTACTCAGGAGGCTGAAATCTGAAGATCACAGTTCAAAGCCAGCCCAGGTTAGAAAAGTCAGTGAGATTCTCATCTCCAAATGACTACCAGAAAAGTGGTGCTGTGGCTTAAAGTGGTAGAACACTAGCCTTGAGCAAAAGAGTTCAGGGATGGGCTCAGGCTACAAGCCCAGGACTCAAGTTTTAACCTCACAACCAACCAAAACAAAAACAAACAACAACAACAACAACAAAAAAAAACCCTGCTAAACAGCAGTAAACACAAATGCTAGCAGTGGTTGATTTTAAAGGAGAAAGGGACCTGAATGAGTGGTTCCACTGATAGAGTGACAGAGCACTAGTCTGTGAGTGAAAGCATCAGGGATTGAGTTTGAATCCTGTCTCAGACCAACAATAAAATAAAATAAAAAGGAAGGGAGGGCTGAGATAGAAGGCAAGGATTTTAAAGTAAATAGAATCATCATAAAGTAAACAACTTGTTAAAACTGTATGAACTGTGCTGGGAAAGAGTGCTTGCCTAGCATGCATGAAGCCCTGGGTTCAATTCCTCAGTACCACATAAACAGAAAAAGCAGGAAGTGGCAGGGCTCTGGTGGTTCAGGCCTATAATCCTAACTACTCAGAAGGCTCAGATCTGAGGATCCGGGTTCAAAGCCAGCCCAGGCAGGAAAGACCTTGAGACTCTGATCTCCAATAAAACGATCAGAAAACTGGAAGTGATGCTGTGGCTCAAGTGGCAGAGCACTCGCCTTGAGCTGAAGAGCTGAGGTACAGCACCCAGGCCCAGAGTTCAAGCCCCAGGACAAAAAAAAAAAAAAAGAAATCTAAGCCAGGCTCCAATTCTAGAGGCCAAGATCTGACAATCACAATTCAAAGCCAGTAAGAGCAGAAAGGCTATAAAGTCTTATCTGCAACAAACTACTCAGAAAAAAGCAGGAAGTGGTGCTGTGTCTCAAGTTGTAGAATACTACAACTCAGGGACAGTACTCAGGCCCTGAGTTCAAGCCCCAGAACTGGGGGTGGGGGGGTGGGGGTGGAATCTACTTAAAACAAAAAATCTAGGACTGGGAAGGAGGCTCAGTGGTAGAATGCTCGCCTGGCATGCATGGGGCCCTGGGTTTGATTCCTCAGCACCACATAAGCAGAAAAAGCCGGAAGTGGTTCTGTGGCTCAAGTGGTAGATTGCTAGCCTTGAGCTGAAGAGCTGAGGGATAACGCCCAGGCCCAGAGTTCAGGCCCCACAACCGACCAAAAAAAAAACCAAAAATCAAAAAACAAACAAACAAAAAATCTAACCAAGATTTCATGATCTTAAAACAACAACAACAACAACAAACAACAAAAAACCCTAGTGGAGGGAAAAACTAGGAGAGCAAGGGAAGGGGTGATATTGTCCAAAAAGAAATGTACTCTTTACCTGACTTATGTAACTATAAACCCCTGTACATCGCCTTTACAGTAACAATTTTTTAATCCTATTGAACAAAACCAATAAGTGAATACTACAAGAAGTAAAAATTACTCAAAAGAATTTCAGCTTTTTACATTAACCAACAATTCTGAAAATGCATTAATTTTATGTTGTCAAGATTTCTTACATACTGTCTTAGGATGGTGGCAAATAACACATAACTCAGAAATGCTTAAGCCAAATTAACATTTTGACGGGTTTGAAAGAATAAAACAAGCAGACAGAGCAGAGCAAATGATAGCTAAGAGCCAAAGGGCTGTTTCCTGGATAGAACTGGCCTTGGATTGGCTGGACAGAAATTTTAAGATATATTCTTGTAAGACAAAATCATGCCCCCAAAAACCAACTACTTATGCCTTTACTATTTACACATTCTTAACATGTACTTTTAACCTTTGAACAACCAAAGTGATAACAGATACCTTACAGCTCACATTATTTTGGATGTTAGTCTAAACCCTTAATAAATTCACATTACCCATTTAAGAAAAAAAAAAAAACACTCCCAAAACAGAAAAGCTTATATTCTCTAAGTAAAGGATACCTTACTCTTTCACTCGTTTAAAGTTTCAGTTTTGCTGTTTAATCTACTATAGAACACATCTCTTGTCGGACACCGCAAAGGGCAGACCCTCCTGTCAAGCTAAAAGGCTCAAACACAAAGACTAACCTAACCAAGTGCTGTAATTCTTCCAAACTGAGCCTCTCCACACCCCCTCCACCCTTCCCCCCCAACAGATATGTCTATTAAATCAGTGTCTGTTCTCCCCCTCGCACAACAAAGAGAACTTCTCACCGCATGAAATTGCCGCTGAATGGACACCAGAAAGCAAGATTTGCATAATTCCTTCCAACGAAACCCCATCAGGAAAGAGGGGAAGAGGGGCCCAAGCGACCCTAGAGAGAATCTCCCAGATCCCGGTGGGGAAGAAGACATGGTTCCCCAGACTATTCTTCAGGGGAATGAGGGGTGGGCTGGAATTCTGGACCTCCCCGAGGACTGGGCGTGGGGGGGACCGAGGACGACAGGAGGGCATTTCCTCACACACCAGCAGCCGCAGCCGCCAAGCAAAGACGAGGAAATAACAATGCTGAGGACAGGAGAGTCAGACACAGGGATGGACCGGAGCTAGGGGGCGGTGGGCAGAGCAGAGACACCCACACGGGCCACTTACTTTTTGGAGGGGGGTCAGATATATTAGTTAAGCCCTTAGGGTCCCGTCGGCCGCCGCACAGAGAGAAACGGGACCTTGGAAGAGAAAAACAGACAAAACACACAGTGTGAGAGGCGCAGCCCGGCCGCCCGGCCCCTCCCGGGCGTCCCCGTCCACGCTCCCTCCGGCCACCGGCGAACGCGCCGCCCCGTGGCCACCCGGGTCCGGGAGGCGCCGCCGCCGACCAATCCCGGAGGGAAACCGGGGCGACCCCCCGCCCAGCCCCACGGGCGCACTCGATCTCACCCACGCCTCCCCGCCGCGGGAACACCGAACACAAATCCGCACACACCGACCCGTGCGTCCAGGACTAACTCCCCGGCCGCCGCCGCCGCCCCCCGCGGCCATGACACCCCACTTGGCTCGGTCAGGAGGACGCGGGGCCTGTGACAGCTCCGGCTCCCTCCGCCCCCATCTCCACCTCACGCCTCGCACACGCCCGAGAGAGCCGGGCGCCCGCCCGCCCGCCGCGCGTGCCCGCGGGGACAGGGCGCGCCGCCGGCGTGGGGGAGGGGTGCGGAAGGAGAGCCGGTGAGGGCGGCCGCGGCCCCGTGCTGCCCGGTCCTCAGGACACCCGGAACAGCGGCGGCGTGTGGGACCAGTCTCCACAATGAGCCGGCGGCGCCCGGCACGGGGAGGGGCGTGGGGGGGGGAGAGGAGGACGCGCGCGCCGAGAGCCCGCCCCGGGAGGCGCGAGGGGAGGGGACCGCGGGGCCGAGCGCCGAGCCCGTCCGGAGGTCGCGCGCGCTCGGGCGCACTCGCGCTCCGGGGGGTGGGGGAGGGGGCCGACCCAAGAGGGCGCGCGGGCCGGAGCAGCACAGCCTCTGCCCCGCTCCCTCCCTCGTCCCGGGGCGGCCGGCGGCGAGGAAGCCCGCCAGCCAGCGGCGGCCGGAGGAAAAGTGGGGGGCGGGGAGGGGGGACGGTCTCACCTACACGGTGAATGAGCTTGTGGCGCCACGAGTCCAGTTCTTGCCGAAAGCCGCGTCTCTCAACGGAGCATTGCTGCCGCCTACACACCCTCGCCATCTTCTGCCGCCCGCCCGGCCCAGCCTCCGCCGCGGCTTCGCGCACGCCCAGCCGCGTCGCCCGGGGCCGCGCACGCACCCGCGGCCTGGGCGTCGCGCCTCCCGCCGGGGGCGGCGCGGGGGCAGGCCTGGCCTCACCTCGCCGTGGCCCCGGGGTGGCCGAAGGCGAGCCGTGCCTCGGCGCCGACCCGCGGTTCCCGAGGATCCTCGGCCGCGTCGCCGCCGCCGGCAGCCGCCCAGGACCGCGCCTTCTCCCGCGCGAGCCCTCACCGCGCCGCCCTGGCTCGGTCCCCCAAGGCCACGGCTGCCCCTTCCCTCCCTGGGGCTTTTGTTTTTCCACAGGCCCCATTTATCACTACCAACCTGCCTGTCGCCCCACACCAACTGTTGCGAGTTCCGCGTCACTGCTGCCTCCAACTTTACGGTCGAAACTGCTCCAGTCGGGAGCCTGTGTAAGAAGCAAAAATTAGAATATGAGCCCGGATAGATGCAGAGATACCGAGACCTGAGGCTTGCAAACGGGTCTTCCTAAATTTTTAGGAGACAGCCAATTTTCCTAAGCCCTGTAAAAAAAAAAAAAAAAAGGAGATGAAAAGTTTTAAGTTAAAATAAGAGGTTTCTACAGTCAGGCTCATCACAGGTGAGAATCTCCAAACAGATTAAAAATTGCGAGAATGGATTTCGAAAGCAAGCTTGGGAATACTTACACCAGACTGTGGAGAAATGCCCTAATTTCGGGTTTCGGGGAAGGACTCGGAAATAATTATTCCACCTCCTAGAATAATTAAAGGCTCTTAAAAATTGCTTGATTGGGGGGGGGGGGGAAGAAGGGGTAGGAAAAGTTTGGGAGAACTAAAGGGGAAAGGGGAGTGGGAAGGTTTTTTAAAAAAAAAAAAAATCAAAAAAGAAAAGCATCCGGGAAACAAGACCCGAGCCTCAAGGCTCAGCCTCTTTCCCGCCTTTGGAATTTAAGGTCCTTTCATCCTGCTTGTAATATTTAAATTTAAAGACCAAGTCCTTAAATACTTAACCAATCTCAGCGATGTATCACTTTACATTGAGGCTGGGTTGTCCTTTTTTAGAACCAAATACTTGTGGAATGAGGGAGTGGCATTTCTAATCCTAAAAGCTGATTGGGTAGGAGTGACTTAAATTGTTTGGGTGGAAGGCACCTTTGTCCCCTTACCCCCTTCTGAAAACCGGAGATCAAAAACCAGTTCTTTAGGGGAAGGAGGATGGTGACTCATGCCTGTAATCCTAGCTACTCTGGAGGCTGAGATCTCCAGATTAAGGTTGGAAGCTAACCCACACAGAAAAGTACTGGAAATTTTCCATCAAAAAGCCAGAGTTTTTTTGTTTTTTTTTTGAGGCTGTGGCCCAAGTGGTAGAGTGCCAGTCTTGAGCAGAAAAAAACTAAGGGACAGTGCCTAGGCCCTGAGTTCAATCCCCAGCACTTGCATACAATAAATAAATAAACAATTCTCAGAAGTTGATACTCTTTCACTGGTGTACTGTCAGATGAACAACCAAAAGTACTGAGTTCATGTGTACATATTATCTTGAGTGGTGGAGGAAAGGATGAATATGAGATAAAAGATTGTTATGAATAACAGTCCCTTAAATGTGATGGAAACATATCACCAACCTAAAACTTCCTTTATTCACCACTAGATGGTGGAATTGAGTCTTTGGTAACTCTTAAAAGATTTTTCTGTAGTATTTAGAAGAAATGTGGTTCATAAAGATTTGTGCTGGTCCTAGGGCTTGAACTCAGGGTACTGTCTTTGAGCCTTTTTGCTCAAGATTAGAACTATACCACTTGAGCCACAGCTCCATTTCCCTTCCATTTTTTTGGGGGGGGGGGAGGTGGAGGGAGTATATTGGAGATAAGAGTCTCATGGACATTCTTGCCCCAGACTGGCCTTGAATAGCCACCCTTAGATCTCAGCTTCCTGAGTAGCTAGGATTACTGGTATGAGCCACTGGCACCCAACTTTCACAAAGTTTTTAACTCTAAAATAAGTTGATAATGAATATGTTTTAAAACTACCCCACATAATTTAAGAACCATCAAATCAATGATAATATTTCCTCAGTATAATCTCTTGAAGAATCTCAGACATACAGATTCAGGGACTTCTAGAAACTTCAGAGATCAATTCTAAATTGAGACATAAATTTTCTCACTTGAGCATGGAATTAGTCCAGACAAATAAGGTTAATTAAGGTAACATAGCTGCTAGGTAGAAGGCAGCAAAACCCAGAAGACAAATTCCCAATTCTCACTTAATGCTATTTCTACTAGTCCACTTTGAATCTCAACTTCTGCATCATTTAATTTAGGACCCAAATATTCTTCACTATTCACAACATCCTAGTTAAGAGACAGTTTCCTGGATCACAATAATAGTAAGTAGTGTTAGCTGCATACATATTGTAAGATTAACATCAGAATAACAATGCTATGAATTGAACATTGTTTGACCACATTTTCCATTGTAGAAACGCAAAATTCATTTGCCCAAGGTCACACAGCTACCAACTGGCCTGACCACAACTTACCTAAGATCTCTCTAACACCATAGCCCTCTAAATTGTTGAATCCCTCTACAGGACTATTAGCAGAGGATTCTTTAATTCTGTGTGAGATAATTCATACACAGATCTTATCTTAATCCAGGCACAGTTGTAGGCACTTGAAATGCACAGTAAACAATGAGGGGTTTTGTTTTGTTTTGTTTTGCCTTTTTAAGCCAGAGTTTCACTACACAGCCCAAGTTGTCTCTAATTCACAATCTTTCTGCTTTAGCCTCCTGAGTGCTGAGAATAAAATACAATTTCCAACTTCTGCTTTGGGCTGTCATGTGAGAAGGCCTTCATCTGTCAATTCTTTTCCACTGCAGGAAAGTCAAACAGTGAAACACAGCAGTTAGGACAGGAGGATCCAAAGAGAACATGATTGAAACCTGGATCCATTCCTTCTTGGCTATGTAGTTTGATCTATGAATTTTTCTGGTCATTAATTTCTGTAAGGTCCGCTCCTGGATGGCGAGCAGACTCCACCCAGTACCTGCTGTTACCTAGGCAACTGGGATACCTGGAAGAGGTCACGTCTGCATCTGCTGAGGTCACATCTGAATTTGATGTGGCCACACCTTTCTCCGCCCATACCCTAAGATAAGGCCTAGCCCGGGCCCAGATCCCTCTCTCTGTTCTTTTCTAGCTCTCCCTGCTCTCTTGCTGCTCTTTTCTAGCTCTCTCTGCTCTCTCGCTGCTTTTTTAGCTCTCTCTGCTCTTTTCTAGCTCTTTCCTCTCTTTCCCAGCTCTCTCTCATTCCCAGGCCTTTCCCAGCCACGTGGAGTGCCAACCTTGCCTGGTCCCAGCAGGTCTACTGAATAAACCTACCCCTTACCTGAATACCACGTGAGTGCTGCTGTTCTTATTCGGCTACCTCTCTCTCTGCTCTTGTCTAGCTCTTCTCAAGCTCTTTTCTCTCTCTTTCCTCTCTCTCTTTCTCAGCTCTCTCTCTTTCCTAGTCCTTTCCCAGCCACATGGAGTGCCAACCTTGCCTGGTCCCAGCAGGTCTACTGAATAAACCTACCCCTTACCTGAATACCACGTGAGTGCTGCTGTTCTTACTTGGCTACTTCTTTTTAAAAAAACTAACAATTTCCTCAAATGAAAAGATGATAGTAGTGTTAAAGATAGTGTTGGTGTGAAGGTTAAGTAAAAGGCCATCCATGTGCCAGGATTGGTTAGCATGAGATGACCCTCAGATCTCTGATTAGGTCAAGTTGCCTGTGCAGTTTGGAAAAAACTGTTTCTTCTGTGAAGAAATGACAGCATTGGCATTGGCCTTTAAAAACAATATTACCATCTGGTACCAGTGGCTCAGGCCTATTATCCTAGCTACTCAGGAGGCTGAGATCTAAGGATCATGGTTCAAAGCCAAGTCTGGGCAGAAAAAGTCCATGAGACTCTTAATACCAACTAAATACAAGAAAACCAAAGGTGAATCTGTGGCTCAAAATGGTAGAGTGCTAGCCTTGAGCAGAAAAAGCTCAAGGGCAGCACCCACGCCCTGAGTTCAAGCCTCATGACCACCACCACCAACAACAACAATAAAATATTATAATAATAACAACAACAATATTCCCTACCTTCCATGTTCCTAGATTGGAAGAATTAACATTGTGAAAATGGCAACTATCCAAAGCAATCTATAAATTCAATGTAATACCCATCAAAATCCCAACATCATTCTTTAATGACATAGAGAAAGCAATCCAAAAATTCACATGGAATAACAAAAGACCCCGAGTGCAAAAGTAATACTTAGCAGGCAGAATGGTTTTGGAGGAATAACAATACCAAACTTCAAACTCTATTACAGAGCCATAGTAATAAAAACAGCTTGATACTGGCACAAAAACAGGCCTAAAGACCAATAGAACAGAATGGGGGAAAATTAGTTGTCAGTGTGTCACAGTATGCTTTTTACTTACCACATACTTTTAGTTCTTTCTGTTTCTAGATATGGTAGCATTTCACTTTCTGGACCCCTATAGTTGAGTAAGTCACATACTTCTTGTGGTCCATAAATTAAAGTAAGCAGCAATGCTAAACCTGACCCTCAGGCTGGTATATGACTGCTGACTGCAAGCTCAGCATCCTCCTCACACTCCTTGTGTGATGGCAGCAGAAACATTGGAGGTAGCAGCTGCTCTGTCAACGCTGGTCCCTGAGTGAACCTGATGACCTGAGCCATTTTGCTTACCCATAATGTGAAACTGTGGGGGTCTTAAAATATTCAAGTTCTGGGTCAGTTTCTTACTTCAGTTCAAGTAGATAGTCTTTGACTTTTCCCAAATGGAAAATATCTAGGTCCAACTTAGGCTCAGTCACTGAAGAGCTTCTCCTACAAGGGAAACTATGGTCTTGATTTCTAGCATGGACCAGTTTTATTTTCCCTTAAAGACAGTTGCTGGTAGTTCATGCCTGTAATCCCAGCTCCTCAGAAGGCTGCACTATGAGGAAACTATGAGCAGACCCACACAGGAAAATCCGTAAGACACTTATATCCACTTAGCCACTGAAAAGCTTGAAGTGGAACTGTGGCTCAAGTGGTAGAGTGCCAACCTTAAGTGAAAAAGCTAAGAGATAGCCCCAGGTCCTGAGTTAAAACCCCAGTACTTGGAACCAAAATAAACCCCATATTCCTAATCATATACTAAGTATTCTTTTTCTCTGATTCCTGTCATTCAGTAGGATGTAAGAGTCACCTATATTGCTACATGGATTTGTTACCTATTCATTCCCATTGATGAGTGCCATGTATATGCACTCAAGTTTATCTCTCTTTACTGTTTATGGACATTTAGGTAGCTCTCAGTGTTTGACTGTACACACAATGCTCCAATGTCTGTTTTGGTCCATATCTTCTGGTGAACATATATCTGCAATTCTGTTGAGTGGATACTTAGGAGTGGAATTGTGGATCCTTCAATAGAATATATTAATCTAAGCATGTAAAATTGTAAGCATTTGTTCAACTTAAGGAGATACAGTTTTCCAAAAGTACTTGTAACAATTCATATTCTTGCCATCAGTGGAAGATGGTTCTGGAAGCTCCAATAGTTGCATTTTGATTTTTTGTTTATAATTCTTATTTATTTTAAAAATAACTTGTGAAATTAAGCAACTTTTCATATATTTTTTTAGCTACCTAGGTACTTTTTTGGTGTGTAAGATGCTTTTCACAATTTCTTATTTTGGGTTAAATTTTTATTTTATGATATATTTTTTAGTTATAAAGTAATTCTTAGCTGGGTGTTGGTGGCTCAAGCTTGTAATCCTAGCTACTCAGGGGGCTGATATCTGAGGGTGGCAGTTCAAAGCCCATCTGGGCAGGAAAGTCTATGAGACTCATCTCCAGTTAACTACCTAAAAAACAGAAGTGAAGCTGTGGTTCAAAGTGGCAGAATGCTAGTTTTGTACAAAAAAAGCTCATGGACAGTGCCCAGGCCCTGAGTTCAAGTGCCATGACCAACAAACAAAAAAAGCAATAAAAACAATAAAGTTATTTACAGAGGTAGATAAGTAGACAGATTCATAGATAAATAGATAGATAGATAGTCACCAGAACAAAAAGCAATGCAGCTGGGCACCAGTGGCTCATGCCTGTAAACCTAGCTACTCAGGAGACTAAGATCTGAGGATCTCGGTTGAAAGCCAGCCCAGGCAGGAAAATCCATGAGATTCTCTTATCTTCAATTAACTACCAGAAAACCGGAAGTGGCAATGGGACCCAAGTGGTAGAGCGCTTGCCTTGAGCTGCAGAACTCAGGTATAGCGCCCAGGCCCAGAGTTCAAGACTACTTTAAGCTTTACTCTGTTTAGGAAAAGAGTTCAAGAAATATGTACAGGGATATGTCAGTCTGGCCACATACTAAATTGTGAATGACACACACACATATACACACATAGGAAAACATCTTCAGGACCTGAAAGAAGAGAGCTTTTTATGAGTTACAAGAGCACAAATAAGTTGGGGTCACTAGAATAGTGCTAAGAGACATTAGAGTTCTGACCAGAACAAAATGAGAGAGCCAGGCACCTGGCTCAATCCTGTAATCCTAGTTACTCAAAAGGCTGAGATCTAAGCTGGGTGCCCATAGCTCATGTCTGTAATCCTAGCTACTCAGGAGGCTGAGATCTGAGGTTCGGATTCAGAGATAGCCTAGGTAGGAAATTCTGTGAGACCCTTATCTATAAAAAACTACTCAGGAACCCAGAAGTGGCATTGTGGCTCAAGTAGTAGAGTGCTAATCTTGAGCAGAAGAGATGAGGGACAGCACCCAGGCCCAGAGTTCAAGTTCTACGACCAAAAAAGAAAGAGGCTGAGATCTGAAGATCAAGGTTCAAAGCCAGCCCAGGGAGAAAGGCCCATCAGACTCTTACCTCCTATAAACCACTCAGAAAAAGCTAGAAGTGGTAGAGTGCTAGCTGGTAGAGCACTAGCCTGGAGCACAAAAAGGCTCAAGGACAGCACCCAGGCCCTGAGTTCAAGCCCCAGGACTGAATGTAGAGAGAGCATGTATAAATAAAATTTTTTAAATTACTAGACATGAGAAGGAAGAGAAATAATAAATAACCAGGGAGGAAGACAGAAACTAGAAACATAGTAAAAGAAGGTCAAGATTCTTAAAGAATATTAAAATAGCTCTTACAAATACATGACCCCCTTGGGAACCAAGTTCATGCCTTTTCCCCAGGAAGTATTAGAAGGCCAAGAACTAACAAATACAGGCATTGGTGTTAAGTATATACCTGGATTCAGAACTTTCACATATTAGCTATGCAAAATTTAGAAAATTAAATTGAGCTCTGGTTTACTTAATCAAAACGGGAAAAAAGAATATTTACCTCACAGAATTATTTTAGGATTAAGTGAAATAATATACAAGGAATGCCAACACACAAATAAAAGATTACTTATCTGTCATAGTATAGGCATTCCATGAAATGAGAAAAGAAATGACTAACTCCAAGAGCTCTATTCAAGCCCAGCAGAATCAACATCTGGCCCCAGTGTAGCATACCAGCTCTGTTGGAAACATGAATATTACATTGTCAAACCTGTTCAAGGCCTCAAGCAAGTTAGAAAATAAAGAAGAAAATGACAACTGTGGTCTAGCTTCTTGGGATGAGATGCCAAGACAAAAGTGAGTTGGGTACTAACATTCCAAGGATCTCTTTAGAGGGCACCAAGGACCAAGTGGTGTCCAGTAGCCCAAATGGAAGTGTCCTGCTCAGTTACTGATTAACTGTGGGCATCCCTCTTGCCACTCCTCCTTCTCAAACACAATTAAGTTTAAAATAGCACAATTGTAGGGAATACTGGGTAAAATATAGGTGTCTGGTGTTTTGAGTGAGAGTGTCCAGAATATAGGCAACAAAGGTAATCTGATTGGAAATCCTTTTGAACTGGGTACTGAAGGCTCACACTTGTAACCCTAGCAAGTCAGGAGGCTGAGATCTGAGGATCAAAGTTTGAAGCCAGTCCAAGCAGGAACATCCAGGACACTTTTTTTTTTTTTAGTCAGTCATGGGGCTTGAACTCTGGGCTTGGACACTGTTCCTGAGCTCTTCAGCTCAAGGCAAGCACTCTACCGCTTGAACCATAACGCTAGTGGTTTATTGGAGATAAGAGTCTCACGGACTTTCCTGCCCGAGCTGGCTTTGAACCACGATCCTCCTCAGATCTCAGCCTCCTGAGTAGCTAGGATTACAGGTGTGAGCCACCGGTGCCCTGCTTCCAGGACACTCTTATAACCAATTAACTAACTGCGTGTGCACATGCCAGAAGTAGAGCTGCAGCTCAAGTGGTAGAATGGCAACCTTGAACAAAAATGATAAGTGAGGCAGCAGGCACTGATAGCTCTTGCCTGTAATCTTGTTTACTCAGGAAGCTAGGATCTGAGGACTAAAGTTCAAAGCCAGCCCAATCCAAAAAGTTGTGAGACTCTTATCTCTAATTTATAACAGAAAAAGCTTTAAATATCACTGGGGCTCAAGTGGTAGGGTGCTAGCTTTGAACAAAAAGAGCTCAGGGACAGCACCCAGACCTAGAGTTCAGCCCCAGGACCAGAAGAAAAAAAATAAACTGAATAGATGAAGAGGGAGAAAAAGTCTGTGTGTATGTGTGTGTGTAATTATTTTCAACAAATCTCAAAAGGGCCAGCCAGACTCAAGTAAAATAAGGAAGTAAATTTAAAAATTCAGATAAGCTGGGCTTAGAATGTGGCTCAGTGGTAGAGTGCTTGCCTAGCATTCATGAAGCCCTGGGTTCCATTCATCAGTACCACATAAACAGAAAAATCTGGAAGTGGCGCTGTGGCTCAAGTGGTAGAGTGCTAGCCTTGAGCTAAAACAAGCTCAGGGACAATGACGGTGCCCAGGCCCCAGGACTGGCAAAAAAAAAAAAGTTAAAAATCATATAAGCTCCCCTCCCACCAACCTCCTTTTTAATTTTAAAGATTATTAAAGAGATATTGGACAGGCTTTTTCTAAATCTGCCTCCTCCTTTGTCTTCTTTCTTGTCTTCTTTCAGGTCCTATTTTCCTGTGTGTGTGATTGTGTGTGTGCACCCGCACTCATGCATGTGCACACATGCATGCACATGCATACACAGTTTACTATTCAGCCAAATTGAGGTATTCCAGAATATATTTCTTGAGCTCTTTTCCTATACAAAGTAAAGCTAAGACTAGCCAAGGGGATCTTGAAAAAGAAAACTACCACCAGAGGGTTTACCTCACCAGCCTCTCCTCAAACCCTTTTTCTTTTTTCCCATCGGTCGTGGGGCCTGAACTCTGGGCCTGGGCGCTGTCCCTCAGCTCTTCAGCTCAAAGCTAGTGCCCTACTACTTGAGCCACAATGCCACTTCCAAGTAGTTTTATTGGAGATAAGAGTCTCATAGCTTTTCCTGCCTAGGCTGGCTTCAAACTATGATCCTCAGATCTCAGTCTCCTGAGTAGTTAGGATTACAGGCATGAGCCACTAGCACCCAGCCAGCATTTTTTTTTCCAGACAGAAAAGAGTTTACTGGGGGAAGAGCAAACTGCCAGCCCTCATGAGATGGAGGCCTGTGGAGAGAGAGGGAAGAAAAACAGAAAAAGAAAAAGAGGTTTTGGGGTTTTTTGGTTGGTTGTGGGGCTTGAACTCTGGGCCTGGGTGCTGTCCCTGAGCTCTTCAGTTCAAGGCTAGCACTCTACTGCTTTAGCCACAGCACTACTTCCGGTTTTCTGGTGGTTTATCGGAGATGAGAGTCTCACAGAAGCTGGGCGCTGGTGGCTCACGCCTGTAATCCTAGCTACTCAGGAGGCTGAGATCTGAAGATCACAGTTCAAAGCTAGCCTGGGCAGCAACGTCCATGAGACTCTGATCTCCAATAAACAACCAGAAAACCAGAAGTGGCAATGCGGCTCAAGTAATAAAGTGGTAGCCTTGAGCTGAAGAGCTGAGGGACAGCGCCCAGGCCTAGAGTTCAAGCCCTATGACCACCACCACCAACAACAAAAGAGTCTCACTTTCCTGCCTGGGCTGGCTTTGAACCATGATCCTGAGATCTCAGCCTCCTGAGTATCTAGGATTACAGTCATGAGCCACATGTGCCAGATTTGGCCTTTTTTTTTTTTTTTAATGGCAAAAATCTGGAAATTCTATCAATGAAAGAAGTTCTGAAGATTACTTGTACTTTGAGTGAATTCTCCCATCTTACCCACCCAAAACCATTGTCTGAGGATTGAGAGTGGCTAGATTGTGTAAAAGCTGTAGATGAGAACCTAAGAGCTGCCATTGTGAGTCTTTAACTCCCATTTTCGGTGAAGGGAGCTTTATCTTTCTCTTTTTCCATTTTTTGTTAATCCTGTTATACTAAAATAAATCTTGGGGAAGGGAAGGTGGCTCAGTGGTAGAGCGCTTGCCTTGCATGCATGAGGCCCTGGGTTCGATTCCTCAGCACCACATAAGCAAAAAGAAAAAAGCCGGAAGTGGTGCTGTGGCTCAAGTGGTAGAGTGCTAGCCTTGAGCTGAAGAGCTGAGAGACAGTGCCCAGGCCCAGAGTTCAGGCCCCACGACTGAACCCCAAAAAATAATAAAATAAAAATCTTTGCTAAAACTTTCACCTAGTGAGTCACTCCTTTCTATGAGACACTATGAAATACTTTTTTGTGAGTGTATCTCAAGGACTTGTGATTTTGCACGGAAACTAGGAAGCTGAAAGAAGCCCTCATCCATCCTCTGGTGATACTTCTATTTACACTGACAGAATCAGATCCAAGTTCTGGAGTGGAGACAATCAGGGAGCCTTCTGAACTGGGTGTTGGAATCTCTAAAATTCAAAGTATGGAATCCAACCTGAAGACATGGATTCTGAGCCTTCTAGGTCACAAATTCTGGCCCTAAGGGACCCTCTAAGCCATGCCCAGAAAACATCTGATGGAAGCTTAGGAAGGTTGTGGGAAGAGCACTAGCTAAGCACAGCTTTAACTTGGGCTTTACCACCTAATGCTATGAATTTTCTGGCCCAATCACACCATTGTTCTCAAATTATACCTGGAGCCAGGAACTGGTGGCTTCCCTACTGTAGTCCCCACTACTCAGAAAGCTGAGATCTGAGGACTACAGTTCAAAGCCAACTTGTTTAGAAAAGTCTGAGACTTTTTTTTTTTTTTTTTTTTTTTTGGTCGTGGGGCTTGAACTCTGGGCCTGGTCACTGTCCCTCAGCTCTTCAGCTCAAGGCTAGCACTCTGCTTCTGGAGCCACAGCACCACTTTCAGCTTTCTGATGGTTTATTGGAGATAAGAGTCTTAGGGACTTTCCTGCCCAGGCTGGCTTTGAACTGCGATCCTCAGATTTCAACCTCCTGAATAGCTGGGGTTACAGGCACATGGCTTTTTTGGTTGTTGTTGTTTTCTGGTACCATTCTTTGGGCTTGAACTCGACCCGGGCACTGCCCCTTAGCTTTTTACTTTTCTCAAAGCTGGCCCTCTATCACTTGCACCCTTTCTAGCTTTTTGCTGGTTTATTGTAATTAAGTCATGGATTTTTCTTCCTGGGCTGTCTTGGAGCCAAATCCTTAGTCTCAACCTCTTCAACCTCTTGAGTAACTAGTATTACAAGCATGAGCCACAAGCACATACCTAAAATATCCTTTCACAATATGCTTTTAGAAGGTGTGTAGACTTTAAGAAAAAATCATAACAAGTGTTTATATTTTCTGCAGATATGGCAAAGGTGTGAAGGTAGAACATAACTAAAATCTGAGACAAGGTCAGTTAGGCAGGCTTATTTGTTGCAGGACTTCCCAGGGATCTTGTCTTATTGGTAAGCACTTCGCCTTTTTAAGAAAGGATCTGGTATTTAACATTTAAAAAAAACCATACATTTGACTATTGAAAGCCCTCTTTTTCATTAGTATAACAGAGCAATTATCTTGTTAAGCTAGGTCAGGAGGTTGTACCTCTGAGACTGTTGATAAAAGGTGCTTTTAGAGGTAACCTTCTTAGGATCTTAGTTTCTTCGCCTCCACTATATTTGACAGAAAGTCTTAGAAGGAAGTACAGGGCTGGAGCTGTAAATGGCTGTGTAAGCAGGTTAAAAGCACATTAGCTCCTATATGTCATCTGATAACCCACGTTAGATCTTAGAACACAAAAAGGACTTTAGGGGTTTGGGGGAAAAAAAAGCCCTAGCGAAATCCAATCTGCAATTTAGCTACTACTAGTTAAAACAGTGGCATATAGTCTAGAATTTAGTTAATAGCAAGGCTCTAGGTTCAGCTCTGTTGACCACAGGTATAAGCAGGTAAGGATTTACATGGAGCATACTAAACTATCTTTGTAACTTTTCTATAAGTCTAGGGCTATTATATAGTTAGAATACTTCCTTTACTCTTTTTTTTTTTTTTTTGACAGTCCTGGTGCTTGAATCAGGGCCTGGGATGTTCCTGAGCCTCTCTGTGCTCAAGGCTAGCACCCTACCACTTTAGCCACTGTGCCACTTTTGGCTTTTTCTGAGTAGTTTATTGGAGATAAGAGTCTCACAGACTTTCCTGCCCAGGCTGTCTTCAAACCACAATCCTCAGATCTCAGCCTCCTGAGTAGCTAGGATTATAAACCTGAGCCACGGGCACTGGGCTTATTTAACTTTTTTAAAAAACACATTAGAAGCCAGGCACCAATAGTTCATACCTATAATCCTAGCGACTCAGGAAGCTGAGATCTAAGGCTTATGGTTTGAGGCCAGCTTGGGCAGGAAAGTCCATAGAACTCCTACCACCAATTAAAGTGAAAAAAGCTAGAAATGGAACTATGGCTCAAGTGGTAGTGTTAGCCTTGAGGGAAAAACTCGAGCACAGTGCCCTGAGTTCAAGTCCCAGGGTCAGGATACACGCATACACACAGATATCTAAAAGAAGGATCACTTGAACTGTTTGCAGATGTTAAACATTAGAGGCTGCTCCATGAGTTTTACTGATCCTGGACTAGACTCCTTATATCTCATATGGGATGGTCATGGAGAGGTGTTTATATTACCAGCAAACTCCTCCAGGACCCAGCTGAAATAAGGAAGTGTCAGAATTGCGCTCCCAAATTGTAAAGGGCTGGAAAGTAATGTTCTAATGCATACTTCAGCTTCCAGAGGTATGAGCTGTTTGAGATTGCACATCTTGTTTCTCCACCTGTCTGCTTAGCCAATTACCTATGACATAGTTTAACTGATTGTACCTAAGGTAATTTTTTTGTCAGGGTAAAGTAAAAGAACTTGATGGTGGGTGCTCATGCCTATAATCCTAACTATTCAGGAGGCTGAGATCTGAGGACTGCAGTTTGAAGCAAGCCTAGACAGGAAAGTCTGTGAGATTCTTATATCAAATTAAGTACTAAAAAGCTATAAGTAGAGCTGTGGATCAAGTGGTAGACTGCTAAGACTTGAGAAAAAAGCTCAGGGATAGCTCCCAGGCCCTGAGTTCAAACCCTAGGACTGGTTCTAAAAAGGGGGAGAGGCATCCTCAGAAGTTAAATCTAGAAAGTAAACTGAAAAAGCAGATAGACTCCCCTCCCACCATCCCTCCTTTTTTAGATGTTAAGTTATAAGATTAGCAAATATGGAAGGAGTTGTCTAAATCTGCCTTCTCTTTAAAAATATAGGAAGGGCTATCTAAAGCTGTCTTATCCTTTAAAATGTTAAAACAAAACAAAACAAAACAGAATTCTTCAAGGTTAGTAGACAAAAGAAAATGAAAAGGCAGGCAATGTGTGGCAAAAGGTAGTCTGGGAGGCTACCTGAGTTTGGGGTGGACCTCACTCATTTATCTACCCCAAACTCATTGTCTAAGGATTATGAGTTGCTACATGGCATAACCACATGTATTAATTTACCCAGCTACAGTTGGGAACTGTCATTTTGAGTCTTTAACTTACACATCCTGCATGGAGAGTAAAAAAGGTTTCTAATTCTTCCTCTTGAACCCAGCTATACTAAAAATAAATCATTGTTAAATTTTTTACTTTGTGAGAGTCTTTTCATGTGTGGGAAACTCTGAAATGCTTTTCCTGAGTGGGTCTCAAGGACCTGTGATTTTGTGTGAAAACGGAAGGTGAGGGAAGTTCTCATCCATCCTCTAGTGGCAAGACTACTGTTGGAATTCATTTGGCATCCCTCAGTGGGAGTATCATTATGTATGTGTGTGGTTGTCCTTATGACTGGAAATGATGTTCATAAGACTTCCTATTCTAGTGGACACAACTGCACAAACCAAAAATCACAGAGGTAGAGAGATGATGACAGGGGGTGACATTGATCAAGATGCATTGTACTCCCAAACGGACAAGTTGAATTGAAACGCCTTTGTACAATTATTTAAGGATAATAAATAAGGATAACAAAATAAATATTTTTTTTAATGAGGAAAGGAATTGGATATTCTTTTAGAAGTCCATCTATTAAAATACAAGAGATAGCTGGGAACCAGTGGCTCATGCCTGTAATCTTAGGTATTCAGGAAACTGAGAAGCCAGCACCAGCAGGAAAGCCCATGAGACTCTTTTTTTTTGGTCCGGTCATGGGGCCTGAACTCAGCCTGGGCGCTGTCCCTCAGCTCTTCAGCTCAAGGCTAGCGCTCTACCATTTGAGCCATAGCACCACTTCCGGCTTTTTTCTTTTTGCTTATGTGGTGCTGGGGAATCGAACCCAGGGCCTTAGGCATGCAAGGCAAGCGCTCTACCACTGAGCTACCTTCCTAGCCCCGTGAGACTCTTATCTCCAATAAATTACTCAGAAAAGGCTGGAAGTGGTGCAGTGCCTCAAGTGGTAAAGAGCTAGCCTTGAGCACAAAGAAGTTCAGAAACAGCATCCCTGCTCAGAGTTTAAGGCTCAGGACTAGAATAAACAAACAAACAAAAAACAAGAAGATAGAGGAATTGTTCTTCCTTACTATAAGAAATACTGCAACTGAAGTATTAGGGACTAGCCAGATAAACACATTCAAAATTCTTCCCTCTGAGAACTGAAGAGACTGGCATTATTTATGTCTAGCCCTATTCCATTCACACAAAGTCTACCTTCACCAAATCTCAGCTCTATTATAAGTCATGTTGGTGTTGGATGATACTTAGGGGTTCTCTCAGCTTCCCAGTTTCTATATAAAATAAAATAAAATCCCATGTCCTTTCATGAGATCTACTCATGAAAAGCATTTCAAAGTGTCTCATCAAAAGTAGGGTCTTAGAAGTAGCACTGTGGCTCAAATGGTAGAGCGCTAGCCTTGAGCTGAAGCACTCAGGGACAGTACCCAGGCCCGGAGTTCAAGACCCACAACTGACCCCAAAAAAAAAGAAAAAAAAAAGAAAGAAAAAAAAGTGGGTCTCAGCTAGGTTTTGGTGGCTCACATCTGTGATCCTAGCCACTCAGAAGGCTGAGATGTGAGATTGTAGTTCTTTTCTTTTCTTTTTTTATGTTGGTCATGGGGCTTGAACTCTGGGCCTGGGTGCCATCCCTCAGTTCTTCAGCTCAAGGCTAGCATTCTACTACTTGAGCCACAGCGCCAGCTCCCAGTTTTGTGGTAGTTTATTGGAGATAAGAGTCTCACGGATTTTCTTTCCCACGCTGGCTTTGAACTGTGATCCTCAGATCTCAGGCTTCTTAGTAGCTAGAATTACAAGCGTGAGCCACCCGCTCCTGGCAACATTGCAGTTTTAAGCCAGCCTGGGAGGACTATCTCTGAGATTTAGCTCCAATTAACCACCAAAAAGCTAGACACAGAGCTGTGACTCAAGTGGTAGAGCACTAGTCTTGAGTTAAAAAATACCTCAGGAACAGCACCCAAGCTCTAACTTACATATTATTGTGAGGTATAATGTCTGAGGGTTAATTTTAGTAGTTAAGATTGGAATAAAAGTACTTGTTTGCCAATTGGCTCAAGGATATCATGCAAAACCAATAGTACATGGCAAATTAATACCAACAAAATTGACAGAGTTTGTGAATTTGTTATTCGACAAATTCTGGCATTGTGGAAAGATAAAAATGACTGTCAATGTTTCTGACATAGCTCACTCATGGCATTACTGAATTAATTTTTCTTTTTATGCTAGTCCTGGGGCTTAAACTCAGGGTCTAGGCACTGTCCTTGATATATTTTTTTTTTTTTAATTTATTTTTGGTCCGGTTGTGGGCCTGAACTCTGAGCCTGGGCGCTGTCCCTCAGCTCTTCAGCTCAAGGCTAGCGCTCTGCCACTTGAACCACAGCACCACTTCTGGCTTTTTTCTTTTTGCTTATGTGGTGCTGAGGAATCGAACCCAGGGCCTCAGGCATGCAAGGCAAGCGCTCTACCATTGAGCCACCTTCCCAGCCCTGTCCTTGATATTTTTGCTGAAGGCTAGTGCTTTGCCTCTTGAGCTAGCCTCAGATCTCAGCTTCTTGAGTAGCTGACTAGGCATGAGACAGGGGCTCCTAGGAAATTACTGAACTTTATAGGTGTCATTATTTAGATCTTTTTCTACCTGTAACCTGACTGCTTACAATTATAAATATTAATATTTCTTTTAATTTAAAAGGACTAGATTCCAGCTGGGCATCATTACAGGCTGATGCTTATAATCCTAGTTATTTAGGAGGCTGAGATCTGATGATCTTTGTTCAAAGCCAGCCTGGAAAGGGAAGTCCTGGAGACTTTTATCTTTAATTAACCACCCAAAAAGCCAGAAGTGGAGCAGTGACTCAAGTGGTAGAGTGTTAGGTTTGAGCAAAAAACCTGAGAGACAACACCTAGGCCCTGACTTCAAGGCAGGACCTACACACACACACACACAAATCTCTCTCCCTTTCCCTCTCCCTCCCTCCCTCCCTCTCTCTCTCTCTCTCTCTCTCTCTCTCTCTCTCTCTCTCTCTGTGTCACACACACACACATACACAGAGGATTAGATTCTTATTCTTTTAAAAGTTTGGAAAAGACACAAAATATTCTGTAAGAAGCTATTCAACCCGCCATTGAGATAAGACCCATGCTTAATATCTAAGGTATATTTTCTCTCCCTTTGTGTTTATTTTATTGCGACAAGCTATATATTAAAGTTATATTCTGATTATCTCAAGTGTCAAAAAATGATAAAAGATTTTGAAAGAGGGGAAATTAAAGAAAAAGATCCATTAATATCCTGTCTACCTCACATCTCTGATAACTGATAACAATGCAAATACTTCTGGTTTTACACATGCATATGATTCTGTTGTTTGGTGGGATAAATTAAGTCCAAATCCCCAAGAGGATAAAGTCAGTGTTGTATATATTTGTAAATTCATTGAAATATTCCTGCTTGACTTATTCACATGAGATTCTTTGAATTCTCTTTTGAACTAGTTGTCACACCTTACTGGTTATCATACCTTTCTGGGTCCCTCATTAATTGATGAATTAAATTAAAAATTTAAAGGTATTCACTTTGTATTTGGATATTGAGAGTTCACCTTAAAATTTTCCTTCCATTAATACAAATAACATTATAGGGTAAACACTTCTCTTTTAAAATTATTTATGAATATATGTTATCAATTCTATAACATGAAGTATTGCGTGAATGACAATTTATTCATCCATCCTATAGTTTTCTTCTACTGTTCCCTTAGATTGTTTATAAAAAGGAATATAATGAAGATCCTTTTGCATAAATTCTTGTCCATATATTTTCCTTCTTAAGATATATTTCTGTGAATAGTACTCTGAACTGAAACGTGTTAATACATTTAAGTCTCTTGAAAATAAAGCAGGTTATCTGCAAGAAAGAAGGCTGAAGTAGGGTGTCAGTGGATCATTGTAATCCTAGTTACTCTGGAGGTTTAGATCTGAGGATCATAGTTCAAAACAGGTTTAGGCAGCAAAGTCCATGAGATTCTTATCTCCAATTAACAACCAAAAAGCTAGAATGGAGCTGTGGCTCGAGTGGTAAAACACTAGCCTAGAACAAAAAAAGCTCAGTGACAACACACAATCCATCAATTCAAAAAATAAAATAAATAAATAAAACCACTCTATTCTTGTTATCTATAATTTGCAGAGATCTCTGAAGTCAAACTTTTGTATAAGTGGGTGAAGTGACAAATTAGAGGATGATTTTCAGTAGCTGCCAAGATACAATTCATTACAGGGAATTCCCATTACCTTCTCCAAGAAGTACACACACGCACACACACACACACACACACACACACACACACACACACACACACACACACACACACACACACACAGACTTCTGGCCATTTGTGTGGTATTTAGGGAAAAAGAATGAGGATCTGCAAGAAGTCTGAGACCTTGACAAAAAGTTGGGCGAGTCTCTGAGTGCCCCTCCAAGAAAACCCTTACTCCACTTGTCTGGAAAGGTCCCACCTGGGATCTTCATCTGATCCCTGGGAAGGAGGAAATCTGTTGGCACCATTTTGAGGGCAGAAGTCTCAGGTTAAGCAATACTAGGGAATCTGGGGGGGGTCTGTCCCCATCTCATTTGGGAAGGATTATTATCTCCATCTGGTGTTTCTTTTGTTAAAGATTCCAGCTGTTGGCCTTGGCTCTGGGGGTGGATACTCCCATCCATCTGTTTGTTTGTTTTGCCTGGTGTTTGTGTGTCATGTTTAATATGAGAAACACAATATCTGTTCCATATGGAAGTCCTTTGGGAAAGATTCTGGCAGATTGGTCGAATTATAGCTATTAGTCTATTTTTAAAAGACTGGTATTTTATTGTAATTCTGTCTGGATAAAGTACAAGCTGGAAAATGAGGAGAGATGGTCTGTAAATGGGACTTTGAATTACCACATAATTTTGCACTTGAGATTATTTAGTCAGAACACTCATCAATCTCGAACTTTCTAAATTGGAAAAACTCACACCTAGCTTACTAGGAGAATGAATTATTTACCATGATAGCTGCCATACACACTGACATAGTTGGTCTCATTTGCAAACATTATTGAAAATTTTACTTATAGTCAATGAGTGCCAACTAATAGAAAAAAAAAAAGGAAACAGGACATCTGTACAATCAGCCTCCACACTTGACAATGTGCCAATAACACAACTGAATTGGGACCCCAATACCAATATAGGCTGCATTATAATAAATCATTACCAAAGCTTCATTCATGCAGGACTCTGGAAGGGGTTAGCTATATAGAGAAGCTTAAATAATGTCTAACAGTTGCAACAAAAGAATAATGAAAATTCCTATTCATTTTCAGAACAAATTTATCAGAACTACTGGAAATGCACAGGTTCAGACCCAGAGACTCCTGAGAATATATATGTTTAATATGAAGTTTACTGGGCAGAATACTCCAGGTATCAGAAGAAAATTATTGGGAGCAATTGACATAAATCTCTCACAACTGGTTGAAATTGATTATATGGTTTATAGTGTAAGGGAAGAACAGAAATCAAAACAATCTGTGTCTTTTTTACAGTTCACTTCCCCCGCCTCCCAGGGCCATCCCCAACAAACAAAAGCAAAGAACAGTGTTTCAAGGACCATCCAAAGTTGTGGGAAAATCAATGTGCTTATTCCAAGGAGAAAGGACGTTGGAAAAGGGAGCCCAAAGTGATATAGAAACCTAGGCGGGAGAAAAATGGGAGAAACGATGGAAGGGATGACTTTGATCAAGATGCATTGTACTCAACTACTTAATGAAAAAGAAAGGAAGAAAAGAAAGAAAGAAAAGAAAGAAAGAAAGAAAGAAAGAAAGAAAGAAAGAAAGAAAGAAAGAAAGAAAGGAAGGAAAGAAAGAAAGAAGGAAGGAAAGAAAGAAAGAAAGAAAGAAAGAAAGAAAGAAAGAAAGAAAGAAAGAAAGAAAGAAAGAAAGGAAGGAAGGAAAGAAAGAAAGAAAGAAAGAAAGAAGGAAGGAAAGAAAGAAAGAAAGGAAGAAAGAAAGGAAGGAAGGAAAGAAAGAAAGAAAGAAAGAGGAAGGAAGAAAGGAAGAAAGAAAGGAAGGAAGGAAGGAAGGAAGGAAGGAAGGAAGGAAGGAAGGAAGGAAGGAAGGAAGGAAAGAAGGAAAGAAGGAAGGAAGGAAGGAAGGAAACACACCTAGACACCAAGGGCCTTTGATGGGTCCAAGGCCTCTCAGGATCAGGACTCCTATGAAGAATTTTAAGGCCAAGGGTTGACAACCATATTGTGGACTCTCATAAAACTAATCTTACAAAATCCCTTGCTAAAATTAACAGTGGAGTCGAGCCCCGGTGGCTCACGCCTGTATTCCTAGTACTCAGGAGGCTGAGATCTTAGGATCATTATTCAAAGCCAGCCTGGGCAGGAAAGTCTGTGAGAATCTTATCTCCGATAAACCACTCAGAAGATCGGAAGTGGCGCAGTGGCTCAGGGGCTAGAGCACTAGACTTGAGCCGAAGAGCTGAGGAGCAGTGTTTAGGCCCAGAGTTCAGGCACTGTGACCGACCCCCCCCCCCCCAAAAAAAATTAACAGTGGAGTTGGGTGTTGGTGGCTCATATCTATAATTCTGGATTGTGGTTTGAAGCCAATCCAGATAGGAAAGGCTGTGAGACTCTTATCTCCAGTAAACTACTCAGAGAAAGCCACAAGTGGTGCTGTGGCTCAAGTGGTAGAGCATTAGCCTTGAAAAAAAGAATCTCAGGAACAGTGCCCAGACCCTGAGTTCAAGCCCCAGGACCATCCCCTCCTCCCCCCCCAAAAAAATGAACAGTGAGAATGCAGCAATTGGCCCAATTATTGGGCTCTAAGTTTGAAATTATTGTCATTGAGTAGCACCACCATTGTCACAGTGGTGGTAATGGGACAAGCTCAATTAGGGCCAATACTTCAGCAAACTGAAGAAGCAGAAATTAACTCATAGATATATGTTTAAAAAAATATTTATTGGACTGGGAAGGTGGCTCAGTGGTTAAAGCGCTTGCCTTGCATGCCTGAGGCCCTGGGTTCGATTCCTCAGCACCACATAAGCAAAAAAGAAAAAAGCCGGAAGTGGCGCTGTGGCTCAAGTGGTAGAGCGCTAGCTGAAGAGCTGAAGAGCTGAGGGACAGTGACCAGGCCCAGAGTTCAGGCCCCATGACCGGACCCAAAAAAAAAAAAAAAATTTATTTACTTTTTTGTGTGTGCCAATCCTGACCTTGAACTCAGGACCTAGGTGCTGTTCCTGAACTTTTTTTTTGCTTAAGGCTAAGCATTCTACTTGAGCTGTAGCTCCACTTCCAGTTTTTCCAGTGGTTAATTGGAGATGAGTCACAAGGATTCCTGCCCAGGTTGGCTTTGAACCAGGATCTTTAAATCTCAGCCTCCTGATTAGCTAGGAATACAGGTATGAAGCCACCAGTGCCCAGCAATTCATAGATTTTTTTATACTTGCCTGACTATACCATTCCGCTCTTAGAATGAGATTTGCTGGGTAAATTAAATGTTCAGAAAAGCTCTTCACACCTGGAAAGCACCAGTTTTTTCCTTCTTCCTGCCCTCCTTTCTTCCCTCCCTTTCCTCTTCTCCCTCTCTCCTTCTCTTTCTTTCTCCTTCACTCCCACCCTTTCTTTCTTTTTTTTGTTCTGGTGGTGGTTGTAGTGGTAGTGGTTTGTTTTTGTTTTTTGGTGCCAGTACTGGGGCTTGAACTCAGGACCTTATACTCTTGCTTATCTTTTTCATTTAGTGTTAGCACTGTAGCAATTGAACTATGCTCTCAGTTCTGGCTTCTTGCTGGTTAACTGTAGATAAGTCTCTCAGATTCATCTGCCCAGGCTGCTTTGTTCCCAATCTAAAGGGAAATGATGTTAGACATAGGCTGTTAGAAGGTATCCTCCATTTTCTGTTTTCTTGGCTTTTTATAAGGAATAGGTGTTGAAAATTTTCCAAATTTTCTTTCAGCATCTACATATATAATTATATGGCCTTTCTTCTCAGATTTATTAATGATAAATATAGGAATGAAATGTATTACTATTTATTTAGTATTAGAACTAAACTTTCATTCCAAGAAAAAGATTCTGATTTGGTACATTGTCCCCCAAATATTCAGGGTTGGGTTCTGTTTCCTAATATTTTTGCCAATCCTTGGGCTTGAACTCAGGGCCTAGGCACTGTCCCTGAATTTCTTGTGCTCAAAAATAGTGCTCTACCACTTGAGCCACAGTACCACTTCTAGCTTTTTCTGTGTGTGTGGCACTGAGGAATCCAACCCAGGGCTTCATGCATGCTAGGCAAGCACTTTACCACATTCCCAGACCTCCCAGTATCTTATTTAACATTTTCACATTAACCTTCATATGGTCCATAATTTTCTTTTTTTCTTAGGAGGGCTGGGAATGTGGCTTAGTGGTAGAGTGCTTGCCTAGCATGCATGAAGCCCTGGGTTTGATTTCCCAACACCACATACACAGAAAAAGCCAGAAGTGGCACTGGGCTCAAGTGGTAAAGCCCTAGACTTGAGCAAAAAGAAGCTTAGAGAGAGTGTGCAGGCTCTGAGTTCAAGCCCCAGGACTGGCAAAAATAAATAAATAAATAAAATAGGAGATTTTCTTTAATTTTAATTTCTCTGAAAATAAATGATAGAATATTGGGCCTGGTGCTTATGGGAGACTAGTTCCTCAATAATTGATTCTATTTCTTTTTTTGGAAGCGTAATCACTTTAAGTTTTGTCCCTGTGCAGAATCTGCAGAGATATTTATCTAGAAATATGTTCATTTTATCTAGGTTCTGAAATTTATTTTCATAGACTTTTCAAAGTTTGTCTTATGATGTGTGTGTGTGTGTGTGTGTGTGTGTGTGTCTGTGTGTGTGTCTGTGTGTCTGTGTGTCTGTGTGCGCACGCATGCACGCGATCGCCAGTTACTGGGGCTTATTTGCAGGATTGACTATCGTTCACAACATTGGCAACGCCACCAGGCAACAGGATGGGAAGAATCTATGCTGATCAGCTGGACAGAGGGCATTCCTAGGTGAGAAAAGACTGCTGACCTGGGTGTTCAAGATGAAGGGGCCAACCACCTTGGCTTGATGGTTTAGTTGGTACTTTTGGAGTTTCAAAGACATGTCTCTGGAGGGTTATGTCTTGATCTTCTACTTGTTTAAAGGCAGTGCCTTGTCTTGTTGCCAACTTGTTCATGAGAAGCTAGTGGTAGGGAAAGTGAGGAATTTTCCATGGCCTATACTACATCCTGCATAGTTGCTGTATGGCTCATAGCTGGTCAGCTTCAGGACATCTTGAAAAGCCTCAGGAGGCTAGATAACTTGTATAGTAACAAATTAGAAATGGAGGGCTGGGAAGGTGGCTCAGTGGTAGGGTGCTTGCCTTGCATGCTCGAGGCCCTGGGTTTGATTCCTCAGCACCACATAAGCAAAAAGAAAAAAGTCACTTCAGCGCTGTGGCTGAAGTGGTAGAGCGCTAGCCTTGAGCTGAAGAGCGGAGGGACAGCGCCCAGGCCCAGAGTTCAGGCCCCACGACCGGACCAAAAAAAAAAAACAAAAAACAAAAAACAAATTAGAAATGGACTAGTGGGATACTGGTGGCTCATACCTGTAATCCTAGCTACTCAGGAGGCTGAGATCTGAGGATCACAGTTCAAAGCCACGTCTGTGACTCCTATCTCCTATTAACAAGCAAAAATCTGGAAGTTGAAATATGGCTCAAGTGGTAGAGTGCTCACCTTGAGTGAAAAGCTAAGTAAGATTGTAAGGCACTGAGTTGAAGCATCAGTAGGTGCAAAATAAAAAGAGGGGACTAGACTAATTCCAGGAATATTTAATGTAGAAGGCCCTTTCAAGCCACAAAACATTTTTTTATTTCTTGCACAAATGAAATTGATCTTGCAAAAATGAGGTTATTCAAATGATTTGGGAGGAGCCTGAAAGGAGGCCATCAATCTGTAGAAGCAGAAGCCCTTTAGTAGACCAAAGATGGTTTACCACATCATGCCCAGCAGTGCACACTGCCACCTGGTGGTGATATAAGGGGTCTTTCCCCTGAAAACTGGATGCAAAGAAGAGTCATACTAACAGTAAATATGAACTGTCAAGAAGCCCAGAACCAACTGGCATATCTTCTTCATCCTCTCTGTTTTCTGAAGTCTTGCCTTTCTTGACTTCTGGTTGCCTCTTTTGTACTATAAGGACTCCCAAATGAATCTGAGGTTTCCTTTTTAGCCTGGTTTCCTTATGTGGATCAAAATCCCCTTGTAAAGCTTCCCTGCCACATCCTCTTTCTGTGCTGGCAACTAAAGAAGAAAATGAAACAAAAAAGTAGAGAAAGCCTGGATCAAGTACAGAGAAAGCAGAAGTGTAAATTTCATAGAGATTACATAATGAGGCTCTTAAACAAGTAGCTTGTTTAAGAAAACAATATGCTCATTTTATTTTTCCTGCTGATTTTTTTTTCCTAAATCATGAAAACCACAATACAGGTTATTTAGAGATTGAGCAAAGCATTCTTTCTATTACCCAGGACCATGAATGAGTTCTAGGTATTATTAGTTTCAGAGCCAGACTATTTCACACTTTGTATAGATACTGTCTGCTGTAGCTGTTGACAGAATGTCATTCAGTCTGCAATCCAGACAATCCAGACAGAACAATTGACTAATTGATTATGTAGATTGACTGGTTCCAAAGGATGATCAAGTGTGCTCATTGCCTAGCAGCACTGGGTACCAGCAATATTCTCTATTGTGTCCATTTTACTGGCAAGATGATAACTAGCTGTTCAAGTGCATTTCTTGCACTGCCTTCCGGGTTGAACATTTCCAAACTTACTTTGCTTATCTTCATAACCTGGTTTACACATTTTCTTTTGTGAGTGTATGTGCTGGTATTGGGGCTTGAACTCAGGGCCAGGTGTTCTTGATTAGCTTTTTTTTCTCACGGCTGGTGCTCCACCAGTTAAGCCACACATCTACCTCCTGCCTTTTGTTGCTAAAGGTTCTTGCCTGGGATGGCTTTGAATCATGATCCTTAGATCCTTGCCTTTTTTTTTTTTTTGTCATGGGCTTGAACTCTGGGCCTGGATGCTGTCCCTCAGCTCTTCAGCTCAAGGCAAGTGCTCTACCACTTAAGCCACATCACCACTTCCAGTTTTCTGGTGGATTATTGGAGATAAAAGTCTTATGGATTTTCCTGCCCAGGCTAGCTTTGAACAGCGATCCTCAGATCTTGGTCTCCTGAGTAGTTAGGATTACAGGAATGAACCACCACTGCCTGGCTAGATCCTAGCTCTTGATCAGCTAGGATTATAAGCATGAGCTGGGGTGCCTGGCTCTAGATTTCTTTTTTTTTTTAATTAAGTTTTTTATTGTGAAAATACTGTACAAAGGGGTTACAGTTACATGAGCAAGGTAATGAGTACATTTCTTACCCAGCATTGTTGCCTCCTCCTTTGTTTTTCCCCTACCATCCCTTCTCTCCCACCTCCTCAGCTACACCCCCCCCCCCACTCCCTCTAGATTTCTTTTATATTAATTTGTGGTGCTGAGGACCACAGAGTCCTGTGAGTGCTAGACAAGGGCTCTACCCATGAGTTAGATCCCAGCCTCTTTTTATGTTCATTTGAAAGATTGAAATACTTATATTTTATAATAACTTGCAAATGTCCTGTACCAATCCATTATTTATCTTTTGTGGTATATTAAATATTTGTGTTGGGGTCATCTATTTATGTATAGTTTCCAAATTTCCAGACTTTCTTTCCCCTTCCTTCCTTCCCCCCCTCCTCTTTCTCTCTCTCTCTCTCTCTCTCTCTCTCTCTCTCTCTCTCTCTCTCTCTCTCTCTCTCTCTCCCTCTTTCTCTCTCTTTTTCTCTCTTTCTTTCTTTCTCAGTCCTGGGGCTTGAACTCAGGCCTGGGCACTGTCCCTGTGCTTCTTATGCTCAAGGCTAGCACTCTGCCACTTGAGCCACAGTGCTACTTCCAGCTTTTTCTGTGTATGTGGTACTGAAGAATCGAACCCAGGTCTACATGCATGCTAAGCAAGCACTCTATCACTAAGCCATATTCCCAGCTCTCTTTTCTTTTTCTTTTTTTTTTTTTTTTGGTCAGTCATGGGGCTTTAACTCTGGGTCTGGGCGCTGTCCCTCAGCTCTTCAGCTAAAGGCAAGTGCTCTATCACTTGAGCCACAGTATCACTTCCGGTTTTCTGGTGGTTTATTGGAGATAAGAGTCTCTCGGTGCCCATCTTCCTCTTTTCTTTTATACTGGTCCTGGGTTCTGTGCACCACTTTGAGGTTCTTTCCCTTAGCTAGTGCTCTACCACTTTGAGCCACATCTCCATTTCTGGCTTTTTGTTTTGTTTTGGTCTATTGTAGGGCTTAAACTCAGGGCCTGGCCACTGTCACTGAGCCTCTTGGTGCTCAAGGCTACTGCTCTACCACTTGAGCCACAGCGCCACTTCCAGTTTTTGAGTCGTTAGTTGGAATGAGAGCCTCACAGGGACTTTTCTGGTGGAGCTGGCTTTGAATGATTATTCTCAGATCTCAGCCTCTTGAGTAGCTAGGATTACAGTGTGACCCACAGGTGCCAGTCTTTGCTTAGCTTTTTCTGCTCAAGTGTGATGTACTACTATTTGAACCCCACCTCTACTTCTGGCTTTTTATTGGCTAGAGATTGAGTTTCTCCTATTTGTCTGCCCCAGCTGGCTTTGAACTGGGGATTCTCAGATCTCAGTTTTTTGAGGAGTTAGGATTACAAAGGTGAAACACAGGTTCCAGGGTTAGTTTCTTCTCCTCCATCTCCAAGTTGAAGAGCCACCCTCACCCTCCAGCTTTTGAAAGACAGACCATAATTGTCACAATCTTGAAGAATAGTCTGGTACTAGGTATTTGTTTAAGATGCACATACCCTTTCATCCAGTAATCCTAATTTTATAAATGCACTAGGGTGGCTCACACCTGTAATCCTAGCTACTCAGAGGCTGAGATCTGAGGATTGTGGTTCAGAGCCAGCCTGAGCAGGAAAGTCTTTTGAGACTCTTACCTCCAATTAACTACCAATAACTGGAAGTAAAACTGTGGCTCAAGTAGTAGAGTGCCGGCCTTGAGTAGAAAAAGCTTAGGCGATGCCCTGAGTTCAAGCCCCAGTACCAGCATGAAAGAAAGATGCAAGCAAGAAAGAAGGAAAGTCACATGTGATGGTACAAGCCCGTAATTCCAGCATTCAGAAAGCTGATGCCATAGAAGTTTTAGTCCGAGGCTACCTAGATGCACCATGAGGCTCTGTTTCAAAACAAAAAGCAAAGAAATAACATCACAAACTGGTTAATTATTTGAAAAATCGGAGAACTTTTGATCACATTTTCAGGGTTAAAGGGAGGTAGGGTTAATGTTTCCATTCCTGGAAAGGTGGGTAGACTTGAAAAAGAACAAATCTGCATGCTGGGTAGAACCAGAAGCAGCAGACAAGCATTTCAGGAAGACTTATTTTAGTACAACATGACGTAAATTTCTAATTACTAGAAGTGTCCAAAAACTGAAGCATCTGTCACATAGCGTTTAATTTTTTTTTGTTTTTTATTGCTAGAAATATCAAGCTGAGGCTAGGTGACCATCTGTCATGTGTGATGGGGAAGAAATTTCTAAATTTAGCTGGAAGTTGGACTAAATAATTTTGAACATCCTTCTGATGCTAAAAGTATACATACATACACACATACATAAATACATATATATATATATATAATTTTTTTTTGTCAGTCGTGGGGCTTGAACTCTGGGCTTGGGCGCTGTCCTTGCACTCTTCAGTTCAAGGCAAGCACTCTACCGCTTGAACCACAGCACTACTTCAGGTTTTCTTCTTATTGAAGATAAGAGTTTCACGGACTTTCCTGCCCAGGCTGGATTTGAACCATGATCCTCAGATCTCAGCCTCCTGAATAGCTAGGATTACAGGTGTGAGCCACTGGCACCCAGCTTATATATATAATTTTTGTGTGTGAGTCCTGGGGCTTGAACTCAGGGCCTGGGTGCTGTCCCTGAGCCTGTTTGTGTTCAAGATTAGCACTCTACCACTTGAGCCATAGCACCACTTCTGGCTTTTTCTGAGTAGATTGTTGGAGATAAGGCTGGCTTTGAACAGCAATCCTCAGATCTCAGCCTCCAGAGTAGCTAGGATTACAGGCATGAGCCACTGGCATCCGGCTAAATTATATAATTTTAATACCTGGAAAATATGATTATAAAATAACATTGTATATGATATGCATGATAATACAGAAATTGTGCTAATGAGCATGCAAATTTGCAGAGACAGGAAGGGAATGACAGATAGGACAATTTTATTAGAAATTTATATCCTGTTATATTGCTGTACAGTTTAGCTTTCTATTATTAGCATGGATTTATTTTATACTAAAACTCATTGAATACAAATTTAGCTGGGAGCCATGGCTTGTCCCTGAAATCCTAGCTACTCAGGAGGCCAAGATCTGAGATCATGCATCAAAGTCAGCCCAGGCAGGAAAGACTCTCACCTCCAATTAACCACCAAAACACCAGAAGTGGAGCTCACAAGGGCTAGGGGTATGGCTCAATTGGCAGAACCTTTTCTAACTAAACAAGTGCAGTGCTCTAGGTTCATTCCTCAATACTGGAGAGTGGGCTATATCCCAGAACAAATGAATAAATACAAATTAAATCTGAAATATTTCTTATTCACTCCACTTATCTCATATAATAGCTATTTTACTTCTTTGTCTCTGTTTTCCTGTAAAATTTCCAGTCCCTGGAAATCCAACATTTGCCAGTTTCTTAAACAGCAGCTCTATCTTCCTCCTGCCCAGTGGTTGGTTCTTAGAATATTCTCATGTGTAGTTTCTTCTAGTCTCCAGTTTCCCATCCTTTCTCTGCTCTATTTATCTCCACCAGCTTCTTCCCATTTCTTCCACCCTCTCTTCTTCATTTGCCACAAGAAATTGAAATTTTTTCTTTTGAAGAATAATAACGTGTTATGCATGTCAATCTAACTCAAGTCTAAGTTGTAAATTGCTTCCATAGATGAGGCTCCATTAAAGCATTTGCCTTTAACAAACAAATTTTTCTCCTCACTCTGTATACATAGCTTTCACATAATTATAATCACAGTTGGTGTAAATACAAATTTATGTTCTACTTTCACTTGATATTATTGGATCAAATGCATGTACATTTCAATTTGTATTTCAGATTTTCCCCACTGACAAAGACTTTATTACTAACCCTCAATCCAGTGTTTTATTATGCTGCTTCATGAATAGTTTTATCATCTTTAACAACTGTGTAATTCTTTCATGTAGAAGGGACATAATTGACTTACATATTTCTTTCCTTTTTCCTGTATTCGTCCTGGGGCATGAACTCAGAGCATCCCACTCCTGTTTAGCTTTATTTACTCAAAGCCATAGCTCTACTTCTGACTTGTTTTTTTGCCAGTCCTGGGGTTTGAAGTCAGGGTCTAAGCACTGTCCCTGAGATTGTTTTCCTCAAGGCTAGAGCTCTGCCACTTGAGCCTCAGCGCCACTTCCAGCTTTTTCTGAGTAGTTTGTTGGAGATAGGAATCTCACAGACTTCCCTGCCCAGGCTGACTTCAAACGGCAATCCTCAGATCACAGACTCTTGAGTAGCTAAGATTTTAGCCTGGCTGACTTCTGACTTTTTGCTGGTTATTTGAAGGTAAGAGTTTCTGTCTGTCTGGAAGGCTTCAAACCTCAATCCTCAGATCTCAGCTTCCTGAATAGCTAGGATGACAAGCATGAGCCACTAGTGCGCAGCTGACTTACATATTTCTCTAATGTTAAATGGCAGACATTGCTTTTTGAATGGGGGACTAGGAAAAAAACTGCCACAAAACAAACACGCTGGCAATACAGCACAGACAGACGGAGAGGTGGCTTAACACCAGCACAGGTTTATTGGGGGGGGGGGGTGGAAGGGGGGAAAGAACCTATGGAGAGGAGCCTCTAGCCAATGCTGGAGGAGTCTTTCTTATTCCTTATTTACAGCTTTAGGTATTTGTAGCGGGGCATGTTAGTGTGCACTGGTGGGGGTTGGTAAGAGGGCAGCTAATGGTAAGATGTTCAGTCAGCCAAGGGAAGAGGAAAGGGGGTGAGGCATTTGTGACCCAAATGAGTTATAGCCAGACCCTTGTGGGGGTGGGGGTAATGCAGGAGTATTTGCAAATCAAAACACTGGTGCCTGCCAAAGAGTTACCCCCAACAAGAAAAGAAGGTGTTTGGGGGGTTGGGGGGAGAGCATTTGTAAATCAAAACACTGGCCTGGAGCCTTAGGATAAAGGACACATAGCTATTCAAACCTAAAACTTCTCTCCCTCCCTTCCTGCTTCTCCTTTTTGCTCTTTTCCCTTGCGAGAGACTAGCCCCTTGATCTTGAACTTCCCAGCCGCCCCTAGAACGTGAGTCAGTGAATTTCTGTTCGTTATAAAAGATCTAGTTTGAAGTGTTCAGTTATAGCATCACTACCCAAAGACATTTGTGCTCCTCTCCCAACCCTTTGTTGTTGTTGTTGTTATTGTTGGTGGTGGTGGTTGTGGAGCTTGAATTCCAGGTCCTCGGTACAGTCCCTGAGCCTGTTTGTTCTCAAAGCTAGCACTCTACCACTTGAGCCACAGTGCTATTTCTGACTTTTTCTGAATAGTTTATTGGAGATTAGAACCTCATGGACATTTCTGCCCTGGCTTTGAACTGTGATCCTCAGATCTCAGCCTCCTGAGTAGCTAGGGTTACAGGCATGAGCCCAGGTTTTCCCCAAAGATTTTGTGCTCAAGGCCAGCCCCCTACCACTTGAGCCACAGCCCCACTTTGGCTTTGCTTGGAAGTTAATTGGAGATAAGAGTCTCACAAAGTTTCCTGCTCTGGATGGCTTCTGAAAAAGATTTTCAGATCTTAGTCTCCTAAGTAGTTAGGATTAGAGGCATGAGCCTCAGGCATCAGGCTACCATCTTACAGAGGCTTCATTACTTAGGCCTCAGTTCCTGTCTGGACCCTGGAGGTAGAGGGTAAAGATAAAATTTCCAATCTTCTACTCATGTGGTTGTTTCTCATAGAAACCAGTCCCCTGTCCTAAGGCTATCCAAAAATCAGTGTACTAGGACAAAGATGTTCTCATCATCCAGGAAATTCCAAGGGGTTTAGGAGCTGTGTATCGGATGCTGCTATCATTTAGAAAATTGCAAAGAGCTCAGAAGCCCTGTGTAAATAACTGGTATCAAAGGTAAATTAACAGAACAAAAGATTCCTTTAGTGTTACCAGCTACAAAGATTTTAGAAAGTCTGTCTCTACTAGGGGCAAAGACCAAACTTAACATATATATATATATATATATATATATATATATATATATATATATATATATAATATGTTATATTTTAATTATATATTATATATTGTTTGTATATATTGGTTGCATATGATGGTATATATTACAATGTATTATATAGTTGTATATAACACAATATATGATTGTATATAATATGATATGTAATTATATAATATAAAACAAATATATAATATATAACTATATAATTATATAACTCTATTACATATATTGTTTTATATATTATAATTATATTATATAATTCTGAATGCTCTATTCATTAACACAGGACAGACATCCCAACAAAGGTGAATGTACAGCTCCTGTAGAAGCAGTTCCTGTGTTCATCTTAGCATCTAGGAGGGCTGTCCCCTCCCCTCTTGCTGTCCACAGCCACAGAACTGATCCCTCCTCCATCCCCAACTTCTTGGAAAGCTGAGGAGGGCACTGGAGCTCAGGAAGCAAAAGACAAAATAGAGCACTCAGAATTGGGGGTCCTTAAAAGTAATGTTTATTATATATAATAATATATTATATTACATATATTATATAATATGTAATTATATATTATTCTAGATTATATGTAATATAGTATATAACTTATTATGTTATATACTATATTATACACTTATACATATTATGTATGTTATAAATTGTTATATATAATATATTATATAATATATAGTATGTATATAATAATATAAAAATCATATATAATTTGTATAATTATATATAATATTATATACTATATATAATCTGTGTGTGTGTGTGTCTGTGTGTGTGTGTGTATGTGTGTGTGTCCTGGGCCTCGAACTTGGGATCTGGGCACTGTTTTTCAGTTTCTTTTGTTCAAGGTTAGCTCTGCACTACTTGAGCCAGAGCTGTACTTCCAACTTTTATTTTGGCAGTTTAGTGGAGATAAGAGTCTCAGAGCCTTTCTTGCTAGGGCTGTCTTGCAACCATAATCTTCAGATCTCAGCCTCCTGAGTAGCTAAGGATTGCAGGTGTGAGCCACCAATGTTGGGTTTATATATTTCTTTAAACAGAAAATCTTTATTTATTTATTATATTATTAAGTAGTTGTACAGAAAAGTTACAATTCCATAAATCAGTTTATAAGTATAATACACCTTGATCAATGTTACCCTTTCATATTTTCATATTTTTCCCCTATTTCTCCACCTCCTAGTCCTACCCTCGAGTTTTATGGTTCATTTTATGCATAACGTACATGACTACATGTGACTATTGCTCATGACTAATGTACATGACATGTCAATGACATTTGCTCATCCTTCCTTCCTCCATTTGTGTGCCTCCTCTCTTCAATTCCCTCCCCCACAAAAAACACATGCATTTATTTTTTTTTAATTTTTTTATTGTAAAGATACCATACAGAGGGTTACAGTTACATGAGTGAGGCAATGAGTACACTTCCTCTTGAACATTGTTACCCCCTCCATTGTTTTCCCCCTACCATCCCCTCCCTCCCTCCCTTCCCCAAGGTTCTTTTTTTTTTTTTTGATTGTGATTAAGTGATTACTTAATTTCCGGAAATTCACAGTATTGTGGAATAATGATGCTCATTTAAAGTCACAAGTTCATTCTAACTTTCCTGGAGCAAACTGTCTATCACAGTCTGTAATATATAACGGTGCTCACATGTTATATACCATATATGTGATCAGCAGCATGGGGATATTTGGTAGTGGTTCAACCAGATGAGTGGGAGTTCTTTGTTTCTTAAGTCCTGTTAGTTTTGTCATATCACCTAACATTTTGAATTTATCATCCACTTATCAGGGAGAACATGTACTGTTTGTCTCTTCGTTCTTGGCTTACCTCGCTCAACATGATTCCTTCTAGCTCCATCCATTTCCCTGCAAATGCCATTATTTTGTCATTTCTAATGGCTGCATAATATTCCATTGTGTATAGATACCACAATTTTTGGATCCATTCATCTGTGGTGGGGCATCTAGGTTGTTTCCATATCCTAGCTATTGCGAACAGTACATGCATTTATTTTGTTAAATTGTTCAGAGGAGTTACACTATTGGACTCTTCCCCTAAGTATATCATCCTTTAGTCAATTTATTTGGATATATATGCATAAAACCCTGCATATGTTACCATGTATGTTTGTATTTTAGATCTTCCTTCTGAAGGGTCCCACACATCCATCCCAGGGGACCACGCAGAGGCAGGCAGGCACAGGAGAAAGATTATTACAAGGTTTATTAGAGGAGCCATATTTCCCCTGGAGAGACAGCACGTGGCAGCCTCCGCTATAGGTAGCAGCAGGGTGTGGGGATTAGGAAGTGAAGTAGATGGGAGTCCAGGTGGATCTTGGTGGAGAGAGGGAGGGGCCAGCTGTATGGCAGGAACTCCAGGGATGAAAGGGGCTCAAGTCTGAGGTCCAAAGGAGAGCATAATACTAACACCTTCCACATATGAGAGAAAACATATGCCATTTATGTCCCTGAGCCTGACTGAACGTTTCACTTAACATAATTTTTTCTAGATCTATCCATTTTCCTGAAACATGACATATTATTATTCTTTCTGAAAGATGAATGAAATTTAATTATGTATATATACCACATTTTCTTCATGCACTCATCTGTTGTAGGGCATCTGCGCTGTTCCATAACTTGGCTATCATGAATAGCGCAGCAATGAACATGGATATGCAAGTGTCTTCACCATGTCCTAACTTGTAATGCTAATTGTAGGGTAGTTCTATGTTCAGTTTTTTGAGTAATCTCCAAACCACCTTCCAGAGTGCTTGTACTAGTTTACATTACTGCCAACAGTTCAATAGGATTCCTTTTCCCCCCACTTCCCCACTAATATTTGTTATTGTTCATATTCTCAATGATGGCCAATCTTAACTGGGACAAGATGGAATCTCTGTGTTGTTTTGATTTTCATTTCCTTTATGGCTGGCGAGATTGAATATTTCCTCATGTGCTTATGGCTCTTCTTACTTCCTTTGTTATTGTTTGTTTGTTTATGTTGTACTGAAGAATTGAACCCAGGGCCTCATGCATGCCAGGCAAGCACTCTAGCACTAAGCCACACCAGCATCTTGTCCCCTCTTTTAATCTCTCTCTTGCTAGTCCTGGGGCTTGAACGCAGCTTGAACTGAGCTTCTTTTTTCTCAAGGCTAGTATTCTATTATTTGAGCTACTGTACCACATCTGGCTTTTTCTGTTTGTGTGGTACTGAGGAATAAAACCTAGGGCTTCATGTATGCTAGGAAAGCACTCTACCACTAAGGCACATTCCCAGCTCTTACTTCTTCTGAGAAGTCTTTATTTAGCTCCTTTTCCTATTTAGTAATTAAGTTATTAATCTTGAGGGGGTTTAATTTCTTGTAGGTTTTGGATATTACTTTATTTTTTTCATATCCATTTGTACCTGGGAGGCTGCCCTTAGGAACTGGATCACCTGTGATCCTTACTAGCTGGCTTCCCTATTGGACTGGGTCCATAGGAACTACTAGAAACTGGATGGATGAGGAGAGAAAAGTTAGGGTATTTCCTGCTTTGTAATGGACAGCTGGTGGAAGCTAAGTAATCCTACTTCCATAGCTTCTAGGGATAGCTTTTCCTTCACAATTCCAGCACTCCTGGACTCAGTGGCTAACACTAGTTCCCCATCTTGTCCTTCAGCCCTGAGGCAGCCTCAGCTTCTTGCTGTTTCTAGTCTCTGAATGCCTCAGCCCTGTTCATTCTTCTGTAAGTAATCTTTTTACTATAGTCCCTTGTGTGAATAATTTGGAGATGGATTCTGTTTCCTACTGGAATCCTGATGGGTGCAAATAAGAGCTAGCCATATACAGAAGAAAAGCAAATCATCAGTAAAGATATGACAATATCCTTAACCTGATTCGTGTCCAGATGAATTCAGACTTAAGTAACAATGAGGTAGAATTTCTCACCTATTTACTTGAGCCATATGATAAATGAATCAATGAAATTTAAAAAAATGAAGACTAGGGGCTGGGAAGGTGGCTCAGTGGTAGAGCGCTTGCCTTGCAATGCATGAGGCCCTGGGTTCGATTCCCCAGCACCACATAAGCAAAAAGAAAAAAGCCGGAAGTGGCTCTGTGGCTCAAATGGTAGAGTGCTAGCCTTGAGCTGAAGAGCTGAGGGACAGCGCCCAGGCCCAGAGTTCAGGCCCCACAACTGGACCCAAAAAAAAAAAAAAAAAAAAAGGAAGACTAGCCAGGCACTGGTGGCTCATGCCTGTATTCCTAGTTACTAAAGAGATAGAGATCTGAGGATCAGAGTTCAAAGCCAACCCTGGCAGGAAAGTCCATGAAACTCTTATTTCCAATTAATTACCAGAAAATCAGAAGTAGAGCTGTGGCCCAAAGTGGTAGATCTCTAGCCTTGAGCAAAAAGAGCTCAAAGACAGCAACCAGATCCTGAGTTCAAGCCCCACAATTGACTAAAAGAAAGAAAAAAGAAAGGAAGAAAGAAAAGAAAAGAAAATGAAGACTAAATTATTGCTAACTAATGTATAACATTATTATATATATTTCCAGGAAAACAATTTGGCAATATTTATGAAAATAAAGACTGTGGATATACTTTGACTCATTTTGGAGTTAATTCATTTTATAGAAACAAATGTTCTGGAATCTAGGAGAAACTTTATGGGTACCAAAAAGATGGACTTATGCCAGATGCTGGTGGTTCATGCCTGTATTCCTAGCTACTCAGGAAGTTGAAATCTGAGGGTCTTAGTTCAAAGTCCAAGCAGGTAAGTCTGTGAGACTCTTAATGACAATAGTACCAAAAAAAGCCAGAAGTAGAGCTGTGGCTCAATGGTAGAGCACAAGCCTTGAGGGGAAAAGCTCAGGGACAGTGTCCAGGTTCTGAGTTCAAGCCCCAGTGAACTATAGATACTGGGCCTAAGAAATGGCATCTTGCTTGGTGCCTTAGTGGGTAATAGGGGCATTTCATTCAATTCTGAGAACTGTGGATAATGTCATAAGTTGTTCTGAGAACTGCAGATAATGTCATAGATTGTTAAACTCTGAGGAATCCCTACCCCTGATTGTTCCCCCTAGATAATCTCTATAACCTCTAAGTGCTCCTCAGTTAACCCTTAACTGGCTTGTTTTGCTTCTGTAAACAAGCTTTGCTAATCCCCATTCCATGCTGCATTTGCCTTGATGTGAATAAAGACTCCTGATTTGACCTACAACATGTGGTGTCTCTGATCCAATTCCCATATAAAGCCAGGACCTGTGTGCACAGATTCGTGCAGGCATGCGCGTGCGCGCGCGCACACACACACACACACACACACACACACACGATGGACTTAACGCTGAAGGCACACCAATCTGGAATATTATATTATAAATATATATAATGAAATATTAGACAGTGATTTAGCCAAAGGAGTCCCATATTCATTGATGTGAGGGATATTTAAAAAACAAAACAAAACAAAAATCAACAAGTTGCAGAGCATTACGTAAAGTCTGCATGGCAGAGATTGCTCAAGGTTTCTCAAGTTCCATTCTCTTTTCCTTTGGTAATAAAACCTCCAAATAGACTCAGGCATATGACTGACCAGATAGCCAGTTTGTTTCCAAGAACCTCTTGCAGTTAGTTGAGTACATAGTTCTCAATTATGTCCAAAGGTAAATGACTAGAAGAGATTTGTGTACCTTAGAGATTCTGGTTTTAGGGAAAGAAATGCCCACTGGGTGCTGGTGGCTCACTTGAAACCCTAGCTACTCAGGAGACTGAGGATTATGGTTCAAAGCCAGCCTAGGCAGGAAAGTCTAGAAGACTCTTTTTTGGGTCCTAGGGGGAAAGGGTAGGCCAATCCTGAGGCTTGAACTTGGAGCCTAGGTGCTGTCTCTAAGCTTTTTTGCTCAAGGCTAACACTTTATCATTTGAGCCACAGCTCCAGTTCCAGCTTTTTGGTTGGTAATTTTTTTTCTGGCTGTGGGGCTTAAACTCTGGACTTGGACATTGTCCCTGAGCTCTTCAGCTCAAGGATAGTACTCTACCACTTGAGCCACAGAGCCACTTCCAGTTTTCTCATGGTTAATTATAGAAAAGAGTCTCATGAACTTTGTTCCAGGCTTGCTTTGAACCATGATCCTCAGATCTCAGCCTCCTGAGTAGCTAGGATTATAGGCCTGAGCCACCAGTGCCTGGCTTTGGTGGTTAATTTGAGATAAGAATCTCATAGATTGCTGCCCAGCCTGCTTTGAACCAAGATCTTTAGATCTCAGCCTCCTGAGTAGCTAGGATATCAGGTGTGAGCCACCAGCATTGGGCCTGTCTGTAAGACTTCTCTCTAACCACTGAAAAAAAAATCTGGAAGTGGACCTATAGTTCAAGTGGTAGAGTGCTAATCTAGAGTACAAAAAAACTCGGAAAGCACACAGGCCCTGAGTTCAAGCCCCAGGACTGGCATTCCAATAAAGAAAAAAAAAATCCCTCCTTGTTCTCACTCTTTCCTTTTCTGGAATCCAGGCATGGTGGGAACCACACTGGAAACCATGGCTAAGGGTACCCTCAAGGATGCAAAACTTGGGTTCTAAGATGACCTCAAAGAATGAAACAACCTTACCAGTTGGGTTTACCCAACTTGGGTTTGTTATGTGAACCAGAAGTAAACTTTCATCTGGTTTTTGTTTTTGTCAGTGGTAGGGCTTGAACTTGGAGTTTGGACACTGTCTCTGAGCATTTTTGCTCAAGGCTGGAACTCTACCACTTTGAGCCACAGCTCCACTTCTGGTCTTTTCTGAGTAGTTTATTGGAGATGACTTTCCTGCCTGGATTGGCTTTGAGCTGTGCTCCTTAGGTCTCAGCCTCATGAGTAGTGAGGATTATAGGCATGAGCTACCAGCTACAGATATTTCAAGAGCAAAATCTGTATCTCAATTCAGGATGTTTTAATTTTTGTAAGCCCCTCACATATGTTTATATATGGAACTCTGAGAAAGATGTTGGAAGATGCATAGTAACCTGTAAAGCTAGTTCCCAGAGTAGGATGGAATAATGCTTGGGATCATGAACTTGGTCAACATTGTTGGGAGAAGAGGGTAATGTCCTTTATCATTACCCCAGGCAGATTTTTATGTTGCAAGGAATGACTCACAAGCCAAATAAGGCTGCAGAGATGTCACACAGATTGTAAATCAGGAGCCCAAATGTGGCAGGAGAAAGAACAGAAAGGTAGTAGGAACACAGCTGGATTCTGCTTCCCTCTGTGGTCTTTTCTGTCCCCTGACACATCTGTTGCATGCATCAGATAGAAATCATCACCCTTAGCAATGTTTCTACTATCAGCTGCAGAAGTCCCTGGAAACTTGGCAGAAACAAAACACTTGGGCCACCAAGGCCCACTGAATCAGAAATTTTGGTGGAACCAACAATCTGTATGTAACCATGCTTCAAATGGCTCTCATGCACATTAAGGTGAGTGAGTCACTGGTGTTGATATTCCAGTTCTAATGCCTACTTTTTTTTGTGTGTAGCAACTAGGGTTTGAACTCAGGGCCTTGTGTTTGCTAGGCAAGTGCTCTATCACTTAAGGTACACCTTGACCATTTTTGTTTTAGCTGTAGTTGGTGGTGGTGGTCGTAGGGCTTGAACTCAAGGCGTAGGTGTTGTCCCTGAGCTCTTTTGCTCAAGGCTAGTTCTCTACCATGTTGAGCCACAGCTCCACTTCTGGTTTTTGAATGGCTCATCAACTTTCTGCTCTGGCTAGTTATCCTCAGATCTCAGCCTCCTGAGCATAAACCACCAGTGTCCAGCTTGCTTTAACTATTTTTTGGATAGGATTTTACATTTTTGCTCAGACTACTCTCCACTATGATCCTCCTATTTAGCTCTTATGAAGAGCTAGGATGAGAAATATGTGTCACCCTCTCAGCTATTGGTTGAGATGGGGTCTAACTAGCTTTTCTTTTCTTTTTTTGGGTCCGGTCATGGGGCCTGAACTCTGAGCCTGGGCGCTGTCCCTCAGCTCTTCAGCTCAAGGCTAGCGCTCTACCATTTGAGCCACAGCACCACTTCTGGCTTTTTTCTTTTTGCTTATGTGGTGTTGAGAAACCGAACCCAGGGCCTCAGGCATGCAAGGCAAGCACTCTACCACTGAGCCACCTTCCCAGCCCCTCTAACTAGCTTTTTGCTTGATCTGACTTTGAACTATGATCCCCCAAATCTCTACCTCCCAAGTAGCTAGGATTACAGACTAGAATTACATCCTCCTCTCCCCATTCCTCCCCACCCCACCCCCACCCATCCCGCCTTTTTTTTTTTAAATTGTGAAAATACTGTACAGAGGGGTTACAATTACATGAGCAAGGTAATGAGTACATTTCTTTTTCTTTTCTTTTCTTTTCTTTTTTTTTTTTTGTTGGTCATGGGCTTGAACTCTGGTCCTGGGCGCTGTCCCTCAGCTCTTCAGCTCAAGGCTACCACTTTATTACTTGAGCCGCATTGCCACTTCCGGTTTTCTAGTGGTTTATTGGAGATAGGAGTCTCACGGTCTTTCCTGCCCGGGCTGGCTTTGAACCGCGATTCTCAGATCTCAGCCTCCTGAGTAGCTAGGATTACAGGTGTGACCCACCAGCACCCAGCGATGAGTTCATTTCTTATCAAGCATTGTTGCCTCCTCCTTTGTTTCCCCTTCCCATTCCTTCCCATCTTCCCCCCAACCCCCATCCTGCCTTTTTGAGATGGTTGCCCAGGCCAGCCTCAACTGGTTCTCCTGCCTCAGACTTTCAAATCTGTGTCATATAGCACCACACTAATGCCCACATTTAATAGGAATTTCTTAATGAGAGCAAGACAGAGACAGAAACGAATTCTTTAATAGGCCCAATTTATTCTTTATATTGTTTCTAGCTAGGCCATACAAACGATAGGTAGCTGATTCTTGATGAATTGGGACAGGCGTTCATCCTATTTCATTCACTTTTTGCTAGGATATAGGAACACAATATTTAACTCTTCTCCTGGGGCTGTACATTTAGAGAATGACATTTTTGTTTCTCTCTCTCTCTCTCTCTCTCTCTCTCTCTCTCTCTGTGTCTCTCTGTCTCTCTGTCTTTGTCTCTGTCTCTCTCTTTCACACACACAAGTTTATAAACTTATAATTTACTTCAAAAGGAGAAGAGAGGAGTAAGAAAAGGAAGGGGCAGAATGGAAGGAGGAGAGGAGCAGGAGAGGTTGTTTGATTTTACACATTTGATAGCATGTTTTTTTTTTTTTGTTATTTTTGGTCTGATCATTGGGCCTGAACTCTGGGCCTGGGCGCTGTCCCTCAGCTCTTCAGCTCAAGGCTAGCACTCTACCACTTGAGCCACAGCGCCACTTCCAGCTTTTTTTCTTTGTGCTTATGTGGTGCTGAGGAATCGAACTCAGGGCCTCCTGCCTGCAAGGCAAGTGCTCTACCACTGAGCCACCTTCCCAGCCTGATAGCATGTTTTTGCATTTAAAAAATAGGGGCACGGGGGCTCGGAAGGTGGCTCAGTGGTAGAGAACTTGCCTTGTATGCATGAGGCCCTGGGTATGATACCTCTATAAGCAGAAAAAGCTGGAAGTGGTACTGTGGCTCAAGTGGTAGAGCACTAACCTTGAGCTGAAGAGCTGAGGACAGTGCCCAGAGTTCAGGCCCCACAACTGGCTAAATAAATAAATAAATAAATAATAGGGGCATGAAGGTGGGGAAAAGGAAAATTCCTGGAAGCTTGCATAAACTGTGATATATTGAGTCACTGTGTCTAAGCCTTAATTTACTTCTGCAAAAATGAGAGAAAGACAAATCCAGGATACAAGGCAAGCCTGAAGCGTTCAGAATGAAGTAGTTTAACTTTGTATTGCTCTATTAGCAATTACAACTCTAATTAAAATGGTTTTCTTTGTTCATCTATCAACTGGGCTTTTCTAGTACCTTGTTTGTTTTTTTTTTCTGGCTGTAGGGTTTGAACTCAGGACCTGGGTGCTTCTGTGAACCTCTTTGTGCTCAAAGCTACCACTCTGTCACTTGAGCCACAGTGCTACTTCCAACATTTTCTTTCTTTTTTTTTTTTTAATTTAAATTTTTATTTTTTGTGAACATACTGTACAGAGGGGTTACAATTACATGGGCAAGATAATGAGTACATTTCTTATCAAGCATTGCAGCCTCCTCCTTTGTTTACCCTTCACATCCCTTCCCAGCCTCCCCCTCCATCCCCCCCCCCAACATTTTCTGAAGCTTTATTGGAGATAAGAGTGTCACAGACTTTCCTGCCCAGGCTGGCTTCAAATTGGGATCCTCAGATCTCAGCCCTCTGAGTAGCTAGTATTACATGTGTGAGCCACAGGTGCCAGTTTCTATTCCTTTTAAAAAATAAGTAGAAAGATAAAATCTTTTGTTTTATTTGTGAAAACAATTTGGTATGATGTCTTTTATCTTAATTTTGATTGTTATGGTATAGAAATGAAAATGTTGCATACTTGCATGCCTGATTATCATAATACTTTTCCATTGTTTTTATAGTTGAGAAAGTTGCCTAACCTTCACAGACTCAGTTCTTCTTGATTTTATTCAATGTGATTTAAAAAATAATTTAGCACTTCAGCCCATCTGGAGGTTCTTTTTGCAGTGTGTTGTTAAGATGTGGGTTTGATCTCATTTCCTCCCCAGATTACTAATTATTCTGACACCATTCACAGAAAGTGTCCTCACCCCAGAGTTTTAAAGAACTTACAGTATGGCATGTAATGAATTCATTTAGTTTAGTCTATATATCATTTTTTCTTCCCCTCCCTCTTTTCCTCCCTTCTTTCTTCCTTCCTTTTTCCCTTTCCCCCTCCATCTTCTTCCTCTCTTTCTCTACCTCCTTCTTCTCTTTTTCTCTTTCACCTCCCTTTCTGCCAGAAGTGTGCTCTATTTCATCCTTTTTTTTTTTTTTTTTTTTTTTTTTTTGGCGGTGGGACTTTTCCTATGGGCCTGGGCAATGCCTCTGAGCTCTTCAGCTCAAGGCTAGTGCCTACCTCTTTAACCCACAGCACCACTTCCGGTTTTCTGGTGGTTAATTGGAGATATGAGTCTCATAGACTTCCTGCCTGGGCTGCCTTTGAACCCCCATCCTCAGACCTCAGATCTCAGCTTCCTGAGCAGCTAGGATTACAGGCATGAGCCATATTTCCTCCTTCTTTTGTTAGAGAACTTCTCTATTTGTAAGTGTTAGCTTTATGCCCACCTTTAGTCCTCAGCTCATCCCATACCTGAGCTCCTCCCTGCCCTGGAGTTCCTGCCATACAGCTGGCTGCTCCCCCTCTCTGCCCAGCATGAACCTACCTCACTTCCTGCCCCCAGATCCTCCTGCTACCTGAATAGGGATAGATGCCATGTCCTTCCTCTCCTGGGAAATATGGCTCCTCTAATAAACCTTGTAATAATCTTTCTCCTGTGCTTGCCTGCCTCCGGGTGGTCCCCTGGGATGGTTATGAAGGATCTTTTCAGTAAGAGTTCAAACCCTAGAACTGGCAAAAAAAAGAAAAGAAAAGAAAAGAGAGAGAGAAAGAAAGAAAGAAAAAGAAAGAAAGAAAGAAAAAAGAAGAAAGAAGAAAAAAAGAAAGGAAGGAAGAGAAGAGACTCTTATCTCCAGTTAACCACCAAAAAGCCAGGCATGGGTCTGGGCTCAAGCGGAAAGAGCACTAGCCTTGAGCATAAAAGCTCAGGGATAACATCCAGGTCATGAGTTCAAGCCCCACAACCAACAAAAACAATGTATTTAACAGATATCACTAATTTTAAAATTAGTATAAAAGTCATATATGCTTCTTAAAGTTTTTGTTAACCGTTTTATTGGGATGTACTTTACCTAGCATGTAATTGATGCACTTTGAGTGCACAATTCAATGGCTTTTAGTATGTTTATAGATATATGCATCATCACCACAATTAATACTAGAACATTCATTCATTGCAAAAAAGGATTTATCCTTAGCCAACACCCATCTCCATCCCCAGGAAACCACTAACCTACTTTCTGCCTGCCTATTTTGGACATTGAACACAAATGAATTCCTTTAACATGTGGCCCTTTGTTACCAGCTTCTTTCACTTCTCATTGTGGTTTTTTTTTGGGGGGGGGGGAGGGGGAGGAGGGGCAGGGTTGGTTGGTTGGTTGTGGGGCTTGCACTCTGGGCCTGAGTGCTGTCCCTAAGCTCTTCAACTCAAGGCTACCACTTGAGCCACAGCGCTGCTTCTGGTCTTCTAGGCGATAAAAGTCTCAGGGACTTTCCTGCCTAGGCTGGTTTTGAACTGCAATCCTCAGATCTCAGCCTTCTGAGTAAAGAGGATTACAGGCATGAGCCACCGGCACCGGGCTTAACATTGTGTTTTCAAAGACCATCCATGTTGCAGCACATGTTGGCACATCTGGTTTCTCTTCATTGACAGATCATACTTCACTCCATGAACACACCCAATTTTACTTATACAACACTTGAACATTGCATTTCCTCCTTTTGCCTATTATGAATAATGCTGCTCTGAGTATTTGTATACAAGTTTTTGTACAGATAGCCATTTGGGGATGGGGTATATACCAAGAAGTAGAATTTCTGGGTCATATTGTAAAAATTTCAAATTATAGAGGAAAGACCAGAGCCCAGGGACATAGCCTCCTCTGGGGACCATCTATCCTTTGGTCTTATATGCCCTTCTACTGAGGGCACATGCCCATGGCAGAGAGAAGAGAGAGGAAGAGAGACAAGATGAATCTTACTCTCCCTTCAGCAACCCTCACCAGCATTCTATGGGCAATAACCACCATGCAAGGAGAAGAGACATTCATGGACAAAGCCTAGACTCCATCAGCACCCTCTACCCCTTCTTCCCAGCCTGTGTGTGTATCCTAGCTGGGAGAGAGGCTTTCAAAGCAAAGTTGATACCACCAAGAGAAATAAAGCCAACCTATGTTTACAAATCACCATCAGTCACACCTCTTATACTTATTGTACTCCTCCTCTCACAGTGATTTCTCTTTCCAACTCCAATGGTTTTTAATTTGACTCTCCTGAATTTCCTGAGAATATACTTAGGCCTCTGACACACTGCCTGTGAGTTTCCTTTTCTATATTTACCTCAGTTACTTGGCTTGTCATACTAGAGTAATGGTTCTCAATTTCATCACATTTATAACAGAAGTTAGTCAATGCTTTCACTAGTTTGAGATGAATTTCATAATAATATAAGTCACTTATCTCATGACTTATAAACCATCAGAATTATGGCATAATGTGTTATGAACTTAAGGAGAAAGTATTTGATAACATTATTTTAATATGTATGGGTGTGGAAATCAAGTATACTAAGAGGCACATGGAACTTGTCACATATGTTCCATTGGAAGTATGACAATGCTAGTTTAGCTGACACAAGAGAGTTCTATAGAGGCTACTCTATATAAAACAAGAATGGTACTCTACTACTTGAGCTACAATTCTGGCTTTTTGCTAGTAAGAGACAGGATTCTCACAGACTTTTCTGCCGGGGCTGGCCTCAAATTGTGATCCTTAGATCTCAGCCTCCTGAGATAACTAGGATTACAGGTATGAGCTGCTGACACCTGTCTTTGTCTATCTCCTTTCATTCAGGATGTCTGTGAGATCCATCTATGTCATGTATATATCAATGATTTATTCCTTTTCACTGCCAATTAGTATTCCATTGTAGAATTATATCATGATTTTTACTCTGGTAGACATTTAGTGTTTTCCCAGTGTGAGTAAAGCTATTATGACCATTCCTGTACAAGTTATTGAATGTGGATTTTTGCTTATCTATAAATGAGTAGAGGGACTGGGTCATGTGATAATGTACTTACAAGGAACTTCTGAACTGTTTCTCAAGCTGGTGATACCATTTTACATTTCCCCATAATACTAAATAGTTTCCAAAGTCAACATCCTCAAGATGGACCCCTGTCTCCTTTTCCAGTCTTTAATGTTCTATGGTGAGAGGAAGGTAGGAAAGTAAGTGTATTGGTATTACACAGTAGCCTCTTTTGGGGTGTATCTTAGACAAGATCGTGGCTTCTTGTATCTTTTACACGTTGGGACAAAGGCTAAAAATTCTCACCTTGAGATTTGTTTCAGTCAGTGTTGACCTAAGGAAAATATTAACAGATCATCAAAAGGGAAGAGCCATTATCACACATGTCAAAGATCCTTTGTGCTTGTCTCATTTCTGGCAGGTTGAGAATCCTTAGCTGCTTTCTATTTTCATAATCTATCAGAGAAACGTTTCTTGAACTTAATCCCTTCCCTGCCCTCAGCCTCACACACATCCTACCAAAGAGGAACCAGAAGTTCTGCTGTCAAAAGAGAAAGACAATGTGGTAGTGGCTATTCCCTGAGCTCCCAGGAAACTAAGTTAAAAGTACTTCAGGACAGTGCCTCCACCCTGTTTGTTCAGAGTCTTCTTGCTAGAGGGAATATGGGCTGGGACCTGGCCAGGGCAGCTGGATGCTTTTTCTCCATCCAAGCACTCATGGGGCAGTGGTGAGCACTGTCTTACTAAGTCACCCCAATGAAACTCTATGGTGGACTCCATGATGTGCAGCCCAACTTCATCTAGAAAAGACTTGCTTGCCAGCTGCAGAAAGCTCTGTTCATAGACAACCTTCAGCAGAGGTTCCTTCAGGACATTCAGAAGGAGAGCATTCTTCATCCCAATAAGAAAAACATGGAAAATATATGAGGGGCTGGTCAAGAGGCAGGAAGGTATCTCTTCCTGGCAAAAAGCCAGTGAATCCTGGGATGTGTTGTCCTATCAAGGTCAAAGATTGGAGAGGGACAATAGATAAGCCTTTACCAATGAAAGTCATCTCATTGAGAGCTGCATAAAAAGAAAAAAGGTGTGGAAATAATCTGATGTCCAGCTTCAGGGGACTGGGGAAATGACAGCCTCATCAGATAGTGGGACACGTTACAGCCACTGCATGTAACACCGAAGATGACCATTCAGCTCAAAGGAAAGATGTTTGAGCATGTGCAGCACAAAAGGCAAGGGGTAAAACAGCAGGCAAAGCATCATCCTATTGCTCATATGCCAAGGGGGAGTGAGGGTAACAGGTGTGGAAGTCTAATTGATAGGCACCTGCAAAGAGCTCAGTTCTGTTAGAGCAGTATGAAAAGTGTCCTGGTTCCAGTCATCAACTACTTTCTTTTGGAGAGGGTCAGTTGTGGGACTTGAACTTATGGCCTGGGCGCTGTCCTTGAGCTTCTTTGTGCTCAAGACTAGAGGTCTGCCATTTGAGCCACAGCATCAGTTCCAGATGGTTAATTGGCGGTAAGAGTCTCATGGACTTTCCTGCCCTGGGCTGGCTTTGAACCACGATCCTCAGATCTCAGCCTCCTGAGTAGCTAGGATTACAGGTATGAGCCACCAGCGCCCAGCTCTTCCTCCTGTGCCCCCCGCCCCCCATGCTAGTCCTAGGGTTTGAACTCAAGGCTTGGGCCCTGTCCCTGAGTTTTTTGTGTTCAAGGCTAGCACTCTACCACTGAAGCCATATCTCTATTTCTGGCTTATCGGTACTTAATTTTTTGGTGCTTAATTGGAGATAAGAGTCTCACAGACTTTTCTGCCTGGCTGACTTCAAACCATGATCCTCAGATCTCAGTGTCCTGAATAGCTAGGATTACAGGTGTCAGCCAGCAGTGCCTGGTTTTATTTCATCAGTTTGAATAGAGCTGTGTAACCAAATAAATTTGCAACAAACTTAAAAATTTTAATGACAACAAAATCTCTTGTGTTTTCTAGAGGCTTGTACTGTCTGGGTGCCCACATGTAGGAAGAAGCCCAAGATATTACAGTGCTTTTGTTGACACATGTATTGATTTGAATTTTTGCCTTTTCATTTTTACTATATTTAGGTTTTTTTTGTTTTTATTTCTTTTTTTGTTTTTTTTTTTTTTGCATTTTTTTTTTTGTCGGTTGTGGGGCCTGAACTCTGGGTCTGGACGCTGTCCCTCAGTTCAAGGCAAGCACTCTATCATTTGAGCCACAGCGCCACTTCTGGCTATTTCTGCTTTTGTGGTGCTGAGGAATCGAACCAGGGCCTCATGCATATAAGGCAAGCACTCTATCACTGAGCCACCTTCCCAGCCTGTTTTTGTTTTTGTTTTTTGTTTTTGTATGTGTGTGTTGGTCTTGGTGCTTGAACTGAGAGCTCTGGTACTGTACTTGAGGGTTGTTTTTTTTTTTGTCTTGTTTTTAAAATTATCTTTAAGTAGTTGTACAAAAGAATTGCCATTAATAAAACAATTTATGAATGCAATATATCTTGATCAATGTCCCCTTTCAACATTCTCACCCATCATTCCCCATTTTCTGAGTTAGTGCTAGTGCTCTACCACTTTGAGCCACAGTTACCACTTCTGTGTTTTTGGGAAAAAAAAAAAAAAAAACTTTTTTGCTTAAACTTGTGAAAGTCTAACAACCTATTCAAATATGCAACATGAATTTAATACAAGTAGCATATTGCATTACTCAGTGGAATGCAAAAAGATTAGCATCAGTGTGGGTCCACCATTTGTGTTTATGCCTTTGATGTGTTTTTAGGGAAGCAGGGAAAATAAAAGAGAATGAGTGGTATTTCCAAATACTTTTCTTTTCTTTTTTTTTTTTTTTTGGGTCTGGTCGCGGGGTCTGAACTCTGGGACTGGGCGCTGCCCCTCAGCTCTTCAGCTCAAGGCTAGCACTCTACCACAGCGCCACTTCCGGCTTTTTTCTTTTTGCTTATGTGGTGCTGAGGAATCGAACCCAGGGCCTCAGGCATTCAAGGCAAGCACTCTACCACTGAGCCACCTTCCCAGCCCCCCAAATACTTTTCTTGTGTCTTGATGTCTGTTCCAAACAACAAAATCAATATCCAGTAAGATCAGGCCCAACCTACTCACTCACTCATGATAAGGATATATTGGTTTAATTTATTAATTAATTGATTTACTTTGTGTACTGGGGCTTGAACTCAGAGCCTCACACTCTCACTTGTCTTTTTTGCTCAAAGCTGATACTCTATTACTTGAACTACACTTCCACTTCTGGCATTTTGGTGTTAATTAGAAATAAGAGTCTCTTGGATTTGTCTGCATGGACTGGCTTTGAATCTTGACCCTCCAGCTCCTAAGTAGCTAGGATTACAGATATGAACCACTGGCATTTGGCTGGATATGTTGGTTTTATACTTAAAATGTCAAAGATCAATAGCAGCAACAATGAACAGGAAGACTAAAGAGAAAATGGGAGCAGCATGTGATCCCGGAGGGGTTTGTGGGAGGAAATAGGCAGGTGAAAGGCCAGGAACGTTGAAGAAGAGAGGGGTGAGCCACCACAAGACAGGAAGGAGACGGTGAGGGGCAAAGCTGTGGTCAAGTGCAGCAAGAAGAGGCAGATGTTCTGGCCAGGGATGAGAGGGCAGGATGGTACAGGAGAAATGTCTGTGTCCAAAGGAAAGCAGGACACCTGCTGAATTCTAGAAACCAGCTACTTGGGCATGGCAACAATTTGAGGAGGGCTTTTAAAAAGAATATAAGAGCTGGGCGCCGGTGGCTCATATCTGTAATACTAACTACTCAGGAGGCTGAGATCTGAGGATCATGGTTCAAAGCCAGCCAGGCAGGAAAATCCATGAGACTCTTATCTCCAACAAACCACTAGGAAACCAAAAGTGGGGCTGTGACTCAAGTGGTAGAGCACTAGCCTTGAGCTGAAGAGTTGAGGGACAGCACCCAGGCCCAAAGTTCAAGTCCCAAGGTGTACAAAAAAAAAAAAAGGATATAAGATGGCTGAAGGCTTAGCTCAGTGTGGAGCACCTGCCTAGCAACTGTAAAGGCCTGAGTTCCAACAACAGTAGCAATTAAAAAGGAAAAAAAAAAGATATTAGCCCTATGCCAGGAGTTCATACCTGTAATCCTGATATCTGACAACCAAGGTTAGAAGCCAGCTGGGGCAGAAAAAAACTAAGATTCTTTTTCTTTTTTTCTGGGGTTTGATCCCAGGACCTGGGTGCTGCCCTTGAGTTTTTCTGCTCAAGGCTGGAGCCATAGCTCCACTTTTGGCCTTTTGGTGGTTAATCTCATAAGAATTTCATGTAATTTCCTGTTCCAGCTGGCTTTGAACTGATCATCAGACCTCAGCCTCGTGAGTAGCAAGGGTTACAGGCATGAGCCACCTGTGTCCAGTCCAAGAGACTCTCATCTTCAATTAAACAGCAAAAAGTGGGAAGTAGAAGTATGGCTCAAGCGGCAGAGCACCAGCCATGAGTAGAAGTGTGAGAGAGAGAGCTAAAGGACAGTGCCCAGGGTTAGTTTGAGCCCCAGAACTAAAACAAAACAGAAAAGAAAAAGAATATATAACTATGTCTGTAATCTATGTGTGTGTATTCTTATTTTTTGAAATCATTAACCTTGCTGAACATGGACTGGCTAATTGTTGAGGGGCTCCTTCCGGAGCAACCCCAATAAAAGGGCTGTAGAGTGAATAAGTAAGTATGTGTGTATATGAGCATGTGAGAGAGAGATAGCAAGAGAGAGATGGAAGGTAATTTTAGTTTAGGCTTTGCAGAACCCTGAACAAAGGGTTGTATACAGCTAAAGCAGAATTCTCTTCTGCATTTACAGATTGAATTAGTCCATCAGATCATACAAAAATTTAAACTTAAATTTAATTAAATTTACTATTTCTTATAAATTTTTGTAATTATTTGGTGCCCACTCTCATTAATCCTTGAATCCAAGTATAAGAAGATAACAAATCCAATAGCAAATATAGTAAATCTAACATTTAGTAGCTTTGGATTTAAATGTAATATTTGTTTTACACATCTATATATAAACTATATATTTATTTAACATATCAATATTCTAGAGTGTTCCAAAAAGAAACCATATGGTCATTATGATTTGATTGTTGGAGCTGAAATGTAGAGAAATTTTCACCCTTTGTCAATATCCTAGGTATTTAGTATGTGGTTTGCCCTCTGACTTTACTTAGGGTCTCATCAACACACACACACACACACACACACACACACACACACACACACACACACACACACACGCATGCACGCACGCACACACGCACATGCATGCACAAAGTTAATTTTCAGAGGTAATGTGTAATCATTTTTAGATGGTGACGGGTTTCTGGGTTTGATATTTTGCTTCAGGCTCTTATAGTTTTATAGGTAATTACCTTGTGTCTAATTCTTTTTTGTTGTTGTTGTTGTCACATTTAGACTTCTAATCGATCTGGAGTTTATTTTTACATATGAAGTGGGGTGGAAGGCGTGTTTCTTCCAGATGGTTGAGGCGTGTATCAAGTAAATCATTTTCCCTTCTACATGAAATGTCACTTTTGCTAATCTATTAAATTCTTTTTTGTGGTTGTTGTTGGTGGTTGTGGAGCCTGAACTCTGGGCTTGGGTGCTGTCCCTCAGCTCTTCAGCTCAAGGATAGCACTTTACCACTTATGCCACAGTGTCATTCCGGCTTTTTCTGTTTATGTGGTGCTGAGGAATTGAGCCCAAGGCCTCATGTATGCAAGGTAAACACTCTACCACTGAGCTACCTGCCCAGCCCATAATCTATTAAATTCTCACTGGAATTTCTTTTGGGACTCTTTACTATGTTCTACTTTAATTATTATTATTATTATTATTTTTGTGTGTGTCATGGACTTGAACTCTGGGCTTGGGAGCTATCCCAAGGCAAGTGCTATACTGCTTGAGCCACAGCACCACTTCCAGTTTTCTAGTGGATTTATTGGAGATAAGAGTGTCACGGACTTTTCTGCCTGGGCTGGCTTTGAACCATGATCCTCAGATCTGAGCCTCCTGAGTAGCTAGGATTACAGGCATGAGCCACTGATGCCCGGCTTACTTTTATGATTTAAGCCCTGCTGAACACTGTAATTTTACAAATTCATACCTGTAATCCTAGCTACTCACAAGCCTTGAGCTAAAAAGTCAATATATATTATATATTACATAATATTTTAAATTACATAGTATATGTAAGTATTATATATAACATTATGTATAATTTGTTATATAATGTATAATAAAACATACATTCAAACTCTAGTACTGTTATATGTAAATAAATAAGTAAATGTCAAAAAAGAAAAAGAAAATATTTTGAGCTAAATTACAATAAATCCAACATATCCAAATGCTTATATTAGGAAAGAGGAAGGGAATAAAGTCAAAAGACAAAGGTTCAGGCTTAGAGAGATAGAGAAGAGCAAAGTGAACTCTAACTAGCAAGGACGAGAAAATAATAAAGACATGTAGAAGTCAATGAAGGAGAACACACACAGTAGGAGCATGGATAAACCCAAAGGCTGGTTCTTTGAAAAGATCAATAAAATTGATTAAACATCCATCTAAAATTTTTGTCTCTGTGTATGCCAGTTCTGGGGCTTGATCTCAGGGCCTGCACACTGTCCCTTAGCTTTTTTGCTCAAGGCTAGAACACTACCACTTGAGCCACAGCTCTACTTCTGGCTTTTCTTTTTTTGCGGGGGGAGGAGTTAATTGGACATAAGAATTACATGGACATTCCTGCCTGGTCTGGTTTTGAACCATGCTCCTCAGATCTCAGCCTCATGAGACCACAGGCATGAGCCAATGGTGACTAGCTCCATCTGGATTGGTAGGAACAGATAGATTGGTCAGACACACACACACACACACACACACACACACACACACACACACACACACACACACACACACACACACACACACACACACACACACACACACACACAGAGAGACTATACAGATGACCAGTACCAAAAATAAAAGAGAGTCTGTCATTACAGATTCAACAGTCATTAAAAATAAGGAAGTACTACAAATAATTTAATGTCAACAAAACCCTTAGATGAAATAAGTTTACCGGAAAACAAAACTGTATGGTTGTCTGTAATTGATGAGCTGAGATAATCGATATCAAGAAAACTAAAAGTACTAGCAAGATTTAATAAAGAAAAACTTAGGTCTTGAAAGTTTCCCTGGTCAATTCTATCAAAAATTTAAGAAATAGGGCTAGAATGTAGCTTAGTGGTAGAGTGCTTAACATGCACGAAATCTGGGTTTGATTCCTCAGTACCATATACACAGAAAAACCCAGAAGTAGTGCTGTGGCTCAAGTGGTAGAGAGCTAGCCTTGAGCAAAAAGAAGCTCAGAGACGGTGCCCAGGCCCTGAGTTCAAGCCTCAGGACTGGCACACACACAAAAGTATTATCAGAAACAAATAGCATTGCTCTTTTTCTACCAGTAAAGAAGAAATACCTGTTTCTTCATTTTGTGAGTCCACATTCACTGACAAAAGACATTACAATGAAAGAAAATTACAGGCCACAGTTCCCACAGATGCAAATATCCTTAACAGCTGATCAGTAATATCTTGAAAGTATGGTTTAACATGACCAAGTTTGAATTAGGAGCTAGTGACAGCTTGGTCCCAAAGAGTGCAAAGTCAGGAGGTCAGCCACAACCAAATAGCGCCAGACTAGGAATAAGGATGAGGCTCTGCCTCAATTCAGAGTGTGGGGCATGTTCAACAATAGCCCCTGACAGTCTTTTCCAACCCTCCCACTGTAAAGTCTATGAAGCCAAGTCTTAAACTTGTATCACAATTGCCTAGAATTTCTGCTTCAGCAGCTCAAAAAGCAGAAGTAGAAAATCTGCAAGACACGCTTGCATGCACGGGTACCGCCACCATGTGCACATGACCTGCAGTGCTGAGGATTTGTGGGTGCCCCCCCCCAGGGTACTAACACATCCTCAGGGAGTGCTTTTAAATAAACTCTCCCAAAAGCACCCAATATGTCATCAGACTATGGAAAGAGCATGGGTTCCAACTCACCTGGGTTTGAACTTTAGTTCTGCTACCTGCTGAATGACCCTGGAAATTTTGTCTAATATCACAGATTCTCAGTTTCTGCATCTGTGGAGATAATACCTGTGATGCAGAATGATTGTGAGAATTATGACAGCATAGAAGTTTATGCATTATAGGTGGTGCTCAGTAAATGTTAGCTCCCCTTCTAGCACATAATCATAACTCAAGCAAGAACAAGACATATTCATTTCCCTCTTACGTAAAGATGATCAGAGGCGGGAAATTTGTTGGACCTGGGTTGGGCACTCCACAGTCAGTAGGAAATCAGGCTCTGCCTGTGTTTCTGCTATACCATCCTTAGGATATGGCTTACCACCCCCCCCTTCTCTCTCGTCAGTCTTGGAGCTTGAATTCAGGGCCTGGGCTCTATCCCTGAGCCTCTGTGCTCACAGCTAGTACTCTACCACTTGAGCCACAGTGCCACTTCCGGCCTTTTTCTGTTTATGTGGTACTAAGGAATCGAACCCAGGGTTTTATGCATGCTAGGCAAGCACTCTACCATTAAGCCATATACCCAGGCCATGGCTTACATCTCTATGCTCACCTTATGATCGAAAAGGGCTGCTTATCTTCATCCTATTCACATTCCAAGCATTAAAAGGGGGAAAGTCAGAGGGTGTATGCCAGCAGTTAAACCTCTTATAGAGAACTTTTCAGGACACCCCAGCAAATGATGGGACTCCTCTAATTCTCAAAGAGAATGGAGTTTTTTTAGTAGGATACATTCCTCTTCCCAAATAAAATTGGGGCTCTGTTACTAAGAAACAAGGAGAGAAAAAGCCTGGTACTGGTGGTTCATGTCTGTAGTCCTAGCTACTCAGAAAGCTGAGATCTTAGGATCATGGTTTGACACCAGTCTGGGCAGGAAAGTCCATGAGACTTTTATCTCTAATAAATCACTCAGAAAAAAACTGGAAGTGGCACTGTGACTCAAGTGGTGGAGCACTAGCCTTGAGCAAAAAAAGCTCAGGATAGACAGCGCCTAGGCTTTGAGTTCAAGCCTTAGGACCAGCAAAAATAAAAAGAGGGGCTGGGAATGTGGCTTAGTGGTAGAGTGCTTGCATAGCATGCACAAAGCCCTGGGTTCAATTCCTCAGTACCACATAAACAGATAAAAGCTAGAAGTGGTGCTGTGGCTCAAATGGTAGAGCACTAGCTTTGAGTAAAAGAAGCTCAGGGACAGTATCCAGTCCCTGAGTTCAAGCCCCAGGCTGACAAAAAAATTAAAACAAAACAAAAAAAGAACGAGAGAGAGAGAGAGAGAGAGAGAGAGAGGAGGAAGGAAGGAAAGAAGGAAGGAAGAAAGGAAGGAAGGAAAGGGGAGGGAGGGAGGGAGGGAGGAAGAAAGAGAAGAGAGAGAAGGAAAGAAAGAAAGAAAGAAAGGAAAGGAAAGGAAGGAAAGAAAGAAAGAAAGAAAGAGAAAGAAAGAAAGAAAGAAAGAGAGAAAGAAAGAAAGAAAGAAAGAAAGAAAGAAAGAAAGAAAGAAAGAAAGAAAGAAAGAAAGAAAAGTTATTGGGTGCTAACTGGCAGGGCTTCCAAGTCACTGCATGTGACAGAAAAGGCAGCCCTTGTGCAATGAATAAATGTGATTACAATCCAGCTTTGACACTTACTAACCAAATGAGTGAGTGTAGTTCAGGCAAATAACTTTACCAGAGTCAAATAGTAGGTTTGTAACATTCATGTGCCTGAATTTGAGATCCAGACTCTGGACATGGCACTATCTAGATCTGGCACAGATATGTATTGGAGGGGAGGCTGGGCTGCCACAGGACCTTTGTAGAGAGTGGCCATTTGGGTAAGTGGAGAAACCACCCTTTTACAAGAAGGCTAGGCTTCTTGGTAGCTCATTGCTTCTGAAAAGCCACCTGTATTTTTTTTTAGCCATGGGGCTTGAATTTAGGGCCTGGGCACTGTCCCTGAGCACTTTTTGCTCAAGGCTAGCTATCTACCACTTTGAGCCATAGCACCACTTCTGATTTTCTGGTGGTTAATTGGAGATGAGAGTCTCACACACTTTTCTTCCCAGTCTGGCTTCAAACCATGATCCTCAGATCTCAGCCTCCTGAGTAGCTAGGATTACAGGCATGAGCCACCCACACCTAGCCTATTTGGGGTTTTAATATAATACTTTGCTGGGTTAGAACGTTGGAACTATCTGGAAGAGGTGGAGAGGGCAGGAGTCTTTATATGTTCAGAATGTTTATGAGGTGAAACCCAGGTATTGGTGACCAGAACTATAGTCCAACCCACCTGCCTGTCCCACATAGTTCTGTCTCCATACTCTCTACCCCATTCATATGGCCATGCCTGAGCTTCCTTGGACCATTGAACAGGGTGAATACAAATCCATCAATGACAGGATAGGAGCGAGGGCTCCTCACTCAACCCTAACTTTACATCTTCATCTGTAAAATGAGCATTGGAGTCAGTAACAAGTATCTCATGCTGTCAAGCTGTGTGCTGAGCAGGACAGGACTAGAGTCTCTTCTGTATGGCAGAAATAGGTGCTGCTCTTGGTCCATTCTCATGATGCCCTACTGAAGTACCAAAAGTTTTGGGTTGTTTGAAGCCACTATATATATTTGGGGGGGGGGTCTGGTCGTGGGGCCTGAACTCTGGGCCTGGGTGCTGTCCCTCAGCTCTTCAGCCCGAGGCTAATGCTCTACCACTTGAGCCACAGTGCCACTTCCGGCTTTTTTTTTTTTTAGCTTATATGGTGTTGAGGAATCGAACCCAGGGCCTCATGCATGCAAGGCAAGCACTCTACCACTGAGCCACCTTCCCAGCCCGAAGGCACTATATTTGCTATAAACTATAAACTACTTCATCCCGGGATTTCCATTGTTGTTGAATCCGTTTCATTGCTTTCTACCTAGACCGGAATCTTCCCCTTACCCTCCTCACTGCTCTCTTCCTTCCTCTAGATCCTGGCTCATGTTATTCAGGTCAGTGACAGCAGCAGGCAGGGGATGAGGACAAGGAGGGACAGGACGCTGGCTCTGGGGTCCAGCCTCCAGGAGCGTCTATCTGTTCTTTGTGGGAGACTGAGCCAGGAGCTGGGCTGAGGAAGTCGGTGGGAATTACCTGGTAAGATTCTTGTCGGGATGCAACGCACTCACGTGTGAGAAGTGTTTGGTACCCCGCCCCGCATAGACAGACAGACACAATATGCGGTGGTAATAACCGACATTTATCATATGCGATTATAATGAACGTTTGTGGGTCGTTAGGAGACCTGATCCAAGGAATCGCAATAAGTCACAGAAGGGTACTCAAGGGCAACACCCAATCCCCAGGCCAGCTGCCTCGACTTCCCCTTCCTACCCCTTCCTCTTCCCTAAGGGGGCACCAGCCCCGGGGGTAAAACAGGTGTCTGGGACAAGCTGGTGTTCTATACACTACCACTCAGGTTCCAGAGATTGTCCACCTCTCCTAGCTTCACTTCAACACCTCGGGCTGCTCTTAGGTGGCAGATCGGAGATGGTGGGACTGTTTTCCCGAAGTGTGGGGCGCACGTGGTGGGTTTGGAGGGCCGGCCAGCCACCGGGTCGACCCGGGGTTCTCACTTCCCCTCCCCAACCGCCGCAGAGGAGGCAGGTGCTGGGGGCGGAGCCGGCGGCGGGGCGGAGCCGTGTGGGCGGGGCGGACCTTCGGGCACGCCCCCGCGGCCAGTCCCTCCGCGAGTCCCCGCTGCCCGCAGGGAGGAAGCGCCAGAAGCAGCTGGTCCTGCGCGGAGCTGAGCGCCCTTTCGTCCCGCGCCCAGGGGACAGCGCTCCGGGCCGCGGCTGCGGGCCCCGGGCACCGGCACTCATTGAGCCGGACATGTGAGCCGCGTCCCCGGCATGGCAGCCTCAGGTGGGTAGGCAGGGCTCGGGGCGCCCCGCAGCCTGCCCACTCGTGCACCCCTGGTCTCCCGGGTGGCGAGTGCGCGCTCTGTCGCTTCTGTTCTCTTCTGGGCAGGGATTTTTTCTTAATCCTCTTTGATCTTTATTTCCCTGGCTTGGTCTCAAACTTCTCTAAACGTCTCTCCAGCCCCTGCTTTGCTGATCACCGCCCTCTACTGAAATTCGGCTTCTAAGCCACCGTTTCTCCCCCCTCCTCTGGCTCTCGGAGCTTCCCAGGGTCGTTCCTCCCATGTCTCCAACTCGAACCGCCTTCGGAAGCCGAGCGCAGACTTGTCGGTGCAGGCAAATGCGTCTCTGGGGTCTCATCTGCCAATAGGGGGCGCTCGGTCAGACCTATGTGGTGCTGGCAGGTCCCAGCGGCTCAAGCCCCTGGCCTCCTTCCTGGAATAACGTTAGGAATATGACAACCCTATCCTGCAACTTTAATTTTTCTAAAGCGTCTGCAGAACTTTCAGGACTGGGGAAAATTGAAGTGACTGGGTAAATCTACCCATCAGAACATGCCCTTCTGGATCGTGGGTACTATACACTTGGCAAGTCACTCCAATGGAGAGAAAAGCACACAATAATGATAATGATCAGAAACAACAAACCAACCCTGCCTGTACACCCCAGTAAACATTGTTCACCTATTGTGTTCCCAGTGGTGACCAGGATGACCCAGTCTCTGTTTTCCAGAAGTTATTAGTCGATGAGAAGAGATAGTTACCATGTTTTCAGGTAGATTTTCTCAGCAGCACAACTTATGTTTTAGTAGAGATAACACATGAAAATGGGTGCTTGGAGGATGAGTGGGAAAAGATGCTAGAATGCTGTCTCTGGACCTACCAAGATTCAGCCTGGTCATGGTGATTTGAAAGTGGGCACAAAGGCCAAGGAAGTCAGTTCTATTAGCTTTGATGACCCAGAGTCATTATTTAAGGGCTAAGAAGGTGGCTCATTTCAGCCTCTTGGCTCTAGCTGGGCTATGCAGCTCTAGAAGAGGCTGAATTGGCTCACTACTAATGACAGACTCATGGTCCACATATTGCATTTGAAGGCTGAAGCAGAGTTCTTTGGAGGGAGTTCATTCATTGGACAGATATGCCTGCTTAGTGTTCCTTCACCAAACAGCAGACAGAAGCCATTCCCCTGTGGAGTACAGATACAGGGAAGGAAGACAGGCAACCTTGCCTTGTTTCCTTAATCAGCAAAGTATTTGATGTGATATGTAGAAAAACAACAGAGAAGGAAAAGGGGACTTGTGATAGAACTTGAAAGAAGGGGCCAGCTGAGGTCTCATAGAGAAAGGGAAACTTTGCCCAGTCCTGAAGGAGAAGAGGAAGGGCCCTATTTGAAGAGAGGGTCCTAGGCAGGGGAATCAGCACAGTGTGTCCAAGGAACAGAAAACAGCCAGCAGAGCTTGTCATAGTTGCTGGGTAGGGGAGAAAGCAAGGAGCCCATGGAGCCACTGCCTTCTTTCATGTTTAGAAAAGGACCCAGGCTGCTGTGTGCAAGCAACAGCAAACTGGAGAGCCTTTGCGTGGAAGGGGCTAGGTGAACTGCTCTCAATGTCCTGCTTAATGTGCCAGATAGTGGGTGTGGTTAGGAGGGTGGAACTTGGATTAGCTGAGCCTGTATGTGGGTTAATGGTTAGAGTTATCAAATCCTCTTTGATGGGACAAAATGTCATGTTCTGAAAGTGGTAGCTGGTCCCCTGGGGCTCTCAGGGACTGGAGGCCCAAGGGCCCATGGGGGCAGTCATAGTGAGGAAGGTAGTGTCCCTTGTCCAGATGCTGTAGCCTCTATAGTCCTCCAGGCCACACACTTAAAGTGTTCAGTTCTACGAGGTGGATTTTAGTTTCTCTATGGGTATGTGCTTGTATCACCACAGTCAATTCCAGAACATTTTCATCACCTCAGAAAGAAACTGTATACTCTGTAGCCAGCTCTGCCTTACCCTGCCCTCCTCTCCAGCCTAAAGAATTTCCCTGTTCTGGACTTTGGCATGAATGGATCCTGGATCCTGTGGTCTTTGCTGGTTGGTTTCCTTCACATGGCATAATGCTTTCAAAGGTTGCTCAGTGATAGCTAATGTTGATACTTTAGCTACTTCATTCCCTTTATATGGCCTAATCCTCTGAATAAAAATAATTTCCTTCCATTGAAAGGTAAGCATTAGTCTTTTATTTCCCGAGAGATCTGTTTGTTTGCTGAAATCCTGGAGTTTCCTGGTCTTTGAAAGAAGCCTGTGCATCAGGAGGAAATGAAATGGAGACAGCCTATTGTGGAACCTGATGGCCTAGGTCCTGATGGCCTCTGATATATTCACACGTGAGAGCCAAGCCTGTGGCTCTCTCTACATACATCAGCCTCCAGAATTTGAGGAGTGTTCCCACACTTGGTCCTGGTCCTCTCTTTAAGCTTACCTCTAATGCTTCTATCCTACTGGACCTACAGTACCACAGAGCTGCAAGGGACTTGTTGATTTTTGTAATCTTCACTTTCATTTCATCCTTGAGGCCTTTCTACACTTTTGCCAAGTCCCTAAATTTGAATACTCCTCACGTTCACATTCACAGGGGACAGGATGCTCTTAATGGGTGTTTATTACCAGATATCTCCCAGTATCGTCACTATCTTTGTTACCTTTTTGGTAGTACCGGGGCTTGAACTCAGGATCTCATGCTTGCTATGTAGGCACTCTACTACTTGAGCCACTCTCTCAGTCCTTTTTACTTTATTTTCAGATCTTGAATTTTTGCCCTGGCAGCCTCCCAAGAAGCTGGATGACAAGTGTGCATCACAATGCCCTGCCTATCGGTTGACATGGGGTCTCCCTAAAACTTTTTCCCAGGCTGCTCTGGAACCAAGATGCTCCCAATCTTTACTGCCCAAAGCGTTGAGATTACAAGTGTAACCACTGTGCTTGGCCTTCACATCTCTCCTTAAATATGGTGCTCAGATTCAAACATAGGACTCCAGGCCAGGTAGACTGGGTGACTTAGAGTCACCCACAGACTCAAGAAATGGGCTAGGCTGTGTATTTGAGAAATTCACTATCTTTTCTCATCTAAAGTCTGAGTCATTCAGTGACATCTCTCTTCCAGTCACTGTGTTTCTTCCTAGCACTGTGACTCCCTGCTGCCACCTCATCTATTCTTCTATTTTCCAAACATTTCTGGAAGCTCTATAAACCTAAAGCCCTTCTCTCAGTTCTGCCTGGGCTTTCTGGACTCTATATTGTATTTATCTTTTCTTTTGTCAGTTGTATGCTTGAATCCAGGGCCTGGGTGCTGTCTCTGATCTCTTTTTGCTCAAGGCTAGTACTCTACCTCTTTGAGCCACAGCTCTACTTCTGATTTACTGGTGGTTAATTAGAAATAAGAGCCTCACAGACTTTCCTGCTCAGGCTGGCTTTGAACCGTGATCCACAGTTCTCAACCTCCTGAGTAGCCAGGATTATAGGCGTGAGCCACCAGTGACTGGCAGTATTTAGTTTTTCTGAAGGAGAAAGAAAAACCCTCAAAGGAGAAGTGACTTTGGACATATGGAGGGGAGCAGTCACTGAAGAAAGGGGGATCTTCCACACAAGGGAGAACCACTGACAAGTATTTATTGTCACCCAGGATGTTGGAGAGGAACTGTGACTTCCATTCTGGACTTTCCTACAACTTTACTGGCTTTCAGTTTCAATAGCACTTCCATAATCAGGAGCATGGCAGAGTTCACGGTCCTTATTTACATGAAGGCCAGATTTGACTAGATTTAGTGCATGGGTCTCCATTGCCCCAACTCAGGGTCCAAATAGGTTGTGATGATGAGTCAGAGGCATTTTTCAAATGCTCTTGCTCAACCTGAATGGAATTTAACCCTAGAAGCCCATGGTTAAATGTGTTATTTTAAATAGAAGAGGCAAACCTCTTAAAGCTTATTTTATCTCTTTTTTCTTTTCTTTTTTTTTTTTGGGGGGGGGGTCCAGTCATGGGGCCTGAACTCTGGGCCTGGGCGCTGTCCCTGAGCTCTTCAGCTCAAAGCTAGCACTCTACCACTTGAGCCACAGCCCCACTTCTGGCTTTTTTTTTTTTTTTTGCTTATGTGGTGCTGAGGAATCGAACCCAGGACCTCAGGCATGCAAGGCAAGCGCTCTACCACTTAGCCACCTTCCCAGCCCTATTTTATCTCATTGTATTTTATTTATTTGGATATTAGGGCTTCACACTCTCACTTAGCTTTTTCACTCAAGGCTGATGTTCTACCACTGAGCCACACCTATACTTCTGGCTTTTTGCTGGTAAATAAGAATCTGATGAACTTTCCTGACTGGACTTCAAACTGTGATCCTCAGATCTCAGCCTCCTACGTAGCTAGGTTTAGAGGCATGAGCCACCAGTTACTGGCTCTTAAGGGTTTTTATTTCAATTTTATTTTAAAACAGTGAGTCCCCAGGAAAACAGCTAAGATAGTTCCTATATATTCTATACCCAGTTTATCTTATTATTAAAGTATACTAGTATACTACATTTGCTACAGTTAGTGAACCAATATTGATAGATTGTTATTCTTTGTGGGGGAGGATCTTTTGAAACAGGATCTTACTATATATCTGGCCTGGAACCTTTTACTAATTATTGAGGGTTTTTTACATAGTAAACCAATGCTTAGTACTTTGCATGCTATATCTAATTAGTTCTGAAAAACAGATAAATATTACCATTATGTTGTATTTAGAGGTGAATAAAACGAGTTTTAGAAGACCTATAAGTAATCTGCTCAAGGGCAGAGCTAAGATTCTAAATCTGACTGACCAATCTCACATCTGTGATTCTAACCAATGTGTAATTGAGAAGATAGCTGGGTTCTGAGTCAAATCAAATTGCCTTCACATTTGTGTGTGTGTGTGTGAACGTGCACACGCTCTCACATGTGCGTGCATGCACACTGGCACTGAGATTTAAACTCAGGGTCTCATGATTTTTTTTCTAAAGGTTTTTACTCTACCACTTCAGTAACACCTCCACTTCTGTTTCTTTTTGCTGGCTAATTGAAGTCCAGAGTCATAGCCTTTTCTAACCACTGCTGGCTTAGAATTGAGGTCCTCAGATCTTAGCTTCCTGAGTAGCTAGGATTACAGACATAAGCCACCCAGTGCCTTTGAATTCTGACTCTGCTCTTGTGAACCTTGGGCAAGGTGCTTAACCTCCACATTCATTTTTTCCCTCATCTTGAGAGGATAAGAAAGTTTACTAGTCATTGTGCTTAAAATATACTTGGAAAATACCCTTGACTGTACTAGCTTTGGGGCTGCAGGAGCTGGGGGGCAGAACAGGTAAAATAATAGCTTCTGCAAAGATTTACAACAGCCACATATGTTTGGGCAAAGCTAGACTCTGGAATGGTGGCCAGACCAACTGTAAGTGGAGACAGCGGTTAGATAGGTGTGCAGAGATAGACCAGGAGTGGCTGTGGGTGTCTCTTAGTATATGTTAACAAGCTTCTCATTCCTCTCTTTGCTCAGGAATGCCCCACGGATACGACATACTCATTGTCTACAGCCAGGATGCAGAGGAATGGTGCCATTACCTGCAGGAACTTTTCCTGTCCAGCCGGCAGGTGCGCAGCCACAAGATGCTGAGCCACCGGTTGGGCCTGGACGTGTCAGTCTCAGCTGAGGACCTGCGTGTGTTCCTCAGTGCACGCTGTGTGTTGGTGCTGCTGTCCGCAGAGCTGGTGCAGCTCTTCTACCAGCCATCCCTGCTGCCCCTGCTGCAGAGGGCCTTCCACCCCCCTCGCCGCGTGTTGAGGCTTCTCTGCGGGGTGCAGGCCCACCACGAGCAGTTCCTGCCCCTCTTTCCTGACTGGGCCCACTGGCAGGAGCTCACTTGTGACGATGAGCCTGAGGCGTACCTGGCAGCTGTGAGGAAGGCCATTTCTGAAGGTAAGCATTACTTCTGGTGAAAAAAAGCAGCAAGAGTCGGAGTCAGGTGCTAGATGCTCAGCCTAGACATCTTTTATGTTAATACTGGCAATTTATTTTTAGAAGGAGATCTTGCTATGCTGAGACCTGGTGCTATGTCTTGGTTTAAAGCAGCCAGCTCCTGGAGCAGGATGGGTCTCTTGGATGGTAGGAAGCAAAGATGACACTTTTTCTTGTATTCGTATCTTTCTTGTATTCATTCTAGGATAAAAGCCTTCTTTTGGGAATTTTCTTTTCATTTCCTTTCTTTCTCCCCTCTCATCTCATCCTTTCCCCCTCTGTCCCTCCATCCCTCTGCCTTCCCTCCTTCCCTTCCTTTCCTCCCTCCCTCCCTTCTTTCTTTCTTTCTTTCTTGTTGCTTACTTGCTTGCTTTTTATGCTAGTCCTGGGACTTGAACTCAGGCCTGGGTATTGACCCTGAGCTTCTGTTTTTGCTCAGTCAAGGCTACTGTTCTACCACTTTTAGCCACAGTTCCACTTCTAGTTTCTTTGGTGGTTATTTGAAGATAAGCGTCTCACAGACTTTCTTGCCCGAGTTCACTTCAGATTGTGATCCTCAGATCTCAACCTGCCTCTTGAATACTTAGGATTACAGGTATGAGCCACTGGTACCTGGCCTTTCTGGAATTTTTCTATGCCTTGGAAGACACAGGTTTCCACCTAGACAGCAGCTGGGGTGGGGCAGAGATTTTATTTACTGTGGGTATGGGTTTATCATCATAGGAATGCATTTTTTTTTGTATGTGTGTGTGCCTATACTGAGCTTGAATGCAGGGGCTACCCTTGGCTTTTTCACCCAAGACTGGTGCTACCACTTGAGCCACAGCTCCACTTCTGGCTTTTTGGTGGTCAATTGGAGATGAATAACTCTGGCTTTTTGGTGGTCAATTGGAGATAAATATCAGAGGCTGGCTTCAAATCTTGGTCCTTAGATCTTAGCCTCCTGAGTACCTAGGATTTCAGGCTTAAGACATGGTCCGCTAGCTCTGACATTGACATTTTTGTTGAAAAAGTGTTACTTTTAGATGACACCTATAGAGAAATAGTCCTTTTTCTTTATTTCCTGCTAGCCTAGTTTCTGTCTTTAATCTTGCTTTTGGAGTGGGACAATTCCAATACTTTCTGCCAGGGCTGGTGACTTTGGTGGCCCCCAAAAGTGTGACACATGCTCTAATTAACATAGCGGAAGAGGTGCTCTGGGATGGATGCTGTTATAGCTTCTCTTCCTCTTTTCCTTTTCTATTTTTGTTTCTCTGTGGGGTATGAGTGGGCTGTGTGTTTATCTGCTGTTCTCTGACCATTTGAGATCTGTATCTTTGACACCAGCCAAGAAGTCTGAAAAATTCAGGCCTGATTTAGCTGTGCTTGCCTCTATGATTCTTGGTGTGACTTGGGCACTAATTAGTTCATCCACTCCTATCTCATTTGATGAATTGAACCAAGGAGCCAAAGATTTACTAATTCTGAGTGACTTTATTATTTAATTAATTTTTGTCTGAGATCAGGATTCAAATTCTTGATCTGACAATTTGCTCATTGGCTAACACTCTACCACTAAGCCACACCTCCAATCTCCTGATTGACTTTAGAAAGTGCTTTTATCCCAGGAATAGGCTGTGAATCAATAAATATGAACAGGTCTCTTAACATAGTATAGCCCTGTTTGTGCTAAATTGATTAGTGGAGAAGCAAAAGATTTTCACCATAATGCCTAGAACCTGGCTCTGTAATTTTTCTTGAGGTTGCTTATTTTTGCTTTGCAAGAAAATGAATATACAGTAATTCAAATGTGCATGATTGCATTTTATTGCTTTGAGCTTCCTGAACTTACAAAGAACTGTTGGTGTAGATGAGGTATATCACTGTTGGAGTCCATTATGACCTCATATGTAGACCACTATGACATATTGACCAATCAGTCAGAGTTTTATTGATATATTGTCACTGTACAGGCACTTCACCTTACATACTCTTAATAAACTGTTCTTTAAAATATCATAGTTGGGCTAGGAAGGTGGCTCAGTGCTTACCTTGCATGCATGAGGCCCTGGGTTCAATTCCTTAGCACCACATAAACAGAAAAGTCTGGAAGTGGCTCTGTGGCTCAAGTGGTAGAGCGCTAGCCTTGAGCTGAAGAGCTAAGGGATGGTGCCCAGGCCCAGAGTTCAGGCCCCATGACCAACAAAAAAATAAAAAAATAAATAAAATATCACAGTGATGGTATTAAAAAATACATACTAAAGGACTAGGGGTGTACTCCATGGTAGATTGCTAACTTAGCATTTGTGATGTGGTTAGGCTGTAGTTCAATTTTTTTTTTTTTTTGGTGTCATTCCTGAAGCTTGAACTCAGGACCTTGGCACTGTCCTTGAGCTTTTGTGCTCAAGGCTAGTGTTCTACCACTTGAGACACAGCTCCATTTCCAGCTTTTTTTTTTTTTTTTTTTTGGTAGTTAATTGGAGACAAATGTGACTTGGACTTTCCTGCCTGGGCTAGGTTTGAACTGTGATCCTCAGATCTCAGCCTCCTGAGTAGCTAGGATTATAGGCATGAGCCACCGGTGCCCAATGCTAGCACACATTTCTTTTAGTATTGTCTGGATGTATCTATTGATTGGATTCCTGGATAAATAGATTTTCTCTAATATTTTGCTTGTTAGTACTGACTGGCTTAGTATCCTGTAAGCCTTTAGTTTCAAGTGTTTCAGAAAGAATAAAATACTTCACAGCAGCATTTCTGATCTGAAAACAGATAACCTCTTTGAAAAAGATTGTTTTGATGGGGAGGTTAGTTCCAAATCAATGGATAGAGAGACAATTAGAATGATAGAAAAGAGGAAGATAAAACCGAGATTAAAAACTGGCTACAGGTAGTCAGTCTTGGTTTGGGCTGCACTATCTAAGTAAATGTTTTCCAGCTTTTATGTGTATGGAAGGACTTGTGAATCTGGGCAGTGTACATATTCTGACTCTGAAAGTTTGGGGAGAGCTCCAGACTGACCACTTCTAGTCAGCTCTTGGGTGCTGCTGCTGCTGGGGGTCCAAAATGAAGCAAAGCCCCCTGCTCTCACCCTCCTTGTCATATCAGGGGTCCAACACCTCTGCAGTACCTGAACCATTTAAAAATTCTCTACTGTTGCAGGAGTGGAGGCAGCATCATTTCAAGGCAGCTCCAGTACATGCATTTAGCTGTAAGATTAAGCCAGTGTGTGGTAGTTAGGTCATCAGACTAAAAGGTGGAGACCCTGAGCTCTGTGCTTTTGCTCTCAGAATCATGTGTATGCTGACAGCTTTCCACATCACAGCTTTCCTCATGGAAGTAGCTTTGCCCTAGGATGGGGTTCTCCTGCCACCTCAGTCCTTACTCTTGCTTAATCTGTAAGCTTTTTGATCAGCGTTCCTATTCCACTCCAAATTTGGCAGCCACCAGCACATGGTTTCATTAGATTCTTCAGTGAGGGGAAGCAGTTAATTTAATCACATAAATTCTTCATTGGTAAAACAATGGGGCTGGACCAGAGGACTTGGACAGTTTCTCACATTACAAATTTGCTAAGAAGAAGCTGCTCAGAACTTTTCTACTGAGTTAGTCCATTTCCCAAGTGTCTGCATGGATAGATATCCGTGTGGAGAAGATGATACTATTGTTCTGAAGTTTCTGGACTTGTGGGATGATTATTTTCAAATAAGGAAGTAAGAAAACCCCAAGAACAGCACGACACTTATTTCCTCTTTTTACTAGGGCTTTATTCTTGTTGCAGATCTCACTGGAAGACAAACTTAGATCTGTGAGACTGTGTGGGAAAGGATTCAGTGAGTGACATAGAGCTTTATTTCAAGCATGTTCATGTGCGTGAGCACACATGCACACATATGCTTAGTGTGGAGGGAAACATGAAACCAACTTCTGTTTTTGTGTAGTATTATAGTGAAAAGCTTATTTGCTTTCTTACATGCATCACTTTCTGCTGGTCTGATCCATCCCTTGCCAGGCTCTTTGTTTTAGGAACTATGATGGTACTTAAAATTATCATGTATTTTCCCTTGGCCCCCACAGGAAAATTTTAGAGGAATATGACCATATCTGGAACTTAAAAGAAAAACAACTGAGATTTTTTTTGGGGGTCCAGTCGTGGGGCCTGAACTCTGGGCCTGGGTGCTGTCCCTCAGCTCTTCAGCTCAAGGCTAGCACTCTACCACTTGAGCCACAGTGCCACTTCTAGCTTTTTCTTTTTGCTTATGTGGTGCTGAGGAATCAAACCCAGGACTTCAGGCATGCAAGGCAAGCACTCTACCACTGAGCCACCTTCCCAGCCCCAACTGAGATTTTTAAAAATGTTTCTAGCTAATCAAATAGATTCCAAAATCTTTTCCTAAATTTATTTAGTTTTATGTTTCTAGTCCTTTTTTGTCTTTTTTTTTGGTCGGTCATGGGGCTTGAACTCTGGGCTTGGGCTCTGTCCCTGCACTCTTCAGCTCAAGGCGAGCGCTCTACTGCTTGAGCCACAGCGCCACTTCCGGTTTTCTAGTGGTTTATTGGAGATAAGAGTCTCACGGACTTTCCTGCCCGGGCTGGCTTTGAACCTCGATCCTCAGATCTCAGCCTCCTGAGTAGCTAGGATTATAGGCATGAGCCACCAGTGCCTGGCACTAGTCCTTTTTTTTTTTTTTTTAGTTCAAGACTGGGACTCAAACTTGGTACCTGACACTTTGGCTCATTGGCTAGCACTCTAGCTAAGTCATGCCTCCAACCACTATGTTCCAAGTCTTATTAGAGTATAATTAACAAATAAAAATTGCATCTATTCAAGGTGTAAAATATGAGGACTTGTGAAATAATGATCATAATCTAGTTAATGAATGTATCTATCACCATGTATAATAACCACTGTGTGTATACACATGTGTGTATATGTGCATATATGGTGAGAACCTTTAAGCAGATTTCAAGAAAGTAATATAGTATTATTAACTAAAGTCACCATGCTGTAATTAAACCCCCAAAATTTATTCATTTTATAACTTAAAGTTTGAGCCATTTGATGGTCATCTCCTCCCTCCTTGCTCCCCTCCATTACTCCTCCCTCCTCTGCTCTAGCCTTGAAAACCACTATTCTACTCTGTTTCTGTGAGTTTGTGTATGCATGCGTGCACATGCACGCATGCACGCGTGTGCGCGTGCGTGCGTGTGTGTGTGTGTGTGTGTGTGTTTGTGTGTGTGTGTATGCCAGTACTGGGATTTGAACTTAGGCCTTACTAGACAAGTAAAATACTGATGAGCTTTGCCTTAGCCCTTTGTTGGCTTTAGTTATTTTTCTTACATGATCTCAGTTTTTGCTGACCTCAGACCACTATCTTCCTAACCTATACATTCCATGTAGCTGAGATTACAGATGTGAGCCACTGTATCAAGATTGCTAAGAAAGATTGAGGGTCTTTTTCATGTAGGCTATCTTTGAATGTTGCTTCCCTGAATCCTAGCCTCCTGAGCAGCTGGGATTGCTCAAGTATAACTATTGTGCTGGCCCTGAATTTTATTACTTAGATTTCAAATGTAAGTGAAATCATATAAAATAAAGTATTTTTTTGGGCCCATGGCACTTAGCATAATGCCCTCTGGGTTTACCCATGTTGCAACAGGCAGAATTTCCTATGTTTCATGATTGGGTAATATTCTCTAATACAACTTGTCAAATTTAAGAAGGAACTTTAAATAAATTATCAATGGATATTTACCACAATGCTAAAAACATAAAAATATCTGCAGCTTCTTTTTTAAGTGAATCCTAATAAAATAAATATTCAGGTGGCAAGTTACCTCTAAGCAGTTCCTTGTCCATGAAATGGACCATCACCTTCCTTTCTGATATTTGTGTGGTAGTTTATTTTTTCTTCCTTTTATGCCTGGTTCATTCCATTCATTTCATTTGCAACTTATCTTGCGAAAGTTCTCAAGTAGAGCCAGAAGCTTGTGGCTTACACTTGTAATCCTAGTTACTCAGGAGGCTGAGATCTGAGCATCATAGTTCAAAGCCAGCCTGGACAGGAAAGTCTGTGAGACTCGTATGCCTAATTAACCACCAGAAAACCGGAAGTGGAGCTGTGGTTCAAAGAAATAGAGCACTAGTTTTAAGCAAAAAAGCTCAGAGACAGTGTCTAGTCCCTGAATTCAAGCCCCATGACTGACAAAAAACAAAAACAAAAAATTCAAACCTCAAATGGAGAACTACTCAGCCCCCTTCCTCCTCTTAAGGAAATTGCTAGTAATTGTGGCAAGGGTGAATGGGCAGGTTGTTTTACTACCATTTTCTGGAAGAGAAAACTGATGTTTTGCCAGGCACTTGGAGCTCACACTGTAATCCTGCTTTCTCAGGAAGCTGAGGCTGAGGATCCTGCTTCAAAGTCAACCTGGGCAAGAAAGTCTGTGAGACTTTTTAATCTCCAATTCACCAGTAAAGAGCTAGAAGTGGGAGTGTGGATCAAATGGTAGAGTAGGAGCCTTGAGCAAAAATACTAAGGGATAGTACCAGTACCAGCACAAAATAAAACAACAAGCAACAATGAAGAACCCAAAACAATAATAACAGCAACAATAATACCCTTTGAGGTTCCAGAGAATAAATATCTTGTTTAAGCACTAGGGCAACTCATTTTGGAATTCAGGGCGTTCAGGTTCCAGACTGCTTTCCCTTTTGCTTCATTTTTTTCTGTCTTCCCTCCCCATCCTCCAGTTTACCTTTGGACAAGGAATAAGCAAGCTCATGGAAGAGACAGGATCACACAAGAATGAGGCTTCACTGAATTCCCCAGGCCTTAGATTCCAGAGCCAGGCTGGGTGTTGGCATTGCTTTTTGATTTAGTTTCCTTCAGGTACCTGGGCCTCATTCCTACCTACTAAATGGTAATCTCTGGATAGTGGATGTGGGAATGTGAATTTCAGAAAGCTTCTGCCATTGGTTCTACAGTACATCAGGCTTCGGTTCGGGCCTGGTGTCCTGGAGTCCTTTGACTTTTAGGTCAGAGGAGGCTGCAGCAGCTCAGGCCCTCAGGCCTATTATAGGCAGGTCACGGGGCAGTGGGTCCTGGGGCTCAGAGTCAGCCTTGGCACGTCATAGGCAGCAGCCTTCACAGAGGGGAGGCAGTTAGATTCTCAGCAAAGGGGAAGTCGCCGTGCTTTGCTCAGTGAGCTGGCTTTGTGAATGGTGAGTTATAGATGGCTTCTGGGGCTTTGAGGGGGCTTTCCGGAGATGGGGTGAGGGAGGTGCTGATCTCAGACCTGTTGGAAGAGATTTCTGTTGCTGTCCTCCTGCCTAGTGTCTGAGGTTGCCATGGGTTCATCTATCTGTAGTTGGCTCTATCAGTCTCCTTAAATGACCCTGCTGCAAGTTGCTTGCTTCATATCTCCTCTTTTGAAATGGCCTGAGGGTTGGGGAAGAAGGTGCCTGGCTGGGGTGGTGAAATGTTTTTTATGTCACTCAAAAGCTATAGCCTGCACAAGAGTCATTTGGGTTTCCCCTGCTTTGTCCCCTGGCCACCATGTGGAACCAGGAAGGCTGTGGCCTAATTGTGCCGTTGGCTGCCAGCTATACCTGGGACAACTAACTGAGGACTAAAGCTCAGGAGAGATTTTTGTCCCCCTGGAACTTTTCCCATTGAGGACTCAGAGTCCACTAGGATCACAAATTTCCCAACAAACTGTGAGCTCCAGGGGGCGGTGAACCTGATGCCCCTACTGCTTCATTAGCTGCTCCGTAATGGCTTCCTAGTTTATACTAGTTTGCAAGTCCTCTGGCTGCCCATTCCTGGGGGGCTGCAGTGAAAAGCAAGAAATGCATGCTAAAGTTCACACAAGTGGGAGAATCTCAAGTTTATATCTGCCTACACTCCTAATGTGCCAGAGTGAAAACATCACATCTAGTAATTTTATCAGTTAATACCGTACCATGTTGTTTCAGTTTTTCTTCTCTTTTTCTTTTTTCTTTTCCTTTTAAAAATTTTATTGTCATGGTGATGTACAGAGGGGTTACAGTTACATAAGTAAGGTAGTAAATACATTTCTTGTCTCATTTCTTACCCCCTCCCTCATCTTTCTCCTTTTCCCTCTCCATCCTTTTCTTTTTCTTGCCTTTTCGTGTGTGTGTGTGTGTGTGTGTGTGTGTTCATGTCTTGTTTTTCCTGAGACTATAACTAGAGGTGAATGTAGAATACTAGAACTGGGGTTGGAGCTGAGGCTCAGTTGGTAGAGTGCTAGCCAGTGAGCAAAAACCCTGGGTACTGGGTTTGAGTCTCAGTCTTGGACAAAATAAATAAATAAATAAATAAATAAATAAATAAATAAATAAATAAATAAATAAATATATATATATATATACAGAGAGAGAGAATAGAATATTAGAACTCAAAAGACCTGTTTTCCTCCTTCAAAATTCTTTTTTTTTTCCTTTAGTTGGTCATGGGGCTTGAACTCTGGGCCTGGGCACTGTCCCTCAGCTCTTCAGCTCAAGGCTAGCACTCTACCATTTGAACCACAATACCACTTCTAGTTTTCTGAGTGATAAGAGTCTGAGATAAGAGTCTCGTGGACTTTCATGCCCATGCTGGCTTTGAACTTTGATCCTCAGATCTCAGCCTCCTAAGTAGCTAGGATTACAGGCATGAGCCACTGATGCCTGGCTTAACATTTTCTAGTAGACATAATTCCAATTGATCAGTGAAGTTTCCTTATGAGACAAATGTTAATATCATCTCCATTTCAAAGGTGACAAAAACAAGGCCCAGGCTGATTAAATGACTTGCCCAGGGTTATACATTGCTTTTCCATCAGATCTGGGATCAGTTGGAGGCCTCTCCACTCCTAGACTAAGGCCTAGTTTTTGTCTTTGTAGATGCCAGAGCCATCCTTTCATCTGATGGGTATTTCCCAGGCATCTGCTATTCTTAGGCCCTGTGCTGGGGGCTGGGCCAGAGCAGGAAAACAGAAACAGGCACAGCCACAGCCATTGCTATCCCCATGACTTCATTTTAGTGCTTTCTTTTTTGTCGGTGTGCCAGTCCCTTGGGTTTGAACTCAGGCCTTAAACGAGCTAGAGCTCTACTACACAGAGCCACAGGACCACTTCTAGTTTTCTGCTAGTTAATTAGAGATAAGAATCTCACAGACTTTCTGGCCTGGGTTGGCTTTGAACCAAGATCCTCAGATCATGAGTAGGTCGAGTTACAAACAGGAACCACCTGCACCCTATTTTAGTGCTTTTCTTTTCTTTTTTCCTTCTTTCTTTTTTCTTTCTTTTTTTCTGGTCCTGAGGTTTGAACTCTGAGCCTGGTCTCTGTCCTTGAGCTCTTCAACTCAAAGCTAGCATTGTACCACTTGAGCAACATCACTACTTGCAGCTTTTTCTGTGATTTAATTGGAGATAAGAGTCTCACAGACTTTCCTGACAGGGCTAGGTTTGAACCTCCATCATCAGATCTTAGCCTCTTGAGTAGCTGGGATTACAGGTATGAAACACTGGTGCCTGGCTATGTTAGTGCATGCATAATGCATACTGTGTGTGAAATTTACAATTTTCTAGTAGTTGCAATTGAAAAAATTAAAAAAGTGAAGATAAATAGGCAAAATCAATTTCAAAGTAGGGTTTATTTTACTCAATATATCCATTCTCATTTCAGTATATAATGAATATAAAAACTAGTGAGGCCTTTTACCTTCTTTTTAAAATATTTGAAATGTAGCACAAATTTTTCACACAACACATATTTCAAATATTCATATCCATACATATTCAGTGGCAATGTAGTGGCTGGTGAAGTTCAGTAAGTTTCAGTAAGGCTATATATGTTAACATGTTAGTATGTTAACATGTTATACATCACGTGTATTGAAATTTTTTCCTCTCATGGTTTCTTGATTTCTTTGGTTACTCATTCAAAAAGTGCTGGCAGGAGTGGGGGGAGGGAGCTGGGAAGGTGGCTCAGTGGTAGAGCGCTTGCCTTGCATGCATGAGACCCTAGGTTCAATTCCTCAGCACCACATAAGCAGAAAAAGCCAGAAGTGGCTCTGTAGCTCAAGTGGTAGATTGCTAGCCTTGAGCTGAAGACCTGAGGGACAGTGCCTAGCCTCTGGGTTCAGGCCCCACAACCAAAAAAAAAAAAGTGCTGGGGTGGGAGGTGGGGAGGTGTTCCTGTGTGTAGGTAGCTCACTCCTGTAATCCTAGCTACTCAGGAGGCTGAGATTTGAGGATAGAAACTTGAAGCCAGCCTGGGTGGTAAAGTCTGTGAGGCTTTTATTTCCAATTAATCACAGAAAAAGCCAGAAATAGCACTGTGGCTCAAGTTGTAGAATGCTATCTTTTTTTTTTTTTTTGTTGGTCATGGGGTTTGAACCCTGTGCCTGGGTACTGTCCCTCCACTCTTTAGCTCAAGGCTAGAGCTGTACCACTTGAGCCACAGCGCCACTTCTGACTTTTCCTGCTTATGTGGTGCTGAGGAATAGAACCCAGGGCCTCATGCATGCAAGGCAAGCACTCTACCACTGAGCCACCTTCCTAGCCCCTGGAGTGCTATCTTTGAGTCAGAGGAGCCCAGGGACAGGGCCCAGGCTCAGAGTTCAAGCCCATGACTGGCAAAACACAAAACAAAACAAAACAAAACAAAACAAAACAAAACAAAAACCTCCTGGGCAAGGAGCGGATGGTTTGTGTCATGCAGTGTAGCTCACATTTCTCTTTTCCTTTTCTTCTCTCACATATCTTTTTCTTATTTTTCTACCCTTTCTATATTTTGTCACCCGCTTAGTTCTACAAGTTCATCATCAATGAAGATAAATTAGCTTTGCTTAACAATAGGGAGTCTATCTTTGGAATAGCCATCTGAAGTAGGGAGATCAGCTGCCACAGCCTTTGTAAGGACAGAACGAAAGCGGGATGCTTGCCCTTCCACAAATCATATTTGGGTCAAGGCTTAGCTAATTAGATTATAAAAGAGTCAGGCTTCTTGCTGATGTGAAAAAGTTTGCCAAGATTTATTATGGGAAACCCTCTGAGATACAGAAAAGTGCACAAAGTATAATGTTATTTAGGTATATTTTTAGAATTAATGCATCTGTTGGTTACATATAACTTTCTTCTTAGAAGGATACTCTATGGTCAGGAGTTATTTTGTAAGACTGGAATACATTTTGAAATTTTTGTTTCAGACATTCCTCCAATATTACAATTGTTCTATGTACTTGTTTTCTTCTTGGTTAAGAGTGTTGAAAAGGGAAAAACAATGGGGTCATGGGGATTTTACAGACAAAAAGGAAGATGTTAGGTGTGCGCCATTCCAAGTAATTGAGCTTCTGGTCAAGCTCCTTGTGCAACTCCTTGATCTCTCTCCTTGGCCATTAGACTGACTTTCTGAGAAGTAGAGGTGGCATAGTATAGGTCTATGTACTTGCCAGTGACTGTGCACACTCTGGGTAGGGGCCAATGCCAGCAGAGAGGAAGTAGGTACTTTTTTTTTCTTTTTGCTGGACCTGGCCTTGAACTCTGGGCCTGGGCACTGTCTCTAAGCTCTTTTTGCTCAAAGCTAGCACTGTACCACATGAGCTACAGAACCGATTTCAGCTTTTTCTGAGATTAATTGGACATAAGAGTTTTACGGACTGGGGCTGGGAAGGTGGCTCAGTGGTAGAGTGCTTGCCTTGCATGCCTGAGGCCCTGGGTTCAATTCCTCAGCACCACATAAGCAAAAAGCCGGAAGTGATGCTGTGGCTCAAGTGGCAGAGCGCTAGCCTTGAGCTGAAGAGCTGAGGGACAGCGCCCGGGCCCAGAGTTCAGGCCCCACGACCGGACCAAAAAAAAAAGAGTTTTACGGACTTACAGCTGGCTTTGAACCTCAATCCTCAGAGCTCAGCTTCCTGAATAGCTAGAGTTACAGGTGTGAGCCATCAGCGCCTGGCTTGGGAGCAGTTACTTATCAGGGTCTAATAGTTTCTCTCTACTCTGGCCAGATTTGGACTGATGTTTTCTTAGTTACTCCACTCTTTGTGAGGTCCATTAGGAGAATATGGATATTTCCCAGATGGACATTAACTGCTTATACCACACTAGGCAAGTCACTTGGTTACTCTGGATCTGTTCTTGTTCTCTTCACAATGCTGAGGGGGGGAAAAGATGGAACATTTAAAGACATGAAATCCCGTAAATCCAACTAGATGTGAATTTATGTATCTTATATTTCATTACTAGGTCTCAATTTGATAATGTTCTAAATTGCAGGAGATGTATTTGCAATATATGTATTTTGGCTAGCAAGGTATTCTTCACAACAGAATTTTAAGCAGACTTTAAATGACTTATTAATAATAGTTTTCTGATTATGGTCATTAGCTCAGGCTTAGTCTTGGGAGAGTATAACATTATACTTTTATCTTTGTGGGAATGGCAGAACACAATCTATTCCATTATTTTATATATAATAAATATACATTTTATTATGGCCTGTGTGAAGATTTCTGTATGAAGGTCATAGGAATGTAATCAGGACAGAGGAATAGGGGTCAAATAAGCATGATAGAATGGGTCTCTTAATTTCTCTCTTGTTACAAGGGGTTTTCAGAACTCTGATTTACTTTCCATTCATATGATCGAGAGTGTGTCTGAGCTGGCCCAGAAAATAGAATGGTTTCATACTATAAATGACTCTTGATCTGCCCATTAGCAAAATTATTGAAACCACGGTAGGCCCAGGATATAGACTTCTGGGTAGAAATTTTCCTATTTTTGACACTTTGGTGAATTGCAGATTTAAACAGAGGATGGATGATTTTTCCAACAGAAAAATGAACAAAATCTGAAATAGAAAGTGTTCTCCGAGAGGTGTGTATAGGGGAACATTTGGAGATTTTTTTTTGTTTACAATTCTCATGTTTATGAAACACCATGAGTTTCTCCTGACAATGTTTGATGTGTGATAAGTGTGGACAAGAGATGGATGGATGGCAGTATATCCATGCTTGCTGGCCATTTGCCTTACTATTGGTCTCACCTTGAATATCCTTGTTGCAGAAAACTAGGCCCTTTCAGGAGCATCCTACTTAGGGGCCAGCACTACTGGGTGCCCTTTGGATTATCAAACATTTCAATAGAGAAGATTTGCCTCAGATCACAGAGTTGAGTGTTTATAACCAGAAAACAATTTATTTTTTATTTTTATATTTGTTGGTCATGGGGCTTCAATTCAGAGCCTGGGTTTTATTGCTCAAGGCTAGCATTCTATTTTGAGCCACAGCACCACTTCCAGTTTTTTGGTGGTTGATTGGGAATAAGTCTTACAGGACTTCCCTACTTGGGTTGGCTTTGAACTGTCATCCTCAGATCTCAACCTTCTGAGTAGTTAGGATTATAGGCACGAGCCACCAGTGCCTACCTGTTATTGGAGGGTTTTTTGTCTGCAAAAGTCCTCCGTTGCATAAGTTTTTTCAAATCAAGACAGGTCTGTCTGTAGAATATATTTTTTCTCTGTTTCTGTACTTAAAAATGTACTACATGGGTTGGGAAGGTGGCTTAGTGGTCAAGTGCTTGCCTAGCATGCATGAAGCCCTGGGTTCGATTCCTGAGTACAACATAAACAGAAAAGACAGAAGTGTCCCTGTGAGTCAAGTGGTAGAGTGCTAGCCTTGAGATGAAGACGCTCAGGGACAGTGCCCAGGCCCTGAGTTCAAGCCCCAGGACTGGCAAAAAAACAAAAAGTATTATATAGGACGATCTGTCCCTTAAGAGAATTGGGTATGCCAGTTGTTGGCATTTTAAGATGTGTGTAAGTCTGTTAGTCATAGAGATTAAATTGGATGTGACTTTTTTTGAAGGAGCTCATGAAAGTAAAGAAATATATTGTTTGGAGGAATCCTCTGGAAAATGCTTAGTCCCTTTAGGAATTCATTATTGTTGTTGTTGTTATTGAAAATATGCTTATTGACCATGTGTGTGTTTTCAGGCACCATTACCAGATTAGATACCTACTAAGTTTTTACTAAAATAATGCATATTCTGTCTATCAAGTTGCTATTTGATGATCAGCCTGCTGGCTCTTTCTCTAACATCTGATAAGACAGGAAATAGAGGAGGCCAATGATGAAATGAAAATGCTCTACTTTTAAATCAGACAAAAATAACTTTTCTTTTACATGTATTGCTAATGTTTGAGGCTGTGGTTATAGTTGAAGTTTGAATAAAATAGGGCATTCATTAAAACCAGCAGAGAAATAGTTATATAAGCTGGTGTGTGTGTGTGTGTGTGTGTGTGTGTGTGTGTGTGTGTGTGTGTGTGTGTGTGTGTGTGTGTGTGTGTGTGTGTGTGTGTGTGTGTGTGTGTCCTGGGGCTTGAACTCAGGGCCTTGGGTGCTGTTCTTAAGCTTTTGTGTTTGATACTGCTCTACCAATCAAACCACAGCTTCACTTTTGGCTTTTGGTGGTCAATTGGAGATAAAAATGTCAGCTTTGTCTGGCTTTGAACTGTGATTCTCAAATCTTAACCTTTCAAGTAGCTACATTTTACAGGCATGAGGCCACCAGCACCTGCCCGGCTTGGCTTTGAGCATCTAAAATATGGGGAAACAGTGGTGTTGTAGGATAGCATTTAGCATTCTTTGGTGTGTGTGTGTGTGTGTGTGTGTGTGTGTGTGTGCGCGCGCGCGCGCGTGCGTGCACGCATGTACTCGCACATGCGCACACAGGCGTGCACATGCACGCACACATGCCAGTGTGCCTGTGTTTGTGTGTATGCATCAGTACTAAGGCTTCGATTCAGGGCCTCATACTCTTTTTTTTTTTTTTTTTTTTTGTCGGTCGTGGGGCTTGAACTCTGGGCCTGGGCGCTGTCCCTCAGCTCTTCAGCTCAAGGCGAGCACTCTACCACTTGAGCTACAGCGCCACTTCCGGTTTCCTGGTGATTTATTGGAGATAGGAGTCTCATGGTCTCTCCTGCCCGGGCTGGCTTTGAACCGAGATCCTCAGATCTCAGCCTCCTGAGTAGCTAGGATTACAGGCGTGAGCCACCAGCGCCCGGCTCTTGGGCCTCATACTCCTGCTTGTCTTTTTTTCTCAGTTCCACTTCTGGTTTTTAGCTGGTTAATTGGAGATAAGAGTCTTATGAATTTGTCTTCCTCAATTAGCTTTGAACCATGATTCTCAGATCTCAGCCTCCTGAGTAGCTAGGGGAATTTAATATTCTAAACCAAGGCAACTTCTTACTTGTTTTGACTCAGGGTCAAAACTCAGGTCATGTACTGATATGTTTGGAATATCATTGGTCAAGGCCTTGGTTTGTTGCTAGAGAAAGTTTCCAAATGTGTTTTGTTGTTATTGTTGACTGTTTTTGTCTTTTTTTTTTTTTTTTTTGCAATAAGGAAAGGATTCTCTTTTATTTTTTATTTTTATTGTAAAAATACCGTACAGAGGGGTTACAATTACATGGGCAAGGTAATGAGTACATTTCTTATCAAGCATTATTGCCTCCTCCTTTGTTTCCCCTTCCCATCCCTTCCCTTCCCCCCCCCCCAATCTTCCCCCCCAGCCAAAGTTGTAAAGTTCGTTTTTCGACATAACGTCACCATATAGCTCAGGCTGGCCTTGAATTTCTCATTTTCCTGTCTCAGGCTCAGGCTCCTGAGTGCTGGACTGTCAGACCTAGCTCTCCAAATGTAATTTTAAAGCATTTTTGTTAGAGATTTCTTTTTCCCCCAGAAAGAATGTAATGCTAGAATAAACACACCACAACTTAACAGTCCAAAAATATTTTTTCTTTTTTAAATTGTTATTATGAAGGTGATATACAGAGGGGTGATAGTTACATAAGCCAGGTAATAAGTATATTTCTTTTTGGACAATGTCATCCCTTCCCTCTCTTTCTCCCAGTTTTTCAAAAAATATTTTTATTTTGAATTGAGAGTCCCTGTAGGTTTTAGAACTCCTTATTTTTGCTCCAATCTTTTTTTTTTTTAGTCGGTCATGGGGCCTGAACTCTGGGCCTGGGCGCTGTCCCTCAGCTCTTCAGCTCAAGGCTAATGCTCTACCACTTGAGTGTCAGCCCCACTTCCGGCTTTTTCTGCTTATGTGGTGCTGAGGAATTGAACCCGGGGCCTCATGCATGCAAGGCAAGCACTCTACCACTGAGCCACCTTCCCAGCCCCTGCTCCAATCTTTTCTATAGTCCAGTTTATTTAATTCAAAATTGCCTGCACTCCACCTTTAGAGTTTTTGATGGGAAAATGGAGCTAGGAAGCCACTGAGCCAAGGGAATGGAAATATAAAATATTAACATTAGAGAGGGAAACTAATCTATTCCAAGCTTTTTAGTTTAAACTAAGTATAGTGCCCAGGGGTTAGATGCTTTGCCTCATGTTATAGTTGAAGATTGGAGACTGTTTATGTCTAATAGATATGAATTTATGCTTGTAACAAACATAACCAGAGCCTTACAGGGGCCTGCAGCAATGTGTGCAGCAATGTGCAAGATACCACAGATTCACTACTACCCATGGAATTTTTGCATCATAGCAAGGGAAGGACTCTCAATGACCAACCAATGACAAAGCTATTTAATGTTGGGAGTATCCACTGTTGGGAAGGAGAAGTCAGGTAGTCCCCTTTGAACCATAAAGGGGACCTTTTTGTAGTTCCTTACTGCATCCATTGAAGAAATGAGTGTCCGAAGCCTTGATCTTGGATAGAAGAGAAGGCTGGCTGGTAGTTATGGTGGATATTTTGCTTTGCACGTGACCATGGAAAGGTAAGCTAGAGGCCAGACTTCCAGGCAGGGCAGTCATTTTTTCAGAATGGTCGTTAGGATTGTCTAAAAATTTAGACTCACTTTATTCAAGCATTCAGTTTTAAAATTAGTTTTTTTTTTTACTTCTTAAGTTTTAAGATAGCAATTATGCTTATGTACATATGCTGGTATATTCCCATAATTCGAACATTTCATATTTTAGTTCATCTAGTTATATATTGCTTAGAAAGATGGACCAAAGATTAAATTGAAAATCAATAAAGATTAATGTAAAATCCTGCTTGGGGTTCAAAAAAGTTATGAAACTGTGACATAAAAAAAAGTAGCTGGTGCTGGTGGCTCACTCCTATAATCCTACTCAGGAGGTAGATCTGAGGGTAGGGGCTCAAACCCACCCTGGGCAGGAAAGTCTGTGAGACTCTGTAAGACTGTGGCTTAAAGTGGTAGAACACTAGCCTTGAGCAAAAGAGCTCAAGGACAGCACCCAGGCCCTGAGTTCAAGCCCTATGACCACCACCACCACCAACAACAACAAAAAATAAGATGAAGGATGAATGTTTCAAGATCATCGTTTGCAAAAGCTGGTCGTTTTAGTTGAAAGCAAGTCAAAAATGTCAAGTGAACAATGGCACTTCCAAAAAAGCAAATATCACATGAAGGATTAAGAGCAGAAGTTATATGTGTGTGTGTGTGTGTGTGTGTGTGTGTGTGTGTGTGTGTGTGTGTGCATGTGTATGTGTATTATCTTTAAGTAGTTATACAAAGGAGTTGCCATTCAAGTAGTTTATGAAAGAATACAATGCATCTAGATTAATGTCACCCCTGAGTAGAAGTTTTGATGTAAAAAAAAAAGACTCATTTTCTATACTGCATTGGTCAGCTTACCCAAGGGTATTCACCATTTTAGTAGGAGACCGATCAGCAAGAATATAGAGATATTCTGGTAGCCAGCCAGCAATGAGTCAATAATCTGCCCACTTATCTATCCTTTCATTCATCTATGTGCTTATCCATTTGTTCAGCAGTCCATCTACCCACCTACCTGTCCATCCATCCATCCATCCATCCACCAGTCTATCTACATATCCATGTAGAGTTCATGTATTTACTCATTGTATTTATTATCTCTTTAATAGAACATAAGACTCAGGAAAGTCATGGCTTTGTTCATTACTCTATCCTCAGAGCCTTCTACAGTGTTTGACCTATAGCAAACCCTCTATAGATTGTTCAGTGACTGAATGCAATGAATGGGGCATTTCAAATGATGTCAAATGAGAAATGATTGAAGAAAATGAATTTAATATAGAGAAAAGAAATTATATAGGAACCATGAAAACTATCTGCACAGTTTTGAAGACCTGTCACAGGGCAAAGAGAGACAGGAGCTTTGCTGTGTTTCTATTGGAGGCAGGGCTAGGAGCTCCTGATGAAATCTAAGCAATAGTGCCAATGTAAGTGTCAGAGGCCCATATGATCAGAAGACAGCATTTGCTGGGGAAAGGCCACCTAAGGTGGACACATATAAAGGACAAAATTCTATAGTAAATTCTAAAACAACTTTTTTCACTTATCTTTCTATTTTATTATCTTTAAGTAGATATACATTTAGATTCCATTTAACAAAGCAGTTTATGAATACAATGCATCAATGTCCCTCCTTCATCATCCTCACCCATCCCTCCTCTACTAAGACAACTTTTGATTGGAACTTTATTTTTTAAAGGAAAACTATAAATTAAGAAAATAATTAATAAGTTTGTTCTATTATATCAATACAATTTATATTATAATTTCTGCTATATGCTACTTTCTAAACCTTACAAAGACTTAATTGACTGATTAGTTTTATGTAGGAAGACTTACATATATTTTTCTGGCATATTTTTCCTTTGTTCACATTTTTTTCAATTTTTTTTTTTGTGATTAAGTGGTTACATAATTTCCCAAATTTCACAGTATTGTTTTCACATTTATTAACAGCCATATTGAAATAGAATTTACAACACCTTTGACTTTTGCCAGTTCTCAAAGCCATTTTAGGGTTGGAGGGGTGGCTCAGTTGGTAGAGAGCTAGCCAATGGAAGAGTCAGGTACTGAGTTCAAGTTCTGGTCTCAGACCTAAAATAGAACAGGCTTCTTTATCATTAGCATTTCTTCCTTCCTTCCTTCCCTCCTTACCTTCCTTCTTTCCTCTTTTTTGTTGGTTATAGAGCTTGAATTCTGGGCCTGGGTGCTGTCCCTCAGCTCTTCAGCTCAAGGCTAGTACTCTACCACTTGAGCCACAGCGCCACTTCCGGCTTTTTTCTTTTTGCTTATGTGGTGCTGAGGAATTGAACCCAGGGCCTCATGCATGCAAGGCAAGCGCTCTACCACTGAGCCACCTCCCCAGCCCTCACTTTTACTTTTATAGATTATTGTGGGAGACGCAAAGCAACAAGGCAGTGAATTGATAGATGAGAAATATGCACCAAGATTATGCAAGCAGAGATACTGGAATGGGGACCAGCTTTGTAAGTGAGCTTTTTCTGCTGTTAGTAAATACTTCTGTGTTATAGAGTTAGCCTCCCATAACTGTGGGAACTTGAAAAAGAAATGCTTCAAAATGACAAGGTTGCTGTTGACTTGGGCTCAGAGCACCAGCCTTCACTTCACCAAGCACAGAATTCCATTTGAAAATCCAATTGGGAAATTCTACCATTGCTGAAGGAATTCAGAGTCAACACAATCTCCACAGACTGGAACATCCAGGCTCTAATCCAACAATTGTGGTCTCAAGTCTCATCTCCCGATCCTTAAACACCAGCCCAACCCAATTGTACAACTATAATGTGGCAAAGGGAAAGGGCTGGCTTCCATGTTGGCATAAAATAAATCTGTAGGTCTGAGGTGACCACTAACTCAATGTGGGTCAAGAAGGTGGCACACTGCACGGACATGCAGTCTTGAGCTGCCCTGCAGAACAACAAGCAGACAGAAAGAAGTAATCCCCTTTCTGGAATTGTATACAGACTGTGTCTAGTTGTTACCCATCTGGAGCAGCTGTTGGTGAGCAGGGAGGTAGGAAACATGGTGGGAGTTAGATTAGAGGGTTTTAGGGGAGCCATAGCTATATCTATGATAGCCCTGCCTAGAGAGGTATGGAGAAAAATTGTACCTGGGCAAAAGAGAAATTAAACAAGGCAAGGCAGGTGTCCTCAAAGGTATCTGAAACCAAGGACTTGAGGTGGTGATTTCCTTCTGCCTCTCATTTCTGTATTTCTGCATTTTAGTGTTATCACCCCCTAAGAAGGATTAGACCCCTTAGCAACTCCCCACCTCAGCCCTCCCAGCTCCAATCCTAAGAACTGATATTCATTCTTTCTGGTTCCAAATTCAATGATTGCAGGGTTGAGCCTAATAGGTTGAACTTTGGTCAGAGTCTTTAAGCCACTTATCTGTGGCCAGGAGATTAGAAGACCATTTTAGGAAACTGAGGTTTGAGATTTCTAAAAACTTGGCGGTTTCCTTTCACATAACTTGGTGAATGTGTTGGGAATAGCAATTTTCCCAAAGGGCGAATCACTATTCTTATCAAGCAATGCAAAAAGAGTTCATCTCAAGGAATATGGAATCACATCTGGGCCTGAGGATAAAGAGATGATGAACTAGGGGTGTTTATCAAAGAATCCTAGGTTTGGGGATTAGAGTATAAGAGGCTGACATTGTCAAATGGCTGGCCCAAGGACACGACTGGATAGAAGCCTGGGCCTCCCACACTGAACATCCGCTACACTTTCCTGTCATCCTAGATAAGAAAAAATCACCCACAAAGATAATTTCTTTCAAGCACACGAAAAACTACAATGTGGGAACAAGCACTATGCTGTTTGATGATGCTCCCAGGGGCAGGGTAGAATCTGTAGACAAGGTAATAGAGCAGAATTCAGGGAGATTTAAGGGAGCATGTTAACATCTGAACTGGCCTAACAATGGACCAGGGACGTCAAGACATGATGTCTAGGGTTGTATTCCTGGAAGCTGACTGCTAAAGCTAGGTTCACGTCTGCTAAAGATGCTGAAGAAGAAAGTCCCTCCCAACCAGAGTCCCTGTAAATTTTTTTTTTTTTGGGTCTGGTCGTGGGGCCTGAACTCTAGACCTGGGCACTGTCCCTCAGCTCTTCAGCTTAAGGCTAGTGCTCTACCGCTTGAGCCACAGCACCACTTCCAGGTTTTTTCTTTTTGTTTACGTGGTGCTGAGGAATCGAACCCAGGGCCTCAGGCATGCAAGGCAAGCACTCTACCACTGAGCCACCTTCCCAGCCCATGTCCCTATAAATTTTAAAGGTGGCTTGCTCTGCTTTTTTTTTTTTTTTTTTACTGCTTTTCTTTAGCTTCTTTTCTGATAATATAGTAGCAGCAGCAGCCACCACTTGTGGGATGTTAGACATGCTAAGTGTATGTTTCATTGTGATTGTCCCATTCAGTCTTAACTGAAGATCATGGCTATTTTTGTCTCCGTTTTGCAGAAGATTTCCCAAGGGCATGTCAGCGTTGCTCTGCAGGCTCTGTATCCAGTAAGCTCACTGTGTTCTGAAAAGTGTTTCCAGCGGCCATCCAGAAGCTTAGGCAGGAGGATCGCTTGAGCCAGAAGTTTGAGGCCAACCTGGACAAAATTGCAAGAGCCCATCTAAAAAGAGAAATTGCTTATTCCCTGTGTCTTTATTATTTTCAAACATCACAGCCATATATATTTGATTCTGATATACAACCATTTTTTTTTTTTTCCTGGTAGTGAGCACAGTCCTTAAGCTTTTTTCTTGTTCCAGGCTGTTGATCTACCATTTGAGCACAACTACACTTATGGCTTTTTAGTGATTAACTGAAGATAAAAGTCTCCTTTCAGAGGCTGGGAAGGTGGCTCAGTGGTAGAGTGCTTGCCTTGCATGCAGGAGACCCTGGGTTCGATTCCTCAGCACCACATAAGCAAAAAGAAAAAAAGCCGGAAGTGGCACTGTGGCTCAAGTGGTAGAGCGCTGGCCTTGAGCTGAAGAGCTGAGGGACAGCACCCAGGCCCAGAGTTCAGGCCTCATGACCGGATCTCCCCCCCCCCAAAAAAAAAGTCTCCTTTCCTTCCAGGGCTGGCTTTGAACCTCAATTCTCAGAGTAGCTAGGATGACAGGTATGAGTCACCAGTGCCTAGCTTCTTTTGTTTTTGTGACAGGGTCTTGCTGTGCTACCTTTGTCTGGTCTGGCCTTGAACTTGAAACCCTCCTGCCTCTGCTTCCAGCATAATTGGGATTCAAGTGTGTACCACTATCATATCCAGCTGAGAATCAAAAGTTTTGAACTCACTTAAAAAAAAAATATATACATATTCTTGGGTTCTACCAGTTCCCTGGTAAGTCAGAATGTCTATTTGGAATGAACACAGAATAGGTTTTCTTTCATTGGCTTTATCAGTTATACAGAGGGAGAATGTGTGTTTTGAAATATGTATCCTAGGTGATTCTGATGAGCATAGAGGTTTGGGTGTCTCTGGCCTAGAGCTTATGTGGACCTGCTGGAGGAAGAAAGATCTTGAAAAACTTGACAGCTCTATGCTTTTTTCTTTTTGTGGGTCTTGGGGCTTGAACTCACAGCCTAGTTGTTGTCCCTGAGCTCTTTTACTCAAGGCTAGTGCTCTACCACTCTGAGCCACAGCCCCACTTATGGTTTCCTGGTAATTGATTGGAGATAAGACTCTCATAGACTTTCCTGCCCAGGCTGGCTTTGAACTGTAATCTTTACATCTCAGTCTCATGATTAGCTAGGATTATAGGCGTGAGCCACTGGTGCCTGGTTTAGCTCCATGCTTTTCTAGTACTTTTAGAATTTACTCAATGCTGTGTGGAAGGATTGAGGGGGTAAATGTCTGGGACTTCCTACTAAGAACTGATTCTCAGTAAGTTCAGTCTGGTGGTTTGGGGGATAGGGCTGGAGGCTGGGAACAGAGTTGGAAACTGTGGCACTTTCGGGGGTAGGGGAGTGGCCATTGAGCAGAGAAGTAGCTTGGGAGTGGGGATGATTGAAAAGGTTATCCGTGAAGAAGAGGAGACAGGCCTTTAACATCAGGATAAGGAGGCTTGTCCTTCTTACCCTGAGGCCAGGGCAGGTATTTGACCAAAAAGACATTTGGAGAAATGTTGATGCAGCCATCTAGAAGGCCTACTCTAAGTTCTTAGTCTTTTTCTGAAAAGGTCAATTGGAGGTAGAGCTAAATGTCCATAGATTCCTATTAAAATGAGAAACTGGCAAGTAATACATATTTTAATTAGCTTGATTTAGCCATTCTACAGTGTATGTATATTTCTAAATATCATGTTGTATGTAAAGTTTGAATCTGTCAATTAAAAATTAATGAATACTTTAAAAAGAATGGATTCCATATCAGAATCCCTGATGGAGTGTCGCAGTACATTTTCTTTTTCTTTTTTTTGGTCAGTCATGGGGCTTGAACTCTGGGCTTAGGCACTGTCCCTGTGCTCTTCAGCTCAAGGTGAGTGCTCCACTGCTTGAGCCACAGCACCATTTCCGGTTTTCTAGTGGTTTATTGGAAATAAGAGTCTCATGGACTTTCCTGCCCGGGCTGTCTTTGAACTTCTATCCTCAGATCTCAGCCTCCTGAGTAGCTAGGATTATAGGAGTGAGCCACTGGCACCCGGCTTGCAGTACATTTCATAAACACATTGAGTATTTCATTGTGATATCTATCACGTTCTTTTTACCCTTTGATTCTTATCACCTGTCCCCTCCCCCATCAGTGTTTATGTACTGTACTACGTGGTGTTTGCCTGTGGCCTCAACTTTAATGTGGGTGGCCTAACATGGGTGGCAGTAAGGGTGACTAGAAGGACAAAAGTCCCTGGTGTGCAGTGTTCCCTATTGAATAAACAATGGAAATGCCCAAGAGGTGTTTAGAAATACCCACAGGGGTAGGTAGTGTGTCCCTCAATTTACAACACCCCCCTGGCACATCCACTTAAAGAGAAAAGAATGTACTTGCTGTAAAAAGGCTTCTTCAAGACAAATCCCCCATCCTTTCCCCCCCAGTGAATCCTCCAGATCAGCTCTGGGGATCAATTATCTCTCATTAGCTTCTCACTCATTGCTACTCAGACACCTGTCTCAAGATACAGGCCTTATAAGGCAGGGGCAGGGACGGGCAGGGAGTGATAAGTAGGCTCAAGGAGCAGCTCAGGAAAAAGAAAGGATCCCCACATGTGCAAGGAAGGAAGAGTCTAGTTTTCATATGCTTGTTATCAAGGTTGACATTCCAAATCTATAATGTAGGTTAGAGTCTGAATCGATAGTGGTTGTGGGATTGCCAAGCAAAGATGTGAACTTGATGTAAGAGGAGAACCAATGAGAAAAGAGGAGGCGTGGGTAAGAAGATTTTTTTTTTGTACCCAGGAATCAGGTGTGAACTCAGAGCCTCATGTTCTCCTCAGGTTTTTTCACTCACACACGAAACATTTGACCACTGACACTCTGCCTCCAATATTGGATTTTTGCTGGATAATTAGAGATAAGTTTCTTGGATTTGTCTGCCTGGGTTGGCTTCAAACAGGGATGCCCAAATATGAGACTGGAGAAGGTGGGATGTTGAACATGGTGATGTGGGGAGCTAGTTTTCAGGGGAAGTTTGTACTTTCCCTTGCAGAGGCTCTGAGTTACTGATGCTGATGACAGATGCTGAATCCATGAAAGAGTGAACATTTTCAAGTGTGTGACTAGTACCTACGGGATGGGCCTAAATGGGTCCCTTGGTTCACTATGTGCCAGACACCTGTGACGGACCAAGTGCTGTGTCAGGGATACAAAAATCAAAAGAAGGCTCTAACTTGTCCTTGAGGGAAACTTTTTTTTCTTACTTGAGACTGGGACTTGAACTCATGCTTATCAGCAGGTTCCCTACCAGCTACCTAGGCATGCCTCCAACCCTAAGAAAGCTATTAATCAGAGTCCTCTAATGGGATAAGGAGATCAGTTTCCAGAAGAGGATGTTTCATGCAGTAACCCTCCATGACATGACCTGCGCACACCCCCCTATGCCTCTTCTTCTTCAAGTGGGCAGAGAAGGCCAGTTTGGGATCCATGTTAATGAGCTGAGATGGCTCCCGTTTGTGATCTAGCTATTTAGGGAAGAGGTAGGAGATGCACAGCATACTTAGATCACTGGATTCTGTGAGAATGTTGACTTTGGCACTTAAGAGATAGGGGTGAGGCCATTTAGTAGTCCTGGGCAAGCTGCTATGCAGTGCTAACCACATGAATAGCATGGAAATGATGGGTGCTCATATAGATATGGCCAAATACCATTAAGTTATGAAGAGGTTGGGGTTATAAGTATCTTTTCTGACTCTATCCTATACTAGACAGCTGAAGCTCCTCTAGTTTTTTGCTGGGGATGGAATGTTGGACCTTGGGCATGCTAGGTGAGGCATCTAGCACTATTCTCATCCTCAACCCCCTCACAGTGCCTACAGTGTCTCCTTTCATTGCAACGAGGATATCACAGGGAGTCTCAGTTATCATCCTCTGGTCTCTCTGCTCCACTGTACCATCCTCATCCTTGAACTTGGAGTGCCATGTTATCCTTCCACAGGGTTCTCTGTTGGGCCTAGCCCAGTGTGGGCACTTGGAAATCTTAGTAAGTACTATATGACTAGTTGGTTATTTGATAAAGTCCTGGAGCACAGATCTTACAGTTACTTTTCAGCTGAAGCAGCTTTACAATAGACTGATTAAATTACTCTCTCCTTAGGGTTACAGTCATTATCTGTCACAAATGTGGATTGATTGACTGACTATATCCTGAATTGCTGAGGTGGGGGGCGGGGAGGCTCTCAGGACACTTTGGATCTAAATAAAGAACCAAAGACAGCTTTCTATTTGCTTCAGGTGACATTGCTGCCCTGTCATTAATACATATTTATTAAACACCCACTCAGAGAACTTGCTGGGGACTTGGTGCTATATTTGGTCTAGTAACGAGAGTGCAGATTCTTTAGCAAACACAGGCCCTGCCATCAAGATCCCTTGGGAGCCCAGCTAGCATGCATTTGTGTGTTAACAGCCAGTGTCAGTACCTAGGCTGTTCCTAGCAAGGATGGGCACACATTTAACCCCCCGCTTAGATCCCTCCCATAGGCTGTCACAATTAGTACCTTGGACCAGGACATGGGCATAGGAAAGGAAATGAGAGGACTTGGATGGAAGGAAATTTAAGGATCCAGGCAGCAAGTTAAAGATTGAGACAAGGGGGCTGGAAATATGGCTCAGTGGTAGAGAGCTTGCCTTGCATGCATGAGGCCCTGGGTTCGACTCCACAGCAATACATAATCAAAAAAGGCCGAAGTGGTGCTGTGGCTCAAGTGGTAGAGTGAGTGCTAGCCTTGAGCTGAAGAGCTGAGGGACAGCGCCCAGGCCCAGAGTTCAGGCCCCACAACTGACAAAAAAAAAAAAAAAAAAAAAGATTGAGACAGGGCAGGCCAAGACTCTCAGTCTGGCTCAAGTAAGCAGCTCTAGATACTGGGGAAGGCTCCCAGGTATCCATGCAACTGGGTGAAAATGCCCCTCTCCCAGGGGCCATAGGAAATGTAACTGAGATGATCTACTCCCTCCCTTCTACCACCTCCTTCCTCCAGGTTCCACTGGGTTCTTTCTCTCTACCATTTGATTCTCATGACAACAGTTTAGTTGTAGGTCCTGATTATTTCTTACCATAGAAATGATCACCGTTTTGGGGGGAGAGGGTGTTGTGCTGGAGATTGAACCCAGGATTCTGTACATATACATAAATGCTTTCCTACTAAGCTATACCCTCAGCCTTAGAAATAATATCCTTAATTTTGTGCTACTGTTTTAGTTTTTTAAGTTTCAGAAGCAGTTTCAAGGCTCAAAGTTAAAATATATGCTTGTTATAAATCATTTTTCCCCTAACAATCAGAAACCTATAGAAGAAAAACTGGAAATATTTATCAACTTCCCCTAATATCTCATCCTTTCCCTTACAGAGAACTACCACAATTTGGTGTGTATCTTTCCAGTCCATTTGAATTAATTTATAAAATAAATAAAACATCCTGTACATATTATTCTGCAGTTGTTAACTGCAGAATCTTTTGATGCCCTTAGGAAAACCTCCATATATCCTAGTGTTTAGTGCATTGAAGTTACTCTGTGTTGACATGCACAACTCTAAAGCCTATGAAGTTTTTGAGTATTGAATTAAGAAGATTATTAGAGGTGCTGGGAAGGTGGCTCAGTGGTAGAGTACTTGCCTTGCATGCAAGACCTGGTTCAATTCCTCAGCACTACATAAGCAGAAAAAGCCAGAAGTGGCACTGTGGCTCAAGTGATAGAGCACTAGCCTTGAGCTGAAGACCTCAGGGACAGTTCCCAGGCCCAGAGTTCAGGCCCCACAACTGACAAAAAAAAAAAAAAAGAAGAAGAAGAAGATGATTAGAGGGCAGTTGCTCATGAGATAAGAAGATCAAAAGTAAGGATAGTGCCTGTGGCTCACACCTAGAATCCTAGCAAGTCAAAGGGCTGAGATCTGAAGATCATAGTTCAAAGCCAGCCTAGACAGACAAATCTTTAAGACACTTGTCTCCAGTTAGCCAGCAAAAAGCTAGAAGTGGAGGTATGGCTCAAGTGATAAAGTGCCAGCCTTGGCTAAAAATGCTGAGTTGAAGCCCAGTATATTCTTTCTCTCTCTCTCTCTCTCTCTCTCTCTCTCTCACACACACACACACACACAGATTTTTTACTTTTTGGTCGGTCATGGGGCCTGAACTCTGGGCCTGGGTGCTATCCCTCAGCTCTTCAGCTCAAGGCTAGCGCTCTACCACTTGAGCCACAGCGCCACTTCCGGCTTTTTCTGCTTATGTGGTGCTGAGGAATCCAACCCAGGGACTCATGCATGCGAGGCAAGCACTCTACCACTGAGCCACCTTCCCAGCCACCCCCACCCTCCCCCCACAGATTTTTAAATGAATATTACTACTTACATTATGTTTTGCAATCTGCTTCTATCTTAGCTCATGGAAAACTTAACATTGTTTTCCTGGTACTGGGATTTGAACTTTTGCTTGTTAGGCAGGCACTCTGCCACTTGAGCCACACCCCAAACCTGAAAAAAATATCTTTTAATTAGTCTTGCTATCCCCTCCACCTTCCCACACACACACTAAAAATCAAACTGAAAACAAAATGTATCCAGCTGTTTCCTGCCAATATCTAGCTCAGTGCCTGGGGCAGTTAAATACTCAGTAAGTTTGTCATCCCAGCAGTGCTTGTCAGCTGTGAATTCTCTGTGTGATGAGGACAGGAAGAGGTTCTGTTGGGTGACATGAGGTCCATCCTTTGGTACCAATCTAGCGATGGAAGTGATCGCAGGAGCCAGGCAGTTCCAGTGGCTGTGGACAGATATGGATGGTTACCAGCCTTTCTTGCTAGATCACACAGTTGCCTCTGTATTGCGGAACCACAAAGCCTCAGAAAGGGCTGAGGGATGCTCTCCCTTTCTCTCTTTAACAGTGATGGGATTGTGCATCTTAAACTAGGTGACCACTGAAGTGCTTGCATACAGATCACACAGGAGCCATTTTAGATTTAACACCAATCATCTGAGAAACTGAGAAAAATCAATCAAGGTATAAATACCTTATAAGCTGAATATTGTGGCTTTTGTGAATATATTTATTTATATTTTTCAAAAGCAGTGAGTTTATAGTTATAAAACTTCATTACTGGGCTGGGAAGGTGGCTCAGTGGTAGAGCGCTTGCGTTGCATGCATGAGGCCTTGGGTTCGATTCCCCAGCACCACATAAGCAAAAAGGAAAAAAGCTGGAAGTGGCGCTGTGGCTCAAGTGTTAGAGCGCTAGCCTTGAGCTGAAGAGCTGAGGGACAGCGCCCAGGCCCAGAGTTCAGGCCTCATGACTGGACCCCCCCCCCCCAACAAAAAACAAAACTTCATTACTTTTGACCACAAAAACCACATGTCTGCATCATTGCCAGGAGGTGTGATGGAAACATTGTGATCTTCCTACTATTCTTCCTACTGATCTTGAAAAAAGAAAAGAAAAAAAAAAGCACCTCAACAACCAAAGGATTCCACATTGGTTGCAATGTGTTCTTCAACTCTTACAAGAGGATTGCAGCTTTAGCCTTAGCTTGTCTTGTTACTTATTAATTGGCCATGTGGCATATCTGGCAGAGTATCTCCTCAAATGCTCTGATTTCCAACTCTATAATCATATTCAGATTTTCAATTTTTGTGCTAATTGGTACATTCCCTCTCCCTCCCCCCAATATGGAACATGTTTGGCTCTTATCTTCCCAGTGATTTGGAAGGTAGCCATTCTATCTTGAACTCTGCCAATTGTGCTTTGAAATCTTTCTCAAGGTTGTTGACATAGATTTATTGATGTTTGAATGCACTGGAACTTCCTTTTTGATAATCTAGCCTGGTCCAGGTTGTCCTGAACAGTGAGCCACATTGTTCTGTGCAGCCTGTCTGGTCTCCGATCAGACTTCTTTCATGAAACATGCCATCTTTTTTCACTGAGCTGACACTGATCTCACTTCCGGCACCTGACCTCTACCACCACTCCATTCATTGGAGTGGGCACTGAAGGAAACTGGCATCCCATTGCTTACACGTATGTTGTCACTTTATAGCAAGATTCCTCACTTCTAGGCATCCTAAATGTTTGGGAAATTCCTTGATCACATTGCCTAACTAGTCAACAGTCCTGAATGAAATGAAAAGAACAACAGAAGGTTCAAGAGCTGCCCTCCTTGGGTTTTGCAATGCCCGACTATTAGGAGAACTTTATTATTTATTTGTTTGTTTCTTTTTGTCATTTGGGGTGGATTCTCTCATTTCTCCTAAGTGGAAAACTTGAATTGGGATCAAATCAGTACCTGTTGTGCTCAGCTTGCTCAATATTTATTTTTTATTTTTAAAATTGTTATTGTAAATAAAGGTGACATACAGAGGGGTTACAGTAATATGTCAGGTAATGAATACATTTCTTTTTGGAAAGTATCAGCTCTCACAATACATATTTAATGAATGAGCAACTGAATAGTTGTTTGACTTATAAATAAGCAAAATAAAATTATTTAGCTTTAGGGAACATGACTTCATTTCATTATTTCAGTTTTCAGTGCAATTGAATTGCCCGGTCCCAGTAGCAAGAGAATGAGATGTGCAGGGTAGAGGAGATCGGAGCTGCTCATTAGCTTGTTAGCAGTTAGTGCTCATTCTTATTTGTAAGTGCATTCTTATTGTCTTAGTAAAACTTCTGAATGGTATTCTTTTCCTGACTTTTTTTTTAAGTCTAAAATGTACATTTCCAACATCAATGAATACCTGGGGCCTTTCTTTCTTTTTTCCTTTTTTTTTTTTTTTTTTTTTGTGTATGTGTGTGTGTGTGTGTCAGTCCTGGGACTTGAACTCAGAGCTATTTTGCTCAAGGCTAGCACTCTACTACTTGAGCCACAGCTCTACTTCTAGCTTTTTGTTTGTTTTTGTTTTCTTAAGTTAATTTGTGATTAGAGTCTCACAGACTTTCCTGAGCTGGCTTTGCACTGCAGTCTTCAGATCTCAACTTCTTGAGTTGCTAGGATTACAGATGTGAGCCACCAGTGCTCAGTTCCTGGGGCCTTTCTTGTTTTTATGGAAGGGAAAAGTTAGACCTCCTGGATGGGGCTCCAGCTCTTTATCTCTGGCTTTCTCTTCCTTAGATTTGTAAGTCCTATGTGACCTTGAGTCGTATTGCCACCTGAATAGCTCCTTTTCACCCGATAGGTGAATTCAAAGGATCTGCTGATGATTCAAACTAAACCTTTATTTATTTAACATGACAAAGGCATCATTTTGGAATTAGAATTTTTTGCCCTTCCTCACAGTCATTCTCTCAAAGCTCCTTAGAACATGGTTGCCTGTCACACATATGAGCTACACCTTTCATGATCTCAATAGTTCCTACTGCTAGCCTGAGTCCTGGAAACTTCTATTATGTTCCTTCACCAGTGGAAGGACTAAGTGCAGAGTAACCAGAAACCACTTCTGTTTGTCTGTTTTTAGAACCTTGTTACAGTCTATTTAACTTTTTATACAGATTTATAATGGTTTTCTTTTGAATAGTTTGGATTTGTAATTGAAGAGGAAAGCAGTCCTTAAAAAAAAAAAGAAGTGGATTATTATATTAGAGGGGGAAAGTTGTATCTAATTCTGTGTGATGGTTGCTATGGTGATGATTGAATGTAAATTTCAGTTTATATAAAACCCTGGTAAGGATTTGATTAGAGACCAGGAAGCTTGGTATTAGCTGGAGAAGCAAATAAAAAGTATCTATTAATGGGAAAATAAATAAAAAGGAACCAAGAGTCACAGAGCTCCCTTTCACCTGGGTATCATGCTGACACAGACTAACCCATTGGGGTGAATCTGTTATAAAGTAGCTCAGGAACATACAAGGTGCTTTCCTTGTCCCTTCACAATTTCTTCTCTGAGGACATTGGAGAAAAGAGAACTGATGGGAAGGGAGCTCTTACAAAGATCAGCTCCCATATGCCAGCTTTCATTGGCATTGGGTAGACATTTGGGTTCTAGGAAAGAAATTAAAATGTTGAATGTAGGAACTGGGCTGAAAGGGCTTTACAGATCTTTCAGTCTTTATGCTCTTATTCTTATTAGCAAGAAAGAAAAAAGTAGGGAGAGGGGTAGTAACCTCAACAATTAAAATTGTAAATCCATTCACATAGATGCCTATGGCACATACCTGTAATCCTGAATACTCGGGAGGCTGAGATCTGAAGATCACAGTTTGAAGCAGCCCAAGCAAGAAAGTCTATGAGACTCTTATCTACAGTTAACCACCAAAAAGCTGCATGTGGAGGTGTAGCTCAAGTAGTAGAATGCTAGCCTTGATGGAAAAAGCTAAGGGACAGTGTCTAAGCTTTGAATTCAAGCCTTAGTATTGGTGTGCATGCACACGGACACACAGACACAGACACAGACACACACACACACACACACATACACACACACACATGCACACAGGCATGCACACACAGAATTGTAAATCCACCCAGAAAACAGACTTTTGCCTATGAGGTTAAGTGATTTAGTCTAAGTAAAGGATCAAGAATAACTGATCTAATTACAAATAGGGGTCTTAGCCTTTAGTACTATCTACTTAATCCTTTAGCATTTATGTGAAGTTGCTCCATACTTATCCCTTACATATACATGCAGATTTACATTTGTGTGTGTGTGTGTGTGTGTGTGTGTGTGTGTGTGTGTGTGTGTGTGTGTGTGTGTGCGCGTGCTGGTACTAGGGCTTGAATTCAGGGCCTCACACTCACACTCTCACTTGGCCTTTTTGCTTAAAGCTAGTGTACCATACCTTCACTCCTGGCATGTGTATATATTTCTTAAAGACATTATACCAATTGCTTTTCATTAACCATAGCTATAGAAGCTGGAGTCTTCAAGTCCATGGGGCAAAATGCCAAGCCATCACTGTCCATGAGTCTAACCCCAAACAAGGTTGTGGAGACATGTATAGTCTGTCTATGACATGGCACTCAGGATACCTTCAGTGTTCTACATGCAATTGTTCATGCTTATGTCCTAAGTGAAATTGGAAAGCAATAAATTTGTCTCCCAGTTACTGCCTAGCTCTTTTCTTTGACCTTCTCCATTACAAATTATTCATGCAAGAACTCTCTGAAACATACACTCACCCACTGGATTGCAAAAACACCCTAATAGAGCCCCCTTTTTGGTCAACTAGAAGTGGTATCCAAGTTTTCAGAGTGATTTATTTTTTTCTTTGTGGCACTGGGGATTGAACCCAGGGGCCTTGCGAGGCAAGTGCTCTCTACTTGAGCCCTCTTCTTCAGCCTGTGTCATTTTTGTTTTGTTTTTGAGATTGGATTTGTTAACTTTTGTCTAAGCTGGCCTCAGACTGCTACCCTCTTGCTGCCTCTTCCTCCCAAGGATCTGGGTCAGGCCTGGCTTAGAATGCCCTTTCTCTTCAATACTTCCCCCAAATCAGTCAAAAACATCTCTCAAAAAGACTCATCTCAGTATTACCCTAATAAGTAATCAGATTTTGGTTGTCCTTATAGGAAAGTCTCAGGGAAATCTCAAGGCTCTGGCCTTAGTCTTTGTATCCAGTTTTTCTCCAATGTTAAGATCTTCTCAGAAGTCAGACATCACAATTTTATGGTCCCATTGGAGTCCCAATCCTCAGAATCTCAGAATGTGGCTGCATTTGGAGATGGGGCTTTTAAGGAAATAATTAAGATAAAATGAAATTAAATGAAGTTAAATGATAGTTTTATGGTAAAATGAAGTTACATGGAGATGTTCTTACCCAATGATTTTTTTAAAGGAGAGATTCAGACATAGATACACACACACAAAGAATGTCTTTTCCAGGCCACAGGAAAAAGCAGGCCCCTGGCAAGCCATGGAGAGGCCCTGAGAAGACATTGACTATGTTGACTCCTACTCTTGAATTTGTAGCCTTCAGACTTGTGAGATAGTAAATCTTTGCCATTACTGCTCAGTGTGTGGTGTTTATTACGACAGTCTTAGCAAACCAATACACATTTATAGATGGCTAAGATTTATAGGTGCCTGGGTTGCTAGAGTGGCAGAGTTATTTAAAATGATCTTGGTCTAGTGCAGTAGGGATGATCCTCACACTCAGTTATGCTTGGAGATCCATCAATTTGTTGAACTAGTGATGCCTGGCAGAAATACCATGTGGCATCCCTTTCTAGTGAGCTGTGGCTCAAAGTGGTAGAGCACTAGCTTTGAGTAAAAACCCTCAAGGACAATGCCTAGGCCCTGAATTCAAGCCCTATGACCTACCAAAAAATAAAAAAGCTGGACCTGGGGCTCAAGTGGTAGAACACTAGCATTGAGTGGACAGCACATTGAGTTCAAGCCCCAATCCCAGTATTGGCACCCATAAAGGGGGTCTTGGTGAAGGGTCTGCACCCCTACAACCTCCAAATTTGTCTAGATGCCTATTTTAAGAGATAAATTTCTTCAATGTTTAAGACATTTTCAGTTGAGATTTCTCTTGCTTGTAGAAGAAACATATTTTTACTGCTAATGTTTTTTAAATTATATTTTTATTATCTTTAAGTAGTAGTACAAAGGCATTACCATTCAACAAGTCAGTTTATAAGTATGCATCTTGAATGATGCTACTCCCTTCTTCATTCTCCCCTCCCTTTAACCCAACCCCTCCCTCTATTTTCCTAGTGTCATAGGATATGCATTGAATATTATGACTGCATTCTCCAATTCAATAGGGCTGGGATGAAGATAATTAAAAACTCACAGTGAAGTAGTCTCTGTTGTAATATTCAAATAGAGATTGGTCATGGCTTTTTTTTTAAGTCCTTCACTTGAGTGTAATTTGGTTTTAAATGATTCTTCGGTTTTTTTTTTCAAACTTTAATTATCTAAGAGCAAAAATAATTCTCACTAGGATGTGAATGAACACAAAGCTGACACCTTGCTCCCACTCCATGCATTTGCATCATCCCCCTTATAGTAACTCAGAAAAACCTTTATTAGCAGAATGTGGAGGTGGGGAGGTTTTGGTGCCTGAGACCCTTCCAGATGTTTCTTGTCTACTTCGTGTGAGCGGATCATCCTCCTCCTGCCCTTCGCTGGTTTGTGTCTGGTGCCTCTACTTGTGGAAGATTTGTTGAACTCTGACAAAAGAGGAAATAAACTGTATTGTGACTTCTGGGTTGGCAATGATGCACAAAGACTGTAATAGCACAGAGAAGGAAAGCAAAAAAGAGCAAAGATTAGTGGCTGGTGGGCACAGAGGCTTGGGGAGCAGTGGACCAGAGGATACAGTGTCTGGGGACCCCAGGGAAGCAGTTTTCTAGCTCATTTTTTCCTGTTAACACACATTATAATATAATTATTTTATTTTATTTTTACGTTTTGTGCTTGTACTGAGGCTTGAATTCAGGACCTTGTATTATCACTTGGCTTTTTCCGCTCAAGGTTAGCACTCAACTACTTAAACCACAGCTCGACTTCCAGCTTTTTGGAGGTTAATTGGAATCAAAAGTTTCACGGGGTTTTTAGCCCAGGCTAGCTTTGAACCATATCTCTGCTTCCTGAATAGCTAGGATTACAGGCATGAGCTACCTTCTTTTTTTTTTTTTTTAAGGTGAAATTAAATTACATTGGCTATGTCTTAAATACTGTATAACTTCCCCATTCTAAGTCATCTTCCTGGCAGGAACTTTACAAACACTCTCAACTCGCTCTCAGATAAGCAGCACGGAGGGAGATTGTCCTTGATTTGGATCCCGGTGTCGATTAGGCTTCTATTGGTTCTTCTAATTGTGTATAGCATGGCAGTGAAAATTCTATTTTTTTCCTCATGCTTGTGACCTTGCACATGTGTTTTCTCACTTTGTATCTCAAACTGCACATAACTCAGCTGGGCCTTTTGGAGAAACGTTGAGAAAATGTTTACGGAAGGTCAAAGGTTGCACTTTTGTGCTTAGTGAAAACGTAGTTGCAAGGCCAGCGGACTGACCGAGTGTGAGGGATGGGCAGGGCCTCAGAAATCAAATTGCGTTGTTCACTCTGTCTTAACACTGAGGGCATTTGAGCTCTGAGAGGGGAAGTGACTCACCAAGCCCTGTTGGTTAATGGTTGTTAAGGGATAGTTAACATTCTCATAGGAATGTGAGAAAGCCCAGGTTTCACTCAGGAGATCATTTTATAAAGAATTTGAATTTGCAAGGAAACCAAACATAACTGGTTTTTCTACCAGTGAGATGAGTGTGAGAAAGAAATATATATAGGCAACCAAGAAAAGTAGGATGACAAGGCTAATGGTGGAGCTTATCACTATTGTTATGTGTTACGGGATCAGAAGGTGACAACCAGCAGTGTCTCTCTGGTGATGGTGAGTCTGTCTCAGACAGAAGGCAGCTCTGGTGTCAGGTTGGTCCAGCACTTACTTAGCTCTGGCTGGAAGGACACATGGAGAAGTCAGGTACAAACATGGGCTCAGTGCTCACATTGGGGGCCGTGGGTAAGTGGTAGGGTGGTCAGTCTTCTCTACTGCTCAGCAGCTTTCCTTTCACTTCAGAGTAGTCTCCGCTTTCCTCAGACAGAAGGCCCAGTTCAGCTGAGAGAGAATGACAGCCAGTCCTTTGCCTTGTGCCTTCTGCTTTCTAACCTCATAATGAAACTAGGCATCTCAAGCATTAGCTTTATACCCCAACATGAAAATCTATATCTCTCTAGAACAGTCTCTGATAGGAAGATTATTTTAAGATTATTTTATTTGGGAAGATCAGTGTGATTGTGTGTGTGTGTGTGTGTGTGTGTGTGTGTGTGTGTGTGTGTGTGAGAGAGAGAGAGAGAGAGAGAGAGAGAGGGAGAAAGAGAGAGAGAGAGAGAGCTCTGAGAAATGGGAGCAAGACAAAGAGCTTCTGAAGCAGTGGCTTACAGTTTGGGAGTTCCTTTCCTTGTTAATTTTTGGTCATTTGGTCATCAAGGCATAAAGGACAAAAAGTTTGGAAGAGGGCTAACCCAACTCAGCTGGGACCATGAAAACCATGTCTCAGCCAGCCCAATGAGGCGACACTCTGTGACTGCACTAAGATATGGTAAGATGGCTACACTGAAAAAAAAAAAACGAGAGAGAGAAAAACAAAATAACCACTTAAGATCACAGAGATGCTGGCCAACTAGTCCCCATACAGGTGTTCCTGAATGGAGAGCATAGAAGAGTGTAAAGATGACTCCTTTCTGGAGGAAGTTGTCTTGACTGGGCAAAGTCAGACCACTAGTCTGGCTGGCTCCTGGCAGAGAACAGTCTGAAGACACTGCAGACAAATCATGACAAGCAAGAGAGAGATGGCTGGGGTTCTAGGTTGATTCTGGCACACTATAACCTATCCTGGAGGCCTTCCAGGAAAGAGTAAAACTGGGAAAGTCCCTCTGACCTTTCAATTGTAGACAAACTGGTTTGGTTGTTTGTGATCCTGCCAAACTATTACTTTTAGAGCTTAAAGCTCCAATACAAGTTTGTAATAATAGGAGCTATTCTCAGGTTCTAATTGTTAATAGAAACTCTTTCTTCGTAATAAATATAATAATAATCATCATCATCATCAGAAAAATAGCAGATACCTTTTATTGAATACTTGTTCTGGCACTTATTATATGAGTGATACTCCTGGTTCAGTGGTAATAATCCTGAGAGGAAGCAGTCATAACTTCCATCTAATTAATTTATTTCTTTAGTGCCAGAATGGCGGTTTGAATTCAGGGCTTCACACTCTCACTTGGCTCTTTCTGCTCATCTGGTTTTCTACCAATTGAGACCCCCTTCTCCCTCCTCCCCATCCCCTCCTCCTCCTCCTCCTCCTCCTTTTGATTTTTCCTCCTCCTCCTCCTCTCTTTGATGGCTAATTGGAGTCTCACTGACTTTTCTGCTTGAGCTAGCTTTGAACCAAGATCTTTAGAGCTCAGCACCTTGAGTAGCTAGGATTATAGGCATGAGCCATCCCTGCCCACATATTCTCTATTTTATAAATAAGAAAGTGAGGTTCTAAGGAGTTGAGTAACTTGCTCAAGGTAACCAAATGGTGACAGCCAGGATTCAATCTAGATTTCTGTATGTCCCATGCTCTTAAGTTCTGTCATCGATGTGGTGGCCCAAGAATATGCCTTGTAGACCACTAGCTACAAGAAGGATAATTGCCCAAGGGCTCAATGCTACACTCCATCATGGCACCACATCTGCCATAGCATTTCACCAAAGGCCAGTTTCTCAAGGGTTACTTCTAGTAAGTAACTGTGTATGACAAGGATACCACTGCAGGCCCTTTCCTGGAAGACACAGGACTCTAAGAGGCCAGTGCTAATTTGAAGACTCCTTGACAGGTTTGCAAAATCTTCTTTATATTGCTCAGTGGGCCCGATGCTTCCACTCAACCCTCCCTTCCCCTCTTCTTTATTCCAGCTCATAGTCTCAAGGGTCTCTTAGTCTTCCTCCCCATTGTCTGCCCCAGGCACTTTGCCTAGAGACTTCTTATGTGCTTCATTGCATTTTATCCTTTATTTCTCAGTAGACCTGGAATAACAGGGTATCATGCAGAATTTGGGAGAGAGCTTGGTTCAGCCTGCTAGCATAAAATAGGAGCTCAATGTTTCCCTTTTCTCTTCAGATTCCACACTAATAGCCTCCAGACCCAAGGCCTTATTCTCCTGGTGGTGAGGGTATTATTTTCCTTGCTAGTAACATAGGTGATTGGTCTTATTCATCGATTCATCCATTCATGCAAGAAGCATTTATTGATTTTTTTGAGCTATAGTATAGGCTCTGGAGATACAAAGATAAATGGATGTCAGGGAAATCATGGTCTCATGGAAGAACAATTTGGCCAGCAGATAAATAACACTAATTGCTTTAACTTTGTCTCATGCTTTTCAATTTTCAAAGGATTTCTGCATGTTTATCACTAAATCTGGATTAGCTGGTACAACGGGCCAGGCAGGTAGAAAGATTCTCATTTTGAAGGGGTGGAAATTGAATCTAAGGAAAATCACAATTCTCAGTAAATGGCAGAGGTGGGACTCAAAACCAGTCTTCTGTGATGCAAGAGGATGTGCTTTTCTAGAAGCTCTGAGTATCTGCAGGAATGTTGTCAGGAAATATTATAGGATGTCTTTGGAGCCTTGACCTTCATAGTCCAGATGTTATTGTTGGGACAGTCAGCAACTTTTAGGTTAGAGGAGTTATGATTTTTTGAAGCAGAATTTGGAGTGCCATCTTATTTGTCGTGTGTTTCCTTAAGTTCTTTATGAGAAAGTATCACTCTACTAAACCTTAACCATGAAGCCTAAGTGTTATTTTTGGTTAGGAGAGCTAGAAAGTCCCTTCCCCCCACCAAAAAAAATGGAAAGCGAAACTGACCAGTCAATTTCCTGGTATCAGCTGGTCAAACTGCTGAAGGGTCAGAAGAGCTGGGGAAAGTAAGCACCAGCGAACCTACCTGGAAGTTTGAGGACTGGGTTGAATCTCATTCAGAAAGAATGGCCCTTACTTCTTGGCTGGATGAGTATAAACTACATTTGCCTGGCTTGCCCCCAAACAAAGCCTATTTGATCTTAAACCAGTAAATCCAGACATCACTGTCCATGTAGACTGAAATTGATTCCTGAATCAGGAAACCAAGAAAAGCCTATTAAAAGACCGGCTATTAATGGCCTCCTTACAAGCCTTCCTTGTGCATTTCACCCAAATTTACATAGAGAGAGGAACCATATTTATAAGTGTCGGAAACAGATGAAGAAAGAGGAAGCCTGGGGGAGTTTGTGGGGCTGTGGGCATCTCCTGCTTTGCTAGCAACACTGGGGTTTCCTGGCAGATGAAACAGGGGTTTACAGGCCTCCAGACTAGGCACTTTGGAGGAGGGCCTCTTCCTTGGGGTGGCCATTAAGACCAGTGCTGCCTAAAGATTTTGCTAAAGTCATCCAAGGAAGCTTTTCTGGGCTCTTTAGGTTGCCTGTGGTTGATCAGAACAGCCCCAGAGATGAGTCAGGATCAGAGGTGGGCTTTTGTGAAACCCATTTGGCACAGGAAACTGATTTTTTTTATCCTTCCCAGGGTATATATGGTAGAGACTGATTGGGGGCACTTTGATCTGTGACTGAGAAGACACCCACTTCCCCATTAGGGGCATGTTTCCTGATATCTGCCTCTCATGTTCTTTAACCTGGGGTGGGGAGCCCTGACCTCTGAATGTAGTTTTGCCATGACAGCAGCAAGTAATGACCCAGGGCCGGGCAGTCTGTGTGCCCCAGCTTCCCTTCTGATAAGTGGAATGCTCACCTCTGTCACACATGCCTGAGGCCACTGAAAGGAACAAGTGAGAACACTAAACATTCAGAAGAACTTAGTAGAGAGAACTCCACATAAGCCCCGCTCTTGGATGAGGAGGGAGCACTTCAATTCCTACTCAATTCTGCTACCAAGGAAAGCTTTCTGAAGGTTGGACTTAGAAGGTTGGAGGGCTGGTTGAGCCACAATCAGATTTATCTTTGATGGACAGGGGTGAACATATATGCTGTGTTGTCATGGAAGCCATAGCTGGGGTGCTATTTTTGTTTGAGCTCAAGAGCAGGTAGTGTGGATTGGAGAGAGGAAGATAAGTGGGGGAAAAAAACCCAACAACATTTGAATAGTTTATTTTGACTATCTAGGTAGGGGCTGAATCAGGGTCATAGAAGCCTGAGATTTCTTTTCCTCCTATCTTGTCTGACTCTTGAGGAGGCCAAGTGAATTGTCTGGTGAATGCACAAAAAGCTGTCGCTTGTCTATGTGAGCTGAAAAAGGGTTGGGTTGGTATATGTGGAGTCTTCTGCCCAGCATTGCAAGTACACCATGGGGGTTAAGCCAGGCAGCCTTAGGAATCTCCAGCTGGTCATAGAACATATGCATGGCAAGGCAGGCTGTGTGTGACATGTAAGTCAGTTTGAGTTCCCAAAATCAGCTCTGTTGGTCTCTGGAAATTGGTGCAGGATTGTGGGAAGAATGGATTTGTTTCTTCCTCCTCCTCCTCCTCATCTTCCTCCTCCTTCTTGCTTCTCCTCTTCTTCCCTTTCCTCCTCTTTTCTCCGTGTTTTCAAGGAAGCAGAGTGGCATCATGATTTTATTTGAAGTCTGAGTTGGGAATGTGTCCTTTGAACTCCACCTTACATTTTTTTGTCACTGTGAGGATGATAGAGATGACAAGGTCAAGCTGAATGCTGATGGTTCATGCCTGTAATCCTTGCTACTCATGTGGCTAAGATGTGACTGAGATTCAAAGCCAGCCCAAGAAGGAAAGTTTGTGAGACGCCAATTAACCAGCAAAAAAGCTGAAAGTACAGGTGGCTCAAGTGGTAGAGTGCTGGTCTTGAGCGGAAAAAGCTAAAAGTACCCAGGCCCTGAGTTTAAGCCCCAGTACCCTCTCAACCCGCCCCCCAGATACAGAGATGATAAGGCCAGTCATTGATATCATTGTAATTAATTCATTCTAGCACTAAGTAATTATCACCTTCCTCCTCCAACTGTAATGCCAGGCTCTTGCCTGGTATTCCTCTGACCCTCTCTACCATCAGTATGATGACTTTATGTGACTGGGGGCAGCCGATGACTTGGGGGGCTGGGTATACTTGTTATTTTCTTTGGGGGGTATTATAAGTGAAAGAGGGTTAGTTGGAAGGGAAATTTGATACCTATTAGCCAAAGTGGGTGAACAAGGGCGAAGGAAGGCCTGTGGGTGATGATGAAAATGAAAAAGCAGGGTCAATGTTTGCCAGGAAGCTGGGGGGAGGTTACCGAAACTCAAGCTTTGAGTCCCACCATTGTAAATCATTCTCTTCTACCCTGTGAACTCTGTTTATTTGCAGTAGAGCCCAGGCTCCTTGATTTGGGTACATATATCTGGAATTTGGGGTGAAGGCCAGACTTTTGAGCTTTTGAAAGGACACAACAATAACCAGGACAGGACACTGAGTCTCTAAGCTACTAGCAAATATAAACAAGACAAGTGTAGTGTAAACAGGAGAAATGTTTATGGCCTAATTAAGAATCATTTGCTAAGCGTTTTATACACTATGCTTGTGGTACACTTTGCAGACATCAGTTAATTATAGCATCATATTTGTTCCTGAAAGCAGATAGAGCAGGATGTTGTTTTGGTAACCCTGAATACCACCACCTCATGGTGTTTTGTGCGTTTGAAGGCAGAGATTGCCTATGTGGGATGGAGTGGTCAGCCACTCCTCTTCTCAGTTGTGACCGGAAGTTCTAAGAGTGGCCCTATTCTGATTCCTTATTAAGCAAGAAAGACAATTGTTTGAGCTTTTAGAAAAATAAAACAGCGTTTTTAATCTGTATCTTAGAAACTACCTTTAGCTAGTCCACATGGAGAGCACCCCCTTTCCATGGTTTCTGGGGACCTCACAGACAGCTAGGCTTTATTCCTCCTTCACTAAGTTCTCCATAGAGAAGGTAACCCCCACATTGCTTTTGTAGCCCCAACGTATATAGCCTGTCACACCTTTGTGCCTTTAATCATGCTTTACCTTTGCCAGGAAAATCCTCCTAGGTCACCCCAATATCAGTGAGGACAGCAATTTTCTCATCCTTGTATTTCTTGGGGGACATGGGCTAGGCTGTGGATATTTATTCACTAGTGGGCAACGAATATTATTAGAAAAATAGAAGAATAAATTATGAATTATTTTATTTATTTAAATAGGGAATATCATACATTTCTCGAAGGATCAGTTATCCTTAACTTCTTCCTCCTCTACTTCCTCCTCCTCCTCTTTTTCTTCTTCTTCATCATCATCATCATTATCATCATCATCTTCTTCTTCTTCTTTCTCCTCCTCTTCCTGCTCCTCCTCCTCCTTCTTTTCAGTGCTGGTACTGGGGCTTGAGTTTAGGGCCTGGGAACTATCCCTTAGTTTTTTTTTCTGCTCAAGGTAGGCACTCTACTATTTGAGCCCATAGCTCAGCTTCTGGCTTTTTTGGTGGTTAATTGGCAATATAAGTCTCACAGACTTTCCTGCCTGGGCTGGGTTCTAATGGTGATCCTCAGATCTCAGCCTCTAGAGTAGCAAGAATTACAGGCTTGAGCCACCCTTACTGGGCTCTTCTCAACTTCTTTAAGATTCTGTTTTGTTTGTCAATGCACTTTTCTCAGTATTTAATTTGGTTATATTCATTATCTCCTGATGATAAAGTATCACACAGTTCTGTCTATTCTTATATGGAGCCTCATCTCCCCAATTAAACTCCCACAGGGCTGAGACTGTGAAGGCCTGACCCGTGAGGTTCCCACCTGGAGCCTGGGCTGGGGTGAGACGTGTGGTACATGTTCAGTGGATACTTGCTATGTGATTGGGAAACTTCACGATAAGCTCAGGTTTCGGAACATTTTCTTCAGAGCTTTGAGAAAGAGCTGTTTCATGTTTTTGTCATTGTGGCTTGAGGAGGACAGATGAGCATCATACCAGCTGAGAGATCATATCTTGAGTGGAAAAGCCCCTAAGTGCTTCTCAAGACCCTGAGAGACTCTATATTCCTGCTGTGTGGTTATATACAGGATGTGATGGTCAATTTGAAGCTTGGGCTTGGGATGTCAATGCAGAGGAGACAGCTCTTTTATTCTTGGACCCCAATACTTGGAGTTGCTCGCTCACTCCTCCATTCTGCCAAGATATCTTCTGACTCTCCTTCACTCCTGTTATCAGCCACACTGCAAATCTTGAGCATGCCCTGGTGATCTCTCCTGCTTCTCCCAACACAGAGAAACACCTGCCTGGACTTTCTGTTTTCATTCCTGTTTGGACTAGATTGATGGAAAGAAAGATCTTAATTCTCAGTGGAAAGTTTTCTCCTTAGTTTTCTGCTCTGGTCAGTATTTTTTCCTTGTCATCCAAAATTTAGAGAGAGTAATTCATCGTGTTTATGTTGTAAACATGATGCTTCCTGCTTTCCCAGCTGCAGATCACCTTATTGAAAAAAAATGTAAAACTAGTCAGGGGTGTAATAGTCAGGTGGTGCAATCCCAGCATTCAGGAGGCTCAGACAAGAAGGCTCACGGGCTCCAGGCCAGCCTGGACGACATCATGAGACCATATCCAAACAACAACAACAGTAACAACAAACCACACACACAAACAGCTGAAGGAATTCATTTTAACAAAACGACAGTCAGATAACATGATGTAGCTCTTCCCAGCATTTTGTAACTTAAGAAGCACCTATGTGGTCATTTTTTTGTTTGTTTTGTTTTGATGCCAATACTGGGGCTTGAATTCATGTCCTTACACTTTCACTCGGCTTTGTTGCCCAAGAATGGCAGTCTACCACTTGAGTTACAGCTCCACTACGCAGCTTTTTGCTGGATAACTGAATGTAAGTGTCTCATGGACTTTTCTGCTCAGGCTAGTTTCAAATGGGATCCTCTGAAGTCAGCCCCTTGAGTAGCTAGGATTACAGGCATGAGCTACCAGCATTTGGGTGTTGCTGAGCTCCGTGTAGAAACATGGAAGTCCTTATGTTCATTGCTGTTTTCCAATTTCAAAAGAAAAACACATGAAGAAGACATAAATATGTGAGTGAAATAAATAAAAGGCAAATGGGTTGCATTCATTTAATCAAAGACAATGCTAGTTTATTGAGCTGTCAGGAAGCAGCAGGAGACATGGTCTTGCTGAGTCTGTTGGCTAGGGAGGCCTATTGAATCTCTCCTATGGTATTTTGGGAACTAACTCTTCTACCACATTTCTATATTTAAAATAGTGCACAAGAAGATTTTGTGTCTACTAAGCACAAATGCCTTAACCACACACTACCCTTCCTCCCTCTTCTTGGCTCATCACATTCCAACTTTTAGCATAACATAATCTAGCCACAAAGCAAACACAAATGTGGGCATCAACATCCCATGGCTGGATGTGACTCTAACTCCGTCCATCATCCAGGTGGTCTAAAACACTCTTGTGTTCTGTTTTAAAGGCGTATCATCTAAAAGAAGAATCCAAATGCAAATTCTCGTGAAGACTGTATCTGAGGACTTGGTCAGACACTGGTTTGAAATTGCTAATGATCCTGAGTGTTTGAGTATTTGTTTGAGTATTTGTTCAATAGAGTATTTAAAAAAGAGAGAAACTAAGGGGTTGGTGATATGGCTCAGTTAGTAGAGCACTAGCCAAAGAGTAAAAGGTCAGGTACCAAGTTTGGGTTCCAATCTTGGACCAGAAAGGAAGGAAGGAAGGAAGGAAGGAAGGAAGGAAGGAAGGAGGGAAGGAGGGAGGGAGGGAGGGGAGAAAAGAAGGAAAGAAAGAAAGAAAAATTGAGTTGGGCATGTGTGGCTCATGCCTGTAATCTTACTCAAAGTGCTAAGATCTGAGGATCAAGGTTCAAAGCCAGCCTGGGCAGGAACATCTGTGAGACACTTACATTCAGTTATCCAGCAAAAAGCTGCTGTAACTCAAGTGGTAGACTGCCAGCCTTGGGCAATAAAGCCAAGTAAGAGTATAAGGACTACCAAAAGAGCTGGAGATGGAACTGTGGCTCAAGTGGTAGAGCACTAGCCTTGAGTATAAGAAACTGTGCCCCAAGTTCAAGCCCTAGGATGGATATGGGGGAGGGAGGGAGGGAAAGAGGAAGAAGGAGGGAGGGAGGGAGGGAGAGAGAGGGGGGGCTGATAAGACCAATGACTTAAAGAAGAGTCTAAAATATTTAAATTGGGACTGGTGGCTTACATCTTTAATCTAGCATTTGGGAGAGGATCTAGCAGGAGGATTGTGAGCTTGAGGCCATCCAGGACCACATAGCAAGACCTGGTATCAAAACCAAAGTTTGTCATAGGCTGCCTGGTAGCAAGAGAAAAAGGCAAAACACCATGTTAGCTTGTTCTTGTCCAATAAGAGAAAGTGAGTAAATTCACTGTATTGGCCATGTGAGTTCTCTGTGAATGAGATTTGGGGAAATTGGATTCACAAAAAAAGTCTTTCTATGGTTTTTCCAGAGGTCCTCTGGACTTCATAAAAGCTTGAGTGGATAAGCAATAGTTTCAGTGCTAAGCTTTAAAGCAGTGAGGATATGGTTGGCGTCCTAATAATGCTTTGCACTGGGGAAGGTCTTGGAGTTTCCAGATGGCCTGCACTATTTGAAACTTGGGCAGCAAGATAATATTATCTTCAGGGGTGGTGGGCAGGATAGGAATGGAAGAGGAAGCTCTGTTGACCAAGTGGGAAAGTTTGTGCTCATCCTTCTGTCAGGTGTGTCCTAGTGGTATTTAATGTTTCAGTAGGCTTTTCATTCACAGAAAATCTTTTGTGTGTGGGGGGAGGGCGGGGGTTATTGGTCATAGGGCCTCAACTTGGGGCCTGGGCGCTAGCACTCCACCACTTTGAACCACAGCACTACTTTCAGTTTTCTGATAGTTAATTGGAGATATGAGTCTCACGGACTTTCCTATCAGGGCTGGCTTCTTTTACTTTATTTATTTTATTTGTTTTATTTACTTTATTTATTTTATTTGTTCTAGTCGTGGGGCCTGAGCTCTGGGCCTGGGCGCTGTCCCTCAGCTCTTCAGCTCAGGGCTAGCGCTCTACCACTTGGGCCACAGTGCCACGTCCGGCTTTTTCTGCTTATGTGGTGCTGAGGAATCAAACCCAGGACCTCATGCATGCGAGGCAAGCACTCTACCACTGAGCCACCTTCCCAGCCCCTTCTTTTCGTTTTTGGTACTGGGGATCGAACCCAGGATCTTGCAGTGCTGAGGCAAACGCTTTGTCACCGAAGCCAGCCCAAGGCCGGCTTCAAACCATGATCAGCCTCTTGAGTAACTAGGATTACAGGTGTGAGCCACCAGCACCCTGCCAAAATATACCTTTCATCTGCTGAAGTGCTTAGCTGTTAGATGCCAGCTCCTCTGTAATGTACTGGGAAGGAGGCTGCTGTGGCTTGTCAATAGCATCACCAGCATCACTTCACAGAGTGAATGACATCCTGCCTGACTTCCTGAAATGAGTGAGTGAGCTGCTGGTAGCTATCGAGATGAGAAGTGTTTATGTGGCCCCACTGAGAGCCTGGGAATAGCTGCCAAGTGCCAAGCCTTGAGGATCACTCTCTTTATGTCAAGCTGCGCTCACTGGCAAAATGATTAGCAATAGTTTCATTGCAATTTTTCTCATTACTCCAACCCCAAGATAAAAGTAATGCTTTCTCACTGTGAGAAATATAAAAAGACATACAAGGTTAGAAGAAGGGAGAAAAAGGGGAGGAGGAAGGGAGGGAGGAAAGAACTCAGGCAGGTTGAAACCATACATTTTCTTCTGACCTTTAAAGATGTGTTTTTTAAATATGATTGAAATCCTGCTGTGTAAGCGCTATCATTTGATATCCTGCTTTTTTACACTTTCAGTTCCAAGAAGAATGTGTTTAGCATTCTTTCAGACAGATTGCTTTTAGTTTAGTTTAGTGTCCCCTCCCCACTCCCCCCCCCACTGATACAGACATCTTGGTTCATTATCTTTCTATTTTGGATAGAATAATATTTTTTTTTCTCCTTAAGAGAGACTTATGGAAGTAGAATTATTGACAAAAGATGTGATCCCTTTCAGGGCTTTTTTTCTCTTTGCCTGGATTTGGGCGCATGGCTTTCTAGAAGGTTCATTCATCCCTCAGCATCAAGCAGGGGTGTTTGTCTACAGAAACCCTTCAAACAGCACACCTAGTAGACCTGAAATCCCCTTTTAATTCAGAAAAGGTAAAATAACAATGGAATATTTTTATTTGCATTTCTACAATGACTAGGGAGAGTGAACAGTGTTTTATCTTTTGAGTGGGGATAGAATTTACACGTCTTCTTTGGGAATTATCTGCTTACTGGGATTTGGGTAATTTTAGAGATTTCTGTGACCTCATCATATATTAGAGACATTAACTCCTTGTTATATATATTGCAAACTGTTCACAAATTTATGCTTTGCAACCAGAGTTTTTGATAACAGTTTTATTGAGATATAATTCATGTACTATGAACCCACTCACATAAAGAGTACCATTCAATGGATTTTGGAATGTTCACAGATTCCTGCACCTATCACCACTATCATTTTTAGAATATTTCTGTCACTATCAAAAGAAATTTCAAGCTGGACACTGACTGGTAGCTCATGCTTATAATCCTAGCTACTCAGAAGGCTGAAATCTGAGGATTGCAATTTGAAGCCAGCTTGGGCAGGAAAGTCTGTGAGACTCTTATCTCCAATTACCTACCCCTCCCCCCCCCCAAAAAAAAAAGAAGAAGAAGAAATGGAGCTGTGGCTCACTGTGGTAGAGCACTAGCCTTGAGCAGAAATGCTCATTCACACACTACTACTACTACTACTACTACTACTACTATTTATGTGACATTTAAATCTATAATGCTTCTGAACTCCATTTTGGAGTTATTAGAATTAGGAAGAATTTAAATAGTACTTTAAGCTCTATTCCATAGTAGTATTTACTAGCAGAAACTGCTAAGTCATCTTCTCAGCAACTATTTCCTTTGTTTTATGCTGATTTAACTTTTTGTTTGTTTGTCCTATCCTGGGGCTTGAACTCCGGGCCTGGGCATTGTCCCTGAGCTTTTTTTGCCCAAGGCTAGTACACTACCAGTTGAGCCACAGCTTCACTTTCCAGCTTCTTGGTTGTTAATTGGAGTTAAGAGTCTCATGGACTTTCCTGGCCTGGGCCAGTTTCTAATCACTGTCCTGAGATTTCAGCCTCCTGAGTAGCTATGATTATAGATGTGAGCTACTAACAGTGTCTTGCTGATTTAAGGTAATTTTTTGTTTGTTTGTTTTTGTTTTTGTCTATCCTGGGTCTGGGTGGTGTCCCTAAGCCTCTTTTGCTCAAGGGGCTTAGGGACATGTTAAGGGGCTTAGCACGCTACCCCTTAAGTGGCTGCACAACTTCTGGCTTTTTCGATGATTAATTGGAGATAGTCTCACAGACCTTCCTACCTGGGCTGGCTTCACACCATGGTCCTCAGATCTCTTCCTGAGTAGCTAGGATTATAGGTGTGATTATAGGTGAGAACCACCAGCACCCAGTTTGATTTAACTTCTTAAAGAGTAATTTTTCGAGCAGTTTGAAGTTTACACCAAAAATCAAGGGGATGATGTAGAAGTTTTCTGTACCTTCCCCATCCATGGATCTGCACAACTTCCAATCCTATCAGCATCTGGCACCAGATGCTATAATACTAGTTACCAATGAATAGCCTATAATGACTCTTCACTGCCAGTCAAAACCCATTGTTTACATTAAGATTCACTTTTATTTTTTTCTGGTGGTGCTGAGGTTTAAACTCAGGGCCTCACTTTTGTTAGTCAGGTACTCTACCACGGAGTCATGCCTCTACCCTTTTTTTTCCCCACTAGTTATCTTTAGGATAGGGTCTCATTTCCTTTCTGGATACTTGTTCCTAGACTGTGATCTATCTACTTGAAGAATTTACTGTCTGGACTGACGTAAAATTGTGACTCTCTTAATCTTAGTTTCCCGTGTAGCTAGTTCGACAGCTGTGCGTCATTATGCCCATCTGGGTTGGGAAGGGGTTTTGTAAACTTTTTTGCATAGACTGATCTTGAAGCTTGATCCTCTCATTCTCAGCCTCCCAAGTAGCAAGAATTACAGGTGTGAGCCACCAGCACTGAACTTTAGGGTTCAAATCTGGTATTGTAAATTCTATGGGTTTGGACCACTGTATAATCATGGCAATCCACTGCTAAAATGTCATGCCCAAAAATCTTCTGGGCTTCACCTGTTCATCCCTTTTCCCTAACCCTGCTAACTACTGACCTTTTTCATAGTTTTCATAGTTTTGTTTTTTTCTGTCTGTGCTATAGTTGAAATCATAGTAAGCAGTCTTTGAATATTTCTTTTATTTATTATTATACATAAATATATATATATATATATATATCTGTGTGCAGGCTTTGTGTGTGTGTGTGTGTGCATGTGCGTGTGTGCGTGTGTGTGTGTGTGTGTTTAAGTGTGTGCTTCTACTAGGGCTTGAACTCAGGGCCTTTTGCTCTTGTTTGGTTTACTTGCTCACAGATGACACTCTACAATTTGAACCACACCTCTAGTCCAGCAATTGCTGGAATTAGAAACAGAATCTCATAGATTGTTCTTCCTGGACTAGCTTTGAACCATGATTCTACAGGTCTCAGCCTCCTCCTCAGTAGCTAGGGTGACATGCACAAACCACTGATGCCCAGCTTTGTGCAGTTTTTTGTGTTCCTTGGTAAACACCAAGGCACATGACTGCATGACTGAATGGTAAGAGTCTATTTAGTGTTGCCAGAAATTGTCTGTCTTCCAAAGTGACTTTTTGCATTCTCTTTTATTTACTATTTATTTATTTTTTGTGCTGGTCCTAGAGCTTGAACTCAAGGCCTGGGTACTGTCCCTGAACGTTTTTGGTCAAAGCTAGTGCTCTACCACTTGAGCCACAGCTCTACTTCCAATTTAGGGTAGTTAATTAGACATAAGAGTTTCACATGGGGCTGGGAAGGTGGATCAGTGGTAGAGTGCTTGCTTTATATGCATGAGGCCCTGGATTCGATTCCTCAGCACCACATAAGCAAAAAGAAAAAGCTGGAAGTGGCACTGTGGCTCAAGTGGTAGAGCGCTAGCCTTGAGCTGAAGAGCTGAGGGACAGCGCCCAGGCCCAGAGTTCAGGCCCCACAACCGGACCCAAAAAAAAAAAAAAAGTCTCACAGATTTTACAGATTTTCCTGCTCAGGTGGCTTCAAACCACAATCATCAGATCTTAGCCTCCTGAGTGTTTTTACACTCTCATTCAGCAACGGAGGAGAGTTCTAGTGTTCCACATTCTTAAAGGTATTTTTTGTTGTCAGTGTTCTAGATTTCAGCCATTCTAGTAGATGTATGGTTGTGTCTCATTGTTGTTCTAATTTGAATTTTCCTAATGACGTATGAAATGTATCAGTTTTCATGTACTATTTGCCGTCTGTATATAGTGTCACACACACACACACACACACACACACACACACACACACACATTCTTGAATGTAGTTTTACCAGGAGGCCTGCCAACAGTAGACTGTGGAAGAGCCCCTGCTTTGATGGGTTTCAGCATCTGAGCCATACCCCACATGTCTGCACATTCCTGCTGTCCATTCCAAATCTGGAAGCTCTAAGCTTTGTAGTGCAGGTGTTGGCTGTGGTATTGATTTGGAAACTGATCTAAGTCTTGTTGAAAATATTTGTTTCTCACTGTTGCTGGCAGAAGAGGGATATTGTCTAGACATGACCCTGATACCTTGTGGCTTTCTGGAGATTTCTTATTTTTTGTTCTGAGTAGGTAGCTTCTTCTTGACCTCCCTTTCCTTGTTTACCTTTCATCCCTTCAGAAGTTCTGACAGGAAGTTTCTAGAAGTCAATTGGTTGAATACAGACTTGTTGGCTTCAAACTTTTTGTCTTCCCCTCCACATTGTTCTTTTGCAGTCACCCTACTCTGAGCCCTACATGGTGGTTGATTTTTCTCCACTGGACCGACTTTTGTAACTTCCAGAGTTACTTTCTTCAGCTTGAATTTGTGTGACTTCATAGATATCTCCTGTGTGTGATGGTTGGGGCATGCCCACCATCTCTCCTTCCTTCCATTCCCATTCAGTTGTGTCTTCCATTCTGTAGATTCTGGCTGTGACTCAGTTACCGACACTGAGCCTGAGGACGAGAAGGTCCTTCCCCACTCCAAGCAACTGAGCCTGCCATCGGAGACCACGCCAGGGAACCTGATGGTGGTACAACCGGATCGGATTCGCTGTGGGGTAGGTATTCTGGGGGCGGAGGGGTCTGGTAGATCCATGTCAGAACAGGGGCTTTGCAAATGGACACCTCTGTTTGAGTAAAGAAGGGAGTTCTTATATTGAACCTCACTAAAGTTATAGTCATCCCTTAGGGCTTCCTGTGTGGAATCTCATTACCTGGGCTTTGAACACACCTTTAAGCCAAAAGGAAATGAGCCAGGAGTATAACACACCATCGATCTCAGACTTCTATTTCATTGGTTAATAACATAGAACATGAGAGAGGCCAGCACACATGAACATTACCAGATACTTACACCCACCTTGCAGTAGAAGTAGAAGGAAGTAGTAAGGCGTGCTGGGAGCTTGCTTCTATGTTAGTTGACCACTAGCCTGGCCCAAGGGAGTGCTTTGAAGCTTGATGGCTGCAACTCACTGTCCAATATCTCTTGCTAAAAGCATGGATAAATGCCCCTGTGACTAACACTTTTAGAGGGGGGCATATAATAGGTGACTTGAATGTCATGACCTAGTGAGCCACTGGCATTTGAATCCTGTCAGGTGAACAAATTTTCCATTTTCTTTCCTTTCCTGATAAGAAATGTGTGGTGTTTCTGTTAGTCTGGAGAATTAAAATGCTTTCTTTGTTGATACAAGTCCTTTGCTAAACTTTACTGTAGGCTCCTGGTACATCTGCCATGAGAGCCTGGGCCATGTGGAGTATGGGAACTGGCACATGTGAGTGTTTTTCTGGAAGCTGAGGACACTAGACATGGGGCAAGGGCCTCCCATATGGGAGTTTCCAATTGCTTCTTTGGACTCCATTTGACTCACAGGCATGTTTAGCTTGGACTTAACAGTGTTTTAAGTATTAGACATCAAATCTGTCTTTCCGGCTTCCAGAATCTGAATCTGGTATTAGTAGGTCTGAGTCACTAGCTAGGGCTGAGTGCCCTTTGGTTGGTACACTCTTCCTCCAGTGTCTGGTCCCCATAATTCTCTGTTGTTTGTTTGCTTGTTTTTGTGGGTCATGGGGCTTGAACTCAGGACCTGGGCACTGTCCCTGAGCTTTTTCACATAAGGGTAGTGCTCTACCACTTTGAGCCACAGAGTCGCTTCCAGTTTTCTGGTGGTTGATTGGAGATAAGAGTGTTATAGACTTTCCTGCCCAGGCTGGGAACTATGATCCTTGATCTATGGTCCTCAGATCTCAGCTCTTAAGTATCTAGGATTACAGACATGAACCACAGAGGCAGGCTCTCTGTTCTTTATAATTGGTCCATTTCCCACTCTCCCCTCCTGGCTTGGCCTGGCCTGGCCTGACCTGTGTGGATATTTCACTTTCCCATGACTGAATCTTATCTTCCCCATCACCTTCTGTTGAGGTAACAAGGTGCCTGTGTTGGATGGTGTTTGAAACCAAAGCATACTGAGCCTAGCTGGTCTGGGCCATCCTCACTAGAGAGATCTCAGGTTTGGGGAGCTGAGAACACAGAGCCTAGTAACCTAAGAATCCAGAAGGGAAAGAGACCATGACCTGTATCCTGTTCCAGGCCCAAACCACTGTGTACATCATTATGAGATGTAAGTTGGATGACAGGGTGTCGACGGAAGCCGAGTTCTGTCCTGAGGATTCTCCATCGGTCAGAGTGGAAGCCATACTAGAGAATGAGTACACAATTTCCGTGAAGGCTCCTGGTAAGCAACCCCATGGTAACAGGATAACCAGATGCTTAATTCCTTCTGAAATAGTGCTGAGCTATAACTTATCAATAAGCTATACCACCAGCAGCATGAGGCCTTGGCACTTTCATTTTGCCAATGTGGTTTAGTTTTGAGGCATTATTTTAATTGTATTTCCTTGATTACGAGGAAGGTTGAGTGTTTTTCCATGTTCTCTACTTGTTGCATTTCCTCTTTTGTGAATCGAATCTTTGTGGTTTTGTGTATTTTTAACTTATTTCTTTCCCCCTCAAAACCCCTTCCGGTGGTATAGACTCCACACGTAGTATTGACAGCAGCAGAGCGAGAGGGCGAGTCTGCTCACCCAATGAGGTAGAAACAGTGTCGCCTTACAGGATCTCTCACCTTTGGCAGCCACTGGTCTTTATAGAAAGTTCCTTAAGTCACGTTTTCCTTGAAGTCCCTGGCCAACAGAAAAACAGATGCAAATCCCTCAAAACTTAAATTACAGACTGAGTGAGAAGAACTGCTCTGCAATGTGTTGGCTTATTCACCTTTTCCTTCCACCCTTCCCTCATCTCCCACCCCAGCTCACCTCCAAGGACTTTCTTCCACGACTTATTTTTTTCCTACCAGATGGATCATCTCTGTCCAGGAAGCCTTGTCATGGGATCTTTGATCTTCCTGGGCATTTTATATAGTATCTTTTCTTCTGTTCAGACCTTTCATCTGGAAATGTTTGTCTGAAGATATATTCTGGTGACTTAGTGGTGTGTGAAACCATTATCAGCTATTACACTGACATGGAAGAAATTGGGAATTTATTGTCTAATGCTGCAAATCCCGTGGAGTTCATGTGTCAGGTAAAGATGCTGAATGGTGATCTGAGCTTTTAGGGGATGCATGTTTTGCCCGTGGCTTTTCAGCCTTCAATCTGCCGGGCAGGAGACAACTAGATTTAAAACTATCTTCACCATTTTTTTTCTTCCAAATTTAATTTAGGCCTTTAAAATTGTGCCATATAACACAGAAACTCTGGATAAACTGCTAACAGAATCCTTGAAAAACAACATCCCTGCAAGCGGACTGCACCTCTTTGGAATCAACCAGCTGGAAGAAGAAGATATGATGACAAGTAAGTCAACAATCAACTATCAAGACTAGCCAGCAGGGGGCAAATTTCAGCCTGTGGTACCAGCATCCAGTCAAGTACCTGCTGCTGCTGCCTGCTCTATAGTCTATCCTGTGAGAAAGAGCTATGCTTTATAGGGTAGCTAGAGATTTTTCTCTACAACTCTTGACTATAGCCATGCATTGCTTAACAATGTGGATGCCTTCTGAGAAATGCAGTTAGGCAATTCATCTTTGTGTGAGCCTCATACAGTGTGCTTATACAAACCCAGATGGTATAGCTTGCTGCATGGCTAGGCTATTAGGAACATAGGTATGGTGTAACCTATTGCCTTTAGGGCCAAGGTGAACAAAATGGCAGGAGATTAAATCAAGCACAAGAGAGCATGATGCAATGAGGAGTCACAGTGAACACAACAGAGACAAGTCTGCTGCCCATGTAACCCAGTGTACTATTTTACAGTACATTTTAAAAATGAGTAGCAGAACAGCTGGGCGCCGGTGGCTCACGCCTGTCATCCTAGCTACTCAGGAGGCCAAGATCTGAGGATTGCCATTCAAAGCAGCCCAGGCAGGAAAGTCCATGAGAACTTATCTCCAATTAACCAACAGAAAACCAGAAGTAGCACTTTGGCTCAAAGTGGAAGAGCACTAGCCTTGAGCTGAAGAGCTCAGGGACAACACTCAGGCCCAGAATTCAAGTGCCATGATTAAAAAAAAGAGAGAGAGAGAGTAGTAGAATAGTCTAAAATAATGATTTTAAAGCATAGGCTCAAAGCATGGGTCAAGTGGTAGAGCACCTGTGTAGCAAGTGTAAAGTCCTGAGTTCAAATCCCAGTACCACCAAGAAAAAAAAATTTGTATTTTAACAAATCCATAATCCAGTAACTTTATCATTTGCTTTTTTTTAAATGCCAGTCCTGGGGCTTGAACTCAGGGCCTAGGTGCTATCTCTTTGTTTGCTCAAAGCTAGCACCCTACCACTTGAACCACAGTTCCATTACCAGCTTTTTGGTAGATAACTGGAGATAAGGGTCTCACGGGCCTTTCTGCCCAGACTGACTACTTCAATCTATGATCCTCAGGTCTCAGCCTCCTAAGTAGCTAGGATTTCAGGTGTGGCCACCAGCACCGGCTTCATTTACTATCCTTTTGTATTATATGCTGCACAAGTTGTAATGCTATGCTTTCATAGGACCGGGAGCCAGGTGGGTTGTTCATACCAGCATCATCACAGCATCGTAGGATATGTCGTGCTGTGATGTTACAATGACTACAGTGTTACTAGGGGTTGGGAAACTTTTAGCTTCATTTCAATCTTACAGGGCTTCTCACAACAGAAGTTGTTATTAGGCAAACATGGATGAACCTCCACATAGGGCTTCCACTTTCCCATTTGTCTTCTAGATAGAGTTTAAACCCCTCAGCCTGAAATCAAGCCCTTTCTACCCCCCCACTCCCCACCCTACCCCCATATGTTGCCACCTTCACCTCTCTTCACCAAGAAAAAAAGATTGTAGTTTAATAAATCCATAAACCAGTAACATTACCATTTACTTTTGTTTTCAATGCCAGTCCTGGGGCTTGGCTTCTCTGCACTGCAGCAGGTCTGAACTCTCACCTGTGTCTTGCTGCTCTACTCTTGGTGGCCATTTACCTGACTACCTTCTTTTTACCTCCTTGTAGCAACTTAGGTAGCATTTTCTCAGTTCCACCACCTGCTCTGGCCTCCCTTGGCCTATTGGGGCCTCTGACTCCCAGAGCTGTGTGTCTTTTTTGCTATGTTGTCAGCACACTGAGGGGGTGGCTCTGTTCCCAAGGGGCTGGGTCCTTCTATGCTCTAAACAAATATTTGTCCCAGTTGGGAGCAGCAGGACCTTGTGTACATGGGGCGTGGCAGAACTGGGACAATCACACCACTTACATGAAGACAGTGCTGGGTGCTCTGGACAGGATGCCTGTTGGCGTGTTCCTGTGGGCACCATCCCCACGATCACCACGGGACACTGCCTAATAGGACCTCTGCCTCCTTTCCATCCATTCGAAGCCTTCTTTGGGCCTCTCTTTCTGGTTGCCTCTCCCCATGTAGTATGCTTGCAATACTTCACATAGCTGCTTCTACTTTCCAATATTAAACTTGGGGTTCAGGGGAGAGCATTTCAATATATATATATCTATTTTCTTAGCATACTTATTATACAATTGAAAATACAAGCTGGAGATGATAGGTTCTCTCTGTCTGTCTCTCTCTCTCTCTTTCTGTCTCTCAATCAGCAGAAAAATTTTAAAACATTCCAGGCTTTGCAGAGAAAAACAAAACATGACTCTTTCTGTACTTTGTGTGCTATGTAAACCCTTAGAAACCAGCACATTTTGGAGCTGAGGGGTATGGCTCAGTGGTAGCATACTTGTATCTGGTAAGCTTAAGGCCCTGTTTTGATCCCATGCACATGTGTGTGAGTGCACATGTGTGTGTGCACGTGCACACACACACACACACACACACACACACACACACACACCACCTTTTGAAAGACTACTATGTCTAAGGATTTTCCTAATCTGTTTAGAGACAGAAAGTAGGCTATCAGTTACTAGATCTGCTAATTAATTAAAATATGATTCCCTTTGTCATATGAGTAGATGATCCTCAGCAGTGCCTCACAGGAAGCTGTCAGATGTTGGGCCAACCAATAACTAATGACTGAGTGCCTACTGGATGCCTTGCTTAGGCCTAATACCTTCATTTCTGTGAATAAAGGTGCGTTCATTCCTACCTGTCAATTAAATTCTCCTCTATACCTTTTCAGATCAGAGGGATGAAGAACTACCTACCTTGTTGCATTTTGCTGCAAAATATGGGCTGAAAAACCTCACTGCGTTGTTGCTCACCTGCCCAGGAGCTCTTCAGGCATACAGCGTGGCCAATAAGCACGGCCACTACCCCAACACCCTAGCTGAGAAGCATGGCTTCAAGGACCTGCGGCAGTTCATCGATGAGTATGTGGTAAGGTCAAGGCAAGAGTGGTCTCCCCATTGGAGATGAACTGTGTGGTTCTAGGGCTGCCTTTCCATCAAAGATCTATAAGATTTAACCTCTAGGATGTCTTCATCTGCCTCTTCTGGCAACGGGCAGTGTATATGGAGGGCCCTGGAAATGGAGATGAGCCCTGAAGTCACGTAGTCTTGGGACCCAATTCTTGTATATACTTGGTAACCAGGTGACTTTGGGGAAAACACCTATTTTGCCTTGTTTCCTCAAATGTAGAAAGATCCTACTAGTTCTACTCAGAACTGTTTTGAGGATAAAATGAAGTAATGTATGTGAAACATTCAAGTTAAAGAATTGACCTCAACAAGAATTGACAAGGAGGGGCTGGGAAGGTGGCTCAGTGGTAGAGCGCTTGCCTTGCATGCCTGAGGCCCTGGGTTTGATTCCTTAGCACCACATAAACAAAAAGAAAAAAGCCGGAAGTGGCTCTGTAGCTCAAGTGGTAGAGTGCTAGCCTTGAGCTGAAGAGCTGAGGGACAGCACCCAGGCCCAGAGTTCAGGCCCCACGACCGGACCCAAAAAAAAAGAATTGACAAGGACATTCATATAATGAGTTAGTTGAAGGTTGATGCTCCCAACCCACTTCCCCATTCTCTGACTCTATCAACCTCCAAGGTCTTTGGTGGCATGTTTCTAGCCACCTTGACCATCTTTAGGTCCAGGTGAATGGTATTAGAATTGGTTCTTCCTTATAGGGACCACAATGAGGCTCTGGCACTGAAGGAATATCAGGGAGTTCAACCATAAGACCTGATAACCACTGACTAGCCTCTCTTTTTGACCCTCTCTGCCTGGGTCTGACCTCAAGACAAGTAGACACACCCAGCTCATCTGTACTTCTTGTCTTTCCTAGACCATTGACTTCTAGGTTCTTCTCTGAGTCTGATCTCACCCCATGCCTATGATTTGTTCCATGTCCTAGTATTGCCTCTGTACTCTTGGAAGCAGCCACTCCTTTCTGGTTTTCTTCTTCCTTTGTAGATACACAAAGGGGGCACAGCAGGAGTCATGCTTTGTTTTTCTCTACAAAGCCTGGAGCACTTTAAAATGTTTCTGCTGATTGAGAGAGAGAGAGAGAGAGAGAGAGAGAGAGAGAGAGAGAGAGAGAGAATCTACCCTCTCCAGCTTGTATTTTCAATTACATAATAAGTATGCTATGAAAATAGATACATAGTGAAATGCTCCCCCCTGAACTCCAAGTTTAAGATTGGAAAGTAGAAGCAGTTATGTGAATGATAGCAAGATGATAGCAGTGTGACCTTCATGACTTCTGATGTCCTTCTCAGGTATCTAGAAACTGAAGAAACTTCTAGAAACTGAGAGGCACTTGGAAGAGCCTGCCAGAGGGTCAGGGTTTGCCCTGAAGGTGTTCCCTGGAGATTGCTAGCTACATATGTGCAGGAACATTTTCATGCAACCTTATCCACCCCACTGCATTTCAGTGCGGCTGCGCATGAAAGGCCACGGCCTTTGTATTATTTGTTCCCTTTTAAAGATGTAGGATGTAGTAAAAAGTTCAATGCCAAGATTATATATAAGCTTTGTGCTCAAGCCCTAAGGTTTTCTAAGCTTAGTTTTTCCCTTTCTCAAGCAGTGTGGAAAGGCTGGAGTGAGATAACTTGTGAGCCTATACTTAGCATTGAACTTGACTCCTAAGAAACACTATGAGGCAGTAACTTTTTAATTCCTATCCTCTAGTCACTGAACTAATTTAGCCAGTATTTCTTGAATGCATAAGACACATATTAGGGAGAGATAGGAAGATTAAGAAAAATAATAATGAGGCAAGAGAAGAAAAAAGGCATAAGCCTGACCTGAAGGAGTTCTTAGTCAGATAGGGAGCGCAGCCATACACAAGCAACTGTGCCCGGCTTCCTATGCCTGGCAGGCCACTCCGGCCCTGACGCAGCCCGCTCAGCTAGGTGCCACAGCATGCCATGGGCCTATCTTCTCTTGCAGGAGACTGTGGACATGTTGAAGAGCCACATTAAAGAGGAGCTGATGCAGGGGGAGGAGGACAACTCTGTGTATGAGTCCATGGCCCACCTGTCCACAGACCTGCTCATGAAATGCTCCCTCAACCCGGGCTGTGATGACGAGCTGTACGAGTCTATGGCAGCCTTTGCTCCAGCAGCCGCTGAAGACCTTTGTAAGTAACCCAGGCCACTTCTGCTTCCATTCTTCTGCTGGTTCATAAAAGGGAAGTCCCTTTCATCCAGAAAGATAAAGATTCTGTGTCATATAGTGTCTCATTTGTAGTCAACTGCTGTGGCAAGCAGAATCCTCCAAACTTCCTCTTCTGTGACCGCTAGGAGAGTCTGCCTGGGGTCATGAGTCTGATGACATGGCCTCAAGATAGACAAACTCAAACAGGGCTCAAAGCCCCAGCAGCCCCAGTGGGCCTGTTTTATGACCATTTGTAAGGTCCCCTTTACTATCCATCAGGAGATCCATGTATAATACAGCCCACTCTTAGAAATCAAATACATTGCCCTAGCCAAAATGCAGAAGAGACGTAAGGGGAGGAGACATGTTTGGCATACCTGCCCATGATGGCATATGAAATCATCTTGTGCAGATGCCACACACACAATCAGTCTCAGCAGCTCACTGACACATCTATTTTTTTTGATGACTCAAATGCTGCAAGTAACACTGGCATCAACACTTAGGTTTTCCTTAATGTTAAACAATTCTCCACAATTTCGTAGTAACTGAATTCCTGAAAAATTCAGTATATGCAAAAATAAAATGTGTTAATATATGAAATGGTGTAAGTTCTAGGCTCAGAAAATTATAAGTAGGTTTTCTAGAAGAGAGGAAGCAGTCTGAATTCATTGAGCTAGTGTAGAGTAAATTTACCTCCAAAATTAGGCATCACAGCATGACTTTCCTTATAAACAATTTAACAGATGTTGCCCATTTTTTGTTATCTTATTTTTCTAATTTTAAAAATAATATATGTTTGTCAAAACCTTAAATAAGGGTGGATAAAGAGAAAAACTTAAAATAGGAATAGAATTGAGTGATACAAGTTTCTATGATTTTCAACCATTATAACATTTTTCAACCATTATAACATTATAACATAGTTTGGTAGGTATATTTTTTTCTGTCTTGATCCTTATATCCACTGACATTAGATTAGAAGACATGTACACATCTATACAGAATTGTACAAATATGTGCACATATATCATGAGCAGTTTTTTTCCTAACATCTTCGTCTATCTAGAGGGTCATGGTGGATATATTTCTTTGTTGTACAGGGCAGGGCTGTCCCATACTTTGCCGGTTTATCTATGTGTCATTGTCTCTCCTGATAAATGTGTGATGATAATAATCAAAAACACTCTTGTATCCGGGCACTGGTGGCTCACACCTGAAATCCTAGCTACTCAGGGGATTGAAATCTATGGTTCGCAGTTTGAAACCAGCCCAGGCAGGAAAGTCGGTGAGACTCATCTCTAATGAACTACTCAGAAAAGGCCGGAAGTAGCACTGTGACTCAAGTGGTAAAGCTGTAGCCTTGAGCAGAAGAAACTCAAAGACAGTGTCTAGGCTTTGAGTTCAAGCCCCAGGACAGTCCTCTCCCCCCAAAAACAAACAAACCAAAAAAAACATCAACAACAGGAAAAACACTCATAGATCTTCAGAACATCCTCTAGGGGCAGTGTGCTACCCTTGAAAGTTGCTGTTTATTGTAAATGATGTTGGGTTTCAGTGTACATGCTGGTGGTAAGAACCACACAATGGGCTCTCTTACTGATGTTTACAGACATTCACTATCAGGTACTCAGCACTCCAAAGCTCTGCCACAAATTCACCCTCCTTCCCTCTGTGCCCAATTCATAGATTCTAGAAAGTCAAGACAAATATCCTCCAATGTCACTTCAAAACAGAAGGGCTTTCTGGAATGGCTACACTGAATACTGCTACCTTTTCAAGGCTAGTAGAGAAGTAAGCCTGTATGATGTGGGTGGTGGGTGTTAGGCATTTGCTAGTCTTGGAACATTCCTTTGGGATGAAGGGTGGGGTAAGCCCCCTTTTAGCACCTAAGATGCAGACCAGAAGCATTAGTGGAAGCTCTTTCAGAATGAGCTATGGCCTGGCAGAGAGATGAGAAGCAAAGGCATTACCCCTACTATCCATAGCCTTTATCACATTGAATAATGAGATGCCTGCACTTTATGGAAGGGGAAATAGAGGCAACAGAGAGGTTAAACAATTTTCCCAAAGTCTCACAGACAGTAAATCTGACAGAGACTAGGTTTAGATTCATTTCTCTGTCTCTAGGACCATATTCTTTATCCCAGGCTAGAAGGCTTCACCTAATATGGAGAATTTGGGTCCTGATTTTCTTTAGGAAACACCTGTCCTCTTTAGCTGTATTTCCCTGGTGTATGGCTCCAGAAGTAAATGAAGCCACCTCTGGCGATGGACAATGGCCATGGTAGTGTTGTGTGTAATTCCAGCACTGGGGTAGGCAGAGGCAGGAAGAAGGGAGGAGGATGGACTAGACTAGGCTACCCAAACAGCAATAACCACCACCAGCACACACACACACACACACACACACACATACACACACACACACACACACACACACACACACACACACACACACATCCCATCACTCTCTGGTGCCCCCTGCCTTCCATACCCAGCTTACATTTCTAGAGCATCTACTTGCCTTTCCTGGGTGTACAGTTCTTTCCTGGGGATACATGGCCAAAGACTAGTCCTTTCTATTGTGCAACAGGGACTCTTTCAGAAAAGAATACTTGGAAAATTACCAAGACCCACTGGGAATCCAGAGAGAGTGCATCCTTTCTGCCCCATCCTGTAGTTATAGAAATAGCTCCAGAAGTGTTGAACAGTCAAGGTTAAGTGCCCACTTCACTGGCAGGGAGAGTTGACAAGTCTTCATACTTGTTATCCCCTGGATTCTTCAGCTCAGGGATTCCTCCATTACCTGGCTGGAATCCAGCAGAGAATGCTAAAGGTGTTCCTGCCATCACACGTCATCTGCAGGTCCCCTCAACAGAAGAAACAGCAGCAGAATACTATGGGCTAGACTACCCATGGGCATATGGAGAGGCATGCTATAGAATGTGTTGTTGTTTGGATGGAGAATGAAACCCGGAACATTTTTTTTATTTGCCAGGTCATATAAATCTGAATTTTCTGACTGTAGACATGATTTGGTTTGTTATTCCTGTTTCTCTTGGGTTTAACTTGGACAAAGACTGTCTGACTGATGCAGCAGCTTGGGCATGGGGAAGAATCATTCATTTTACTGACAGCGCCTGTCTATGTGTGGAGGCGGCCTGGGTCAGAAGGAAGCAGAATAGAAAACAAACTGATACATAAGATGCGTATTGCGACTCTACCCAGAGCAGTGATAACTCAGAGTCTCTGGCAGTCCTTTAAAGTCCACTGACTGCCTTTATCTCTGCTGTCTTATTGGACTGTCCTTGGGCTTGGTAGATAGAATTAGCTACATTTTACAGGGGAGATAGTGAAGCCTCCAAGATTTAGTAGCATTCTTAAGTCCGATCAAGGCAGGACTGGATCAGGAATTGGAGTCTTTGCTTTTGCCACCAGCAAGTCTGTTTGCTGCCCCTCTGAGGTTGAGAGGCCTTCCTAGCCACCCTGCTGGGGTCTGCATTTGCCCACCCTGGGCTGGACACTTTACAGGAGCTATTTCTAAAGTCTAAGAAAATGAAGGTTATTTACAGACACCCTGCATGATGACAATTCTTAAAAGCTGAAAGTCATAATATTAGGGACCCAGGGTTATATCTACTGTCACTCATCCACTGAACTCAAGGGGTAAGCATTAGAGAGTGCAAGGCTTTTGGCCAATTCCTTACCACTACCTTGGAGATTCCCTAACTGGTCTTGAGGCAAATCTGCCTCTTTCTGGCTTAAGTTTGGGTCCCCTTCACCAAAGGGAAACTCAAACAACCACTGAATAGGGAGGTTATAGTGTTGAATGTAGGGGAGCTAGGAGGAGATGTTAGGGTCTAACCCTAAGATTTTATGATTTTTTTTTTGCCAGTCCTGCAGCTTGAACTCAGGGCCTGGCAACTGTCCCCGAGCTTCTTTTTCTCAAGGCTGGCACTCTACCACTTGAGCTACAGCACCACCCCTTTTGTCTTTTTCTGTTTCTGTGGTACAGAGGAATCAAACCCAGATTTTCATGCAAGCTAGGCAAGCACTCTACTACTAAGCCAGATTCCCAACCCAGATTTTCTGATTTTGACCCAGTCTAGTCTCCACCTGAACTTGTGTGAGCACTCTCTCTCTCCCTCTCCCTCTCCCTCTCCCTCTCCCTCTCCCTCTCCCTCTCCCTCTCCCTCTCCCTCTCCCTCTCCCTCTCCCTCTCCTCTCTCTCTCTCTCTCTCTCTCTCTCTCTCTCTCTCTCTCTCTCTCTCTCTCTCTCTCTCTCTCTCTCTCTCTCTCTGTCTTTAGTTTAGATATGCTGCCACCAGGTGGTGGTAACTACGTGTCTTTTTTTTTTTTTTTAATCAGACCTTCACCTTTGCTCCCAGTTCTCTTGAGATTTTTTTTTTTTTAAATTCAGGCCCTACAAATTTAAATAATTAGCTTCTCTACATAGGAAAGCAATGCCTCTATTAAGGAGATGTTTATGCAAACAGTGAATAAAAATCAAGGCAAACCTCTCTTGGAAGTGTTTCCTTGGTTAGTTCTTTTGTCTCTGCCCTTACCTTTGTGAATAATGTGCAGGTCCTAGTGGTCCTTTGATTTCGATTATTTGTTTCATTTGAAAGCTTTAGCTAGTAACCAGTCATTTGTCTGAGGCTCTGGTAAGGAGGCTGTGGGAGCCAGTGCAGGCAGGCCCTTTTCCAGACTGTTTCCAAGGTAATTCACTGGTGGATTGGAGCTTTGCTTACATATCTCACAGGCTTATCTTTCTTCCATAATAGAAGGGAGCCAGAGGAGTAGTATCCTGCTACAAGAAACTGCAAATGCTCAAGGGTCTCTCTAATGAGACCGGAGTGCTCTTCAGCTTCATGTTACCCTAGATAGAAGTTTTCCTTCCACCCCCTACCCACAGCCCTCCCTTGTAGCTCTGTAGCAGCTCAGGTTTGCATGTGGCAAAGAGCTGCCTTGCCCAAAGCTAACTGGCTGGCTTCCTCTGCAGTCTCCTTAGTAACTAGGATCTTGTTACAGATTTTCTCCAGGAGTTCATGGCTTCTTTATTGGAATGTTCTGATTATAGCCCCCTCTAAGAGCACAGTCCTCCTAGGCTGGAGAGCACAGTTAGGTACTATGAGTAACCCACAGCACAGCTCCCCACAGATCTGAATCTAAGCAAAATCATTAAGTGACTGGTTTGCTTCTGCAACATGTTGCCTATCTTGTCTGCAACTTTTCCTTCAGGACCCTCCCTTCCTGTGGCTGTAGAGGCTCTGTCTTCTTCTGGCTATTCTTTTGGGGAAGATTCTGGTAGCACTGGGTCAGGGCTGGTGGTACACCAGCTAAGAGAGAGCTCCCACAGAAGCACGGCTGTGACTCAAAGAGGTTTATTTCCCAATGCTTTCACTCCTGCGGAAGTGCAGCCCTGTGTTAGGGATTTAGACAGTTAATGAAGACAATGGATTGAATGTTTTAAGTCAGTAAGATGAAAATCCTCACCACCAGCAGCCCTGCCTGTCTCCAGACCCACACATCTTATGGCTCTGCTTTCCTGGAGGCATTGTACAAGGGTCAGCTTGGACCCTGGTTACTTACATGTTTCTCTGGTTAAGCTTCGGCTTAGGAAGTATGTCTAATGCCTTTGTATCATCTCTAGTGCCCAGTATAGTGCTGTTTACAACAGGTGTTCACCTGGTTCTTGAATTCGAGGTACTGGAGGGGGGGAGATGTAACCCTAGACTTTGTGGAAGTCTATGGCAAGTCTTTGTGGCAGGTATGGGATAGTTTATGGATATTCCAATGCCAATTATTCACTTTACTGACAGGTAGTTATGAGCCACTGGCTCATATGGGACGTGTCAGAAGGACAGTAAACTCGTGAGGCTGCTCCAGGCTGCCTTTTCTGTCCTGTCCCCAGGCGATCTCTGCTCCTTCTGCCTATATTGCTCTTCCTTTTCCTCTGCTTGAGTAATGCCAAATTCCTTCACAGAGCCCAAACACCACCATATGCATGCATTCATTTCTTGATGTTATCATTAGTTTATGCATTCACTCATTCATCCATTCAATACATACTTATCACACCTTTCCTAAATCCAAGTCATATGTGCCTGGTGGTGAGCAGTTAGTAGGCAAGCTGGCATGATCCCACGCTTCTGGAGTTTATATTCTACTGGGAGATCTCAGTAATAAACAAAAATACCTGGTAGTTGAATATATATATCCACACACTGTGGCAGTGTCATGCACTGGAGGAAAAGGATGCTCTGCTTTGAGAATGCAGACAAGGATCACGTGGCTTAGCAGGTTGCAGTCCTCCGACTCCATTACAGATGTGTCCCATGAAGGAGCTATCCTTCATGGAACAGGATTTATGTGTCAAGTAAGAAAACCATGGAGCAGACTTGTTGTTTCTCCTAATCTTTCCATTCCTAACCCTTCTTTTTTTATTGCCAAAGCTAGCCATCACTTCTTAGCTCTTCTTAACGCCTCTGATTTCAGACTGCCTTTCCCTCTGTGTGTGTATGTGTGTGTGTGTGTGTGTGTGTGTGTGTGTGTGTGTGTGTGTGTGTGTGTGTGTGTGTGTGTGTATCTGTCTGTCTATCTCTGTCTTTCCTATTACTTCTCCATCTGGGTATGATAAAGTTGGTTTTTATTGACTTTGTTAGTTAAGCCGTTCCATTATATTTGGGTGTTAATGAAGCCAACCAAGTTTCAAGTAATCATCAGATGTGTTTTTCTTGCTGCTCCTTGCTCTTCAGTTCTTTCTTTTTGGCTACAAAAGATAGGTACTAGTCTGTTGGCCTTTCTTTTTTTTCTTTTTTTTCTCTTGGTCATGGGACTTAAACTCTGGGCCTGGGCACTGTCTCTCAGGTCTTCAGCTCAAGGCTAGCGCTCTACCATTTGAGCCACAGCAGTTTTCTGGTGATTTATTGGAAATAAGAGTCTCATGGACTTTCCTTCCTGGACTGGCTTTGAACCATGATCCTCAGATTTCAACCTCCTAAGTAGCTAGGATGACAGGCATGAGCCACCTGTGCCCAGCCTGTTGGCCTTTCTCAAAGAACTGTCTTTCAGTAGATGACATTTGATTATATTACACACTCAGACTGTGTTTTGCATTAAATTAATCACCTATGATCTGCAGCTAATGCTAAATGGTCTAGATTTATGTCCCATGAGAAGACTTCTATAGGGGATCTTTGGGAATGCGTTATCTTTAAATCAGGTGCCCTCTAAGGTGTTTTCTCATCTTGCAATCTGTTCATGGTCTAATTCAAGCTGTTCTTGCCCTCTAAGGTGCCCTTTCATCTTGCATTGTGGAAATGGATCATTGCTGACCAACTCAAGGTCTGCCACTGCTCTTTCAGGAGGAGGCTGTGACTCAGAGGCTTCTCATTGTTATTGTTTTTCTCTGCTGAAATGAAAGAACTTTGTACCTTCTTCTTTAGGCTAGTAGGTTTCTATGCCTTTCAGTTTATTTTTAACTTACAAGTGATGAAGGTCAAGTGCTTGGAATCTGAAGTGCAAACCACGAGCATCCAAGAATACAGGGATTTGTTGTTACTGCTTCCTTCAAAAAAATACCCTTTGTCTGGAAAAATACCCTTTGCCTTCAGAATTTTTTATGTATTCCATCAACCCTGTGCAATTCATTGTCCTTCTGGGTTATATGTATATAAAGAGTTGTCAAGTCCACAGGAGAATTGTCAACATACAGGTACACACAAAGAATTGTTAAGAGGTCCTATTACTTACTGATTCCAAACAACTAGAAAAATTTAAATGTATTATTATAGAAGTAATATCTTAGCTGAGTGCTTGTGGCTCATTCCTGTAACCTTAGCTACGCAGGAGGCTGAGATCAGAGAGTCATTGTTTAAAACCAGCCCAGGCAGTAAACTCCATGGGACTTTTATCTTCAGTTAACCACCATAAAGCCAGAAATGAAGCTGTGGTTCAAGTGCTATAGCACCAGCCTTGAGCATACAAAGCTAAGCAAGGCCCTGAGTTCAATCCCCAGCACTAGAACACACACACAAAAGTAATATCTGTATTAGGACTGCCTAATACAGGTATGATAAATTAGAAAATAATGCTTTAAAGTATATTTTGTTATCTTTAAGGTAGTTGTACCAGTTGCCATTCAACAAAGCAGCTTATGAATACAATGGTTTTACATTTAATTTTACGTGCCAATGCCAGTTGGACCAGTTTGGAGTACCGGGGTATTGAGAAAGATCATGAGGCTAGAAAGAAAGCTGTGATCAATTAACAATGCTTTCGATGAATACCTACAGAGAGCGGAGGCCCTGGTGTCTAGCTGCTGTTAACAGTCCCAACTCAAAACTTTACATAGGTTATAAAGTATATTGAATCTCTTTCTTTGTATTGTAAAAGGAAAGAAACTTATTTTAAGCCATTTTTCCTAAGGTAGCACACATATCCAGAAGACCCCATGGAGACCAGATCTGCACCAGGATAGGCGGCCCAGGCTGTGTGAACTTGGTGGTTTCTTATCCCCTTGTCTCCTTATCCTCGTATGGGAAGAGATTCATGTAGCTGACAGTGTCTAGCATGTGGTTCCTTCTGGCTGTGTGTGTGCACATGCTAGATTAGTGGTAAAGGGGAAATGAGTTAAGGTTGCTAACAGACAACCTTGAGACTAGGAAAATATCCTAGATTTGCTGGCGTGGTCTATGTAATCGAAAGGGTCCTTAAAAGAGGAAGCTACAATTTCTGGCTTGACACTGCTGGCTTTGAAGATGGAAGAAGAAGCATGCAGGTGTCCTCTCAAAGCTGCAAAGAGACAGATGCTTCTATGAACTTCCTGAAAGGGAATGTACTCTGAGAAACTTTCATGTTCACTCAGTGGGATCCATTTCAGACTGCTGGACTATAGAACTATTAGATGAGAAAGTTATGCTGTTGTAAGTGGTAATCTGTCATAGCAGCCATGGAAAACTAACATGCCCACAAAGTTGCCTCAACATAGTAATATAGAATGATGACCAAGAGTACTTGGGGCCTGGCACTATAGCTAAGCATTTTCTTTTTTTTTTTTTTTTTTTTTTGGCCCAGTTGTGGGGCCTGAACTCTGGGCCTGGCCGCTGTCCCTCAGCTCTTCAGCTCTTCAGCTCTTCAGCACCACTTCCGGCTTTTTTCTTTTTGCTTAGTTGGTGCTAAGGAATCGAACCCAGGGCCTCATGCATGCAAGGCAAGTGCTCTACCACTGAGCCACCTTCCCAGCCCTAGCTAAGCATTTTCTAAGCCTGTCTCAACTGGCCCATCCTATAAGCAGGAAGGGAGGTGGTTTAATCCCTGCTTTACAGAGGAGGTTATAGAGGCTTATCAATTGACTTGCCTAAGGAAACAGACCTTGTTAGAGTTGGAGCTGGGATGTGAAGCTGGAGCTCCAGCATAGCAAAGTCCATACTTCTGGCTAGGATGTCAATCTGCACAGTTATTTAGTAACCAGTGTTCTGGGCTTCTATTGTGTGGGCTCAGCTTCTCTGACTTACTTATGTTTGTCCTGAATGTAGACTGTTTCATTGGCAACAGCCCTCATCAGTGCCTTACTTGCCTTCTCCTGTATTTGTATACCCCCTTCTTCCTCTTCCTTGCACCCTTACCTAATCATGGCTGTTCAGCTCTGTATTATATCCTCCAACTCTAGACTCTGTCTCTAAGATCAGACTCTACCTGTGATCCTAGCTGTGCTAAGTGGACCAGCAGGGACTGAAGAGCTGCTAGGAATGCCTTAAGGCATTGGTTCTCTGCTAAGCCCACTAAAAATGCATGTGCCTAGGAAAGTGCAAAGCATATGGACACAGGGTCTTTTAAGTCTAAGCTGTAGTACAGTCTTGGCAAAAGAGACAAGAAAGCTTGAACTCAGAGCCACCATTAAAAAAAGCCTCACTAGCCTCATTTGTGAGTTAGGGTTCCTAACTTTGTTTTTAGTCATGGGGCTTGAACTCAAGACTTACAGTGTCTCTGAACTTTTCTGCTCAAGGGTAGCACTCTACCACTTTGAGCCACAGCTCCACTTCCAGTTTTCTGGTGGTTAATTGGAGATAAGAGTCTCACGGACTTTTCTGCCAAATCTGGCTTCAAATCTGATCCTCAGATCTCAGCTTCCTGAGTAGCTAGGATTATAGGCATGAGCCACAGTGCAAAAGAGCTCAGGGGGGCTGGGAAGGCGGCTCAGTGGTAGAGCGCTTGCCTTGCATGCCTGAGGCCCTGGGTTCGATTCCTCAGCCCCATAAAGGAAAAAGCCGAAAGTGGCGCTGTGGCTCAAGTGGTAGAGTGCTAGCCTTGAGTTGAAGAGCTGAGGGACAGCGCCCAGGCCTAGAGTTCAAGGCCCCACGACTGGACCCCCCCCCCAAAAAAAAAAAAAGAGCTCAGGGACCATGACCAGGCTCTAAGTTCAAGACCCATGACTGACGAGAAAAATAAATTAAAAAAAAATATGGATAAATGAGCTAAGCAGACATTTCTCATTTCTCAAAAGAAAATACAAAAATGTCCATGAAAAAAAAAAAGCTCAATATTACTAATCGGGAAATGCAAATCTAAACCCCATTTGAATAAATATGATAAACAATACAAAAAATAAATTCTGGCAAGAATTTGGGGAAAGGAGAACTGTTAGATTCTGTTTATAGGAATGTAAGTTATTGTAGCCATTATGGAAAACACTATGTGGGGGTTCCTCAGAACAAAAGCAAACCAAACAAAAAACCTAAAATAGATCTGCCATATGATCCAGCAATTGCACTTCCAAAGCACATGAAATCAGTATGTTGAAGAGGCACTCGATTTCTCATTTCCTGCAGTGTTAGTCATGATTGTCAAGGCATAGAGGTGTCTTATCAGTGGATGAATAAAGAAAGAAAAGGTGTCATAAATGCACAATGAAATATTACTGATCTATGAAAAGAATGAAATCCTGTCATTGTGACAACATGGGTGGAACTGGAAGGACTATGTTGAGGGAAATATTCCTGGCACAAAAGGAACAATCCTCCATGTTGTCACTCCCATGTATAAGTTACAGCAGTTGATGTCCTAGAATAGAGTGTGAAATGGTGATCACTAGAGGATAGAAAGGAAGGAAGTGGGGAGATGAGACAAAAGGAGACTAGATAATGGATTCCAAAATACAATTATATGGCAAAAATGACCTCTGGCATTCCAGTTAGTAGAGTGGCCATAGTTTGTAACAATTTACTATACATTTTATGAAGAACAAAAGGAGTTCAAAGATTCCTAGAGTTCAAGCCTCAGGACTGGCAAAAAAAAAAAAAAAAAAAAAAAAAGGTGGGGAAGGTGTGTGTGCTCCCAACACAGAAATGATAAATGTTTAGAGGTAGAAATGCTGGCAAGTGGCTGTGGCTGAAATGGTAGACTGCTTGCCTTGAGCAAAACTCAGTGCCCAAGCCATGAGTTCAAGCCCCACAACCACCACAACCACCATCACCACCAACAAAAATATTTCTTTGCTGGGGATTTAGCTCAGTGGAAGAGCGCCTGCCTGGAGAGTACAAGCCCCTGAGTTCGGTCCTCAGCTCTGGGGGGTCAGGGGGGAAGCTATAAAAGAACTTTAGGGGTTGGGAAAGTGGCTCAGTGGTAGAGTGTTTGCCTTGCATGCATGAGGCCCTGGGTTTGACTCCTCAGCACCACATAAGTAGAAAAAGCCGGAAGTAACACTGTGGCTCAAGTGGTAGAGTGCTAGCCTTGAGCTGAAGAGCTGAGGGAGAGCACCCAGAACCGAGTTCAAGCCCCACGACTGACCAAAAAAAGAAAGAAAGAAAGAAAGAAATGCTGTGACCTTATTTGATCACTACATAATGTATGTGTGTATTAAATTGATACTGTGATCCATAAATGTGTGTGTGTGTATGTGTGTGTGTGTGTGTGTGTGTGTGTGTTGATCCTAGGTCTTAACTTACAGCCTAGACACTGTCCCTGTCCCTCAATGTGTTTTTTTCTCTCTCTCAAAGCTAGTGCTCTACCACTTGAGCCACACTTCCACTCTGGTTTTTTGTTGGTCAATTGGAGACAAGAGTCTCATGGACTCTGCCGCATGGGTTAGCTTTGAACTGTGATCCTCAGATCTTAGTCTCTTGAGTAGTTAGGATTAGAGGAATGCGTTACCTCTGCCTAACTAATATAAATGGTTATTATCTGCCAGCTAAAAAAATTTATGGTGCTAATGATAAAACCCAGGGCTTTGTACATGCTATTCAGTTGCTATACCACTGAATTACATCCTGAGACATACAATTTTAAAGTGTAAATTGAGTATTCTTTTATGAATTGTTCTCTGCTGAGGAGATTAGGTTGGATATAGGGTTTAATAATAAAAATAGTGATAGTAGGGAGCTGGGCGTGGTGACACATGCCTGAAATCGTAGTTACGTGGGAGGCAACGATCAGGAAGAAAATAGAGGCTAGCTTGGTTAAAAAGTTAGTAAGAACATCTCACCAAATAAGCTGGAAATGGTAGGATGTGCCTGTACTCCCAGCTATGTGGGAGGGACAGGTAGGAAGATTATAGTCTAAGGTTGATGGGCAAGAATTCAAGAACCTGTCTCAGAAATAAGGAAAGTTAAAAAAAAAAAAGCTGGGGGTATGGTTCAAGTGATACAGTGCTTACCTAGCAAATTGTAAGGTCCTGAGTTCAAACTCTACTACTCCTCCCCAAATACTACGACTACTCCTACTACTAGTACTATAGTATTCACCTAAAACTTTGCATATGCTAAGCACTCTTATACACTTTTGGCAAGCTTATTATTCAGTACACATGAAAGCACTGTGCGATACAAACTACTATCACCATTTTATGGACAGGAAAAGGGAAGCTCAGAGGACTGAAACAACTTGATCCAAGATAATTATGGACAAAGACTTAATTTAACAGCTATCATTTCCTCTTTGCAAGAGAATGTGACCTTTGGTTGACTTCCTAGCTCTGTTACCCAGGTAACTTGATAAGAGCCAAATGTCAACTGTTTCTAGGCAACATAACCCATGATAAAAAATGACCCCTGATGGGTCCCGTTCTATCTGGATATGAGAGAAGCTGTACATAAACTGACAACACTTGAAAGGACCCATGCTTGGGATTTCTCGGAGGGCAACGATTCTGGCATGTGTCTTGGAGGTGTGATAAGAAATGGCACTCCTTGCCAGACACTGGCGGCTCACACCTGTAATCTTAGCAATTTAGGAGGCAAAGATCTAAGGATTGTGGTTCAAAGCCAGCCCAGGAAGGAAAGTTAGTGAGGCTCTTATTTCCAATGAACCCCCAGAAAACTGGAAGTAGAGCTGTGGCTCAAAGTGGTAAAGTGCTAGCCTTGAGCTAAAGAGCTCAGGGATAGTGCCCAGGCCTCAAGTTCAAGCCCCATGACTGACAAAGAAAAAGAAGGAAGGAAGGGAAGGAGAGAGAGGGAAGGAGGGAGAAATAGGGAGGAAGGGAGGGAGAGAGAGAAAGATAGAGAGAGAGAGAGGGAAGTGGCATGCTGGTGGGCTTTTCCCCAGTTTGGCCTTTGAACTGCCTGCTGTGATTCTCAGCTCCTTGACTTGGGCTTCTGTTATATACCAGCACTGTCCTAAATGAAGAAGGCTTTTTGACACTGTGATGCTGGCCTGGCTCCTATGTCCTTCTACGTAGACTGATGCCAAGCATGATTATCTTATGAGTTTCAAAACTCCATTGGACCTTAAAAGACTAGCTGAGGGCTGGGAAGGTAGCTCAGTGGTAGAGTGCTTGCCTTGCATTCATGAGGCCCTGGGTTTGATCCCTCAGCACCACATAAGCAGAAAAAGCCAACAGTGGGTCTATGGCTCAAGTGATAGAGCGCTAGCCTTGAGCTGAAGAGCTGAGGGACAGAGCTCAGGCCCAGAGTTCAGGCTCCACAACCGACAAAAAAAAAAAAAAGAGAGACTAGCTGATAGCTGGGCGCTGGTGTTTCAAGCCTATAATCCTAACTACTCAGGATGATGAGATCAGAGGAACATGGTTCAAAGCCAGCCCAGGAAGGAAAGTTCATGAGACTCTTATCTCTAATTAACTACCCAAAAGCCAGAAATGGAGCTGTGACTCAAGTGGTAGAATACTAGCTTTGAGCAAAAAAAAAAAAAAGATTTTCTTAGGGACAAGGGCAGGCTCTGAGTTAAAGCCCCAGGACCTCATGTACTCATATAAGCAGAAAAAACGAAGAGATGGAAAACTCAAAGCTGGTCCTTACGCATTTGAAGCAATGCACAAGCTAGAAATTATGCTAGATCTCTGCTGCGTGTACACACACACACACACACACACACACACACACACACACACACACACACACACACACACACACACACACACACACACACACACACACACACACACACACACACACACACACAGCCTCAGGCCTAAGTAGGCTGCTTAATTCTAGCAAGGTCAGGAGTTCACATTTAGCAGAGCCTAGTTTGTCTGTTTGCAAAATCAGGCTCTTAATGACCAATTTAGATGTGACTGTAAAGTAAAAAGATTTCTTTTTCACAGATGGCTCCTTTAGTACTGCCTGGATCATTTTAGTACATATGCATACTCTACAAGTGTCCTTGGAAGGTGCTTGTCTGGTTGGGGTTGAGGGGAAGGAAGAAGCTTAGCCTCTGCTGAGTTACACTTACTTTTGCTGCTGCATTTCCTCCCCCTCCTTTTCTCATTTACTCTCTTTTACAAAAAAATACTTTGGCCAGACCCCAGTGGCTCACACCTGTAATTCTAGCTACTCAGGAGACTGAGATCTGAGGATCACAGTTCAAAGCCAGCCTGAGCAGGAAAGTCAGTGAGACTCTTTTTTTTGTCGGTCATGGGGTTTGAACTCCAGGCCTAGGCGCTGTCCCGCAGCTCTTCAGCTCAAGGCTAGCACTCTACCACTTGAGCTCCAGAGCTACTTCCGGTTTTCTGGTGGTTTAGTGGAGATAAGAGTCTCACAGAGTTCAGGTCATGGGCCTGAACTCTGGGCCTGGGCACTGTCCCTCAGTTCTTTTTTAGCGCTCTACCACTTGAGCCATAGAGCCACTTCTGGCTTTTTTTTTCCGCTTATGTGGTGCTGAGGAACCGAACCCAGGGCCTCATGCATGCAAGGCAAGTGCTCTACCCCTGAGCCACCTTCCCAGCCCCCTAAAATAACTTTTATCCTTAGAGGGAAGTTACAAAAAATACTGGAGTTCCTGCATCCCTTTCACTCAGGTTTAATTAACCATGGGACAAAGGTCACAGTGAAGAAATTACTTTAGTACCATACTTTTAGCCAAGCCTTGTTCAGATTTCACTGACTTGATACTCATCTTCTGTTCTAGGATCCTGTTTAGGTTCTTCCAGTGCATTTTTTTTTTCTCCTTAAACTCTGAAACTCTTCTAATCTGAGACAGTTCCTCAGTCTTTGTCTGGACACTCGGAAAGAGTGCTTTAGAGAGTGCCCATCAATTTGAGTGTGTCAGTGTCCCCATGATTGGACTGAAGTTAGGAATTTTAGTAAGAGTGCCATAGCAATATTGATATGACCTTGTCAGTACATTGGATCAAGGAGTCTTGATATGTCTGCCACTGGGGCATATTCTTTTATCTTTTTTTTTTTTGAGGTGCATAGTGCCAAAAACAGAATCAGGGCCCAGTGCATACTAGCCAAGAACTCTAAATTCATTTATTGATTCAATATTTTCTTTTGGTGGTATTGGGTTTTGAACTCAGGGCATTGATCTTGCTAGGCAGGCACTCTACCAATAGTGCCATGCCTTAAATATAAATTCTTATCAGAAAAAATTAAATATTAAGGTAATCCCAGATATGCTTTACGATCATTTCAGTCACCCCAATCTCTCTGCAGCCTATGTTGTAGACTTTAGAGGTGACAAGAGTGATTGTGATTCACATAACTGGTCCCTCATTTAGGGATTTTGTGCTAGAGGATACAAAGCTACATTATATCCTGTGTAACATGTCCACTACAAAAGGTTAAGTAAGGAAGCCAGTTCCTGCTTTGTGTGTATCTAGGATAAGAGGCCAGGGTCACATCAACAGGATCACAGTGTTTCTTCCTTGAATAGGTTAAAAAATACAAAAATCCCCTAAAGCAGATAGCTCACGCCTGTACGCAGGAAGCTAAGCTCTGAGGATCATGGTTCAAAGCCAGTCTGGGCAGGCTTTCTAGGGAAAATCTTTGAGACTCTTATCTCCAATTAACCACCAGAAAAGGCAGAAGGGGAGCTGTGTGGCTCAGGTGATGGAGCACTAGCTTTGAGCAAAAGCAGATCAGGGATAGAGTACAGGCCGAGTTCAAGCTACAGGACCAGCACAAAAAAGACCACAAAAAACTTTTCGCCATTCCTTATCTTCATCTTCTCAGTTTCCAGGAAACTGTTGGTCCTACTTTCTTTAATTTTTTCTTTTCCTTTCTTTTCTTTCCTTTCCTTTTCTTTCATTTGTGAGGTGCTGTCCTTGAGCTCCTTTTGTTCAAGGCTAGCACTCTTCCACTTGAGCCACAGCACCACTTTGGGCTTTTTCTCTGATTCCATTGGAGCTAAGAGTCTCACAGACTTTCCTGACTGGACTGGCTTAGAACTGTGATCCCCAGGGATGAGAAGGTGGCTCAGTGGTAGAGCGCTTGCCTTGTATGCATGAGGCCCTGGGTTCGATTCCTCAGCACCACATAAGCAAAAAGAAGAAAAAAAGCCGGAAGTGGCCCTGTGACTCAAGTGGTAGAGCGTTAGCCTTGAGCTGAAGAGCTGAGGAACAGCGCTCAGGCCGAGTTCAGGCCCCACGACCGGACCAAAAAAAAAGAACTGTGATCCTCAGATCTCAGCCTCCTGAGTATCCTCTACCAGTACCCAGCTGGTCCTATTTTCTTATATCTCCTTCTAAAGTTTCTCTTTCTTTCTTTTCTTTTCTTTCTTTCCTTTCTTTCTTTCTTTCTTTCTTTCTTTCTTTCTTTCTTTCTTTCTTTCTTTCTTTCTTTCTTTCTTTTTCTTTCTTCCTTCCTTCCTTTCTTTCTTTCTTCATTTATTTTTATTTATTTATTTTGTCAGTTGTGGGGCCTGAACTCTGGGCCTGGGCGCTGTCCCTTAGCTCTTCAGCTCAATACCAGCACTCTGCCACTTGAGCCACAGCGCCACTTTCAGCTTTTTCTGCTTATGTGGTGCTGAGAAATCGAACCCAGGGCCTTGTGCGTGCAAGGCAAGCACTCTACCTCTGAGCCACCTTCCCAGCCCCTTTTCTTTCTTTATATATACAAATCAATACAAAAATAGAATTTGCTTTGCTTCCTTCAGGTAGCATATCAATGATCTAAAATTCTAAATTTTTTTTTCAGCATCTCCCCCCTTCATCCATCTAGGTTTTAAGATTTGAATTCAGGACCTGGATGCTGTCTCTGAGCTTTTAATTTGTTCAAGACTAGCACTCTATCACTTGAGCCACAAAGCTTTTTTCCAGTTGTGGCGTTTGAACTCAGGGCATGATCACTGTCCCTGGGCCCTTTTGCTCAAGGCTAGTAAGCCACAGCTCCACTTCAGGTTTTTGAGTGGTTATTTGGAAATGAGTCTCTTGGGGACTTTTCTGTCTGGGCTGGCTTTGAACCATGGTCCTCAGATCTCAGGCCCCTGAGTAGCTAGGACTATTTCCAGCTTTTTGATGGCTAAATGGAAATAGTCTCATGGATTTTTCTGGCCCAGGCTGGCTTCAAGCTGTGAGCCTCAGATCTCACTCTTCTGAGTAGTTAGGATTACCTGCGTGAGCCACCAGCATCTGACTATACAAATCTTTAAGAATCTATATTTCTTATAGAATAATGAAACTTGTTGAAAATGTTTTAATAAGCAAAGAGTAGGGTAAAGGAGAGAGATGGGGTGAATTTGCTTGGGATACATTATATGCATGTATGGAAATGTCACTATGAAACTCACCATGGACTACTGATATATGCAAATAAAATAATATATGTTCCTTTTCCTTTCTTGTCTGAGCCTTTTTAAAATTAATATTGTGGTATAGTCTCTTGGTAAATCTCTCTGGAATCTAGTTGTCCTCCCTCCTCAGAGATAATCATTACCAGGAATTCAAAATGTTAGCATTCCTGGCATGTTTCTTTTCTTAACTATGTATTTATAAGTTTGTAAATGATTTGTAGGTCTTCACTCCAAATATAAACAATTTCACATTGCAATCAGTTGTATGTAACTTTTCAGTCAATACTATATTTTGGGGATATAACTATGTTGGTAGAAGTGTTTCTAGTAATTTTTGTTTTTAATGCTAGTACTGGGGCTTGAACTCAGGGCCTCGTGCTCTTGTTTGGCTTTTTCTTTCAAGGCTGGTACTCTATAATGCCTCTAGTTCCAGCTTTTTACTGGTTACTTAGATAAGAGTCTCACAGATTTGTCTGCCTGCGCTGACCGCGATTCTCAGATCTCAGCCTTCTTACGTAGTTGAGATTATAGGCATGAGCTACCAGTGTCTGACTTGGTAATTATTTTTTAACTTCTGCATGATTTAGACATTGTCTGTTGTCTCCACATGCACTTTTTGCTGCAATAAACAGTGTTGCATATGTATATTTCAAAACAGAACTTATTTTTTCCATCTATCTGTACCTTTTTTTTATTGTGAAAATACTGTACAGAGGGGTTACAATTACTGTCTATACCTTTTGAGACCTATGGTCCAAGAAAGGACATGGGATTTGTGAATGTTGCATTGTTTGTTTGTTTGATTGATTTTATGCTTCATACTGACTGGGTGTCCTTGTGAGGAGCTAGATGGCTGAGTGCCTGGATCTCTGGAAGAAGTTACCACACCTTGTTAAGTCCATCTGTGAAATCTCCTGGCCCATGTGGAAGATAGCAGATCAACTCTTAGTCTTCTTTGTTTCCAGATGTTGAAATGCTTCAGGCCAGTGCATCCAACCCAGTCCCTAGAGAGAGTTTCTCTCGGCCCACTAAGGACTCTATGATCCGCAAATTTCTAGAAGGTAAGTTGTAGAAGCAAAATAAAATATAGGGAGGGTTTACAAACAAGTTAAAGACATTGCCTGATGACCCTTGAGGACCAGGCTGCCACACACATGGCATACAGTGTGACTAATGCAATTTTTCCTCCTCCGTACCTGCCCTCCTACCAGCTATCAGATAGGCCAAAAGTGCCCACTACTGGAGCCACTTCTTTGGCTATGCCAGTTGTCTCCAGCAAGACCTCTTTCAAAAAGCATATTTCGGGCTGGGAAGGTGGCTCAGTGGGAGAGCGCTTGCCTTGCATGCGTGAGGCCCTGGGTTTGATTCCTCAGCACCACATAAGCAAAAAGAAAAAAGCCGGAAGTGGCGCTGTGGCTCAAGTGGTAGAGCACTAGCCTTGAGCTGAAGAGCTGAGGGACAGCTCCCAGGCCCAGAGTTCAGGCCCCACGACTGGACCCCCCCCCCCAAAAAAAAACCTATTTCTATTTTTGAAACATTTTTATTGTTATTATAAAGTTGATGTTCAGAGGAGTTACAGTTTTGTAAGTCAGGTACAGCACGCATTTCTTTTTGAACACTGTCACCCCTTCCTTCACTCTCTCCTAGTTTTTCCCTCCTATCCTCACAATAGGTTATATTTTCAAAATAGTATCTAGTGAACACTCCTGCTGCATTTGTTTGCCCTTTGTCCCTTCAACATTTCTAGTTTTATTCAGCCAAAACTTACCGAGTACATGCTATGTGCCAAGTGCTGTTCTGGATATTGGAGTTGGGGGCAGAAAGAAAAAGAAGATGGGATCAGTATCCGGAAGGAGGGGAGTAGACGCATGTTTTAGGAGGTGGAAGATGTGTTGCCTCACAGATTGGGCATCGACTCTGATTGGTATATACTCCTCGCTTTGCTCAGTTGGAAGGCCTTAGGCAAATTATTCAACTCCTCTAGGTCTCAGCTATAAATTGAGATGAATGTGAAAATTAAATGAGTCATTGTGCATGATTATGAATATAAACATTAACAAAGTTTGTGATTGTTGTCACCGTTGTTATTATTATTACTACTGTGGTTTCAGGGATAGGACTGATTCTTTAATCCTGACCAATCATTTAACATCAGCAATGGTTTTGTCAGTCAAGAAGCTGTAAAAAGAGTGCAGAGTTGCTGCTGCTGCTTGCTACTATAAAAGCAGTGCCAGGCATGGTGGCTCATACCTGTAATCCCAGCTACTCAGTAAGCTGAGACTGGGAGGATCAAAATTCAAAGGCAGCTTGGGCAAAAAGTTCATAAGACCCCATCCCCAAAGGAAAAGTTGCATGCAGTAGTTCATACCTGTCAGCCCAGCTATAGCAGGAACCATAAAATATAAGAATCACAGTTCATATTGGCCTGGACTCACAAATAACCAGACCTGAAGAGCCAGGGTGGGTGCCTAGCAAATACAAGGTCTTACGTTTAAATCCTATACTTCCACCAAAGACGAGCAAACAAAAAAAATCATATCATTTTTTGTGTCTACTTAGTCATTTTGCTATGAAATATCATCTAATATATTAAGCCAGTCTCCTATTAAGACTATTTAGACTTTGGCGCTGTGAATAGCTTTGTTATGAATATCTTTGCTCATGTTTGAATCCATGTGTGCTGTAAATTACTAGAAATAGAATTGCTGGGTCTTAGAAAATTTGTAGTTGTGATTGTGACAGTCTCAGATCACTCTCCTCCAACGTTCTTGCAAGCTCGCATTCTCACCTGGGACATATGAAAGGTTCTAGCACATGATTTTTCATATAAAATCTTAAATGGAGACTTAGTGTACAACACAGATAAAACTGGAACTGTTCCCAGTCATTTCACTTGTTCTACCCAATATGATTCTGAGAGCTCTGAAGCATTAGTTTGAAACCCACACATCTGGTGCCCATGAATGGCTGGGAGGGATGTATGGAGATAAGGCTGGATTAATGCCTGGGGCTGGGCTGGGAGGGCTTGGCTCCCTCCTCCATTCCTGTGGCCTCCAGTCAGTCAGCTCCAGAGAGTTACATGGAGTTCTAGGCAGGGATTAACTTTCTGTTTCCAATAAAATTCAGGGGCTATCACAGAGCAGTACTTGGAACATACCAACCAGTGTCTGTTGTTTCATTTACTAGGTGATTATTTTAAATGGCACAATCTGGTCTTGACAAGGAAGATTGAGCAACAGGCTCAATGTGCCAGGAACTCAGCAGCACAGAACTGAATTCATTTGAGGTGACCTTAAACATTGGGTAGCACATTTCCTGTAATTTTTTTCTTTTTGCTTCTCTAGTATTTGTTGATTCAAGGGAGCTTTGGCAGCTGGGATGAAGAGAGATTTTTTTCCTATATATTTCTCTTGTTTGGCCAGCAGGGATCAAGCAAGTGCTTGGATGATTTTCAGTAGCTGCTGATGGTGTGGGGTGAGGTATGGGACCCCACATGCACAGTCTTCCAGTAAAAGGGGTGTCCCTTACCCAGGGCTTCCAACAAATGCCTCCCCTATAGATAGATGTTGCTAAAGAGTAGATGCTGCTTATGCCAAAGCATACACACTTGTTACTCTCAGTTTCTGAAGCCATAAAGCTTTCTCTTCCATGGAAGAGGATTCCACATAGCTGATATGTAGCAGCCTGAGGTTGGCCCAAGAGTTCCCAAGACCTGCCCAACTAGATATGAAGTAGGTAGACACCTTCTGTAAGTACATCGAGATATGGGAATGAAGAAAGGTTGGGCCTTTTTCTCATGGAATTTTCAATCCAGTGATTTATTGTTAGTTTTTGCTGTTATTAAATCTTTTCTAAGCTGCACGAAGACTGTTCTTGGCTTTCTGATGTTATGAGTCCAGAGTGTTAACCAGGTTGGTCCCAGTTCATTAGAAAACTCTAGTACCTGAAGCCTTGCCTTCAAGGTAAGTTTCTAACTATCTGCTCATCTTCAAAAGGATATAAATATATATATATATATATATCCATACATACATATTCAAACCAAGTCTCTGCTTGGTTCGGAATTTCGTCTTTTTTTTTTTTGGTCGGTTGTGGGGCTTGAACTCTGGGCGAGGTGCTGTCCCTCAGCAACTCAGATCAAGGCAAGCACTCTACCACTTGAGCCAGTGCCACTTCTGGTTTTCTGAGTGGTTTATTGGAGATAAGAGTCTCATGGATTTTTCCTGCCCCGGCTGGCTTTGAACCTCAATCCTCAGATCTCAGCCTCCTGAGTAGCTAGGATTATAGGCATGAGCCACCAGCTCACCGGCCTGGCTTCATCTCCTCCTCCTCCTCCTCCTCCTCCTCCTCCTCCTCCTCCTCCTCCTCCTCCTCCTCCTCCTCCTCCTCCTCTTCTTCTTCTTCTTTTAAAAGAATGTTACTTAATGGGTACATGCTGTATGAAAGGCTCTGCATTTGGTTTTAAAATAATGTGGGGTCTCATCTGGTTGAACCACTACCAAATATCCCCATGCTGCTGATCACATATATGGTATATAACATGTGAGCACCGTTATATATTACAGACTGTGATAGACAATTTGCTCCAGGAAAGTTAGAATGAACTTGTGACTTTAAATGAGCATCATTATTCCACAATACTGTGAATTTCCGGAAATTAAGTAATCACTTAATCACAATCAAAAAAAAAAAAAAAAGAACCTTGGGGAAGGGAGGGAGGGAGGGGATGGTAGGGGGAAAACAATGGAGGGGGTAACAATGTTCAAGAGGAAGTGTACTCATTACATCACTCATATAACTGTAACCCTCTGTATAGTATCTTTACAATAAAAAAATAAAAAAAAAACTATTACTGATCACTCAATTAAAGATGACAAAGCTTTATGTAATTTGCTACCACCCACTAAGAAATAAAAAAAAATAATAATGTGGGGTAAGGCCTGTCTTTCTGCAGCTAACAGTCTAGGGAAAGAGGCAGGAAGTGGCCCTTACACTAATAAACATCTTAATGACTGTGGTGGCAGGATCATGGAGCAAAGAATGAGACAGTTTGTATAATAACAGAATGGACCCAATTTCAACTGTGTGGTCAGTGAGATGACCTCTCTGAGGTGACAGAATGTGTGACACTTGGAGGGGGTGCATTGCAGAGGGAAGAAGGTTCTAAGATGAGGAACAATATTCCAAAGCAAGAGTTTAGCCAGATAAAGATACTGGAACAAATCCAATGTGTTTGGAGACAGAGTCAAGTAGAGTTACTATGAAAGTCACCCTTTCCCAGCAGGTGGCAATAGCTCTCCCAGAGCATTTCACTTTGTTACCATAGGACAACTCTCCCCAGAATTCCTTCCTTTCTTCCTTCCTTCTTTCCTTCTTTCCTTCTTTCTTGAACTCAGGGCCTTGTGCTCTTACTTGGCTTTCTTGCTCATACCTGGTGGTCTCTGACTTGAGGTATGCCTCCAACATAGTTTTTTGTGGATTGATTGGAGATAGAGTCTTACTGGAACTGTGATCTTTCAGGTGTCATCTCTTGAGTAGCTAGGATTATAGGGATGAGCCAGTGGTGCCAGGTAGAACTAGAGTTTTCTAATGAACTGGGACCAGCTTGGTCAACGCTTTTTACCCACAGCATCAGGAATAGTTTTCCTGCAGCAAAAGAGAAGACACAATTTTTTTAATTCTTGATTGCAGTCACTGGATTGCAAATTCTATAGGAAGAAGGCCTAACATCTCTTTGTTCCTGTACCTCAAATCGGTATTTAAAAGGATTGTTGACTGAGTGGTGCCAAGGACAAGAAACAGAACACTGCAAAGAGATCTTAGAGTTATGGACAGAACTTGGGAGGAAATTTTGTCCTTAGTTCTTTTAGTCAGCGGAGAGCAGAGGGGAAGCAGAGATTTCAAAAGCTGCAGGATCATAGGAGTTAAGAGGGAAGCTGCAGAGCCAGTTTTCCTGGGTGCCAAGCTAGCTCTCAGGGAGTTTAGACAAGTTATTTAAATCCTCACGGCTCCAGTTTCTTCCTCTGCGAAAAAAGATGAATGATTGTAACTAGTAAATCAGTCATGTGGATAATACACATAAAGGGAGTCCTCAGAAATGATTTCCTGTGGCCATTTTGTGGAGAATGAAGACGATGCAGGAGCCATTGTTGCTGAGGACTCCAGGGCATCTTCAACACTGCGGACCAGATCCCAGGGGTTGGTTCCAAGTGTCCTCAGACTTTAGCAGCTGTGTCTTCTTTCTCTTAGTCCTAACAGGATGAGTATTAGTGTTTTAGAGATCATGTCCTGAGCTGCACGGCAGCTGCATGGCAAAGTAGCAAATGATGTAGGTGAGTTGTCAATGTTCTCTGCTTGCACCAAGTTTTGAGTAGATGATTTAAGAAATGATGTGGGTGAAGCCTTTTGTCAGAGGCCAGTACTGTACCAGTATGGAATAGTCACTCACTCTGCTGTCATGACTGACAGTCATCCAGTTTGCTTGGCCACTTCTCTCAATCACTTTTTTCTGTATTTCTAGGCAGAAGTGTGGAGACAGCCAGTTTGGAAAGAGAGCAGCACCATCTTGATAGGGAAGAAGATGTATATCACATTGTGAACGATGATGAGGCCTTTTCTGTGGATCTGGCCAGCAGGCCCCCTGTCCCTGTGCCCCGGCCAGAGGCCAGTGCTATTGGTTCTCACCCACTACCTGACAATGAGCCCTATATTTCTAAAGGTAAGTGTGGCAGAAAAATGAATGATGCTCAGCAGGGTTTTCAGAGCACCTTAGCAGGAATTTCTTGGGTCCTCTGGATTTCTGATCTGTTGCTCAGAGACTGCCCTCTCCTGGGTGGCCTCCAGCCAGCCTCAGGAGATAGTGTCATAGAGGAAAATCTTGTTCCTAGAACAGGGGCAGTGATCACATTCAATGCTGGCCTTGCTGGAGCTGTTCGTACCTCTGCATAGGCAGAGGAAAACAAGAACCCTGATAAAATTGTATCTTCTTATTCTTCTCATTACTATTAATAATTAAAAATCTAACATGTATTAAAATCCAAAGAGTTCTCTACCAGAATATTTTTTTTCTGTGTGTGTACCAATTCTAGGGCTTGAACTCAGGGCCTGGACACTGTCCCTGAGCTTTTGTGCTCAAGACTAGTACTTTACCACTTGGATTCACTTATAGTTAATGAAGAGCAGAGGGGAAACAGAGATTTCAAAAGCCACAGGATCATAGGCTCCATTTCTGGCTCTATTTGTTTTGTAGTTAATTGGTGATAATAGTCCCATGGACTTTCCTGCCCCAGCTGGCTTCAAACTGTGATCCTCAGACCTCAGCCTCTTGAGTAGCTAGGATTACAAGCATGAGCCACTGATGCCTGGCTAACATTTCTTGGGGTGTGTGTGTGTGTGTGTGTGTGTGTGTGTGTGTGTGTGTGTGTGTGCGCATGCGCACCAATGCTAAGACTTGAACTCAGGCTTAGGCACTGTCTCTTAGCTTTTTCACTCAAGAATGGTGCTCTAGGGGCTGGGAAGTTGGTTCAGTGGTAGAGTGCTTGCATTGCATGCATGAGGCCCGGGGTTTGATTCCTCAGCACCACATAAGCAAAAGAAAAAAGCTAGAAGTGGTGCTGTGGCTCAAGTGGTAGAGCACTAGCCTTGAGCTGAAGAGCTCAAGCACCCAGGCCCAGAGTTCAGGCCCCACAACCGGACTCCCCCCCCCAAAAAAAAATGGTGCTCTACCACTTGAGCTACAGCTCCACTTCCAGCTGGTTTTTTTTTTTTTTTTTTTTTTTTTTGGTCCAGTTGTGGGGCCTGAACTCTGGGCCTAGGCACTGTCCCTCAGCTCTTCAGCTCAAGGCTAGCACTCTACCACTTGAGCCACAGCGCCACTTCTGGCTTTTTTCTTTTTTGCTTATGTGGTGCTGAGGAATCAAACCCAGGGCCTCAGGCATACAAGGCAAGCGCTCTACCACTGAGCCACCTTCCCAGCCCCTCCAGCTGGTTTTTGGTGGTTAATGGCGCATAAGAGTCTCATGAAACCAAGTGCTGGTTTCCTGAGATCTCAACCTCCTGAGCTGGGATTACAGGCATGGGCCACCATTACCCAGCTGGTATTTCTATTTTATTGGTGCAATTTTAAAATTTGGATATGAATAACGATAATAAAACCAATATTGGATGCTTTCATGAGCCTTTCCAGGTTTTGACTCATTTAATTCTCATGACAATTCAGTAAGATACTATTATAATCCCTCTCTACAGAGGCAAGGAGAAGTCAAGATGAAATGGATTTGAATCCAGTGAGCTTCACTCAGAGCCCAGGGAGCCAATGATAGGAGATACCCTACCATTAAGACAATATTTGTCGTCTCCCAGTTTATTATCCTTTTTATGACTCTGTCCCTCATGGATGACTTCATTTGTCTTAGTCCCTGTGGAGCCATGCACAAATTTTATCTGTTCTGCTAAGAGTTCTGTCTTGCTGGTAGGCTTGTTACTCGGGTGGTACTTCCTTTTATTTTCAGGCTTCAAGGTCGTCCTTGGCTGCTTCAGCTGTTCGTAGAGCTAAACACACATCTTTGCTCCCTGTACCCTTTTCCTTAGTAATTCTGTTCTCTGGCTGACCTTGACTTTCTAAGTTTCAGAGCTTGTCTGTTTGGCCTGTCTTTATTTGGAAATCTCTGCCCGCTCTCACTGTTGTTTCTTAGACTTTTCATTTACAGAACTGCATAAAATGGACATAGGCATGCATTCACTACTTTTTACACAGCATTTTAAGATATGTATAAAATAGTATACATATTTTGATTTTGATAAAATATATAAAGTATTAGAGAGCTCTTAAGAAAGAAATCCTTGGCTTTTACTGAAAATATTCTTTTTTCTCAGTTTTTGCAGAAAGAAGTCAAGAACGGCTTGGGAATTTCTATGTTTCCTCAGAGAGCATCAGAAAAGGTAAGCCAGGTTTTGTTTGAAGCTTCCTGTTTCATGAAGTACACTTCTAGGGGGTAGAGATGTTTGTATCACAGGGATTTCCAAATATAATAACAGCTCTTTGGCATACACCAGAAAGGCCCAAGAGTTACTGAGCGTGGAGTTGTCTGAGAATCTCTTAGGGATGGTAAAAGGAGATAGGAGGGGTTTGAGGCATCCTAGTAAATGATACAGAAATCATTACCAAGGCACTACTATATTAGAATGTGTCCACACAGCACATAAAAAGACAATACAAGCATTGAGGCCGATGCCAAGATCCCAGGGAGCAGCCTAGCCTCCAGTCTTTACCTATGATTAACTCTTCGTGGCTATCAACTTACCCTGTCCATATTCACTCCGCTATGCTTTGACTCAACTTTGATTTAAAAGACCTTTTTCTTATCATTGGATCACAAGTTGGGCATTCCATTTTTCTAAAGAAACTTGAAGGATGTTCAAGAAGATAAATGCTCTCTTTATTTTCTTGATTAATTTCCTTGTGCTAAATAGAGACATTCAGTATTAGCCCACTGAAGATTTTTTTTTTGAAAAGCAGCCATCACACCATCAAAGCATTTGAAGGTGTCCTGAAGGATGACAGTAGTAGGAAGTTGGAAATAGTCAACTCATGCATTTCCTTTCTCATTCACCTCTTTTCCAATACTATTAAAGATAGATTTGAAAAGGCAGACCTTGGAGAAAGGTATGTGAATGATATAGACAGATGACTGAAAGGTTGGGCAGGATAATGGATAAACTTAAGTCTTTTTCAGTGCTCGCTAGAGAAGCCATTTCTGTTTTTCCTTCTTATCAAGTCCCTGAATCACATAGGATCTGTGGAGAAATTTAGAATCAAGTGGATTTGAGCAATAAAATGTCAAGTTGTCCTCATGTAGTCCAATGCCTCCATCACCTCTTGCCTGCACAGGGATGGTTGATTTCCTTCTTCTCTAAAGTCTCCAAAGCAGAGAACTGTATGTGGAATATGGGGGAGAGGCTGGCACAGAATAACCCAAGGATGGCCAGCTGGAACCCAGAACCTGATTTGTGCCTGTGTTATTGCACCTGAGTCATGACTCATTGGTATTTCAGTCTTCTCTGGCATTTCATGCCCACAAATCTACAATCATTGCACAGACAGGGCTGGCAGTGGACTAGGGAAGCATCTTGGATATATTTTTCAGCATATTTTCTTCTAGGAGTAGATTGAAGTCTAAAGCAGTGTGTGTGTGTGTGTGTGTGTGTGTGTGTGTGTGTGTGTGTGTGTGTGTGTGTGTGTGTGTGTGTGTGTGTGTGTGTGTGTGTGTGTGTGTGTGTGTTGGTACTGAGGGTTGAACCCAGGGCCTCTCTCTATTAGTTGGCTTTGTTTCTCAAGGTTGGCATTCTACCACTTGAGGCACAGTTCCACTTCTGACATTTCAGTGACTGGAGTTAAGAATCTCATTTCTGCCCAAACTGGCTTTGAACCTTTATCCTCAGATCTCAGACTCTGGATAGCTAGGAATTCAGGTGTGAGCCATTGATACCAGGCTTAAAGCAGTAAATTGCCTTGTTGTTGTTGTTGTTGTTGTTGTTTTGTCAGTCATGGGGCTTGAACGCTGGTCCTGGACACTGTCCCTTAGCTCTTCAGCTCAAGGCTAGTGCACTACCATTTGAGCCACAGCACCACTTCCAGTTTTCTGAGTAATTTATTGGAGACAAGAGTCTCACGGACTTTCCTGCCCAGGCTGGCCTTGAACCATGATCCTCAGATCTCAGCTTCCTGAGTAGCTAGGATTATAGGCCTGAGCGACCAGTGCCCAGAAAAACAGTGGTTCTTAAATGGGGATGATTTTGCCCCTCCATCCTCTGAAGATATTTGGCAACATCTGGGGACACTTTTGGTTGTCACAAAGGGGGATAGGCCAGGGATGGTCCTGAACATTCTACAGTTCACAAGATAAATCCACAGCGAAGAATCATCCAGCCCCAAATGTCCATAGTATTAAGGTTGAGAATTATTAGTCTAAGGGTATCTCAGTAATAAAGGCTTAAAGATTTCAGCTGATGTCATACCTCCTTTAAATGCTGCAGCCTTCTCTACTCTCACTGATAGGCTTTGAAATCCTTGGCTGCTTCCCTCTCCCTTGATTCCATGTCCCATTTCCTCTCCTCACTTTCACGTGTAATTATTCCTTCAGGCAGTGTCCCCTGGAGCCTGTGACCAACCTCATTATCACCACTTGTCGGTTCTACTCTCCCCAGTGGGGAGCTGTCAAGCTGAGTTCTGCTTTTCTTTCCAGAGCCACCTGTGAGACCATCAAGGGACAGGCCCCAGTCCAGCATCTATGACCCGTTTGCAGGGATGAAAACACCGGGCCAGCGGCAGCTCATTACCCTGCAGGAGCAGGTGAAGCTGGGCATCGTCAACGTGGATGAGGCCGTATTGCACTTCAAAGAGTGGCAGCTCAACCAGAAGAGGCGATCTGAGTCCTTTCGCTTCCAGCAGGTAGCCAGCTGTCTTGCTGTGGAATTTGCTGTAGGTCACTTCTCCACTGAACAGAGGAGGAAGCAGGCCAGGCTGTCTTGTGTGTTGCCATGGCTAAGCCATGGCTGTGTCTGTGAACATTTCTAGATGTCCTTGTGAATCCATGAGTGTGTATTATGTCCTCTTGCCTGCAACTCCACATACCCAGGTTCTGCTGTGCATTTCACTCTGCATTTGGCCCTCTACTTCAGCTTGCCAGTTTTTTGGTCTTTCTTTCTTTTGTTCATTCATTCATCCATCTCTTCTTCCCCCTCTCTTCCTTCTTTCCTTCCTTCCTCCCTTCCTTCCTTCCTTCCTTCCTCTTCCCTCCCTCCCTCCCTCCCTCCCTCCCTCCCTCCCTCCCTCCCTCCCTCTCTCTCTCTCTCTTTTTCATTCCTTCTTTTTTTTTCTTCTATTTTAGATCAGGCCTTCCTTTTTTTTATACTTTTATTTATTTATTTTTTATTGTAAAGATACTATACAGAGGGTTATAGTTACATTTCATTCCTTCTTTTCTTCTTGTGCTGGTACGGGGGCTTTGCACTCAGGGACTATTGCTCTCAATTGGCCTTTTTTACTTAATGCGAGTACTTTACCACTTGAGCTAATCCTTCAGTTCTAACTTTTTGCTGGTTAACTAGATCTAAGAGTCTCACTGATTTGTCTGCCTAGACTGACTCTGAACTACAATCCTCAGATCTCAACTTCCCAAGTAGCTAGGATTACAGGCATGAGCTACCAGAGCCTAGACAGCTTTTCCCTTGAGAGTTTCTCTGTCTACTCCTAGTAGTTCCAGGTGTCTCACAGACCATCAATCACTCTTTAGAACTCAAACAGAAATTGGAAAGCTCCCAAGAAATATGATTAAAGAAGAAGACAAGTTGCAGATATAGCAAATCTTGCTCATTCCTGCTCTGTAGTGCTTTTTCTCTTGTATCTCCACCCCCCACCCCAGGGCCACATCCACTGTTGCCTGCATCTGGCCTGCTTCCTCTCCTCCAGATAAGGGCTCCTTGCCTCCACTTCCACCTCTTCCTTATTCAGTTCACCACAACCTTAATACCTTACCCACCCCACAACTTTCTCTATTTTCCTGCTACTTCCTGGATGAGTCTTAGTTTCCTCAGCCTGCAAATGCAAGCCAAACCCCTCCTCCAGGCCTGCCTCCTGGGACTCTCTCATAGGATCCCTCCTCAGCTACCTAGACATGTTCCCACAGGGAATGAATGCTGAGGTACCTAACATCCCTAGAATGCTGTCATATGGGTGTTGTAGATGGGCTGAAATAGAAACGGATCTTGACCTTCACATTTCTATTCAACATTTATTGAATGACTACAGTGATCCAATTGGCAACATTACAGAAAGGCAAATAAGCTGGTCTCTTGTCTTTGGAAGCTCACAGGGCCACTAAAGAGGCAAGGTACATATGTGCACACACACAAAAGCATGCAAGGAAGTGTAGTCTATGTGTCAGATAGTTAGTGTGGACAGCATTAAGGACTGGAGAAAGTGGCCCTGACAGGCTGGGACAGAATCATAAAAAGGAAGCAGTAGCCCTCAAGGTCAGGGAGTGAGGAGAGGGCAGTCTCCAAGGAAGGAATATATGCAGAGTGTTTGTGAGAGTGTGGGAGATGGGTTTGTCTCCTTGGTGAATGTGGAGACTGGGAAGGTGAGGGCAGGCAACACTCCCTACTTGTGGAAGAGAAGTCTTCCCCTCAGGCAGAATTCCAAGAGGACTTGAGTTTCTCTGGGGGCCAGCTGCATTGTGGCATTTAAATCTTGAAGAAAAAAAATCTTTTTTTGCAGTGTGATAGATCTTGCATACATTTCTCTCTTGAGAGAGTTTGAATGTTCAAAGGCAAGTTCATACTGTATACTAAAAAATAATAATATTCTTTCCAGGAAAATCTTAAACGACTAAGGGAAAGCATTACTCGAAGACAGAGAGAGAAGCAAAAATCAGGAAAGCAGACAGGTATGTGGCTTTCCCAGTGGCTGCTGTCCTTGACTCGCCTTTCAGTGGTGGTCCAAAGGGGCAGACTGCTTCACAGCACCTGTTCATAGAGCTGACTCCCCCATCCCCCTCAGACTGTGAAGGCCTTTCAGACCCAGTTTTCTCTTGTTGATTCTATAAACACTTTAGTACATGGCACACAGGAAGTGTGTTCATTTGTCTTCATTGTACATTCCCACTGAGATTCTCTAGCATGGTAACCTCAGTACTCAACCCTGGCCAGCCTTCTAGCAAGAGGAGCTGGCAAGAAAATGCTTTAAGAGGCCCCTCAGTAGGACCCCATGACATAATGATTAAGTTAAAATCTAGCCCTGTTGGTACACAAGTTCCATAGTCTGCATCCAGCTGCCTTCGACAGCTGATTTTCATGAACCGGCTCAGGCTGGTAATACGCTGGTCTCCACACAAACCACCCCCCACCACAGGCCTTTTTTTTTCATACCTGAATTCATACAAGTAGGCTGCTCAGCAGCCCCCTCCTCCATGAAGCCTTCCTGGACCACTGCACACTGGTACATTCTGTCCTCCTTCAGACATCTATAGAACCTACTATGGTTTCTGTGCACCTGGCACTTCTGTTCCACTGTTCTAGTTATTGTCAACCTGTTCCTTCATCCCAGGGCTTCTGTCTCCAAGGCACATCCTGAATCTGGTCATTTGTGACCATTTTCTGTACCACAACTGCATCCCAACCACCACCCCTTACAGGGACTAATGTAGGTACCTCTTCAATTGCTACTCACCCTCATGTTTGCTCTTGCTCCTCCACAGTTTTTCTTCCAAATGGCAGTCAATGCCCTTCTTGGAATTAAAAAATTAAACAATGTCACTTCCTGCTCTAAACTTCCCAGGGATTTCTGCCCTACTTAGAAGAAAAGCAAACATCTCCATGACCTCCAAGTCTTTACAAGATCCTTCCCTTGCCCCTGCCCCCATGACCCCTTTATATTGATCTAATAAGCAGGAACATTTCTCTCTCCCTAAGGGCCTTTGCACTTGTTCTCCTGTCTTTCCCCACATCTCCACCCATTGGTCCTTCTTCATCCTCAGAGAGCCTTCCCTACCATTCTCTCAGAGGAGTCCTCCACAGCTTACTTCCTGTTTTCCCTCTACTCAAGTAGCACAGACCAGTGCTTACACTTCTGTCCTCATGGTGAGAGACCAGAGCCAGGCCTCCCTTCTACAATAAGTTCTAAGAGAGCAAGAATATGTCTGTGTTATACAGTACAAGGAACTCACTGAGACTTTGTTGAAATCATTGGTTTCAAAGTAAAATATCTGGAGATAGAAGTTATTCATTTTAAAAATACTCACCAGGTGTCAGGTACCTGGCAAGATACAGAGGCCTATGAGTCACTGTCTTTGCCATATTAGCTTCTGAATCATCTTGCGGTTCATGTAGGTCTGGTTCTTCCTGTTAAGGACTGTCCCATGATGCCTAGTGCAGTGTTTCATAGAAAGTAATATTCTAGTGAATGTTAATGATGTTGACTGTCGTAGGGAAGTGGGACGAAAGCTGGAGAGCTCATCCTAAGACTGCTGAGTCTCTAGATTTTAAATTTATGCCACCATGCCCCAAGCTCACACACGTCTGCTTCCTAGTAGAGAAGAAGAGAAAGGCAGAAAGTCTGCCTCCAGGTCTGCAGTCTTGCTGGGGACAGATAATAGGGTTCTAGGTAAAGGGCTGAAATGCTTTAAAAAACAAAACAAAACTTGAGCCCATGATCCCAAAGATAGAAGCCTTGATTAAATGAAACACCTCAGCAACATGAAGCCTGTGATTTGCCGGTGTCTTTGATGTCTGAAGACCCAGGAGTTGCAGTGTTAGTTCAGTGGCCTGAGCCTTCTGCTGGATACTGGTGGCTCATGCCTGTAATCCTAACTACTCATGAGGCTGAGATCTGAAGATTGAGGTTCAAAAGCTAGCCTGGCAGGAAAGTCCATGAGACTCTTGTCTCTAATTAATCACTAAAAAGCCAGAAGTGGAGCTGTGGCTCAGGTGGTAGAGCTCTAGCTTTGAATAAAAATGCTCAGGGACAGTGCCCAGGTCCTAAGTTCAAACTGCAGGACTGGCACAAAGAAAAAAAAAAGAAAGAAACAAAAAAGGAATTTATAAATAATATATGTGTTATCTAATGATAATGGCAAGCCACAATAAGTATAATCATTATAGTTTAAAAAGCAAAACAAAACAAAATTCTGTTCCAGGCTAACAAGTAATAAGTAGTTTATATGCCCTAGTATATTCTAAACTCCAATGGTCAGTGTCTGACGTTCTTCAGATGAGCATGGGTTAGTCCTCCACCTCCCACTCTCAATAACCCTCTGACAAAGAATTTTAGGTGCATTATTTTTGCTTTTTTATATTAGAGGTTTTAATCAGTACCACAGTTTTTAAAGATTAAACTATATAGGGCTAGGAATGTGGCTTAGCAGTAGAGTGCTTGTCTAGCATGCATGAAGCCCTGGGTTCAATTCCTCAGTACCACATAAACAGAAAAAGCCAGAAGTGATGTTGTGGCTCAAATGGTAAAGTGCTAGCCTTAAACAAAATAAGCCCAGAGACAATGCCCAGGTCTCGAGTTCAAGTCCCAGGACCAGCATCATCATAATCATCATCATCATCAACAACAACAACAACTATATATAATTGGACCTTGGATTAGTCAGTTTTCCATCACTATAACAAAGACCTGAGATAATCAATATATAAAGAAGGAAAAAAGTTTTATTTTAGCTCCCAGTTTTGGAGGATTTGGTTTACAGTTGGTTGACCATGATGCTTTTGGGCCTGTTATGAAACCGCACATTATAGCAGGACTGCTTGAGGAAAGTGAGAGAGGAAAGACTACTTGGGCCTTTGGAGAGCATTCCAGATCCAAGTTATAGCAATCACTGAACAGGAATGACTAGGGATGGCAAGAAGTCCAAATGGAGGACTGTCCTACCTCCCATCCCTAAGAACATCTTTGTTTGACATTTTTTGATAAAATAAAATATACACACTATAAAATTCACCATTTGAGCTGGGTGCTGGTGGCTCAGGCATGTAATCTGAACTACTTAGGAGGATGAGGCCTGAGGATTGCAGTTTGATGCCAGCCTGGGCACAAAAGTCCGTGAGAATCTTATCTCCAATAAACTACTCAGAAAAAGCAGAGAGTAGCCCTGTGGTTCAAGTGGTAGAGCACTAGCCTTGAGCACAAAGAGGCTCAGGGATAGTGCCCAGGCCGAGAGTTTACCCCAGGACTGGCAAAAAAATAAAAGCCATTTCAACCATTTCTAAATGTACAGTTGGCTTGAAATACATGTATCATGCTATGCACCCTTTAGCACTTCCCCTTCTAGAACTTTCTCATAAGGATTTCAGAGCTAATGGCTGGTCTGGAAAGTGATCCTAGAGAACAGAGTAGGGGTAGGGAAATGGCAAGGGGAAGGACTCAATGGAGAATACCAGTTCAGAGTTATCCCACAGGAGGAGCAAAAAAGCTAGCATTTAGACACCAGCTACCATCAGTTCCTGGCCTATGAAACTGAGGCACTTGAAATTTGGCTTCCAAGGAAAACCTCAGGCTATTGGAAGTTCGACTCTGTCCTATAGGCTGAGGCCTAAGGGCATCAGCGCGTCTGTAAAAGAGAAGCCATCAATTATGATATTACTTACTCAGTAACTCTGTAAGCCTTGATTATGTATTTACCCAGAAGCTTGTAATGACCTGCTCTGTTGTTTTTTTACACAAACATCTTAAAGGGTCTCAGAGATGCTGCATATATGCTTATGGGGCAGGAGTAGGAACTGGGGTGGGGTTCAGTGAATGAATTAGATGTCACCAGGTGGGAGGAAAAAACTAAGAGAGAGCAAGAGAAGGGGTTACATTATCCAAAAAGAAATGTATTCTTTACTTGACTTATGTAATTGCAACCCCTCTGTATATCACCTTTATAATAACAATAAAAATTTTAAAAAGAAGTCACAGGGTGAGGGCCACTGCAGCTTCTTTTAAAACAAATGTGTTTTCTATGTTGAGCTTCTGTGGTTACTAGAGGAAGGAATTCTGCTCCACCAGACCCAAAAAGTGTTAGAAAAACCAATAACAAATGTCATATTGATCTAGAGGAACATTAAGGTTGATGATTGGCATTTCTGCCTGAAAGACTTTTCTAAGAATGTAGTCCACTGTAAACACAGGGGCTGAGTCTGAATGTGGGGATCTTTAAAGATAGGTTAGAACACCAAGGAGTGAACACTGAACCTCTGCTCATAACTTGCCAGATTGTCTTTAGCAAACCCAGAGAGGGCTTGGCTCTCAATAGGCTGGTGCGGGGCAGAAATGGTACAAGAAATGAGCAAAGGGCCAGGGCACCTGTGGCTGGTGGGACACCAGGGCCCCATAGAAAAGACAATCAATATTTATGTTCTGGGTGTGTCCTGTGTATGGAGCTGGGGCCATTCCTTTAATCCCTGTGTGCTTCAGTTTCCTCACTGGATGATACCTGACTTACCAATTGACTGGAAAAAATGTTGTGAAGCTTCAAAGGGGAAAAATCATGCAAATAAACGTACCTTAGGAAAGTACTGATCAGTATGATCCTGGAAATCATTCCTCCAGTTGAGGCTTTGTTTTAAAAAAAATTAGACTGGCTCTACTGGATTTTTAAAAAACTCTTCCCACCCTTACTTTTTCATTTGTGTTCTACAAGAAAACTAGAGAACTGGATGAGGATGGGCAATCCCACTTTGAAGTTAGTCAAACAGGAATGTCCCTTACACAAAGGTGATTTTTCTTTTTTTCTTTCTTTCTTTTTCTTTTTTCTTTTTTTTTTTTTGGCCAATATTGGGGCTTGAACTCAGGGTGTGGGCACTATCCTTTAGCTTTTTTGCTCAAAGCTGGCACTTTACCACTTAAGCTTCAGCACTATTTTCTACTTTTTGGTGGTTAATTGGAGAGACTTTCTTGCCTATGTTGGCTTTGAAGGAAGATTCTCAGAGCTCAGCCTGCTGTGTAGCTAGGATGACAGGCATGAGCCACTGGAGCCCAGATTTGTTTTTTGAGACTGTGTCTTACTATGTAGCTCAAGTTGGCTATGAACTTACTTGCTATTCTCCTGTCTTAACTTCCCAAATGCTAAGATTACAGGCATGGGCCACCACAGCCTTCCAATAAAAGATAAATTTTTAAAAAGGTAGGTTAAACCACATATATGGTATATAACTGTGTGTACAATGGAAGGAAGCTTAGAGGACACAGAATCAGTGAGAAACGGAAAACACACAACAAAGGAGCCCATCAGCTGCACTGGACATAGATGAAAATGAGCTAAGCAACCCAAAGACAGTGATGGGAAGGGAGGAATGAGAGGGAAAGAGGGAATAGCCTACACTAAGCAAAAGGAAAGAAATGTAATCATCACCTGATGTGGAAGAATTAATTGTATTGTCAAAGCTTATAGAATTCACAAACTTTATAGACCATGATAACGACAATTTGCCTTGTAAAGGTTAAAATGTATTTGTGACTTTAACTAAGTATCACTATCCCACAGTGCTGTGAAATATATGAAAGTTATGTAATCACCTAATCTCAATTTTTTAAAAAAAAAGAAAAGAAAAGTGAGAGAAGGGATGGGTTAGGAGCAATGGGTAACAATGTTGTCAGACACTTCTTTGTACAACTACTTAAAGATAATAAAAAGTTTTTTAAAGGTAGGTCAAAGCTGAGAAGCAGAAAAGAAAGAATGAAATAGTGGCCTCTGAGATCCTAGGGCTTGGCCCAGTGGTCTATGCCTAGGAGCCTCAGTACTTGGGAGATGCATCCATTGTACCATGTAATCTAGGGAGTGGGTATATGCAAAAGACTCCACAGTGTATAAAAAGGGCATGCTCCAATGCCAGTCTCTAGAATGTGGAAGACTTGGGACTAACAAATATGACCCACCCTTTCAGTGTTCTACGTACAGTAGTTCTTAAGTGGCTCAATCTTCCCAATCCTGCTTTCTATTGTTCTTACTCATTCTTGGCAGACCTCTGGCTTTGGCAATCAGAGCCACCTCCACCATGGGCCTTCTGAACTTCCTGCCACATATACACATACAAGTCACAGTCCCCTGGATGAATATAGGCGGAGAAGGAAGTGGTACTGAGGAGGAATAGTACTGGGAAGATAAACTCACAGTCCCAATGCTTTCTCCTCTTCTACTCTTGCTTTCATAGCTCCCAGAGACCCTGCTATGGGTCAGGGCAGATCACCTGCCTTCCAGTGAGGTATGAGGCAGTTTGGTGATGCACCAGGCATTTCACACTGTCCAGAAGCCCATTGTTTCTGTTTTGAGAATCAAATACAAACCACTGGCAGGGCTTAGCCCATGAAGAGGTCAAGCCAGTACTTTTCTGGACAGAGTAGTAGCCTGTCTTCACTACTAATCAGCCTCAGAAGTCACTACATCTTTCCCAGGCTTGAAGGGCCTCCTTCATGAACTTCTTGTTACTGTCGTCAATGTGGGCTGCTCACCCCACGCTATTCCAGACATCCTCTGCCATGGATTAAAGGTAGTGGGAAGCTGAGGAGGGGAAAGCTTAGATTCTTAAGCCAGGGTTCAGATCCCAGTTCTGTCATGTCCAGCTGTATGATAGGGATGTGACTTGGCTTCTCTAAGTCTTATTCTCTATAGAAATGATGATAATAGCATCCATTTCTTGGGTGTTACAGAGATCCAATGAGCTGAAAATATGAAAGGTCTTAGGATGAGCCTGGTGCACAGGATGGCTTGCTATTACCTGCTACTAAGAATACAAATAACCCCCTCCTTAGATAGAACTACTTCAGAAAGCTGGGCACTGGTGGCTCACACCTATAGTCCTAGCTACCAAGGAGGCTGAGATCTGAGGATCACGGTTCAAAGCCAGCCTGGGCAGGAAAGTCTGTGAGACTCTTATCTCCAATAAATCACCAGGAAATCGAAAGTGGGGCTGTGGCTCAAGTGGTAGAGTGCTTGCCTTGAGCTGAAGAGCTGAGGGACAGCACCCAGACCCAGAGTTCAAGTCCCATGACCAAGAAAAAAGAAAAATAAGAACTACTTTAGAGAAGTTGACTACAACTAAATACCTATTAAGTGGCAGGGCTGGGAAAGCCCAAAACTCTGATGGCATGTTTTGATGCACAAGTGGATATCTCTGTCTTTAAAAAAAAAAAAAAAAGTGGCTGGGCGCTGGTGGTTCACGCCACAAAAAAAAAGTGTACTGGTAGCGTGGTTTGAACTCTACGATTCATGATCTTGCTTAAGCCTTTCTTCTACTCAAGGCTTGTGCTCTATCACTTGAGCCACAGCTCCATTTCTGGGGTTTTGGTGGTTAATTGGAGATAAGAATATCATGGAGCGCTGGGAAGGTGGCTCAGTGGTAGAGTACTTGCCTTGTATGCCTGAGGCCCTGGGTTCGATTCCTCAGCACCACATAAACAAAAAGAAAAAAGCCGGAAGTGGCGCTGTGGCTCAAGTGGTAGGGCGCTAGCCTTGAGCTGAAGAGCTGAGGGACAGCACCCAGGCCCAGAGTTCAGGCCCCACGACTGGACCCCCCCCTCCCAAAAAAAAAGAATATCATGGACTTCTTTGGCCAGGTTGGCTTCAAACTGTGATCCTCAGATCTTAGCCTCCTGAATAGGTAAGATTATAGGTGTGAGCTACCAGTGCCCAGCTCTTCCCTTGTCTTCCCTTTGCCATTTTTCCCCTCTGTCTTCCAGTATGGCCATACCTGATTTGGGTCTTTTTAGTGCTCCAGTAGGAGAACGACTCAGGGTCTTCCCTGTCTTTCAGGTGCCTTCCAGGCTCAGGTGTGGGGAGGCAGGTGAGATGGAACACCTGAGCAATGTGACAGATGAATAGTCCACTCTCTGGGAGCTTATCCCTCTTTCCTTCGATTCCAGACTTGGAGATTACAGTCCCGATCCGGCATTCCCAACACCTGCCTGGGAAAGTGGAGTTTGGTGTCTATGAGAGCGGCCCCAGGAAAAGCGTCTTCCCCGCAATGACGGAGCTGAGACGCGGTGACTGGAAAACAGACAGCACCTCCAGTACAGCCAGTAAGCAGCAGGCCAGAGGCTCACCGTGAGAAACGTTGTGTTATGAGCCAAAAGATCTCAACTGAGTCGTGACTTTCTGTTTGGTTGATTGGTTTTGCTTTTTTTTTTTTTATTTTTTTTATTTTGTACCAATCTTGGGGTGTGAACTCAGGGTGCTGTCCCTGAGCTCTTTTTGCTCAAGGCTTGCACTCTACCACTTTGAGCCACTTTGCTTCTTCTGGTTTTCTGGTGGTTAATTGGAGCTAAAGTCTCACAGACTTCCCTGCCCAGGCTGGTTTTGAACCTGGATCCTCAAATCTCAGCTTCCTGAGTAGCTAGGATTACAGGTGTGAGCCACCAGCACCTGGCTAGTGATTTGGTTTTAAGAGGTATAAGATAGGGGAGAATAGTTAGCCTGTGAGGGTTGTTTTTATTCCTGGAAACCTGGTTGCAGACTATTTACTACTACATCCTTTTTATACATAGCAAACTCAAATAATAATAATTAATCTATTTACTAGCTGTAATGCGACTTCATAGATTACCTAATTCCCACAAAACCTCTACAAGGTGGATTCTTTGATTTCTGTTTGCTGAGGAGAAAGCTTGGAGGCTTAGCTGATGCAGTTGAGTGGGGATGCAAACTCAGTCTGGATCCAGAACCAGGACTAGTTACCCCTGTTCTTGCTGTTACTTCAGCTGTGCTAAGGAGAAGGCAAGGGCACAAAGTCAGAAGCTCTAGACAACAGTGGATTCAAATTTGAGCATTGCAACTTCGCAGGCAGTTCAGGATCTAATTAGGAAATGTCTTCCTTTCTACTTGAAATCTTGAATAGGAGTCTGATTGCGGCGGATAATGCCACTGATGTGCAGGCTGCTGCGGGCGGCTTTGTTTCCATATCCAGGGCTGTGTTAGCTGACTCCAGATACACTGGCTTCCTAAGTCCAGCAGATTGAGTTTCTCTTCTTTCAGACAGTTCAGTGTTACCCAGACAGCTGGAAAAATAATGTGAAAGAGACAGAGAAATGCTGAAGTTTGGGACTCATGTCTTCTTAAAAATCAGTCAGAGAATACCCCAGTGAATGTTGAAGCAGGAAGGTCATTTATCCAACCCTGCTTCTTAATCTTTTCTACAACACAACTTCCTCAAGAATGCAATAAATGATAAATGTTTGCATCTGTTTCCCGGAAAAGTACATATCTGTGCATTCATGTGCTTGTGCATTCATGTGCTTGTTCATGAGCATGCATGTGCACATATATACATAGACATACACACACACAATTTGGACCATTCTTGGACAAGAATGTCAAACTAGGGCTGGGAAGGTGGCTCAGTGGTAGAGCGCTTGCCTTGCATGCATGAGGCCCTGGGTTCGATTCCTCAGCACCACATAAGCAAAAAGAAAAAAAAGCCGGGAAGTGGCGCTGTAGCTCAAGTGGTAGAATGCTAGCCTTGAGCTGAAGAGCTGAGGGACAGCGCCCAGGCCCAGAGTTCAGGCCCCACGACCGGACCCAAAAAAAAAAAAAAATGTCAAACTATTTTTTCCTTGTACTACAAATGGATTATTTGTAACCCCAAAAGGGAATTAATTTTACTAGAGGTCACACAGACATTGGCAAAGGTGGAAGAATAACTCAGTTCTCTGTCTCTCTCTCTCTGGATTGCGTTGAGCTATGGGTTTTTTTTTTGTGGCTTTTTGGTGATTAACTAGAGATAAGAGTCTCAGGGACTTTGCTGCTTGGGGTATCTTTGAAGTACAATCCTCAAATCTCAGCTTCCTGAGTAGTAGGCTTACAGACATGATCCACTGGTGCCTGGCCCAGTATGTCCTTTTGAATTTGTGCTTTGCATTTTGTTTATGCAGTACCCAGAGTCTTGCATGTTCCAGGCAAATGCTCTACCACTGGGTTAGGTCTGCCCACAGCCCTGCATTTTGTCTTATATCATTGTCTCACCCTTTCTTTATGTGGTGTATCTAAGTCCAATATGGTGGTGCAGACCTGTAATCCAGCACTCAGAATACTGAGGTAAAGGATATCTACTGCCATGCCAGCCTACGCAACATACCATGATGCTGTGTCTTAAAGGATGTGAGAGGGAGGGAGAGTGTCTGAATGTGGGATGAATGCATATTTCCTGTTTTCCCTAAATAAACAAAAGATTGTGGCAACAAAATTAGCCTGTAGATTCCAGAGATACTACTGCACAACTGAGACTCCAAACACCTCTGTCAAATCGAAGCACTAGTATCAAGTAGGATTTTCAAAAGGATTAAATGGCAGTCCTATTTTTGAAGCACTTAACACATGGTAAGCCCTCGGTAAATGATAGCTATTAAGCCATAGTGATTATCACAAAATGAAGCATTTCATGTAATACTGGAAAGAAAAACAGAACTCTAATAAAATGGCTTAAGATGGCCACCTTAAAAACATCTTGTATTCACGGTTTATATACTGTTTAATCGGTAAAAATTTGCTTGAGCTAGAATTCTGCAATTCACTTTCTCCTGAGAGAATCTACAGTCCATCTGATATTATTTTTACCCTTCAGGCAGCACAAGTAACCGATCAAGCACACGGAGCCTCCTCAGCGTGAGCAGTGGGATGGAGGGTGACAATGAGGTGAGAGTCACCCCTTCTGTCCCAGGGTCATTTCCTTGTGAGAGCTAGGAATCCAGGGGAAAGAAGGCCATTTAGATGGAATAACTAGAATAGACAAATCCAGAGAGACACAATGCAGTTGGGTGGTTACTTGATGAGGCTTGGGTGATGAAAATGTTTTGAGAACAGATAGAGGCGATTGTGGCACAAGGTTGAGCACTCAATGTCACAGAATTGGTCCTGAGTTCACTTTGGAATGGTTGATTTTATGGAATGCGAATTTGCTCAATATGAAAGAAAGAACAAAAAGAGAATGATAGAGAGGAGAGGAGAAGAAAGGAGAGGAAAGGAAGGAGGATGGAGGAGCAAGAGAGGAGGAAGGAGGAGGGAAAGAAGGAAAGGAGGGAGGGAGGGATTCATTCATATTACTTAAGCCAAAAAAACCTTTCTGGGGGAAGGAGCTGTGAGTCCCAGGGAGCTTGGGGCTGGATTGTGGGACCATGCTGGCATCTACAATAGAGCTGTATCACATGCCAGAAGGAGTCGAGGTCATTGTTCCTTAAAAGCCAAGGTGAAGTGCTCCTTTGTCTCTGCCTCTTAGTGCACATTTGTTTTTTCATTCCTCACCCCCTGTACTCTGGGCTATTCTGCTTCTCCACATGGCTAGTGATACTGTCTCCAGAGAGCCACGAGGCCACTGAGTAGAGAGGAGGTTGTTATTTTGGGATGGGACTTACTCCAAGTTGGCCCAGTTTGGGTCAGCATCTACCTCAATCTGGTGACTAGTGGCTGGCATGAGCAGGAAAGGCTTCCTTTAAACCCCAATGACTACTGAGCAAAGGCCTTAGGGAGAGCATTTGTAACAAGCTCACAGGGGATAGAGTATTGAAAGACCAGAGACCACACACTTGGAACAGCAAGGATTGAGAGTTCAGGCAATTTATGATTATTTGCACCAACTTGTCTTTCTCAGTGAGCCCAGGGGGTAAGTGGTTCTAGGCTCTAGGCTGGTGGCCAGTTTACGAACACACCCTGCAACTAAAGCCTTCAGAGTAGGGAGAGGTCCGGGGATGTGAGTGTCCCTTTGTGCTGGTTCACTGTAATTTTCCCCTTTCTTTCTCATCCTGTTTTCTGTAGGATAATGAAGTCCCAGAAGTCACCAGAAGTCGGAGTCCAGGCCCCTTACAAGTGGATGGGCCCCACACTGTGCCCCTGGAGAGACCCCCCAGAGTGCCTCCTCGAGCCGCCTCACAGAGGTAGCATTGAAGCTGATGTGAAATTTTCATCACTCTCTGAATTCCAGGGTGGAGCAGGATTCAGAGACATCTCAGGAAAAATGAGGACAGAGCTAATGACAATGCTTGCATTTGACATATTTTCAATCTGGGCTCTTCATTAACTTCAGTGATGTGTTATTCAGTTGTAAATCTTTTAAATGGCAAATCCATTTGTTTCGTACATGAAATACATGAATAATATCAACTTATAAGTAATTTTTATAAGTGTGGCTAGGATCAGCTCCCTAATACTGAATTCTTTGGGCTGTATTATAGGGACAAGACTTTTTAAGAACAAGAGATAAGAAGGAATTGAAAAGTTGGGCACTGATAATTCATGCTGTAGTCCTAGCTTTCGGAAAGCCAAGACCTAGAGGATTGTAATTCTTCCCAGCCAGCCTGGGCAGAAAATTCTGCAAGTCTCGTCTCCAAAGATAAGAGTTGTCATGTTTGAAGCTATAGTCACAAAAATTCTGTAGGATTTTGTTAATGGAAGAGAAAGAGAAAGCTCAGAAAAATGGGTTGCAAAATTAAAGGACAGAAACTGGAATACATTAAAGTGTGTTAGAAGAGAGGGCAGATGAAGTATTTGGGGTGTCTGGAAGCATGTTGTGATAAAGATGAGGAGAGAAAAGAAATAAAATACATTTTGTTCTAGAAGCAATGCTTGCAGAGGAGGCTATAATTGACAGAACTTGAGGTCTGCATGCATCTTTTAGTGCCATAAAAGATTTACAAGCATATCACTGTGATGTGTGCGTGTATCTATCTATCTATCTATCTATCTATCTATCTATCTATCTATCTATCTATCTATCTATCTATCTATCTATGTATATTCCTGTATATGTAATCTTTGAACTGGGAATGAAGTGAGACCTTCTCTTGAATAGCATGAGTAGTTGACCTGCTGACAAACAGGAGGAAGCTGACCATGGCGTCTCAAATACTCTCTCCTCTGTTTAGCAGCACTATAGAGTGCAGCCTTGGTCATACTCATCACACTGTCTCTGGTCTGATCCATTCCTCGCTTCACTCTATATGCTATCCTCAGAGCCAAAATCGCCACCAGCAGATAGGTGCCTATATTCACCTCTGCCTTCCATTTCCTGCTGTTGACTGGCGATTGTCATCCAGATGTCCCACTGGGACACAGCTTTTACAAGACTGAGCTCACTGGCCTACCACTATTCACTTCCATAAACCACCTCCTTCTCATGAGTTTTCAGCCCACTTTCCAAGGCCAGGAGTCTACTCGTCTCCCACCTCCCTCGCATCTCCAGTACATCTCCAGGCTCTGTCCTTTCTGCTACCCTTTCAGCTCTCAGATCTACCTCCTCCATCCCATCTGCCAGTACCTCAGTTCTTTGGAGTCCCACACTTGATTCCCTGCTTCCAGCAGTCCCTCTTCCACGTGCACCAGAGTGCACTGCTGATGTTATTTCCCTACATAGAACCGTCAGTTTTAATTCTGTGCATTCTAGCATGCTCTGGCTCTGCCCAGAGTCAAGTCCTATGTTCATCTATGCTCCACCCCATAGATGAACTGTATTACGTGTACCATTTCTTTCTCCTATCTGTTCCTTTTGTTTGGAATGCTGTCTTTCTATTCTTAGCCTATTTGTAGATATTTTATACATCCTTTAGGTCTCAGTCCCAGCACCATTTCCTTTGTGGGGCCTTCCCTGATTTTCTTTTTTTTTTTTTTTTTTTTTTTTTGGGTCCGGTTGTGGGGCCTGAACTCTGGGCCTGGGCGCTGTCCCTCAGCTCTTCAGCTCAAGGCTAGCACTCTACCACTTGAGCCACAGCGCCACTTCCAGCTTTTTTCTTTTTGCTTATATGGTGCTGGGGAATCGAACCCAGGGCCTCATGCATTGCAAGGCAAGCGCTCTACCACTGAGCCACCTTCCCAGCCCCCTTCCCTGATTTTCTATACAGAGTATATCTTCTCTACTTTTGTTCCCCCAAGTATCCCTATTCTAATACATTCCATTTTGCAAACCTTACTTACATATCTATCTCCTCAACTGGATACTGAATCTCATGAGAATAGAAATTACTTTTAATTTTTTTTCTCCTTTCCCAGTGCCTAACACAGGAACTGGTACATATTAGGGATGTAATAAGTATTTGTCACGTAAATGGATAGATGAAGAATGGATTGGTACTGCTTAGGTTGGACTTTCTAAGTTCTTAACAACTTGCTATCAGGTCACATCCCATAGCTGGCTTATAAATAGTGAGACTTCACACTCCCACCTGCTGTGAGTTTGTAATGTACTGAGCAGAAGAAACAAAGCAAAGGGAAGATGAGAATAGGACAGATGTGCAGGAGCTTTGCATGATAGTTCTCTTACTCTTTAGGGCAGACAGCTCTGTATAGGTAATGTTCTATAGGCAGACAGCTCTGTGTAGGTAATGTTCTATCACAGCTAAGAGGAAAAAGCCAAGTGTTTACAGAGCCATTGCCTCTTTGTTTTGAACTTATTTTTCATTTCCTTGTGACTGATCATAGCTAACAATTTGAGGACTCCTGTGCCAAGCAAGGATGCTCAATAGGAAACCATGCTTGCTTTCGGAGGCCTCTTGCAGTACCCAGAGATAGTTCTTCAGTTCCTGACTTAGAAAGGTCTGTGGAGTTCCTAGGAACAGCTGGAGTGCTCAAGGAGCGAGTGGACTTGAGACAGAGCTATTGATTAACAAACACGGAAATTTAAACTAGGGTAAGCAATGTGTATGCCCACACAAAGGCATGCCAGCTAAAGTCCCACTTCAAAAGGAGTGTTAACCAACAAGATTGCTGGATTCTTGAACCACACTCACCATATGAGACTTCATCCTGAACAGGGAGAGAAAGCATCCAGGGCCTAGGTGTCTATATAATTGTTTTCGGATTTAGCTCTCCCCAGTTTATCCCTCAGTTCCGATTTAGTGCCTTTTTACCTCTCTTGTTCTGATAAATCTATAATCATATACCCATTTCCCTGAGATGGGGCTTCTAGCCCTTGCTTGCTACAGCTGCTCCTGAGAATAAAATAGAATTAGCATTCTTAAAGGAGTATCCCAACATCAGAATGTAAAAGCAGGATGGGGGGTGTGGGGGGGGGGATGGGACAGAATCACCACTGTCCTAGAGGAGGAGATAAACTGTAAGGTTCAGGAATCCTCATAATGGGATTATTGGCTTTACTCTAAGCCAGAAACTATGCTATCTACTTCCCACTCACATCTATCTGACATGAGAAAATAGTTTTAGAGAAGTTGGAATTGGGGCTGGGAAGGTGGTTCAATGGTAGAGTGCTTGCCTTGCATGAATGAGGCCCTGGGTTCAATTCCTCAGTACCACATAAGCAGAAAAAGCCAGAAATGGAGCTGTGGCTCAAGTGGTAGAGCGCTAGCCTTGAGCTGAAGAGCTGAGGGGCAGCACTCAGGCCCAGAGCTCAGGCCCCATGACTGGCAAAAAAAAAAAAGAAGAAGAAGAAGAAGAAGAGAGTTCAAGGCTTTGTCCAGACAAAGTTACTGAGATTTTATCTCAGAAAACAAAATAAAAGCAAAAAGGCTGGGGTTGTAGCTCAGCTCTTGTAGATCTGAGAGTAGAGCTCTTGCCTAGCAAGCAAGATGGTTCAATCCCAATACTAGGGGGAAGAAATCTCTGCTAGGTATACCCAGAGTTTTTTTTATCAAAACATTTAGGACGGTTTCCTGGTTTGGGCCTTTTGTCTTATGCACATATTTACAGCATTTTGAGGCCAGATTAATGTCTGTGAACTTGCTGTTATATCCACTGCAGGAATAGATTAATAGTAAACAACTGTGTAAGATGAAGAACATGTTGCTAAACTCCATCAGGCAATGATGAGTAGTATCACCCAATTGTCCTGTAGCTTTCTCCTATAACCCCACAGGAAGGCTGAGAGGAGATGGAAAAAAATCTTTTTGTTTTCAATGAATAAATCTTAGTTGCTCAGTGACAAATACACAAAATGGTCTACTCTTTGGGACAGAGTAGGACCTCCTGAAGATGTAGGTGGCCCTTTGTTACTTCTGCCTTTGTCTCTTGTTCTGAGATGCCCCCTCTTTTCCCAGCTCTGCCATCAGTTCCTTGACCTATGCAAAGCTAGTATTCAAGAGACATTTAGTAAATATTTACTTACTGATTTATTCAATCCTCCATTATACAACTTCAGGACTGCAAAGATCAATTACAACACCTGACAAAGCTTTCTTCCTGGACTTACTGACTTGCTTCTAAAAGAATTAAATATTAGCTTTACAGCACACATGTGGCAATGCCATCTGTAACCATTGAACCTATTGGTAATTAGACTCGCCCATTCTAGGAGTGTCATTTAGGGCTTTGAAGAAACATGGTGAGGGGCTTCTAAGAAAGCAAACATGGGGGGGAGGATTTGGTGGGGGGGGCGGTAGGAGGCTGGGAAGGGATGGGAAGGGGAAACAAAGGAGGAGGCTACAATGCTTGATAAGAAATGTACTCATTATCTTGCCCATGTAATTGTAACCCCTCTGTACAGTATTTTCACAATAAAAAAGCCAAAAAAATGTACTTACTAACTTGCTTATGTAACTGCAACCCCTCTGTACATCACCTTGACAATAAAAAATATAAAATTTTAAAAAAAGAAAGCAAACATAGAGTTGGAATAGCACATAGTGATCCCATAAGAAGAAGGTTTTGGAAATTCTCAATTCCCCTTCCAACATCTCTCCCTACCACAGTGGGTCTCCTCCCTGGCTGCCTATTAGAATCGCTGGTGTTTTAACATCTAGGTTTTATCATGTTTATTATTCATAATCATTTATTCATGATCAAGAGATAATTTGTTACATTCATGGTACCTAACACAGAAGCATGCTGCCCTATGGGGGTTCATACTAGGAAGCGCAAGGAGGCAGAGGGAGCAAAGGAAAATATGGGCTAGAGCTTTTATTGTGTTTTCTGTGGGTGTGTATGGGGTGAATGAGGCAGGACAAAAAGATTAGGATTGGCTATCTTGAATAATTTGGGTGAGCTCTGGGGCAATGGGGCTGTCCCTGTCTCTGGCTGGTACCTCACTTTAGACCCCCAAAAGTAGTTGGGTCATTAGCTAACCCTAGGAGGGGCAAGGCCTAGGCATCAGAAAATAAAAGGAATGATTAATACATTATTCAAAGGTAGTTTATTTATGTGCTAGTGCTAGTGCTTGTACTCAGCCCTAGGCTCTGTCCCTTAGCTTTTTTGCTCAAGGCTGATATGCTCACTACTTGAGCACATCACCAATTCCAGCTTTTTACTGGCTAATTGGAGATCAGAGTATTGCAGTTTGAAGGCAAACTGATGTAAGGGAACTCAAAATTCATGATATCTTTAAGATTCTACATCCTCCACACAAACAGATAATGATACTTAAACATACCATAAAATTAGATAAGACTATTGCTTGCTCGAGCTGGCTTCAAACCATGATGCTCAGATCTCATTCTCCTGAATACTGGGATTATAGGCATGAGATACCAGTGCCCTGCTTAGAAAGTTTTGACTATTGAGCTGTATCCTCTAGTATTAAGATGGAACATATCTATGATGGGAATTGGAATTTTTAAAAACTGCTTTGGTGATTGTAATATGCAGCCAGGTTTCTGAGGCACAGCTAGCATGTATGTCACTCACAGTCATAGTGCATTCTGTTTCATGAGCTGAGGAATGTCCTTTACAAGAACTATTTAATAAAGTTGCTTTATCTTTTCATTGTAGGCCTCCAGCCAGGGAGACCTTCCATCCTCCTCCACCTGTTCCACCCAGAGGTCGCTGAGTTCGCTTCCTAGACTCATCCAACTTCAGAACTTTAAGACTGGCAGTTCTCAGACTGTTAATGTTGTCTTCATGTTGAATTTTCTGCATGAACGTTGACTTGGAGATCTACTCTCATTGCTAATATTATTGCAGCCCTGCTGATTTGGGTGATTTCTCGAAGAAGACATTATTAAGGCAGGAAGTAAAAAACTAAGGACCATGTTCACCACTGCCAAGTATATTGGTCCACATCACATGTTCATTACCAAAAGGATGGAGACTTGATCAGGATACGTACCTCTAATTTCTCTTAATAGAAGCCTAACAAGATTAATTAGAAATGTACTTTACAAGTGATTATACTGCAGTATACTTACATTCACCGTTCTGTATTTGATAATCCATCCTAATTCCTAAAAGTGACTATAAAACTAAAGTACTGGACTACAAGTGACCTAATTTTAAAATAATTTTACATTTTTGTAGAATTATTTTAGTTTTGTAGAATTATTTTGTGAATTATTTCTGGTTACAAACCACAAACTGAAAAGGACTTAGACTTACTTTTTTTTTTTTTTTTTTTTCTGGTAGTAGGGCCTGGACTCTGGGCCTGGGCGCTGTGCCGCAGCTCTTCAGCTCAAGGCTAGTGCTCTGCCACTTGAGCCACAGCGCCACTTCTGGTTTTTTCTGCTTATGTGGTGCTGAGGAATCAAACCCAGGGCCTCATGGCCTCATGCATGCAAGACAAGCACTCTGCCACTGAGTCACCTTCCCAGTCCCGACTTAATTCCTCTTATATGGAAGGTAAATCTAGGATCCTGTAGATGTTTAGAACCAAGAGTACTTGGTTAGAGGAAGAAGAGGTGGGTCTAGAATCTGAGCCTACTGTCATCACACTTTCCTTATCTAAGAACCAATATTTCTTTCTCTCAAGAAATGTCCCAGTGTTAAAATTTATTAGTAGCTGGCTATTGGGCTTCTAGAACCTACCTTCATCTACATCTCTGAGGCATTAGGTATCAACTATTTATTTTCAGTTTGGACATTTATATTCCAGTCTGCTTTCATATGAGTAATGTTGCCAGAGAAATGCTGAACGTGGTTAGAACCAGATGCTTGGGGTGCTAGGGACCTATATCTTGTTCTCTGTTGCCTTTAGATCTTAGATAAGAGAGAGGAGGATCCTTGGCTTTTCCTTTGCTGAAAGGTCTTCAGAGGAATAAAGAACCTAAAATAGATATTAGTATCTGTTTTCTTAGAGTTTTATTACCAACAGATTTGGTAAATCTGTGCAGAGAATGTAGAATCTTAATATCATGAATTTTGAGTTCCAATTACATCAGTTTGCCTTCAAACTACAGATCCCTAATGATACTTAAACATAAAATTAGTAGCATACAATGTCTTTTAAAAAATATTAGAAATATAGTTGTCCCCCATGAAATTATCCTCTGACCTCAAACAAGTATACAAAAACCATGTTATACATGATACATTTAAGTTTAATTTCATTGGGTTCTAATAATTAAAGTACTTTTATCTCAATTTTCAGTTCAGCAAGGATTATTGCTAAAGTGATCTTCTCCTAAAGGAGTCTTGGGTTGTTGTTTAATGCAAATTAGTCTGTTGGCCATATCTATCATATTAGAATGTTGTCACAAATTATCTCATTCAAGGCCAGTCATGTGATAGTTGTTCTTTAAGTGTGCATTCAATAGTTCCTTTACTATCTTTGTCACTTATCTGGAAGAAATGGAAGAATGTGAGATAAAATAAGAATATGAAATTGGTGTAGATATTTTTATTTATAGATTGTCTCCATCTTAAGAATATTTAGTTTTTATTAAAAAAGGTACTTTTTCTATTCAGTACCTCTAAACCCTTCTTTGGATGCCAAATTGATGTTTTTGTACATGATCAATAAACATGGTAAGACCAATACTAGCCAATGGTGTTAGTAACTTTGTATGCACATCACTATGCAATATTTGAATATTTTATTGCATTTATTCTTATAATAAGTGGAAAAATAAAATTGAAAGTGCTTATGACAGTGTGGGTGCCGCTTGAGACATGGATGTAATTGATCAGGAGTACCAAGTCAAAGGTAGCAAGTCTTATGTCCTCTTATGTGCTCATTGAACATCCACATTGGCAGGTTATGAATAAAAAAAGAAATAGAAGGAATGTGAATGAATCATTTTTTCCAGTGCTATCAGAGAATTTCCACTTTGTTCCATAGAAAGAGAACACCCACTATAACATATATTTATTCAATTTCTATATATTCAACACATTAGTACACATTTTTATGAATAAATCATATAACAAACCATAGATTCTCAATAGAATAAGAATCAGAGCCGGGCGCTGGTGGTTCACGCCTGTAATCCTAGCTACTCAGGAGGCTGAGATCTGAGGATCGCGGTTCAAAGCCAGCCCGGGCAGGAGAGACCGTGAGACTCCTATCCACCAGAAAACCGGAAGTGGCGCTGTAGCTCAAGTGGTAGAGTGCTCGCCTTGAGCTGAAGAGCTGAGGGACAGCATCCAGGCCCAGAGTTCAAGCCCCACGACCGACAAAAAAAAAAAAAAAAAAAAAAAAAGATTCAGAAACTAAGCAGGCATCTAAAGAGAAGGTTACGAAGTCTTCTCTATAAAACTTCAGGTGACAGCTCTTTTACTACCTTTCTTCTCCCAGATTTTACAAGCTAGCTCAAGAGAAAGTGAAGCAATTGGTTATAATCCAATTCCTAGGCCAGCACTGTACCTTTATCTTTATATTAAAACATAGGAGCAGATACCCCAACTATATAAGCAACAAAATATGAAGTTTTGAGAGACTCTCAACAAGAGGTTGGTGTTGCAATCAGATAATTGAACACAACATGTTTAATGATGTAGTCAGTCATGCTGTGCCTTAATTATAGAAAATAACAGCACATACCTGACTTTAATGGTTTTTTAAACAAATATTCTTCCATTCCCTGTTTAGAGAGAGAGAGAGAGAGAGAGAGAGAGAGAGAGAGAGAGAGAGAGAGAGAGAGAGTAGAAGGTTCTAGTCAACCTAATTCCACCTTAGTAGATGAGATTTTTCAATCTCTCTCCCACAGGGCCCAGTTTTCTCTGCTTCTCCTTCAAAGAATAGTATACATGTCCCAGCTACTGGGAAGAAGCAGCTTTAGTAACAGCTTTACTTCTGAGAGAGACAAGTGGCTAATTTGGATAATCTTAAAAGATTCATCCTAAATATCAATCCTTATTTGGGAAAAATCTGCCTATATAAATATTTGCTGCCATTTGATAAATAGTGTCTGTTTATAGCCACACAGATTAGTAAGAATATCCTGCTGGCCAGATTTTATGATTATCAGAGTTTTGAAAGGATAAGTAGGATGCTGAAAGATGAACATCTTTCCTAGATAAATTCCTAGGCCTATCAAAGCTCATCTAACCCACAGTATAAGTGAAAGTGCTTTGCCAGGTATGATTCATGCCTGTAATCCTAGCTACTCCAAAGATTGAGATCTGAGGATCAAGGTTCAAAGCTAGCCTGTGTAGTAAAGATCATGAGACTCTTATCTCCAATTAACTAGCAAAAAGCCAGAATTGGAGCTATGGCTCAAGTAGTAGAGTGTTAGCCTTGAGCAGAAAAGCTTAGGGACAGTACCAAGCCCCCGAGTCCAAGCCCCAGGACCGGCACTGTCTCTTCCAATACCTACCCCAGGAAAAAGAGAAAGTGTTTCATCTGTCTACACAGTGAGGGTTAGCATGGTATAAGGAAGAGAGTATTGGTTTGGAAGTCAGGTTTCTATTTAGTCTGCTAATGAGGTCACATAACTTGACAACAGGGTCTGTGCTTCACTACCTATGAAGGAGAGTTCTGTTTGGTAATCCCTGAGGGACCGGAACCCCTCATTCTGAAGTGGGCACACAGCTTCACTGGAGTTACTACCTGATTGACACCATTGTATTTATTTATTTATTTACTTATTTTCAGTGCTGGGAAATCAGCTGGGGCTTAGTGCATTTTAGGCAAGTGCTCTATCATTCAGCCACCTCTAGCCAAGAATTGTTTTATAATTGTTCCCTGCTATTTATCATTATTATGTCAGTTAAACTCTGAGAAGCAGTAAAATACGAATGACACAAAGAAATTAATGACATTGTTCTTCAATAACCAGGCCCATATCCAGTTTTAAGTGTTGTTTTGTTGTTTTGGAGACAGGGTTTTGCTACACAGCTCAGACTAGCTTCAAAGTTATAGTCCTCCAGTCTCAGCCTCCTGAGTTCTGGGAATATAGATGTGTGGTACCAAGCCTCACTTAAGTGAATTTTTCTTTAAAGAAAAATTTCAGCTGGGAGCTAGTGGCTCACATCTGCAATCCTAGCTGCTCTAAGGCTGAGACCTAAGGATTATGGTTTGAAGCCAGCCAACTGCGTGAAAATCCATGAGACGCTTATCTCCAATAAACCACCCAGAAAAAGCCGGAAGTGGTGCTGTGGCTCAAGTGGTAGAGCACTAGTCTGGAGCACAGAGAGACTCAGGGACAGCATCCAGGCCCTGAGTTTCAGCCCCAGGACCAACAACAACAAAAAAATTTCAGAGCAATCATACAGTTCTTTGGTGTCCAGACCATTTTTAGCCAGAACAGAAGAGGTGATGGAGTGGCAAGTCACAATAGCCCCTCAACACCTCCTTGAAGCAACACAAGGTAGCAAAAAGAAATAGAATTTCAAATAAAAGGTAGCTGATGACAGAAACAAGAAGATAGTTATCCATATGTCAAGATTCTATGATATGTTTATTCCGAATGATAAAAGATGGCCGAAATTTTGATTTGGATTGATTTATTGGTCAGAAGCTCTTCAACCAACACTTGATAGCCTAATTCAAACTATCACAAGAAGAAGCTATTCTCCATTGGGAGAAGAGGGACTTTTTTTCCACTGGCAAGCTCTCTCTCTCTCTCTTCTCTCTTCCTCTCTCCCTCTCCCTCCTCCCCCCTCTCTGTTCTTTTTCTTTCCAGGGAATGAGGTCATTGGTAATGGTAAATGGTAAAGGAATGGTAAAATAAGATATATAAAGGTATTCTGCTCCCCAGTTTTGCAGAACCACCCTTGTTTTGATGGTCTCTCTAAGCCTTGTTTCATAGCCTTGGGGTCATCAGGATCTTGGGGTCATCAAAGATCCGAAGCTATACTTCCTCAAAGCAATTCCTTCACTGCTGCATCTTTCTTTTTATACCAGCTATTACCAGATATCGAATGCCATTTATCAGCATCATTTCTCTATCAGAGTTCCTGACACATCATAGGTGTTGAATTATGTATGGCCCTCTCTTCATTAAACTTTCCCAAATACTCTGTTGAGTATCTTTTTTCCTTACTGACCATTGCTTTTATTCTCTGGGAACATTTGCATAGTTGTCCACATTTTGTGCACTCCTTTGTAAAGTTTCCTAGTTTTAAGTCAACTTTCTGCCCATGAACTCTTTATACTTTTCTTGTATCCTGTCTTCAAGCATTTGCCCGCGCAGTGCTCCCCACAGAACCTAGCAAAACCTTATGCCTCAGATCTGTGGAGGCTGGTGATGAATGTTTAAGAAGCTACTCATCCATCTTAATGCAGCACTTACATTTCAATTGCCCATCATCTCCTCTTTCAAAGGCAATGATTATTCATTCACAAAGCATTTACTGAGTTTCCACTATGAGCAAGTCACTGCATTAGGTACTCTGGAAGATACACAAAACTGAATGCTTCCTCTGATTTCTATGGCAATGATGTACAATTCATAGAGTAATTAATCATACATTGCCTTGTGATGTCTCTCACACTATCTAGAATGCATCCTTTAAATTCAGCTATGCTATTTGACTCTCGTTAATCTCTTCATTCATCCAGCAAATGGTTATGATGTGACAAGCATTATCCCAGTAGCTGGGACATGTAAAAAGATATGTTAAGTTCCTGCCATCAGAAAAGGTCAGACTGTAGTACAGAATAGGAAATAGGAGCAGATCAACAATTATGACATAACATGCCAATGCAATTGGCATCTCAAAGAAGGGCTGCTTGGCTTCCTAAGGGCATTTTGTATGCAAGATCTCTTTGTTGAGGTGGCAATTTGGACAGGTTTGGGAAGACAAGAATCACGTAGATAAGGTAAAGCAAGATATTTGGGAAATACATGAGTCAAGGTAGAGCACAGAGGCTGGTGGGAGGTAAAGCTGGAGAAACTGAGGCCTGCGTAAGGTACATGTTAACAGGTTAAGGAAGTCGGCCTTTATCCTTTAGCAAGGAACTCCTCTCCTGATTATATATGCTCACTGTATATACATGCTTACTGTAAAAAAAATCTAAACATTGACAGGTTTGTATGAAGTAGAAGTTAACTGCACTGGTATTTTGCATAGTAATCTTTAGGATTTCTACAGGCAAACTAGCATTACCATTCAAAAGGGATACATTCTCTCTATATTTTTCATGTGAGCATCTCTTGAGTATCATTATGAAATGCATGTAGATCTATTTCATTTTCAAAATGGCTGCATAGTTGGTAGTCCATTAACAGTATAAAGACTGATTATGGAATCAGGCTTCTTGGGTCTGGTCTTCCACCAAGCCACTTAACCTGTACTCCAGTTACCTCCTCTGTAATATGAACACACAAAAGGAGCTTGTTGCCTGGGGTTTTTGTGAGGAACAAGACAGTCAATACATGTGAAAGAGTTCAGAACAGTGGCTGGCAGATGAAAACCTGAGTGGTGATTCTATTTCTTTACTCATCATTCAAGAGTGTTTTAACCAAGAGTGGTATCTTTTTCTTTTTAGAAAGCACTCTGGCACCTTTGGGGAGTGATAAAAACAGGAAAGATTGATATTCAGGACCTTGCTGGGGGACTGCGGTGCGATTGGCTGTTACTGGCAGAGGAAAGGAAAGGAAAAACTTCCTGGGGCTTTATTTTCTTGGTGGTTCTGGGGGTTGAACTCAGGGCCTTGTGTAGCATTGTGTCACGTGAGACATACCTGCAGCCTTTTTCTGCACTGGTTCTTTTCGAGGTAGTCTCACTTTACACCCAGGTGGGTTTGAGGCTGCTATTCGACTTTGCTTTCCACAATCTCTAGGGATGCTCAGCACAGTGCCCATGTATTGATTGATATTGGAGTCTCACAAGCCTTTTTTTTTTTTTTTTTTTTGCAGAGTCTAGCTTCAAACCACTCTATTTTCAAACCTCCTTCCCATCAGGCTTCAAGGAAAAGCTTGAGGCCACCCAGCCCAGGTTCAAGAACTATTTTTTTTTTTGAGACCAAATGCAAAAAATCTGTGTGTCACTAATGGCTAGGAAGACAATCTCTACACGTTCCACATTTTTGGTTTGGGGTTGTATAGATGGGGTGCTATATTTCTTCCGTTCATTTGACAAGACATTTGGGGGGGGGACTAAGTAAACATAGCAACAAGATCTGTGCCCTGGGCAGCTTGCTTCCCAGTGTCTCTATGGCTGAGAATACGAGACCAACAAATAACACGTAGGCAAATAAATGGACAAATCATTTCAGCCCAGTCCACAGTTTTGGACTGAGTACTCAGCGACTTAACTACGCTTCTCTAACTCGGCACGAGTTTCAGGCTCCCCCCGTAACGATGGTGACGGAGGCAGCAATCCATTCACCGCCGTCCACGTAGGGAGAGAGGCTGGAGAGGCGGCGGGCCGGACACCAGCCCCATGCGGCTCCTGGGAGCGGAGAAGAGCGATGCGTACGGACCACAACACCTGGTCCGGGCCTGGCCCCCGCGAGGAGCCTGAGGCCCAGGAGCCGCAGACCCCCGAAGCGCAGCCGGCGCGACAGCCGGCGCGCACATACCCTCCGTCGACCGGCGGCAGTTGCGGCCCGCGTCACGAGGCACTTCCGGCGTGCGTCGGGGCGGCCGGATGACGTGGCTGAGTCAGAGGAAGAGGCTGGTAGGCCGGGGGGGCGGGGGAGGCTCGGGGCGGCGGTGACGGCGACGACGGCGGCGGCGGCGGCAGAGGAGGAGGCAGCGGCTGGGCCCGAGCCCCGTGCGTCTGTCCGCGTCCCGTGGATGCGAATCGGCCGCGGCAGAGGCGGAGGCGGAGTCGGTGGGCCGGCGCCGGGCCTGTGGGAGCGCGGAGGATGAGGCCGCTGCCGGGTGCTCCTGGCGTGGCGGCGGCCGCCGCGCTGTTGCTGCTGTTGCTGCCCCGGGCCCGAGCGGACGAGCACGAACACACGGTGAGGCGTCTCCGGCCCGTTCCCCGGCCGCCGCCCCGGTCGGCCCGCTGCAGCCCGGAGGCCTGCCCGTGGTTTTCTTCCGGTCGGGCCTGGCGGAGCAGGAACCGCGGGAGCTGGGAGGAGGCATTTCCGTGCGCTTCGGGGCAGGCCTCCGTCCGCGGCCCGGCGGCCCTCGGAGCCCTGGCCTCGGGTCCCGCCACGCCCCGGGGGCTGGGAGCTGGGATGGGGTGGGAGTGTGAGGAGACTCGGGTAGGACTGTTCCGGGCCTGGGGCCCGTGTCCCCCAGGGAAGCGATCGCTGTCGGGCTTCTGGGGCGAACGACACAGCAGAAGATGGATGCATCGCGGCCATCCGTCACTCGCCAACCAGGAAATACCCGCCACTTTACGGTCCGCGCCGGTCTTTATTTACCCGTCTCCTCGATGCCCCAACCGGATTAAAGCCACCGTGTTCCTGACCCCGGGGAGACCGGTTTACACGTGTGCAGGCTGCGAGCCTAAACGCATCTCTTCGCGGGGTCTTCCGTGTAACTTTGTCCTCATCCCTCCAGGCCCCCGGGTGATTTTCCACCTCGAGAGGGGGTATCATTAATGCAGCTTAGGATCCTAAAAGGTGTGGGTTGGGGGGAGGGGGGAGGAGTGTCAGGCCAGGCCTCGGCATCTTCTCTTTTTGCATGTGGTCTGAAGTTGATTGGCGGTTTATTTAATTGCATTTTCTCATCAAAGCGTGGATGTTAACTACTCCTGGAGTGGTTTTCATTTAGAACTGTAACTCCACGGTTTCACCTTAATCGACTCGAGGAAGCCTAGATAGTCAGGCGGAATTAAGAAGGGTGCTTGGGGAGTGATCCTTATTTTTATTTTTTATGCCTTTACTTATTATCACTAGGATTTTGTCTAGTTGTGTATGTACCAAGTCGGAAAGATTTGTTAAGATCTGTGTTTTAAGAACTGAGACAATCCCATATCTACTTAGTGGGTCTGGTTTTAGATTTTATTTGCTATTAATACAACTTTATTCTGTTCCCTGGGTTAGTTGGACACTTACGTAAGCTAATAACTCTTAAACTTTTGAACAGTTTGCTTTCAGTCACTTCCAGAATTTTCTTGTCTGTAAAGCTGTACTTTTTCTTCCCTTAAGACACAAATAGTGAATTGATAACATGTTCTGTGTTACACTTGTGTCTTCAACCTTAAAATAATTTTGTTCAGAGGTTAAATAGTCTTTGTTATTGTTTTTGTTTCCTGTCAGGTAACTTGTCTTTAGGTGCAAGATGGCCGTAGGGTATACAGGAATATGTATGGATTGGGGTCATTACTTTCCAGTTTCCAATGGTTATCCTCTCAGTCAATGGTATTATTACTAATACTTTTTCTGATTTTTTTTTTTTTGGGTCCGGTTGTGGGGTCTGAACTCTGGGCCTGGACACTGTCCCTCAGCTCTTCAGCTCAAGGCTAGCACTCTACCACTTGAGCCACAGCGCCACTTCCGGCTTTTTTCTTTTTGCTTATGTGGTGCTGAGGAATAGAACCCAGGGCCTCATGCAAGCTCTCTACCACTGAGCCACCTTCCCAGCCCTCTGATTTTTTTTTTTGTTTGTTTAACTTTGGAGAAGTTACTTTGTAAAATTCCAATCTTTCCTTTACCTATAGTTCCACTGTCTAGACATACAAACTCAAGATATTCTTTATTGTGTTTTATACTCTTTCAAGTAGAGAAGACTATTTACATGTAATTCAATAAATCTAAAATATAAACACCAACTTTAATGAAACTTTATTGTTATGAAAGTCATTTTATCTTATTTTGTTTTGGGAATGCAACCCAGGTCTTCACAAACTGGACAAGCACCCTACCACACTGGGAGCTACATGCACACTCAATGCCTCAAAGATAGTATTATTTGTTTGTCATGGGCTTGAACTCAGCGTCTGGGTGCTGTTCCTGAGCTTTTTTGCTCAAGGCTCCACAACTCCACTTCCAGTTTTTAGGTGGCTAATTGGAGATCAGAGTCTCATTGCCTTTCCTGCCCAGTCTGGCTTCCAAAGATGATCCTCAGATGTCAGCTTCCTGAGTAGCTAGGATTACAGGTGTGAGCCACCAGTGCCTGGCTCCAAAAAGATTATTGGATGTCAGAAAAGAAAATGTGCCATATATGTGGTGATTTCTGGACAAAAATTTAGAATCCATAATTATTTTGTTGCATGTCTGTGTTGATTTGCTTTCATGTGATTATCCTTTACTAATTAAGCAAGACTTATAGGAAGAATAACATTGATATGTATGAAGTTCAAATGAGTTTCATTTGTATTTTTTTTTTTGCCATTCACAGTCTTTTCCTTTTTCTAAGTTTTCTTGAAAATATTTCTTGAAAACTAGACATTCATCTTTGCCAAGGAACTACTAGAAGAGTAGTGAATGGTCAGGTGAATTCTTTTTTTTTTTTTTTTTTTAAACATCAACAAGGCAGAAGTAACTAGTGAAGAAAGAATGATGGAGTAGGAGACAAATTGCCAAGGGAATGTTGCAGAGTGGGTGTTTAATAAATACTTGTAAATTGAATTATTAAAGAACAGCTTTCAGGAGCCAAAGCTTGTCCTTTAGATTCGCTTTCTGTGAAGATCATTTCTAGATAGAAATAGTAAGTAGAATGGTTTATAGCAATATATGCTGGGGCACAGTTATAAGTGCTTTGTACATCTTAACGCACATTAAACGTATATTGATGACCTTGTAGAGGGGTTAGGATGTAGCTTAGTTGCAGAGTGCTTGCTTACTATATATAAGGCTCAAAGTTTGAGCCCCAGCATTGCAGTAAGGTCAATTAACTAATAATATTGTGATATAAGTAGTATTCTTTTTGTATGTGGTAAACTGGCCAGAGAGGTTGTCACTTGCATGAGGCCATACACAGTAGATATAAAAGTAGGTATAGGGGTAGCCTTTGGCAGAGTTAATAGTCTTCAGTCAAACTCAGCCTAGTCAAACTCCTCTCTCTTAAAAATAGATGTATAAAATAGTATCAGAATGAGTATTCATTGTTAGAATTTTCAAGTGGTTAAAGATACCTCTGATCTGGTTGGGTAGGTAGGTGTCCTCTTCCTCCCTCAGCAGTGTATGTGTGTGTCCTCCCTTGAAGAAGCTGTGTACTTAATAAAGGATGAGAATCTTCCTCAGTAGTGTAGGGAGGGCCATTATTGAGTCAAGGGCATATAAGTAGCTAAACTCTTTTGCCAGACCTTCCAAATAAGCTCCATTCTGGGTTTGGGTTTGCATTAAAGATGGATAGGCCCTCATAGATGGGCCACAAAGTGTATTTGACCTGAACTCACAATGCTCTGCTGTTACTTTAATTTTTAAAAACATTATCTCCAATTAAAATATTGAAAATTACCTTCAAATAAAAATTATGTACAGTTATCTTAATTTTTTTTGTTGTTGGTTGTGGGGTTTGAACTTTGGACCTGGGCACTGTCCCTCAGCTCTTCAGCTCAAGGGGAGCACCCCACCATTTGAGCCGCAGCGCCACTTCTGGTTTTCTGGTAGTTAATTGGAGATCAGAGTCTCACGGGGACTTTCCTGCCCACGTTAGCTTTGAACATCGATCCTCAGATCTCAGCCTCCTGAATAGCTAGGATTACAGGCATGAGATACCGTTGCCCTGCTGTTAGTTATCTTAATTCTTGAACAAGGAGTCCTGCCTTTTTTTTTTTTTTTTTAAATTGATAGGGTCTCCATGTTGTCCTGGCTGCCTGCATTAAAAAAAAAAATCATGTTACTCAGGATCTTACCCCTTAAGGTCTAGCCTTAAGAGTCCTAGCCTCAAATTACTGACTGAGCTCAAATAATAGTTGTGCATAGCCAGTACTACAAGTGTGTGCTACTATCTTGCACTATAATTTTTATTTTGTATTGGGCTCCACAAATTATCTGGTCCTAAGAATGTGTAGTTACTATCTGCCATTCCAGAACACCCCCTCCCCCCTTTTTCTCTACCTACTGAATTAGGCATCAGTTAACTATGTGACCCATATAGTATTCTTTATATGCTCATTCTGGTATGATTCTCAATAAATGTCTAGAGAATTATATACACACCTAATATATGTGTGTGTGCTTTTAATTTATAAAATTGAATTGTGGATTATAGGACATTGCTTATTAAGAATAGAGGGTATTTTTATTCACGAAGGTTTTAAAGTAATTGAATGTTCATGAAAACGTCTTTTTAGGCAATTGAAAGGTGTCTAGTGTGTGATTTGTGTCTGATCAAATCACAAGGACACATCTAGAGTTAAATTGTCATGCCTTCTAAGATCCAAAGGACTCCATTCAAAAGTACTTCAGCAGTGTCTAACAACTGTAATCCTAGCTACTCAAGAGGTTGAGATCTGAGGATGTGGTTCAAAGCTAGTCCGGACAGGAACGTTTATGAGACTCATCTCCAGTTAACCACCAAAGGCCAGAAGTGGAGTTGTGGGTCAAGTGGTAGAGTGAGGAAAAAAGCTCAAGGACAACTCCCAGATACTGAGTTCAAGCCCCAGGACAAGCACATGTACACATATTGAGAAGCATGGATTTTTAGAAGTAGGGAGTTTAAGTGATACAAATGGGTCAGGATGTTGAGGTGTCATGTAGGCATAAGAACTCCAACTCAAAAACAACTCAACAAGGCAGTTTACTTCATCAGGAGGGTGTGCCACCAACCAAAAAATCAAGCACAGAAAGTGCATGGGCTGCTTCCTTTTTATTCCTAACACAGCAAGCCCTGCCCCTGTGCTCAAATTGGTGGAGCTGAAGTTCACAGTCTGTTCATTAGGCTATTTTGAAGAGGGTAGGATGTCTTAATTACTCATACCCTTTGCAGATTGAGCAACCTGAGATGTCCCTTAATTATACCCTCGGATACTTTCTTTACTTGCTGATACTGTCTTAGCAAAATAATTAGCAAGACCCAAGCTACTATGCTTGGAAATGCCATAATTTGGGGTCCTATTTTTGGCCACACTGAATGATAGTTTATTTAGGTACAAAGCTATTTTAAGAGAAAACAGTTGTCTCAAGAGACTATTAAAAAATATAGTTCTAATTCCAGTGTGTTTTGAATGATTGAAGTCCATTGAAACTATAATGAAATATTTCAGAAATGGATTTTGTTTTCTCTCATAATGTGTTTTAATGGTCATTTCCATTAAAATGAAGTATAGCATTTGAGTACATCAAGATTCTGCTGATCAGTATAATTTCTGATTTCTTTATTCAAATTTTACAGAATACCCCTCCCTCCACTTTCTTACTAACACATAGATATTTAATAAGAGTGGTCCAGGTTTGGTGACCTCTTGAGAAAAAGCCATGTCTAGGGATTAGAATACATTAAATAGTTTCTTAGGAAAGATTTTTATTTTAAGTCAGATTAGACTCAAATGGGGAGGAGGTTGTTCACCATTTAGTAACATCTTTAATTGTTTTGTACAACTGCTTTTTCATCTTTCTTTGATTTAATTTGGCTCATTGGTTAATGACGCTGAATGGGAGTCAGAGAAAATAGTCTATACTTGTAATTTTTTTTTTTTTCCGCCATGGGGCTGAACTCAGGGCATGGGCACTGTCCCTGAGCTCTTTTGCTCAAAACTAGTGCTCTACCACTTTGAGCCACAGCTCCATTTCTGGTTTTCTGGGGGTTAATTGGCAATAAGTCTTGTGGACTTTACTGCGCGGGCTGGCTTTGAACTGCAGGTCTCATATCTCAACCCCCTGAGTAGCTATGAATATAGGCATGAACCACCAGTGCCTGGTCTATACTTGTAAATTTGATACTAATTAATTAAATAATAGGAAAATTATATGTATACATATACATGTATATACACATGTGTATATATACACACATATACACTCATATACACACATACGTGTGTGTGTGTGTGTAAGACAGGATCTTACTAGGTGGCCCAGACTGGCCTAAAACTAGCTATGTAAACAGAGCTGTCCACAAACTCACCTTCCTTCTGCCTCAAAACTACCGAGTGCTGAGATTACAAGTTTGTGAACTACCATGCCCTGTGAGAGAATTGTTGTACTTGGCATAGTACACTTATTCTCAGGGACAATCAAGGTTAGAGATGAAAAGTAAACACTTTGGTCCTATTAGTTAACATATGTATATAAAAATAATCAGTTAAACCTGTTGAAATTGTTTTAGGAAGAAGGTAGAGAAATGAGGGAGAAATCCTGGGAATGGGGTCAGTTTGCTTGGGGCACAATGAATGTATGGAAAGGTCAAAACAAACCCCTCTGTACAAGTAAAATATGTTAATAAATCTTTAAAAAGTTGAAATTTTAAGTTTGTTTTATTTTGATTATAGTCTACATAAAAAGGAGCAGTATAAAAGATTATTTCTAATTGCTATTTCAGTCCTCAGAATTTTAGACTACATGATGATAATATACTTTATTGTAGTTCTTGTCTCATCTACTCGATCTTCTCCAGTGTATTACGGTTGGTAACTCTTGTCCTATGTTTCGTTTGTATAAAATAAATACTCTTTTAAAAATCTTCTAAAAGAGAGCCGGGTGCTGGTGGCTCACGCCTGAAATCCTAGCTACTAAGGAGGCTGAGATCTGAGGATTCCAGTTTAAAGCCAGCCCCAAAGGAAAGTCCATGAGACTTATCTCCAATAAACTAGCAGGAAAAAAAACAACAACAACAAAAAGCCCAGAAGTGGTGTTGAAGTTCAAGTGGAGAATGCTAGCTTTTAGCTGAAGAGCTGAAGGACAGCGCCCAGGCCCACAGTTAAAGCCCCACGATCAACCAAAAAAAAAGTTAAAAAACTTACAAGGGATATGTGTAGAAAAAAATATATTTTCTAGAGATACAAGACAGTTCTGCATACTCAACAAGATTCATGACCAAGTTCTGGTTAATAGGTACTCTCATTCACCCCGTGTTACTTCTCATGTCTCTGATGAAATACTCCTATAATCATTGCACATACCACTTAATGCAAATATGTTAAAACTTTTACTGAGTAATCAATGAACCTTATATTTAAGCATTTCTTCACTGTTTTCCCATCTTAAATCCCATATTATATATTTGTCATGTACATTGTGTTATGCAGAGAATGTTTTGCCTTGGTACACAGGTATCAATTCTAATACTACTTTTAGTCAGGGATATTGGTTGTTTTAGAGCATTGGTTATTTTTGTTTTTGGACAGGGTCTTGCTGTGATAGTCTAGGCCAACTTCAAGCCCAGACTGGCCTTGAACTCAGTATTATCCTGCTTCAGCCTCCTGAGTACCTGTACCACTGTGCTTGGCTTGCACACTGTTTTCAGAATACTGAAGGTATATAGCAAAAAAGGAACACTTGGATTAGTGCTTCATGGTCTTGAGCATTGGGACAGGTGCATAATGACTTAATATTTATTATCCTCCCCAAATGAAAAGAATATTATGAATATATGGCTATTAAATATTAATATTTAATATTTTAATACTTCATACATGATTCAGACCTTTATTCATATATAATTATTATCTGTAGTTGTTTTTCTGAACTCATTTGAAGCAGCTTATGATTTTCTTTTTTTTGCCAGTCATGGGGCCTGAACTCTGGGCCTGGGCGTTGTCCCTCAGCTCTTCAGCTCAAGGCTAGCACTCTACCACTTGAGCCACAGTGCCACTTCTGGCTTTTTCTGCTTATGTGGTGCTGAAGAATCGAACCCAGGGCCTCATGCATGCAAGGCAAGCACTCTACCACTGACCCACCTTCCCAGCCCAGCTTATGATTTTCTATATTGTTATTTACCTTGACTCATATATATATGGTGTATATATATGTATATATATGTGTGTGTGTGTATATATATATATATATCTATAACTTTTTTTTTGTCGGTTGTGGGGCTTGAACTCTGGGCCTGGGTGCTGTCTCTCAGCTCTTCTGCTCAAGGCTAGGGCTCTACCACTTGAGCCACAGCCCCACTTTCGGTTTCCTGGTGGTTTATTGGAGGTAAGAGTCTCAGCCATGGGGCTGGGAAGGTGGCTCAGTGGTAGAGCACTTGCTTTGCATGCCTGAGGCCCTGGGTTCGATTCCCCAGCACCACATAAGCAAAAAGAAAAAAGCTGGAAGTAGCGCTGTGGCTCAAGTGGTAGAGCACTAGCCTTGAGCTGAAGAGCTGAGGGATAGCGCCCAGGCCCAGAGTTCAGGCCCCATGACCGGACCCAAAAAAAAAAAGAGTCTCAACCATGATCCTCAGATCTCAGCCTTCTGAGTAGATAGGATTACAGGTGTGAGCCAGCAGCACAGTCTTATCTGTTACCTCAATCCTTTTTCTCTATTGTTAATCATTTGCTTATTTATTCTACTTAGAGGAAAGGAGAATATTTTGTCTTTATATCCTTAGTACGTGATCTAATGCTTGGTAGATGTCTTGTGTTTTTGATAGATGACATTTCTTGAGGAGCTATATAATGTCTTATATAAACAATGAGATATTATGTTTGAGGATAAAATGACAGATCTAAGTTGTGGTGGTATTTGATAACTTTTGGTTGAAAATGTTAATGATTAGTTCCAGTTAGAAGACTAGAGTTAAGAATTTATGTGGATTAGTTGGTAGCTTCCTTTTTCATGCTTTGTAGCAGCCTGCTTTAATTTATTCAATGTACATCTTCCCTTGAGAGATCAGTACGTCGAAAAGCTTTATTTATTTGGTGCTGGTCCTGCAGCTTGAAATCAGGGTCTAGATACTATCTCTGAGCTTCTTTTGCTCAAGGGTAGCATTCGTCTATGTTAGCCACAGCTCTACTTCTGGCTTTTTTTTTTTTTTTTTAAGTAGTTTAATTGGAATCTCTTCAACTTTCTTGCCTGGGTTCACTTTGAATTACAGTCCTCAAATCCAGCCTCCTGAGTAGCTAGGATTATAGGCATGAGCTACTGGAATCCAGCTCCAGTACGTCTTGTTCAAAGCAGAATCTTCTGTTATGATAACACATGGAATTTTGGCTTGAATGGGCTTATGGTAGTTTCATAGTATGTATGTTTTTTCTTTGTTCTTCTAGTCATTTTTTTCATATCTAGTACTTTGAACCAGTGGCTATGCAGTAACTAGAAGGTAGAGGGGGTTTTATTTATGTATCCTGGCAATGTTAGTTTCTTAGAGGGGAAGATATCTAACGATTACCATCTGGATAAGACATTTTTTGTGTTTTTTGTTTTTGGTCATGGGCCTTGAACTCTGGGCCTGGGCACTGGCTCTTCAGCTCAAGGCTAGTGCTTTACCACTTGAGCTACAGCGCCTCTTATGGTTTTCTGGTGGTTTATTGGAGATTAAGAGTCTCATGTAGGGGCTGGGAAGGTGGCTTAGTGGTAGAGTGCTTGCCTTGCATGCATGAGGCCCTGGGTTCAATTCCTCAGCACCACATAAGCAAAAAGAAAAAAGCCGGAAGTGGCGCTCAAGTGGTAGAGTGCTAGCCTTGAGCTAAAGAGCTGAGGGACAGCGCCCAGGCACAGAGTTCAGGCCCCACTACTGGACCAAAAAAATAAAAAAAAAGAGTCTCATGTATTTTCCTGCCTGAGCTGACTTTGAACTGTGATCCTCAGATCTCAGCCTCCTGAGTTGCTAGGATTACAGGCGTGAGCTACTGGTGCCCTTTAGTTGTTGGTTTTGTTTCCTTCCTTGTCTCTGTTAGCCTGTTGAATTACATTGATTTTGCATTTTTACCACTTACTTTTTATCTGTATTTATAATATAAATGTGAATTATGAACATATTATTATGAGCTATTGTTTTTTTAGATGTTATTTTCTATAAATTAACATTTAGAAAAACCGGAATCCTGCTGGGCACTAGAGGCTCATGTTATAATCCCAGCTATCTCTTATCTCCAATTAACTACAGGAAAACCTGAAGTGCTGCTCTGATTCAAGTGGTAGCCTTGAGCAAAGAGTTCAGGGACAGTCCAGGTCCTGAGCTTTGGTTACAAAAAGAAAAAGTGAATCCTGAGACCAGAATCAGAATATAATTTAAAAATCCACAAAGTTTGATTTTAAGGTGTGGACATAGATTATCAGAATGCAAACACACACACACATTCACTCCCCCCCCCCCCCCCCCCCCATGGTCCGTCTCTGAGCTTTGGTGCTTCTTTTGGCTCAAGGCTAATACTCTACCACTTGAGCCATAGCACCACTTCTGGCTTTTTCTGTTTATGTGGTACTGAGGAATTGAAACCAGGGCTTTGTGAATGCTAGGCAGGCGCTCTACCACTGAGCCACATTCCCAGCCGAGAGAGAGACAGAGACAGAGACAGAGAGAGAGAGAGAGAGAGAGAGAGAGAGAGAGAGAGAGAGAGAGAGAGAGAGAGAGAGAGAGAGAGAGAGAGAGAGAGAGAGAGAGAGAGAGAGACACGCTCTACCACTGAGCCACATTCCCAGCCCCTAGATAATGTGTGTGTGTGTGTCCCTGAGGTGCTTTGCTCAAGGCTAGTTACCACCTCTGGCTTTTTGATGGTTTATTGGAGTTAAGAATCTCATGGCTTTGAACTCCAATCCTCAGATCTTAGCCTCCTGAGTAGTAAGGATTACTGGCATGAGCCACCAGCACCCTGCTAGCTTATATTTCTTGAGCACAGAAAATACACCTTTATTTTGAATAGATAATAAATATTCTCTTATTTGAGTTCATTAAAAAATACATATTATTTGCCTTTTTTGTTTCAGTATCAAGATAAAGAGGAAGTTGTCTTGTGGATGAATACTGTTGGGCCTTACCATAATCGCCAAGAAACATATAAGTACTTTTCACTTCCATTCTGTGTTGGGTCAAAAAAAAGTATCAGCCATTACCATGAAACTCTAGGAGAAGCACTTCAAGGAGTGGAGTTGGAATTTAGTGGTCTGGATATTAAATTTAAAGGTAAGTCTGTCTTAATAGTCTCTATAGTCTATTACATAAGTAATAGATTATAGGCTAGGTTGTTGTACCTTCACACTATTGACATTGAGGCCTGGAATTTTTTTTTGTAGGGTGTTAACAAAGCAAATTTTTAATAAAATTATCTAAAATATATCTGAGAAGTGTTTTCTAGTTAACTCTGTAGTTGATTATACATGTGGACAGGAAAGCCTTCATAGATTCCTGATGAAGTCATTTCTGGAATTGTAATGGGCTGTATGTTTACATTTTAACAAACTATGTAAATCAAATTCAGACTTGTACCATTGGATTTGGCATGTATTTTTTAATACTGTATCAATTTACCCTCTCAACAATATATTTAACATATTAAATGTATCAATATATTAAATATAAATATATAAAATATGTATTTAAATATCTTGTCAAACGTGAAGAGAGAATTCTTATCTGTTTATAATTGAATCTTACCAGGTTTTGTGAATGTGTGTATACTTTTTATATTCCTCAGGGAAGTATGTCAGTGTGTATTTCCTGCATAGATATTTTCAGTATGTACCATGAGCTAAAGTTTGAGAAACTGAAAATTTTGAGTACCTTACTTACATTAGTAATAGGGATGGATTTCATTATATTTTCACACATTTATAATATACTCTAAGTAAACTCACCCTCTCCATCATTCTTCCCCTATCATTCTTCTTTCTCAAAACAGTTTCAACAAGTTTCACTGTTCTGTTTTTATAGGCTTTACAGGATCTTTGCTTATATATCTTGCTTATTGAAAAGAGCATGGATTTTATAGTCAAATTCTGAATTTTAGTCCTATTTTATTATATAGATTTTAGTAAAGTTGTTTACTCCAGTGTTTACTTCATTGTGTAATATGAATTAGTAATTGTCTTTGGATTTTTTTTAAAGTATATTTTGGAGACAAGGATTTGAAATGAGATATAATTAACAATATTAAATTTGAATTGTTTAATTATATTTTAAAAGATTTTTTTGCTATTGTTTTTGAAAATGGGTATACATAAGCATATACACACATACATGAATGCACATATAGTCCTTCCAATAATGTCCCTTGGGACTTAATTATGAAGTTAAGTTGTAAATTTAAACCACAAGTTGTGTGGCCTATAATTTTATTAGTTACTGTAAGTATGCCCTGAAGCTTGAGCTTTAATTTAATAAGGTAATTGAAATATTTAATCACAAAGAAGAAACTTAAACTAGTATTTATTTACTTAAAGTGTATTTATTCACCTACTTTCTCCTTTGCATTTGGTTGAAAATTGTAAAGAACAATCACCAAGAGAGTAAGCAGAAAACCCCAAGTCCTACTTCGCTACGAAGACTGCATCAAATTTTGAAATCCTCACTGCTATTTTCTAAAGAATAGTACTTATTCAGAATATTTATCTATTTATTTATTTATTTCGCCAGTCCTGGGGCTGAACTTGGGGCCTGGGTGTTGTCCTCAAGCTTTTTTTTTGCTCAGGGTTATTAGCACTCCACTACTTGAGCTACAGTGCCACTTCTGCCTTTTTCTGAATAGATTAGTGGAGCTAAGAGTCTAATGACCTTTCCTGCCCAGGCTGTCTTTTAACTGAGATCCTTAAATCTCAGCCTCTTGATTAGCTAGAATTACAGATGTGAGCCACCTATGCCTAGTGAGAATGTTTAACCTTTACCCTTGCTAGTTACTTGAGGCTGAGATGAAGAAATTGCTAAATCTAGAGGAAAGTAGTTCAAAAAAGTAGGACTTAATGCTAGGTGCTGGTGGCTCATGCCTGTAATCCTAACTACTTAGAATGCTGAGTTCTGAGGATTGCAATTCAAAGCCAGCCCAGGCAGGAAAGTCCGTGAGACTCTTGTCACCAGTTAATAACCAGAAAACTGGAAATAGAGCTGTGACTCAAAGTCTGCCTTGAGCAGAAGAGCTCTGTGACAGAGCCCATGCCCTGAGGTCAAGCCCCATGACTGGCAAAAAAAAAAGGGGGGTACGTTGTCATACTTGATGCGTGCCCCTGGTCTCTGTCTGTGTTACATCCTATCTCATTAAAAAATCACAGTGTACTTGGTTAAAAAGTGAAGAAGGAGGGAATTTGTATTTCTTTTCAGACTAAGCTACAGATCTTTAGATTGAAAGAGGAACTAACTAGGTAGTTAAGTGGTTCTTTGGAGACTTATTAACTCTATACCTTCAGCATGGATATACTGCTAAAAACAATTGCTGAATTAAGTGGGCCAGGTAAAATAGTAAAGGCTGATTAGATGGTTCTTTCTCCTCTACTGGAGACTTTTGCTGCTCTCTTCAAGGATAAAGTTGATTATGCTTTGAAAAGTGTTTTTGATTGCTACTTGGTGCTGTTCCTAGGGTTTGACTATGAGTCTTTACCTGAAAAATCACTAAAAATACAGAAGGGAAAGGTCAGGGAGCATTGGCTCAAGTGGTGGAACACCTGCCTAGCAAGCCTGAAGCCTTGAGCTTGAGTTCAAATGCTAGTACAAATCAATTTTTAAAAAATGGAGATCTCTTCTCCATTGACTGATCTAGTTTTTGTCTCATCTTTTCTATCTATTTATCTATCTATCTATCTATCTAGCTATCTAGCTATCTAGCTATCTAGCTATCTAGCTATCTAGCTATCATCTATCTATCTATCTATCTATCTATTGCCTGTCGTGGGGCTTGAAACTCAGGACCTGGGCACTGTCTCTGAGCTTTTTTTGGCTCAAGGCTAGTGCTCTATCTACCACTTGAGCCACAACATCACTTCCTGCTTTTACTGTGTATGTGGTACTGAGGAAGGGAACCCAGAGCTTCACGCATGACAAGCAAGCACTCTACCACTGAGCAATAGTCCCAGTCCCTGTTTTAATTCTTTACTGACTTTAAGTAAGTTTTAGGTGAGAGAAGAAATATTTTTGCTAAAATCTGTTTTGTTAAATTGGAAGTATAGGAATATAATAGAATATTTTATCTTGGTTTTAACCCAAAGTCTCTTAGCCAGACGAAATAATTTGAATCTAAATTTTTTTGATTTTTGTATATATATATATATATATATATATATATATATATATTTTTTTTTTTTTTTTTTTTTTTTTTTTTTTTGTCGGTCGTGGGGCTTGAACTCTGGGCCTGGGCGCTGTCCCCTCAGCTCTTCAGCTCAAGGCGAGCGCTCTACCATTTGAGCTACAGCGCCACTTCCAGTTTTCTGGTGGTTTATTGGAGATAGGAGTCTCCTGCCCGGGCTGGCTTTGAACCACGATCCTCAGATCTCAGCCTCCTGAGTAGCTAGGATTACAGACGTGAGCCACCAGCACCCGGCTGATTTTTGTATTTTTGCACACTTTTAGTTATGATTATTTTAACACATGCCAACCAGTTTGATAAGTATGCTTTTTTTCTGTCCTTATTTGTGCCACTCATACCATTGTTTTCCTCCTGATTGAAAACTTTTTGTTAGTTTTCAAAGAAATGCATTCTTTTTCTTTCTGATTTTAACAGTGATATAACTTCACTGTATAAAATTTAGAAGGTACAAAAAATATAAATATCACTTGGATATAAGTACTATTAGCATTTTAGTATATTTTCTCCAATTTTTTCCTTCCTTTCTGTGTTCTTTGCATTCATCCACATTGTTCTAAAATACATGAAAGTCCAATCATTAACATTTTTCTTCTTAATCTTGTTTGTTTTGTGCCAGTACTGGAGCTTAAACTCAGGGCCTTCTATTCTTCGTCAGCTTTTTCATTTGCAACTGTGCTCTACCACTTGAGTTGTGCCTCCAGTTCAATATTCCATATTATATGATTTTTGTAAAAGAAGTTTGTGCTATTATTATGTACTTATTATGTGCCAGTGTTCTAAGCATTTCTTAACTTATTTATGTATAGTGTTTGTCCTAACTTTTTTCTCTTAACATTTTATGACTTACTCCTTACATCATTCCCCTTCGAAAAGTACATAGTATTTTTTAACTTGAATACTGTCATTTTTCTCCATTCACATACTCTGAGATATTTTGCTTTCTCCTTCCTTCCTCCTTTCCTTTTTTTTATTTTGCTATTAGAAATTACCATAGCTCAAGGATAGCACCTAGGCTCTGATGGGGTATGGGGTTCAAGCCCCAGTCTGGTACCCTCCTACACCCCCCCCCCCAAAAAAAAAGGAAAAAGAAAACATTTGGCTACCCTTACACCTAATATTTTAGTATACCTCTGAATCTCTCATTCCTATAAATTCAACGCCCAGGCCGAGTTCAAGCCCCACAACTGACAAAAAAAAAAAGCAAGTAATTTTTTAAGCCTGTTCTTAATACATCTTACCAAATCTAAAAAAATCTAAAAATCTAAATCTAAAAAAAGTTGCCTAACTTATGCCATTGATTATTAATCAATACTCTTTTATATAGGTTTAAAAACTTGGACTATACCAGTTTTTCTAGTCTTTGTTTTCCTTGAATTAATTTGGCAGTTGCTGAATGCATAATTGCAATCCAGCATTGTGGTAAGCTCTGGAAATACAAAATTCAGCCAGGAGCTGTGACTTGGGTTCTATTGACTCTGAAATTATACACTTAATTTTATATGAATCTGCAGTTGAGAGCAAGGGAAATGTGACTTTCATCAGATTCTCAAAGAATGATCAAGACAGGGACATTTAAGAACATTGTCAATACATTGGCACTTTCAGTTCTTAAAACAGCTCTGGGAAAGAATTAGCACAGTTGTTATGGTTCACACTTGAAGGAACTGCAGTTCACAGAAGTTAAATGACTTGCCTTTAATTGCTTAGTTAGCAAGTAGCATAGCTCAGACTAAAATTCATTTGTGTCCATTTCTTTATAAATGTGACTAGTTATTGTGACTGTCAAATACTGTTGAATTTGAGATGGAGACATTCTGATTGTCTAATTTAGTGATGCTGTCAAAAGAGAAGGTAAGCAAAGCAGGATGACTTGATACATTCTTAGACAACTCCTAATTATTACTACATCCTTTTCTCATTGCTCAGTGCCTATCATACTAGTGTGGCATTACTGGGAATTGATGACAGATGTATTGGTTTCTGGAATATGACCAAATCTTCCCTTCTGTTTGTAAAATATATACTAACATTTACCACTTCACTATTCTGCTTTAAAACTGTTTACATTGGTAAAATGTTAATTGCATCTTTTCCAGAGTTCATATATGTCTTTTATGTGAGAATGATACCCAATTGTAATTTTGAAGCAGCGATTTCTCATGATAGATTTGCAAATTGTTTTCCTGATACATGGCCTACTGATAATGATTTGACATATTCATACACATTGTATTAGTTATCTTCAAAGCAGTAACCTCCTGAGAGAAGTAATGTTTCGGTTGGGCAAGCAGGCTTTTCAGCTATTTGTAATGTTTGTATTTGCCTACATGCCTGAAAAGGAATCTCATTAAAATGCAGCCAACCAGTGTCCTTTCTACAGCCTGTCATGATGCTTTTCCCTTTTGCTACATTTTATTTTAGATTTTATGATCAGGGAAAGATAGCCTTCAAGACCTTTTTTGTCATTTTCTTCTGAGAGAGTCTGCTAAAAAACTTCACTTGTTTATGTTGACATTTCTTTATATGCACATGTGCACTCATGCACATACTGCTACACAAATGCATGTGAATGTACTTACTATACTATAATAAACAATAATTTTTCTTTGCCAAATAAGTGGAAAATTAAAGTTTTTTTTATACAATGTAGGGTACTAAGCAAGCATAGCTGATGGTAAAAAGAATATAATTTTCAAGGCCATATGGTGTTTTCTCAGGAGCTCAGATACTGGTCTGAGGTAGAGTGGTTCAGGCATACATGGCATAGGGAGCCTGGAGAGAAAGCCATGGGACTTAAGAAAGGGACAACAGGGCTGGGAAGTTGGCTCAGTGGTAGAGTGCTTGCCTTTCATGCCCGAGGCCCTGGGTTCGATTCCTCAGCACCACATAAGCAAAAAGAAAAAAGCCGGTAGTGGTGTTGTGGCTCAAGTGGTAGAGGGCTAGCCTTGAGCTGAAGAGCTGAGGGACAGCGCCCAGGCCCAGAGTTCAGGCCCCACGACTGGACCCCAAAAAAAAAAAAAAAAAAGAAAGGGACAACACTGTGGGTTGGTGAATCAGGGACTGCTCTGTTGGAGAGAGGGTCTGGGGATAGGAAAAACTTAGGGAACTTTCAGGTAGAGTTAACAGCCTGAGCAAAAATGTCCAGAGGCCAAGAGAGCATAGGATGTGTAGGAGTTTCAGGTAGTTGGGTTGGGTTAATAAGAACAGACTGAAGATAATAAATCTATTGAGAAACTGTCAAACTAGAGTTCAGGCTATGCAGCATCTTTTAAAAGCTTTGTACACGTAAGTGTCATGTTAATGACCATTATCATCATTTCTTTTTATTAATAGCAAAGAATCCAGAGATAGCTGTGGGGTGTTCCTGTTGCCCTCTGAGACTGTCCACTTAAGGCTGATGTTTCCCTTGGTACATTATTACTCAACGGAAGTCTTTTTTGGGGACTTCTTATTGACAGTTCTTCTATAGCTCTTGGTGTAGAAATGCTTATTAGCAATCTCATTTCCTAACTCTTGTTTCACTGTTCAGCCTCAGTTTTTCCCATTAAGAAAGTCCTAAATTCCCCCAAGGGACTGAAAGAAAATCTGCTTGAGAGTCACTGTTGGTAGACAAAGCTGTTTTCTTCTAGTTTGAGTGTAAGATGAGTATTTCCCTGCCCTCCTTCTTTTTGGTGATAGGCATTCTTTGTTGACATATGTTTTCCTTCTCCCGAGGGATGGAGTGGAGTGTATGTTGTAGAATGTGGAGTTATAACTTAGATTTTGATCTTTTATAGGAATAATGCTTTGGCTATTACTCAGGAGACTGATCTGGGGATATTGGTTCAAAGCCAACCATGGGCAGAGAAATTTGGGAAATTCTTACCTTCAGTTAGCTACCAAAAAGCTGGAAGTAGGGTTGTGGCTCAAGTGGTAGAGTACCAGTCTTGAGCGAAAACGACAAATGAGAGACCAAGTATGTGAGTTCAGACACAGTACTGGCACAAAATAAAGCTATTAAGTAACTATTAAATTTATGATTTAGCTATAGTTTATATTTAAGAAATTTTAATTAGTATTTAAAAAGTTTAATACTTCTTTGGGAAAAATTGCATTTTAGAGTCAAAATAACCAGCATGTAAGAAAACGAAAGTCTGTGCTTTCTTTTTTATTGTTATGATTGATTTGCTTAAGTAACATCAAAAGTTTGTAATTCTTTTGATTAATATCTAGAGTATTTGCAAATTGTTAGGATAGTCTTTGGGATAGTCTTTTGTTTGAAACATAAGCACATATTTGAAGCATTAGGTGTATAAATTAGGGAACATTGAACAGTTATACTAGTTTTTGAAAGCAGTCAAGTGAAAATGACTCATCTTAGGGAACTTTTGGGTTATTCATTTGTTTATTATTTTTTACTTATTAAGTAGTTGTGCCAAGGGGTTACAGTTCCATGAGTACATTGCTTCTTGATCAAAATCACCCCTTCCAGCTGTCTCCCCTACTTTCCCCATTCTATCCCTACTCTCAAGTCATATAATTCAAGTGTTTACATAATGTATATTGGTTTGGCTTTTTGTGGGGGAGGGGAGGAAGGAGTGCTGGTGCTGGTTCTAGAGCTTAAATTTAGGGCTTGGTGCTGTCCCTGAGCTTTTTGTGCTCAAGGCTAGTGTTCTACCACTTGGGTGAGTAATTGGAGATAAGAGTCTCACAGACTCCTAAGTATCTAGGATTACAGTCATGAGCTGGTAGTGCCTGGCCAGATTTAATTGTTATGAATAGAAATTTTAATTTCAGAAAATGTTGGCTTTTTTCTTGTTTCTGCAAACCTATGAGCTAAACTGCAGTTTTTATTTTATATAGATGATGTGATGCCAGCCACTTACTGTGAAATTGACTTAGATAAGGAAAAAAGAGATGCATTTGTTTATGCTATCAAAAATCACTACTGGTACCAGATGTACATAGATGACTTACCAATATGGGGTAAGTGAATATCATATGTTTTATATATGGTTTGATAAACATGATGAGTTTGTTACAGTGATTGTATACTAGATCATGACATTAATATATTTTCACTATTTTCCACAGTATGATTTTAAAAACCATTTTTTAAGGATACCTGTTCCTTTTTTTTGGTCGGTCGTGGGGCTTGAACTCTGGGCCTGGGCGCTGTCCCTCAACTCTTCAGCTCAAGGCGAGCGCTCTACCACTTGAGCTACAGCGCCACTTCCGAAGGATACCTGTTTCTTAAAGCATTTTTCATATTGCTAAACTTTACATGAAACTCCTTCAAAGTAGAACTTTTATATAGTGTAAATTTTATTTATTTATTTATTTGTCCATTGGTCGTGTGGGGCCTGAATTCTGGGCCTGAGTGCTGTTCTTCAGCTCAAGGCTAGTGCTCTACCACTTGAGCCACAACACCACTTCCAGCATTTTCTGTTTATGTGGTGCTGAGGAACTGAACCCAAAGCTTCTCATGCTAGGCAAGCACTCTACAACTGGGCCATATTCTCAGCCCTGGCTATATCTTAAAGTACCAATGTCTACTAGAAGGGGTGGCATTTATTTGATTAAAGAGGGTGAGGACCTCATTCCTGCAACGCCAAGCACTCTACCACTGAGCCACCTTCCCAGCCCAATATAACTTTTTAGATTCAAGGAATTAAAACAATCTGAGATATCTTTCTGCCCATGTTTTTCTTATACCTTATTTTAACTTGTTCTTTCAAATATAGCATATTGAAGTTTTAACTTTTGGGGAGGGGGGGCTTGAACTTAGGGCCCGACCACTGTTCCTGAGCTTTTTTGCTCCAGGACAGTACTCTACCACTTTAAACTACAGTTCCACTTCTAGTTTTCTGGTGGTTGATTGGAGACAAGAGTCTCATAGACTTTCCTGCCTGGGCTGGCTTTGAACTGTGATCTTCAGTTCTCATCCTCCTGAGTAGCTAGGATGACAGTCATGAGCTACTGGTGTCCAGCCCAAAATAAATGTACTCTTTTTTAAAAAATATATTTTATTGTTATTTTAAGATAAAATAACATTTTATTTTATTTTGGGGGGGTTTATTTATTTGGGGTTTGAACTTGGGGCTTATATACTGTTCCTGAGCTCTTTTGCTCAAGGCTAGCACTCTATCACTTTGAGCCACAGTGCCACCTCCAAATTTTAACTTTCACATGTCATTGTGGTAGTGTGGTTTTGGGTATGATGGTTTCTTTTTCTTCTTCCCCCCTTCTCCCCCCCCCTTTTTTTTTTTTGTTCTAGTACTGAAGCTTCTTACTCAGGGCTTCTTGGTCACCTTTTTGCTCAAACCTGGCATTCTACCACAGGAGTCACACCTCCAGCTTTTGGCTGGCTAAGTGGAACCATAATCCTCACATCTCAGCTTTATCAGTAGTTTGAGATCGTAGTTTCTTGAATAGCTTGTTATTCTGGTTCCAGTGTTATTTTCTGAAGCTTACTATTTAAATTATTTATTTATTTATTTATTTATTTTTGGGTTCAGTCGTGGGGCCTGAATTATGGGCTTTGGTATAATTGTGGCTTTCAATCTTAGTGAAGCTAATTATTAGAAGAATTTCATTATCTTTATTTCTAAACATAACAAAGCTATCTTCTTCAGTTTGTACCAATTAGTAAGAATCACCTTGCTTAATAAGCAAATAATCCTTTGTAAGAAATTAACATATTTTTTCCCTGATACTTCACTGGGATGCATTGACCATAGAGGGATGTCCTGACAGTTTAAAGCTTTGGGAAGTTCATAGATTTGAATGGGGAACATTTGACAAATAGCTGACCATTTGAAGGCATAAGAATCCTCAGCTACCAATTACCATCTCACATTGTTCACATCTTGCCTTCTGATTCCAAAATTAGGATCAAAATAATCATTTAAAAATATTGCCTCATTACTATTTATCTTCAACAGTCCTTTCATTTTGATGACTTCCAGAGACAGATGTAGTACTTGAGGTATAAAGAGTAGGCATTTTAAACTTCAAATAAACACACACACACACAGAGTGTATGTTTGTATCTATGTATAACATCTTTCTAGGATTGGCTAGAACATAGGTTGTTAAGAGAAAAAATAACTCGAAAGGCCTCGAGAAAACTTGGTTTTAGTTTAGTTTGATCATTGGTAGTTCAGTAACCTTGAAAGATGTTGACAAAGCACTCCCCTGAAATTTGAGATGTTAGGGAGTTTATACATATAGGTGGTAATTATTTCAAAGAAAGTAATAGTAATGAGAAAACATGAACTTTGGATCAAATTAGTGTGTAGTTATGCTGAACTACTTAAGTAGTCATGGTATGACTGTGGTGTGTGTTGCTAAATAGAAGCTGAGCTTACAAATTTGCTTTATTCTACTCATGGAGGTAGTAATATTATTATTGGTTTTATTTATGTAAAAGAAATTCAACTTCTCTCCCTCCCCACAGTATAACCCCTGCTTTCACTGTATTTGATGTTGGTATAATTTGTGGAGGGGAAGGAGAAAAACAAGTCGTTTAAATAAGGATACAGGTGGACCCGTTGCAACAATGAGAAGTACAACTCCGTTATGTCGAAAACGAACTTTACAACTTTGGTGGGGGGGGCAGGAAGAATTGGGTGGGGGGCGGGGGAGGATGGGAAGGGGAAACAAAGGAGGAGGCTACAATGCTTGATAAGAAATGTACTCATTATCTTGCCCATGTAATTATAACCTCTCTGTACAGTATTTTCACAATAAAAAATTAAAAAAAAATTTTTAAAAAAGGAGGCAACAATGCTTGATAAGAAATGTACTCATTACCTTGCTCATGTAATTGTAACCCTTCTGTATGGTATTTTCACAATTAAAAAAAACCTTATTAAAAGAAAAAAAATTCAACTTCTGGGATGTTTAGATACTAAATGGTACTACCTTGTATAAAGTATTTTTTCTTTTGTAGGTATTGTTGGTGAAGCAGATGAAAATGGAGAAGATTATTATCTCTGGACCTACAAAAAACTTGAAATTGGTTTTAATGGAAATCGAATTGTTGATGTTAATTTAACTAGTGAAGGGAAGGTGAAACTGGTTCCAAATACAAAAATACAGATGTCATATTCAGTAAGTGTTAGAATACTTGTATGTAGGAAGAACTATTTTCAGTAAGTGTTAGAATACTTGTATGTAGGAAGAACTATGGTAGGAAGAACTATTTGCGATTGTTTTTGAGCTTTAGTAAATGAACATGTAGCTTAAAATTGGATGCAACAGCATAATATTAAAACTTTTCTCAATGTAAGCCTCCTAAAAATGGGACAGATAAACTTCAGGTCTACATAGTATGAGATACCAGTTGTGCATTTGTTGGACATACTATTTACCATTTACTCTAGTAAAGTCACTGAGCAGTTCTAACCCAGCCAGGTTAATTTATATGGTTATATTTTTATGTTGTAGTAGTTCATGTTTCTCTCATTTATCATTGCAAATAGAAATAGAACTATAGAAAAGGTTGCTGGATAGGTATAGTTTACCTTGGTTAATTTGATCTATTGGAATCATTATTCCTGCAGAGTAAGAGCTCATCAGAACCCTCTAGCAACTGTCAAGTTAATTGTTTTATTAGGCTTAAAAATGATGGGAAGGAGAGAGAAAAATCCAATATAGGTAACTTTTCACTTTCCAGGAGTGAGTTAATTTTGAGAGTTTTTCAAGCTTCGTGCATAGTAGATAAATAATATTGGCATAATTTTTGTGCTTATGGAGAAATTTTGTAGTTGTAATAAAAGTAATGCAATCTAAAGATTCTGGGCACTGGTGGCTCATACTGTAATTCTAGCTACTCAAGAGCCTGAGATGTAAGTATTAGGTATTAAAGTCAGCCTGGCAGGAATGTCCATGAGACTCTTATCTACAATTAACCATCAAAAAGCTGTGGTTCAGGTGGTAGAGTGCTAGCCTTGAGCAAAAAAAAAAACTCAGGAACAGCACAAGGTGCTGAGTTTTAGGCCCCAGGATGACATTAAAAAAACCCAATAAACGAAGATAAAGATGTCTTAAGATTTTTATTTTAGTTGATTTAAACATTTGTGGTTTAATACTCAACACATTTATCAGGTCAGAGTATGCAAGGCCACAATAGTAAATAGTCTTTGAAAACAAAATGATCCCTCTAAAGAAAGGTGTGACTTTTGCTTATACACAGAGAAGAAATTTAAGAAAGTTCATTAGTCTTCTTATACCTGTTTAAACTTTTCATACTGGCAATATTGTTTCATCATTTAAGATTCTTCCCAGCCGGGCGCCGGTGACTCATGCCTGCAATCCTAGCTACTCAGGAGGCTGAGATCTGAGGATCACAGTTCAAAGCCAGCTCGGGCAGGAAAGTCCGTGAAACTCTTATCTCCAATAAACCACCAGAAAACTTGAAGTGGCGCTGTATAGCTCAAGTGGTAGAGCACTCGCATTGAGCTGAAGAGCTGAGGGACAGCTCTCAGGCCCAGAGTTCAAGCCCTACAACCGACAAAAAAAAAAAAAAAAGATTCTTCCCCATCGCCCCCACACCCCAGGGCTTAAACTCAAGGCCCAGGTGCTGTCCCTGAGCTTATTTTGTTTAATGCTAGTGTTCTAACATTGGAGGCAGAACTTCACTTTTGGCTTTTTTGGGGGAATAGTTTATTGGAGATAAGAGGCTCATGGACTTTCAGCCCAGGCTGCCTTTGAACTGGGCTCCTCGGATTTCAGTCTCCTGAGTATTTAACAGTCGTGAACCTGGTTTTTCTGTTTTAAGTGTGTAAATACTGTAAATATTTTCAGATTGTACTTTGAGCTTTGTCATTAACTTAATAACTTGTTTACTAGTCTTGGTTTTCAAGTGAAATTTATATTTTTTAGGTAAAATGGAAAAAGTCAGATGTAAAATTTGAAGATCGATTTGACAAATATCTTGATCCGTCATTTTTTCAACATAGGGTAGGTAAATTTTACATTTTAAGACATTGGATATGCATGCAAATCAGTTTCATAAACATTGAGTATTTGCTGTGTATAGGGCATTATAGTGAGAGTTCAAGATTTTATTAATGGTGATTTCAGATGTGAACTTGGGAATCATAGAGTAAAGAGTGATAGGCTGTTTTAGAACATCAATCAAAAGCTCTTTTCTTCATCTGGTGGTTTAAACTAATTAAGCAATACACAAGAAGGAATGCAATGTGTAGGAAGCCAACATGTCAATTTAATTACTAATATTAAAGAATATGGCTTATATTCATCATGAAATGGGCTTTTTACTACTGATGCTCAGAATTAAACAGACCTAACATTCAATGCTGAATTACTACTACAGGTTTCACTATATGGGCATCTGCCCTCATAAAGCCTATGGCGTGGAAAAACATGTGCCTTTTCTTGGATAGGAGTAATGACTGAATGAGTAAAGACGGTTTTTGCTAGTGAAATTCCTTAAACAGAAACATCAAGAATGTGAAGAAACACTTCCACATTCCTCATCCCCCATTAACATATATAAGCTGGATCTCAGCTCATAAGACTAGCAGGTAATATTAGTTCTGAGTTTGTACATTAGTTTGACTTTTTTTTTTGTCATGGTGCTTGAACTGGGCAGGGCCTCTGTACTGTCCCTGAGCTCTTAGCTAAGACCACTTTGAGCCATAGCTCTACTTGTGGTTTTCTGGTGGTTAATTGGAGATAAGAGTCTCACAGACTTTACTGCCCAGTCTGGCTTTGAACCATGGTCCTCCAATCTCAGCCTCCTGAGTAGCTAGGATTACAGGTGTGAACCACCAGTTCCCAGCTAGTTTTGATTTCTTATATCAAAAGATAGGCTTTATCATGGTTATTTCTTGAAGGTTAGAGATAAAAAGACCACAAGGCAATGGGATATATCATACTTCTGGGTTTCTTCCCGAATCACCACTCTTTTGATCTCATTATATTTGTTTGTTTTGGAGGTTTTAATGGCTTGCTTGATAGGCTGGCTGCCTACCATTTGATCCACACCTCCAACTCTTTTTACCTTATCTGTTTTTGAGATAGGGTCTCCCTTTTGGTCTAGCCTGGCCTGGAGTATGATCCTTCTATTTATGCTTCCCCTGTTGCTGGGAACATGATAGGTCCTTGCCATTGTGTCCAGCTTTTTATTGGTTGAAATGGGGCTTAGTGAGCTTTTTGGCCAAGCTGACATTCAACTTCAGACATCCCAATCTCAGTTTCCTGAGGATCTAGGATTATTGGCCACTGTGGACTACCAAGTCTGGCTTGATCTAATCTTTTGTGTGCTTTATGTTTGCTAGGCAGGTGCTCTGCAACTTGATTAAGCCCCCTCTTTTTAAGATACAGCAAAAACATTACATTTGTACACTGATTATGTCAGTGCAGAGTACAAAACTGTGTAGAGAAACAGGAGAATTCGTATAGTGCCTTCCAGAAGTAGGGAGGAGGGAATGAGATGAGATCTGCGTTAGTGTTGTAGTGATTCTTAATTCATTGGCTAAAAGCGGAATCTAGCTCAGGTTCTGCTGTTTATCATAATCTGGTCAAATGACTGAATTCTTCAGCTTGTATCCTTAGTATTAGAGCAAGGATCACGATCATGATACCTTGTGGGGTCTTGGAGCAGTTTTACTTTGATAGTGTTCCTGAAGCTTCTAGTCAGTGTTTGGCACACAACAGGTACTCTGTATAAGACGGCATTGTTGTTGCCCATTTGTTGTTCATCTCTAGTTGTATTCTAGAATTCAGGAGCAATTGAAAATGTAGCTTTGTGTTTAGTCTTTTGAGGAACCTCCATACTGCTTTCCAGAGGTCCCCTGTGACCTAGCAATCCCACTTTCTGGGCATTTACCCAAATGACCACAAACAAGGCCATACTAAAGCTACCAGCACAATTATGTTTATTGGATCATTATTCACCATACCAACCCAGATGCCCCTCAGTAGATAAATGGGTCAAGAAAATGTGGGGTGTGTGTGTGTGTGTGTGTGTAATGGAATTCTGTGAATTCATCAAAAAGAATGATACCCCATTTGTAAGAAAATGGAAGGACTTAGAAAAAGTCATATTAAGTGAAGTAAGGTAGACCCAAAGAAACCTAGGTCCCATGGTTTCCCTTATTTGTAATAAATGGTATACGTTTAGGATAATCTCAGCAGATGAGCAGAATATAAGATGATGCTAAGCAAAATGAACCCCAAGACATGGACACACGAAGTTTTTATTTGTTGTTGTATTTGTTTTGTTTGTTTTAGTGTATTACGCGATTTCTTCTTTTGTGTTTTCCTCCCTATAGTTTATCCCCTATTGTCATTGTATTTGATTTTGGTACACTGGGTATTGTATATATGTTTATCTGAATTAGGGAAGGGAAGCAGAACAAAAAAATAATGAGAAAAGAAAAGGGGGAACCAATTTGACAGTGATTTGGGAGAGGTAGGGGAGGAGGGAAAGTGGGAGAAAAATGAGGGAAGGGGTAACTCACTACATTACTTATGTAACTAACGCCTTATGTACATCACGTTGGCAATAAAATTAAATTTTAAATGAAAAAAAAATGCAGCTTTAGGATTAACACCACTAGGGGGTGCTAGAGGGTAGCAGTTGGTAGGGTCAGGAAGGCAGCTTTAGTCTATGACAACTGTGTTGATTTTAGTGTTTTAAGATTGTTACTCAGAGAAAGAGAATTAACACTTAATTCTTTTTTTTTTACCATTCACAGTGCCATACTTTATGTATGTTATTAAACACAAATCACATACAAGTTTTTTTTTGTTCCATTTTTTTAGATTACCAAAGCCATATAGAAATTGGCAGCACTGGACTTAAAATTTACAGGCCTGTTTGTTTTTCACTCCTATGCTTTTTCCCTGAAAAGTAAAATAGCATATGTCATATGGCTAAATTATGGTCCATTTGAATGTATAGGTGATAGTGTGTTTTCATGAATGTATAGGTGATAGTGTGTTTTCAGTGTAGAGAAGTTTACTGTAAAGAAAACCAATTTCCATGAATTTAGATCTTTATGTAAAAGTTTTTAGAGACTTTTTTCTACTAGTGTCCAGTTGCCGTGAAACCTATACATTTTGTAACTGATATTTCACATAACATTATTTTCTGTTATTTTAGATCCATTGGTTTTCAATTTTTAATTCCTTCATGATGGTGATCTTCTTGGTGGGCTTAGTTTCAATGATTTTAATGAGAACTTTAAGAAAAGATTATGCCCGGTACAGTAAAGAAGAAGAAATGGATGACATGGTGAGAAAACATTTTATACTACATTTAGTAAAAAACAACAGCATAATATAAGTAACAGTTTTTAACTTACAAATCCATGAGGCCAGGTTAGATTTTCGAATTTAGAATTTTTAATTTTAAAAAAGATCTAAAGTGAGGGGGTAACAATGCTGCATAGGAAATAGACTCATTACCTTACTCATGTAACTGTAACCCCTTTGTACGGTATCTTTACAACAAAAATACATTGCACTGTGTCTTTACAGTAAAAAAATGCATCTCCTCCAAAAATGTCTAAAGTGTAGTATTCCAGGTTTTTAGTTCCAGCTACTCAAGAAGATGAGATGAGATAAGATCACTTGAGCTCAGAAATTCAAGTTCTTTGGGGGGGAGGGGTCCAGTCGTGGGGCCTGAACTCTGTGCCTGGGCGCTGTCTCTCAGTTCTTCAGCTTAAGGCCAGCACTCTACCATTTGAGCTACAGCGCCACTTCTGGCTTTTTTTCCCCCTGCTTATGTGGTGCTGAGGAATTGAACCTAGGGCCTCATGCATGCAAGGCAAGAGCTCTACCACTGAGCCACCTTCCCAGCTCCAGAAATTCAAGTTTTATATGGCATCCTAGTGAGACTCATTTCTCCCTCCTTCCCTTCCTTCTTTCTTCTTTTCCTTTCTCCCTCCTTCCTTATTTCCTTCCTTTCTTTTTGTGCCAGTCCTAGAGATTGAACTGAGGGCCTGGACACTAGTTATGACCTATTTCTGCTCAAGGCCAGCACTCTACCACTTAAGCCACAGCTTCACATCCTCCTCCCCTCCTTTTTTGGTAGTTAATTGGAAATAAGAATCTCATGAACTTTCTTGCTTGGGCTGGCTTCAAACCATGATCCTCAAGTCTTAGCCTCCTGAGTAGTTAGGATTATAAGCATGAGCCATTGTAAGCCAGTGATACTCATTTTCTTAAAAAATGAAACTTTGTTGGGGGTTTGGCTGTGTGGTAGAACACTTGCTTAGTATGAGCAAAGCTTTTGGATTCAATCCCCATCACTACAAATTTTAAATAATTAATAAACTAGAAGAGGAAGAGAGGGAAGGAAGGAGGCATGAAAAGTAGATAGCATCACCTCCCCCACAGTATAACCCCTGCTTTCACTATATTTGATGTCAGTATAACTTGTGGAGGAGATGGGGAAAAACAAGTCATTTAAGCATACAGGTGGACCTGTTGCAACAATGAGAAGTACAAGTTGTCATGTCCAAAACGAGCTTTACAACGTCGGTGGGGGGGGGGGGGGGCGGGGAGAAGGATTGGGACTGGGGGAGAGGGGAAGGCTGGGAAGGGATGTGAAGGGTAAACAAAGGAGGAGGCTGCAATGCTTGGTAAGAAATGTACGCATTATCCTGCCCATGTAATTGTAACCTCTCTGTACAGTAAGTTCACAAATGAAATAAAATAAATAAATAAATAGAAAAAAAGAAAAGTAGATAGCATCAAATATAATAATGGCTTTTTAGCAAGACATGAAAATGTTCACCCAAGTGAGATAACATTCTAAGTTATTAAAGCAGACATTATGTTAACTTTGAAATGTCTTTTTTGAATATTTAGAGTGCTTTTAAAAAGGTATAAACTTGGAGAAAGGGAAACCTTTATTTTTCTATGTTTTTATTTGATTCTGACTGGTTTTCTTTTCTCTGTATGTATTGTATATACTTAAATACAGGATAGAGACCTAGGAGATGAATATGGATGGAAGCAGGTGCATGGAGATGTATTTAGACCATCAAGTCACCCACTGATATTTTCTTCTCTCATTGGTTCTGGGTGTCAGATATTTGCAGTGTCTCTCATTGTTATTATTGTTGCAATGATAGAAGATTTATATACAGAGTAAGTGCTTATATTTAACTTTATTTACCTTTTTGGGTTTTTTTTGCTAAATGTTATAAATTGATTCTACTTAAATATTTGCTTATTTAGAATCTCAATACTATACAGATAAATAGGGAGCAGTAACTGTCAGCTATGCGTATGTATATTCCTCTGTACATGCTAAAACTTGCTAGCATTACTGAACTTATGGTTGAATATAACAGTTGAGTTCGAATAAGATAAGCAGAGGTTACTTTCAATGCAAAATGGTTATAAATTGAGCAGTTTTTTCTTTTTTCTTTGAAGTTCATAACTCAATGAGATCGTTATAAGAAACACCAGAATTTCACAGTAACTAAATTAGTACTTCCCATTTACATTAAAACTGGTAACTGTATACAAAATAGGAACAAAAAAATATTGTACATGATGGTAAAGGATGATAGACAAATCACAGATGTCTGTTTGTATGTGATATTAATTAACTCTGGAACATTTTAAAAGATTAGGGTGGGCCTGCACTGACGCTGCTGCTTCACTTTTCATGGAGAATAGTATAGCAGCAGCAAGGGAAGGCAAAGCAATTGCTTACTGGATTCTCCTCCAGTCTCAGGACTTGGAGGCTGCCTCAGTGCTGTTTTCAAGTGTAGATGAAAATGGCTTATTTAGGGCCTGGGAGTAAAATGCCTATAGAATATTTATGAACACAGAGATGAAGGATATATGTGATTTTTAAAACTGGCAGATGAGGGGCTGGGGGTTTAACCCAGCGGAAGGGCGCCTGCCCGGCGCGTGCAAGGCCCTGAGTTCGGTCCTCAACCCTGGAAAAAAAAAAAGAAAAAAAAAACTGGCAGATGATTATAACTTCATTTCTCTGGCACCATCAAACATATTATCATCATTTTGTACTCGTAAATACATGGGCAGCCTTTTTTTTCTTTTGACCAGTCCTTGGGCTTGAACTCTGGGCCTGGTTGCTATGCCTAAGCCTCTTTGTGCTCAAGCTTAGTGCTCTACTACTTGAGCCACAGTGCCACTTCCGGCTTGTTTTTGAGTAGCTGATTGAAGAGTCTCACAGGAATTTTCTTGCTGGGCTGTGTTTGAACCATGATCCTTTGATCTCAGCCTCCAGAGTAGCTAGGATTATAGGCATGAGCCACCAGCACCCAGCAGTGGGCAGGCAGCCTTTTGATAATCAGCCTTTGTACTGATACTAGGAACTTGTGGTGTTAGAATGGTTCTACACTGAAAGCAGCTTTCCTTTCCTTTTTTTTTTTTTAAATTTGAGAAAAGTAATTATATATTTTCACCCATCAGCACTCTGTCTTCTTTCCATTTCCCCTCCCACTGATTTCCTCTGTCAGGTCCCCCCGTTTATATTCATGTCCTGTTAATATCATCATAATTATCATCATTTCAGGTCTTGTTTCTGCATATAAGCAAAAATGGGATTTTTGGCCTTTAAGTTTCCAGTTCCACCAATTTTCCTTCAAACTATGTCTTCAGTTTTTTCTTTGGGATGAATAATATTTTATGGTGTATATATACCAATATATATCATATTTAAAAAATGCATGTATACAGGTATTGCTGTTCATTGTTAGCTTACATTCTTTTGAGTATTTTTCTAGTGGCAGTGCAGGATCTTATTTGTAATTTTTCAAGGAACTTCCATATGTATTTTAATAGTGGTTGTACTAATTTACATTTTCACCAACAGTGTTCTCATTTGTTTTTTGTTGTTCTTGATGTTTTCCCACCATTCTGACAAAGATGAAATCTTAGTCAGGTGATTTGCTTTTCGTATGGCTAAGATCGTCATTAACCATTTGTGTTTTTTCTTTTGAGAACTGATTCATTTGCTCATTTGATAATTTTGTTTTTATATTTTCACTTTTGTCTGATGAATAGCATGCAAAGATTTTCTCTCATTCTGTGGGCTGTCTCTTGATTCTGATAATTTTTTTCCTTTGATATGTAGAAGCTTTTTTTTTTTTTTGGTCCAGTTGTGGGGCCTGAACTCTGGGCCTGAGTACTGTCCCTCAGCTCTTCAGCTCAAGGCTAGCGCTCTACCACTTGAGCCACAGCACCTTTTTTTTTCTTTTTGCTTATGTGGTGCTGGGGAATCGAACCCAGGGCCTCATGCATGCAAGGCAAGCTCTGTACCACTGAGCCACCTTCCCAGCCCCTGAAGCTTTTTAATTTAATCCCATTTGTCATTTTATATCCTGGGCAGTCGGAGTCTTATTAAAAAAGAATAGTTGCTTATTACTATATTTTAAAGAGTTTTCCATAGCATTTTCTTACCTTAAGATCTTTGATTTATTTCAAGTTGATTTTTGTACAGGGCATGAATGTGTACTTTCAGTCTTTTACATGTGGATATCCAGTTTTCCTAGTACCATTTGATGAAGTGTTTTTTGTTTTGTTTTGTTTTTTGCTCTTTTGTCAACTCTCAGATGATTATAGCTATGTGGACTTATTTCTGGTTCTAATATTCCATTGGTTTGTGTGTCTATCTTTGTACAATTCTTTTTTTTTTCTAACTGTAGCTCTGTAGTATAATTTGAAGTACGATACCTCCAACAAAATTGAAAAGTAGATTTTTTTTTTCTTGGCGGTATTAGGATTTGATTGAACACATTTGCTATGTTAGCATTCTGTCTCCTTTTATCTACACTCTCAGTCTTGAAAGCAACCTGTTTTCAGCATAGTTAGGTCTGTGTCAACTCTGAAACACACATGTATAATGAGAATGGTTTATATTTGTTAATGATATGGAAAAAAATAAATTACCACTTGCAGTGTCTAATTGGGTTCTTGAGAAACAGATGTAGTTCTTGGAACTGATTAACTTTGAGGCTCATAATCCTTATGTTATACTGTGTTTAGTTAGTTGTATATTAATGGGAATGGGATATTGCAGAGTTTGCACTATTGTGTATCAGCTTAATGAGAAAGTGAACATAGGTAAGATACATAGCATAAGAAGTCTACATATTGCAAGACCAATAGTTAAACAGTATATAGAAGGTTAATTAATGAGTACCTGTTTATATAACAGCAAATGATATGCTGCAATTTATCATTTTAACATTTAAAAAATATCTTTTCCAGTTCTATCCCACAGGAGGTTAGTCTGAATTTCTTACATGTTGTTGTAGTAAAGGTTAGTGATTTTGTCAGTCATGGGGCTTGAACTCTGGGTCTGGGGGCTGTCCCTCAGCTCTATCACTTGAGCCACTGCGCCACTTCTGGTTTTCTGGTGGTTTATTGGAAATAAGAGTCTCACAGACTTAGCTGCCCAGGCTGGCTTTGAACCGCAATCCTCAGATCTCAGCCTCCTGAGTAGCTAGGATTACAGGCATGAGCCACAGGCGCCTGGTAGGTAGTGGTTCTTGATCTGAGTCAGTGTTGCCTTGTGGACCAATAGACTTTTTAAAAAAATGTTCTTTAGCAGCATAAAGGAAACTACATAAGAAAACTTTCAGTAAAATACCATTTAAAATAATAGTGGTTTTTAAAAAAATTAATTTTATTGTTATAGTATTGTAGAGAGAGAGGTTAGCATTTCACGTTAGGATTTTTTTTTTCCTTTGGGTGGGGGAAGAGTGTTCTGGGTTTGAACTCAGAACTTCATGTTTGCTTTTGTTTTTGTTTTTGTTTTTTTTGGGCCCAGTTGTGGGCCTGAACTCGGCCTGGGTGCTGTCCCTCAGCTCTTCAGCTCAAGGCTAGCACTCTACCATTTGAACCACAGTGCCACTTCCGGCTTTTTTCTTTTTGCTTATGTGGTGCTGAGGAATCGAACCCAGGGCCTCATGCATGCAAGGCAAGCGCTCTACCACTGAGCCACCTTCCCAGCCCAGAACTTCATGTTTGCTAGGCAAGCACTCTATAACCTGAGCTTTGTCCCTGCCCCCAAATAGGAATATTTCATATGATTAACCCATTTCCCTTTTATTTCTAGTGGCAGGCAAGAATATCAAACATTTGATCAGGTTAAGAAAAGGAATATTTTAGTCACTTTTCTGTGACTATTCTGTTGCATATGATGGGATTAGTTTACAGGTTGCAGAACAGTTTTGCTGCCAGCTTATAATATTGTTGCCAAAAAATGTGATTCTTGTTTGGAATATGTTAAAAAATTTAGCTGCAGAAACAGGAAAAAAATGTTGGATCAGTCTCTTGTCATTTATGTGCAGTTTTAACTAGAAATTCACTTACTAGAGAAGCTCTTGAGGTCTTTTGTATCTTGAGTATATTTTTTCCTATGTTAAATATCTTTGAAATTAAATTAATTGATAAGGGAACAGACTACATGATTTTTTTCTTTATTTATATTGTTGTTTTTAATTTATCATGTGTTTCTTTTGCCATTTTAGGAGGGGTTCTATGCTCAGTACAGCCATATTTGTCTATGCTGCTACATCTCCAGTGAATGGTTATTTTGGAGGAAGTCTGTATGCTAGACAAGGAGGTAACTTAGGAGTTATATATTTTTAATTACAGATACTATTTCTTTACTGTGAAGCATTTGGAATTTAAAATGGGTAGAATAGCATTGTAAAATCCTTTATTAGGCCATTTTTATAATCTCTACCAAACCTATTATGTGTTCTAGCTTGTCTTTATAGAACCTTTGCATTTTATTTCCTGTAGTGGAGCTGTGGCTCAAGTGATAAAACACCAGCCTTGATCACAAAAAGCTCAGGGACAGCACCTAGGCCCTGAGTTCAAGCCTCAGGGCCAACACACACATACACACATTATGAATAACTGGTAGATAATCTTCATTGTGAAATTAATCCCAAGGAACTCCTAGAAGAACACACACATTTGTTAGTTGATATCATGTTGCTTTGAGGTGCCTTTGTCCCTAAGTATGTACCATGTGAGGTCTTTATCTAGAGTGTAATTTTGAAGATGAATATAAAGGTATGCTGAATGGCCTGTGGGTAAAGCTTCTGGACAGTGAAAAGAGAATAGGAAGGTGGGCTATTTGTGATTTAAAATCACAGATTTTTCTTTTTCAGTATCATAGAAAGCATTTTATCTTAAATACCTCAACCTAAACATGATGAGGATAACAAACATGATAAAGGTTGCTGCTCTTGCTGTTTCTTTCAGGGGTACATAGGTTTGTTTTTCCTGTAATAATAATCTGGGGTCAGAAGGATGCTCAGAGTTTATGAATATAGGGTTGTTGAAAGACTTTATATTCTCAAAGACAGAGACTATTTAGTATGATTTTTTTTCACAGCCTGTTCAAGCATTATGAGCATTAGGGGATCCTGCTTTCTATTGGTAGACGCAGAGATTTATAGTTATAAGAAACCAGAGCATACGATCACTTCAATTTCCCCAAGGATATATTTTTTTTTTTTTTTTTTGGGTCCGGATGTGGGGCCTGAACTCTGGGCCTGGGTGCTGTCCCTCAGCTCTTCAGCTCAAGGCTAGCGCTCTACCACTTGAGCCACAGCGCCACTTCCGGCTTTTTGCTTATGTGGTGCTGAGGAATCGAACCCAGGGCCTCATGCATGCAAGGCAAGCACTCTACCACTGGGCCACCTTCCCAGCCCTCCCCAAGGATATTCTATTTGCCATTGCTTTTCTTTGGTTTATGGAATTCTTTGGATTGCCTACAGGCATATTCTGGATTCTAACAGTTTTACTTAGGTGTTCAGTCTGTGAAATCTACCTTTATGCCTCGGAAACAAGTTCTATCACATGGGACTATATCCTAAGGAAACATGGATGCCTAAAGCAACTTCAGCTGTTCTTAGGCTAAAAGTTTTAGTTTATAACTCTCAAAAGAGTCTTCACAGCAGCAACATTTAAACAGGAAATTTATTCAGGTTTGGACATAAATTTGCTTTTTTTTCTGATTAAGAGTTAAGAACAGCCAGCTCTTATTTCTTTACTACACTTAACTCTTAAAAATTGAAAGCAGCCTGGCACCAATGGCTCACTCCTGTCATCCTGGGTACTCAAGAGCTGAGATCTGATGAGGATTGTGGTTTAAAGCCAGCTTGGGCCATCCTGCCCAAGTCTGTGAAACTCTTATCTGATTAACCACCCGAAGCCAAAAGGGAAGCTGTAGCTTAAGTGGTAGAGTAGTAGCCTTAAGCAAAAAAAGCTCAGGGACAGCACCTAGGCCTTGAGTTAAAGCCCCAGGACTGGTGTGTGCCAAATTCATCCACCTGTACACATACCCTCACACAGGTACACAATTGAAAGCATTTAAGCTCAGGTCTGTGGTATGAAATCTTTGCATTATTAAGAACATCTTCTGAGGGGCTGGGAAGGTGGCTCAGTGGTAGAGCGCTTGCCTTGCATGCCTGAGGCCCTGGGTTCGATTCCTCAGCACCACATAAGCAAAAAGAAAAAAAGCCGGAAGTGGCGCTGTGGCTCAAGTGGTAGAGTGCTAGCCTTGAGCTGAAGAGCTGAGGGACAGCGCCCAGGCCCAGAGTTCAGGCCCCACGACCGGGGCCCCCCCCCCCAAAAAAAAAGAACATCTGATTGGTTGTGCCCAGAGAAAGTCTGATTGTATCATGGTAATTTCGTTGGAATGGTCGCTAAGAATCAGGCTTAATGTAGAGGCTGGCCCACAAAGTCAAGAGTTTTTCACTTACCTCTCAAAATTGGATCTGTACTGGAGCTGGAGGTTTTCTCCTTGTCCTCTTCATACTAAATAAATAATACTCGACTCTTGAAGCTAGGGATAACCTGGAACTTGAAGAATTCCACTAGTCTTTATTAGCTATTGATTTGAAAGTTATTAAGATCTCATATTTCATGGTCTTTTTATTAAATTTGTAAGTAAATAATTGGTACTAGATAAATGCATTTTTTACATTGATGGTATTTGTGTGTCTAGTTCTGGTTTTTATAATTTCCCTTGTTTTTCAGGAAGGAGATGGATAAAGCAGATGTTTATTGGGGCATTTCTTATCCCAGCTATGGTGTGCGGCACTGCCTTCTTCATCAACTTTATAGCCATTTATTACCACGCCTCAAGAGCCATTCCTTTTGGAACAATGGTAAGTTACTTGAATCTTCCTTATAAAGTAAGAATAAACATTCTAATTATGAAGTCTCTGCCTCTCCAGAGTATTTTTTTTAAGGTTTCTGATAGTTTTAGCCAGTCTCTTCTGAATCCTAGAAAGTTAGATGATGAGAAAAATATTATTAGGATCTATAAAATTTTGGCTAAAATTTAAAGGTAGTTTAACTTCCTTCTTGCTTGATTCTGTGAGCCAGTAATGAGAAGCTGACTATATGTAAGGCAAAAGAAAGCACGCTATAGCTTTTTATCAGAGATGGCAAAAACTGGTGAATATATTTTAGAAAAAATAATGATATAGTAAGAAGTATGTTTTGAGGTGATAGGTGAGTGCAGTGGTAGGAAGAAACTGCCTCCATATTTTTTTATTAACAGAATTTTAGAACTTCACTAAGCATTATAGGACTTCACTAAATTCATTATGCATCATATTAATGATATATATTGATACAAATATTAAAAGTCCTTTTATATTTTAGCAATACTCACAGACTTTGAAATGTTTTGGATTATTTAAATATTTTAAAAGTAGAACAAAGATACAGTCCTACTTTACATCGTTAACTAGCAGTCTCCCAACTTTTCCTTTATTTTTTTGCCAAAAGCATAATCTTAGATTCAAACTAGACTTCATTCTTGATGTGTACTTGTGTGTACATATACACATACCTTGCAAGTTGCATGTAAGACACAAATAGCTTTAGCAATGTCATACAGGCAGTGAGTGATAGAATAGCAACTAGACTATACATCTCTTTCAGAGTTTTAGCCTTATTTATAGTTTCTATCACACAAGAGTTATCCAAATGGCTTCAGAGAAATTTCAGATGACTGATTGGTTTACAATTTCAACTTTTTAGATACACTGCACTGAATTGTCAGTACTTTTTAGTTGGGAATTAGGAACATTTTGAAATATATCGATAATAGCCATTCTGCATATCTAAAGGCTAGTTTTAGATCTGGAGGGGGATCTTTTTTAAAAACATTAAAAATTTTTTTATTGTTGTTATAAAGGTGATATATACAGAGGGGTTGCAGTTATGTCAGGTAATGAGTACATTTCTGTTTGTCACCTCTTCAGTATCACCCCTTCCTTTGCTCTTTCCCAGTTTTTCCCTCCCATCCCTACCTACAAATTATATAGCTCATTATACTGAGTACCACTATTGCATTTGTTTGGAAGGGGATCTTGAACATATTCAGAAATATGCCATAGGCTTTAGAAATCAGATTTCACAATGTACAGGGAAATGTTTTATCATAGCTTGCATCTTGAGCCATAACTGGGAAAGTGACTTGAAAATTGGAGATTCTCAGAAATGAAATTCATGGTATGTAATCAGAAATCACAATAATGAGGAAGAATTTGAGACCAAGTTTACTATATAGATACTTTTTGGTGATAAAGACTATAACAGTAATTTCAGCTACTCTGGAGACAGAGAGCCAAGAGGATCACAGTTTGAGGCCAACCTAAACTAGAAGTTAGTAAAACCCCATTTCAACATGTAAGCATGTGTGGTGGTGCTACCTGTACTCCTCGATATGTGGGAAGTATATGAAGATCATCACCTAAAGTCAGCCTAGGCAAAAATACAAAACGCTACCTCCAAAATAACTAAACCAAAAAAGGACTAGAGGTCCTTTTGTATTTGCTTAAGTATTCTAATGGTTTCCTAGCAAGTGCAAGGCCCTGAGTTCAAATACCATACCCAGAACAACAAAACCCAAAAGACCCAAAACTGTAAAGCAGTATGTATCTAAAAAGTGGCTGGAAGAGTAAAGAATACCCCAAATTATGTACCTTATACTCAGAAGTAAAGGTATATAAAAATAGTGCTAGGAGAGTCCTTTTTCTTTTTTTCTTTTGCCAGTCCTGGGCTTGAATTCTGGGCCTACACTCTGTCCCTGAGCTCCATTTGCTCAAGTCTAGCACTCTACCCTTGAGCCAGAGCTCTACTTCGGCTTTTTTCTGTGATTACTTGGAGATAAGAGTCTCATGGACTTTTCTGCCCAGGCTGGCTTTTAACCTCAAGCCTCAGATCTCAGCCTTGTAATAGCTAGGATTACAGGCATGAGCCACCAGCACCCCAGCTGAGAACAATAATTTTTTTTTTTTTTTTGGGTCCGGTTGTGGGGCCTGAACTCTGGGCCTGGGTGCTGTCCCTCAGTTCTTCAGCTCAAGGCTAGCACTCTACCACTTGAGCCACAGCGCCACTTCCGGCTTTTTTCTTTTTGCTTATGTGGTGCTGAGGAATCGAACCCAGGGCCTCATGCATGCAAGGCAAGCGCTCTACCACTGAGCCACCTTCCCAGCCCCCATATAAGTAATGTTTGAATAACTAATTTAAGTACTGTAAAACAACATAGGCAAGTTTACTCTTCTAGGGGAAAAGGGAGAACGTTTGTTACACCTTATAGAATATTTTGAAATTGATATTGATAAAGCACAAGATTAATGACAGGGGTAATGAATATTGGGAGCCAGTATGGATTCATTAAAGGGAAATTGTTTCATTTCCTTTTTTGGTAAGTTTTAATAGACTAGAAGAACAAAAGAGTACAAATGAAGTATCACATCTAAAGAAATGTGGTTAAAATAGTAGTGCAGCAGATATATATTAGCTAAATAATTACAGAGTTAAGTATTGATGTTACTTTTGTAGTGCATTACATTTGTGTGTTAGGGTTATGTGGTTGATATTCTTGTCTCTAACCTATTGAAATGATTATTAATAACTCAAAGACATAGTGATCTCCTAATTAAGTTGAAAAAGGATATGAGACCAAGGAGCAAATTAGTTATGGAATACAGAAGACAGCATACATCAAACAAAATTATTATCTGGCTGAAATTATGTGCCAGATCTAAAAAGATTAATCATAAGGACAGATGATAACACATTATTTGCAGCATGCTTTGTAGATTACAGAACATTTACATTCTCATTATCTCATATAGTTTTAGAAGAATTCTCAAAGGGAAGCAGAGCCAGTATTATGGCCCACTTATTTCTTAGACTTTTGCATAATAATTTACCCCAAATTCCATTTTCTTTGTTTTGGTGGTGCTGGTGGTGGTGATTATCAGGTTTTTTGATCATAGATATTTTTTGTTGCAATTATTTACATTTTTCCTTTTCAAAAAATTGAAATCACTTCTTCTCAAAATTATTTTGGCTTTTTACTATTTTATTTTTACATAAAATTTAGAATCAGCTTGTTGGTTTCTACAAACTTTAGGACTTTGATTGGGAGTAATTGGCATCTTAACGTTACTGAATCATTTGAGTCATGAACATAATATGTCTCTTATTTACATACCTTTAATTTTTCTCAACAGGGATTTATTGATGTTAATGTTTGTGTTTTATACATATTTTTGTTGAATTTATCCGTATGTATGTGTGTATATATATATATATATATAGTGTGTGTGCATGCATGTGCATATGTGTGTACACATGTGTGTGTACAAGTGTGCATGTGTGCACTACTCCTGGGGCTTGAACTCAGGGGCTCTTATGTGCTCCATTGGTAGTTAATTGGAAATAACATTCTTGCCTCGGTTGACTTCAAACTATGATTCTAAGATCGCAGCCTTCCAAGTAGCTAGGGTTATAGGTGTGAGCCACCAGTGCCTGAGTGGGAGAGGAAGTTTTCAACAAAGCTAAATATTTGATATTGTCTTAATGAAGGTTTATAGTTTTTATTTTTAAATTGATTCTTGTGTGCAGAAGGCTAGAGGTGCTTTCATACATGTCACTTACCCAAGTGCTTTGTAGCACATAGTGCTTGTAGTAGTGCTTTTGCTTCTACAACTTTTAGTGAGCAAATATGTTGCAGCTGAGATGGACCATGGGAGGTAGAATAAAAAACCAGTGTACCATCCAAGCCTTTCTTATCATCCAGAAGTAGATAGATAGGTAGGTAGATAGATAGATAGATAGATAGATAGATAGATAGATAGATAGGTAGATAGGTAGATAGGTAGATAGGTAGATAGATAAAAATATAAGCTTTTTTTCTGAGGCTTGCACAAAAATGAACCAGTCTCTAAGTTATCTCCTTTGTATTAGTATTTGTTGTAGAATTCATTTGAGAAGTATGTACTTTATTATAACTAGGCATAATTTTTAAAAATTATTTTCAAGAGCCAGGTGCTGGTCACTCATATCTGTAATCCTAGCTACTCAAGAGGCTTCAATTTGAGGCTTGAGTCTCAAAGCTAGCCTGGGCAGGAAAGTCTATGAGATTCAATTAACTACTAAAAAGCTGGAAATGGAGCTCTAGCTCCAAATGGTAGAATTCTATAGCCTTGAGCACAAAAGTTTAGGGACAGTTTCCAGGTTCTGAGTTTAAGGCCTAGGACTGGGGCACACTTGCATGAGCATACACACGTGTGCATGTGTACATACACACACATACGCGCGCGCGTGCGCGCGCACACACACACACACACACACACACACTTTCTTTTCAAAAGGATTTCCAAATCAAATTCTTATGAATTTCTGAAGTACTCTGAAACCCCTAAGCTCTTTTTTAGATCATATGATTACACATAGGAATGTTCCCTTAAGTCCCCCCCCCCCAAAAAAAAAAAAAAAAGTGGAGTTGGGGCATGTGACCTCAAGTCCGAGCCCTAGTACTAGAACCCTCCTCCCCCCCCAAAAAAATAACTGAACAAACAAATTGGAGACAATATTTACTATCATAATAATATATGAAACATAATACTTTAAAGTATCTTAAAAGCACCTGTTTTTTCAAAATATATTTTTATTGTAAAGACACCTGGTTTTTTTAATTTTAATTTTAATTTTAATTTTTTTGTCTGTCATGAGGCTTGAACTCTGTCCTGGGCACTAGTGGTCCCTGAGCTCTTCAGCTCAAGGCAAGTGCTCTGCCACTTGAGTGACAGCACCACTTCTGTTTTTCTGGTGATTAGCTGGAAATAAGAGCCTTACAGACTTTCCTGCCTGGGCTAGCTTTGAACCATGATCCTCAGATCTCAGCCTACTGAGTAGCTAGGATTATAGGCAGGAACCATCAGCACCCAGCACCTGTTTATTTTTTATGTTTCATATAGTTCCTATTATGTGACCATAAGTTTGTGTTATTTAAAGGTGTGAACTGAGACAAAATGAGTTCCTTAATCTGATCCTTAATGAGATTACAGAACTCTCTTAATTGTCACACATTTATACATGTTTTAGCTGAAAGGCAGTGATACCTTGGCTTTTTTACACACACAGCATATAATGTGAGTTTTCACTAACATTGGTTCAAAAAACATTCATATAATCATGGTCATTTTTCTACCATGTCACTCTTATTTCTCTGTTTCTTCACAGCTTTTCCTCTCACTTCAACTTTCTATTTATTAAAATCCCAAAATGGGGGCTGGGAAGGTGGCTCAGTGGTAGAGTGCTTCCTTGCATGCATGAGGCCCTGGGTTTGATTCCTCAGCACCACATAAGCAGAAAAGGCCAGAAGTGATGCTGTGGCTCAAGTGGTAGAGCACTAACTCTGAGCTGAAGAGCTGAGGGACAACACCCAGGCCCAGAGTTCAGGCCCCACCACCAACAAATTAAAACAAATACAAAAATAAAATCCCAAAATGTATAATTGATTTTAGTAACTCGGTTTTTCATTTTATCTAAAGTTCAGAGATTTTAGCTAGATGCTATTCCCCAAAGTTTGTATGTTTTATAAAATTATTAAATAAATACTTTCCAGTTGTCCTCTTTGGTTCTAAAATATATAGCTTTGTCTAATTTTAGACTCTTGAGAAACATTTGTATTATTTTAGTAACGGCACATACACATGGTAGAGATACTTCTGTTGCCAAATTTCAAGGCACTGTAGAATAGAATTAGCATGAACCTTTGGGCCAGCAAATCTGAGTTAAAATTTTAGTTAGTCTACATACTAGATGTATGTAGACACAAAAAATTACCTAGCCTCTCTGGATCTCATTTTTTTCACCTATGAAATAGGTGAATAGAGTTTGTAAAGTTCAATGTAGCCCAGTAGATTGGTTATAACAATAAAAGATGAAGCATAGATAAGATTAAATAAAGCATGACAACTGAGTAGGAAAGACGAGAACAAAGGATTTATCTGACAGGGTATGAAAGAATAGAGAAATGGATAACCAAAATGATAGGAAACAATTCAGCTGGTGTTTGATTCAATTATAATATTTACCTGTTCTAATAGTGTTATATTTTATACAATTCTAGTCTTTACTGAACTTAAACATTTTCTTTTGTGATCGAATTGTGCTTAAATTTTAAGTCTCTTGTTTTTTATTAGTATTACTATTCTCTGGATAATCATACTTTTTTTTTTATAGGTGGCTGTTTGTTGCATTTGCTTTTTTGTTATTCTTCCTTTAAATCTTGTTGGTACAATTCTTGGCCGAAATCTGTCAGGCCAGCCCAACTTCCCTTGTCGAGTCAATGCTGTGCCTCGTCCTATACCAGAGAAAAAATGGTAAGACTACTATATCTTATATGGTTGTTTCTCACAATAAAGAAGTTCTTAAAACATATATAACTTTAGAGTTTGCATGTGTTTATGAGACTTTTAAATTTGAGCTTAAGAATTTGTTGGTGTTCATTTTCCTCTCAGTTTATATTATAGAAGTAGTATTATGTTACGTCCTTATTTTAGTTTCTGAATAATGTTGCCATTCAGATAAGTCAGATGCTTTGATAGGTAGAAAGCTAATGCTTCACTTTTTTTTTGATTGGGGATAAGACATACTTTTCTGCCAGGGCTGCCTTTCAACTTTTGAGTTGCTAGGATTACAGGTTCAAGCCACCAGCACCCAGCTACTTCACCAGTTTGTTTTTGTTGATGTTGTTTTGTTGGTGTGTTTTGTTTTGTTTTGTTTTTGGTCAGTTGTGGGGCTTGAACTCAGAGTCTGGTTCTGTCCCAGAGCTCTTTTGCTCAAGGCTATAGCACTCTCATTTTGAGCCACAGTGCCACTTCTGATTTTCTGGTGGTTAATTGGAGATGAGAGTCTCACAGACTTTTTTGCTCAAGCTGGCTTTGAACCACAGTCCTCAGATTCCAGCCTCCTGAGTAGCTAGGATTACAAGTGTGAGCCACCAAAACCCAGTTTTGCCAGTTTTTTGTTTTTTTTTTTTTAAGCCTGCAGGTTAAATTTAACCTGTTAATTGGCTGCCTTTTTTTTTTTTTAGTTACTGGGCTTTGAACTGAAGACCTGTTTGTGCTTGCTAAGCAGACTTTTCACTGAGCCATTCCTTAGTTTTTCTTGCTTTTATTTTATCTTCAGGTAGTGTCTAGCTTTTGCCTAACCTGGCCTTAAACCAGCATCCTTCTACCTACACTTACTGTATAGTTGGTGAGGGGATTACAGGTGTCAGCCACAAGTCTCTGGTTGCCTGTACCTTACAGACCATATCTCCTCCAAAACCTGAACCATTTACTATGTGGACATATACAGAAAAATCTAACTCCTTGCCTGTAACATCTTTTCTTTTTTTACCTTTGCCTTTTTTATTAGTAGTTCTTAAAATGGATACAATGATTTTGATTTTCTTAACTGTACTCAGTCATTTCCTTTTTCCAGTTTTTGCCACAGCTATTTTAGTAGCTTATGTCTAATGTTTTGTTCCTTTTCATTTTTTTTAAAATCCAAGATATAAACAGACTAATTTGGTCAGTATTTTAAAATAAGTGAATGTTTTAAATTAACATGACAAATCATACTTATTTGTGCTCAATAAGTGAAAAAGTTACCTCTTTTTTTTTTTATTGTGAAAAAACTGTACAGAGGGATTACAATTACATGGGCAAGATAATGAGTACATTTCTCAATCATTGTAGCCTCCTCCTTTGTTTCCCCTTCCCATCCCTTCCAAGCCTCTCCTCCCCTACCTCCCACCCCCCCACCAAAGTTGTAAAGTTTGTTTTCGACATGACAACTTGTACTTCTCATTGTTGCAACGGGTCCACCTGTATCCTTATTTAAACGACTTGTTTAAGGTGATGTTAGGAAAATGAACCCTAAGATATGTATTTAAAAATTTTTTTCTTTCATGCATTTGTTTCTAACGCATTTATATGATTATTTCTTTGTTGCTTTGTATGTCCCTCCCCCACAGTATAACCCCTGCTTTCACTGCATTTGATGTCTGTAACATCTTTTCTAAGTCACAATTTATCCTCACTTTGCAATAGTACAGAATTTCTTTCTTTTTTTCCTTTTTTCTCTCTCTCACTTCCTCCCTCCTTTCTTCCCTACCTCCTTTCTTCCTTCTCTCTCCCTCTCTCTCCCTCCCTCTCCCTCTTTCTCTCTCTCCTTCCTTCCTTTCTTCCTTCCTTCTTTCCTGTGCCACCTCCACCTCCTCTCTAATTCGTTGCCAGTACTGGTGTTTGAACTCAGGATCTTAAGCTCTGGCTTAGTCTTTTTTGCTCAACTTCTGTCACTCTGCTTGAGTCATCCCTCCACTTCCAGCTTTTTGCTGGATAATTGAAGCATCTCAGATTTGTCTGTCCAGGCTGGCTTTAAACCTGGATCCTCACATCTCAGCCTCCCTGAGTAGCTAGGTACAAGTCAGCAGCACCTAGCTGTATTTTCCTAGTTTTTATTTTACTTTTTTTTTTTTTTTTGGTTGGTTGTGGGGCTTGAATTTCCTAGTTTTGTTTTGTTTTGTTTTGTTTTCTGGGTCCGGTCCTGGGGTCTGAACTCTGGGCCTGGGCGCTGTCCCTCAGCTCTTCACCTCAAGGCTAGCGCTCTACCACCTGAGCCACAGCACCACTTCCGGCTTTTTTTCTTTTTGCTTATGTGGTGCTGAGGAATAGAACCCAGGGCCTCAGGCATGCAAGGCAAGCCCTCTACCACTGAGCCGCCTTTCCAGCCCCTTTCCTAGTTTTTAATAGGATAGAATTAATTGAATTTATCATCATCTTAAGATGATACAGTGTAGACTGTATACATAAATATAAGCAATATAAATTGGAAAAATACTTTTCTTAGATATTTACTCTTAATTGTGTCTATATATAACATATCTAGCTACTTATACAAACATGCAAGTGTTACTTGTCTTTTCTAGGTGTGGAAGTATGTAGATGTATATGGAAATAGAGGCTGAATAAAACAGGCCTATAGTTTTAGGGGAGTGATCTAGTCTGAGGAATTAGTCATATGTTGCTTTTCTTATTGTTATACGGATATATAGCAATTTTGATTCTTCAACTTCTTTTTTTTTCCTAAATCACTATTAGACTGGACCAGTGTTCTCATGTTTACCTCACATCTGAGAAGTATTTCCAGGTCACTGAGACTAGTGAAGGAGAGGAATGAATATCATTTGCCTGTGCCCTTACTCATTAGAGTTGAGTTCCAGTTGAGTGTAGAAAGACTGATGTATAACTTACTTTGTTTTTGGTAGTGCTAGGGTTTGAACTCAGGGCCTGTCATTTGAGCTGTGCCTCCAGCTCTCTTTGCTTTAGTTACTTTTTTGGATAGCATCCCAAGTTTTTTGTTTTTTGTTTTTTTTTGTCTGGTCTCCTACCTATGCCTCCCCAGTTATTGTGATTACAGATGAGCCACACCATGACCAGCTTGTTTATTGAGATGAAATCTCATTAACTTGCCTGGGCTAGCTCTGAACCTTGATCCTCCTGAGTCTGCACTATCTAAGTAGCTGGGATTACAAGCATGAGCTACCACATCTAACACCGAGGCTTGTTTTTTAATTGCATGGGAATTAAAATCTGATTATAGATTTGGCTATCACTGAATGTGTTATATCAGATCACTTTCAACTTTTGTAGGTGTTGGCTAACTGTAGAAGAAGGGAAATAGACTAAAGTTACTTTTTTTTTTTTCTAGCTTTGAATTTCTTACATTTTCTTCTTAGTTTTCCAGTTTATTCACCTCAAAAGATGTTATTTTTCCTGTGCCCAGATACTGTGCCTTGGCAGTGGGAGTATGTAGATTTCTAGCTTGTTCTTGCTGACATTGTAGTCTAGTGAACTTGCATTTTCTTCTTAGTTTTCCAGTTTATTCACCACAAAAGATGTTTGTTATGTTTCCTGTGCTCAGATACTGTGCTCAGCAGTGGGAGTATGTAGATTTCTAGCTTGTTCTTGCTGACATTGTAGTGTAGTGAAATATGCTATAGGTAACTTAACAGTACTGTACTAAGTACTAAGTGCTGCAGTGGGCTGTGTTCACCAGGCAATGGGGCCATCTCTCCTCTGGAGACTTGGGAGGCCTTCAAGGAGAACACATGAGCCAGTGCTTTCAGGAAGAGAGTATTTCAGAAGGCAATCCAGGTGGAGAATGCCTGATTATCATCAGTAAGTGTTGAGTGAATGAGTGAAGCTTGAATTTTAGTTCTTATTTTTTCTTTGGCTTCATTATAAATCATTTTTAACTATATAATTCACTGAAAAAGGAAGTACAGAGAGAGCAGAGATGTCTTCTCTTTGGCTTTCTGTAAGTAAATGCCTATAGAGTTCATAGAAGTTATTGAGAAGTGTCACAGTAAGAGTAAAGAGTTTTTTTTTAAGTTCTTTCAGTTGCAGTACTTTATTCCTCAAATACTTCAGGCTTTAATATTGCAAAGACTATTGATTATAACCTATGACTAATTTGAAACCAAGCTGTGTGTGTTGTATCTTCGGGTTTTGATTTTTCTTTTTACTGGTTTACTTTTATCCTTAGGACTTATATATCCTATAAAAATCATATTGGAAGCTTACTGTTACTTTAATATTTTCCAGGTTTATGGAGCCTGCAGTTATTGTTTGCCTGGGAGGAATTTTACCTTTTGGCTCAATCTTTATTGAAATGTAAGTTCCTGCAGTGTATTTATATTTTGAGGGATTTGATTATAATAAAGAGAATTGTTTGTTGTAGATATGGAATTATTAAAGTAGTATACGTTGCTTTAACAAAATTTTTCAAGCAGCTGACTTAATGAAGTGCCAACATTTTTGGAGGTTCAAAGTGCAAGATTAGGCAGTCCTTTTGGTTTGACTGCTGGTGAGGATGATATAATGGGAGTATCTGAGGGGTGGGCATTATAAAGAAGTCAGAAAGAAGGCCTACCATCCCACTGTTCCTTCCAAAGGCACCTCACTAGAACTCTACGCACCTCCCATATGGCCCTGTTTCCCCAGGCCAGCCTGGGATCAAGACTTTTAGTCAGCAAAGCATCCTTGGGAGATACACAACCTTGAAACCATAACAGCATTTAACAGAGTTATTGATCCCTTCCAGAAAGGAGTCTGGATACTTTTTTAAATTAGCTTTTAGACCTCTATCACTTAACAGCGAGGGAACAGAGGCTCTGTTAAGGCTTGCTGAAAACATGAATGATAAATAAGTGAGCTAGCAAACAGATGAAAAAGAAGAGATTCAAGGTCTTGTTCTGACTTAATGCTGAATGAGAGTAGAAATCTTCCTACTTTTCCCTTACTGCCCTCTGAAGACCATGTAAATCATTCTTAGGCTTTGTTTTCCTAATTTTCTTTTTAAAATTTTATATATTACTCTGTCAACTAATATTTTTCCATGTAAGAGAACTTTTTTTTTTTTTTTTTTTTGGGTCCAGTCGTGGGGCCTGAACTCTGGGCCTGGGCGCTGTCCCTCAGCTCTTCAGCTCAAGGCTAGCGCTCTACCACTTGAGCCACAGCGCCACTTCCGGCTTTTTTCTTTTTGCTTATATGGTGCTGAGGAATCGAACCCAGGGCCTCAGGCTTGCAAGGAAAGCGCTCTACCACTGAGCCACCTTCCCAGCCCGTAAGAGAACATTTTTATAAATATAAAATAATACATTGGGGCTGGGAAGGTGGCTCAGTGGTACAGCACCTGCCTTGCATGCATGAGGCCCTGGGTTTGATTCCTCAGCATCACATAAGCAAAAAGAAAAAAAAAGCCGGAAGTGGTGCTGTGGCTCAAGTGGTAGAGCGCTAGCCTTGAGCTGAAGAGCTGAGGGACAGTGCCCAGGCCCAGAGTTCAGGCCCCAGGACCGGACCAAAAAATAAATAAATAAAAATAAAATAATACATTGATCAAATAGTATATAAAAATGAAGGAACTGACTTTTGCAAATGGAGATTTTCAACTACTTTCACTAGTTCTTTTCTGCAGTTACTCCTTTAAGCTATAGTTTGTTCAGTTTGCTTAGATCTGAATATCTTCCTGAAAGATCTGTTACTGATTAAATACAATAAAATATTTTGAGGATTTAACACATGAGATAAGGATTAGGGAAACTGAGAAGTTACTTAAAAGAAGTCATTTAAGTGAGATAAACGTGAAAGGTGAAATGTAATGAGTCTCAGCAAGAACTGAGTGATCTTTGAGATGAAGATTGAAGCCATGTCTTTATCACATCTTAGGTATTTCATCTTCACCTCTTTCTGGGCATATAAGATCTACTATGTCTATGGCTTCATGATGCTGGTGCTGGTCATTCTGTGCATTGTGACTGTTTGCGTGACCATCGTCTGCACATACTTCCTGCTAAATGCGGAGGACTATAGGTGGTAAGTACCTACATTAAGACAGTCTGTGAAATCCCCAAAGCTGAGAACAACATCTGTATAAAAGTTTTACTATTTAAGGGATTGATGGTGGTAGAACAAATCATGTTAAGTGAGGTAAGACAAGCTCAGAGAGACAAATAGTACTTGTTCTCTCTGATAAGGGGAAATTAGATCTAAAATGCACTGGGATATAATAAATTATACAGGATTCTAGATACTTGCATACAGTGAGACAAAAAGGGAATACTTTTAGGAGAGAAACACAAAGGCACAATGCCTAAGTGTCTCTTCATGTTTATATAAAATAGTATATATGCTGAAATGAACTCCGTGATATGGACACGAGACTTTTTTCTTCTTTTTTTTTAAGAAGAGTTTAGTTGTTGATGATTCTGTATTTTTTACCTTATGTATAGTGTATTCGAGTACATCTTTGGAAGGGTTGGAGAAGGGTACAGAACTCGAGGGGAAAGGGGTGAAAAAGTTCTAAAGTGAACTTTAGAACTCATGTATAGAGACAGGAGGGAGGCACTGGGAGAAAATGAGAGAACAGAAGACACTATATGAAAGGAAATGTACATATGACCTGACTCATATAATCGTAATCCTTCTGTACATCATCTCTATAACAATAAAGTAAATTAATAAAATAAAAAAAATTTACTACTTAAGAAAGGAGTCAGATACTAGTGATGCATTCCTGTAGTCCTAGCTACTTAGGAGGCTATGATCTGCAAGATCATTGTTCAAAGCCAGTTAGGGCAGAAAAGTACAAGACTCATCTAAAAATAGAACTACCAAAATACTGAGTTGGAGGTATGACTCAAGTGGTAGAGTGCTGGCTGAGGGAGTTCAAAATCTGATACTGTTCCCCACCCCACCAACAGGGTAAAGAGAATTTTTTTTTTCAGTTGTAAAAATAATGAAAATAACATGTTGGGAGGTGTACGTGTGTCACTGTAGAGTTTGAATTTGGCCTCACACATGCTAGGCAGATGTTCTACCACTTGATTCATACCCTTCGCTCTTTTCAGATAGGGTCTTACGTTTTGCCCAAGGCCAGCCTCAGACCATGCTCCTCATAATAGATGCCTCTTGTTAGCTGAGATTACAGATGTATGTATCACCATGCCTAACTTATTTATTGAGATAGAGCCTCGATAATTTTTGCCTACTCTGGCTTGAATCTTAGTCCTTCCAATAAGCTGTGTTCCAGGCATGTGCCACCACAACCCATAATGATAAAAACTTTTAGGAAGTGGTGCTGTGGCTCAAGTGGTAGAGCAATTGCCTTGAGCTGAAGAGCACAAGGACAGTGCCCAAGCCCAGAGTTCAAGCCCCATGACCGACAAAACGTAAAACAAAAAAAAAAAAAAACTTTTAGAAGAAAAATAGCATTAATTAGGCCAAAAAAAAGTGCTACGTGAAATATTTTATTGAAAAGCTTGATATGGAATTTTATAAAGAAGCATCTCTTCCCCACTTCAACTCCCCACCCTCAGTATTTGAGCTTGAACTCAGGGCTTGGGCACTATCCCTTAGCATTTTTGCTCAAGGCTCTGTCTCAGCTTTCTTCTGACTTTTTGGTGGTTATTGGACTCACAGACTTTTCTACCTGGGCTTTGAACTGTGGTCCTCAGATTTCAGCCTCCTGAGTAGTTAAGATGACATGCAGGGGCCACTGACACCTAGCACATCTTTCCCCTTTCAAACATGTAAAGACAAATCTGAAAAGGAAAATTGTTTATGAGGGTCTCTTATAATAAATAATCTGACAAAATGTAGGAACTTTCTTTCTGAGGAGAGCTGAGAATTTCTCCTTGTTGATGTATTCATTTACCAGGTACAGCTCTGCTCTGTTTTTGTAAATTTCTCTGCTTTACAATTCTTAATAACATTCATTCATTATTACCCCTCTCTCCAGGCAATGGACAAGTTTTCTCTCTGCTGCATCAACTGCAATCTATGTTTACATGTATTCCTTTTACTACTATTTTTTCAAAACAAAGTAAGTAGAGACATTTTCTCATCATTCCTAAATAGGAAATTAAGTCTGTCGTTTAGTAAAATTTAAGGTCTTATCAATAGCAAAATATATACTAAGTATCATTTTGTTTTGTTGCAGGATGTATGGCTTATTTCAGACATCATTTTACTTTGGATATATGGCCGTATTTAGCACAGCCTTGGGGATAATGTGTGGTAAGTTCTGAAATTCTTATAACATCATGAGCAAATCATTGAATGTCTCTGAATCATAAAAATACAGCTACTAGAAATTTAAAAATTCTGTGCTGTTTCCTTTATCAGGAATAACAAAGTGAAGAGTCTGCTTTTAGTCCTTGTGACTTTCCCATAAAACCTGATTTATCCCCTTTTGGTTACTCTTTTAATTCTAATAATTCTGTGTAAAGCATAGTTCCATACCACAGTTTGTTTTTCATTTTGAGAATTAGAATTTTGATTTTTACTGTTTTGTATTGGGATGAGATCTTGCTGTATTGCTCAGGTTGGCTTTGAGCTCCTAGGCTCAAGTTAATCTCCTGCTTTAGCTCCCAAATACCTGGGCTTAAAAGACATGTGGCTGAGAATTGGTATTTTTAAAACTTGAGTTCATTGGAAAAGAATGTAATACAGGCAGTTTAAGGTATTGCCTGCATGGTTGCTGTTTGGAATGAGACAGCTAATGAAGACCCAGTGTCTGGAGAGTAGCATAGTTCATTGAGTGTGCACTTGGGCCTTAATTTTTACCCACCACTCACATGCTCTGTCCTGACCACTGTGAGCTGAACATAGTGCTGCTATTGGATGGGCTTTTCACAGTCTTACATCAAAAAGAAGAGGTAAGAGTTCATACCATAGCTAGAAAATAAAGAACTTTTGGAAACAGTATGATCAATAGAAAGGTCACACAGACTTGAGAGTCCAGAAGACCTGAACAGGTGAGCATGTGTGGCTGATCACTTGTGGTGATATAGTCATAGAAGTCAGCCTAGCTTCTCCAAGTCTCATTCTCATCTATAAAGTGAGCATGTCTCCCAGAGTGGTTGTCAGGTAAAGCAAGTCTGGACAGCTCTTAAGTGGGAAGAGGGAGCCAGTTGCAGGAGACACTGTAAGGCACAGGAAGAACCAAGGTTTCTGCGCTCAGTCCTGGGTGTGAATTCTCTTACTCTCCCACATTAAATAAATAATCACTTTTTTTTTTTTTCCTTTTTCACTCACTTTTCTTATTGGCAAAATTGAAGTACAGCCAGCCTTTCAGGGTAAGCAGAGGACTCAGTGAGCACTGCTGCCCTGGCATGATAGGGCTTCCCTCTGCTCTAGGGTGTGTTAGTTTCTGCAATTTCAGCCTTGCTATGCACCGAGTTATCACTTGCCAGCAATTTCATGACTTTGAAGCCCATGAAAGGCAAAGGTATGGTAAGCAAAACTCAGAAGTAACTTACTATTTTTCTGGTTTACTGTTTCTCTGATCTCTGAGACTGAGTTAACCTCATAGGAATGATGTAAGGTTTATGGTCTGATCACTGTGGAAACATTGCCGAAGAGTGGTGAATTAAGTTGCTTTTCTGTTTTTTTTTGGTTGCTATTGGCATTTTTTTTTCATCTCCAGACTTCCATCTATAGATATATAGAATGGGCAACAGAGGAAGGAAGATAAGATAGATTCAAAGCTGGGTTCTTGTTTGACAGTTGCGCTCCCAGGATCACTGTTCCTCCATTGAAGGAGGAACAGTGCTTGTGAGTGGTGATCCTGCATGCATACATGCACAAGCAAAATGAGGTTGGCTTTGTGGCCACACTAAGTAAGGGGAGAGATTGCTCTATATTTTACCCTTATGCTTCATTTATAGCTGCTTTCTGGGTTAATTATATTAGTTAACTTTGAGGGGAAAAAGAAGAAGGACTGAAGGTCGAAACTAGTTGTATGATGTAGAAGTGTCTTCAGACAGTCCAATAGTTCTTTAATGGTTTTGTCCACTCTTAAATGTTGTTCAGTGGATTCTTTACCAACTAAGATCTTTATTATTGCTAGCCTTCAATCAGGTGACTATGTAGAATGTACTTTTTTTTCTGGATTTTTTTTTCTTTATGTGATGTTAGGAAGACCTAGAGAAATAATATGTTGACACTTAAAAAGAAAATAGAATGAGTTTAGCTAAATTTCTTTTCTGTTGGAAGTTTATTTTGACATATTTATAGTTCCTTGCCCTGCCAGTGGCATCCTAGCACTTTTTTTTATGTCAGTCATGGGTCGTGAACTCAGGGCCTGGATACAGTTTCCTGAGCCTTTTTGCTCAAGACTAGTGCTCTACCACTTGAGCCACAGCTCTACTTCTGGCCTTTTTGGTGGTTAATTGGAGATGAGAGTTGCATGCATTTTCCTGCCTGGGCTGTCTTTGAATGAAGATCCTCAAATCTCAGCATCTTGAGTTGCTGGGATTTACAGGTATGAGCCAGTGGTACCCGGCTCTAGCACTCATTCATTCTTGCAAGTCCTGGGGCTTGAACTCAGGGCCTGGGCACAGTCCCTGAGCTGCTTTTTTTGCTCGAGGCTAGAACTCTCTACCATTAGAGCCATAGCACCACTTCTGGCCTTTTCTATTTATGTGGTACTGAGGACTCAAACAGGGCTTCATGCATGCTAGGCTAGGCAAGCACTCTACCACTAAGCCACATTCCCAGCCCCAACCTGCTGTTACAGGTCATCTGTTTTGGGCTGAGTTGGGATGGGCTGGGGTGAAGTGCAAACTAGAACAGATTAATGTGTTGTCATAATACAAAAATTATGCACACCCACCAATTAATAATGGTTAAAATGTTTGCCAAAATGAAAAATACCTGTTAATGTTTTTGATGTATAGGAAGAAATGGACTTTGTGTTAAGTAGGAAAATAACATTGTTTTAGCCTTTATATTATGAACATAGTTCTTTTTTTTTATGAACATAGTTCTGTTTTGAGGAAAAGTACATCTCTGTTATTCCTAAGACTTCTGCTTTTCTAGAGAGCACAGTCAGTATCCTCCTTATAAAGTCCTACTCTGATAAGTCTGTTTATGAAATATGTTTATAAAATTAAGAAAAATGATTCTCTAGGTTGATAGTGATTTGATTTTAAGCACATCTTACCCAGAAGGAAGCAATGCTTTGTAAATCTTGAAAACTGGAGCAATTATTAAACTAGTGCTGTATTATGCCAGTTAAGGTTTTGATGGCAATTCAAATTTTATAGGTATTTTTATGTTAAAAACCCAGTTTTTTTTTTAATTGAAGTTTTTTGTTTTGTTGGTCATGGGGCTTAATCTCTGGGCTTGGGAGCTGTCCCTCAGCTCTTCTGCTCAAGGAGAGCACTCTACCACTTGAGCCACAGCACTACTTCTGATTTTCTGGTGGTTTATTGGAGATCAGAGCTTCACGGACTTTCCTGCCTTTGAACCGTGATTCTCAGATCTCAGCCTCCTGAGTAGCTAGGATTACAGGTGTGAACCACCAGTGCCCAGTTAATTGAAGTTTTTTTTTTTCCTATCTACCTAGTAAAGAGGTTATATTATTATAGCTATTTTAAATGCATTATCAGTATTTTAAATTTTAGTGTATTATGAAAGAAATGTCAGTGGAATAGGTTTAATTTATTGCTTTGGGATTTAAAAAATGTCAAATTATGGGAATTTCAAATATATATAAAAAGATAAGCTGTCAGTAATTATCTACTCAATCTTGTTTGTTTATATTCCCATTTTGCCCCACTTTTATTGTAACGTTATTCTCAATCTATGTCACTTAAACTATAATATTTCAGTATATCTCTGTCTCTAAAACATAAGCCAAATTCATTATGCTGATGAAATGTTCAATTAGTACTCACATTTACTTCACCTGTTGCCACTTCTAGTTTTAGTACAGTTTGCATCAAGATGCATTTAGGAGCCATGTATTGCTTGGTAACCAAGGGTTTTCTAATCTATTCATGTTCTTCTTTCTTCACTATTTTTTAAAAATTATTTTTAAAAATTCTATTTAGCTAGGTGTAGTGGTGTATGCTTGTAATCCCAGCGGCTCGGGAGGTGGAGACAGGAGAATTCGGAGTTATAGACCAATCCAGGCAAAAAGGTAGTGAGATCCTGTCCCCAAAAATAAAAGATCTTAAGGCTTGGAGTGTATCTCAAGTGGTAGAGCATTTGCATGAAGTCATTTCTGAGTTCAGTCCCCAGTTCCACAAAAAAAAAGAAAGAAAAAAAAGAAAAAACAAAAAACCCCAAAAAGCCTATTTAGTGTTTTACACTCTGGATTTGGTTGATTGTATATGTGAGATGAGATGTCATTTAGTGTTTTTCCACATGTTCTCCTCTTGTATATTTCTTTAAACTGTTAATCACAGCCTTGTTCATACCAATTCTTATCTAACAATATGTAGCGGATAGTTTTCTTTTTCAAGGGGGCATATATGTGGCCAACAGTCATTGATAATTATTGGTTAGCTCAAGTAATTTATTATAGTTAGAATATTTATGTTTCTTAGCTAGAATACTTTTTATGAGAACCTTCTTTCATCCACTATTTGTTTACCTTTAGGTATAGCTCAAGGGTGAAATTCACTTGTTGAGTAGAGAATAGTTGGTTCCAAAGTGAGTAATTATAGACATCTGGGTGTGTGTGCCATTATTAACGAAGAAAATTTACTTTTAAGCTTTTTAAGAATATTGGCCTAAAGCTGGGCACTAGTGGCTCAGGCCTGTAATCTTCGCTACTCAGGAGGCTATCTAAGGATCGTGGTTCAAAGCCAGCCTGGGCAGGAAAGTTGGTGAGACACTAATCTCCAATAAACCACCAGAAAACCAGGAGTGACACTGTGGCTCAAGTGGTAGAGTGCTAGCCTTGAGCCGAAGAGCTGAGGGACAGCTCCCAGGCCCAGAGTTCAAGCCCTACAACTGATGAAAAAAAAAAAAAAAAAGAAAAGAAAAAGAATATTGGCTTAAATGGCAAATTCCTAAGTGGAGAACTTTCTGACAATTTAGGGACCAACTCTCTTGTTCTGAATATTCATTATAAAGAATATTCCAGTTGGGTCATTCATGCAGCAAATACTTACTGAGTACCTTTTCTTGAGTCAGGTGCTTCGTTAACAGAATAGAAAACTGTTCTCATTTTCAGGAGTTTTGAGCCCCATTTGAGATTTATTCAAGACTAGAATTTCTTTTTACCTGTTTACCTCTCTCTTGGTTCATTCCTTCCAATATGTCATCCTTTGTACTAAATGTACAGCTTCTCTAGCTGTAACAGAAAAGGAGTCTCAAGGAAGTGGCTCTTCTGGAGAGCTGCAAAGGCCATTGGCCATGCTTCTCAGTTCTTGGGCACTGCTTGCTTTCACCTACCCTTGAGGTTGCAGAAACATACTAGTGGTAGATAAGAGACCTCAAATAGTACATTCTCAAATAAGGTAAGTTTATTTTTTCATTTAACAATATTTTGTCTTAGTCAAGTTTTTTTTTAAATAAAAGATGTATTTTAAGTATTCCACAGTTATTAACTAATTATACTAATTGTGATTTAATTCTTTAAAAATACATTAGGTCAGATTTGGTATGTGACTGTAAACAGATGCTTTATGAAAGCAAATAATAGAATTTTAATTCACAGAGAATGCTAGTATAATACTATACTGCAAAAAAAAAAAAAAAAAAAAAAACAACTTTCCAGAGCAGAGAGCTTTAGTAAATCTTGAATACTGCTCCATATGTTTTATTTATTTTTAATTTAAATTTTAAGGTGATGTACAAAGGGGTTACATTTGTTTTAATACATTTTATTTTGTCTTTGCAGGAGCAATTGGTTACATGGGAACAAGTGCCTTTGTCCGAAAAATCTATACTAATGTGAAAATTGACTAGAGATACAAAAAAACCTGGAACTTTGGATCAATTTCTCTTTCATAGTGGTGGAACTTGCACAGCAAAAAAGGAAAACGCAAGAAGAAATTTGGGCTTAACACTGGGTACACTGTGGGTCTCTCTTTCATGGATGGCTTAAAGTAACATCTATTTCCATTGATCCTAGGTTCTTACTGACTGCTTTCTCCAACTGTTCACAGCAAATGTGTGGATTTTATGCAGTAGGCATTACTACAGTACATGGCTAATCTTCCCAAAAACTAGCTCATTAAAGATGAAATAGACCAGCTCTCTTCAGTGAAGAGGACAAATAGTTTATTTAAAGCATTTGTTCCAATATAAATAAATAAGAGGGAAACTTGGATGCTAAAAGTACATGAATAGAAATCTTCCTGGCACTTAGTATTTCTATGTTCTTGAAAAATGATGTTCCAGAAAGATTACCTTTTCTTTTATTTTTACTGCCATTGTTGACCTATTGTGGGACATTTTTATATATTGAATCTGGGTTCTTTTTTGATCTGTTATTAGTTGTCCATGACCTGCACCCCGCACCCCAACGCAACTGCATCCTTTTTTAAAAAAGGAAAAAAAAAAAAAAGAAAATTTAGCCAAGTTAAATTCTGCATGTAATATATCTGCTGTCATCTTAGTCAGACCAACTTTCCATTTATTTATCTTAAAATTATCAATTACATCTTAATTCCATCCAAAGATACAGTCCGAAGATAGATGTGTATTCTCTATATGCAATTTACTGTACAGTTAGAAAGCAAAGTATTAAATGGAGAAGGTACTTGTTTTTATAAACATTTGAGATTTAGATAATCTACATTTTAACTGAGTATCTAAAGTGATTATCCCCTCACCCCCCAGTTAGTCTCACATCTTTTTTTGGGTTTGAATGAAGGCTTTACATGAGAAATTATTAAAAACAAGGGGGGGTGGGTAATAAATGTATATAACATTAAATAATGTAACGTAGGTGTAGATTTCCAACTGCATTTGGATGTACAGACTGAATAGGGAGTACTTTTTCTGATGATGATTGGTGTAGAAATGTGTGAATTTGGGTGGCTTTTTACATCTTGCCTACCATTGCATGAAACATTGGGATTCCTTCAAAATGTGTGTGTCATACTTCTTTTGGGTGGGGGGTGTTTTATTCTGTTTCTTTTCTGAGACTCATACAGGAACTAAATTTGTAATTTAGAAACATTTAATTTTGTTAATCCTGTCTGGGACATTTAAGTAACATCTAAAGCATCATTGCTTTAGAATGTTCAAATAAAATTTCCTGACCAAATTGTTTTGTGAAAATAGATGTGTTTCCAATTTGAAGATAACTGTCCAAAAAGCAGTGTTACAGAATCCCACTTATTTTTTTTTAACATACCATAAAATGTGCTTTTGAATACAAAGGGCCCATATACTAATGTCCCCAGCTTGCCTACATCCAAATTATCCAGTTCAGTGACAGAGTGAGAAACTCTTGAATAAAATTATGGCACCAGGCTGATGTGCTGTGAGTGGTGCAGGCACAGTGGTAGCTCCTTTATTTGGTGAACAAATTGAGAGGCTGCTCTTCTCTAAAAGAAAGAAATTGCACTTGTGCATTTTTCTGGAATTGTCTATAATGTGAAGTTTCTCTAAAACCATTGTGTTTCTGGTTTAATAATTTGCTATGCAAATGATCACTTAAACCAGTACTATACATTGGTGTTTTTAGAAAAACATCACCACTACTGAACACCTTAGTGTGAACTTCATGCCATTAGTAGTTACTAATGGACTCCATATTCTGTACTGTGGCATTTGAGCCTTATGAAGGGTGAAAATTTTGATGTCTGACCACTTAGGTAATGGCTAGTATGAGCAAATAGAAATTTGATCAGAAACTATAGGTATATACTTCAAGCCAGAATGTTGCATTAAACATAATCTGTTGGTTCTTCCATTTTCTTACCTGCATTTATTATCTTGGAAACAACTAAAACTCACTATCTTAATTACTTACGTTCTGTAACTTTTTAATATAAAATATTTTTAACAGGAAAACACATTATTTAATGGGGTATAAATTGGAACTGCAGGGTTTTGGGTTTTTTTTTGTTTTTTTGTTTTTGTTTTTGTTGTCTTATTAAAATAGTAGTTTTTCATGCCATGAATCCTGCAGGTAAGATGAAGGGTTTTTAAAAAATATCTTAGTTATTTTCAGGTGAACCAATCCTTTCTAGTAAGTTGAGCTCCACTTGACAGTCTTTGGAATCTGTGGTGAAAAATAGATTTTTAATATTCAAATACATTAAGGGCATTATATATCACCTTGAAAAGTTCTTTACAAAAGTCATGGTTCCCACACCTGTAATTCTGGCTTTGTGGGAAGTGGAGATAGGAAGATCATGGTTTGAAGCCAGCTTAAGCAAAAGAATATTAGCAAGATTCTAACTCTTAAGAACAAGCCATATATGGTGGTCACTTGTAGTCCCAGCTACTTAAGACACATACGTTGGAAGATTGCAGAAACAAGACCCCATAACGCAAAAAAAAAATAAAATAAAAAATCTGAGGCAGGTGCAAGCCCTGAGTTCAGGCTTTGATACCTTCCTCCCCAAATCCCCTCCCCCAAAAGAAATGGTTTTATGTTGGTTTGTAGCTGACTACACAAATGTGTCTTGAAGAAGATAGAATTCATAAATGACTTAGCTTCTCAGTAGAATAGTAAAACAGAATCTTACCGAAGTTGAGAGTTTTTAATTCTGTGTATGTCTTTCATTTGCTAACATTTGCTCAATTATCAGCCGAAATTTTGAACACTATCAAAAACAAAGAGTAAACCAGACACTGGTGGCTCGTGCTTGTATCCTCGCTTTCTCAGGAGACTGAGAGCTGAGGATTGTACTTCATATTTAGCACAGACAGAAAGTTTGTGAGACTCTTTTCTTCAATTAACCAGCAAAAAGCCAGAAGTGGAGATGTGCCTCACATGGTAGAGCGCTAGCCTTGAGCACAAAAGCTCAGGGAGAGTGCTCAGCCCTGTGTTCAAACCCCAGGCCTAGCACCCAAAGAAAAAATCTTTAGGGGAAACTTTCTCTGTTCCTAATTCATCTCCTAAAATTCAACAGAGTAGAAGTTGACATTATACATCTCTTCTGGTACCAAGAGTAGGATAAAGTAGAAATGTAATGGCTAGAGGAAAGAAAAGTATAGTTTAGTATATAGTGTTGGGCTCCTAGATTATACTGGGTTTGCCCATAAATCAAGCCCAATACTCTTAGAACTTATCATCTTGTGATGATATCTGAACCTAGTGAACTATTTGCTTGGGTGTTTTCCACTGACAGTGGGCAGACTCTCTATAAAGGTGGTTGCTGCAAACTAGTTCTTCCAAAAGCCACTTTATTGAGGGTTTATCCACAAATTGTATTCATTTTGATACAGCTTTTGTTTCTCTAAATGTTTACTAACCACCTATGCCAAATGTCTTGCAAATAAATGTTATTTTTCAACTTCCTGAATTTTTACAAATGTAAAAAGAGATGATGTATTAATGTAATTTGTTCAGGAAAAGCTACATACCGAAGGGCTTCTGTATATGAATTCTAGGGGGCAAAGCCTATGTAAAACCTGTAGTTAGTCTGGGTTTTAAGTTTAGATCTCAGTGTGTGTTACTACTTCATTCTGTTGATTTATTGGAACATTTATAAATAGGACTAGTTTTGTTGTAAAAACACAAATATCTTTCAAAATTCTAGTTATGAAGCTCTAAGTAATTACAAAAGTGTTGAAATCTGAGAAGAGGTTTAGGAAAATGTTCATGACTGAGTATAGAAATAGTGTAGGTTGACAAGGTAGAAGAATTATTATGTTAGTGCAGAAATTTCAAAAAGTTCTATTTCAGTATGAGGAATAACTACTTTTCTTCTGAGCATTTTCTAGAAGATAGCTCATTGGACATTCTTACTGGCACTATATAGATACTAATATGCAAAGACAAAATCAGGTTTCTTTCATTGTTATGAAGTGGAGACAAATTGTTGCAAGAGCTGCTTATAAGTATTGGTGAACTAGGTGTATAGTAATTGACCAGAAAGCACAGTGTGTTTACAGTTAGAGTGCTGTAATAGCTTAAGGCAAGGAAGAAAAAACAGTTCTGTTTGAAGGACAACAAAGTGTCTTTGGGAAAGCACTCCAACTTGAGCTTTCCAGCTTGTTAAACTTGAACCTATTAATCCCCACAGAGCATGGACAGTCAACAGAGTTGGAGGGAAACAGTGATTGCCCAGTGATCACTTCCGTTTTATACACATCCTTGGTTTGTGTAGGCCATATTCCACCTGGCTTTTTAGTTATTTAGAAATTTAGTAATGTATCAAATATAATTGAGGTTCTAATCTAGTCTGTTAATTTATCTGAAGCTGGATTTTTAAAAAGTAATAAAAAGTCAAACATTTCCCTTGAATGCTTTCTTTCTTTACTTTTTTAAGACAAGAAGCAAATATAAGGGATAACATACTAATAGCACTCAGTGCTCTACATAAATAAGGTATATGTCGGGGGAGCATTGCCAAAGACCACATAGTAATTGAGGCATTGGACAATGGGAGCAAATATAAAGCAGCCATAGTATAATAGGGAAGCTATAACTATAGAAACAACTGCAAATGAAAAACTTAGTTTTTTAAAAATTTAATTTTGTAAAGGTAATGTACAGAGGGTTTAGGAGGACTTAAAATTTAAGGTTTAACTCTCTTCCCCCAAGTTTACGAAGAAAAAAAAATTAAGGTACAGACCAGTTGCTAGAATGGTACAATGAATAAAGTTTGTCTTTTAAATGTTTCAAATTACCATTCTTTTGACTCTTCATCATATATAATCTTCAAATCCTGCACACAGACCCCACCACCCCTGTTCCTGTTATTCTTAAAGAAAGAATACATTACATTAGTCTAGTACGTACTGCTTTTTTCCATAGTAGTTTCACACATGTGCCCTCACAGCGTCCTTTGTAACTAATAGCATAAATAAGAAAGGCTTTGTTTTTATCCCAGAAATAATCAAGATTAGGGCCTGTTCTCTTGTTGGGTGTAACTGGAAGTTGGAGTTATCACCTCTGTAGCCCAGAGAGCAAGTGTTAATATGGGAAGTCACACTGATTGTCAGTATACTGATGGATAGACTGTTCTTGGCGTACTCCCATTTGAAGCAGTAGTTAGTTTCACTTTCTGGTTTTCATATTCATTCTTAGCTCATTTTTAAGATCCTTCCCTGCTTCCTTTTCTCCTGATTTTTTAAGCTACTTTACTTAGTGTCTATACTCATTTTAAAGATCCTTTCCTGCTTCCTTTTTTCTTGATTTTTTTTTTTAAGCTACCTTACTTGGTGTCTATACTTGGCAATTTGTATTTGCCTGATGGTTTTTAAGTTAGTGTGAATTTGGACTAATTCTGACATTTTTTTTCTTTTTTTTTTTTTTGGTTGTGGAGCTTGAACTCTGGGCTTGGGTGCTGTCCCTCGGCCCTTCAGCTCAAGGCGAGCACTCTACCACTTGAGCCACAGTGCCATAGAGTCTCATGGACTTTGCTGCCCGGCCTGGCTTTGAACTGTGATCCTTAGATCTCAGCCTCCTGTGTAGCTAGAATTATAGGCATGAGCCACCAGTGTCCAGCTACTTCTGATATCTTCTATGAACACTTTGTCTGATTAGAAAAGGAAGCATAGAGGGAAGTCTGTTACTCAGCCAGCTTCTTAATTTTGAAGTGGGAACTACTAAACTTAATCTACAATTTGACATTAGAAAAGATAAAATAGGCTATATTTGGACATATGAAGTCAATGTTACTAGAGTGAACCTTGTTCTAATTTTCAAAATTTAATGTGATGACCTTCAAATGAAAAAACAATTGTAGACAGTTGTAGGGAGGCGATGATGTAAGTCTGGCCAGCGTCAGTTTGTCTTAGCTAAGTCTTACTTTTTGTGCCAATCCAGGGGCTTGAACTCAAGGCCTGGGTGCTGTCCCTGAGCTTTTATGCTCAAGGCTTATACTCTACCACTTGTGCCACAGCTCTAGCTCCAGCTTTTTGTTGGTTAATTGAAGGTAAACATTTCTTGCAGTTTCCTACCTGGTCTGTTTTCCAACTGTGATCCTCTTATCTTAGTCTCCTGAGTAGCTAGGATTTCGAGCATGAGCAACTAGTGCCAGACAGCTCAGTCTTAAGTGACCAAGATTACAAGACTAATTCTGAAGGTCCCTGACGGGGGAAAGGTAGAGTCTGTCTAGAGAGACAGGTGATTCTAAGTTGGGGTTAAGAGTGGGCTGCTGAAGTAGCTCAGGCAGGGCAGACCTGAATTGGTGTCAGTTGTAGCATTTGCTCCACTAGATGCTGTGTGAGGATGCAGGTCTGTAGCTGTTAGTGTTCCAGGCAGAGCATGGAGGTGTGAGGCAGCAGAGCTAAGGATAGCTGCCAATGCTTAATGTGAGTGGCATAAAGAAATTATACACCAGTGATAGGCAAAAGGAAGACACTGGTAGTGGGGCCCTGGAACTCCACCTGAGAAGCTAAGATAAGGGTGTTGGAGATTCAGGGAAGGTAACAGCATCTCTATGGTTAACAATGGGAGAAAAGAGTGAGCTGGAAGAGAATGCCTTCTCTTCTGAAGATTGTGTTCCCTGTCCTGGAGAAGATTTTTGATGGTAGTTGGTGGAATGACAGTTTCCAGGGTTGGGTAAAGGAGAATCAAAAGCCCTGAAGGGGGTCTAAGAGCTGCTGCAGAAGAACTTGTTCACTGAGTAGAGAAGCACCCAATTTAAGCACTGACTCAAGATTGAGAATTTACTTTCAGGATTTCCAGAGGACTAAAGTTCTTGGGAAGAAACCCACCAAAATTAGGAATGTGTAATTGTTGAACAGCTTTAGGTCTTTAGCCTGTGCTTCTAAATGTAAGCTTTTTCATTTTAAAAGTTTTTTGTTTTTTGTTGTTTTTTGTCAGTCGTGGGGCTTGAACTCTGGGCCTGGGCGCTGTCCCTCAGCTCTTCAGCTCAAGGCTAGCGCTCTACCACTTGAGCTACAGCGCCACTTCCGGTTTTCTGGTGGTTTATTGGAGATAGGAGTCTCACGGTCTCTCCTGCCCGGGCTGGCTTTGAACCGCGATCCTCAGATCTCAGCCTCCTGAGTAGCTAGGATTACAGGCGTGAGCCACCAGCACCCGGCTAAAACAGTTTTTAAAAAATATTTTAAAGTGATGAGTTAAATTAGGAACTGTAACTGATGAGAAAAATACTAAAACATCTCCATCTTCCTAGCTAGCCTTTCTAACAATCCCAATGTTTTGTTGCTGATTGCCTGTTGGTTGATTGCCAAAGCAGCATCAAAACAAGCCCTTTGACGAAGTTGGACAGCTTGCTCACCCAGAGGCACCAGTCTTCAAATTTTGGACAAAGGGTAATGATGAAAAGACCTACCCACCAGGTGGGGATTAGAAGGCAGTAAACCTCACAACCTCTGTGCATGCACAGGGTGGCTTCTGATGTCTGTTTTCCAGAGGAATTCCTTGCTTGTGAGCCAGTTGGCTTTTGCCAACTGCCATCTGGACACCTAAAAGTGTCACAGAAGTTTGTTAGGCCTTTTAGATGTTGACTTTGTGGACTTGTCTACTGACAAGTGGTGACCTTCATAGGGGTGAGTACAGCGTACTATGGCGTTGGGTTTGACTCCTAGCATTCAGGCAGAAATGCCATTTAATCTCCTTCCACACCTATTGCCTGTTTAATGGCCACTTGGCCTTCCCTGCCATTTGGTGGGATCCATTCACCCTAGTCCCCTCCTCCTGCCTGCCAGTTCCTAACCTGGTCTTGACCAATCTTGACTTTATCCTATATGTGCCCATTAAGGTGATAGATAACTTGGATACAGGAGGCAGGGTCAAACTTCATTTCTTTGTAAGAACCAGGATGAAATATTCAGTAGCACCCTTTCCTGGTTTGAAGGAATTGTAATCCTAGTTAATAAGAGAATGACAGATGACCATAATGTTATGAAATAGATGGTTGGCACAAAGACCAGCTGTGTGCCCCCTGTTCATTATTTGTTATTAATGGTTATAAAAACCATGTGGAAAGAAACCTACAAGGGTTTATTTTAGAACTTTTAAACTTCCCTAAAAGGAAAGTTAAAGAAGTCTACTTGGTGTGATGATAAAAAATTCTGCACATGCCATTGGTATTATACTTTATAATTAGGGCAGCTTTGCTTTCTCACACAAAATCTTTGAGAGCCTTACTGTAATAATACATGTCTAAGTTAAAATGGTTCAATTCGGACCATTTTTACGCTTAAGGCACATCATAGAAGTGGATTTCAAGTAGCTTTTGATTGTTACTCCAAATCATTTGGGCATATATCATTTGCTAAAAGAAACCCGATGCTAGCAATTGGTCCTTTTATTCTGACAGGCTAATATTGAGGGACTTTAATGAAACGTCTAATTTTAGGAAGCATGGTGTGGCTCTTAAGTTTTAGACCATAGGAAGCATCACGTAGGCTGTGCGTGTGCGTGTGCGCACGCGCGCGCTGTTTACTGGGGGGGGGGGGGGGAGTCACCTAGAGGGGAAATCTGCCTCTTAAACGCTTTTTACATTCCACCAGCCACTGCATTGAGTTGGGTGGGCGCCACCGCAGATGCCTCTCGTAGCTGGATGAGAGGTGGTTTGAAAGGGCTGGGGAAGCCGACGTCCTCCCGTCTTTCCTCCTGTCCAGCAGCCAGTGCCCTGAAGCACAGCGCGAGTTGTTAGTGACTCGGAGCGCCTGCCGGCGTCCACGTGTGCGCCGGGAGTTGTAAAGTGAGTTACTGAAACAGCGAGGCGGGAAGCCCGGCCGAGATAGTAAGGAGCATCGTTCCGGGGAGCCCGGGCCCGGGCTGACGCCCCAAAAGGCCGCCTTCGGCGTGTGCGAGCGCTACCGGCTCTCGGCCGCGGCCTTCAGCATCCTCACTTCGCTCCCCTTCCTCCGAAGTTGCGGAGGTGCCGGGAAGAGGAGGGGCCTCGCCTCGGGCGTCCGAGTGATTGGCTGTCCGGAGGCCTTGGCGGGGGCTGTGTGGTCCAGCTCTGGTGGAGAGGGGGCGGAGCGGCCACTGCTTCACCACCACCGCCACAATCACAACCTCCGCAGCCTCGGCCGGGCTAGTCGCTCCGAGCGGGCTGCTTCCCGGGTGCCCCGTCGCGGACAGTGGGCGCCGCGCTCGGCTCTCGGCGAGGACGCCATGCCCCGCATCCGCTCATAGCCGCCGACGCCGGACCCAGAGTGCACCATCTCCCCCAAGCCGAGCTTTCGCGCTCGCGAGTCCCTCGGCCCCCACCAGCCCCGCGCCACCATGCCCTCGGCAACTGCGCTCCGGGCTCTGGTGCCACTGCTGCTGCCGCCCCTGCTGCTGCTGCTGCCGCTGCCCCGCGGCGCCGGGGCGCTCGGGGGGCGCTCGGAGGCCGCCCTGGACTACTGGGCTCCGGAAGGCGAGGCGGGCGCGGAGCCGCAGCTGGAGCACTACCACGATCCGTGCAAAGCCGGTAGGTGCCGCCGCCTCGGGGCAAGTCCAGCCGAAGTTTGCATTTGAAATGCAAATGAGTGGTGGGCGAGCCTGCGCCACCGTCTCTGGGGCGGGTCTCCCCTCTCCCGGGATGTCCCCAGGTCCCCGGGAAAACAATGCCCCCGCGGAAACTGCCTAAATACCCGCGGGTCCCAGGCTCGCGGGCGCGCCGGGCAGCGGCCAGGATCGGCCCCTAGGCCAATGAGGGGTGTGAATCAGGGCGGGGGGGGGGCGCTCCGGGAGGCGGCGGGCTCCGGGGCCCCTGTCCGCCGAACGCGGAGGGCTGGAGGGGAGGCTCGGGGCTGGGCGCAGCGCTCGCAGACTCCGATTGGAGTGGCTGGCTTCGGTGTCACGGCATTCGGAAGTTTCGCACAAAGTTTCCCAAGCTCCGTAGTTCACGCTTGGAAAGAGATTTTTAAGAAGGACCGAAGAGCATCACAGCAAGCAGGAGGAACAGAGTTGCCTAGGTAGAACGCGCCGGGCTCGAGTTGCCGCTAACTTCCCCGCGGTCCTCTCCGCGCAGTCCCGCTTGGGGGTTGCCCGGGAGGGGCGGAGATGGAAGCCAGCAGGTGCTCTAATCCCATCAGGAAGCGGCTCCCCGGGACGCGCGAGACGCGCGGGCGCTGAGCGCGGTCGGCCGCAGCACTGCAGCTCCGGGATCCCTAGCGAGGTCGGCTTCTGAACCCGAATCCTTAAGGTGTCAGGCCCAGATGGGCCCAATGGCAGGTCCCGACGAGAACCGACAGGGCCATTTCCCGCCGGGACAGAGGGGTGCTTTCACTCCGCGGGTGAAGCTGGCCTCAGACCACAGCCGCTCCAGGCTGGTGGTCAGGCCCGGTGGGTAGAGTGTTTGCCTTTGAACATTGTCTGGTCCCTTCCAGTTGGCCTCTGGCAGAGCGTGGCTTCACCCTCAGGGGGTCCGGGAGCTTCCTCCCGGGCGCTACACCTACCAGGTCTGGGCCAGTTCCCTGGGCCAGCACCCCATTTTCTCACTTCCTGGAGACCTCTACCACTCTATTTCCTCATCTCTGAAGGCCCAGATTTATGGGAAAAATCTTTGCCAGTGGAATAATGATGTGGGCATTGCAGTTGTTTTTTGTTACTGTGATGGCTCTGATGCAGGTCTGGGGGGTGGGGTGCTGCATAAATCAAAACTGGAGTGAAATCTGGGGGAGATGAGGTTGGAGGACTTAGGAGTTTGTGAGGATTTTGTGATGGTTGAAGACCAAACCAGGTGTGAGTGGCCTCATCTTACCAAACAATGAAGACTCCTGCAGAATATCCACCTATTCGCTGTACCTGTGGAGCCCCTGAGCTGGGAGGGAGGCCAGAAGAATTGGTTTCAGGGTAATTCAAGATCACATTAGCAGGTAGCACTCCTGACTGTGATAGGGCGAGGGAGAAGGTCTCCAGAGCATTGTTAGGATGGTCTTGAAGAGAGGACAATGAAGCTGGGAAAATGAGATGGAAGGGCACCAACTACCAGCTGCACCTGTGGGATCCTGGACTCTGCCACTGGGCACTTGAAGCCAAGAGCTGGGAAGAGATTAGTTTGCTCCTGAATGAAAAACCCTATTAAGTTGGATGCTGGCACCTGGATTTGCAGCTGCAAATCCAAAGGTAAAAGACACAGAAATGACTAAGAGGCCTTCCTAGCCTGGTCTCAGCTTCCAGGGATCAACCCCGAGGCGTTTGCTTTAGGCTTTGGATACCCAAGTCTTGCCAAGTCTGGGACAATCTTCTAATGTGGTTTCAGACAGCTCTGTGCATCCTTCACAGCCCTTTGGATCCTCCCAACCTACCAGACTCTCCCTGAGTTGTTTTTGATGCTAAAAGCCTGTGGGGAAAGGGGGGGGGGGAGGGAGGAGGGCCAATTTCCAGAAAGGGCAGTGGCCAGGGAGACCTGGGAAAGGAAGTCTCAGCCTTCCTACCTGATACTTCTCAGACCAAGGGAACAACCATCAGTCTGGAAGGCCAACAAGCAGTTTGTACTACACTAAAGTCTCAACAAAGAACACATCTCTCAGCTGGGCACTGTCCTTCCTGCATATTTATATCATACCTTTCCAGACACACACTGTATGGTCCTACCAGTCCAGTCAAATTTGACTTCCTGGCCTTTCCAGCCAGAATCTGTGCTCCTGGAACCTGACTCCGGGCTTCAAATCTCAAACTTCTCACCTATCCCTTCTCCAATGTGGGTCTTCATACTGCTTTGGATCCAGAATGGATCCAAAGGAAGATCTATTCCTGGCTTTTCAGTAACCGTCACCTTGGACAAGTCTTCTCCTCTCTGGGGATTTGTTTCATTCCTGTAAAACAAAGGATTTGTTAGGATTGCAAATCAATGGCTCTGGGGAGCTCTTCTCTTGATCCATATTCGTTTTATGGACTTTATCTACTTCATATCTATGGCATTTTGAGCACTTGCCCTTTTTCCTGTTAAGTGTTCTCTGGTTCTGTGAATCTCCTGCCAGCCCAGATTTTTGAAGTTAAGCAAACTAGCACATAAGCGTGATCCCATTTACCTTGTTGCCATCTATCATCACCATTTTATCACTTCAGTTTGGAAGTGCCTGCCTGCCTTCATCATTTTAATGTATTTTTTTAAAACATGTTAGCATAAATTAATTGTACAAAGGGGTTTCATTGTGATATTTACAACGTCTATTTAAGGTACTTTGATCAAGTTCCTTCCATCTTTATTTTTTTCTTAACCCCTCTTCCCCCTGCCCCTCTTTCTTAACAATTTTTCATATAGATATATATTGTACTTTATAACATAAAACCTTCACCCTGTCACTTTTTTTCTCCCCCCCTCACTGTTTTACACATATATATACACAGAGAGAGAGCGACAGACAGACAGAGAAAGAGAAAGAGATAGAGACAGAGAGACAGAATGAGAGAGAGAGAGTCATCTCTTACAAGGGGCAGTACAGCATAACTGCCTAGAGTTGAGCTAAGGGTATATGAGTCAGGTATCAAAATTTGTCAGCATAAGGCTCAGATGCTGACATAGCACACACTGGGTTTTAAGACTGCTGCATAACTTCCTGGCAGCCAGCTTTCTTTTTTTTGGTGCTGGTACTGGTCCTTGAACTTGGGACCTTATACTTTTGCTTGACTTTTTTTGTTTTATTCTGTGTGTTTTGCTCAAGGCTGGTGCTCTACCATTTTAACCAGCGTTTTGCTGTTAAATTGAAGAGGATTTGTCTGCTTGAGGCTGAATGAACTGCAGTCCTCAGATCTCAGCCTCCTGAGTAGCTAGGATTTTAGTGTGAGCCACCAGTGCTCAGAGGCCAGCTTACTTTTCAGCTGGTTGCTCAGTAATGCCCAGGGCTTTCTCCTGGCTCTGAGTCATGGGTTCAGATATGGTAAATAAAGTTTGTGGGAAACTGTTGTTTCCTCATGTGGAAACTCAATTCCTCTCCACACTTGTGGGCCTTACTTCTGTCTAGAATTCAGGGCCTCACTCCACCTTGCCATTCTCTCTACAATGTCTTACCAGTCAGGATTTTTTTTTCAAGGCCTGGGGCTTGAACTCGGGTACTAAGCACTGTCCCTGAGCTTCTTTTGCTCTACCACTTGAACCACAGCACCACTTCCAGGTTTTTCTGTGCATGTGGTACTGAGGAATCAAACCTAGGGCTTCATGCGTGCTAGGCAAGCACTCTACCACTAAGCCACATTCCCAGCCTTAGTCAGGATCTTTTGAGTTAACCCTTCTGGACCAGCTCTTGCCAGGGGCCCTCACCTTACTGATGTGAAGAAAATACTTACTTTCATGAAGTTAGGGACTTTTGTCACCTTGCCCAGGGCCTAGGTTAGCACTCAGAACATGACAGGCTCTTGTCAGTATCCACTGAATGAGATTGTGGTGGTGGTGGTGGTGTGTGTGTATGTGTGCATGTGTGTGAGTGTAAGTGATGTTGGCCTTACGTGGATTGGGTCTCAGCCCTGGCCAGAGGACTACAGACCTTACAAGTGCCCTGAGTTAGGGAGACTTGGGAGAGGGGGACTTTCCAGTGTTTCCAGCTTTCACGACAGGGTCAGGAACCCCAGTTTCCTAAGCAGAATTGAGGCTCATATGGCATCTCCTGGGAGCTTAATTTCCTGGTGTCCCTCATCTGACCCCCATGAAACTCCCACACCTGGTAAAGGTAGGTGGCATATTTACATCTTTGTTTTCATCCCCAGGTACCCTTGCTGATACGCAGGTGCTGATTTAATGGAGTTACAATATATCTCATCATGGGCTGAGAATTATCTCTTTCCCAGTCTCTAGGAAGGAGCATCCTTTAATCCACCTCTGCCCTCCCATAGTTTAGTACCCAGAGTGTACTGGGGAAGAGTGTGAGCGGGCTAAGAGCACAGTGCCAGACTTGAATTCAAACTCTGTTTCTTTGCAAGGCTTGTGACCTCAGGGAAGTTACTTGACCTCTGTGGGCCTTCAAACCCAGGTTTCAGAGTACTATAAGGGTTACACGATACAGGCTTACCAACTTCAGAGCAGTCAGCAGGTCCTCAGTGACTGATATTTACATCAGCAGAGTAAGACAGCAGGTGCTCCCAAACACTTCCTGAAATCATCTGTTGGAACCCTATGGGAGAACTTTGAATTTTTTGCAATAAATGATTTCATCTAGTATAATTAGACTTAGGAATTTTCATTTTCAAACCTGACCACTGTGGTTAAACAGGGTCTCAAAAGTAAGTGAAAAGCTAGATGTGGTGGCTCAAGCTTGTAATCCTAACTTCTTGAGAGGTAGAGATGAAGGGCAGCGATCATGGTTCGAGGCCAGTCTTCACATAAAAGTTTGCTCTTGCAAAATGGTCTCTCAACTAGGGTTGGGAATTTCACTCAGTGGAAGAGTGATGAGTTCAGTCCTCAGTGCTGAAAAAAAAATGTTTGCAAGACTCCATCTCAGGTAGTGTTGAGAGTGGTTGCACATGCCTGTTATCCTCACTATTGGCTTGATACAGTGGCCTGCACCTGTCATCCCCAGTGACTTGGAGAAGCACAGATCACAGCTCAGACTGGCCTGGTCATAAAGCCAGACCCTATATAAAAAATAACTAACAAGAAAAGGAGCTGGAAGCATGACTCCGGTGTAGATCACCTGCCTGAAAATCTGAAGCCCTGAGTGTAATCCCTAGAACTGAAAAAAGGGAAGGTCACATTTTATAGATTATGAGATATACTTCAATAGCGATGCTTACAAAATAAAAGAAGGCTAAGCACAATGGCTCATGCCTGTAATTCCAGCTATTCAAGAGAAGAAGCTTAGGAGAATTGGAGGCCAGCTCAACCAGTATCTAAGCACATTGGCCTATGTCTGTCATCCCAGCTACATGGGAAGTATAAATAGAAGGATCATGATTCTGGCTACCCTCCTCCCCTTTCACCCCTCCCCCCCAAAGTGAAACTCAGTTAAATACAAAAACTGCTGGGTGTATGTGAATTATGTGGTAGAACACCTGTGTAGCAAGTGCAAGACACTGTGTTCAATCCCCAGGGCCAGCCCTTGCCAGGCTGAGACACCAGTATGGGTGAGGAGGTGTGGTACATGTGTCCTTCACCTGCCAAGCTGAACCCAGGGCTCCAAGAGTAGTGAAGTGGGCATGTCTGGGAAAGACTGAGCTGGAGATCACATCAGACCCCTTGTGGATGTGGCTGCTCTAGGAATTGATCCATAGCAAGAACCTCATTTGAGGGACCCTCTCAGCCAGCCACAGAGCAGACAGGCTGCTCTGATGGTTGCTGTTTTGCATATGGGGAAACGGGGCTTCAGGATGGACTTGCTGCCTCATCTTAATGCCCCTTTGGATTTTCCACTCCATCTCTATGGACCAGAGCCCACATTCAGTAGGCAGAAAAGTCCACAGTGCTGTCATCAAAGCAAGGGCTTCACATCTGCCATCAGTGGAACCCACTTTTCGTTTTCTCCTGCCAGGAGGGGCAGTGATCAGTGTTGAACACTTATCCTTTTCTCCTCTGTCCAGCGCGGTGAGAGAAGGTAGAGAGGGATGATGTGATGGCAGAGACACCCACAAAGGCCCTAGATCTGCAGCTCCTGGCATGCATGGGCTCTGCCCAGGAGCTGAAGCATCTAAGAGTTTGTCAGACATCAGCACCGCTCCCTGGTGCTTCCCACCCAGGCTGGGCATAGCTGGCTCTGGATGGAAGCCAGATGTAGACAGGTCTGCAGGATGTCTTGTTCCATAGCACCTCCATGGTCAGTTCTGGACTTCTAGCTGATGCCTGCCTTTTCATGCTCTTGGGCATTGTTATGGTTCTGTTTTAGCTCAAGCTGACCTAGGTTTTCCTTTTGCAGCTCTGTCACTTACTAACTGCAAAATGCTGAGCAGGTCCTCAACCTTTAGAGCCATGGTTTCCTTATCTATACAATGTGGTTAATAGAAACCCTCGTACCAGACTCTTTCTATATTAAAGACCCTTGATAATGTGCCTAGCAAAGAGAGGTGCTTGGTAAATATGAAATACTGCTAGACTTGTGGCCCCTGAAGAACCTATCATGTCCCCCAAACCATTATGTGTGTGGATTAAGCTATGTGAACAGTAATGTTTCCTGATCCTGTGGGACAGTTGGAATGAAGCATGTAGAATCTCTACCTACCACCTGGGTTCAAATCCTGACTTGGCCATTAATAGCTGTAGGATCCTAAGCCACCCTGCTCAAGCTTGCTCAACTCAGTTCTTAGATATTAATATTTACCACATAGTTACTATGATGACTTAAGAGAGTTCATCTAGACAAAACACAGAATAATGCCTGGAACATGATAGAAATGAAGTAGCACTATTGTCTTTGTTAATATCATCCCATAGAAATCCAATGAGCTTTCCAAGTGGCAGGAAACCTATTATCTGAACAACCAAAGTCAGGTGACTTTTTTTGGAGGGGGGGGTGCTAATCCTGGGGCTTGAACTCAGAGTCTGAGTGCTGTCTCTGAACTTCGTGGCTAAAGGCTAGCAATTTACCACTTGAGCCACAGCTCTATTTCTGTTTTGTTTTATTTTGAGGTTAATTGGAGATAAGAGTCTCACAGACTTTCCTGCCTGGGCTGGCTTCCAATCGTGATTCTCAGATCTCAGCCTGCTGAATAGCTAGGATTACAGGCATGAACCACCCATGCTTGGCAAGAGTTCTAGGTTTTCTTTCTTTCTTTCTTTCTTCCTTTCTTTCTTTCTTTCTTTCTTTCTTTCTTTCTTTCTTTCTTTCTTTCTTTCTTTCTTTCTTTCTTTCTTTCTTCCTTCCTTCCTTCCTGTCTATCTTTTCTTTCTTTTTCTTCTTTTTTTTTTTTTTTTTTTGTCGGTCATAGGGCTTGAACTCTGGGCCTGAACACTGTCCCTCAGCTCTTCAGCTCAAGGCTAGTGCCCTACCACTTGAGCAACTGCACCACTTCCTGTTTCCTGAGTGGTTTGTTGGAGATAAGAGTCTCACGGAGTTTCCTGCCCTGGATGACTTTGAACGGTGATCCTCAGATCTCAGCCTCCTGAGTAGCTAGGATTACAGGCGTGAACCATCGGCACCCAGCCAAGTTCTGGGTTTTCTAACTTTATAGATAGCTTCTCAATGTGAGGAAACCTTGAAGAGATGTGGGAGGATTGCTGGGCTGCAGGCTCCTCCCAGCCACTCTTTGCTAAGTGGTGTTCCTATGATGTCAGGCTTCTAAAGAACAGAGGTATCAGTGAGATTGGGGTCTATTATATCACATTAATGATGCTGCTCATTCCTTCCAATAGAAACCTTGTCAATCAAACTGTGGGTCCCTAATCCATTGCCTTCTCAGCCTTCACCATGCTTCTCAAGTGGAAGAACAAGACACAATCTCCCACAACAGTGCTGTCAAGCTTCCCGCCCTGACAAATGCTTTTCAAAGCTCCTTCCTCTGTTTGTCTCCCAGACAGGCCATCAGAGTATGCAGATGCTCCCAGGACAAGCCTTGGGCTTGTGTGATCTCATAGCCTTACAGGTCATGATCTGGGTGCTTACAAAGGAAGAGCCTTCAGCTTTTCTCAGCTCTCTCCACCCATACTTGGGAAGTATTTCTATTGTTCTTAGACTGAAGACCATATTTGTGTCTATATTCTCCACCTTTCTCTGTACTGTATCTAAGAACCTTACAAGGATGACAGAATCCTGGCCTTCACGGTGTTCTCCATCCCAGAGCCCAGCTAATACTACAAGGTGTTGAAATTTATCCCTCTGCTTCCAGAAGGCCAGGGAAATGCATGGGTGTGAAGTCAGTGCAGAGCTTACAAGGTCCAGTTTCCTAAAGAGGCTCATGTTCAAAAGAGCAGAAACAGTGAAATATCCTGTTCAAGCCCACAGCATGTAGCCAGCCCATCTCTTCTTGTGTAACCAGTGTAACTAGTAATCAAATTTCCTTACTTCTCTAAGACTCACTTGCCTTATTTGGGGAATGGGGATGATATTAAAACCCATCATATAAGCTGGCGGTGGTGGCTCATGCCTGTAATCCTAGTGACTCAGGAAGCCGAGATCTGATGATCAAGGTTCAAAGCCAGCCTGGGCCAGAAAGTCTGTGAGACTTTTATCTCCATTTAACCACCCAAAAGCCAGAAATGGAGCAGTAGTTCAAGTGGTAGAGCATTAACCTTGAGCACAAAAACTCAGGGACAGTGCCTAGGCTCTGAGTTCAAGCCCCAGAACAGGCATAACAACAAAACTCACATTATGTAGGTTTGCTTAAAGATTAAATATGGCAGATAGTATGAAGTATTTCACATACTGTAATTGTTAGCTCTTCTTGCTATTATGATGATTCTTGTTATGTTCTCCTTTAAGTGACAATCTCAGTGGCCTCATATTGTATATTTATCTTTGCCTCTCAGGGCTGCAAAGAGTTCTCTTGGGATACATAGCACATGGCAGGTGATAATATTTGGTTCCATTGCTTTCTAGCTCTCACTTGAGAAGCAGGGAGAGGGTGAGAGATAAACTGCAGCCATAGTATAAGAGGTTTTTTCTGGGACCTGTTCAGCCTGCTCATAATCCAGTTCTGCCTGGATGCAAACATAGCAACAGGAACCCAGCTTTCCTGCTGATTGGTTACAGACTAGCTGTGACCACACCACCTTCTAACTGTTCCTGCCAATTACCAATAACTATTCGCAGGCTTGCCTGTGTGAGCACTTGAGTGTTGGTGTTCAGTCCTGAGTCTTTGCCTGCTCTGTCAGCTGGGCCACTTCAGCTTCATCCTGCAATTTACACGCGTTCTTTCCCTTCCACCCATCTGGGTTACTGGCTGGAGTTTATGGATCCTCTGAGCTGATCCCTTACAGGAACAACCTCCAGCCACCTACCTCCTTAACTCTTTTTTTTTCATGTCCCTGGGTTAAGGAACCTGCCTGTTGCCCATTCTGTTCTTGAAGTACTAGGTCCTTGGTCACAGGTGCCAGACTGCTAGTCTACTCAGGTACTTAAACCAGAATCTTCATTCTCAAACTGCTCACCTGACTCTCCTTGACTACTGTCAAGCAGCCCAACCCCAGTCCTGCCAGTTCTGCTTCCCTAATTGAACCCATCAACTTCTCTCCATCTTTATCACTGCCATTTGGTCTAAGCCCTTGTTGGCTCCCTGATGGGCTCCTACATGGGTGCCTGAGCTGCTCTTCCCCTTGCTACTTTTGCCTCCCCAAATCTGTTTTGCATGTGACAAGCAGTGAGAGATCTGGAGTCACGTGTGAGCAGTTTACACAGGCAGACCTGTTCAGGACCCCACGTAACTCCCTCTGTACCCTCCCTCTGTACCCTCCCTCTGAACCCTCCCTCTGTACCCTCCCTCTGTACCCTCCCTCTGAACCCTCCCTCTGTACCCTCCCTCTGAACCCTCCCTCTGTACGCTCCCTCTGAACCCTCCCTCTGTACGCTCCCTCTGGTCACCTCATGCTGTTACACTGTTCCTCTCCTCACCTTCCACCTCACGTACCTTCTTTCTCCTGCCTGGGAAGGTCTCAGGACTCCATGATTTCAGCTTGTCTGCCATTTCCCAGCCACTATGTCAATCCAGTCTCTTCTCTTAGTATTGAATTGCACCTTCATTTTTCTGTATGAAGCTTTTTAACTCCTAAGACTGGGTAGTTGGTGGGATAGCTTGCTCAGTGACTGCCTCCATGTTGGACAAATGAGCTTCCAGGTTTAGAAACTGGACTCTGGTTTCTCATCCCCAGCACAGGGCCAGAACCTGGTGGGTGCTTAGCCAATACTTCTCAAATGAAAATTTGAATAACTGAGATTCAGAAACCATAGGCATCCAGAAAAGATAGCAACCACCATAGGACAACCTCCTGGCAGAGGAGCGTGAAGCCCGGGGTGGGCCTGAAAAGAGGGATGGGATTTGAAGAAATTGAGATGCAGGGGAAAACACTTCAGGAAGAATGGTCATGGTCAGGCAAAGAGATGCTTGGACTTTGTTTGGAGCCAGGGTTTTCTTTGGTTTAGTCTGGACAATGATAGAGACAAATCTGAAATCAGTGTGGCACAGTGAATGTCAAAGTGATACATTTGAAATGTATCCCTAAGGAAAAAGGAAGCTGTTGATAACTTTTGAGCAGAGAACTGTTATGATCATATACAATGCTTAGGATCTATGGAAGCAGGGACCAAGTGACCACCAGTGCATCTAGCCCTGGGAACATGAGGGCTAGAAAGGGTGAGGAACAGGACAGAAGTTCTGTGTGGAGAGCTGCACCGTGCCTTAAGGTCAAGTTAGAAACATGAATGAGGTCACCCAGACGTGGTCAGCAAGCATTGGGGTGCCTGGGATGGAGATAGAAATTTTTTTGTCAGTCATGGGGGCCTAACTCTGGGACTGGGTGCTGTCCCTCAGCTCTTCAGCTCAAGTCTAGTGCTCTACCACTTGAGCCATAGCTCCACTTCCAGCTTTTACTGCTTATGTGGTACTGAGGAATCAAACCCAGGGCTTCGTGCATTCAAGGCAAGCATTCTACCACTGAGTCACCTTCCCAGCCCAAGATAGACATGTTCTGTGTGCACGTAGGTACCTATAACTTAGACAGGAAGGAAGACTGTATTTTAATCTGACACTTTTCCATTCATTCAATTGATAGAGTGCCTGCCTAGCAAAAAGTGCAAGACTCTGATTTCAATCCTCAGTACTACCAAATCTATTTATGTATATGTGTGTGTGCATAGATAGATAGATAAAGATATATATGCTCAAGAAAAATACATTCAAGAAATCTATATCTAAGAAAGCTCTATCTGTCTATATCTATTTAGGAAAATACATAAAGGAATGAAAGTAGCTGCTGTTGATATTCTTCCAGATTTTTTCTGTGTACATTTGTTGTTTTTTTTTTTGACCCCTTGAATATACCAGACCTATCTGCTTTGAACTTTCTTCCAGTCCATCTTCTCTTAGAACCATGAAGCTATCTGTGATGCCAAAGATATGTATGTAATAAATGTACTTGTAGAGCATTGGTTCCAGCTGTTCTATCCAGCTGCATAGATGCATCATCATTTACTTGACCGGTGTCCTTTGTGAGACAGACAGATCCCCCCCCCCATCTTTGGATCTACCAAATTTAATCACTTTGTTTGCTAGTCAAGGGGATTGACTAGTAAAGGTGGTAAAGAGAACTGTAAAGAAAACAGGAATGCAGGTGTAAGGGGCCACTACTAGGAAAGGAGGGAATCTAAAATGTACCTGCCTGAGGTGGTGTGGAGGCAGCTGTGAGAGGTTCAGGAAGTTCACAGAGGTACACTGGTCTCCACTTGCCTGCCCGAGAGACACCCAGTGGTTGCTGAAACCCAACCCCATTCAGTACTAAACCCAGCAGCATTGCTACGTAGTAGCACAGCTAATTTGTCCTTCTGGTTTTGTTGTCTTTCTGTTTGGGGCAATACTGGTATTTGAACCTAGAGACTTGCTTGTGTTTGTTAGGAAGGTGTTCTACCACTTGATTCACACAACAGCCAACTCCTTCTGTGTGGTGTTTGTGTGTGTGTGTGTGTGTGTGTGTGTGTGTGTGTGTGTATGTGTGTGTGTGTGTCAGTAATGGGGCTTGAACTCAGCGTCTGGGTGCTATCCCTTAGATTTTTCACTCAAAGCTGGTACTCTACCCTTGAGCCACAGCTCTGCATCTGGCTTTTTGGTGGTTAATTGGAGATAAGACTCCCAGACTTTTCTACCTGGGCTGGCTTTGCACCACGATCCTCAGATCCCAGATCCTCAGATCCTGAGTAGCTAGAACTTCAAGTATGAGCCCCAGGCACTTGGCACTCCTGTGCTTTATGCTCTAGTCCTCTCCTTGATCATGGGTCTTATGCTTTGACATCGTTGTTTTGTAAAATAAGAATTATGCAACACAGACAATGTGACCCAGTGTCAGTTCATCTGCAAACGAAGGCTGCTAAGTGACTAACACACAGGTAATATGGATGACGTGGACGCTTGTAAAGAGCTCAGTCAGGGTGTGCTTACGGCAAGGTTTCATGGTGGTATTCAGAGCAGTACACAAGTGAAATGTGTGAATTGTCTCTTCCTGGAACTTTCCAGTGAATGTTTTCAGACCACAGTTGACTGTGGGAACTGAAGTGAAGGTTAGCGAGACCATGTAGGAGGAGGAAGAGCAGGAGGAGGATCCCCACTGGACTGTGGGAAAGGCTTGGCTATGGAGAACTGCCAGTGAGACTGGCAAAGCTCTGAAAGGACCAAAGCACCCAAGGTTCCTGTGCCGCTGGCAGCCACTCAGCACAAGAAAGAGGAGACCACTGTCCTTCCTCTTGCAGGGGCCCTCCAATGCCCTCCAGGTGAGAAGGGAGAAGTGTTTACAGGGACCAACTCCAGTATCAGAGCATGGGGACACAGGGTGGCTTGGAGGCTGAAAGGTAGTTTATATCAGTAGCTAAGGAGTTGGCTTAAGTGGAGGTCTGTATTCTCACATCAGAGTCTAGAAGTCTGCAATCCAGGGCCAGTGCGGCAGTTCTTTCTTTTCTCTTTTCCTCACCTCCAGGGTGAGGCTCCTCCCAGTTTGTCACTCATTCTCCCTAGGAGTAGCCTCATCATGGTCCAAGATGATATCCAGAACTCACATGATCATGTCATCACAAGCATGATCTCAACATGAGCAAAGGACAGCCAGGTATGGTGACACATACCTGTAATCCCAGCACCCAGGAAGCTGAGGCAGAGGGATTGGGAGTTAGAAATCAGTATGGGCTTCCATAAGATGCTTTCTCAAGGAGCCAAGAAAAGTGAGGAGAAGAGACAAAAAAAACCCCCACAAACAAACAAGCAAAAACCACAACATGTGAGAGGCTTCCCTGGAGCTGCCATTTATCCTGTACACATAATCTCATTGGGCCAAACTTAGTCACATGGACATGGGTCTGCAAGATGGTACTTCTGGAGGACCTAGAACTGAACAGAGGCTCTATTCTTGTGGAAGAAGAGAATGAGAGAACTTGTGGGAAGTTGGCAATCTCCACCACAATAGGCTACCATCTGTTGGACCTTTAAGCAGAAAATCGAGGTGATAAAAACAAGCCACCTTTTTCCTGGAAGTTAATCAGCTACATAATGTAAGTGGTTGAAAAGTTGGAGCTGGAAGGAATAGCCATTATGTTTTTCAAGTTTCTGATGAGACCTCAAAGCCCAGAGGGGCCATAACTGGTCCCAGGTCAGATGGAGAGTGGTGGACCTGGCTCACAGCACACCCCAGGCCTTCTCTGCTCTCCACCTACTCTATTTCCTCTTTGTGCACGATTTCGGGTCTCTAGTGGTCTCATCGTCAGCGTGAGTCATGCCCAATTGCACTTGTAATTTATTACTCTATGAAAGCTCATTGCACAGTGGAGATATTAGGGCTTATGAGATGTGCCGGGTTCTGGAATCAGCCATATAAGATGTAAAATTAGAATACAAGAAGCTTTTGGCTTTTAGGACATGCACTGCCTCCTCGTCACCATGACTGAGCAGAGTCCCAGAGCTTGCTGTGGGAACACAGAGGTGTGAGGGAGCAGAAAGGCATATTCTGGAATCAAGCTGCCAAAATTTGCCATTTTAGGCCAAAGGAGTCATCCCCCTTCCCACTCTATTTGCCTGTGGAAATAGGGGATGGGGTTTCTTAGAACAGTTATACATGCAAGAGCCCAGCAAAAGGCAGAACTTGCCCTAAATGTTTCAGCTGAAGAGGCATTAATGATGGGACTAAAGATGCAGGGTGAAAGGAGTAAGCAAGGGAGGAAAGATCCCCAGAGACGATCCAGCTCTCTGCATGGCAGAGGAGCTGGGACAAAGCAGGGTTACTGCTAGAACCAGGTTGGAGGGAGGCTTGCTTACAGGGAGAGAGGCCAGCTGAAGGGAGGCCCACCACCATGCCTGCAGCCCTAGAGCAGAGGAGGAACATCTGGATCTCACTCAACTCTTCTCCAAGGTCTGCCTGCATCTCTACCTATTGGACATAACCAGTCGCCAGAGAAGCTAGGGCAACAGGAGCAGCTCTCCGAGCACAGAGCAGAGCAGAAAGAGTGGGAATAAGTATGCAAAGAATAACCAGGATTATAGCTCAAGCTGGGCCCCAGCTACTCATTTATATAGTGTATGAAATATGTTTAGTTATCTTTCTTTTTTTTTTTTTTTTTTTTTTGTCGGTCGTGGGGCTTGAACGCTGGGCCTGGGCGCTGTCCCTCAGCTCTTCAGCTCAAGGCGAGCGCTCTACCACTTGAGCTACAGCGCCACTTCCGGTTTTCTGGTGGTTTATTGGAGATAGGAGTCTCACGGTCTCTCCTGCCCGGTCTGGCTTTGAACCGTGATCCTCAGATCTCAGCCTCCTGAGTAGCTAGGATTACAGGCGTGAGCCACCAGCGCCCGGCAAGTTTAGTTATCTTTCTAACAGTTTGTGAGTGGCAGGTATATGGACACAAGTACTTCCCTGCCCCGACCAGTGGCAGATATGGCTGGCCTAATACCACCAGTCTCATGCATTTCTTTCTTTCTTTTTTTTGGGGGGGGGTGTCTGGTCGTGGGGCCTGAACTCTGGGCCTGGGCGCTGTCCCTCAGCTCTTCAGCTCAAGGCTAGCGCTCTACCACTTGAGCCACAGCACCACTTCTGGCTTTTTTCCTTTTGCTTATGTGGTGCTGAGGAATCGAACCCAGGGCCTCAGGCATGCAAGGCAAGCGCTTCTACCACTGAGCCAACTTCCCAGCCCTCATGCATTTCTTATTTAAGTTTGTTGAGCCAAGTATGCCCTGCTGTGGTAGCACCCTGCAAGTATTGGTGATCTATAGATGAAGATGAGAGGAAGGAGATCATATCTGGCTTGAAGTAGGTGGCTACCAGCTCAGGTACTAGCGAACCTCCTGGCCTATTCACAGTCAAAGCAGGAGGGGAGTGAGGTGTGGGGCGCTGAGTATTCTCTAGACCAGCTTTCTGAGGGCTCTGTAGGACCTGGCTGTGTAGGTAGGGTGCTCTCCTTGGTCCTGATCGACCTTTAGTACCAGAATCCTATCAACTCAAGGCCTGCTTGTGGTGTTTCTAAGTGAGCTTGCTCAAAACCATGAGTTCACACTTTTAAATGGCTTTGACTAGATCATCCTTAGCTGGAACAAATAAGTCATGGGCTATGAGCATTGCCGGTATGACGTAGCATGTGGATGGCAAATAGGTACTTGTGCCATTTCTGTGAATTCAGACTGGCCCTGGGTGGCAGGCACTGTGCTGAGATGGAGCCAGAGGCAGTATTGATTGAACTGATGGGACAAGAGGGCTAGAACTAATTAGAAATATTCATCCTGGAGGAGAGGGTTCAGAGGAGGCACAAGCAAGACTTTCCTACAGCCTATTTTCCTCATATGGAGAACAAGGGCATTGCTTCAGTGACCTGAATTTTTACCATCTTACCAATTCCTTGATTTGAACTTGTTTTTGTAAGTCTTCAATATAAAACTCGCAGCAAATCTGTTTGATCCAATTAAAATATTTACAACTTCCCACTCCTCTCTGCCATATGCTCGAGTAACTAAGCCATCCATCCCTCAAGAAGGCCACTTCCCCAGGAGCAGCTGGGGACCCTGGAGACAGGAGGCTTCCCATACTAAACAGATCCTTCCCATACTAAATCCCCACCCCAAGATCCCGGAGGCATGATTCACACTAGCCTGTTTCCTCTCCTCTGTCCTCCAAAAGCCAACCTCTCCCCTCCTGCTCCACAAACTCTCCTGAATGCAGACTCCTGAAATTTAGGGTCATGGTTTCAAAGTTCATGGTCCTGAGAATAAACAAAAAAACTATTGTGGTTGCATAGAGCGGTAGACCCCATTAACACCGTCCCATGAATATTTATAGCACAGAACTACAAAAGAACATAGAGGCCATATTGTATTTCCTAGAACTTTCCTTCCATGGGGTCCTTTCTCTGTGGGTCACTTTAATGTAAGCTTTGCTTATTTAGTTGCACACTTAAGCCGATTAACTTTTTACAAAAAAAAAAAAAAAACCCTCCCTGTTTGTTTGTACATACACTCCCTTGACAAAGATTCACAGAAACTGCCTTAAACCTGTTAAATCCCTTTGCTGGAACTTGAAAGGAACTAAGATGCATCTCTGGGTAGGATTTCCCTGTAATTCTCCCCACCCCTGGCCCCTCCGCCCCACCACCTCTGCCTGTTTCCTGAGAGGAATTCCAATGGTTTGAACGCTCCATATTTAGTTCCTGCCATCACCTACGCTTGTCCCTAGGTGCCTATCTGATGGCACATTAGCGAGGGCTTTCCTTGCTTTTAGAGTTGGCTTATTTTGTGGGTGGACAAATGGCAGGCCCAGGCAGATGGTGAGTGCTTGTCTAAAGGAAATCAGGGACTGCAAGAGACCATCAGCTCCATTAGTTCCTAAACTCCAGTGTGCTGTCCAGGTGGGGTGACGTGGATGTGCATTTAAAGTGTGTAGCCCAGGCATCCTGACTTCACTGGAGAAGGGCGGCAGCAGGGGGTTGGGAGGTGGGGGTGGGGAAGACCTGCAGATCTGGCTCAGATCAACACTGATTTCCACAAGTAGTCTGTGAACCACACCTCCAGTCACACTGAGCTGTCTCATGGTACTGGTGAAGGGGAAAGTTACCTGTCCAGCCTACATCCAGCTCCAGTGTAGACCATGGAGTAGGGAACTCCCTTCCCCAGCAGCCTCACTGGGGGACATTTGTGATCAGGATGCTTAGGTGGGAAGCTGAATAAAGAAAAGCGTCCACTGGCCCTCAGTGCAGTCCCAAGCCAGAAGTGTAGCCACAAGAATCAGGAAATGGCTGGTGGAGGTGAGGTGATTGATTCCGTGTGGGTTCTGGAAGGAGACTTGGGGTAGGCTATGTGGCCAGGATACACTGGGAAGGCAGAGGGCTGTTCTAGGTCATGTTGTCCAGAAGCTGGAGAACAATATCAGAAAGACCAGAGCCCAGTTCTGCCAGATCTGGGTCAGGGGCCTGATTTCATCCCACACTGCCAGCTAACCAGCTCCCTGGAGGCTCTCGGAGTGTCCAGTGGGAGCATCATGAAGGACCCTCCGGAGCCACTCCTGCAGGCTGTCCTGTCTCAGTGCCTGCTGGGTTGCCCAGACTTTACCAGGATAGTAGTTCTAGAAAAAGAGCACTTCCTGCAGATCCCACCTGTAATCCCAATTCTAGAAGGTGGGCTGAGCTCCAGGCTTGGAGTTTAGATCCAAAAGTTCTGAGTCCAAGTCTTGCTCCTTTTCCTAGGTTTCCCACTTGGGCTGGTGGTTAGCTTCACTGTGCCTTTCTTACTTCATTAAATCCATGGGAGGTTTGTACCCTGTCTCCTCTAGGACCTCTGCAAGGAGTTTCCATTCTCTCTCTCTCCATCATTTACAAAAATACTTTGGAAGTCAGCCCCAGGCCCTGTGCTGGGAGCTGGGGGTGGGAGATATGTACATGGAAGGGATGGCAAATTGTGCAGAGACTCCTGGGAAATCTGTGCTGGGTGTTCTGACAGCTCAGAAACTCTATTCTTTGTGTCTGAGCATCCTGCCCAGCTTCTAAGTTCCTGAGGCCTCAAGTCCTGTCTGGCCATCTTCAGCAGCCAACATGGCAGAGTCCCTCCACTTTAGCTGCCCCTAACACACACACACACACACACACACACACACACACACACACACACACACACACACACACACACACACCCAAACACACACACACCCAAACACACACACATACACACCAGACCCTTTTTACTCCTGCCTACTCTTTCTTACTTCAGGGCCTTTGCATATGCTCTTCCCTTGGCCAACATGGCCTTTCCTCCTGTTAGCCATCTGTCAAGCTTCTGCTCATTTGTTATTCTAGTGTTTCCCTTGTTGAAGTCATCCCTGGTTCCAGCCCCATGACTGGATGCATCCCTTCTGCTCACCAAGCTCCTATTTCTTAACCAGGGAGGCAAAGTAAGGGGTAGAATTGAAATGTTTTTGTACTGGTGAGGCACTGGGGAGGTACTGAGAGAGAGGCTTAGAAGAGGCAAGGAGCCTGTGTGTTACTGGAGCAGGTGGTTTCCCATCCCTTCAGCACTTTGTTTCTGAGAGAAGTCCCCTAGCTATATGATTTTTCTGCTCTGTTAAATATAATTGTTATACTCTACATAACAGCTTATTCCATCACTTTTCTCCAATTTTATATTCATATTATAGCCATTAGCCACTGGCGGCAAGTCAATAAAAAACAAAATTTAAACTTTAGCTTCATCACACTAACCATGTTTCTAGTTCTTAGTGACCACATGTATTTAGCAGGGACTCTATTAAAAAGCCCAAATGGAGAACCTCTGAGAAAGATGCAGAAAGTTTCTGCTGCACACAAATACAATGTGTTACACACCATTTTTTCTTATTTATCGTTACTTTTTCTGAGTAATTTAGAAGCAGTTACTCTAATTTATTTTACTAGATTTCTTTTAGTAAAGCAGTTGATTTTGTGTGCCAGTAGTGGGGCTTGAACTCAAGGCATAGGTGCTGTCCTTGAGCTTTTTCACTCAAGGTTAATCTCTATGGCTTCATAGCTCCACTACCAAGCAGTTGCTTTTATATCACATTTCTGATTTTATTTCTGCTGCCTTATTACCCTAGTTCCCTTCCTGAGGATGAAAACAGATGAAAATCTATACCAGGAGGGTTATACTCCTCTCTGCCCAGGACAACCATCACTAATTGATCCCAACACTTCTATTTCCCAAGTTATTGGCAGTCTTTAGAATGTCCCTCTTCTGGGCTGGGAATGTGGTTTAGCGGTAGCGTGGTTGCCTCAGTACCTGGATTCCTCAGTATCACATACACAGAAAAAGCAGGAAGTGGCTCTGTGGCTCAAATGGAAGAGTGCTGGCCTTGAGCAAAAGAAACTCAGGGACAGTGCCTAGGCCCTGAGTTCAAGCCCCAGGACTGGCAAAATATATATATAAATAAATGAATACATACATACATACATACATACATACATAAAATGTCCCTCTTCAATATCCTGCTCTTGTCTTTGAATATCAAGCCAACTATAATGAGCTGGGGAGAGAGGATGAACACCTTGAAGAAACCATGTTAGGAAGAACACTGGGACAGGGATGTAGGATTCAGTTGCCTTGGTCTTACTGAGAATGAGAATGGTCAAGTCTCTCCCTCTTCAGTGGGGAGCTTTCTCCCTACCTCCCAGACACATGAGGCACTGCCCCTTCAGACTTTTCATTGCCCGTGCAGTGGGAATTGTCCTGCACTTGAGTCTTGGCTGTGACGGGGACCTGCTATGCTAACTTGAACCAATCGCTCAGACTCTCTACAGGATGTGTTGGTTTATCTACTAGAAATGTGGGCTGGGTCTAGGTAGGTAGAGGAGGACCTCTAGAGACATTCTGATGCTGGACCTCTGTCTTGGGGTAACAGTCACATCTAGGGACTGAACAGTGCCAACTCTGAGGAGTCATTATAGGATAGGCACCTCTTGGGCTGTGTCTTGTCTTGAGAAGAATATAAACCAGGAGCATTCTGGGTTCCTGGTATGGAATCTTTAAGACAGAAGGTCTAATCAAGAGGACCACAGGGAGGAGACCAGGCTGGTTATGGCACAGAATCCAGTGGTTCACCACCAGATCTACTGCCTGCCCCCTCCCATGTGCTCCCTCAGCACTAGGTCTACTCCCCCTTGTGGCTTCCATGGGTAAAGGCCTAAATGAGCAGTAGTATAAGTCAGTGCTTTTACAGGCCACACCTGCAAGGACATTGCTTGGTTTTGCTGAATATCACTGCTCACTTGGGCCATTGCCAAGGATCTCAATGTCTGGTGGATGTAGATCTTCTGTTATATTTGCTAAGCACTGAGTACTAGCCCTGTGCTGGCACTCATTCATATTGTCACACTTGTCATTTACAACCCTCAAGGTTGATAGTGATTGTTTATCCCCATTTGGAAGTCTCAGAGAGCTTCAGTTGTTTGCTCAATGTTGAACAGGCAGAACTCAAGACCTAGTCTGTCTGACCCAGTAGCCTACCTAGCTGTATACTCTCCTTAGAGTGAGAAATGGGATTTGATAGATAGGGGTGTGTGTGTGTGTGTGTGTGTGTGTGTGTGTGTGTGTGTGTGTGTGTGTGTGTGTGTGTGTGTGTGTGTGTGTGTGTGTGTGTGTGTGTGTGTGTGTGTGTGTGTGTGTGTGTGTGTGTGTGTGTGTGTGTATGTATGTGTATAAAGTCTATCCTCAATGCATTTAGAATCCAGCACAACTTGGAGGGCAGCTTGGGAGCCTGGAGAGAGCCCTAGTTTGGAGGTTCTGACTCTGTCACTTGCTGATTTTGAGACCCTGAGTGGATACCTAGAGTGAGTCATTTCTTCTCTGAGTCTTGGTTTCCTCATCTGTGGGATACAAGTGAGATTAATATGAGTTGATGAGAAACTAAAAAGGAAATGTTGCAGAGGTGAAATCCATTGCTAATTGTAAAGCATGGAAAACCGTATCTCCTCCCCCAACAGCTGAAGCCTAGCACATCCTGGTGCATCCCTCCTCCCACCCCCAAGGCTTTGATGCCCAGAATATCATTCTTCTTTGTCAGCCCCATCACTTAGACTCAGGGAGAAATTTGATGAGAAAAGCTACCTTTTCTAGTTTGTTCCACAATCCCCAGTGCTCTGTGGAACATTAGTAAATCTATTTTTCTGGACCACCAGCTATAGTTGACCCATTTATGTTTTTTTTCTTCCTAGCTGTCTTCTGGGGAGACATTGCTTTGGATGAAGATGATCTGAAGTTATTTCACATTGACAAGGCCCAAGACTGGACTAAGCTATCAGAAGAAGAAATGGGACATAACACTGGTAAGTACTGGTCCCTTCTTATGACCAGCATGGGAGCCATGAGGGGCTCCAGTAGGGAAGGTCCAAATCAGCTGATCCTTTGAAGAAAATCTCCAGCTGGGCGCTAGTGGCACAAATCTGTAATCCTAATCAGAAGTCTGAAATCTGAGGATCTTGGTTCAAAGCCAGCCTGAGCTGGAAAGTCCATGAGACTCTTATTAACCACCAGACTCCAATTAACCACCAGAAAAACAGATGTGGCTCTGTGGTTCAAAGTGGTAGAGCACTAGTCTTAAGCAAAAAGAGCTTAGGGACCATGCCCAGGCCCAGAGTTCAAGCCATGATCGATGCACCCCCACCCCAAAAAAATCTCCACTTATCTCTTTATGCAGGGTCCAGGCTGGAGCCAGTGGTTGGTTTTTCAGTCTTTGGCCTGGGGTCAGGCTCATGGCAGACTGGAAAGAATTTCTGAGTGAGCTGACAATAATGTGAATGACGCCTATGGGGAGGTATTTGTCTCTTGGGCTCTTATGCATTTATTTTGTCCACAAGTCAAGAGACTCCTAACCCTTAGTCTCCCCCTCCCCTTGCTTGAGATGAACAGGCATGAGACTGGCCCCCTCCCTGTCCACTGGGTTCACTGACCTTGTGGTCATCCTCAGAAGCAGTCCAAGTTGCTGATTGCGGGAGTTGATGTCCTCACATGGGCATCAGCTTGTCATTTGGTGACTGAGGTTCCCATGTACCTGCAGACCTCTTTTCACTATCCCTTCCTTTCTTTTTTTGGGGGGGAGGGTCTGGTCGTGGGGCCTGAACTCTGGGCCTGGGCGCTGTCCCTCAGCTCTTCAGCTCAAGGCTAGCGCTCTACTACTTGAGCCACAGCGCCACTTCTGGCTTTTTTCTTTTTGCTTATGTAGTGCTGAGGAATCAAACCCTGGGCCTCAGGCATGCAAGACAAGCGCTCTACCACTGAGCCACCTTCCTAGCCCCCCTTCCTTTCTTTTGAAGCATCTTGAGCACTTTTCATGGGCCAACTGAGTGAAGGAGGAAAGAGGATGGCCTTATTTCCTAGGAGGCCTTTGCACCAGCCGCCTGGTTTGATCTGTTCAAACTCTAATAACTTCTTCTCCTAGTTTCAGTTTTCCTATTTACAAAACGGGGATGAAACCAACACTCACTCCATCAAGGTTCCGGGGATTACTGCAAAGGAAGCAGGCTGGCCCAGTGCCTGGCATGTAACATCTCAGGAAATGGCACATATTGAAATGAGACACTCTTATGGCAAATGTGTAATGAATACAGAATGGACGGGAGGAGAGAAATAAATGGTGAAGCCTGCCCTGGCACTGTGTGAATGGGCATTCTCACACTGTGTCATGAAGGATGAGTAGGAGTTCTGAGTGGAGGCAAAACAGGTGCAAAGGCAGGGTATATGTGAGGGAACCGAAGTACAATGTGGGCCCATGGAAGGTGCCCTTTTGAGGTGGGCTGTGGCAGGACATATGTAGAGAGGCTGGCTGGGACAGCCTCTTATCTTGGTTTATCTACCAAGCCAGTGACCTTGGGCTTTACCTGGGGGCTTCAGACTTCTAAGGTTTCTGAATAGGAATGTGACTTTTTGAGCTTGAACTTGGGAGTCTACCACTTTGCATAACCCACTCACTAAGTGCCTTAGGGTACTGGCTTCCTGGTTGTCTGCTTGTGGAGAGCAGTGGGGGACAGGGGTGCAGGGGGTCTTAGACACGCATCCCTCAGTTGGTGACATGCAAGAATGTGAAGATGAGAGACAGGAAGGTGCCCAGAGTAGTCCATTATGAGGAATGATTGCGGCTAGAGAGGTCAGGCTTCAGAGATCCCTATGGGGGTTGGTGGATAAGAGACTACAGTTGTGGGAGGTCGGGGGAGCCCTTGCCAGTGCCTGGTGCCTAGCAGGGAGGTTTAGAAATCATTATGTATACCAGATCTTTTTCTCCTGTGGTATTTGGGTTTATGACTAGCATTTCTTAGAATTTTGAGGTCTCTTCTGTGTGGTTTGAAACGTACATTTGAGTTGTAAATGAAGTCACCACACTTAAGTGAGCACCATGGTAAGGAGGCATCTATTCATGAATCCACCATGCTCTCTCACCACAGTCTTCCTCAGCTCTTCCCAGAGGCCTAGACAAGATCACCTTCACTGCACCCTGAATGCTTACAATGGCTTTTAGACACTTTTAAAAAACAGTATTATTCAAACATAGTGAACTTTACATATCTTAAACATGCAGCGTGACAGATGCTTATATACATACACACCCTTGTAACCATCACCTGGGCCAAGGTATGGAACATTCCAGATTCTCCCAGGCTCCAGAGATTCCTGTTGATCCTCCTAGTTAGTGGTTACCTCAAAGTAGCCACAGTCTGATCTCCATCCGTGTGGGAACAGCATCCTATGGAATGCTCTTTGGTGTTTGTCTGTTTTCCCTTGGCTCCATGACTATGAAATTTACCCATGGTGCTGTGTGGGGCCAGATTCCTTTCTCTACTTGTAGTATTCTGTGCTACATACTCAGCTTGGGTCTCACCACAGGTGGGCCAGTACCTTGAACCCAGAAGACATTGGCAACATCAGTAGAGAGAGAAGATGGAGGTAGGCAGAGATTGCACACCTTGGAGCCTTCTCCCAGGACCTAAGAGGAGATCAGGACTCCATAGGAAAACATATACTCAGTGTTTCATCCTTCCCAACCTCCAAAAGCTTTTTTTTCCCCAGTGTGTTTTTAGAGCAAGATGATTTTTATCCTGATTGCTTCTCTCTGAAGGTCAATAGTACTCTGCATCCAGCTAGACTGTTATTTTATTTTCAGAATGGGAATCTCTTTTATTATTTTTGATGATTAAACTAATACTGCTTGTTAAAAAAAACACAGAAAAAGCTAAAGACTCATAATTGTAGAAAGTGGAAAGAGAAAAATCCCCCATTACTCAGCCCTGGGGATTCCTAGCATTATCTGTGTACTGGATTCCTTCCTGTCTTCATGTGTTTAGGCTGTGTATTCAAATATATACATACATATACACACACACATACATACATACATACAGATAGATCTCCGCCCATCAATTATCTATCACCTATCTATCTATTTTGTTAAAAAACATGAAAAAGATTTTTACAATCATGTTTTGCTTAATATTACACCCTGTTTCATCCTGGACATCTTTTAAAAATCTCTTTTGTTATTATTGGGGAGTTGGATTGCAATTCCGATAAGTCAGATTATGAGTATGCTGCTCCTTGAGCAATGTCACCTCTTTCTTCCTTTCCCCCACTTCCCCCCTCCTATGTCTACTCACAAGTTACATAGCTCACTTTTGTAATTAATACAAAATTGACTACATTTTCTCACCCTTCCTCCTTCCAACCCTATTCTCTTTTAATTCTCTCCCGCCCCCCAAAAACATGTTTGCATTTCCTGGAATTTGTTTTAATAAATAGTACTTTATTTGTTCAGGGAAGTTATGCCTTTGGATTCCTCCCCTTCATATACCCTGCTTTAGTCATTTTGTGTGTAAATGCATTGATCCCCGTATATGTTATAATGTCCAGTAGTGTTTTTTTAGATCTAGTTTCCACATATGAGAGAAAACATGTGCTGTTTGTCTGAGCTTGCTTACTTTACTTCACATGATTTGCTCTAAGTCCATCCATTTCTCTGTAAATGACATATTATCCTTTCTAATGGATAAGTCAAAGTCCATTGTGTGTGTATACATACACACATATATATACATATATATAGTATATATGTATGTATGTATCACATCCACTTACCTATTACCAGGCATCTGAGCTGTTGCCATAACTCTGCAACAGTGAACATAGATGTGCAAGTGTGTTTATGGTATATTGACTTATAATGCTCTAGGTAGATGCTCAAGAGTGGTTTGGGTGGATCATAGAGTAGTTCTAAGTTTGGTTTTTGAGGAATCTCCAAACCATCCTCCGGAGTGGTTTCACTAGTTTATATTTCCACCAATAGTGGAAAGGGTTCCCTTTCCTCTGCATCCCCACCAGCATTTGTTATTGTTTGAATTCTCCATGTTGGCCCATCTTACTGGGATGAAATGGAATCATTATGTTGTTTTGATTTGCACTTCCTTTATGGTGAGGAGATGTTGAACATTTCCTCATGTGTTTATTGGCCATTCTTACCTCTTCTTAGAAGTCTCTGTTTACCTCCTTTGCCCATTCATTGATGGGTTTATTAATTTGAGGGGAGTTAGTTTCTTGTGTTCCTTGTATATTTTGGATATTAAGCCCAGTCTGTTGGCTGTCTTTCTACTTTAGTAAATATGTCCTTTGCTGTGCAAAAGCTTTTTAGTTTCATGTAATCCTTTTGCTGGACATTTTTTATGCAGTGTATCATGGTCTTATTATCTTAATAACAGTAGTGCTCCGTATATAACTGTCACACTTTAACTAAGCCCTTGCATGTGGACATGAACTGTATTTCTTTTTTCTCTATTGGTTTTTCTTGTTAGATCTGATGCTGCTGGGGGATTGGCCAAGTGGTAGAGTGCTTGCCTGTCAAGGGGGAGGCACTGAGTTCAAGCCTCAATACCGCAAAAAAACACAAACAAAAATGAAAAGAACTAATGGTTCTGGAAAGAACTTTGTACACAGACCTTTAAACTTCTTGATTTTTAACAAGTATAAGCTAAAAGAGAAGCACACTTTACCTTTTCTTCCTATACCTGAATATGTGCAAGAGTCATTCTCAGATGTGAATCATCTCATTTGCAAGCTGTGGTAAGCACTTCTGTATCCTTTCCTTGGAGGCTAGAATGGGAGATCCAGCAGAGAAGGCTGAAGTCCTTGCAAAGGGAACGTGAGGGAGAGACCTAGTCAGCTGTAGAGTTCCCCCCTCCCATCCTCAAGCTTCCTATCCTGTCTGTCCTGTGAACCTACAGGTACTTTCCTGGCTGTGGAATGAAATGGCGTCATTTGATGTGCAGGATGGCCAGCCAGCCTCATTTCCTAGAGGTGTCCATATTCCAGATTCACTCACTTGCAGAATTGGAACCAGAGCCTATGTTTCCCTGCTCCCAGATGATCTTCCTGATAATTTTACAACCATTATAATGGGTAGAATAGCATTTCTATCAAATCATATCTCCTGGAACCTCAGACTATAGCCTTTGAAGACAGGGTCTTTACCAATCTCAATACTTAAGGATCTAGAGTATTTAGGAAAATCCAATGACTAGAGTCCTTATAAGAAGAGAGGACACAGAGAGACACAAAGGGGAAGGCCATGTGAAGATGAGAGAAAATTGGAGGGACGCAGCTGCAAGCCAAGGATACCAAGGACTGTCAGGAGCTACCAAAGCTAGGAAGAAGCAAAGGTAGATTCTTCCCTAGGTCATTCAGAGTCTGTAGCCCTTCCACTAACTTGATTTCAGACTTTTAGCCTCCAAAATAAAGAGATTTGTTGTTTTATACCAACCAGTTTGTGGTAATGTGTGTGGCTGACCTGGGAATCTAATAATTTTCTTCTTTTGCCCTTTTCAGTAGCTCCCATTGCTTATCAAGAATATCCCTTAGTCTGGCTCCCAAGGCCCTGCCTGCTTAGTCCACAGCCCACAGACTGCCTTCCCTCTTCTACTGTCCAGCCAAAGGTGATGACATCGTGTCTGTCCACACCCTTTGCTTCCTTTCTTCCAGCCTTCTGTTCCAGCTGCTGTCTCTGCTCAAAGTCCCCATTCTACAGACAAAGTAATTAAGGCCAGAGGAAGCTGATGATTCATCCACAGCTCTCCAACAGGGTGTATTCGTGACACCTCTTTCCTCAGCCAGCTGCCAGCTGTGGTTGACAGAGCTGGGGAAAGTAGTGTCATTTGGGACTTGGGATGGAGATAGCCCTTTGTGCCCCAATCTCTCTCTCCTCCTCTCTTTTCTTCTCTCCTCTCCCTTTTCCCCTCTCCCCTAACTGTTCCCTCCTGCTGCAGATTATTGGGGCTTGAACTCAGAGCCTGGGTGCTGTCCCTTACCATTTGCCCTCAAGGCTGGTGGTGTATCACTTGAGTCACAGCTCTACTTCTTGCTTTCACTTTCCTGCCCAGGCTGGCTTCAAACTGTGATCCTCAGATTTCAGCCTCCTGAGTAGCTAGGATTACCAGTGTGAGCCGACCATGCTCAACTTACCCCATTTTCTCATGAGTCCCTTCCTTTGCTCTTGGAGCTGCCAAGGGGTTGATGAGGGGGCAGCACTGAATGTGTGTGGGGTAAGGCAGCAAGTGCATGCCCTTCAGAGAGAGAAAGTCTTTCTGTATGCGCTTTGCTTGCCTTACTGAGAGAAGAATGGGGGCTCTGGGCAGGCATGGGCCAAGCTGCTCTGTGAATGGGACCCTTGAATGAACATTGCAGAGTTTCCTAAAGCTGCTAATCGGATTAGCTGTGTAGTGAAGGAAGTACTTAGCAGGAGATACACAGGGACATGCACACAGGCACACACACACTTTCCAACCTTCTGGGATCCTCTCCAGTGTGGTTGGGATAGCCTGACACCCCACTTCCGGCTTCTTAAACACCTCTCTTCTAAACAACCAAGCTGTGCAGAGCCCCTGCAGCTGATGCTTTAGATTTTTGTTTGTGTCTTCCCTAAAAGAGCTGAGGAAGCTAGTACCACACATTCTCATCTTTGAAAACATACCAAGAAAGGAAATCTTGTCTTGCCGTTATCTCTGGATAATGGATCTGATCTCTTGATCTCTATAATGAGGACTCTGAAAGGGGAAACAGTTTTAATTACTTATTGGCTCCGTTGGAAGCTGACGCTTCCCACCTCTTCTATTCTAAGCTACTGGGCCATGTCCATCTCTATTTAAGAAGCCAACCTTGCTCTAAATCCTTGCTTCCTCAACTCCTGCCATCTGTGCAGAGCATCTACATAACACCAATAGTTTGTCATCTGGGTTCACAATAAAAAATGAGCAGGAAAGACTCCAAGACATAACTTTGGATTGCTTATGTCCTCTCTCATGGCAGCATCCCTGAGTCATGAGCCTCTTTGGCTATTAGATTTCCTCTTCCTACTCTTAACTACGGCTTTGAACAGTTGTACAGGGTAACCTCACCTGGTCTCTGTGTTCCCTTTCAAATAGAATGGCTTCAGAGATCTCATTCTTATTTTCAAGCCAGCTTGACCCTCATGTTTGAGACTACAGAAAAGACCAAAGACTATTAATACCTAATCATCTGAAGACATCTACATGTAAATGCTCCAAACAGGGAGCTCTGATTCCAGGGCTCTGTTTTTCAAGGCTTGGAGGTTTAAAGAGAGAGACCCAATATATCTGTTCTTTGTCATGATGTTAGCTTGAGACTCTTGAGAGAACTTGTAGATGTGATGTTTCAAGCAGCCCCATTGCCAGAATGTGATTTCTCAGCCTCTTATCCCAGGGACAGTCCCCAAACTGTGTAGACATGGCTTCACAATTTCATGAATTTTTTTGCTGGGGTGAGGGTGCTGTTAACACATATCCACGTGGGAAATGGGTCACTGGGTGGCTCTCTGGGACACACTGTAGAAGGAATGGTGTCCTGAGTGTGTGAATGCATGCCAGGTAGATTTCCTTCTGGGCAGGTCACTGGATTTAGGTCTGTCTTCTTCCACACCAGACTGCCAAGTGCAATCTCTGAGCCATTGGGGTTCTCTGCTGCTAGGACCTCTGGTTTGGGAAGCTGGAGAGAGACAAGAGACTACTAGGGAGCTCTTCTCCTCATCCCTATTCCTTCCTCTGCCATCCCAAGAACTAAATGAGGAGGGGCCTGCAGAATAAAAGTCTCCATGGCTTCTTTACTCTTGAATATGTGACATTTAACATTTCGACTTAAGTGACTGATGGACATTACAAGTGTTGAGAAAATGGCCTGTCTACATGTCTTCATGTACACATACACATTTTTGTTTGCAATTTCAAGGGGTATAGCTACTCTGTGGGTCTCAGGTTGTAAAATTCTGACCATGACCTCTCTTCTCTGTGTGCTTCCATGCTGTTGGAAATATTCACTTGGGCAACAAGGGCCCTGGAGAAGGGCTGTGTGGAGAGACAGGGGTGTTGGAGTAGCAGGCCTGGGCTTGCATCTCCAGTTCTGCATCTATTAGCGGTGGAACTCAGGCTACTTCATTCCTTACTTATAAGATGGATGTAATACTAGTCTTATAGGTGGGATCAAATAAGTTTGGCAGGTGAAGCATTATTGTAGGGTCTGCTATGGAATACCATAATACTGTACCACTCCATGGTAGTCCCTTTAATAGCTGCTTTGTCTTCTTCTTTTTCTCTGTGGTCCCCTTCTATGTCCCAGACCCTCTCCAAATGCCTGGGTTTGTTAGAATTCCTTACATTACCAACTAGAACCTTCAAGAAATGCTGAACTGGGCCTGTAATAACATGCTCTGGTCATATCCTTGGATTTGATCCCAACCAGCACAGAAGAAATATCTGTATTAGTATCCCCCCCCCCAAATATTTGTCTTGTTCTGGATCAAATTCTAGGGTCACAAAGTTGTCCAGGAAGAGATCTGAAAACTGATTAGATGTTGGATCCTCTTTTAATATAAAGCATAATTGCCATACATATGTGTTAACTACAGATTACTTTGTTTATATGATCTCATTTAGGAACTGTTAATACCTAGAGGTGTGAGAATCAGTGTTCATACTGAGTGTTTATGATCACATAACTAACTTATTGGTGGAGCTAACATTAAGACTTTGCTCTATTGCATGTCAAGTGTGTATATTACTTCTAGAAGCAGCCACTAGCATTACCACTAATCTTGTTCCCTTGAGCTACTTTTAACCATCAAGGGTGATGGTAAAAGGAAGGATGAGGACCTCAGGCCTGTAGGAGATACCCTGATCCTGCCCTCAATCCTCCTCACCTTGTGTTCAGCACCCGCCTTTCTCCATTGACAGCACTTTGGTCTTGGCCCTTCTTCTTTAGTTCCAACATCAGAGTGGGCACACAGATGTCAAGCAATTGTGAACTGTGGATCCCAGGTGCTAATTGAATCTTACAAAGGGCTCAGAATACTATGGTGGCACCTTTCTCCTTTGTGTCTCCGATATATTAGGCCTGTTTGCTTGAATGTGTGATGCCTCAGACCCTCATTAGAAATGGGCACTAGCTCAGCGAAAACTCTCAGGCTCAGAGTAGAGCCCGGGGGTTAGGTGGGCCCACTGCTGCATGCTGGGCTGTCTGAAAAGGGCATCGTTTAGCTGTGTGGCAAGTAGCTTCTCTTCTCAGTTCTTACTACAGATTCCCAGATGGAAAGAAAGCATGGTCATCAGGATGTCTCTGAGCCAGAGAGAACATCCTACTCACTCCTACAGGGCTCCAGACCCACAGCAGTCCCATTGACTGTCCATTCTCATCCTCTGTCCTGAGACTTCTCCTGGGCCCTTCCAGTGAAAGACTTGGTACCCACCTGCTTGACTCCTTGCCTGGCTTCTACCCTGTCCTCTCGCATGTACTCCATAGTCTGCTGCCTCTCACTTCTCTCCCTCTTTCTTTCTTTGTGAGACTCTTCTATGCCTAGCACCAAGGCTGTAGCTTTATCCGTCTGTTTGTTGTTGTTTGGTTTTTGGTCCTGAGGTTTAAACTCAGGGAACTGGGTGATATACTTGGGTTTTTTTTTTTTTTTTTTGAGCCACAGGTCTGTTTCTGGCTTTTTGGTGATTAATTGGCATTGAGTCTCACAGCTTTTTCTGCCTGGGCTGAGTTGGAACTACAATCCTCAGATCCCAGCTTCTTGAGTAGCTAGGATTACAGGAGCGAGCCACTGGTACCCAGTAGGAGACTGTTATAATGACAGAAGTGATTATTGTGCTTTGAGAACACTGGAGGAATGCAAGCAGGCTGGAAGGGCAGGCCCTGAGACCAGAATCCCTGTATGGGGTGGGGCAGCCTCCTCTGACCTCCCCAAAGCAGACAGAACTCATACCTGGAGGGAAGGCCTCAGGAACCACTGTCATCTAGGCAAGGAGTTGGCACTGGTGACTTCCCTGGGATAGGGGTAGGAGTGGGATCCAGAGACCCAAGCAAATAGCACCAGCGAGATTTAGCGGGCTTCTAGTTCTAAGCTGACAGTACAGAAGAACAGGACAAGAGGTCTCTGGGTCTTGAGGGAAGTAGGGGTTAGAGGGAACATGGGCAGAAAGCCAACCTGGGTTAATAAGATAGAGACAAGTTTCAGAAATAAAGCAGAAGTCCACAGTTCAAAATCAGAGCCAGACCAGAGGCAAGGGTAAGCTCATTATGTGTGGAGTCCAAAGTGTTTAAATCCCTCAGCCAGGGTCAGGGCCAGCCCCTGAGCCAGCACAGGGCTAGCCTGAGGACAGCGGTCAGCAGGTGCTTCAGGGCAGGGACTGCAGCACCGGAACCAGCAAGGCCTGGCAGTTACTCCATCTGTGATGTTTTTAATTTAGCAAGATGATTTGAGATGATAAAGAGGAATCTGATAAACACACATCTGCTCTTTGGGAAGGAAGGAAGAAGGCAACATAAGGATTCTATCATTTCATTCTCTGGGGCCTCATTCAGGCCTGACTTACACCTTGGATTGAAGCCAGAGTTCACTGAGAACTTGAAACATGGGGAAAAGCACATTTACCTTTGAGTTATCTTTATTACGACCATGTCTGTTAGAGTTTGGAGGAGTAGAACCAATACTTCACCTGGAGCTATGGTGGGTGCAGAGAGGAGGGGAGCAGATTTTTTCAAGTATCCATCAAACCTGAATCCCAATTAGAAGAAGAGCTTGAGAAGCTGGGACAAATGAGTGGTTAGTGCCTGACATTATAGCCAAGGTTGTCTTAATGGTGAGATCTAGAACCCACGCAAGATGGCGCATGTAGAAGAATTTATCCTAAGACTCCATGCTCATGGCCATCTGAGTGCAAATCAGAGGAGAGCCGGGCACTTGGTATTTGGGCAAAGACTTAGAAAGGAAAGAATAAGATTGATTTCTACTCTTGGGGACACAGAATGTCTTTTTTTCCCTCTTTTTTCTTTTTTGTTTGTCTTTTGTCTTTTCTTCCTGCACCTACCCCAATGTGGCCACTATACCTGAGTCTACATCATGATCTCTTAGGGAGCGTTGCCTGTGGTTCTTACACCTGTGCTGGGGCCATGGAAGATTGAGAGTGAAAGAGAAGTCCAAGGGAAGGAGTTATAAAGTAAATCAAGCAAAAGGGTAAAAATAAGACTTCTCTTGGGGGGAAGGGATGGGTGGGTGAATTGACCTTTGAGGCGGCCTGGCTTATTTTAGGATTAACCTGGCTTTTAGGGTCAAGCCTAGTAATCCTATCCCGCTTTGCTATTCATAATGTCATTTCATGGGGAATACTTTATGAGTTCCTCTTAGTGCATGGGATTTGGGATCCCATCCACATGACAGCTGGTGACTCTGTCTACCAAAGGTCCAGTCTTTGCCTCTTGGTTTTGGCCATCCGAAAGATTATTCCTCATCTTTTCAAGCATTGTTCTTTTTATGTGTTATACAGATACCGGGGCTTGGACTCAGGACCTCATGCTCTCACTTGTCCCAGAAGAATTACATCTCTGGTTTGGCACTTTGCTGGTTAATTGGAGATGGAATCTAGAGAACTTTTCTTCCCAGGCTGGCTTCAAAAGTTGATCCTCAGCTCTTAGCCTTCACAGCTAGGATTATAGGTGTAAGCTACCAGTGCTAAGCTAAGCATCATTCTTTTGGTTTTTCTTATTCCGATTCTGCCTTTCCTCTCTGCTTTTACTGCATTGATCGAATGGGCTTCTATCCTGATTAAAATTTGAATAGTAGTTGGTATTCAAGCTAGAATAAAGTGAAATGAACCCTAAAAGACTAAAGGCTTTATATTTTTTAGGTAATTCTTCAATAAATATGTCCAGCATCCGTGGTCTAGATAAGGAAAATGTTTCTCTCGTCCTAATTAGTCAATAGTCACCCTCTAAAATTTTTGGGTTTTTTTGTTTATTATTTAGACTGAATTTTACATGTAGTTTAGGCTGGCCTTGAACTTAGGCTCCTCCTACATGTGGGATTACAGGTGTGTACCACCAGGTCTAGCATCCCAAAACCTTTTAACTTGTTATTTTACCTTTCTATTGGGACACCCCTTTGGCCTGTTATTGCTTAGTCTTTCTTAAATGGGTATTCTTTGTTACTACTGGGAACTGACTCTTGCTGAGCAAGGACCAGTTACTCAAGGATCTTCTTATTGTGTGGACATGATAATGAAAGAAATAGGCTTATGACAAAACAAGTACCACACCCTTAGCATTGTCCATGCTTGAATAGACTTAAGGAGCATCACTTCACTCTGGGGTACAATGTCTTCCTTAACTATGAAAAGAAGGACCAGGCTTTCTGAGAGCCAAGGACTGTTTTGCATGTGCTGGGGACTGTAGTCTTGGAGTCTGCCAGTCATGGGACTGGTTAGATGGCCACCATGTCTTTGGTTCAGAAGAGTCAGTTTAAATCCACCTAACCTGTGCCTTTCCACAGACCCTTTAGGGCTCCCAGGAACAATGTAGCTACATCCCTATCTCCCCTAGAAAATAATAGGCCAGATAATAATAGGCCAGATCTACAAGCATAAAGTCCAGATTGCCTTTCACAGCAGAGGGATGGGAACTGAGGGACAAGCATGTTGGACTGCAAGAGATGGAGACCCAGCTTGGGGTTACAGGTGGCCCTGCTGGTGTGAATCTGGGCTGAGGCTCCTGTCTTGCATGCATGTAGCTGACATTCAGGGGATGTAACTGGGCCTGGACAAAGCCATGTTCTTTCCTGAGCTGTTTACACTGAAGCCTGTAGGTTTCCATGGAGATCTAGAGAGAGAAAGTGAAGATGTGGTAGAGTTGCCAGGGAATCTCATTCTGTGTTCTGGTCATCTTACTTCTCTTTGGTCCTCTCCAGTGACCCTTGCTTGTCCACAGACCCTGAAGAAAAATCCCTGGCTCACCTTGATGATGAGCCTATGGACTTTGGTAGCTCCTGCTACCTCTTGTCTAACACCTTTGTCCCCAGACCTTGCCTGTCATGGGCCAAAAGTTGCCTCCCTCTCTGACAGTAGTGTTGCCCATAGGCATGACTTTCCCATCCATCCTCCAGCCCAGATATCCTAAGCCATCAGCCCACCAGCCAAATCTGGTCTGCAGATGTGTTTTGTTTGTTTTGTAGTGCTTACATTTTTTTCAATTTACTGCCAACATTTAAAAATCAGATTTCTCATAAAATCCCTGAACTCTGGCTTCTCTTGGAAAGTTGGAAGATCTGACCACACTGGTCCAGCAATCCCACATGGCAACAATCAATGGGGTTGCATAATGGGCTGAACTCTGCAGAGGCAGGTGCTCTGTGGTTTGCCACAATCCCACCATTCCCTAATCATCTTTCACACCCATTCTCTGTCACCCTGATGCATAACTTCCCTGGCTCCCAACTTCCTTCACTCTAACACACAGAGTCTCTAGCACCTGTGTGTAGCATAGCATGCCATGCTCTGGCTCTGGGTAGGGGTGGCGGGGAGGACACTGAGAAAGCAGATCAGAAACACACTGGATGTTCTTGCATGTGAGTGCTATGTCCCTGCACATGTGTTGACATCAGCATAGGTCCTCACCGCCCCAGTCACCCCAGCAGATGGGACCATATATTGTTATTAACCTCTCTGAATCAAAGGAGTCATTGTATTTTCCTGAGATGTGCTAGCACATTGAAGAATTGCTTACCTTACATCTTTTTTTAAAATATGGTTTCATTATGATTCTCCTATATCAACCTCCCACATTTAGGAATTGTAAGTACATACTACCAATCTGACATTATTTATGAAAGGTGAAGCTCCCCCCTCTCCACCTTCCTCCACAGTTCTTCCCAAACCAAGCTGAATTCTGTGTGGAAAAGGGCAAGGACAGGGCACGAAGTCCCTTGTACTCCTTCTTTCTGCTTCTCTCTGCTAGCTCCTAAAGAATATTTGTATTCTTCTCTTTCTTTTTTCTCTTTCTCTTCTCTCTGTGTGTGCATTGCACGTGTGTGTGTGTGTGTGTGTGTGTGTGTGTGTGTGTGTGTGTGTGTGTGTGTGTGTGTGTGTGTGTGTGTGTGTGTGTGTACTGGGGCTTAAATTTGGGGCCTCGTACTCTTGCTTGGCTTTTTTCACTCAAGGCTGGCACTCTACCACTTCAGCCACATTTCCATTTTTGGCTTTTGCTATTTAATTGGAGGTAACAATCTCACGGACTTTCATGCCTGGGCTGGCTTCAAATCCTCAATCCTCAGCCTTCTGAGTAGCTAGGATTACAGGTGTGAGCCACTGGTGCTTAGCTTTTCTCTTCCTTTGAGGATTTTCTTTCTTTGATTTCCAATTAACCTTAGTTTTCTGATTGGTTCCGTACCCCCAGCTTGGCCCTTACAAGATCCAGCTCTGCTGGCCTGGTTCACTTTTCCATCCATTCATTTTAGTTCATTTGGTCAAATGGGCAAACTAATGAGGCCTGGTGAGCCTCACAAGCATGGGCTTGTGAGCTGCTCTGTCTTACCAGATGGCTCTTCTGTAGGTTCAGACTGAGGTCTCAAGGGAGCTAGTACCCTGGTAACGGGGCATGCATTTATCCCAGTCAGTGGAAACCACACACAGCATCCAGCCCAGGCAGATGGCAGAGGCATGTGACATTTGGTTGGTACTCAAAGCCCCTTCACATCCATTATTAGAAATCACAATCAGTTCAACATCACGACAGCTCTGTGGATCACTAGATCCTCTGCCCTTTCACAGTTGAGGACTAGAGGTCAAAGGAATCAACAACAGCTTGCTGAGACACTTAGTCCATCTCACTGTGCACTGGGGGAACCTGGCCCTTCCTGCCACCTTCACCTGCCTCCTGCTGACTGGCCAGGATGGCCATCTTCCTCAAGAACGCCACCCAACTACTTCAGAACTCATGATTGATCTTGAGAGCTGGTTCATTTGCTTCTCTCTTTTGTCTTTGCAGTGATGGGAGACTTGTGGCCAGATGCTTCAGGTAATGGGTCAGCATTGGGCCCCCAGAATGGGTCTGAGGGACTACCTAGGGTTCTGGGACTCCCTAAATGAATGTCTCTGCCTCTCTTTTCTTTAGTCGATGACACAGTTTGCAGACTTTATATCTGTGAATTCTCCTACTTCTGAACTTTATTTGCAATGGGGAAATCAGTACTCACAACACTTGGTCAGACATGTGAAAGCAACAAAAACCACAGTCACCTCACTCCTATGTTCCCAGTCTAGGCAGTGTTTCAACTCCCAGACTATGCATGGCATTCTTAGGCTCTACTTAAGTGCTATAGGGGTGTTTTTATTGTTATTGTTTTTGTTTTTTTCCTTTGGTGGCTTTGTGATTTTTCATTGGTGGGTTTTATAGTGCTGTTGGTTGGGAATTCCTTGGGAAGGGATTAATAATAGATACATAATAAGGTATCTTTAAACAGACACATAAAGCAAAGATCTGAATCAGTTATTTGATGGACATATGAGTGGTGCCAGGCCCAACACTGTGTGTAACCTACTAAAGACAGAACTTTGTTGTATACAACGGCGCATTTTTCTTCCCTAGGAGCAAAGACTCAGTGTTTGTTAATGGTGTTCACAGCAACTTTCTAGAGCATAACATCTGTGAAGGATGAAAATCAACTAGCTCTTCTCTCTCTAGGATACAAAGCATCTGAGGGTTCCATTTTGTCCTGGGTGTCCCTCCTCTTTGCCCATGTTAGAACACTGGGAGGGAACACTGAGGCAGAGGATGGGGCTGGGAGTACAGCTCTCTCATCATGGCCATGGATCACATGGTGACCACAGACCAAGTATTTCACCTCCCCCAGCCCCATTTGTCCTCATCTGTTGAAAATATCAGCAAGGATAATGTTGTAATGTTACCTCAGAGAGGCAGTAGATATGAATTGAGATCATATAAGTGAGTGTTGGTCCATCTAACTCAGGTCGCCTTACCTAGTCATATTTGTAAAGTATCTGCTAAAAGCATCTCTATGGACATAAACAAGATGTTAGCATGGTCTTTGAGGAACAAATCGAACTGAAGAGGTGACACCCTGGCTTGCAAAGAATTGCAAGGCACAATGTGGCTCAGGCTGGAAGCTCCATGAGGCAGGGTCTAGGTCTAGTCTGTTTTTCTCTCCATGACACTGATACAGTGCTGATCCAGAGAGGTATCCTGTAGAAGCTTGTTGAATGGGAGAGGGGGGATTGAGACCTGAATAAGTACAGGGCCATGAAAGAGCTGTAAAGGGCGCCCAGGGAAGGGCCTCATGGAATAGGCTGAGGTAGGCCTGGAAAGGTCATGGGAGGGGCATGACATGAGGGAAGTGGCTACCTTCCTCATCAAGTCTCTGAGAACTGACCAGGGCTCTTTCTCCATCTCTGTCATGTGTGTCCCGTCACCTAACCAATGCTGCTAATTGCCCCTGTTCTCCCTCCCAATGCCCTGCCACCCTCCAGAATGTCATCTCTTCTTGCCTGGAGAACAGTGTCAGAGTCCCACAGCTTCACATCCTCCATCCTCTTCCTTCCCATCTTCCTACACCTCCAGAAAACTGGGAGCTGTTCCTGTCTAGGGACACATCCATGAAGACGAGGGCGCTTACATTTCAGCTGGTGTGGGAGAGACAGGCCATAACCTCATAAGCAAGGAAATGAGATCACTGCTGGTCAGGCTCAGTGAGCCTATAAATGGGGGTTGAAAAGACCGAAGCTCTCTCCTAGGCATGCTGCTTTTGGTCCAGTTTTTGCCCTCGGCATTTCAGGGAAGTATTTCACCAGTGTTCCATTGTTCTGTGGTCCCCCACTGCTCTCTCCTGCCATCCCGTTCTCCAACACGTGAAGACTTTGGGTTCCACTTTCCCTGATGGCTCTCTCACCCTGACCACTTCAGAAATCAGTGTTCTAGAAGCTTCTAGAAGTCCATATAAAGAAGAATTCCCTGAGGGATTCTGAAGAGTAGTTGTTTCCCTTCAGTTTCCCAGAACCCAAAAGAACCAAACCCTTGTTTTGGGGTGTGGTTGCTCAGGCGACAGTTGTTTCTGCTATTTCTGTGAGGCTGAGAGTGACCACTGCTTTCTGTTCGCCTTCCCCTCTCTCCTTTGCTCTCCTGAGTGAAACTGGGATGTGTTCTCATACCACACTAACATATTGGCTATGGGGTAGGACAGAGACAAGCTATCATTCTGTGAGTTCAGGCCAGCTCTGGGTTGAGAAAGGTTAGGGCACAGCAGGTTGGGGTCTGAGGATAACTCCATTTGGAGGAGACAGAAAAGGATACAAGAGCTTGGGACCAGATGTGATAGCCCAGCACTCAAGAGGCTGAAGTGGGAGTTCTAGGCTAGCCTGGGCTACACAGTGGGTTCAAAGTCAGCTTGAGCTATATAGTAAGAACTTGTCTCAAAGAACCAGTAGCTGCTGATAAAGCTAAGTGATAGAGTAATTGGTTCAATTCCCAACACTGCACCATAATACAAACAAGCAAGTAAAATGATACAAGAGATTGATCCCTCCTAAGCTGACATGAAGAAGAAAAATCAGGAAGGCTATAAAAAAACCCCGGTTTTTAGAACCCAGGGTTAATAAAGAATTGGAGGTTTGAAGGAGAGCTTGATTAAGAAGTTTCCCATGAGCCTCTGCAAATTCTAAGTCTCAGGGAGTAGGAGGGTTGGGTCTCAGCAGAGCCACCAGACACAGGCTGAGAGAAGGTGCCGACAGGCCCCTCTGGTTCTTACCGGTGACCCTCCCTATTGCTTCCATCTTGCCAAGGTGTGGACTCATTGTGGTTGTTTTAATCCCTGTGGCCAGAGCAGAAAACCAGAAGAAAAGGCTGGACTGCAGCTTTCCCATCTGCATAAACACAGCTATGTTTCTCGCCCATTGCAAAGAGGTTTCTCTGGCAACTCTGTGCATGTGTGCGTGCGCATACACTCACGTAGGTGTACACCACCAAGTGTAAAGCACAGGCTCTCAGGCAAAATGTATGCTGTATCCTCATTGTTCTTCTTAAAATCTTTGTACCTCAAGTATGAAATAAATATTTTGAGTAAAATTTGGGAACTACCAAGACTACGTAAGAAGTGAAACTCATCTCAAAACCTGCAGCCATTAGCCTGGATATTTCTATCAGTATTTCCCTATGAGTTTCCAACATGCATTCATGAGAATGCAAAATCACACTGAATTCTATTGGCATCGTATTGGGTACTATTTCTTAGCCTGTTTTGTTTTGTTTTGTTGTGTTGTGTTTTGCCTTACAGTATGATTTTTCACTTAGTAAATTCCAAAAACTGTTTAGGAGGTCATATTGTTTTCTGTTACATCACATTATATCATAATTTATTTTGCCACTCCCCTGTTAGGGATATAATTGTTATATAGTCTTACGCATTCATTTATGGATGCACATATGTATGTGTTCTGTTTTGAAATGGATCTCGACCTTCAATTCTCAATCCTCCTAGTTTCCTAAGTCCTGGGATTACAGGTATGTGCTACACAGCTGGACACAAGTCTTCTTTTATCATATATATAGAAAAGATGACTATCATTGTCTTTGTTGCCAATGAACTCAGTACAAATGCCTAGAAGTCATATATTGCCTGTTTAAAAGATTTTGATATAGGAAGTGGCGCTGTAGCTCAAGTGGTAGAGCGCTCGCCTTGAGCTGAAGAGCTGAGGGACAGTGCCCAGGCCCAGAGTTCAAGCCCCATGACCGACAAAAAAAAAAAAAAAGATTTTGATATAGCTTGCAAAGTTACTAAATAAAATGTTACCAACTTAAAATGCTCCCCCACCACGTGTGTAAGAATTCCCATCTTACATAGCACTTGCCAATATTAAATCATTTCATTAACTAATCTGGCAGCAATCATTTAACTCATTTTCCCTTTCCCTTCTGTAGCATTTTGCAATTTGGCATAGCTATAAAAGTTACTTGGCATGGAATCACTTAAGATTACACACTGATCACCATAGTAATTGCCTTGTTTGTTCCTAAATCAACCTTTTAAAGGGCTTTTGCCCTTTCATTCTGTTTTTTTTTCCTTAATGAATAATTAAAACTTCAGACACATAGTTACGTTTTGCAGTTAGTTTTCAAACAGTGGTGTGCAGGTGGTTTGTTGTTGGCCTTTCCTGGACAGCTGCACAGATGTACCTGTCCAGTTGTGAGGTAGAGGACTGGACAAGGCATGGCTTCCAGAGTCAGATTGGCCCACCTGGGAACACAAATTCAATCCTTGACTAGTGGGGGACCTATACAGCTTGTTCACTTACTCATGGACCTCAATTTTCTTTTCTGTTAAAAGAAAGGAATAAGATTAGTGAAATCTGTCTCTGTATAACTAATGTAAGCTATGAGAGAAAGAGAAAGAAAGAGAATATAATTTTGGTTATTCATAGGATTCTTGTGCATATTACTTAGAACCCTGCAAATTAAAATAACGTCCTGAGGACAAGACTCAGGCAATGCCATCCCTACCAATCAAGCTTCCGTTAGGCCCCAGCTCCAGACACACCAGGCTCCGTTTTTTCTTCCTCAGGAAAGAAATCTTCAGTTTTCGTTTGTTTGTAATCTTCCTAGGATAGATACTCCCTTATCAGTTACGCTCAAGTCAAATGTCAACTATGCAGAGAGACCTACTTTGGGCCCCATTCTCCATAAAACTGTTAAAACTGTTACAAGTGCTTAATCCTTCCAGGAAATGTCATTGTTTGTACTAATCCCCCACCTACCCTACCTAGTAAACCCCAGGCACCATGAAGGTCTTTAGGAGGTAGTGGTTGTTCACCCTGAGGACCACAGCAGTGTACTGCTGGATCAGATGCTTAGCCAAGTCAGTGAGTGGGTGTAAATGGTTTTAGAATTGTATGCTGGAGATAATTCTGTTTTCTTGAAGTGAAGTAATTTTATGCTAGATTTGTGGGGGGTGGAAGGGTTAGGTAGCAGGGCTTGAACTCAGAGCTTTGTGCTTGTTAGGCTGGCACTCTACCAGTTGAGACATGCCTCTAGCCTTTCTTGCTGGTTATTTTGAAGATGGATTCTAGATTTTTCTGTCTAGGCTGGCTGTGAACTGCCATCCCCCAGATGTCAGCTTTCTGAGGAATTAGGATCACTGTGAGTCAGTCATGACTTCATGAATTTACCATACTGTGTGATCAAGCAAGGTTGCTTTACTCACCTGGAGAGAATTCCAACTTCTCCATTCAGTGTGTGTGCTCTCAGCCTCAGTTTCCCTGAATATAAAATGGGACCAGTCCCCTTTGCATGTGTCAACTTGGAGATTCAATAGGTTACATGGGATGCACTTTCAAAAAATCTATAGATAAAGAATGGCAGCTGTTGTGTTTTAAGTAAACCTGAAGAGAGCTGGGTGCAGGTGGCTCATGCCTGTAATCCTAGCTATTCAAGAGGCTAAAATCTGAGGATTGCAGTTCAAAGCCAACCCAGGCAGGAATGTCTATGAGACTCTTATCTCTAATTAACCACCAGAAAACTAGAAGTGGCACTCACAGTAGTAGAGCACTAGCCTTGAGTGAAAAAGCTCAGGGACTACACCCAGGCCCTGAGTTCAAGCCCCAAGACCAGCACATACACACACACACACACACACACACACACACACACACATACAGAGAGAGAGAGAGAGAGAGAGAGAGAGAGAGAGAGAGAGAAAGAGAAAGAGAGAGAGAGAGAGAGAGAGAGAGAGAGAGAGAGAGAGAGAGAGAGAGAGAGAGAGAGAGAATGAAGGGAGCCAGATGCTAGTGGCTCATCCTTGTAATCCTAGCTACTCAAGAGGCTAAGATCAGAAGATCTCAGTTCAAAGCCTGCCAGTCTGGAAAGTCCCTGAGTCTCTTCATCTCCAAATTTGCTAATAAAAAAGCTCTAAATGGAGGTGTGGTTCAAGTGGTAAAGCTCCGCCCTTGAGCCAAAAAGCCAAGCACAAGCATGAGGTTCTGAGTTCAAGCCTCAGGTCTGGCACAAAAGATTTTTTTTTAAAAAGGAAGGAATAATTTTTTTTTTGGTCTGGTTGTAGGGCTTGAACTCTGGCCTGGGCGCTGTCCCTCAGCTCTTCAGCTCAAGGCTAGCGCTCTACCACTTGAGCCACAGCACCACTTCCAGCTTTTTTTCTTTTTGCTTATGTGGTGCTGAGTAATCGAACCCAGGGCCTCATGCATGCAAGGCAAGTGCTCTACCACTGAGCCACCTTCCCAGCCCAAGGAAGGAATAATTAAAATAACATTTTTGTCCATATCCTTGAATATTCACAAGACTTGTTCAAATGAACAAATTGATGTATGGCACAAGAACCTATCCTCCTGGGCTTTGGAAAATCCCATCTCTTCCTGCCTAGTTATCTCTGATGTATTCTGTTAATATTTTGTTGATTAGGTAAAGGGGCGTTGTGTGTACACCAGTGTCTCCTATGATGCATATCATTAAGGTACTTTTTGTTGGAAGCGGAAGAAATTTGAGCTTTCCCAAAGAAAAGCAGCTTGCTCTCAAAGTTGCTAACAGATTGCTTCTTAATTGAACTTGGGAGGTGAATTATATGGTGAATTAGAAAAAAGAACAACTCTGAATTTAGTGAATTGTTCCATAAAGGAAACTGTGGGATTGAATTGCAAATGCTGGATAGAAACATTTCAGCAGGCTCCCTGAATCACTGGCCTGGCCTGGCCCCCTGTGTATCAGGGAGAGCTTGGACAGCCCCGGAGCTCTTTCAAGGCTTGGAGGGCTTTCTTTCCCAGAGACCAGCTGTAAGCCTGGGTTTCTTATGCAAAGGAGATGTTTGAATGAACCGTGTGATTAATGAAATCTACAAGATCCTTGCTTATCCTCTCATCTATTTGTAGATAGATAGATAGATAGATAGATAGATAGATAGATAGATAGATAGATAGATAGATAGATAGATAGATAGATAGATTTGTCTTGTAATCATTCCTCAGGAAAAATACATCCCATACTGCGAATGTATCCCCTCTTCCCCAGCCTTTGTCTGAATCAAGCTATTCTCTCTCTTCTTTGTTCTAGGACCCATGGTCACAGTTATAGCCTGAGTTTCTCCTGTCTTTCTAGTTTTTTTTAAGTAAACAGGAACACTTTTGCATCCCATTTACAGGTATGGTGTGGCTTTTCCAGCTCTACATCTGTAGCTCCTCGTGAGCTTGGGCGATGAGGCCTGCTCTCCCAGGGTTCTGAGTAGCTATGCTTAACCTTTTTTTTTTTTTTTAATGTGTTGTGACCGTGTCTCTTGGCTCTGAACTCTTATCCTCCAAGTTCTGGGATTATATGTGTTTGCAGCTTCTCAGGGCTTCCAAGTTCAACTTTGCTACTCTTTGTATAAGAAGTCCCTATGCCACTGGGTATGCCCGAGACCAATCAAATCAGACTTCTGAGTATTGAAGCTCAGGCCTTAATACTTTTTAAAGGACTTCCCAGATCATTCAAAATTGCAGCCAAGGTTGAAAGCCAGTTTTCCAAGAATAGCTGCCTCCCTCTCCAGAAAAACTAATAAAGACATTTTTTTTTCCAACAGTTAAGCTGCACTAGAAGCAGCTGAGTTTTTTTAAAAGTACAATCTATCTGGACCATTCATTCATTCATTTGCCACCCATCAACATATGTTATTGGGCACCTGCTATGTACAGAGCCTGGATGCTGGGTATTCGGGTTCTCTTCCTTCAAGCTGAGCAAATATAAAAATTAGGCTGTGGGAAATCCACTGAACATAATAAAGGAGACCCCATACCTTGTGACCAAGGCTGTGAAGAGTTTATAGACTGGGGGAATGCAGTGGAGAAGGATTTATAACCAAAGAGGAGCAGAGGCTCCCAATGGAAGTAGGATTGGGCCAAGTAAAGAAGTAGTTTTGGCTTGGGAGTGTGCATCCAGGAAAGGAAAAGAAAAGAAAAATCTAAGCATTATGGATGGTTCCTTTCTGAGGAGTCTGGATCTGGAAGGAGCAGATGAGGCCCACCACCCCAAGGTCCCTAGAAGAGGATCCTAGCTGGGCCATACTGCTAAGGGCCTATCAGTTGTCTTAGGAGTAGGAATTCTTCCCCAAGGGCCATAGGGACCGGGAATTGTTTTCTTTGTTGTTGTTGTTGTTGTTTTTTTTGGGGGGGGGGTTCCGTTGTGGGGCCTGAACTCTGGTCCTGGGCGCTGTCCCTCAGCTCTTCAGCTCAAGGCTAGCGCTCTACCACTTGAGCCACAGTGCCACTTCTGGCTTTTTTTCTTTTTGCTTATGTGGTGCTGAGGAATTGAACCCAGGGCCTCAGGCATGCAAGGCAAGCACTCTACCACTGAGCCACCTTCCCAGCCCTGGGAAGGGTTTTCATCAGGGGAGCAGCCAAAGAACACCAACCAACTTCAGGTCTAATGGGGTCTGACGCTCTGAAACTGTCAGCTTTGCAGCTTCGAGGTAAAAAGAGTCTTACTACCTGATGATGAGGGCAGAGGTAAGATTGGGTTCCTAACTGTGTTCTCTCACAGACCTGGACACTATCCCTCTGTGGCCCTCAGGAACTGCTGGCTTCTACCGGGCTCTTCACTTGCTCTTGTTTATTCCTTGGCCTGAGACTGCTGAGAAGGATGGTGGGTTCCACACAGCGTCCCCTCCAGCTGTTTTCCTTATTAACCCCTCTGGACCCTTAGGACAGGCAAATCTCCTTGCCCTTGTTCCCTAAGAAGAGGTGTTCTGGGGTCTTTATGAGGCCACAAACTTCCAGGTCAGGAAAGTGCTTGGACTTGTTATTAGAACTGGGTCAATCCTTGATTGGCCTTTGGCAAACATTGGTTCTTTCAGTTATGTCCAGGAACTGGGAGTTATCTGGTCTTCCCCAATTCCAGAACTTTGCAACTATTCAAAATCAAAGCAAAACAAATCTCTCTGTCTCTGTCTCTCTCTGTCTCTGTCTCTCTCTGTCTCTCTGTCTCTGTCTCTGTCTCTGTCTCTCTGTCTCTCTGTCTCTCTGTCTCTCTCTGTCTCTCTCTCTCTCTCTCTCTCTCTCTCTCTCACACACACACACACACACACACACACACACATTTGCCCGCTTCAGCATGACTCCCTCCAGTACAGCCATGTGCCATTCCAGCTCACCTGGAACCAGGATTGGGCCCAGGTACAACACCCCCCCCCACTTTTGCAGGAATTAAGCAAGACTTAACTTGCCAACCATCCATGCTGGGCTTCCATTTATATGGAATCTTATTTCAGAGCTCAGCAACTCTGTCCCCTCCTGCTTACTATTAATAATCCCTGTCACATACAAAGCTGTGCAGATACAAAATACCTCTTATATCCCCTAAATCTTATCTAGATCACTCAGAGTGAATGCCAAAGTCCTAAAAATGGCAGCAAGATCCCCAACGAGCTATCTCTGTAGCCACTTGCCCATGACCTCGTTGCCTCCCATTCTTTCCCTCCTTCATTCCATTCCTGTCCTACCCCAGCCTATACTCGGCCAGGAACATACCCACCCTAGACCCTTTGCACTTGCTATGCTGTCCATCCTTTGTACTAGCTGTGCTGTCCGTTTGAATGCTCCTCTCCAGATGGCAGACTTTTCCTCTCTCTTTTCAGAGAAATGAAATGGCAGCCCCTCATCCCTAGCATTCCTTGGTCTCCTCACTCTCACTTATTTCTCTCATAACACTTATGAGCAACCAACTTGTTTGTTGCCTCTTTGTTTATGATGTCTTCCTCTTCCTTCCATCAGAATATAATTTCTATGAGGTCAGGGTAGAGTTTCTTCTGTGTTGTATCCCGGAAAGCAGAAACAATGTCTGGCCTGTAGCAGGTGTTGGATAAATATTTGTTAAATGAACGCATGCCTAAACAAACCCATTACCTCATCTGGTCCTCACAACGGCCCATTTAACAGATGGAGGATGCTAACGCCCAAGTTCTCATCCATCTCTGTGTAGCGGAGAGGAGCCTCCTGCAGCTCACTTTCCCGTCACAGATGGCACATTCCTCTGCTGCCGAACCATGTCACACCATCAGGATTTCCCCTGACCTTTAGCCTGAGAGGAAATGATATTGCAACTGGAAGAATACCCGAGGGCCAGGAGCTGGCAGCCCAGTCCCCAGCAGCTGCAGGGAGTGTATGAGTGGATTCTGAGTTGGCCAGAAAGGCAGCAGAAGGAGCAGGATGCAGTGGGGGAGCCTCCTGTTATTAGGAGGGGACCTGTCTACAGGAGGCCTGGCAGCTGCAGCCCCTGCAGAGCCACCAGAGGGAAGAAGGCACCCTGGGGAGTTGGTACAGGGGCCATTTGCTATCTCCAGTCATGTTGGGGCCACATTGGGTTCTGGGTAGGGGTTCTGACGAGGAGACCATGTCCTGAGCACCCAGTGTCCCCTCAGGGGACCAGCAGCCCTGGACTAGTCACCTTGTTTTCTCTTTTGTAAAATTTGTAAAATAATTTTGTAAAATTATTTGCCACATGGATGGAGCTCTGGGGGTCGGGGGGTGTTGTCATTGTGGATTTGGAGAAATTATGGTGGTTTTGTGCATGTATGTATGTATGTGTGTGTGCGTGCACGCACGCATATGTGCACATGTCAGTGCTACTGGGGCTTGAACTCAGAGCCTGAGAGCTGTCCCTGAGCTTTATTTGCTCAAGGCTGGTGCTTTGCTACTTGATCCACAACTCCAATTCTGGCCTTTTGCTGGTTAATTAGATAAAAGAATCTCACAGACTTTTCTGACTGGGCTGCCTTCAAACTGCAACCCTCAGATCTCAGCCTCCTGAGTAGCTAAGATGACAGGGGTGAGCACCAGCACCCAGCAAGCCCTCTTGTCTTACGTTTTAACCCCAGAGTTGCCTTCACAGAGGCTGTCCCCCCCCACTATGCTCTCAGTGCTTCCATTCCCACCCCCTCACACTGTGATCTGCATAGCATTTTCTTCTTTAAAATCATTTTATAAGCACATATGAAATGTTCAAGCAGGGTTTCATTGTGATATTTCCATGCATGCATATCGTGCCCTTTAATCACATTCACCCCTTCTAGTTCTTTCTTATCCCCCTCTTTCCCATCTCCCTTTTAACCTCGCAAGACACTTTAAGTGGATTTTATCATGACATTTTCATGCATGCATACAACACACTTTGAGCACATTCTGCCCTGTCATCTGTCCTTTCCCACTTCCTGCCCCCTAGTATCCTCTCACTTTCATGGCCTTTTTGTTGATTATGTCTAGATTGCACCTATGAAAGGAAGCACGTGACATTTGACTTTCCTAGTCTGGTGTATATTACTTACTGTGATAATCTTGTTTCATCATTTTTTTCCTACAGATGGCATCATTTTATTCTTAATGACTGAATAGTATTCTATTGTGTTATCTGTACTATACTTTCTTTATCTGTCCATCTTCTGATGGACACTAGGCACTAGGTTCCATGACTGGTCATTGTGCACAGTGCATGGTAATCATGGGTATTCAGCGGTCCTCTAGAACATGTTCTGAGCCTGTACTCATCTGTTCACTTGTTTTCTCTCTTGCTGTTTCCAACCCATCTCCCCGTTTAAAACATACACGTGTTGGGCAGGCACAGCACGAGCAGGGTCTTCTTCACAGCTGGATCCATGATGCTTGCAGCTGTATTGGACACAGCAGAACTAACAAAGGCTTGCTGGTTGGCATTCCCCCGGTGGAGACAAATGTGGACACGTGTAGATGGTGGCCACTGACAGCCCATATGAGCCTGGCTCTTCTCAGAGGGCACACTGTCTGCAGAGTCCAGTTTATGAATGAAACCCAGCAATTTCCTAAAGGAGACTCTCCCCCTAGAGGACACCAGGGTGCCTTGCCAGTGCCCAGAGCATCAGGGCAGCAGTTGTCCAGTTCGTCACACATCCAGCTGCAGCAACACTGTCTCCTACCCTCGGGGGCCCCAGGCCAGCAGCTGCCTCTTTGCATTTAGTCTTGTAGGAATGTTGAGGAAGCTGACTTTGGGCTCGTTTGTTGACTTGGAAAGTTCATTCTGAGTACCCTTGGCCAATCAAGAATAATATTTTCATTGATTTATGAATGGTGTATGTGATTATTTAAAAAAAACAAACCTTGGCATCTAAACCAGGGCCCAGAACACCATAGGTGTTAGCAAATGGTAGCTAGACAAATTCTGCTGGTCCATAGTGACTCTGCTTGTGGTGGGCTTGCCCCTTGTTTTTGATGCTGCTGTGAAGCTTTGTCTTCATCCCCTTTTCTCCTCTTCTTCTAGGTGGGCTGGAAGAGCATGCGTCTGAGAACTGGCTAAACACAACAGCTTCAGCTTCGAACACCAGCAGCCAGGCAGCTAGAAAGGGTATGTATATGAGGCCCTCCCAAGTCTCTGAGTACCTTTTATCTATTTGTTCATCATGGCAAAATACAGACAAGCCAAAAGCTTGCCATTTTAACTTTTTTTTTTGAGACAACATCTCACTTTGTAGCCCAAGCTGGCCTCAAACTCATAATCTTCCTGCCTCAGCCTTCCAAGTGCTGGGATTATAGGTATGCACCACTATACCCACTTATCTCTTACAAATGTTTTAAAGTACGTCATTTAGTGGCATTAAGTACATTTACAATGCTGTGTGACCATCCGCACTATCTATTGCCAAAATTTTCTGTCACTCTAAGAGACCCTCCCGTACTCATTGATCAGTTATTCACTGTCCCCTGCTCATAGTCCTTGGCAGCTCTTTTTTTTGTTGTTTTGTTTTTGTTTTTGTTTTTTGCCAGTTATGGGGCCTGAACTTGGCCCGGGCTCTGTTCCTCAGCTCTTCAGCTCAAGGCGAGTGCTCTACAACTTGAGCAACAGTGCCACTTCTGGCTTTTTCTGTTTATGTGGTGCTGAGGAATCGAACCCAGGGCCTCATGCATGCAAGGCAAGCACTCTACCACTGAGCCACCTTCCCAGTCCCCTGGCAGCTCTTTTTTTTCTTTTTTGGGGGGTCCAGTCGTGGAGCCTGAACTCTGGGCCTGGGCGCTGTCCCTCAGCATTTCAGCTCAAGGCTAGTGCTCTACCACTTGAGCCACAGCGCCACTTCCGGCTTATTTCTTTTTGCTTATGTGGTTCTGAGGAATCGAACCCAGGGCCTCATGCATGCAAGGCAAGTGCTCTACCACTGAGCCACCTTCCCAGCCCCCCTGGCAGCTTTTTTGAGCCTCAGTTTAAGCAACTGAGTCAGTGGGCACAAGAAAAGTGTTTTTCTTTGGTGGAATGGAGCAGCTTGTTGCCAGAAAATAAAAGAAAGAGGAGTTTGGGGGAGGGGTGTCATTTGTTGCTTAGGGATTCAGGTAAACTCTGGTAAAAACCAACTTTATGAATGTCAGGTCAATTCTGCTTTTCTGGTTTGAGTCATCTCCCAGGAATCTGGCTTGTGAGTTGAAGCTTCTGAAGGTCTGAGAGGAGAGAAGGTAAAGACTGGAGAACAAGGCGGCTTGGTGAAGGAGAGAGACTGGTGGGCATGGAGGAAGACACAGCTAGGCAGGAGCTGGGGATTGTGTGAACTAGAGACCCGTGGGCTGCGAAGGGAAGAAGGAAGGATGGTGGCTGTTGTTTGCAGGCAAGGACCACCTGTCATTTGGAGCCTGTCCAGAATGACCCTGGGGCCATAAAGGCTCAGACATAAATGTGTGCAGTCCGCCAATCCTAAGAGCTTCTAGCTTGGCAGTCACTGAAGTGTCTTGTTTTTGGAGAAGCTTTTCCCGTTCACAGTGATTTATGGCCACAGGACTTTGTCTCACCTCTGCAGGAATTAAGGGTAGCACATGGCAGTAATGTTCCTTCTATGTAAGGTTAACTGTTGAGCAAAAGAATAATATGTGTGTGTGTGTGTGTGTGTGTGTGTGTGTGTGTGTGTGTGTGTGTGAGCACTAAGGCATAAACTCAGGGTGTGGATGCTCCCCCTTAGCTCTTTTGCTCAAGGCTAGTACTCTGTTACTTGGACGACACCTCTACTTCTAGTTTTTGCTGGCTAATTGAAATAAGAATCTCATGAACTTTTCTGCCCAGTCTGACTTCAAATTGTGATTCTCAGATCTCAGCCTCTTGAGTAACTAAGATTACAGATATGACCCACTGGCACCCAGTAAGAATAATGTTTAAATATCAGAATCCTATGGTCACATATGGCTACAGACAAGCAGTAGTTGATGGTAAAAATGGACTCCAGGCTGTGGGCATGAAGCCAGAGGGGTTGGTTATTTCACTGCAGTGATATGCATACCACATCTTATTCTTCCTCCACTATTTATATTATTTATTGTTGCACAGACCACCCTTGAACTTTACTTTAAATGATGCCTTGTTATCTTTTATGATTCTGTGGGCTACCTAACCCGAGTGGTATCTCTTCATCCTGCGGTCACTCATTTGACTGCATTGGCCTCACAACTAGATTGGATGAAGGGTCCCACAGTAGCATGACTCACCCCTGGTGACCAGTATGCCTTCACCTGGCGCTGACCCCTCATTACTGTCTTGCCTGAGACTTGCTCCAGCATGGTGTCTGCTTCCTCAGAAGGAAGAAGCAGAAAATGCCAGTCCTGAACCAAACAACTACTTCTGCCACCATCAAAACAAGCCAAAGGGCCAGCCCCAAGCTCAAAGAAAAGGAAGTAGATGCTATGGTAGGAAGACTCGGCATGAATTCGCAGACAAGTAGCCATATCTGGAGACTAGTATTTCATCTTACTTCCTCACCATCAATTGCTGTTATCAGAGTTTAAGTATATATATCAGGCCTGAGGCTATCAAGTAACCCAACCAACTAAACTGAGAGAGTCACACACATTTGGGATTGAGCCCTGGCCCAACCATTTGATAGCTGTCACTGGATGAGTTATCCAATTTCCCATAAGAGGCTTGGAAGAATTAGAAATAATATTTACATGAAGCCATGCCAAGACTGTAAAGGTGCTCAGTGAATATAGCTCTTTCCCTTCTTTCTCTCCACCTTCACTTCCAAGACTGACACTCCACAGCACTGAGAGCACATCATCCACCTCTGGACTGGGATTCCACAGCTGTTCAACAGCTGCACAGAAACACAGTCACAAAAGAAGGACCGGAAGGAATGAGGCTGCAGTCCATTAAAATTCGGCCTCTAGCTGGGTTACGTACAGGACACGCATTGGCAACAAAAGGCCTTAAACTTTTTAAGGCAGATGATAATGATGCTCTCCCCATACCCACACACCTCTGAGGCTGGCAAGATTCATAGTGTGCAGTCCCCCAGCTGGGTCTGTTGGTTTGAAGGGGATAATAATGTCAAGTCCAGGCCGATGCGTCCACTCTGTATTATTTAGCAGCACACCAGCAGCTGTTTGAGCATCCAAGGCAAGCCAGAGGAGGAAGAAGACCCCAGCGGTGCAGCAAGGACAGACTTGTGATGCTCTTTCCTCCATCCTTCCTGTCTTTTCCATGCTATACCTTTGGGACACTCTTGGACACCAGCTTGGGGTGCCTCTTGTTTTGGTTTAAATTAAAGATAATGTGTGTGGGTCTCAGATTCCTCTTTAATTGCAACCTGCCCTTCTTCCACCACCCCAGAACAAGAGACCGCCCAAGCAGGAGAAAGGAGGGGGAGCTCAAGGCCTGCTCATTTCAGCAGAGATTTATTTCCTGGCATTATGTGGCTCCCTTCAGCCCTGACGGTGGGATTTGTGTTTGCAGCTTTGGGGAGGGGTGAATTTCAGAACTGCTCCCTCAGTAGCCCCAGCATGGCCTTTGGTGAAAGGACCCTCTTCCCTAAAGCCGGGCTCTCAGAACACATTTGGGGTTGTAATGGGGTTAATGAAATGGGGTGTGTAACTGCTCCATGGATGAAGCTGTGACTGGAGCGAGACTGAATTCTAGAAGCATATTCATAAAAGAGAATGGGCTTTCCACTTTTAGATACAGGCCCTAAGGCTTTGGGTGCAAAAGCAAAGAATAATGGAATCTGACAACTAACCTGTCACCCTCCAGTGTTACTGGTGGCAGTTATTTGGGTATAACCACTCACTTGAGCCCCTTGTTTTAATCTGTCCTGAGAACAGACCTTCATGGTGCTAACTGCTGCTCTCCAGCAGCCTTACCCTGAGCTTCCTTACCCTGAGCATTTGCTTTCATTGCCAGATATAGTGTTCCTCTCACAGCCATGCAGCAGGAAGTCAGGCTCCGAGGCCCAAGTGGTTTGTCCAAAGCTACACAGGTAGCTTAAGCTTAAATTCCCCTGTCCCTAACCCCTTCATTTTAACCTTTCATCTGTATCACTTGCTCCTCAACATCACCAAGTTTTGTCATTGACGGTAAGCTTTAAAAACTGCAGCTGCCAAACTCTACTCTATGCAGTTGGGGCATAATCTCTGGACAAGGGGAAGAAACCAAGACTTTTTTTGCCAGTCCTGGGGCTCAAACTCTGGGCTGGGATGCAATCCCTGAGCTCCTTTGTGTTCAAGGTTAGCACTCTACCACTTGAGCCATAGCACCACTTTGAGCTTTTTCTGTGATTAATTGGAGATGAGTCTGACAGACTTTCCTATCTGGGCTGGATTCTAACTGGGATCCTCAGATCTCAGCCTCCTGAGTAGCCAGGATTACAGGCATGAGCCACTAGTGACCAGGACTTTTTTCTAAAGCTCCCCAATTTGATTCTTTTTTTTTTTTTTTTTTAGTACTATTACTGGGGCTTGAACTTGAGCCTAGGTGCAATTCCTTAACTTTTTGCTCAAGGCTGGCCCTTTATTACTTGAGCCACAGCTTCACTAATGGCTTTTTGGGTGGCTACCTGGAGATAAGAATGTCATGGACTTTCTTGCCCAGGATGGCTTTGAACCGAGATCCTAGAACTCAGCTTCCTAAGTAGCTAGGATTAGAAGCATGAGCCAGTGGCTCCCAGTTCCCACTTTAATTTTAATGTGCAGCCAGATTTAAAAGCCATTGTGGAGAATAATCTATAGTTCTTCCTTTCACTAAGGCGCTGTTCTTTAGTCCTTCAGGATTGTGGCAGGCAAGGTGCACATTTTCCCATCACTCAAGGGTGAGGATTTTACAGATGGCTGCACAGTCACAGTATTTCCTTCCGGTGCGGGAATGAACAGTTGCCTAATCTAAAAATTGCAGTTCCTCGCTTGAGAGGGCTGGGTCAGGCCTGGTTCTGTTTATGACACGTCTGTGCCTTCAGCTGGAAATGGAACGTTGGATAGCAATGGCTGCTCTGCTCCTTCATGGAAGACAGGGTCCATCCTCAGAGCCAGGGAATTTAAATGTGTTCTATCCTTCCACTCTACCCCTAGCGTGGTAAATCCTTTCAGACGCCCCTGAGCTCCTCTTCAAATGCAAGACTCTTGGCCATAATAAATAATTACATCCTTCTATTTGGACTCCAATTCCAGATAGTAGTAATCCAAGAAAATCCAATAATGACAGTTGCATTAAGATCCTTCTTCCAGGCTAAGCAGAACATCTGTTTAGACATATTTTTAATCGGCAAATGCTTCCTGTGTTGAGTCCTCGGCAAATTAAATTTCTCACTGGACCGAAGGGGAAGCTGTCATTCAATAATCCATCTCTGGAAATTACACCCCAGTCTCTTTCCAGGTGCACTTAAGATTTTCCCATGCTGTCTCGGCTGCATAAAAGCAGCCCTTACAATGCTAGGTCACATGTATATATAGCACAGCTTTTGGGAGCAACATGGGATGTCTTACTGTTATTCCCTCGAATAGAGAAGTATTTTTGCCCATTCTCCAAAGGAGAATTGGCAGCAGAGGAAAATTAAGAGACTTGTTGAAAACCATATGGGAAATGAATAACAAACTTCCACTTGCTACATCTCTGCCTGTGATTACTTAAGACACAATTCTCAGGATGTAAACATTAAGGCTTTCGTTGCTGCCAACATTTTAGAGAGGTTTCTGCCACAGAATTGTTTGGACTGTTGGGCTGTTTATTTTTAGAATAGCTTGTCCATTCTCTAATTCATTCATCCAAATTACAAAAATATTGAGCGCGCACCACTCGTCAGGCACTGAGCCGTGTATGGAGCGCAGCGCTAGACAAGCCGGCCGTGGTTCCTGCCCCCGTGGAGATTTCAGTCCACTTGAACAGTTGAAATCCCAAGGCAATGGATTTTAGGGCTGGCATCACAAATTAGAATATTCATAAGGGCATGTAAATGAGCAAATGAGCTGGATGGAGCAGTGAAACCTGGGAGAGAGGGTCTGACAAATGGCAGAACAGGGACCATGTGGAGCAGATGCCCCTTCACTTTGGCGGGTTGTACCATAGTGGGAGCTGGGCTGACTTTCACCATTTATCAAGAAAATTTAAATTAGTTCGTGAAATCTCTTGACTTTTAAAATTTGGCTTCTAGAGTGAGATTAAAAAAAAAAACATACTGTGAGCCAAAAGTGTCCAAGCCAAACAAAACACATCTGTGGGTTGGGTTGATCCCAAGACTGCAAGTGTATGACTTCTGTTCTAGAAATTCCAGCAGTAAAACAATTAATTTCAGGTTTAAAAGTGTATTACATTCGAACTTTCTAGATCCGCCAACCAACTGAACTGGTAGGAACCCTTTCTGCAAGCATAGAAATGGTGTGTGTGTGGGGGGGGGGGGCGTGTAGAAATATTCTTTCCCTGCTCTAAATTATAAACACAGTTGAGGTCAAAGGAAAGAGGGTAAATGGCCAGGATTAGGAATGAACAGGGAATGTTAGCTCATAGAAGTAAATGTCAGGTGATAGAGCATCCAGGCAGGTACTGAAATTGGATTGTGACTTAAGAGGTCAGGAGCTGTAATCTTAATGCCTACGGAGGTTCAGGAGCTGCGCTTTAATCCCATGTGAAACACGAAGCAAAGACTGAAACCTCACATGAAATAGATGCCCTCAAAGGAGATGCTCAGAGGACAGGAAAAAGATGCTGCTATCCATCCCGGGCTGTAAGGGCAAGCTCTCCTTTACCATACACTCAATCCCAAAGCTTTTTCCACACGCAGACATAAAATCATACTTTCTCTATGTGGAAACTCCAGACTGAGAAGCTAACACAAAATTGATCTGGAATCATAGAATCCCACAACCCTTATTAGCATACAAAATACAATTGCATCCATGAGCCAAAGCACACAGCACTTGCCTAAAAATGAACTTAGGACCCCAAAAGTTAGTCCCTGGAGGAGAACTGGCAGACACAATAAATTGGAAAAAATGGTATCTCAGTGGAATGACAATGAATATGACTGAAATGAGTCTTGAGCCAAAGGAAGAAGTTGAAATTATAATGGGGGAAAAGAGATACTGTGGAAAAAGCACTAGCTGCATTTCAACAACTAATAACTATATTCATTGAAACTGAAATCAGAAAAATAATATATTGAATACAGTTAATGAGGGAAAAAAAGGGAAGTAGAAAATCCTTGCACATCATTCATCTAAATCTCAACACTGAGAGAAAAGACATAAAAATGTGGGGGGGGGGGAGGCAAAGCAACATGGAGGCTCTAGAATGAATATCCAAAATGTATAATCAATAGCAATTCTAGAATGTGAGAGGACTCCCATACAAAGACTGGAAAGAGGTCTATAATCTGATTGATGAATTAGACTTTTCCAGAATTGAAGGAAGATGTAGAACTTCTAGAAGAAAGAATGGTACTGATTGGCCTCCCAAAATGAGAAGTAAAATAAATGCATATACAGATAATCATAAAAAGATATCTCTTGTTGACAAAGATGAAGGTGACAAGGCATAATGGGTGGGGAAGGCACGCTATCTTTGAAGAGCTGAGAGAAAGGTATCTGTCAATCTAAACTGACAGATATTGCATATTCCTCCATGCATTGCTTTGGAAAAGGGAGGATAAGACAGGTACAGGTAGACTGAATTTATTGCCATCATAGACGAGTCTGAGAAGATATACTTCCACACAGGAGAAATGGAAAGCAGGAAGTAACAGTGAGCAAGAAAATGGATGGATTTGAAGGGAATCAACATTCAACAAAACCATTGACAATAAAAGACTAGAGTAGAAATTTTAAAGGAAGTCAATACAAAATAAAAATTTCAAGTTTTGAGCGTTGTAAAAAAATGTAAGTGTTATTGTAATGGTGATATAGAGGGGTTACAGTTATGTAAGTCAGGTAGAGAGGACATGTCTTTTTGGACAATGTCATCCCTTCCCTCACACTCTCCCAGTTTTCCCCTCCCATCTCACCCACAAATTATATAGTTCGTTTTCTTTTTTAAAAATGATTTTATTTATTTTTTGTGTATTTATGTGATACCAAGGAATTGAACCTAGGGCCTCATCCACGATAGATAAGCACTCGGCCACTAAGCCATATTCCCAGCCCAGTATAGTTCATTTTCAACATAGTGCCCAGGGAGTACCATTACTGCATTTGTTCATCCTTTGTTCCTCCATTTCTGTGCCTCCCCTTCTACTCCCAGAGACATAAATGAACATGCAGAACAAAAAGAGAAAGAAAAAAAAACAGCAAAAAAGAAAAGAACCTCCTGTTTTAATTTTCTGGAATTAATTTTGATAAATATTATTTTGTATGATCAGATGCACTTAGGTATTATGCCTTTCTGTTTCTCTCCTAAGAGTATCCTCCTTTGGTCTCACTCTGTGTGTGTGTGTGTGTGTGTGTGTGTGTGTGAGAGAGAGAGAGAGAGAGAGAGAGAGAGAGAGAGAGAGAGAGAGAGAGAGAGAGAGAGAGAGAGAGAGAGAGAGAGAAAGAGAGAGAAATTGTGTATTTCTCAAAATAAGACTAGAAGACGAGAGATTCTGTTTTCTTCACATCTATATTCCATTTCACCAATTCTTTATACTTTGTTGGACCAAGTATAACATTAAAAAATTAAAGGCAGCTGGGCACCGTCTGTAATCCTAGCTACTCAGGAGGCTGAGATCTGAGGATCACAGTTCAAAGCCAGCCCAGGCAGAAAAGTGCATGAGACTCTTATCTCCAATAAACCACTAGAAAACTGGAAGTGGCATTGTGGCTCAAACCATAGAGCGCTCACCTTGAGCTGAAGAGTGCAGGGACAACGCCCAAGCCCAGCGTTCAAGCCCCACAACCGAAAAAAATATAAAATTAAATTAAATTAATTAATTAATTAAAGGCAATGCTAAAGAATAGAAAGGGAGAACTGGGTCTGTGGTTTGTGCCTCTAATCTCAGAAGATATCAGGAAGATCACATTTCAAGGCCAGTCTGGCAAAAAGGAAAGAGGAGGATAGCCTAGAGTCCCAATATTCAATGCAAGGACACCAGCCCAATGACCTAACTTCCTCTACTTGGCTCTACCCATTAGAGAAGTCTAACTACTAGAAAATAGTGCCACAGACTAGTGATCAAGGCTTACACAGGTGTACCTTTGGGGAATACTTAAGATCCATAACATAACAGGATGCTATTATGAAAGTAAAAAGAAAACACCATCTAGAGAATGTATTTGGGACTTATGTATCTGATTAAGGTTTGATTTTCATAGTATATAAAAAATAATTGTAACCAGAAAGAAGAGGATAAGGAGTAGACAAAGGATTTAAAGAAATATTTTTCCAAAGAAGATACACAGATGACCAAAGAGAACATGATGTGATGTTTAACATCATTAGTTACAAGGGAAATGCAAATAAAAATGACAACTCCACATCCATTAGGAAGATGATAATAAAAATTTGACAATAACAACTATTGGCAAGGAACCTTGTAGTGCATTTCTGGTGAGGCTGTGAAATAGGGAAACTGCTGTGGAAAACAATCTGGTAATTACCCAAAAGACTAAAACAAACTTACCATTTGACCTAGCAACATACCCAACCAAACTGAAATTTTATGCTCACCAAAAAATATGTACATGAATGCTTTTAGTAGTTTTATTCATAGGAGCCAAATAAAGGAGGAAACAACCAGTTGAGGTCTGTCCATATAATGGAATATTATTCAGCTGTCAAGTGGAATGAAGAACTGATTCATGTTACAATACGAATGAACGTGAAAAAAAAAGAACAAGATGCCAAATGAAAGGATCCAGACACAGGATGTGAGGTGTAATTCCATTCATATGAATGTCCAGAATAGAAACACAGATCCATCAGACCAAAGTAGGTTACTGGTTTCCAGGTCCTGAAGGGAGAAACAGGGAGTGGTTGTTCATGGCTGTAGGTGCTCTTTTTTGAATGATGAACACACTGACAATAAGGAAGTGGCTTTACTGTCCCAGGCCTGCACCAACTAGATAGTTGCACATCTCTGCGAATAGTCTAGAAACCACTGAATTGAATCCTATGTAAAGATAAATATTATGATTATAAATCACACCTCAGTTTTTAACAAAAGGAAAAAAAGATATAAAGAAATCATAAGAATAAAAAGAGAAGTAAGTAGCTAGATAAATAAAGCTAATGAAGTAAACCCATGAAAATAATTTTAAAAGCTATTTTTCAGAAGCCTACCACTTGGACTCAAAACATTAAGCTTCTGTGTGATTTCACCACACCTGGATTCCAGATTTCTCTCTTTTAACTCTGGATATCCTTCCTAGCTGGTGATACATAGCTGGTATAAAATATCCATGAAAATGTTTTCTTAAAGGTTGAGGACTGTGACTCCATGGTAGCTGTATTGCCCAGGTTGGCCTTGAACTCAAGATTCTTCTGCCTCAGCCGCTGAAGCGCTAGGAGTACAATTATGAAGTTATGCACCACACACACAACCAGCTCCATTCCACTCTTAAAGGGCCAGATATTCCAAGAGACTGTGAAGTGCTGGGAGATTTTATGAGGCCCTGCTTTCCACAAGGTTCATCTTTCTAAGAATTTCTTTCTTTCTTCCAATATCCTGACTAAATTATTTTGGAACTGACAAAATTGGCAGTCTCAGTTTGCTCTTCTAAATGCTTTTGGCTCTGAGAAGAAATTTCACCCCAACCTCTATCCACCACCCCCACCCCATGGCTTAAAATTATCTGGGCCCACTTGATTCTGTGACCCCAGGGGACTGTTTCAAAATCTCACAGAAACCAGATCCATCAGAGGCAGGTACACTTGTTACACTTTCTCATTACTATCCAGAAACAACCATCCAGTAGTGACTCAAAGCCCTAAACAGGTAAAATGCTCCCTTTAGGATTCAAGTTTTAGCGCCCCCTTCTGTACATTCATAGCAAATGCAGTTGTACACAGTGTGGTCAGTGCACTCGTAGAGCAAAGAGTAACTGTGCCTGAATGTCTTGCAGATGACAAGGAGGAAACCATACTTCTACATAACTCTGACACTTCCAAAGCGACAATCAAGACCTTCTCTGCCCGGGTCCGCAGAGCCACAACCTCAAGGACAGAGAGGATATGGCCTGGAGGGGTCATTCCGTATGTTATTGGAGGGAACTTCACAGGTCAGTATCCTAAGAAAGGCATATTTGGACTCCTGAGTATAAGTAGGAGAGACTTGGTGCGGCTGAGTAGATGCTGGGACATCCCTCATACCCATGGGACCTGGCCTATCACATTCAGGGAAAGTACTGTCCTTGTTGAGGATATGTCCTTAAAAAAAAAAAAAAAGGGAGGGGGGGGCGCTGGGAAGGTGGCTCAGTAGTAGAGTGTTTGCCTTGCATGCATGAGGCCCTGGGTTCGATTCCTTAGTACCACATAAGCAGAAAAAGTCCGAAGTGGTGCTGTGGCTCAAGTGGTAGAATGGTAGCCTTGACCTGAAGAGCTGAGGGACAGCACCCAGGCCCAGAGTTCAGGCCCCACAATCGACAAAAGAAAAAAAGAGTGAGAGAATGAGAGAGAGAAAGAAAAATGGCAGGGTGCTGGTGGCTCACGCCTATAATCCTAGCTACTCAGGAGGCTGAGATCTAAGGATTGCAGTTCAAAGCTAGCTCTGACAGGAAAGTCTGTGGAACTCTTATCTCCAATTAACCACCAGAAAACCAGAAGTGGTGCTGTGGCTCAAGTGGTAGAGCAATTGCCTTGAGCTGAAGAGCTCAGGGATAGTGTGCAGGCCCAGAGTTCAAGCCCCATGACCACCACCACCAACACTAACAACAAAAAACCTTGTTCGTAAAGCTTCATTCGTGAGGAATATTATTCTTCTGGTCTTTAAAAATATATATATATATATATATATGTATATATATATATACATATATATATATTTTTTTTTTTAAGCTGGGCACCAGTGGCTCATGCCTATAATCCTAGCTACTCAGGAGACTGAGATCTGAGGATCACGGTTCTAAGCCAGCTTGGTCAGGAAAGTCCATGAGACTCTTATCTTCAGTTCATCACAGAAAAAGCCAGAACTGGAGCTGTGGCTCAAGTAGTAGAGTGCTAGCCTTGAAAAAAAAGAGTTCAGGGACAGTGCCCAGGTCCAGAATTCAAGCCCCAGTACTGGTAAAAAACAATATATATATATATATATATATATATATATATATATATATATATATATATATATAATTTTTAAGTAGTTATACAAAAGGGTTACCATTCAACATGTCAGTTTATAAATACAATGTATCCTTTATCATTTCCCCACCCCTCCCAACCTAACTTCCCCATTCAATTTTCCTAGTTTCATTGGATTTACAGTGAGTATGATGATTGTATTACGCCCCTTTCCTCTCTTCATTCAGCTGCCTCCTCCCTTGACCCCCACACTGTCACATTTCAGGCACCAGCTTCTTGGTATTCACTTTGATGGACTGTGAGTTCATTTTTCTAAGGAGTTACATCATCTGAATTCTCCCCTGCACATACCATATTTTGGTTAATACATTTATGTACATTTGCATACAAGCCTGGATGTGTTAGTTGTATATTTATAAACTAGATCTTGGAGGACAGACAGGTTTACACAGTGGGTAGGTGAGGACTGTGAACGGAACAGCTGCATGGGATGGCTTGCCATCCTCTGCCCAACGAGGCACCCTAGGCTGACTGCCCTCTTACCACCATCTACCTAAACAGTGCGCCACGCAGTAACCAGAGGGCATCAGTAGCCTGACTCCCCAGATCCCAATTCTAGCTCCACCCTGGCAAATGACTTAACTTCTTTGTTCCCTGATCCCTGTACTTTGAATGGGGGGGGGGGTAATGGATGTGTATGTTTTCTACTTTATAGAGCTGTTTTGAGGACTTCTTTCCCAGCATCATTTATAACTTCTACAGCACTTACCATGAGCCTAAAATCACTTGAATTTCTTTTACTTTTGTCTCTGCCCAAGCTCTGTAGGAGCAAGGATCTTCCCCTTCCCATCCACTTTCTCTTCTCTATGTCCAGCACTTTGGGCAGGGCCTGGCACAGCCAAGCCCTCACACATCTACCCACTCCAGGCCTGCAGCTAGGACTATGCTGGTTGAATGCTGGGATAAATAGGCATACCATCCAATTTCCCAACTTCTCTGTGCCCTTTGCGAGTCTTCACTTCCCTATGGCCCTGTGCCTCCACTGTGAAAGGGGATTGAGGAAGGCTGATGTCCTAATGACTCCCCACAACCACTGAGAACCACAGATAAATAAGTCAGACCTAGAACTATGTAGACAGAGAGAGGTGCCTGGAGCTTGGGAGTTCTGGGACCTGCCCAAGCTGGTCATTCATCTTTGCTTATGGCTTCCTAGTGCCAGAACCTTAATCAGGTGGTGCCTTAAGATGGCTAAGAATGGACCCAGCTCTCTAAGAGTCCCAAAATATGCTTGCAGAGAAAAATACACACCCAAAGATTGGCATGTAGGGTAATGACTAGGGCAATTGATCTTAGTACCTTAACGGTGTTTTTTCAAGTCTGGTGTATTCTTTTGACCAAAGACTTACATTACTTTTTATCATAATTATTAATATACACACATATTAGAATTTTGTTTTTTGTAAGGATTTTATTTATTCTGTAATTAGTAGAATTGCTATTTTGGTAAGTATGCTAGAAACAGGACTGGAAGTATTAAGGTATCTGAAAAAAGTAAACAGCTAAGTTATTCTCCATCCTGTGTATGTTGTGATGGACAATGTGACACTACCCTCATATCTTCTGCACCATTGTGGGAGTTTCTTCCAGTACCTTTTTGTTTTCTAAGAAGGTATCTATTGGAAGTGGCACTGTGGCTCAAGTGGTAGAGCGCTCACCTTGAGCTGAAGAGCGCTCACCTTGAGCTGAAGAGTGCAGGGACAACGCCCAAGCCTAGAGTTCAAGCCCCACGACTGACACACACACACACAAAAGAAGTTATCTATTTACTTTTAATACTTTGAATGCAAGCAGTTAATGCACTTATAATTAGCAAGTTTTCAAAAGCCATTGGAGCAAGCTTTGTCTCCTCTGCTATGACCTAGCCTCTGAGGATGGTATGACCCCAGGGGTGAAGTGACCAACACTTGTTCTTTCTTCCAGGGAGCCAAAGGGCCATTTTCAAGCAGGCAATGAGACACTGGGAGAAGCACACCTGTGTGACCTTCATTGAGAGGACGGATGAAGAAAGCTTTATTGTGTTCAGCTACAGGACCTGTGGGTAAGTTCACATCAGTAAGGCCACCTAACCAGAGTCCCAGGCAACAGGTCAGAGGTCAAATGAGTCTTGGATTGTTTCTTTAACGCTATGTATTTCCAGTGAGCTGTGCTCTATAGGAGTCCCGGGATTGCCGTAAGCTCTTTGCCCTCTGTGAAATTACAGTCCCCATGGCAAAGCAGGTTGGTCGGAGCATGACTCCAAACAGATTTGTTCCTAGAGAGTCCTGTCACCAGAACAGCAGAGGACAGTGCTTTATACAGAGAGAGATTTAGATCAGTGACTCTACTGAGGTTCTGATGGCAGATGAGGTCATTTCTCCTTCTAGAACGATGCACAGAAGGCTGGGAATAATGGCTCAAGCCTGTGATTCTAGACAGAGATGAGTGATTATGGTTCAAGGCCAGCTCAGGGCAAAAGAAGTTCAAGAGACTTTATCTCAGTAAATGGCTGGGTGTGGTGACACATGCATGTTATCACAGCTACAGGAGGAGAACAATGGCTATGTGCAGTAGTGCACACCTATTATCCCCAACAAAGTGGACAGGGAGCACAAGTAGGAAGATTGTAGCCCACACCTGCTTGGGCATAAAGTGAGATCCTACCTCGAAAATAACCAATGGAAAAGAGAGGTAGGCATGACTCAAGCAGCACAGTGCCTGTCCAGCAAGTGTGAAGACCTTATTTTAATACTTAATGTTGCTCCCCCCCAAAGAATACACATACACACACACACACACACACACACACACAAAAATTCTGCAAACAAACAAGTACTAACAATGCTAGGTTATAATTTTATTTACAGATGAATCTTTGTTTTGTTTATTTAAAAATTTATTGTTGTTGTGAAGGTATTACAATTACATACGTCAGGTAAAGAGTACATTTCTTTTTGGACAAGGTCACCCCCTTCCCTTGCTCTCTCTTGGGTTTTGCATCCTGTTCCTACCCACAAATTGTAACTGTCATTTTCAACAGTGTCCAGTGAGTACCATTGCTATATTTGTTCACCCTTTGTCCCTCCATTTCTGGGCCTCCCCTTTTATTCTCAAAGACATATAAATGAACAAACAGGACAAAAAAGAAAAGAAAAGAGAAACAGCAAAAAAAGAAACCTTGTTTCCATTTTTTTTTACTTTGAACTGCTTTTGCAGTGCTAGGGACAGAACCTAAGGCCTTGAAAATTCCATACAAGCACTTGATCACTGCTATACAGCCAGCCCTACTTCTGTTTTAAAGGTCAGAAAAGAGCAGGACAGTTTATAATGAGAAAGCGTACAGGATATGGTGAGAATGTAACTGTCAGAAGTATTTATGCACCAAATAACATGGCATCAAAATCATAAAACAAACCTAGGAATTTCAAGGGGATATGGACAGAAACATTGGCAGGGAGATATTTGGTTCATTTCTGTCAATTCAAGAAGGGCGGCACCAAGCTGGCTAAAAATATAAGCAGATACTTTTAGAGGGTTTGGACTATGATTACTATAGTTTAATTCTGTAGGTCTATCAGATTGATAGCAGTTTTTAACTACTTACAAAAGCTTATAGACCTCGTCCCTCTAGTAGGCATTAAGGACATCCCCAAAAGCTGGAAGTGGGGGTGTGGATCAAGGGGTAATGTGCTAACCTTGAGCAGATAAACATTAAGAGAGAGCTCAAGTCCCTGAGTTCAATACAGACACCAAAAAAAGGGCATCTGGTGCTTCAACATGTATTTTCTGTTATTAAAAAAAGTCACCAAGGTAGCACAGGAATAGATGAGAATTATTTTTAAAATAAGTGTATTTTCATATATATTCAAACCAAAAGTCAATATCATCTTTGTTGATGCTAATTCTAGAAGCATTTCTGTTAGAATCAGAAGTTAAAGATGTTTGTGGTTACCACAGTTATTTAATATTGTTTTGGAAACACTACTATAATTAGACAGAAGAATGAAATAAACACATGAATATTGGCAGGAGTAAGACAAAGTTTTCATTATTGAAAATTAATGTGACTATGTGCCCAGGAAACCTAGAAAATCAATTGAAAAATAATTAGAAACCCAGAGACTCTACTAAGATACCTGATCACAAAATAGATAAGCTGTTCTTTATTCATGAAATAGGTTGCTTTTTCTTCTGGTGCTTGTAATGGGACTGGAACTTAGGACCTCATGCTCTCGCTTGACTATTTTTGCTCAAAGCTGGCACTCTACCAATTGAGCAACATCTCGGCTTCTGGCTTGTTTACTGGTTAATTGGAGATAAGAACCTCATAGGCTTTTCTGCCTAGTTTGGTTTTTAACTGTGATCCTCAGATCTCAATCTCTTGAGAGTAGGATTATAAGTGTGAGCCACCAGTGCTTGGCAGGTTGATATATATATATATATTTTTTTTTTTTTTGGTCGGTCGTGGGGCTTGAACTCTGGGCCTGGGCGCTGTCCCTCAGCTCTTCAGCTCAAGGCAAGCGCTCTACCACTTGAGCTACAGCGCCACTTCCGGTTTTCTGGTGGTTTATTGGAGATAGGAGTCTCGCGGTCTTTCCTGCCCGGGCTGGCTTTGAACCGCGATCCTCAGATCTCAGCCTCCTGAGTAGCTAGGATTACAGGCGTGAGCCACCAGCGCCCGGCATATATTTTTTTTTTATGATGGGGAAAATACAACTTTTTATCTTGACCAAAATTTCAAAGCAAATATCTTTTTATACATTTATGGCATTGCTGAAGACAGAAATTCCACCTGTCTCTTGTCCTTAGAGATGTCCTAGCCCTTCACCCCAGCACTCTAGGTGTGGTCTTATTCTAGGGAGGGAGGCTATTTCTTTCTTCATTTCCTTCCTTCCTTCCTTCCTTCCTTCCTTCCTTCCTTCCTTCCTTCCTTCCTTCCTTCCTCCCTCCCTCCCTCCCTCCCTCTTTCCCTCCCCTCCTCCCTCTCTCCTTCCCTCCCTTTCTCTCCCTCATTCCCTTCTTCCCTCTCTCCCTCCCTCCCTTCTTCCCTCCCTAGTCTCCTCTTCCCCTTCCCTCCTCCTCCCCTTCCCTCCTCCTCCTTCTCCTCTTCCTCCTTTTGTAATGGTACTGGGGCGTGAACTCACAGCCTCACACTCTCATTTGCTTTTATTCTCAAGGCTGGTGCTCTACCACTAGAGCTATCCTCCAATTCCAGCTTTTTACTGATAGTTGGAACTGAGAGTCTCTTGGATTTCTCTACTTGAGCTGGCTTAGATCTCAACCTCCTGAGGAGTTAGGATTATAGGTGTGAGCCACCAGTGTCCAGCCATTTCTTTCTTCTGATTTTCAAGAGCATCTGTGACCACCAGAGAGACTGCAGTGCATTTTTGGAGGGAATTTCTGCAGTGGGTGGAATGTTGCACACTGAGATCTCGTCTACTGCTGATGAGCTGTATTTCTTTGACACACTTTACGCAGAGGGCAGGATGAGTGAAAAGGTTTGCTTCTTGCACTGGCTATCCCCTGCCCTGCTGACCTGAGTCTTCTATATTTTCCAGCTGTTGCTCTTATGTTGGGCGCCGAGGAGGGGGTCCACAGGCCATATCCATTGGGAAAAACTGTGACAAGTTTGGCATTGTGGCTCATGAGCTGGGCCATGTGGTTGGGTTCTGGCATGAACATACCCGGCCCGACAGAGACCAACATGTCACCATCATGAGAGAAAACATCCAGCCAGGTAAGGAGGACTGTATGGAGTCTGAAGGCAACAGCCACAGGGACATGAAGGAGTGAAAGAGAGGGCCTGCTGGGAACTGACCAAAGCTGCTAGTTAAATGTTGGAGGCAGCAACTTGACTTTGCAGGTGTGTGTCCCAGTATGGCCACTGTCTACCTGTGGCCTTCCTGGGAAGACATCTTCCCAGCTAAAGCTTGTAGGTTAGAGCAGAGGCAAAATAATGATTTTCTGAGTTGGAAAGGACAAGGAAACCCAGTCCCATTTCCAGAATGGAACAGAATTGGCCAGAATGCAGTAGCAGCACTAGAACTCATCAGCGCTCCCCAAAAGAGGAATTCTCCTGGCATCTCTCACGAGGCGTTTTTGCTGACTCTGGCAACACATCTTTTTGAAACTGCAGTGTGGTTATGAATCCCTATAAATGCAGCCTTTCTGCCTCGTAGTATTCTTCCCCAAGGCGGATAGCATGTCTAAATGTAAAATAAAATCTTATATTAGATCGCTTGGTATAAAACTAGATATTCAACATGAAAAGAGCTACTCGAGTTATATGATTGCTTTTGGAGAATCTAAACTGGGAAATATTTGCCACTGAATTTAGCTCTAATCATTTTCTTTTCTTTCTCTAAATTGCAAAGTCAGATTTTACCTTTTTAGTACTGGGGATTGATCTCAGGGCCCCTTGAGCTCCCCCCGCCCCGTCCTGGTTTTTGACAAAATGTTTTATTTGTAGACAAGCAGAGTGCTGACCAGAATGCCAACAGAAATGAAGAGTTTTGAGGGGCATTTGAGGAAAAGCTGCTGGGTAGTAGGACTGAGAGAACACAAGACTCACCTATGTTTTGAATTTCTGATCTATTGAAAAACAAAATGAAACAAAATACCAGAAGACCCTCAGACCCTGGTGTCTGAGCAGTTTGGCTATAGGAGCTGTAGGAAGTTCTTTTGGGCCCTCCTCCCTCCTCTAACTCTTTGTAGGTGCTGCCTTGGGTTTTCAAAGGCTTTAACAGAGTGTTGTATCACAGGTCAGGAGTATAATTTCTTAAAAATGGAAGCCGGGGAAGTGAGCTCTCTGGGTGAGACGTACGACTTCGACAGCATCATGCACTACGCCCGGAATACCTTCTCAAGGTCAGAACCTTCACTTGGGCCATCTGTGTTTTATTGTGCCTGTGTAGGCTTGGGTTGGATTCCTGAGGTCTGCTGAGAGCTAGCCGATCTCTGCATGCTCCTAGTACTGCTGGCCTGTCTGTCCTTGAAATACAGTGGCCTCTGGGCTGCAGTGAAATATAATCTAATCAGGCTCCTGCTAATAAGATTGAATCCCAATGTGAAGCTGGCGTTCTATCATATCCTAATGTCACAAGCAGCAAACTGGAAAGGGGAGACTGTGGAGAGGTCGGCTGGGACAATAGCCCTGGGGCTTGTATAAAATTTCTAGTGAGTGGGGGCATCTTCAAAGCACATCCTTGTATAACAGGGAGGCCTCCCATTCTCCTAGATGGGGGTTGGTTTATTAGAAGCCTTGTCAGAGATGGAGAGATATAAATTACTGACTCATTCCAAAAGGAAAGGAAAAAGCTTAAGGGAGCGCAGGTAGCTGGGATCAGACTGAGAAAGAAGTCCTGGATGGTATGCCTGCAGGTCACAGGTGATAATAGTTCCTATCCAGATAGTCAGAACCAGCTATTTAAGGCTGGTACCAACAGGATCTGTTCTCGAGAGCTCGAGGGATGTGCTGTGCTGTACAGATATTTAGTGTTCACTGTTTTGCCCCTGCTTCTAGGTCACATGCATGTTCAGTGTGTAGAAATGTTTCCCAACTAGTTCCCATTTTTTTAGGTTTTCTCACCCTTACTTAAAGGAGGCACACAGTGCAAATGTTTTTCCTTGCTTGGCTTTCTTTCCAGTCTCCTCTTAAAACTAGCTGTTTGTGTCAGGTACTGGCAACTCACATCAGTAAACTTAGCTACTCAGGATGCTGAGATCTGAGGATCCCAGTTCAAACTGTGCAGAATGGGCAGTTAAATCCATAATATTCTTTATTTCCAGCTACCCAGCAAAAAGCTGAAAATAGAGGCATGGCTCACATAGTAGAACACCATCATGAGTGAAAAAGCCAAGGGAATGCACAAGGCCCTCAGTTCAAGCCCCAGTATCAGAGCAACAACAAAAACCAAACCCAAACCAAAAAACTAGCTGTTTGTGTATTTCATCATTTCCCTAAGGAGGTATAAGGTGATTTCCAGAACCTACCCAGTACAGCAAGGGAAAAAAGAAAAACAGGTGAAAACACTAGGGAGAAAGAGAGAGAAAAGTAATAGCAGAAAGCTTTGTGTAAGTCTGTGATAAATTCATATGTGTTTTCTTGAGGTTGGCAGCAAATCCTGCCCTGTGCTTCCTACAATCCCAGCAAAGAAAAATACCCTGTTGCTTGAGTCTCCATGTACATAATGATTAAAGTGAACCACTGGCCCAGACATCAGCTCCCTGAAACCAAAGGGACACTAGTCTCCAAAGGTCCTTTGTTCTTGAGTAGAGAGTGACCATAAGCATCCTACTGATGGGGTGGTAGGATTGTTAGATCTCAGCATCCAGTTCTCTCAGGATGCTGTTCCTCTAGCCACAAGCTGGTTCAGTGTTGACATTAGTTCCTGCCAAGTGGCGATTCCCATGACTCTTAACAGAAGAGTTTTGTCCAAGTTGGTATTATCAGCCACACCCACTCTGGATTCTTTACTTTTCTCCTAGATCTTTCTGAAGTGCATCAAGGGGCATCTTGGTGAAACATGGAAATCACTGATGCCAGAGTAGGATGGCTGGGCTGCAGCCCCAGTTCTCCAGGAGCAGTTAGCTATGTAATTGGCTACAGTGTCTCTCCTCACATTCATGAGCCTCAGTCTCCCCATTTAAAGGCTGAACCAGGTGTTCTCTGAGCATCTTCCAGTTCTAGCCTTCCTGTTGCAGCGGGAGAGAGGATGATAGAAATGGTCTTATTCATTGCTGTACAGGAACCCAGAAGCTGGCAGGGCACCCTCTTCCAGACTCTGAGACTTTGTAGGGGAAGACCCAGAAAAAGCAATGGAGTGGGAAGGATGAGAGATCACCCCACAAATGTCAGAAATAAATGTGTGAGTGTTGGGACTTGGCTGACCTCCCCCACCCTTACCCCAGTTTAAGATATGCCATGGAGAATCGCCAAATATTACTTCTTCTCCCAGTAGCTTCAAGATGGTACATAGAAGCAAAGTATTAATTTTGTTAGAGAATGAATGTCAAGTTGGCCCAGTTGAGTAGCTTAGGTCTTTTTTTTTTTTTTAAACCAGGGCTGAGAACCGAACCCAGGGCCTTGGGCGCGCCAGGCGGGCGCCCTTCCGCTGGGCTAAACCCCCAGCCCCTAGCTTAGGTCTTATTCTGTAGCTGTCATCACTCTTCAGATTGCTTTATAATTTATTTCTTCATTATTGTTAATTTGTTAAGTGTGTGTGTGTGTGTGTGTGTGTGTGTGTGTGTGTGTGTGTGTATGTGTGTGTGTGTGTGTGTGTGTGTGTGTGTGTGTGTGGTGTGCATGCACGCACAGGTCCTGGGGCTTGGACTCAGGGCCTAGGTGCTGTCCTTGAGGTTTTTTTTGCTTCCACTTGAACCACAGCTCCACTTCTGGCTTTTTGGTAGTAAATTAGAGATAAGTCTTACGGACTTTCCTGCCTAGTCTGGCTTTGGGCTAGGATCCTCAGATCCCAACCTCCTGAAGGTAGGATTACAGATGTGAACCACCAGTGCCCCAACTAACCTATTAATTTTTATCTCCTGCATTGTTCTCTCCTTCTCTAGACTGAGAACCCTGGGCACAGAGACTATCTCATTCTCTTCTATTCCTCAGCACCCACTAGGGTGCCTGGCACATAGTAGGTATTCAATAGATATTTGTTAAGTTTGTACATTAATGAGTGAGTTCAGAGGGTCCTAGGAGAGCTGTGGTACTGATGAGAGAAGGAATCTTTATTGTTCTCATTGCTAGTCTTTCTGTTCACCCACAAATGTGGTGGTCACTTCACTAGGGCCCCTCTTTTTTTCCCCCAAACTCTTTATTGTGATTAAGTGATTACATAATTTCCCAAATTTCACAGTATTGTGGGATAGTGATGTTTAGTTAAAGTCACAAACACATTCTAACTTTCATGGGGCAAATTGTTTATCGTGGTCTATAACGTTTATGAGTTCTATAAACTTTATGATAGTTATTTCTTCCACATTGGGTGATATGTCCATTTCTTTTGTTTTGCATAGCATCAGCTGTTCCTTCTTTCCCACTCGTTCTCCCCCTCCATCGCTGCCATTGAGTTGCTTAGTTCGTTTTGATCAATGTCCAGTGCAGCTGATGGGTCCTGCTGTTGTATGTTTTTCCCTGATTCCCTCTAGTTCTGTGTCGTCCTCCTGGTTTCCCTCCAGAGTGCACGTATATACCAGATATGTGATCAGCAGCATGGGGGTTATTTAGTAGTGATTCGACCAGATGAGTGGAATTCCTTTGTTTCTTAAGCCTTGTTAACTTTGTCGTATCACCTTACATTTTAGATTTAACATCCACTTATCAGAGAGACCATGTGCCGTTTGTCTCTTTGCTCTTGGCTTACCTCGCTCAAGATGATTTCTTCTGCTTCCACCCATTTCTCTGTGAATGCCATTAGTTTGTCCTTTCTAATGGCTGCATAATATTCCATTGTGTTTAGATATCACAAATTTTGGATCCATTCATCTGTGGTGGGACATCTGGGTTGTTTCCATATCCTAGCTATTGTGAATAGTGCTGCAATAAACATGGAGGTGCATGTGTCCTTGTACACTGGTTCCTGTTGTTCAGGATAGATGCCTAGACGTGGTATGGCTAAGTCATAAGGGAGGTCAATATTTAGCTTTCTGAGGACCCTGCAGACTGCTTTCCAAAGTGGTTGTATAAGTGTACATTCCCACCAGCAGTGTAATAGGGTTCCTCTTTCTCTGCATCGCTGGGGCTCCTCTTTAAGTCTGTCGTACATAGAAACTGGAAGAAGGGCACAGCCTTGTTTATGTCTGCTATATGCCAACTGTGGCCTAGAACTCAGAGCCAGAAGCCAGCATTTTCCCTTCTTGTCTTTCTTTAAATATCTATTTTGTTCCAATATCTCTATTTTATAATCTCATCCCCTTTGCCCCCAGATAATAACCATTTCTAAGGCTGTTGTCAGAGTGAATGATTTTTATCAGCACTGAGCAGAGGAACTCCTTGGGCCAAACCCATGAAATAATCATTCCTCCTCCCAAGAACCTAGCATCTCCAGGAAGAGGTTGGCCAGGGCTCAGCACCTGGGTGTGATGGGCAGCCAGAAGCAGAGCACTTCCCCCTGAGGTAGATTTCTCTTGCTACTGCTTCCTGCCCAAACCTGGTGCCTTCATTCAAACAGCAGATTCTTCTTTTTCTTTTTCTAATACTTTGAGCTAGAAAGCTATTTCGGTCTATGGATCCTTACTGGTGAACTTTCCTGACATTTTGTCAAAAGTCTTTCTGTTCCTTGACTCCAGGTTATTACTCTGGTCACATATCTTCTGGGCTGGGCCGTCCATGTCTTTGCTTTTCTAAAAGCACAACCAAAAGCCTGCAGAACATAGGGTCATCTGTGGACAAAGCTTTTCCTGCTGCTGGGGATCCCGTCTCCATGTCCCTTTACAATGGAGCTGTCTCCTTCCAACTCTGTTCCCTCTGGTTTACTGCAGTTCCTCCCTCCTTCCCTTAGTCAGACCCAGGCTGAGGAAGAGTGGCATCTTTGGAGGTTTTGTCGGGCACAGATCCAGGCAATGAGGAGACAGTTCCCTAGTACAGGAGTGTCTTTGTTTGGAGAACTCAGAGCTGACTGTTTTATTTCCTCAAGCATCTAACAGCTCACTTTCAGCTTAGCAGTAGAATGTCAATGCCAGGAGCTGTCCATTCTAGAATCAATGTACCTAGGGATGGCTCTTGTAGACAGTTCAGAGCCCAGCTCCTTGCTAGCAGCTCAGGAATGTGCTGGGATGCCCCAGCTCCAAAGACTTGAGTGTGAGCCAATGCTACATCTGCTGCTTTGGCTGCAATGCCTTCAGTGTTCTTAGTGATGTCATTTAATGCACATCAAGGCACATCCTTGAGCAGTGGGAAACTGGTTGGAAGGAGCAAGATGCCCAAAGGTAGGCTTCAGGCCTGTCTGGGTTCAAGGGCTGGCGCTCTGTTACTGCTCTGTCTTCTAAGCCAGTCACTTCAGACCTATTGGCTCTGTTTTCTCACTTACAAAAAGGACACTTGCAGCATCTATGATGGACTTGCCTCCCAGGGTGTTATATTACACATAAAGTGCCCAACTGTGGGCCTGGCACACAGGAAATTCCTGAGAATGGTACAGGGAACATGGTCTCCTCACCCCAGGCCTGCTGTTAGCTTGGGCTGCTTAGAAAATGTGGTGATCCATAGGTGTGTAGTATAAAATTCCTTTTCAGGGTAACAATTACAAGCATAGCACAACTGGGTGCCAGTGACTCATGTCTATAATCCTAGGTACTCAGGAGGCTGAAATCTGATCATTGTGTTTTGAAGCCAGCCCAGGTAGGAAAACCCATGGGACAAAAAGTAAAAGCTGGAAGTGGAGCTGTAGCTCAAGTGGTAGAATGCTCTCTGAGTTCAAGCCCCAGTGTACACACACACACACACACACACACACACACACACACACACACACACACACACACACACACACACACACACACACACACACACACACACACACACACACACACACACACACACACACACACACACACACACACACACACACACACACACGGAATGCCTAGATGATACAGTAGGCAGGACCTGACTCCTAGATCCAAGAAGAGAGTATGAGAAAGAGAAGGGAGTTGGAAGGCCTTTCAGATTCAGCCACAGGAGACAAGGGTTAGGGGATGAGAAGAATGAAACAAATTTTGTTGCAAGCCAGATTTGATGTTGGATATCAAGTCTCTAGGATAGCTTGAGCATCAGGAGATATAGCAGTGGGTTCCGGACTGGAAACAGAATTTGCTATGGGCCCATAGGTGATGATTAAAACCCATAGTGATGGGTAGAGCATGGAGAGAGAACACCGGGAGGGGCAGAAACCCAAGAAACATCATCTAAGCACAAGTGATTCCTGTCTCTCAGCTCAAAGAGACAGGGCAGTGCCCTCAGAACCAGGAAAAGAGAGTAAGGAGATGATCGGGGTAACAGGGTCGAGGGTTGTAAGAGGACAGGCCAAGACTGAGAAGTGCTCTTTGGTAGGCAAGTAGAGACCATCATTGACATAGTCAGATTGCAGTTGGGATAAGGAGTGAATGAGAGGAGAGCATCAAACAGCAATGGACACAGTTCTTTCCAGAAATTGGTTGGTTGTGCAAGAAAGAAATCGAGTGACTCTTGGAGAAGGAACAGGTTTGTGGAAAGGCTTAGCTTCCAAGTCAGGCCCAGGTAGTGTGCTGGTAGAGCAGAAGGCTCCAAGGTGTCAGCAGACCAGGCCAGGAGGAAGCAGACCACACAGGGAGGCATGGATAGCACCAATGGTCAGCCAGGCATCCCACTGTCCACTTGTGTTTTGGAAATAAAGATATTAAGGCTAGGTGGAGCCACCACAACATCCAGAGTCAGCTCTTATTGTGTAGAGAAGTAGACAAGCTCTGAAAGACTCAGTGAGGGAAGGGGCTTGCCAGCTCATCGAGGTGGTGGAGCCAGGCCTGATAGAGACCTTTATAGCTCCAGACCTTTTCAATGACTACTTCTTCTCTACGTTTATTTCACTATCCATCAGCTCAGCCCTCTGGCCAACAAGACCCCCTCACACTTTGGTTCACCAACCATCCACATGGACTTGCTACCCATCTGCTCAGAGCCTTGTACTGGCCCAGTCCCCGGGCTTTTGCTGAGGCATTGCTCAAAGCACAACTCCACAGGGTGTCACTCTCTCACTCTCTGCACTGTGCAGCTTGGCGGTAGGAGCTGGTGCTTGTCAGAGGCTTTGTGGAAGAGCTTAGTTCATATTGGGAAGGCAGCCTCCAGGCTAGTGGGCTGGGGCATAGTTTTCAACTTGGTGGTCACCTTCCATTGGGAAGCAAGGAGGCAGCTGAGGAAATGGGATGCTATCGGGGGAAGAAACCCCCTCCCATCATGTTCGGGGCAGGAATGCTGATGGGTTAGAGGCAAGGAAATGAAGACTAATTCCCAGCAAGCACAGCAACTTTGACTTTTCTTCCTCTCTCTCTCTCTTTCTCTCTTTCTCTCTCTTTTCCTGTAGGGGAGTTTTCTTAGACACCATCCTCCCCCGTCGAGATGACAATGGCGTCAGGCCAACCATTGGCCAGCGGGTTCGGCTCAGTCAGGGAGACATAGCACAAGCGAGGAAGCTGTACAAATGCCCAGGTAACTGTGGGCCATGAGAGTCTCAACGCACTAGCATCTCACGGAACGTATCTCAGACTGTTTGCAAACAGTCCCTTTTGCTGGGAAAATAACTTGGGGGACATAAAGGGACTACTCTTTGGCAGTTGTGATGTTTTGTGTCCCATTAGGAGGTGCGAGACAGTGCAGAAAGCCAAAATGATTAGGAGAATAATAGGTCTCAGAGCCCATAGCTAGACTTGTGGGAGGCTCCAGACTTTTCTGGCAAAGCCCTGGGTGCAGGGGGAGGAGGCAGGCTGAACACAGGCATTCAGAGCAACGTGATCCATCACGGTATGAGTTCCTTTCCTTTCTGTAGGGGGATGTGGGTTTGGCAAGAAAAGAACCAAGTGAGACCTGGCAGGAAGACAAAGAAAGAGGGGAATACTTTGGGAAGAAGAGGGGTCAGGTTCCCAGATGCTACAGATAGAGGAAGTTTTGGTGCTTTAAACGAATTGTTCTCTATAGTCTCAGGGTCAGTGACTAGCATTCTGCCATTGAAGACTGGACTGTACCCTGGGGTTGGAGCACCGGCCTGTCTCTGGACCAGTTCAGCAGTCCCTTTCCTTCAAATTGTCCATCTTTGCCTTTGGTTCCCATGCCTTCTCCACGATCTTGTAGCCACCGCTCTCTGGGGGGTGAATGCTCCAAGTCTGCTGTCAAGTGCTGGTTTTTACTACTGAAGGGTCAGAAAGCACTTCCAGGGTTTGGGAAGGACAGAAGAAAGTTCCATTATCAATAGCTCTACTAGCCTTTTCCAGTTTGATCATGGGCTGGAATATTTTGAAATGAAGACCCTCAGAGAAAATCTGGGCTGCTAGCAGCACAGCCCTGGAGCTTACAAAGTACTCCGTGGAGCGTGCATCCTCATGGAACTAGCAACTATGTCCACCCAGCTATTAGTCATCAGGGTACATTAGGGCTGGAATACAGGACAAACATATCATGTAACCTTGCTGAATTTAAAGGGAAACCTTATAGCATTCCCTGGGAAATGCCATAGTATTTATTTAGTTTTAATGTATACGCTGCTTATTTCCCAGAAGGGTCCGCGGCAGCTGGTAAATACCACGGAGCCACACAGTAATGTATCTGTTCTTGTAGAATGTTGATGATTATTCTAAAATAATTTCCACGGAGCCCTCGGGGGTGTTGACTGCAGGAGTAATCCTCATGAAGCCTGGCAGTTGTTGGGTAATGTGATACTGAAGCCCTGAGATCCAGGATTTCCTGAGGCCAGTGATGGGCAGCTCTCCACATACCCCCTCATTCAGCTCCAAAGGCTGCCAAGCTGCAAGTAGTCTCAAGAAGGAACTGAAAGCTATAGGGCCCTTGGCACTCCGAGGTAGAAGCCCACATAGGAGGAGATGCTTAAGGATGCTTGTTCCCCACACTTTGGGGAGGGCCCCATTAGAGGAGGGGTAGCACCCTTTCTTTGTCTTTGTCTTAGAATCTGAAGCCCTAGGGCTCAAGGAAATATGAAACCTGTAACTCCCAAAAGTACAGGTATTTCCCCTCCCCTCCTTTTAAAAATTAAGTGGTTGTGTAAAGGGATTTCAACTCCATGAGTCAGGTTATAAATACAAGCATCTTGATCATTGTCACCCTTCCATTGTTTAGCTATCCTTTTTTATTCTTACTTTTCAGGTAAGCAGAATTAAGTTTATTTGAAAGTGAAAGGAGAGCCAGGAGAGTTACTTTTTGTTTGTATCTTTTTGTTTTGTTTTTTAAAGATAAATGAGGAGTAGATATTCCCACACGTTTTCTATGCTTAAGGCCTATCATAGGTAACCTTCGAATATGCAAAGGCGGAATATCATACTATGGAATATTCTAGCTTCCTGGCTTCTGCCTTTGTCTTTGTTTTCTTGACTGGTAGTTCTTTCAGAAAAAATTTTCCCCACAGTGGGTGGGGGAGTAAAGATTCAAATCAGCAGCTGAAATGAGACTTAGGCTGCCTGTTGGTAGCTCAAGCCTGTAATCCTAGCTACTCAGTAGGCTGAGATCTGAGGATTGTAGTTCAAAGCCACTCCAGGCAAGAAAGCCTATGAGACTCTTACCTCCAATTATCCACCAAAAAAGCTGGAAGTGGTGATGTGGTTCAAATGGTAGAGGGCCAGCCAGTTTTAAATGAAAAAGTTAATGTGCCTGAGTCCTGACAGTGGCCAGACCTGAGTTCAAGTTCCAGTACTGGCACAAAAAGAAGTAAGAGAAGGACCAGTGGGCTGGGAAGGAAGGAAGGAAGGAAGGAAGGAAGGAAGGAAGGAGAGAGGGAGGGAGGGAGGAAGGAAGGAGAGAGGGAGGGAGGGAGGAAGGAAGGAGAGAGGGAGGGAGGGAGGAAGGAAGGAGAGAGGGAGGGAGGGAGGAAGGAAGGAAGGAAGGAAGGAAGGAAGGAAGGAAGGAAGGAAGGAAGGAGAGAGGGAGGGAGGGAGCAAGGAAGGAGAGAGGGAGGGAGGGAGGGAGGAAGGAAGAAAGGAAGGAAGGAAGGAGAGAGGGAGGGAGGGAGGAAGGAAGGAGAGAGGGAGGGAGGAAGGAAGGAAGGAAGGAAGGAAGGAAGGAAGGAAAGAAGGAAGGAAGGAAGGAAGGAAGGAAAGAAGAAAGGAAGGAGGGAGGGAGGGAAGGAAGGAATTTCAACATGGTTTGATTTGCTTTGCTTTGGTTTTTCCTCACTGACCTGCCTTCAGTGTTCTTACTGTGATCAGTCGCTGTTGTTATTAATAATCATAAAGGCTGAATTGAGCATATCTGCATTGTCCAATGCAGATGACTCCACTCACCCTCTAGGCCCTTAGTTGGCTCTACCTGTTTCTCAGAGAAGCAGACTAACACCTAGCACATGTCACAGAACCAGCCATGAGCTGAGCTCCAAACCCAGCCCAGGCTTTGAGATCCAAGACTTCTGCAGAACCTGGGAGTGTTGATGTTACTTTCACTTGTGCTAGCCAGAAAAGCATCCACCTGCGTGGCTCGCTTCTCACCAGCCATTCTAAGGTTGACCCAGCAGCACAGGGCCAGGGGCAGGAGCAGGGCAGGTCAGGAAGGGATCAAGTGTATGTGCCGGTATCACAGTTGTTCTTTTATTTGTGTAGCATGTGGAGAGACCCTGCAAGACACAACAGGAAATTTTTCAGCACCTGGTTTCCCAAATGGCTACCCTTCTTACTCCCACTGTGTCTGGAGGGTCTCAGTCACTCCTGGAGAGAAGGTAGGTGGACACATTAACTGCTCAGACTTGCGTGGGGTATGCACAGATGGAGACCCTGAAGATACAAAATTAAATAACAATAATGAATGATTTTTGTAAAGGTAAATGGGAATCCCTCTGGGAAATTCCTAATTTCTATGCCTCTGTAAGTTATGAATCATGTGAACCATTTGTAAGGTAGAGTGAACATCATCCACCTACTTTGACATGTGTACCAGGTCCTGGAGGGCAGGTCCAACTTAGAATTTATTGACACCTTGAGAGCACTGCTCTTCCAGGTGGCCTGCCTTTCCCCAGCCTCCATATCCCTATCTGGGACTCTAGGAGAGCCTGGGTTGACACCCAAGCCACACTCCTGAACATTCACTCCTATCTTGCAAGCAGATGTTGCTTGCCTGTCCTCCAGCAGAGGTAGGCTGGCCAGGTGTGCGTCTACCCTCTTGAGATTGGATCCAGGGTAGAGACTTGTGTGTGCTCTTCAAGTGGGCTCAGAGTTGTTTGGGTTTATTGGTCCCTTGAGTGAAGTCCAAGGGCCAGGGAAGCTCTGTATCAACATGCTCCTTTGGCCTTGAAGATTCAATGGTGCTGTAGAACAGCTTGGGCCAGGATGTCTTAGTCCTGATGCAGGGGTAGCACATTCTCAACCCCAATTCAAAATGTATGCTCATATACATTCTGTGCATGAGGCTCTGACATTGAGAATATTGCCAAACTTTATCACAAGATGGAGAACTTAGAATGGAGAATCTGGGCTTTGTACTCCTACATTGATCTTTTTGCTATGTGCATCTGCAACTCCAAGTGTTCTCAAGCTGTGTCAAATGATATGCAGCTATCGTTAAGAAACTGTCTTTCGCTTGGGTCTAGGCAAGACCAGAGCTCTTTACAGTCGTACCTTTGCAGCATATCTCAGTGTCTACTGGTGTGTTTCTCCATCTTCTAATGCTTAAACTCACTAAGGACAGAGATTGTTCCCCCTCAGCCCCAGCACCCCACATGGTCCATGGCACAGCACAGTGACCCAATGAGCATTTCTGAATGGAGATGTGGATGTAAGAAGGTCAAGTGATACAGCAGGTGCTATAGTCACTGCCAGGTATTCCTAGTTGATAACTTAAAAACCATGTCCATCTAAGTGTCATTAAGCCCAGTGTGGTAACTAGAGGGAAATGGCTTGGAACAATTGTGAGCCTTTTCTGAGGACTCGGTTCTATCTTCAGTGTGGAAGCACAGATCATTGGATTTAATCCTCACACTGATCTTATGTGCAGACCATACTGCTGCCATACTCATTTAGTAGCAAGAAAACATACTTGCTAGGGGCTACGAAGTTCATTGCAGAGTTGGGACTTGAACCTAGGCAATTGAGAACCTAATGGCTTGAATAGATCATGATCTTACATTACTGCACAGAGGGGAGCAGCTAGTAGATAGATGTTTGCTTATAATTTTCACATACACATCTGCATGTTCACACACACACACACACACACACACACACACACACACACACACACACACACACACACACACACACTTTCTTACTCCGTTTCTTTGGCTGTAAGCATTTAAGACAGTGTGGTTTTTGATTTAAGACTTCAGACCTTTTGCCTTGCGTGAATGTGATAACCTTGTTCCTGCTGAAGGTGCTAATGGGAGGAAGGGAGGGAGGAAGGAGGAGAAAGAAGAACAGAGTCTGGTTATCCCCCAGTTGTTGACTGTGTGCTATGTTTGAACCATGTAAGTGTCACCAAGTTTAAATGATTAGTGCTCAGTGGGGGCAGGGAGAATATACATTATTGAGATTTCTGCACTAATTATTCCAATTTCTGCTTCACCCGGCCTTCCCCCAAGCTATTTGTAATTAGCAAACTTGATTGATTTAAGTATCACCTCTCATTCATCACACATCTATGGTCTTTATGGTTCATGAACACACTTAAATTAATTAGCATGAATAATTATCTCTCTCATTCAGATCATGAATGTGTTACTAAGGAAGTTGTATTAACATTTCTTTTCTGTAATTTAAAAAAAGCAAAGACTAAAGAATTACCATCTGGGGAAAATTGAAGGAAAGGGTGACATTGCCCCCCAAAAGAAATGTACTCATTATCTGACTTATGAAATGGTAACCCCTCTGTACAATACCTTAATAATAATTCAATTTTTATATTAAAGAAGTTATCATGCAACCAACTTAGAAATATCACTGAGCTTGGTCACCAGATTATAAGATCATGAGCGTTGCAGAAAAACCCAAGGTACAACCCCATCTTTAAGAGACTTACTATAAGCCAGCTATTCACCTGTGATCTCAGCATTAGGGAAGCTTCGAGGCCAGCCTGAACTAGATAGCAAGACCCTATCTCAAAAAACAAAAGCAACACAAAGAGACTTCCCATTTAGTGTGGATTTCCTTCCCTCCACTGGAATCTGATTTAATGGAAGGATAGGCATTTGTGTGGTACCAGCTTTTGTCCTAAAGCTTCCAGGGTGATTCTTTTACAAGTAGAGTTGTAAACACTAGTCCAGCTTGAAGGGGAGTGACAATCACATGAGCACAACCACTCCTACTTCTCTAGGGAGCTGTCTGCAGTCTCTGGTACTCACTGACCATTTCTAGGAGATCACAGGCTTTTGTGGAAGAAGCTACTTGGACATGGACCTGGCTACTGGGTGAGATAGGCTCAAAGGAAGGAATAGGTACTCTAGAGACCAGTCCAGACAAGCAGCTATGAGGAGTAGTTGGTTAAGTATGGTACACTATTTGCACACTCAACAAGGCCTAATGTTTAAAGTGAGCATGTATGAAGTGCCTACGTTGTGCCAGGCATAGCCTCTTGCATTCTGTGTACAACTTCTCATGCTGTTCTTAACTCAATGAATGTTATGCACATTATTTTACAGAGGAGGAGAGGTCTAAGAAGTCAAGCATTCCACTAAGATTTCGGAGCTAGTAAGAAATGGAACTGAGAAACAAATCCAGATATGCCCGACTCTAAAGACACCTGCTCAGAATCTCTACAAGAGACAGTGCGGGGAGGGGGGGGGGTTGCTCCAAAGTGTTGAATATGCAATGTGTCCATTGGGCAGTCAGAGGACTCAGGACGAGGGGCACTTAGACAGGCGTAAGGACATAGACACCTAGGAAGGTGTATCAGGTAACATTGCCAAACAAGGGACAGAGGCTTGTCCTGGAAGCTCTGGGAGAAACAGAATATTTAACTTCTGAGATGGGCACAGAGCCACAGAGGACAGCATGGTGTGTATGTGGGGGCGGGGGGGGGGAGGGAGGCAGTAATTGGTGAACATGTGCTTCAAGATGCAGAAGACTGACCCAGAAGCCCTGGTGTGCAGGACAGATGGGCACATCATCTCACTGTAGTGATCAGGAAGGGGGCCTGCGTGGGGGTGGAGCACTAACACCTTAAAGGGCAAAGAGCTATGGGTGTGGGTGTTGGACAGGTATGGGGAAGTGAACTACAGGATAAAGGGAAGGATAAAGCCAAAGATGGGCACCTCAGGGATGGGGGCAGAAGGTCTCCTTTGGCCAGGTAGACAGAATGAAAAATGTTAGATCTTGAGGTGTCCTTGCAGTTAGCAAAGGAGCAAAGTAAGCAAGAATCAGCCAAGGAGAGAACCAGACAGACAGACAGAGACAGAGAGCAAATCAGTGGTGGCAGCCAGGAAGGACAGGTTGAGAGCAGAGGGGTCCAGGAGCCAGGGGACAAAGAACCACCCCTCAGACCTGTAGAATTCTTTAGGAACTTTAATTTGAAGCTCCTCCACTTGGAGGGTTTGCTTCAAGCCAGAGGATCCCTGAAGCTGTTTGAGTATAAAAGTAGTCAGTTGGGGCTGGGAATGTGGCCTAGTGATAGAGTGCCTGCCTAGCATGCATGAAGCCCTGGGTTCGATTCCTCAGTACCACATACACAGAAAAAGTCGAAGTGGCGCTGTGGCTCAAATGGTAGAGTGCTAGCCTTGAAGCTCAGGGATAGTGTGCAAGCCCAGAGTTCAAGCCCCAGGACTGGCAAAAAAAGAAAATAAAAGAGAAGTGGTCAGTGGAGATGAGCTTCTGGAGACTGATGAATTGCTGAGACAAAGCCCCTGGAGTTTGAAAGGAGTTGGATGAGAGGTGTAGGATCTGGGATGGCGCTGGAAAGCAGAAATGATGGAGCCGGGGCATGCTGAGCACAGGCAGAATGGGGCTTGAGGGGCAAGGGGAAACCCTGACTCAGCCCTGGGTCATCTGCCAAGTAAGCTCCAGGCTGGAGTGCGGTAGAAAATGAAGGCCAGCTCATGCCTGCAGCACCTGTGTGTTGACTCCCAGCCTGTAGGCCCATGTAGCCTCTTCTATTGATGCTCACTATTTAGCCACAGAGGCAACCACACTGAAGTTGTCCCAGACAGTGGAACTCCATCTCCCTGGCCTTGGCTTTCTCTTTGGTCCTTCTGACCTTCATTTTAGACACACACAGTGGCTTGCACTGGGTGCCCAGCCTAGCTCTCCCACAGTTCATGTCACTCTCTAGCCCTGCTTCCGGGACCATGGAGTTCCTAATTCCCTAGGTTAAATGTTACCTCTTCTGAGAAGTTTATTTATGCAAGATTATCAGACAGAATTTCTCTCTCTCTTCTCAAGACTGCCAAGAGGCTCTTCCTGTGGCCCCGCCCCACCCCTACCCTCTCTTTTCGGCATTTACTCTGTGGTCTCCTCATTGGCTTATCTCATTTGTCTTTTCCTTTTTTGCTGACCGTTCTTAAAAAACCAGGACTCTGTCTGACTGATCTTCCTAGATTGCTCCAAATAGACTGGCACCCAGTAGGTGCTCAAAGTAATACAGAAGGAAAGAAGGAAGGGAAGGGAGGGAGGTGAGGGGGAGAGAAAGAAAGGAGGGAGGGAGGGGGTGAGGGAAGCTAGCTAGCTAGCTAGGGTTGGAAGGCTATTAGACACATCATACCTCAGAAGAGTGGTCATGGCTGAGGGGATATTGATGTACTCAGACTAACTCCAGACCCTCTGGAATGATTGATGATGTTATAAGATCTTTTCGTATCTCTGAACCTCGCTGACCCTTTCTCTCCGTCCAGATCCCCAGTCTCAACACGCCTTGGCCTGTCTTTTTTAATGCATCTCGCTTTCTGTAAACTACCTAGTGACTTCAAAAACTTGAATGATTTCCCCAGACAGAACCAAAGGACCCATCTCCTTCTGTTTACTCCCTATCCTGCCCAAGGTTTATTATTTAATGTCATGAAGTTTCCTGTGTGTGTATTTTGAGAAGACGCTCCTACTGAGGAGCCGAGGGCTCTGTATGCTAAGGGGTAACGTGAGAATGCAAGGTAGCGCTTTCAGAGTTCCTCAGGCTTTGCTGCCCAAACTCATTTGATGGTAACTTGTTTCTTTTTTTTTAAGATTATCCTAAACTTCACATCCATGGATTTGTTCAAGAGCCGCCTGTGCTGGTATGATTACGTGGAGGTCCGGGATGGTTACTGGAGAAAAGCCCCCCTGTTGGGTGAGTGGACTGGAGGCAGACTTCAGAGAGCAGGAGTAGCCTGTTCTCTGGGTGCTGTGGGGGGCAGAGGGGAGGATGTGGTTACTGTCTGGAAGGGCCCATCCTGACCATAGCCACAGGAAGCCCTCCAGAGCCCTTGTCATGTAAAACTCTGTACACTCCATTTGGCCACACATGTTAAAAGCTTTTAAAACTGTGAATACCCTTTGACCCAGCTTGGAATTTATCCTAGGGAACTAATTAAAGACGTGTGCAAAGCTCTAGCTACAGGGATGTGCACCGAAGCAGGGAAAATTGAAAGCAATTTAAATGTTCAACAGTAGGAGTTAGCTGAATAAATGATAACACATTTCTCCAATGGAAAACTTGCCAGCCATTAACAAGAAAGTTTCAGGTGACTACGTACTGATTCAGAAAGGTGTTTATAGTACATTGTGACACACAGAAAAGCATGTTACCCATACAACTGGCGATGGCATTTAAAACATGCATATGCGTGTATGCATACATAGTATAAGAATTGCAAACTTAGGTGCTCTAGGAGGTGTGAATGAATAACAAGGGATTAGTCTCATAAAATTAGGAGTGGTGGGGAGTGTGGCAAACTGACTATGAAGTGTCCTGTCAAGAATCATTCAAATCAAAATTATTTAAGGCATGTGCTGGTTGAATCAAATGGAAGAAACCATTTTCAATCTATGTCTATCAAGTAAAATTATGAGTGTGAGTAGCACAGTTATTTTAGGATAGTGTTTAATTTTTTGTACTCTGGTCTTGGTTTTTTATGTTTTCTATGATGGGCATGTTTGATTCCTGTGAGATGGACAGGGCATAAACTCATTTCTGAAGAAATAGCTTGGACCTTTAAGGAAGGGGGAATGGCAAAGTGGCATAAAGAGAAAGGTTCACAACAAGAGTACTCTCTCATGGTGGCCAGGGTAGATGAACACAGCCTACAGGACCAATGGCTTTGTGTCTTGAAAACAGGCATTCTAGTACTGTCAATGGAACAGAAAAGAAAAGCATACTGCCAACGAGCCAGATGGAAGGCTCTTGGCTGAGGACAGATTGTCCTCACTGTTGAAGCTCCTATAGGGTAGGTGTCTGGCTGGATGATTCTAAGGTTTTGGTGGGCACTTGATCCCTGATATATCCTCACATGAACAGAAAAGCCCCACTTACTGCACTGTGGATGGCTGGCCTGAATGAGTGGTTAGTGGGGCACTTATTGAAGATGGTGACAGAAAAGCAAAGAGGGAATCCAGGTGCTGGTGGTTCATGCCTATAATCCTAGCTACTCAGGAGGCTGAGTTCTGAAGATTGCAGTTCCAAGCCAGACTAGACAGGAAAGTCTGTGAGACTTTTACCTCCATTTAATAACTAGAAAACTGGAATTAGTGCTGTGGCTCAAAGTGGTAGAGTGCTAACCTGGAACAAAAGAGCTCAGGGATAGTACCCAGGCCCTGTGTTCAAACCTCATGACTGACAAAAAAGAAGAGAGGGGGCCAAGTTGTAGACTTCACTGCTAGATAGAGCCCTAGTGTCATATTGGATCCTGGCAAACAAGAATGAGATAGGTTGAAAGAGATTGGAACTGAAGGTCTGGCTGGAGTGGATATGAAGGGCCTGGTGTATATAAAGCATCTCTATGGGTAAGGGGTCCCCACTGGGTCAGCTGCCATTGGGAATAGCATACAAGCACCTGTGCCAAGAGGTACCAACAAGAATTTGCCTCCACAGGAGCCCCAGAGCACAGGGGAGAAATCAGGACAGGCTCTGCGTCGGGGCACCAGGTTGACAGCATTAGGAAGGATCTGTCAGATAATTAGCAGTCCAGGTAGACAAGCTGAGAAAGTGGTCATAGGCCAGGCACATACAGGAATGTGCACTGAAGGAACTGTGGGTTGTGCACAGGACAAAGGGTGTCTGTGTTTCCTGCCTACTATGAGCAGCCATGGGGTTCCTAGCTGCTAGAACGGGGCCCAGTTACAGGGATAGGCATGTTTTGCAGGGGTATGCATGGCTTGCAGGGGTGTGCACAATTTACCAGAGTATAGCAGTAATGGGGTATGGCAAAATGACAGGACTGAAGCAGTGGTTCCCAAACTATGGAGCATCGATATGCCTGGGAAGATTTCTATGAACACAGATACCTGAGAAGACTACTGAACTAGAACCTCCACAAGTTGGTTGGTTTGTGCATGCGCCCATGTCTAAAACTGATGCACTGAGAGGATTGGCGGGCCAGGATGCTACTGCAATGGTTGCCTAGGAAAGGAAGCGTGTAGGTGAACAGCTTTATGTTTTGATTTGCATGCATCTCCATCGTTGGAGTCTTTTACAAGTTTTTTTTACAAAAGCAGTGTAGGAAGAACTTCATGAGAACATGAAATCACAATCCCCTCAACCTGGCCAACACCTTTCCAGTCACCGAATCCCTTCCCAAGAAAGGTGCCCAAGTGGGTGCTAAATGTCTAAAGCTGTGCAGCCCACTAGTAGCTGAGATCAGACCAGAATCCAGATGTTCTGGTAATGCTGACTCTGAGCAGGGTGTTCTTTTAGGACTGCCAGATAAAATACACTATGTGTTGTTTATCTAACATTCAAAGTTAACTGGGCTTCCTGAATTTTTGCTAAACCTGGCCAGTCCCATGCACCTCAGGAAGGGGATAGTCTCAGAGACTCAAGAGGAGGAAGTTCTCTGTTCTGGACGTTCCCTAGGAAGGGTCCAGGCACATTCTTGAGGGTGGGCACAGGCTGGTTTCTAGGTCTTCCCTTTGCTTGCTCTTGAGGCAGGGATTTTTTCTCACTGCAAATCCTGGTATGTGCATTAATGGGACAGGACCTTACAGTCATGATGGTTTGAGGATTTTGTTTGTTTGTGTGTTTTGGGGAGGCTCATATTTTATCCACTTCTGCAGTATATGTGTGTGTGTGTGTGTGTGTGCGCGCGCGCGCACGTGCATGCACACGTGCATGCGAGCATGGTGTTGCAGCCAAGGCATGGCTCATTGCCCACAACTGCCATTCTTCATTTGCAAGAACTCCTCTCCCCCCCCCCCACTCTCTCCCACTCTCTCCCTCTCTCTCTCTCTCCTTTGCCAACTATTTGGCCTGCTCTGATGTTTCCAAATGCAGTTGTTAGTGAACTTTTGTGTTTGGAACAAGTGCATTGTGTCAGCCAAGCTGGTCCCTGGGAGGGGTCAGTGCCATGAAATCTGTTGGGAGGAGGCAGGTCAATGCCCCTTTGGCAGGAGGCAGAACGGATTAGGGTGGATTGTGAAAGTATGCATCTTGCTCTGAAAAACCATGCATCGAATTTTTTTTTCCCAGGGCACTGTGTGAAAATCCAGGCATAATGCGCGTATAACTTTTTATGAATGAAGCCTTTATGACTCCCCACGGAGCCACTTTTAGTGCCCTCATCTGCATTTCCTCTTCTTGATATCCTTATTAAACTCTTCCTCCTCCTCCCCCTCCTCCACCACCTCCTCCTCCTCCTCTAAACCCAAGAACCAGGATTCAGTTTAGGAACTGGACACCTTGTCTCTGTTTCAGTGTTTCTCCAGCCTGTTTGGTTTCCTTGGAAGGAGGCCTCTCAGGACCCAGGTTTTCACAGAGTGATTTCCAGGGAAAATTAAATGGATTGAGAAATATGTCACAGCTGCTTAAAGATCTCAACTCAGTTTTTCAATGTCAGGGGCCATTTAGGAGATTGTGCCTTTATCGAGAAGTCAGTGGCTACATAGAGAACCTGTATAGTAGTCTTAAACACTGTCCTAGAAATTGACACCCCCCCATTTCTGTTAAAGGAATTACTCTAAACAATGTACTTTTTGTATGTAGAACTGTCTAGAGTTCTGTGACACCACAATGTGCACAAAAGCCCTTTTTCCCCTTTCCTTCAGATGGGGGGAGAAACTCAGGAAGGCCAGGCCGACCCATCTTGTCACCATATTGCATGCCCCAGTGCTAGGCCAGCTTCCCAAACTCACAAAAATGAGAGAGTTAAGGCCAATAGCGAGGCTTGCAGTGCACAGCTGAGGTTGGCATTGTATAAACTGGCTTCCCAGTTTGAAACTACGATCTTCATTCTTACTTGTCTTTTCCTAAGTGGGAAATGGACATGACACTTACATTTCCAGAGGGAAAATTTGGTGCAACCAACTATGTACGGTGCTCAGAACTGTACCCAAGTTCTTTTTGGTGATGGTGGTGGTGGTGGTGGTGGTGATAAGAAGGTGATGTTGATGGTAGAAGTCTAGATCTCCAACTGCCATGGCTCATATTCTGCTTCCACATCCAGCTCAGAAGTAAATTCCCTCATCTGCACTTTTCTCATCTGTGAAATGTGATCAATAACAATACCTAGGACTAGACTCCTGCTGCTATGACAAAATACCTGAGAAAAATCAACGCAAAGGAAGTAAAGGTTTGCTTTGGCCTCACAGTTTCAGAGACTTCAGTCCATGACCCCTTGGCCTGGTTTGCTCTTAGGTAGGTGGCAAGGTGGTGGTACATCATGGTAAAGACCAGGTGCTCACCTGATGCTGGCCAGGAAGCAAAGAGGGAGAGGGACCAGGGACAAGAAACCCTTCAAGGGCACACCCCCAGTGACCTACTTCCTCAAACTCTTCACCATAGTGGATGTAAGAAAAGCCCCTCTGTTATCCCTCCTGTCTATGGCTAGTGTGAGACTCTAGCCTAAGCACTCCACACTCAGTCGCTCATCCCATCCTTACTTGTTTTGGCTTGAGTCTCAAATGCTCATGGTTGGTCCCAAGTGCAGCAGTATTCAGCAGTGACTGGATCTTGTGAGTTCTCACCTCATCCAAGGACAGTCCACTGATGGATGCACAGGTTAATGGGAGGTGATAGAAACTGCAGGAGGGGGAGTCTAGTTTGAGATACTCCCTAAGCAGTAAAATATTCCTGCATGTAATTCCTGTCTCAGAGAACTGAGCAAGGGTGGTCTCTCCTTGGAGCAGGTATGTATGCATGTGTATGTGTGTGGGTGTGTGTGTGAAAGAGAGACAGACAGATAGAGACAGAGAGAGAGAGTGGGTCATCTCATCCCTTAGATCCTTAAGAAATAAGATGGGGATGTCCCTCTCCCTTTTGGAAGTAGTACTTAGGGGCTTGACAGCTGGGGCTTCAAAAGGGAAAACTTGAACTTGAAACTTGGGCTAGGCTAAGAAGAAATTCTAGCTTTGGACTGAAGTTTTCTAACTGCCATTGAATGAAAGCTCTCTCTCTCCCTCTCTCTCCGCCCCCTCTCTCTCTCCCCTGAGCTCAGTCTCTCTCCATGCTAGTAATCAATGATTCCTCACAGTCAGTCAGTCTCCAGAATCTAATGAACATCAATTGGCTACACCAGGGAACAATTACTGACAATATATGGGCTTCTAGTGAGTCCTTCCTTACCTAAGTCTTGGCAGCAATTTCATCTCGTCTCACTGAATATTAACTCGCCAAAGCCACATGGTCACAGGTAGCCAAAATCAGGAGGATGCCAAGGAGGCTAGTAGTAGTCCCCTCTCACCCTCCCCAACGAATGTGCTCCAGAGTGGGCCACCAGGAGGTGCGCATTGTGGCCTTTACTTCTTCCAACCTTATCAATCCCCATTTTTCTTAGAAGGATAAAGCAGATTTATAGCTACAAGTGACTTTTATCCAGTACGTCACAGGACATTGAAAATAAAAGTACCCATGAAGTGTTAGGGCTATGGCCAAATGCCTTTGTACCAGAAACCTACATCATGTTGCTGCTGTCACATTGCCTGAGGAACAGAACTCTTCATGTCTGTTTCATGGCTGAGTGTCTTGACAAATTATATATACATATCTGTTCACACTTTCTCTCAGGAAGAGCTGGGAAATCAAGAATCTCTTTGCCCTTCCAGGATCTACCTAGGGACTGGGGATAGCTTTATGCATCTCCCAGGGGCTGAAACTGCCCTGGAGTCACCCTGTTCCATCCACAGCCCAAGGTGGATGGAGTACAGGTCCTGGAAGGGGCCCATGTGTCCTCTCCAAGCCTCTCTCCTAGTGCCCTCCATCCTGTGGCCTGGGACCCTTTCATAGATCACAGGGATGGGGAGATGCATTCTTCTTTGTTTTCCCTGAGGCAAGGAGAGCAGAGTGTTCAATGCTCCAAAAGGAAGGCCATAGTGCCATAAGGCATGCTAGCTCAGAGCACCATCCTGCTCTATTTGGGAGCTGCCCTGATTAAGGTGCCATGAGGAGCAGGCCCCCAGGGAGGCTGTACCAGGGTATTTTGATGGACTGAGATGTAGAGTTTGTCTGAATGAGGCATACGAATGTATGACTCTCTCTCCCGTTCTCAGGATGTGTGGTCCCAGGGAGGGTCTGCCAAGCGTATGGGAAGAACCAGACCTTGCTCTCCAGTGGCAGCGAGCACCTCTTGCTGTCCACAGGCATCCTGACCGTGTCTTTCCCCTTTCCAGGGAGGTTTTGTGGCGATAAGATCCCGGAGCCCCTCATCTCCTCGGACAGCCGGCTCTGGGTGGAATTTCGCAGCAGCAGCAGCATCCTGGGCAAGGGCTTCTTTGCAGTATATGAAGGTTTGTTCATGATAGAGCTCTGTGCCAGCTGCTGCAGCTGATATGCCTCTGTCCTTCCTGGGCAGCTCTCTGTTCTTCTTCCTCCATGGCTGGAGTACAGTTTGGGAGACCCTCGAGGGTCAGCCCACCACTAGAGGGGGAAAGCTTAGAATTACAGGTCGCTCCTCCACACTTGGAAGGCTGAAGCCAGCAGTGCCCACCTGGAACTTCTCTCTTCCTGTCACCAGCCTGCTGAACCTTGCTTCTGGTCCAGCTGGAAAGCTGAAATAGACCCTGTGCAAATGCCAGTGAGCTCTGAATAGCTGTGTGAGCCTAAGCAAAGACCTTGACCTCTCAGGGCTGCTATCTGTTTCATTGGTGAAAGAAATTCTTCTCTGAACCGCCCCAAACCCTAAAAAAATGGGACACTGGTAGAAAATGACTAAAGATCCTTTTTGACCCAAGCCATTGTAATTCTGGAGAGGCCAAAATTTTGTTTTTATAAAAGATCTAACAGTGTGCACATCTGTACATGCACATGCTGTGTGTGTATGTGTGGGGAAGGTACGTGTCTGTCTGTGTGAAGCACCGGACTTCTGTTCTTTGAATCACTTGGGATACTTTGAGCCATGTTGTTCAATGTACCCAGAGCCACCTGACTTCCACTGTTGGAAGAGCTCCTTGTGAGTTTTATAGACAATGAGGGCACTACAAAGTTGTTTTCCTTATATGAGGAATTTCAGGGTTGAAAACAGATGCACTTTTATCTTTCTGGGGCACAGTCTTTGTTGACGTTAGGGGAAAATGTTAGTGAGTGGAGCCACCTAGTGGTGACAAATGGCCACTTACCTTTCTTCCTAAAATGTATGACCAGGGACCTGGTTCCTCCTTGTGCTTGTCTTTCTAAAGCTATGTGTGGAGGAGACATTACCAAAGACTCGGGTCAGATTCAATCTCCCAACTACCCCGATGATTACAGGCCTTCCAAGGAATGTGTGTGGAGGATCACAGTGTCGGATGGATTTCACGTGGGACTTACCTTCCAAGCCTTTGAGGTGAGTGGGGTTTGGATGTCTTCATGAGCATGAAGCAAGTGACAGCTTTAACTCCACACCCTTCACTCTGCAGATGACTTCCACTGTGTAGTTACACACAGGCACTTAAGAGGCCATTTCAAGGTCACAGTGAGTTGTATCACAAGTCTGTGAAATTTGCTTCACCTCCTTTGTAAGAGAAGCTGACAGGGCTAACAGAAATGGACAGGTAGGATGGAGGCAGACCAAGGAAGTTTTGTAGAACTGTCTTTTCTCACTCCTTAGTCCCTTCTCAATTTGATTCACCCATGACTTCTGCCACAAAGAGCTCAGAGAAGCCCAGCACACACGCGGCATTCCTAAATCATATTCCACTCATAAATCAAAAACCTTGAATCCAAGTCAGCTGGAATCATCGCGCCTCCTCTGTTTCTCCCTTTAGATTGAAAGACATGACAGCTGTGCCTATGATTACCTGGAAATCCGTGATGGCCCCACACAAGACAGCGCCCTGATCGGCCACTTCTGTGGCTATGAGAAGCCAGATGATGTGAAATCGAGCTCCAACAGACTATGGATGAAGTTTGTATCCGACAGCTCCATTAACAAAGCGGGCTTTGCGGCCAGTTTTTTCAAGGGTATGAATTAGAAGTTTGCTTCCACTTTCAGTCACAGGAAGAAGTATTTCTTCCCCTAGTGGAAGAACCATAAAACCCATATGGAGCCTCAGCCCCCAGCATGGCTCCTTGCAGGGAGGAGGCAGCCATCCACTGCAGAGCTGTACTGAGCATAGCCGCCCGCAGGCCCACAGAGTTCACAGTTTTCAGGAGCAGGCTCAAATTTGGCCTCTACAAAGCAGATCATTCTGCACTTGAGAATGAGATGTAGTAAATTTACAAGGTCAAGCTAGAGTACAGTGAAGCTGAGCGTTGGTAACTATGAATATTTGCACAGCAGCTATCATTGAATGTGTACCAGAGTCTGGGTAAGATACTGAATTCCTTAGTCAAGGGTGAGAGGGGGCAGAGAAGAGTGTATGCTGGTACTGGGGCTTAAACTCAGGGCCTGGACGCTGTCCCTTGCCTTTTTTACTCAATGCTAGCATTCAATCACTTGATCCACAGCTCCACTTCAGGCTTTTTTGTGTGATTAATTGGAGGTAAGCGTCTCAAGGACTTTCCTGTCTTGGTTGGCTTGAAGCTATGATCCTCACATCTCACCTCCTGAGGAGCTAGGATTCCAAGTGTAATTGGCACTTGGACCCATCTCTCTTCTGTCTCTTTTGTAGACAGTTCTCCTGTATTCTCCATGAAGCATTAGGGGTCTGAAGAACCCATTTCAAGCCATATCACCTTGACAGGCAGCCATAGCTCCCTATTTTCCCTCTACAGAATAAAGAAAAAGAAATCAGCCCAATGAAACGATTGTACCTCCTAAGCTGCCAAGGGCCCAGTGAGAAGCGAAGTCACTGTTTTTTATTTATTTATTTATTTTTGTTGGTCATGGGGCTTGAACTGTGGGCTTGAGCCTTGTCCCTGAGCTCTTCAGCTCAAGGGTAGTGCTCTACCACTTGAGCCACAGTACCACTTCTGATTTTTTTTTCTGGTGGTTTATTGGAGATAAGAGTTTCATGGCCTTTCCTGCCTGGGCTGGCTTTGAGCCAGGATCCTCAGATCTCAGCCTCCTGAATAGCTCAGATTACAGGTGTGAGCCACTGGTGCCTGGCTGGTTACTCTTGGGAGCTTCCAGGGAAGAGTAAGGAGCAGAGCAAGAGTCATAATGCCCAGTTTCCCTAGCCCAGTTTCTTGGAGTGAAGACTAGCAGTAGGGTGTGCTATGGACACAAGTACCCAGCTCATGTGTCAGGACTTTGCCAGCAAGAGAAGCTGGAAGCATAACCACAGGCCTGCAACAGAGTGGGAGCAAGCCAAAGACACTCGTGCCTTGGCGCTTGCTGGTAGCAGGCTCTGTTCAGGGCCCAGCTGGCCCATGACACTGGCCAGGATACCAGTTGGCCTCAGCATCCCTCTCCTGGTGCCAGATGGCAGTCCCTCTCAGAGTTATTGGCTGGGCAATCAGTAGAGCACCTTACATTTCTGGTGATGTGGAGTGATCGCAGCATTCAAGGCTTGGCTAGACCATTTTGGTCCATAGTCCCTCCATAAGGAATGTGAAATTCCCCTTCACCCCTGCTCCCTGAGCCTCCATGGTAGAGGGAACCTGCATCCTTCATGGCATTTCTTCAGATTCCTAGAGATAGGCCCTGTCTTTCTTTAATACTCTCTGAAACAATTCTTGGGGTGCTACATAAGCTGGCTCATTATTTAGGCATGGAAGCCTCCTTTCGCTCTGCCAGCTGGAAGATGGAAAGAAGTCAGAGCCCTAGCTATGCTAAGCTGAGGCCTGGTCTCAGCTGGGGGCCCTGGGATGTGGAAGGGTGGGCAGTGGACCAGGAAGGTTGGTGAGGATTTAGCCAGGTCACCTTTCCTCTCTGCAGAGGTGGATGAATGTTCCTGGCCAGACCATGGCGGGTGTGAGCAACAGTGTGTAAACACACTTGGCAGCTACATGTGTGCCTGTGACCCCGGCTACGAGTTGGCTACTGACAAGAAGACATGTGAAGGTTTGTATTGAACCTGCCAAGCTGATGTGATGGGGTAGGGAACAGAGTGAGAAATCCATGCCCCCCCCCTGCCCCCAGACACACTGAGAGGAACAACTTGGTCACAGGGACAAGTGCGAGTTGCCAGAACTATATGAAATTAAATGAAATGGTGAGACAGGCCACCACTCATTTTTCTTCCGTGGCTCTGTGAGATTTACGTCATAATTAAGGCAGAAGATGAAGGCAGAAAAATCTATGAGTCCTTTTGGGTGAGTCCTTTCACCCACCTGTTTCTCCTGTGGGACTGTACTTTTCATGCAAGGCAGGTACAGCGGACAGCTTGGTACTGACATTTATTTTGTATGTGCAGCTAGTACTGGGGCTTAAAACTGGGTGCTGCCCTCAAGGCTAACACTCTGCCCCTTGAGCCACAGCTCTACTTCAGCTTTTTTCTGGCTAATTGGAGTAAGAGTCTTACAGACTTTCCTATCTATGCTGACTTTAAACCGAGATCCTCATATCTCAGCCTCCTGAGTAGCTAGGATTATAGGCATGAGCCACTAGTGCCTGGCAGTACAGACATTTTTAATTCTTCTTTGGTCCAGATCATATGATGTCACAACTATGCCATTAGGTGACAAGTCAATGCATCTTCTTATTTTCTTGTATGTATTATTATTTACGTGCCAGTACTGGGGCTTGAACTTTGGGCCTCGTGTTCTCACTTGGCTTCCCTCCCTCCAAAGGCTAGCAGTCTACCACTTACATCTCCACCTCCAGGCATCATAATTTTCAAAACAAAAAAAGACTTGTCCCCACCTTCCTCCAGATCCTCAGTTTGAAACAGAGGCTAAGTAAAAAGGACACTGAGTAAATCTGCTCCTATTGATTCTATCATCAGGATGGACCAGTGAGGCTCCTTGCTGCAGGGGGAGGGGGGTGGGAGGGTGTAATCGCAGTCACGAAGAACAACCACCAAATGAATGTTGCTTCTGTGTCCCCTGCTCAGTGGCCTGTGGCGGTTTCATTACCAAGCTGAACGGAACCATCACCAGCCCTGGGTGGCCCAAGGAATATCCCACAAACAAAAACTGTGTCTGGCAAGTGGCAGCCCCCACGCAGTACCGCATCTCCCTGCAGTTTGAAGTGTTCGAACTGGAAGGCAATGACGTATGTATCTGTGCTCTTACTGATGGGGAGCCCTGTTAACAAAGCAACTCTGAAAGGGGACCAAGGAGGGGGGTAGGCGGGCAGAGTGGTTGCTCCTGTGGAAGCTGCCATTTTGAAAGAGTCGCAGGATCTAAGTCTGGCAGAATCGGGGTAGAGGCTGGGGTGGGGGTAGGGAGTTAACCCAGTTTCTTCAGCGGCACATGGACTACCTTGGGCCCTCTTGTCACTGATAAGTACAAGTGGAATAGGGATCCGAGTAAAAGCATGGACAGCTTGGAGCCCTGGGCTGTGAATCTGGGCGGTTGTGTCCAGCTGAGGTTCAGCTGTTGCTACACACAGCCTGTTCCCTCTCTTGGGAGTAGCTACGGATGACCAAGTTAGGCTGCTATAGCCAGAGTGCTTGCTGGGTATATTCTGTGTCTGCACATGGAACTGGAGGGGGACCCCGCCTCGGGGGGTCACACAGGACTTTTACCTTGCTCCCTTTAAGAACCACCAGCCTGGTGCCCCTCTGCCAGTCAGGCCTATAGCCTGAGACAAGCCCACTGGCAATGACCTGAGTCACAGACCTCACTTCACAGTGAATATTGCACAGACAAAACCCATGCGCAGACTATCCAGCCGTCCCTTAGAGAAAATCATTGCTGTACCACCATTGCAGAGCTGTGGAACTCCGGACACGTTGTCTGTGCCCTTCCGAGCTTTTGTTTTTCTGCATGAGGACATGGAGGATTTGGATTGTGTCAGCGGTTTGAGAATCTCCTTCCCTTGCACCTTTCTCCTTCTTTTTCTCTTCTCCTTCAGCGGGGGGGGGAGGGCTTTCTTCAAGATAATATCATATGGCAGCCATGATATAAAATGATCGACGCAAGTGGGGTGGTGCTTGCTTGGGGCCCTGCTGTGAGAAAGGCACAAAAGACAGGGTTGGTCCCTGGCAGCCTCTGGAACTTAGTCTAATGATCAGCACAGAGAAATAGAGGGGAACCCCCCTTCCCCACTGCTGGAGCTAGCCAGAGCCCATGGGGCCACATGGCAGGGTGCAGACCTAGCCAGGGGCTCTGGGCTGGGAGATGGGGGTAAGGGCTGCTTTCCTCCTTTTTCCCCTCGCAGGTCTGTAAGTACGACTTCGTGGAGGTGCGCAGCGGCCTGTCCCCTGATGCTAGGCTGCACGGCAAGTTCTGTGGGTCTGAGACCCCCGAGGTCATCACCTCACAGAGCAACAACATGCGCGTGGAGTTCAAGTCTGACAACACAGTCTCCAAACGGGGCTTCCGGGCCCACTTCTTCTCTGGTAGGTGGATGAGGAGGCGAGGCATGCAGCTCATGGTCAGGTGACTTTGCAAGCTCCCACCTCTGAGTCCTTGTCCCCTCTTAGCTCACCCCTGCATCCTCCCAATATGGACACCTGGACCCAAGGTCTTTTTTTTGGGGGGGGAGGGGGGTCCGGTCATGGGGCCTGAACTCTGTCCCTCAATCTTCAGCTCAAGGCTAGCGCTCTACCACTTGAGCCACAGTGCCACTTCCGGCTTTTTTCTTTTTTTGCTTATGTGGTGCTGAGGAATCGAACCCAGGGCCTCAGGCATGCAAGGCAAGCACTCTACCACTGAGCCACCTTCCCAGCCCCATGGACCCAAGGTCTTTACTCATGTCTTGGAGCGTCCATCACAAATTGCAACTCACTAAGTAGCTTAAGATACAATTATATTCTTACTATTCTAGGGACCAGAAATCTGAAATCTAGGCCCACCCAAATCATATAGCAGAGCCTGCGGGTCACACTACATTATAGTGTGGACTGTTTAAGGACTGTAGTTAAGCCAGGTGCCGGTGGCTCATGCCTGTAATCCTAGCTACTCAGGAGGCTGAGATCTGAGGATCGCGGTTCAAAGCCAGCCCAGGCAGGAAAGTTCGTGAGACTCTTATCGCCAATAAACCACTAGAAAACTGGAAGTGGTGCTGGGGCTCAAGTGGTAGAGCGCTCACCTTGAGCTGAAGAGCGCAGGGACAGCGCCCAGGCCCAGAGTTCAAGCCCCATGACCAAAAAAAAAAAAAAAGGACTGTAGTTAGGTTATTTTATATTCTAATTGCTTAGACCTGAGCAAGAAGCCAATTACTTATAGGCTTTATATGTGCCTGGAATGTGGCTGGAGTTCCCTCTAGATAGATAGATAGATAGATAGATAGATAGATAGATAGATAGATAGACAGACAGACAGACAGACAGACAGACAGATAGATAGATAGATAGATAGATAGATAGATAGATAGATAGATAGATAGATAGATAGATCTATATTGGGCAGTCTCTTGTTGACAAGGGTTTTTTGGTAGCTTTTTGTTTTGCTTCATTTCATTTTTTTTGCCAGTATTGGGCTCGAACTTGGAGCCTGGTGCTGTCCCATGGCTTTTTCTCTCAAAGGTAGCACTCTACCACTTGAGCCGCACCTCCACTTCTGGCTTTTTGTTGGTTAATTAGAGATACAAATCTTCCAACTTAACTTCCCTACTGGCTTTGAACCTCAATCCTTAGATCTCAGCTTCCTGAGTAGTTAGGATTACAGGCGTGAGCCACTGCATCTGTGTTGATAAATTTTGTTTTAGAGTGCCTGCTGGGGGTATAACCCAGCACCGGGCTCAGATAGGTGGCCAGGGTGTGAACAAGCTTACCTCATCCTGCATTTTGGGGCCCTTGGGGGTAGGCCAGAGTATCAAGGATGGATGTTGGAAGGAGAGGAATCCTGGCTACCTGGAACATAGGGGAAGGCTTTTTGTAGTACGCATGGTGTTCTAGGCCAGGCCTAAGGGATGGACAGGACAAGGGTGGGGCTGGCATGACTAGAAAGAAAGTGATAATGTCCAAGAAGAGAAAGCAGTGGGAGCTTGGGTTTTGGGTCTCAACTGAGCACAGAGACCAAGATGAGAGTAGACTGAACCAAGTCAGTCCTCAAGACCAGGGCTGAGGTGGGCCATGTTGGGTGGGGTTGGGTTTTAGAGGACCTTGAATGTAGATAGAAGAGTGAGGATTCATCAGAACCAGATGTGGGACCCTCTGCAGGTCCTCCGCAGGGGTGCTGTGATGGCCTGTGATCAAGCCAGACCTCAAGTGTGGAGCTGGGTGGGTAGGGGAGCGGACCGGCACCTCCCTGAGAGGAGGTGTGCGAGTCTCCAGAGTGGGGCACACTTCCATGCTTGCCTTGGAACCCTGAGGGCAGAAGCGCTGAGTCTGAGCAGGGTGAGGGCCTGCGAGTGTCCCCAGAAGAACCCAGGGATGGAGGGGCTGGCACCCGTCCTGGGGTGCTGGGTGGACCCCTGAGGCACACAGTCAGGCGCTGCCCCGTGTCCCAGCCACAGGCAGGGCTGCAGCGGGGTCAGCACTCACTGACCTCCTGACTCCACAGGCAGGAAGTGGTGTGTGCGCCCAGACCTGCAGGTGGCTCGCTTAGGCCACTTGCTGAGTGACTCTGGGCACCTCAGTCCTCCCAGCCTCTGTTTGCTTACCTGTAAAGTGGGTACGAGCCCTCCTTCCTGAGGTTGGGTGGAAATGAACTTGATAACATATAGGAAGTGCTTGGGGCAGGTCCCACTCCTAGGACATACTCAGTACCCAGTGACTTTTGCTATAATAGGAATCCTTCCTGCAGGGGCAGAGAACACATGTGCGGTGTGGCAAACGGTTTTAGGAGCTGAGGGAATTAAACATACCTGCCAAACCATTTGAGCACGCACACACACACACACACACACACACACACACACACACACACCATAAGAGGACAATGGGGGACACACACACACACACACACACACACACACACACACACACACACACCATAAGAGGACAATGGGGGACAGTCAGGGAGGTTCCCTGGAGGAGGCTGCTTTGGAACAGGGATGAGGGACCCTCCCAACCAGAGATTCCATTGATCTTCCCAGACAAAGATGAATGTGCCAAGGACAACGGTGGCTGCCAGCACGAGTGTGTCAACACGTTCGGGAGCTACCTGTGCAGGTGTCGGAACGGGTACCGGCTGCATGAGAACGAGCACGACTGCAAAGAGGGTGAGGGCAACCTCTGGGACCAGCTGCACGACCTTCCCCCGAGGGCGCATGCGCTAGGGAGGTGGGGTGGGAGGAGCTGCGGTGGGGTTGGGAGGAGCTGCGGTGGGGGTGGGAGGAGCTGCGGTGGGCCGGGCCGGACTGCTCCAGGAGAGGCCTGAGTCTGGGCCTCAACCTCTGCGTGCCTTGCTCTGGTTTGCTGGGACTGGCTCACTGTTCCTGGCTTCTTCAGGTGCCCCCTGCTGAGTTACTGAAAAGTGGTTAAGCGGTAGGCCCAGGTCTACACCCCAGATAGCCACTCATTAGTGGTGTGACCTTGAACAAGTTAGTCCCTGAGACTCAGCAAGAGGCTCAGTGTTCCTCCTTCCTGAAGTTTCGTAGATATTAAAAGAATGCCTGGAAAGTATTCCAGCCTGGTGCATATAACACACGCAGGTATCAATAAATATCAGCCACCGTATATGCCATAATACTATTACCCAAACACCGGCCTTATAGGGACCAAGAATTTGGGGAGAACTTTTCTCCATGCTCCATTCATTCATAGGAGTTCAGGGCCACCTGCCTTTGAACACCCAGTCATTCTAGAAGCCACCCCTCCATTCTGGTTCTGCCCTGTGAAGCAGTTTGAACATCTGTGATAAGCACAGGCACCAGGCCTTGATGCCACAGAGTCCACAACGTTCGCTGGGTGTGGTGACCTGTAAAGACCATAGATTTCCCCCCACACCCCGGCTTTCTTACTTGGAAATGGGAAGGAGTAAAATAATTGAATGAGTGCTCAGCACAGAGGAAGACACAGTCTAACCACTGCCCAGGGTGCAATTAGTGTGCAGGTCCTGGGGTGTACTGTGAGAGCAGAGCAATAACCAGGACAATGCAGAGTTCTCCACATGCTGGAAAGCTGAAAGGGGCACATGCACAGGGCATAGAGTGACAGCGAGATCTCTGCTGCTCTCCCAGGGCAGGATCTCAGCTACCTCTTACATGTGGTATCTCACTTAATCTGCATGTACGAGGCTGATACCCCTTTTATAAATAAGGCCCCATAGGTAGTGGAATCAGGACCTGAACTGACTCCATCTGACCCCAAGGCCTGTGCTTCTAACCTAGTACTATTTGCAATGCCAGCATACTTGTGGACAGTTAATAGACTATCCTGGCTCCTGAGCCACAGTGAGGTAGGCAGGAACGCAATTCAAACAAATCAGCAAATCTCTGCACCAAAGAGCACTGGATTCAGGCTGCTCCCCACTCATCTTTGATGACCCCAAGACAAAGAAACCAGAGAAGAAACCTCTATAACAAATACCTTTGATACTGTTTACAAGTGAATGTCACACTCTCTCCCCCCTGTGACCCCCAGCTGGCTGTGCACACAAAATTAGCAGTGCAGAAGGGACCCTGGCAACCCCCAACTGGCCTGATAAATACCCCAGCCGGAGGGAGTGCACCTGGAACATCTCTTCTACAGCAGGCCACAGGGTGAAACTCGTGAGTCATCTCGTAGCTGGTTAAGAACTTGCATTTCCACATTGGGCAGGCCTGAGTTTGAGTCTCTGCTCTGCCACTTCCTATTGCTGACACTTAGTTGGGGATCTACCCAGAATTTCCTGGTCTTTGATCCACTGTGTAGAAAGTGCGGGTGTTGATAAGGCCTGCTTCATGGGGCTGTGGTGCAGAAGGAAAAGAGAGGTCACTCACAACAGCTCTGTAACAATACTGGCTCACGATGGCTGTGTGTGTGTGTGTGTGTGTGTGTGTGTGTGTGTGTGTGTGTGTGTGTGTGTGTGTGTGTGTGTGTGTGTGTGTGTGTGTGTGTGTGTGTGTGTGTGTGTACCCCACAGATCTGCAGGGCTGTTTTGAAATTCAGTTGTTTCAGTGTTGATTTTTTTTTAATAACCCCAAACATGACATTTTCAAGGTTTAAAAAATAATTTCAGTAAGCACTAAGGTTGGGAAGGGAAATGGGTGCCCTCAGCATTTTCTTCTGAATCCATCCAGAAATTTCCTATGCATGTATATGGGGAAAATATAGATTTTTTTCTTACTTAGGCCACTCAAATGAGATCAAATTATCTTACAACTTTTATTTATCCAATCAGTAATAGGAAAGTTATGTTTGTTCTTTCTTGAATTAAAAAGGAAAATCCTTGCAAGTCTTTATTAAGTCTCATCCATGTAACTGATATGTGGTCTCAAACCACTTGCTTGGTTATTTCAAAGGAGAAATATATCTCTCTCAGTCTTATTTCTTAACTCCCAGGGACTTCCAGAGTCTGGAGTACATGGCAAATTCACTTTGCCAGCTGGGCTGACAAAATTTTTGCTGTTATTATTTTAAATGAATCCTCTAAATACTGACAGGAACAGGATTTGTCCTGCCAATGACGGAACACTAACTCAGGGAGAATGCAAGAGATCAGAGATGTAAGCATGCTCACCAGTAGCCAGTGGCACGGGGACTGTGAGGTTATTTAGTGCTGAGGGCCCTAACTGAGATGTGGACAGGTGAATCTCCTTGAGTGAAGGTTAGACAGGTAGACAGGCATGGAGACATGCAGAAGGGATACAGGGTGCTTTCAGCCCACACGTCCAGTACATGCTACATGTGAGAACTGCTCTCCTTGGTTGCTCCCAGGAGCTGCATGGGTCATGAGAACAGCCTCAGATCTGGGTGAGAGTAGATTCAGAGTGCATTTAAGAAAGCACGCCTTCCCAAGACTGCCATCTGCTGGAATGTGTTTTCAATGGCAGCAGTCATCCTGGATAACCGTTAGGGAATAGAACACAGAGCAGCATGCTCGGCACAGTCATACATATTTTGTCTGTACAGCAGACAGAAATGTTGTCTCACAGATGTATTCTAGCCTGTATTCTAGCTACTAAGATGGCTGAGATCTAACAATCAAGCCAAGTCAGGCAGGAAAGCTAAGGGACAGTGCCTAGACCCTGAGTTCAAGCTTCAGAACTGGTAATTTTTTTAAAAGTCTCTGAGACCACTCCTGGGTTACAACCCCACTGCATCAGTGTGTGACCTTGGGCAAGTCACCTGCTGTATGCTTGCTTTCAACACCTGTGGAGTCGGGGTAGACTTTTGCGTGTTAAATGAGGTAATATTGTAAAGCATTCGACACAGCTGCTGGCCTGAGGGAGACGCTCAGCCCTTGCTGGTTCTTGGAATTCAGGGAAGGGAGAGAAGAGGACAGAGCTGGGAATGCGTAGCTAGGATCAAAAACCTGCTGCTCACTGGTGGTCACCATGTTATGAACCATCTCTGCTTGTCTCCCCTACAAAGGGATCATGGCATGGTAAGAGTAGCTCATGTGTCTTCAGAGTTGTTTTGGAGACCAAAAGGAGGCTGAGCGGAGCCCCTCTCCCCAGTGCCACTGTGCTCCATGGTTAGGCACCTCCTTGCATGGCAGGCTGGACAGATGCCACCACCACTGACAGCTCGCCTTTCCCCTCCCCACCCCAGCTCCATGCCAGGTCCCTGCTCTACTTTCTGTTCTTCTGTTCCCAGACGTTCAATGAGTTTGAGATCGAGCAGCACCAGGAATGTGCCTATGATCACCTGGAAATGTACGATGGACCTGACATCCTGGCCCCTACCCTCGGTCGATTCTGTGGCAGCAAGAAGCCAGAGCCCATAGTGGCATCGGGCAGCAGCCTGTTCCTCAGGTTCTATTCGGACGCCTCAGTGCAGAGGAAAGGCTTTCAGGCAGCACATAGCACAGGTACTGAGTGGCGGGGCACCGCGGGAGAGATGGGGTTGTGTGTGGTGAAGGCAGAGAAGCCGTCCCTCGCTACTGAGGGAAGGGCGAGGGGACACACTGTGTGATAAAATGGACCTGTGTAAATGAAACATTAGGCTGTGCACTGGGGGCTCATGCCTGGAATCCTAGCTACCCAGGAAGCTGAGATCTGAGGATTGAGGTCCAAAGCCAGCCTAAACACAAAGCTTTGTGGGACTCTTACCTCCAATTAGCCAACAAATTGCTGCAAGTGGAGCTGTGGCTCTGATGGTAGAACGCCAGCCTTGAGAAACAAAAACAAAAACAAACAAGCAAGAGTATGAAGCCCTGAGTTCAAGCCCCAGTACTGGCACATGTGGGAGGGAGGGAGGGAGGTAAGAAGAGAGAGAGGGAGGGGAAGGAAAAGAAAGGAAAGAAAGGAAGAAAGAAAGAAAGAAAGAAAGAAAGAAAGAAAGAAAGAAAGAGAGAGAGAGAGAGAGAGAGAGAGAGAAAGAAAGAAAGAAAGAAAGAAAGGAAGGAAGGAAGGAAGGAAAGAAGGAAGGAAAGAAGGAAGGAAGGAAGAAAGAGAACTGAAAAGAGAAAAGAAATGGTCAGTCATCATAGGCAAAAAGGTGGCAGGTTTTTGGTGGTGGTTGTTCAGGTCATTTGTTGGTTTTGCTTTGTTTATTTCCATTCGTTTTGCTACTAGGGTTGGAACTCAGGGCCTCTCACTTGATGGCAGATGCTCTCCCATTTGAGCCAGGCAGGCTATCAGCCCCTTTTGATGTCTTTACATGTCAAAATTTGATGTAGGCAACCCTTCATCAATTCCTTTCCTCTCTTCCACCCTCCAAAAATGTACTTGTAATTTCGCTGGCCTGTGAAGTTCTTAGTCTGGGAGCCAGCGGTAGCCAGCAGCCCTTTCGATCCTCTGAGTAGGAAAATGGGAAAGTGAAAACACTTCTGTTCCCTGTTACTTTTTCCTGCATTCAAAATACCAGTAGCTCTGTGATCCCTTGGGGAAGAAAAGGCCTATGCTCATAACTTACATTATTTGCTTTTCCAAGTAGAGGGTCAGGAGGAAAAGGAGCTGCTCTTACAGCTTCACGAGGCTAGTTAGCACCTGGACCAGCTCCAGGGGCAGACGTAGAGACCTCGTGGGCTCTTCCATCCGGGAGTTACAGTGGGCTCACAGCTTCTGCAAATCTGAGTCAGAGAACATGACTATGGAGCCCTAATGTCCCTAATACACACACACACACACACACACACACACACACACACACACACACACACACACACACACACACACACACGAGCACACAAGCCAGGAACCAGGACTCAAGTCAAACAAAACAAAACACCAACAATCACCTTTGCCTGGCAGGCTAGTTTGCCCTGCTTAGCCATAGACACTGCATGGCGTGTTCCCCAGAGGAGTTTAAAGGCCACTGAGTCGTGACCTCACTGTCTTGTGCGTACAGCCAGAGATCAAGTACTGGAGGTGGCCTAGAGTCCCAGCAGGAAATTGGGGGCACTCTTGGTTGTTTGGATGTAAAGGTAATTGTTGAGGTGAATGTAATAAAGGCACTGTTTATAAAGGGCTGAGTGGTGTGTGGGGACACCTCCAAGGTTTGGGCAGCCACAGGTTATAGAACCAGGAGGCTGTAATCACCCCAGGCCCAGACAAGGTCTTCTGGAAGCTGCTTGACCAGTAAGGAAGGTGCTGGGGGCTAAGTGCATCTCCCTCGCTCTGGTGCTCAGAGCCTGGTGGTACTGGTGGGGTGTAGGTAAAGTTGAGTTCAGCCCCCTGGGGCCCCAGCTGGTGAGGAAGGAGCGTTCTTGCATTACTCTGTGTTCTGTGCTCATTTTATTTCCATCTGGGCCTCAGAAACTGGAAATTTCCCAAAGACAGGTCAGATCTAGAAGAAATTCCAGGCCAGAGGAAGGAAGTATAGGAGAGCTTCAAGTGCAGCAGGGCTGGGGCCAGCTTGGGATGTAGCTCCATCAGCGCTTAGAAATGTGAACCAAACCTGGAAGCGCTCAGAACCCACAGCACGGGATGGGGCACTCGCGCTGCTGGGACACTCCCTTCCTGGAGGTGGAGGGTGGGGTAGCGTGTAGCACACTGGGGAGGAGGAATGGAGGAATCTGCCTCCAGAATCTCAAGGGCTTCCCTGTCCAGATCAGACTCCTTTATCCATTTTATCTATGTGCACTGAGTCTACAGACACATTGGTATAGGTCCCAGGCCAACTTGAGCTGATGTTCCAGTAAAACGATCAGGGGTCATGAGTGTAAACTGAGGGTCTGTCCAAGAAGGGAACCAGCAAGGCAAGGGAAGAGGGTATTGAGGGGTTAAGAGAATCAAAGGATCTCTCTGTCTCTCTGTCTCTGTCTCTGTCTCTGTCTCTGTCTCTGTCTCTGTCTCTGTCTCTCTCTCTCTCTCTCTCTCTCACACACACACACACACACACACACACAGCACAATACCCACCAACACTGTTTGCAAAGGGGGAGACGAGCAGAAATGGGAACATGGAGGCGGGGAGTGAGTTTGTTCAAAGTACAACGTGCACGTGTGTGGACAGAAGCATCACCACCGACCCTCTGATGTTACAAATGTACACAAATTCAAACAAAAATAATAAAATTCAGAAGCCATGGCTGAAGGATGCAGCCAGAACTCTGAGGTGCGCGCCCCTGTGACCCCCACCTCAGCCTGTAGTAGGTTTTCTCAAATGCAAGAGCAAGCAAGATCAGCACGCTGAGGTTTCTCCTATGGGGCTACCTGTGGTTCTGAGGTGCCCTCTGGTGGCAGCAATATCACATTACACTAAGTCAAGGCCGGCCTGAGTGAGCCCTTCTGCTTCCTGTACTGGCCTAACTTGTCAGACCCAGCAAGTGGTCAGGCAAGCCATTCATCAGCCCCATTCCCCCTTAAATGGGGAGAGGAAAAAAGCAGCCCGCCTTTTTCAGTGGCATGCTCAGGGATTCTGGGAGGCCTTGCGTGGCCCCATTGGAAACAGGAGACTGGCTTCTAATGGACAGTTTGACCTCAGCCCCCCAGGGGAGCGCTGACCTCAGACATCCTGCCTCTGTTTACTCCTCTGTGAAATGGAAGGACAGGACTTCGTGTAGGGGCTCTGCAGAGCAGCTGGCAGGAAGCAGGTGGGGTGGCACCAGGGCTCTGGGGACTGAGGGTAGTCTTCTTCCTCTCTCTGCCCCAGAGTGCGGGGGCAGGCTTAAGGCCGAGGTACAGACCAAAGAGCTCTATTCCCACGCCCAGTTTGGGGACAACAACTACCCGAGCCAGGCCCGCTGTGATTGGGTGATAGTAGCGGAGGATGGCTATGGCGTGGAGTTGATCTTCCGGACCTTCGAAGTGGAGGAGGAGGCTGAGTGTGGCTATGACTACATGGAGGCCTACGATGGCTACGACAGCTCAGCACCCAGGCTTGGCCGCTTCTGTGGCTCAGGGGTGAGTCGCACCCAGAGGTGGGGGGGGGGGCTAAGTAACCAGATTGACACCTGGGTGTGTCAGCCATTGCTGCCCCTGCCACTCGCTGGCACTAGAGTGGGAAACAGGAGTTGGGGGTTGGATAAAGCTTTTGAAGCTATGTGCTCCAAGGACAGGATCCCTTGGAGGTCCTGAATGGGAAGTTCCTTGTCTCTGCCAGGACCCAGCAGACAGCAGTGGGAGCGTGATTCCCACTCCCAGAGCACCTGGCATAACCTTTCCAACAAACACAGCAGCTCTGCCATCTGCCTGACCTCCTTGGGACGGAGACCTGAGCAATGGCCCTTGTTCAAGGTCTCTTGGGAGACACATCCCAACGGTAATGGGCAAAGCACCCAGAGTGCTTGCAAAGCTTCCTTGAGATAAAGGAGGGCAGGCCTGGCCCACCTGTGCGCTTGGTGCATGGTAGACTCTGCACGCTGTGCATCTTGGATCTTCTACAGAGAAGCAAGACCCACAGAGTCCTAGGGAGCAAAAGTTTTGCGGTGCTTTCCTTTGAAAGCATTGAGTTGTTTGGATGCCCCTAGAGCCTCTGGCGTTGGGGATGCTTCATTGTACCATCAGCCATCCTGTGTCCTCGAGTTGAGTGCTGTCCTGTTCTGATTTAAACTCCAACCACAGCCAGCTTGCCTAATGCTCTCTGGTTTTCCTTTCTCCTCTCCTCAGCCATTAGAAGAAATCTACTCTGCAGGGGACTCCCTGATGATTCGATTCCACACAGACGACACCATCAACAAGAAAGGTTTCCACGCCCAATATACCAGCACCAAGTTTCAGGATGCTCTGCACATGAAATAGGAAGGCCCAAGTTGTAGAAAGACAGGAACTGAGGAGGGCTTTATCATAGCACCTTGAGAACCAGCCCCGAACAGTGTACAGTCTTTTTCTCAAACAAAAACTTAAAATCCAATCTGGAAGGTATGTAGTTAGACAAAAGTTACCTAAGGGTTTGGCCCACAAAATGAAAGAGAAAGTGTTCCCTTGGTTCCAGAAGGTAAAGGTTTGAAGTCACTGACCACGCAAGCTATGCTTGTTCATTCTCATTGACCGTCCCTTGCTCCTATGGGGCAACAGGCCAGCTAAGGGCTGGTCATTCCACTGTTCTGGATATGTTTCCATAGATGCCTGTCCTGTGACTGGATCCTGGAGATACAGGCTGTCTTCTGTCTGCACTGGGCAATGAGGATCATGTGGCTGTGGCTCATTTGTTACTCCCAGTACTGGCTAGGAAGTTTTGCTTTTTCTCTGCCAGGGACATGTCAGCTAGGAACGTGGAGGACAAAGAGCGGTAGAGGACAAGGTAGCTGCTTACAGCACAAACGCGAGAGTCATCATCATGACCTTGGAAGACCTTTGCCTTTCCTCTGCCTCTCTGACCCCTTAGGGTTCCCTTATCCCTAATTACATTAGGGATTATGGCCTCCACTGGACATCCCAGCAGAACATTTGCTGGTGGGAATCTTGTTTGCCAAAAAGAAAATGTCTTGACTCTTCCTGATACTCCTTCCCATCACTGACTTTGAGAAGACGCCATCTATGCCTGGGCTCCCATTGGCTTCCAGATAACCTCCAGCAATGGCAGCAACTGCTGGGGTGATCCTCAGTTCCTTGACCGCCAGGGCAAAGTGCATCTGCAAGACGTGCAAAGACATCTTAGGAGGGACCAGGGCAGGTCCTGGTGGGTGAACACTGTTCGTTTTAAGTTATATAAGGATCATCACTGGCGGGGCAAGTCAGTCATGACTAACTTCCTGAAATCCAGCGGGTTAAGCAGTGGTTCCATGACTTCCATTGATGACTCTTCAGCCACCACCTGGCAGTCAGAGGCCCACCAGCCTTGGCACTTGTTCTAGAGAAGTAGAGATGATATTTGTGTAATTTTAGTACCTCAAGGTATAACTTAAGCAAGGAGGTTGTTTTGAATGGCATTTCATTAAGGCATCTATGGGCATTATAAGCTCAAAGCTGTGTGGTATGTTAGCTTTTAAAAGAATATTTATGTTGGAATAATTTTACAGTAATGTTTACATAGCCAGAAGTCCTGTTTAGTTGCATTTGAACACAGGGCGGCACATGAGTGGTTCCAGTGAGCTCCCAGGCTCCTGAATTCCTTTGGGAATGAAGGATCATTTTAAACAAGGTGTTTGTGAAAGGCTAAGGGTTATAGTTTGTGAAGGTCAGACTTTGTAGCCAGAAGACTGTTTCAAATTAAAAGTGATTGCTGGGAGTAAAACCTAGAATAAAACTAGGAGAAAGAAAGAAAGACAGACAGACATGGGAATAAGTTTTTCTCAAAACAGAAAAAAATCAAAGTTATAATAATAATATATGTGTATATGTGTATGGATGTAAAGGATCAGTGGTCAAAGCCTTAAATCGCAGCAGTGTGAAAAATGCCACCCATTGGCGGTAGCTTTATGGCCCCAGCCTCCAGTGCTGGCTCCACATGTTCTGCCCACCTCCTCCTGAGCCCTCTCTAGCCTATCCCAGCCCTGGACTGAGGCTCGCCTTCCATCTTCATGTCCTGATGGATGGCCCACTCTGCTCAGGGTGAACTTTGATATGGCAAGTAGAGCAACTTCTCCCCTGGGTCAGATCCATCTTCCTGTTACTGTGGGTTCCATTTCTCTGATCTTGGTGTTTTCTGAGGTTCCATTTTGTCTGTCTAAGTTGAAACTGAAACCTGGATACATCCAGTGGTTGCTAAGGGTCCCTTTTCCAGGAGAGGGAAATTCTGTACATTTAACCTTTAGAAGTCTAAAGAAGATGGACAGGGAGGCAGTTGTGAGGGAGAAGCAGTTTCAGTGTTCATTGCCTTCATAACACACAGAAGCTTCTTTTTGCTCTGCAGGAGGGACATTTCCAGAAACCCACAGCTTCCACCAGTTGTCACCACGTGGCCCATCTGCAACAATGGGACTCTTACGAAGACCTTTATTTAGGCCTGTGAGTGATGTAGTCTCAGAGCTATGAGCTCTGACTCAACTGAGGCTGCCTGGGCCTAGTCTGGAACCTACAGGGATCTATGCACTACACAGGTCCTGCAAGGAACACCAGAGCTGGCCTCACAAGGGAGAGTTCATTGAGCAGAAAGACCAGACTCCTACCTTGGCTCTTCCAGTTGCTCAGTGGTCTGCCTAGAAACATCCCCCGAAGTAAATGAAGGGGTTGGAGTACCTCTTTCCACTTGCTTTGTCTAACTGGGTGCTAGGACCTGAGGATATCTCAGTGCCCCAAAGCAATTACGTTCACACATATAACCTAATGAAGTAGCTGGGGTCTGGGTCTCCATCCTGGTCAAATTCTAGTATACTGTGATCTAGTACAAGCTAGAACCAGCATCCCAGGGCACAGAAGGATCTGGAATTCATGTGGGCCAATCGGATCTCTCCAAAACAGATGAAGCAAGGCTGTGTGTGCATTGATTCATTTATAATCTCTATTTTCCTCTGAAAGTTTCCTTCTATTTCTTTCTGTTTCATTATTTCTCTCTAAAGTTTCATGATAGTTGCAAATTTCTCTGCCTAAGTAAATTAATTGGCTCAACACAGTTAACTAGCACTTGGGAGGTTTCCCATCAGTCTGGGCAACGTGGGAGCCCTCGGATATGGTAGCATTTGTCTTCACTTCAGGAACGAATGTTCCTTTGGCTTCCAACAGATATTTTAAAAGTTTGCTTTATAGACTGAACTTCTGAATAATAATACCAAAATGCCTAAAAGATTTCTTTTTAAAAAATTGTTTAAAGTGTTATCTATAAATATAAGATATTCTTTATTTTGAGTCATTCCATAAAATGTCAGTTTCAAAGAGAACATTGAGAGGAGCTTATATGCCTGTCTAGAAAGGGTGGTTTCATTAAAGAATGTGATTTATCGATGTGTCCTGGGTCTGTGTTACTACTTCAGACAACATGGGTGTTCCTGGTGATAGTTTACAACTCTCTGATGAGAATCCAAATGCCTGGCTCCAGAACAGAGTTCCTAATGGACTTAGGAAAACAGAAGCAACCTGGTAAGGTGGTGTAAACATGTAATTTCAGCCCCTGGTAGGCTGAGGAAGGAGGATCATGAGTTTGGGACCAGCCTGCGTTACATAGTTCAGGGCCCTTTGGGACTATGTAGCAAGATTATCTTCAAACAACAAAAAACTATAACAAGCTAAAGATGGCCTTCTCACAGTTACCACATTTTGGGGCCCACTAGTATTTAATCGAGATGTCTATGTAAACTAGGTAAGTAGGTAGATGAGAGACTAACTAGATGATATGTAAGTAGAAAGATAGGTGAGAAATAGACAGACAGATATATGATGATAGATAATGATAGATATCCTCACCATGGTTCATCTTCTGGACTTAATAAATGAGTTCCAAGTTTGTGAGCTTATAAATGTTCATGTATCAGTGAGTAGAGGTTAGCTTATGCTGCAACAACAAACAACCCAAGTTCTCATTAACTTCACATTGAAGAGATTTATTTCTTGCCCACACTGTATTTTTTATCTAGTTGTCTGCGAACTCTTTACTGTATCCTTATAACCAGGCTGATAGAGTGGTACTATCTAGAGCATGCATGACACAAGGAAGATGACAGATCACACCGGTTATTAATACAGCTTGAGGGTAGCATATTGTACTCACCTTCCACTGACCAAAGCACATTATATGGCTATGCTTAACTTCAGATAAGAACAAAGTAAACTGGAAATATTGGGTGCATGACATTACCTAGTGATGTTACAGTAGGGAAGTGATCATGGTCCTTCTGTTTAATAATTTATTTCTTTACTACTTTCATTACTGACATTTTAGATAAGGACACAGAAAACAGAACAAGGCCATTGAGGTCAGAAGCATTTGTGTGCTCTAAAATTCATCAACTCAAGTCCTAGAAACCAATGCAGCAGTATTGGGAAATGGGCCTCTGGATGTGATTAGGTTATGAGAGATTTATGCCCCCATAAAAGAGTCTACAGAGAGCCCTTGCCCTTTCTCCCCTGTGAGGACCCAGCAAAAACATGTCTGTAAGTGAGGCAGGTAGCAGGTCCTCATCAGACACCAAACCTGCTGGAGCCTTGAACTGGGACTCCAGAGCTGTGTTTAGAAGACACCTAGTTACTATTAGATGTCCAGGCAATGATGTTCAACGTAGCAACCCCGAAAGACCATTGTAGCTGGTAGTCATTGAGAGTGCTCCAAGCTGGCCAAGTTGGGGGGGGGGGGTCTTGCCAGTCATTGATGTGGCTGGACTTGTACCAATTTAAATGATGGAGAGATAAAAATGATCAGAGAACCACTGGTATCTTCAACCACTTGCCCACTAAAGTGTTTCCTTCTACTGTTTCTAAGGAGATGAGCATCAGGCTCAATACAGACGGTCCCCACCTTACAATAGTTGGACTTAATGACTTAAAAAAAACAACACTACAACGGGTGTAAAAGTGACACACATCCAGTAGAAAACATACTTCCAGATGTTGAAGTAGGGTTTGATCATGCTTTCTTATCACTTAAAACCCTTGAAGGGCTTCCCCTTGCTCTAGGGATGAAAAAAAAAAAATCTCATTGTCTTCTGCTGGGCCTGAATCATCAGGCCTCAGATCCACTCTGTCTTTAAGTTCTGGGTCATTCCTTGGTTTTGTTACAGCTATAGCAGCCTCCTTCCGGTTCTGAGAGCATACCACGCCTGTGTCTTTCCTCCCTCAATCCTTCACGCATCTGTCCTCTTCAGACTGTCCACGTTCAGCTTCTGTGGCATCTCCTGGCATCATCTAAAGCAGCGACCTCCCTCATAATTTCAGCTGCTCTTCTCATTACAACTCTCTTTGCTCCTCTCTTGATGGTTTTCTTTGAATGGCCAGCATTATTAGTTATAATTTGGTTTTGCTGGCAACTTGCTATCTTAAAGAAGCGAGTTCACGATAAATCATAAAATGTACAGCAGTCAGAGCTTTTGGAGATTCTCACTGAACGATGAGGATTTGGGCATCAGGCCACTGACTGACCACAGAGTTGTTCACTGTGGTGGCCTTGCCCCTCCCTGCCCCAGACGCAGTGAGCTCAGCACACACATCCCACAGCCATCCCCTGCAGTGAGTGGGTGGCATGGCCAAGAGCATGGGCATGCCTCTCAGCTGGAGACCGAGTGGCCAGCCTCAGCCTGTATGACCCATTGTTTCTAGAGAGCGGTCAGCTGTGGGAGATTCCAATCTCTCAGGCCAGCTGGGGGCTTCTTTGCTGAGATGACACTGCCAGGAAAGTAAGAAGGCCAGAAAATAAAGACAAAGAGGATAGAGGACCTGAGCCGCATGCAGTGTCCAAGGGACAGAGCCCATCTTTCTCGAGGGATGGGCTGAGGGCCTGGCTACTCCCCTGACCATACATGGCTTGGCCAAGGCTCTCTCAGAGCCACCTCTCGCCCTGCCTCTCCAGCAGTTCCAGTTGGGTGTTCCTACAATGGGAGCTACAAGCCAGTAGCCAGCGAGAAAGGAGCCTGGAGAGGTTCTTGGGAGGCTGTTGGAAATGGTGAGTGTTAGCATCTTTTCTCAGCCAAACAGTTTTCTCTGTGAAACTGACTTGTAGACTTTCAAAGCTCAGGTCTCCGAATTCAATGCAGTCAAGGAGATGGGCTTTTAATTACTTTCCTTTGTGCAACATACTTAGTTTTTTAAAATCTCAGGCAATATTTTGCTGATCTCACCTTCATTTTGAGAGTAGAGGTTTCAACTGTATTCACTTCCCACTTGGAACAATGGTATTCTCTTTCTTATGCACTCTGCTTACTACTATATTCTCAGCAGGCAGATCACAAACTCTCCAGGAATCTGGCTGATTTGTGGTGTGTATTTGTGACTCAATCGAGTGACATTTGTTAAATTGGGAAGGAAAACTGGAGGCATCTGTGTTTTCTTTACTAAAGGATTCTGGAAATAGTTTGGATGTTTGTCAATGGATGAATGCCTAAAGAAACTATATATGTGTGTATATACATACATATATGCACACTTACATATGCATTACATGTTCCATTGTGTATATATGTTCCATTATGTGTGTATATATGTATATATACACTCCATTGTGTGTATATATATGCACATTGTATATTGTGAATTATATATGTACATGTACATTGTATATCATACATGTATATATTTTATATGTATAATGTATCTCTTATACACATCATATATGTATATGTTACATATTCAATGTATATGTTACATAACAATGTATGTGTGTATGTGTGTACACACACATACATTGTTCCTAGATGAATTTTAAAAGGAGGCGATCCACCAGGTATGATGGTTCACACCTGTAATCTTAGCTAGTCTGGAGGCAGATTCAAGGGGGTGAAGTTTTTATTTCTACCCTAGGTAAGGTTAGTGAGACCCTGTCTCAAAAACAAAAGGGCTGGAGGCCTAGTTCCAGTGGTGGAATGCTTACCCAGCAAGTGCCAGGCTCTACATTCAATCCCTAGTACCACCAGGCAAAAAGGGCAAGAGATACTGCCCCTCCCACAGCCTGGATGGAACTTATGGACATGCTAGCCAGACATAGAAGGAAAAACGTGGAATCTCACATGTGGAATGTAAAGATGAGGAGGGACTATGCAAAGACATTGAATTTTGGAGTTAGGAAGATCTGGGACCTAACCCTAACCACTGATAAGCTAGCAGCCTTCAGAAACCTATTTGCAGACCCAGAACATAGGGGTAACACTGCTCTCCTCATGGGAAGATTATGAGAAAGAACAGTGTCTGATTCCAGCATACGCTCAATAACTGAATCACTGCCATCTCTCCCCCTTCCCCCACCAACAGCAAACTCACCAGCGACACTCAGCCACCAAGATGGCAAGTGCCTTTGGAGTCGTTCCCTAGGCCATCACCAACAACTCAGACCAGCAGTAACAACTAACAAATATATTGTACCAATTCTGATTCTTTGAGCACTATACTTTATCTTACATAAACTTCCCAAGTGGCTTTGCATGCTAACTCTGTGCTGTCCAGGCTTTGAAGAACAGGATACTATGCAACTTCTCGCATCCCAGAGAGTGTGATAATCTGGAAGGAACTACCATAGACATTATATCCCTTGGGCTTACCCTGGAGGATAGACAGGTCAAGTTAAAAGCAATAGCATCCCATTTTGAAGATTGAAAAACTGAGCCTGGAAAAATAGCTTTGCAAATGGAGACCAGAGAGGTTGAGTGACTTATCTAAGCTATTAAGTGATGGAGGTGTCTGGACTCAAACCCAGCTCAGGTGGCCCTATGCCCAGGGTTGCTTCACCCTACCCAGCTGCATCTCTGAAAGACACTGTGTCATGTTTTTCTCTCCATGAGAGCACTCTACTGTGTTTCTACAACATATGAATGTTTGCACATGCTGAAATTGGCCAAGATCTTTGTCATCCGAATGTTGATAAACAATGCATGCAATAGCCTGCTTGTTGCTTCTGCTTCTTTTCTGTCATCTCCCTGTAAAGGAAGCTTTGTCTGGGGCCTAGTGACATCAGTACCAGCATTCACTGATGACATAAGCGCTGGACAGCTGCATTCAGGGCATCACTCACCAAGTGTCCTTGTGGTGCCTCTCTGATCAGTTAGTGTCAGCACAAAGGACAGTGGTGAGGTCCTTGAGCAACAGGAGCCTGACCTAGGAGGCCCAGATGACCCTTGCTCTAACAGGTGCATGGAGGAAGAGGTATACAAAACCTCTGATTCATACGCAGAAACTGCAGTTGTATGGACACCTTTAAGCCTCCTCAGCCAGTGGTAGGAAGAGGCTATTACCAACACCTGGATATGGTGACAGCTAACCAATTATATGGACCTGGCCATCCTAGGGCATTCTGGAGACATGGTTTCCTCCTTTGCAAAGTAAAAATGCACCCCCCCCTTCCAGTCCTGGTGCTTGAACTCTGGGCCTGAGTGCTGTCCTTGAGCATCATGGCTAGCACTCTACCACTTGAGCCACACCACCACTTCAGGCTTTTTCTTTTTTGCACTGGCTTCAAACCATGATCCTCAGATCTCAGCCTTCCTAGTAGCTAGGATTACAGGCATGAGCCACCAGTGCCTGGCAAGATGCCCCATTTCTAAGTGACAGAGGAGTGGGAGAAGTCACCACTGAAGCATGCCAGGTGGATGGCCATCTTAATTGGAGGACATAATCTCCCGGCAGAGCTAGAGGGAAGTATATGCCGAAAGTGCTTCAGACACCCCCAGTTCACAGGTTTCCTCATTCAATAGTCCATCTCAACTCCAAACCACCAGTCAGTTAGCCAAAAGATGTGTGCCAGCTCTTTTGCACAGATTGAGTCTGCTTGCTCTGGAGCTATTTCTCAGCTTAGATCTGGGTCACAAGGACCAAGCTTATTTGTCTGCTAGAGAAAGAGAGAGACAGACAGAGACAGAGTCAGAGACAGAGGGGCTAACTGTTCTCATTTGTCCATGAGATCATTTCTGATGAGTCTTCAGTCTCAATTTCTTCTCCTGTGAAGTAAAGTTTTGAGGTCTAAAATTACCTCTGTGATACTTCAGGCCTGAAATGATATCATCTACAACATGCTTTTTTTTTTAATGACATATTGGGGTTCAAACTCAAGTGTGTTATGCTTGCTAAACAGGCATTCTATTACAGTCACACCTCTAGTCTTTTTTGGCACTGACTTTTTAAAAATTTGAGATAGGGTCTCTTCCTGCCCAGGCAGGATTACCTGGATTACCACACACCTATCTTAGGCATCTCATCATAGCTGGGATGACAGGCATACGCTATCATGCTTAACTTCTTCCACTGAGATGGAGTCTCATGCACTTTTCTGCCCAGACCTCCTGCATAGCTTGGGATCACAGGCATGACACCACACCCAGCTACTAGGTTAAAAGGGGTTTCTTGAACTTTTCTTTCTCCCCTGCACTGGCCTTGAACCATGATCCTCCTGTTTTTAGCTTCCCAAATAGCAAGCATTACAGGTGTGAGCCCAATGGTGCCTAGCCAATCTTTGATATGTTAAGATTCTTCACAAGATTCCTATTGTTAACATTTAATGTTAACATTTTGCCATTATATTGTTCCTAGAATGAAAAAAAAACTAGTCTTAGGTGGAAGCAGGGAGGTCAAGAGCTGGAGGGCACGGCAAGTTCTGCATTGTCAGAAGCTTGAGTATCACTGAGGGACTAGACAGGGACCATTAATCAAGATGGCTGAGTCCCAGTTGTTGAGAACCTGGAAAATGGAAACAAAACCACCTCAGCCTGGGAAATTGGGGTCAGAGACTATTGCTGGCCAAGTTAGAGCGGGGTCCATTCACTGGGCCCATCCAGGTGGGAAAGGAGTAGCCTGGACAGATGTCTCAATGAGCTCAAACTGGAGTAAGGATAAGGACAGGAAGGAGAAAGGAGCCACCAAGCTTGGTTAGGGTTTAAACAGGTAAGTAGACACCAGGCAGGGCATTCGCTGCTCTATGAAGCCCACCATCTTTGTTGTTGTTGTTGGCCGTGGGGCTGTCCCTGAGCTCTTTTGCTCAAGGCTAGTGCTCTACCCCTGAGCCACAGTTCCACTTCCAAAGCCCACCATCTTTAAACGCTGATTCCCCCTGTTGAGTGTGAGCCCAGGTGTGGAGGGAAGGAAGGCCGGGGTGGGTTTGCCTTCCCTACCCTTCTGGCCAGTTCAGCTGCGTAGCCCAGACCCCTGTTTTAGACTCAGTAATAATAGCAGCCTGTCTCTCCAAGCGAATTCATCTGGAGAAGTGCCACCCATGGGGGTGGAGGACTTGCTTTCTGCTTTAAGCTGAAAATACAAAGTATTTCAGAACTGTACAATTTTTCCCCCTAAATGTAGTTCTGGAGAGAATGAAACACCTTTTCGTCTCTTGCTGAAATTTTTGATGAAGTTTCTACTGCCCTTATGCATGAGCATGCTTCAGGCCAGAACTTTTCACTGATTGCCCACCTAATGTAGCTGGGGTTGGGGTCTTGGCAGGGGAGGGAGAGTGACTGACCCCTCCTTCTTCTGGGGCCAACACCAGGAGTGGAGATGAAGCCTTCTTGGAAGACCAGCACATCCTTTTGAAATACATTAGGGCCTCCAGGTTGGAGGGAGGAGTCAGGATCTCACCAACCATTCCTGAGAGTTTGAATGCTTCCTTCTCTCTTGCAGAATTTTTCCCTCAACTTCACCCTGCCCGCTAACACGGTGAGTCCAGCAGGCGGTTAAGGTGGAGTTTACAATGGTAGCCCTAGAACTCTATCCCACAAGCCTTGCCTTCAGTGGGGATGAACCCAGCCTGCCAGAGAAACCGGTAAAGAGTCGAGGGGTGGTGAGACAAGACTACAATTATGAAAGTAGTAAATGAACATTTTGAAGAGAAAAACGGGGGGGGGGAACCCCAAACCGTAAGTTCCCATGAACAGAAATCATTGGTGCCTTCATTCCCTTGCTGTTCAGTTTTTCTTAACATCCATTTTGATTTTTGTTGTCTCTGCATTATTGTTTTCCTTAGTCTACATTAAATTTTATACCTTTAAGTTCTTCCATTTGGTCTTTTTTTTCTTCCTCTTCTTCATTTTGTACCAGTCCTGTGGCTTTAACTCGGGGTCTCGGTGCTGTCTTCCTGGGCTGGCTTTGAACTACAATCCTTAGATCTCAGCCTTCTGAGTAGCTAGGATTACAGACAGGAGCCCCTTGCACTTGGCTGGAATACATTCTTGACAGGGAGTGAACATCTTAAGGCTCCTGGTGACATCATATGGAAAGAGATTTCAGTCCTTGGGACTCAGAGCCTCACTCACAGTTGCTTGCCCAGCTCCTGTTCTCAAATGATACAGAGATAGCACTAACAGCCAAGGTACCACATCAGTTGAGTTGCCTGAGTGAGGCATCGTCTTTGTTCAGTGTCTTTAGTGGATTCTACGTCCAGACTTTTCTGGTAATTTCTATGCATATTGAGTGTACTTCCAGACTAGTGCTCAGGAGGATCGTATTCTAGAAAGGAGTGAAATATTAGGCCCTTCCAACTTACTGCTAAACTTCTGGTGTCACCACTGCCCACTCTGGATATCTGTGTCCTGCTCTCTGGGCATCTGCTCTACTCTCCTGGGGTCCTGTCTTTTGATCCTCTCAATTCACTATATTGCCTTGCTTTAATTTCATTGTCTGCAGACAGGTTTCCTTATCCCTCTCATCACCTGCCGAAACCTTTTCTTTGGCTGGAACTTTCTCCCTGGCTGCGGAGAGGTCATCCAGGCTTTGTTCTGACATGGTTGGATGCATTCTATTAAGGCCATGCAGAGAAGTTGTTGCTTGGGGCATGGAGGGGAGTGGGTAAGAAGAACCTTAGGACATCAGCGGCCATCTTCTGGAGTACTTGCTTGCACAGCTCATTGCTCTGAGAACTTTTCCATCCTTGCTTTGAACCTGGGTGGGGTGCACCGTTCTGTTTTGTCTAAGCTAGTCTGCGTTAGTCGATGTCCTGGTTATCTTCTCTCGGGGCAGTCAGTTGGTATTTCTACCACATTCCCTTCCCTGTGGCAGTCTGGGTCATGCTGAACTCTAGGGAAACTAGGCTGGGTGCTGCGTCTGGCATAGGAGATAGGAACGTGGATCCTAGGGCCAGACTTTTGTAGTCTGCCATGTGGGGTTGCATGATCTCACACCAGTTCCCCCATTTCTCTGTGCCCTTCTCCTCTGAGCGGTCAAATGGGCATTGTTATCGTCACCAGCTGCTGAGAAGCACATGGGAGTCAATATAGGAAAAAGGCTAACATGCCTTGCACACAGTGAGTGGTCCATAATTGCTCGCTGATGCAATTAGTAGATACTGGTGAGAGCAGCAGAAGGCTTCTGGGGAGAGATGGGAGGGAGGCACAGGCGAAGAAGGACACCAATAGCAGCCGAGCAGCGGCTTCATGCACACAGGTTCCCCTTCCTACCTCTGGTCCTTGGAAAGGTCAGATGAGGCTGGGATCTGAGGATCTCGGTCCAAAGCCAGCCTGGACAGGAAAGTCCATGAGACTCTTATCTCCAATAAACCAGTAGAAAACTAGAAGTGGCACTTTGGCTCCAGCGGTAGAGCGCTAGCTTTGAGCTGAAGAGCCCAGGGACAGCGCCCAGACCCAGAGTTCAAGCCCCACGACCAACCAAAAAAAACCCAAAAAACAAAAACGAGTCATGTTCTTTTGTCTTTTTTGTTTTTGTAGACGTCCCCCCCAGTTGTCACAAGTGGAAAAGAAGTGGTAAGTGGATGAACATTTACATAAGCTTTTTACATCTTTATGAAGTAAATAGTAACCAATTCTAGGGAATGATTCAATATTTTAAAATCTAGCTCAACCCCAGACATGAGGATTATATAATGATGATTAAAGTTCGGAATGTTATGGCTACAAAAGTCTTAGCCAGGGACTGGGAAGGTGGCTCAGTGGTAGAGCACTTGCCTTGCATGCATGAGGCCCTGGGTTCCATTCCTCAGCACCACATAAGCAAAAAGAAAAAAGCCGGAAGTGGCGCTGTGGCTCAAGTGGTAGAGCGCTAGCCTTGAGCTGAAGAGCTGAGGGACAGCGCCCAGGCCCAGAGTTCAGGCCCCACAATTGGACCCCCCCCAAAAAAAAAAGTCTTAGCCATTGAAGAATTCAGCTTAAGTTGTATTTAATCATTAAATAAAGTCTATACTAATACTTTGTAATTATATATATATATATATAATGTTCCCAAGTCTCGCTTTGGTTGGCTGTTAGATGAGGGTAGCAATGCTCAACCAATCTTGTGCATTTGTCTGGAAGATAAGAGTCTGATTTATGGCACCATCACCAAGCCCTGAACTTGGCTTGACAATTATTCATACAACTATCTCAGCTTGAAAGTGAGGAAGGCCATGGATTTCATGGTGTTGAGCAGAGACAAGCCATCTGTTTTACAGACAGCAGTAGAGCTCACGGTAGTGGTCCATACAGCGAGGAGGAGGCAGATGGACGCGCAGGATCGGGTCCGGCAGTGTGGCGCTCCTGGATACGAGTGTCAGCATCGCCATGCTCACTCACCATGTGGAAAGCCATCAATCTGAAATTGTGCTTCTATTATACTTTGATAAAATCATAACCCTCCCCCCAAAAAAAAGTGAAGACGAATGCAGCTTTCCATAAGACTTGCATATTGACTGGGAAAAGCAAGTTATTTGTCATATATGTTACAAAGATGTTTTTTCACCGTATTTCATTCCTCTTTGGATTGTGTGTGTGACCCTGGGGTCTAGGTTTTGTGTTTTGTGCTTAGGCACTGAATTCAGTGTGTTCTCTCTGTGTGCCAGGGCTGTGGGCCCTCTCTTGGAGTGGCAGCAGGCATCCCGTCCCTGGTGGCCACTGCCCTGCTGGTGGCCTTGCTGTTTACCGTGATCCACCGGCGACGACACAGGGAGCAGGCTGAGGTGAGAACCGAGTTGTGTGTGGCTGAGTGGGAGGAATGAGTATTTCAGTGCACTCGTTTGGGGGAGAATTATCTTGAAGTAGTTATATGAAGGGGTTTCAATTCAACGTACCAGTTTGTGAGTGCAGTGCATCTTGATCAATATCATCCCTGGAAAAAGAAGTTTTGGTTTTTTTGTTTGTTTTTTTGGGGTCCAGTCATGGGGCCTGATCTAGGCCTGGGCGCTGTCCCTCAGCTCTTCAGCTCAAGGCTAGCACTCTACCACTTGAGCCACAGTGCCACTTCCGGCTTTTTTTCTTTTTGCTTATGTGGTGCTGAGGAATCGAACCCAGGGCCTCAGGCATGCAAGGCAAGTGCTCTACCACTGAGCCACCTTCCCAGCCCTGGAAAAAAGTTTTTGTAGTGTGATTTCCATCTTAGATTTGACATTGTGCTCTAGTTAGAGCTGTATAACTTTCAGGCCACCCAGGGAAATCTCTAGCAACAATGATGGCATTTGGAGTGGCAAAAAGTGGCAGTGGTGCCCAGCATGGTAACACACCTGTATAATTCCATCGTTCAGGAGGCTGAGGCAGGAGGATCAGGAGTTTGAGGCCAGCCTGTATGACATAGTGAAACCCTATCATGTCTTCCCAAAACAGCGAAATGTTATAGTGGCCTGAGATGTTTAGAAGGGCACAGACTTCACAAAGCAGGGCTAGAGATAATGTTAAGAAAGACTGAAGGCAAAGAGGTCCTGAATACCCATAGGAGGGCCATGCTCAGACCTCGGGGACCATGCTCAGAAGTGAAAGCCACCCAGAGGTGTATTCAGCAAAGTCCTAGATAGACTGGGTTCCATTGCCTGTCTTTATTTACAAATGTTCTCTGTTTTCATGCTGATAAGCATCAGCAGGGAGATAGAAAACCTAGGTATTCATTCTGACTCTGCCACTTTATGTTTTGTATGTCTTGGAGAAGTGATGTAACATTTTCTATGCCATGGATCTCTCAATAGGTCTCATAAAAACTACCCTCATGTGCCATTGGTGTAGCTCGCCAATGACGTGAGAGGCCATAGGTTCTACCTTCAACACTGACAAAGAAAAAGCAATTGAACAAATGAAACAATCTTCCGTGTTTTAAAAGACAGGCAAAACTGTGAGGATGACAGGAGATCCTGGCTGATGATCATCCTTACATCATATGTAAAGATGTGTTGTATGCTGTACACTTCGAGCCCATTAGAAAGTGATTGTGGGTGATGGCATATATTTAATAGTTTCTCAACCATTGGTGCAGTTTAAAATCATCCCCGAGACTAAAAATTTACCATCACCAAAAACAATTAAATTAGAATTTCTGGGTGACAGAGCTGTAGTACCAATCACATATATACACACATATATTAATTATATATTATATATCTTATATATGTATGAGTAGTGTATATTATATATAATATATATTTATATATATAGTTTGTGCTTCTGAGGGTTAAACCCAGGGTCTTATGCATACTAGGCAAGTGCTCTCTCATTAAACTTCTCTCTAGCCCAGTAAATAAGCATTTTTATTATGGATATAGTGGTTTCCTCTTCTCCACAAAGGACACATTCTAGGATCCCTCAGGGGAAGTCTGATACTATGGAAGCATCAAACCCCATAGATGCTGGTTTCCACTATGCACACATACCTACAGTAACTTATAACTTAACCATAGGAAGAGTTGACAAGAGCAACTAACAGTAAAATAAAACAATTCTAACAACAAACGATAGCTTTGTGAATGTGGTTTCTGCCCTACCTCTGGCATACTACAAGGTAGATACATATACAGGGGGATACACTGGGCAAAGGGATGATCACATTTCAGGTGGGATGAAGCAGAATTTCATCACATTGCTCAACACTGCTTCTGGGATTTCCCATGACCATTTCATGTTCTAGTTATCCACAAGAAACTGAAACCATGGAAAGCCAAACCATTGTGAAGGTTGCTGTAACTTAAACAGCTGGTTGCCAGTGGCTCACACCTGTAATCTTAGCTACTCAGGAGGCTGAGATCTGAGGACCATGGTTCAAAGCTAGCCTGGGCAGGAATCTCCGCAAGACTCTCATCTCTAATAAACCACTAGAAATCCAGAAGTGGTGCTATGGCTCAAGCGGTAGAGTACTTACCTTGAGCTGAAGAGTGCAGGGACAGTGCCCAAGCCCAAAGTTCAAACCCCACGACTGACAAAAAAAAAACCAAAACATAAAAAATATACAATAGAAAGAGTCAGAATAGAAATAGAGAGACGCATACAATAGAAAGAATCTTATGGCAGACTTGATTGTCAAAGCATGGCCAATCTCATTTTATCTCTACTCTCATCACTTTCCCACAGAGTCCACCTGGTTTGTGTTTTTTAAAGTTGTGTGTGTGTGTGTGTGTGTGTGTGTGTGTGTGTGTGTGTGTGTGTGTGTGTGTGTGTGTGTGTGTGTGTGTGTGTGTGTGTGGTTTTAAAGGTCTGGGGATTCTAGCATGCATTTAGGTTTAAAATCTACTGGTTTTAGTCATGATTATGATCACAAGCCTTTCACGTTTCATTTGTTTGTTTGTTTTTGTACTACTTTAGGACAGTGACAGACCATGTGAAATTTCCGAAATCAGTGACAATCCTAAGATATCGGAGGTGAGAACCTTTTATTCTAGTCTCTACAGTTGATTCACACAGTAACCAAACCAAGGCTTTCAGAGCCTTCCATGTACAAAAAGTATAAGGTCACATGTAGAAATAAGTGGAACAAGTGAAGTTTAAAGTGCAAAGTTCAAGCTCCTCAGCGTGTGTTGATTGGGCAGATAGGAATCTAGGGTTAATTTAATGCTAGAAAATCACTATACCATCATTTCTTTTACTGACAAAAAGAAAACTTGTGTGACTATTCAACCAGCTAAGAGAAGTTTGAAGCAATCATGGGAGAGTTCTTCCCATATTGCTTGCTTGACAATATGGGAAGTCACATGTGAGTTGGACTTTTTGCAAACTAGAGTAGGAACTTGACGTATTAAAAAAAAATCAAACATTATATCTAAGGGTAAAGTTGAAAACAATCTTAAAAAAGAACACAGAAATAAAGACATTCATTGTTCCTATTCAACATTGTACTTGATCAATACATGAGGAGGAGAAAAGTAAACTGAAGGCTTTGACGTGTGGCTCTGTGGGTAGAGCTCTAGCTGATGAATGAAAGCGGCAGATACTGAGTTCAGACCAGTCCTGATCCCAGATGGGGGGGGGGAGGGAGGGAGGGAGGGAAGAAGGAAGGAAGGAAGGAAGGAGGGAAGGAAGGAAGGAAGGAAGGAAGGAAGGAAGGAAGGAAAGGAGGGAGGAAGGAGGGAGGGAGGGAGGGAGGGAGGGAGGGAGGAAGGAAGGAAGGAAGGAAAGGAGGGAGGAAGGAAGGAAGGAAGGAAGGAAGGAAGGAGACTGAGTGGCCTGCCCCCCCCCCCCCCCGGGCACTCACGGGGCAATCGTGGCCCTCCTCACTGTTTTCCACCCCGCAAGGCGCCTCGCCCTTCCTCATCTCTTGCCCTTCCTAATTCTGGTCACGGCCTTTCCCACGCTCCCTCGGATTGTCCTTCCGATCGATCGATCGCTGGGGACACGGCCCGGGCGTCTGAACTCCCTCTTGGCTGTGCCCTGCAGAATCCCCGGAGGGCAGCCCCGCCCGAGAGCCACGCCGCGGGGACGCACGAAGCCCACGTCTACGTGAAGACCGTGTCGGGACGCGAGGAGCCCCTGCCGCCCGACAGCTACCGCCCCCCGGAAGCCCTGCAGCGGAGGCGGGGGTTGTGGTGGCTGGTGCCCCGGCTGAGCCTGGAGTGAGAGGGCCGGGGCCGGGCGCGGAGTGGGGCCGGGCGCGGAGCGGGGCCGGGCCGCCCCCCCGGGGCTCGGCTCTGGGAGGCGGAGCGCCACGTGGCTGCAGCACCGACGGGAGTTTCCTGCGCCGCTCTGGAGCCGGGCGTGGTGCGGCGGCGCCCGGCGGGGGTCGGGGCGGGCGAGCTCCTGTGCTGCGGGTGGAGCCCCGGCCCGCCCCGCCTCTCAGCCCGCTGGGAATGTGACGTGCCCTGGGGATGCGCTTGTGTCTCAGCGGCTTGCCTTCCCCACTGCCCCCCCCCCCCCCATAAACCCAAAACTGCGCGCGGGGCCTGCCTTCTGCGGGACCAGGCGCCCGGCGGTGTCCCGGGCTGTCAGACAGTCAGACCCCCTTGCCTCTCCGGGTCCCCAGCCTGGGCCCAGGGGTGTCTCAGGGAGCATCCACCGCGAGCCACCATGATATCCTGGAAAACGTGGAGTCCTCGCACGGGAACCCCACTCCACAGCCCGCCCCCTCCGTCCCAGACGCTGTGGCGTGGTCCCACGGATCACCGGTCCCTGGGTCCAGCCATCTAGGCGAGCACGTCTGTCTGTCTGTCTTAAAGCGGCTTTGCCCTGGCATGTTGGTGCCTTTGCTTCTCCCACAGGCTGGGCAGGGCCCCGGGTGTGCTGAACTCGCTTTGGCTGTCCAAAGTGGCATGGGTATGACGTGGGTCATCGGCGACCTCAATGCTTTACTTATAAAATGGAGGTTTTCATCCTCCAACCCCACTCAGCGGTTTGTGAAATTGGAGGGAAATACGCATGTCAGCTGGGCCAGCGTGGTGTATGCCTGTAATCATTCCAGCACTCGGGAGTCAGAGGGAGGAAGATCACAAGTTCAATGCCAGCCTAGGCTATGGAGGGAGTTTCAGGCCAGGTTGTGCTCCATAGGAAAGCCCTGTCTCAAATAAATAAAATAAAATGCAAGGCACGGATGGCTCACACCTGTAATCTTAGCTATTCAGAAGGCTGAGTTCTGAGGTTATGGCTTGAAGCCAAACCACAGACAAACACAAGAGACTCTTATTTCCAATTAACCACCAAAAAGTCAGAAGTGGAGCTGTGGCTGAAGTAGTAGAGCGTTAGCCTTGAGCAAAAGAACCCAGGGAGAGTCCCCAGACCTGTGTCCCAGTACTGATAGAAAAAAAAAATGAAAGAATAAAATATTCAAGAAAAAATTACAGCCTTGTAGCCTTTCAAGTAAGGCATGACATGTTTTGGATCCTATATTTTAATCTTCTTACAATCTATGACTTAGAATTTTTTATTTAAACTTGTTTCTACTAAACTAGAAAGTTATGTACAAAAACTTATATGTACAAAAACTTATTTTGGAATAAAGGGAGAAATGAAATGGCCTTCTGATAAATATATAACATGTCCATGGCTCTCTCTGCAGAATATTAAAGGACATACAACATATTCACCCTGGGCTTAAATCCAAGATTTTTTTTAAATTATGTTTTATTGCTATTGTTGGGGTGATAAGCAGAAGGGTTACAGTCACATGAGTCAGGTACTGAGTACAATTCTTTTTGAACCCTGTCTCCCCTTTTCTCCCTTCCTCCCTCCCAGTTTTTCCCTCCCGTCCCCACCCACTTAAATCCAAGATTATCCCAGAACTATTCCTAGTACAAACACTTCCAGTGCTTCCTGGAGGGCAGCCCCATGCACCAGGAAAACCAGAAGTCAGAACCCTGCCTTAACAGCCCAGGGCTCAGGGGACAGGAAGGGTGATATCAAATAGGTCACCTGCTGTGTATAGCTCCTCCTTCACTGTTGGTTAGATTGATTTGTCTCTAAGTTTACCTCCATGCAGGTCAAATTTTCTAACCTTGTGTTTCCACAAACCTTGAAAATTGAAGCCCCCTTCCTGCCACTTCTGTCTTTCCCCTGCCCCTGCCCACATATTAGCACAGCCTCTGTATTCTGGGCTCCTCCTAACTTCTCAAGTGGATATGTCCTTTCTCCTCTAGTTCAGTGAATAACAATATATAATTTTCTTTGTGGCATCTAGCCCTGTAACATTTAACCATGAGGTACACAGCAAAACCTTGTCTCAATTCCTCCTTCTACAAATAAACCCTCTGGCTCTAACTTCTTAACTTGCTGTGTGGCACTGGGTGAGATCTTGCAATCTATGCAGATCTTGGCTTGTCATCTGTGGAATAAAGCCCTGCTCTGCTCTGCTCTGCATCCTCCATCTACCGGGATTCTTGTGCTTGCTTCCAAACACAACCACAAGAGGGCACTCTGCATGCACAGGAGGAGGACTGGTGAAGACTGGGTTCTGTTAACACATTAAGTGAAAAAAGTACAGGTGCAGCTCCAGCAGAAGGCATTTGTGGAACTCCTAGTGTGACATTTTAGGATGATCTTCCAGATGAGAGCAGTGTTGGATTTGTCAAGGCTCGCTGGTGGCGGGGAGGGGGGTGCTGTGGTATTCCCCACATGGTGTGTGCCATCTTCCTTCTGTTGAAACCTCTTTGTATCTGGGATGACAGGTATGTGCCAAATTTGATTGAGATAGGGGGAGTGTCTCTTGACCACTCCTTAAATCATGTGTTAATCTCTGGCTCTTGTGAGTAGCCAGGATTACAAGTGTGAGCCACTGTGCCCATTTTTTTGTGTGTGTTTTCTTTTATATGTCTGTGCTTGGGAAAAATGGTTGTTGTCAATAAGTAGATGTTGATTATATCATGAAATATTCATCTCTACACTGTCTACATGATACTGAATGTTATACTTGGGAAACACTGGGCAGTAGAAAGGCACTGTACATACACACCTATATACGCAGCATGTTCCACACTCACATTCGTGCACACATGCACCACCCAACGTGCATGTATGTATGCACCCCAACTGTGTCTAGGTTCACAATACACCCCTGATCCAAGAGCAGCCTGTCTATTGGCTGGACAGCAATCAGTGACCGCCTAGCCTATGGCAAACTGGTGAACCAGCCTTATCCCTTCTGTCTAAAAAAATAGACCTAGGTGGTTCAGGAAATGTGTACTAAGCTGGGGACAGTCTGTGGGGCTCCTGATGGTCCCCCAGGGCAGTGGCTTCCAGCTATCTCATTCAAAGTGGGGTTTACAGTGTGTCCAGCTGTGCTGTCAGTCATGGGATTGTAGTTGTGTGTGTGTGTGTGTGTGTGTGTGTGTGTGTGTGTGTGTGTGTGTGTGTGTGTGTGTGTGTGTGTGTGTTGGTACTGGGACTTGAACTCAGGGCCTTACAATCTAGCTTGCCTTTTTTCTGCTCAATGCTGGTGCTAATTTGAGCCATAGTGCCACCACCATCTGGTTAATTGGAAAAAGATTCTTCTGGACTTTCCTGTTCCAGCTGGCTTTAAAACCACATCTTCAGATCTCAGCGTTTTGAGTAGCTGGGATTAGAAGCATGAGCCACTGGTGCCTGGCTGGATTCCTGGTAATCTTTGGTCCTGGCCATATTGAAGCCTGACGGGAGTGTTGCTTAGATTCCAACCTCCTTCTGTACATAGTGGTTCACCTTGTCCAGGGTGCTGCTCAGGGCCTGCAGAGCAGATGCTCGTGAGATCTAGGCGCAGAGAGGACTGACCATTCTCACTTCCTGCAAAGCCCACTGAGAATGCCCTGCCAGCCCTAGCGCAATCTGTTGAGTAATCCTGGAAAGCAGGGTCTGGATAAGGTTGGATAAACACAATGGGAAGAAAGCAGATGGAGAACATGGGAAAGCCCAAGCCACGAAGCCCGGGTTGCTCAGTTCTCAATGTCCGCCATCCTCCATGGAGGCTGGGGACCTTTCCCCATCTGCTAGGCCACTATGCCCCCTTTCCTTCCCTCCACGTGGCTTCTGCGAAGTTGTGCTCTGGCCTTTTCACCCCTGCATGTGGCTGCAGTCATCAGTTTCTCCCCAACTCTCGTCAGCAGGGTCATGCAAGCAGCTGATCTTGTGTTTTTTTTTTTTTTTTTTTAATCAAAGGCATAGAGTGAGTTTGTGGCCTATGGGAGCAAACAAGAGGTCAAAATGAGATTTTTGTCTTTGTATGTGTTGGGACTGGGGCTTGAACTCAGGGCCTTGTTCTCTTGTTTGGTGTTTCTGTTCAAGCCTTTTTTTGCCTCTTTTTGTTGGTGCTCAGAGTCCAAGATGGCCTTGAACTGCGATCCTCAGATCTCAGCCTCCTATACAGGCACAAGTCACCAGCACTTGGCCAGAATTAGTTAGAAGGAAATTCCAGTAGCTTCTCCCTTCCCTTAAGTGCCCTCAGATGAAGAAACGAAGGGAGGCTGTCTTCCTGGGACAGATTCCCGGGTGGTGGTTTAGGAAATAACTCTCACATCCAATAGAAAGCCATGGGATGCATCCTGGGTGTGGCCCTCTGTTCACGGTACCTAGGGACCCAGCACCATGTGGTTGGAGAGAAGCTGGCTTTGAACAAAAGCTGAGGCAAGCCAGCCACGAATCAATACCACCTCCTCCCTACAATGCTCTAGAAGGGTCCAGCGTCCCTTTTGGAATTTCTGCATGCCCAAATGAAAGTTTTAGGCCCCCTCAAGATAAATCAGAGCTCTTTATTCTCTAACAGTTCCATTTGTGTTTAAAAATATTTATAATAATTGGGTGAAGAAAACTAAACACCACCACTTTGTTTTAGCCTGTTTTTATTGATGAGAGGGGCAGAGTAAGCTTTGATGTGCTCCAAGGCTCTCCAATGACATCACAGCATCTGGAAATGTTTGCAAGCTCTAGGCAGCAGTACAAGTGTCCTGTTAGAGCATAATTCCCTACCACCTCCTGTCTCCATGTCATGTCTTTCTAGTAGCAATCTGCATTGCCACAAGACCTACAGATTTCTAAATGTGCTTAAAGCATCTTTTTTTTAAATTAAGTTTTTATTATAAACATACTGTACAGAAAAGGGGTTACAGTTGCATGAGCAAGGTAATGAGTATATTTCTTACCCAGCATTGTTGCCTCCTCCTTTGTTTTTCCCCTACCATCCCTTCCCTCCCACCTCCTCAGCTACACCCGCCACCCCCCCCCCCCCCGCAAAGCATCTTTTACTACTATGAAGCACAACTTTTTTTTTAACTGAAAAAAAAAAACTCATGAGGAGAAATGTCAACATGTTCCTTAGGCATTTCTTTCCCATGGTTCAATGTAATCCAATCCCAGGTGTGCAAAAATTTCTTCTTCGCTCTCAGCTTTGAGAAATATCCTCTGAAAGTATAATGAGAAATAAAGCATCATGAGAATTATGTATGTCCAGACATTTTTCTTAGTGTGGACTCAAAGTGTTACTTGTGAAACTATCTCTCTAGCATGAACTTATTGCCAAAACATGATGTCCTGCTCTGAAGCATAAGTCATGATAACTAACTCCTTCCCATTCAGAAATATGGATAATAATAATAATAATAATAATAATAATAATAATAATAATAATAATAAAATTGAGGTAAAATCATGTCAGCTTTCCACACTCAGCAAAAGGCACTTGGAGTCTATGGTTAAAATCAAAACCCCCAAAGAGGTCTTCTTATTAAATTATTTGGAAAGTTCCAGGCAATTTTCAAACGAAGGCAGAATTATATACTGCTAGTAATTATGAGATGACTACATGTACTGCGGTATCCCCAGATTTCTACCCCCCCAATTCCAGTACACTCCCGTTCTTCTAGGATTTAAGGCTAAGCACATCTTCTCTCCATTCCTTCTTTTTTCTTCTTCCTTCCTTCCTTCTTCCTTCCTTCCTTCCTTCCTTCCTTCCTTCCTTCCTTCCTTCCTTCCTTCTTTCTTTCTTTCTTTCTTTCTTTCTTTCTTTCTTTCTTTCTTTCTTTCTTTCTTTCTTTCTTTCTTTCTTTCTTTCTTCCAGTTCTAGGACTTGAACTCTGAAACTTATGATGCTCTCTCTTGTTTTTTTTTTTGCTCACGGCTGGTGCTTTATTACTTGAACCACTACTTGAACCACTGAAGATAAGAATCACATAGCTGGGCACCACAGGCCCATGCCTGTAATCCTAGCTACTCAGGAGGCTGAGATCTGAGGATTGTGGTTCAAAGCCAGTCCAGGCAGGAAAGTCTGTGAGACTCTTATGTCCAATAAACTCAGAAAAACTGGAAGTGGTGCTGTGGCTCAAGCAGTAGGGCACTAGCCTTGAGCAAAATGAGCTGAGGGATAGTACCCAGGCCGAGAGTTCAAACCATAAGACAAGCAAAACAACCCCCCCAAAAAAAACACAAAACCTTACCATGTTTGTCTGATCAGCTGGCTCTAAACCTCAATTCTCAGATCTCAACCTCCTGAGCAGCTAGGATGACAGGTGTGAGTCACCAATGTCTGGCTCTGCCCTGCTCCTTGCAGGAATCTCTCAATAATGACTCTGAGCCATTCAGAATGCTACTGCTCCTGCTTGTAAGGAGTGCTCAAGTGGGTGTTGTAATTTAAAAGGATCCTTCATTTTCTTTGGAGATGGCTGCAAATGCCGAGAATCTAACATGTTCAGTTATGCCCACTGCTCTACTAGCTGTGAGGCCCTATTCACTCATCATCTTTGAACCAAAAGCCCTCCAGCTGCCTTTTGGGCCAGAAGGGGGCTGTGGGCCTGTGGGAATTTTCTTTTGTGATCATCTAGGAATGGGGACATTTGTAGCAAAGCTAACAAGTTAACTTAAAATGTTAAAATCCGATCAGGGGATGTGTTCACTTGGGAAATAAGCCTTGGGAATGGGAACCAAAACAGGCCATTTCAAGAAGAAAGTTCTACCTTAGCCTTGTCATATAAAGCATGGTTGTCCAATATCATTTTCCGCTCGTGCGTGGCATAGCGCCGGAGATCTCTCTCAAACTGCTGGAAAGAGAAAGTAAAAAGAAAATCACTGCCATGTCTAGACTAATGTCTTTGGTATTGGGCAGCTAGAGATAGCTGAGAGCCTCTAATGAATACTGCTTTCTACTGAACATTCTCAAGTGGTGTTCTTCCCCAGGGCAGGGCTCTCTTAGAGCAGAACTCTGATCCCATGAACAGAACCAAAGCTAGGTGAGAGCAGGGATGTAACTTGTTCTATCATCCTATTTCCTCATCAGACAGTGCCTGGCAGGTGGCTGTAGATGAATGCTGGTTGAATAGATAAGTTGGTAGAGGGAGAATTGTGTCCAGCTTACTCTGATCCAAAGGAAATTCTGGATAATTTTCTTTTAGGATTTTGAGTATCATTGCAAAAGAGAAAAAGGAAATAGGGTCCCAGATTCTAGCCTGGCTGTGCACTTCTTGGCAGTCCACACAACCTCTCGGAATCTTGGCTGGTCCAAGGATGGAGGGATTGCAGTCAGGTCTTCTCGACTCTCTCAGCCTCCTGCTAAGACTCCAGAAAGAGCCATCCAGGCTACAATGGCTTCTTTCATGAGCAGGAGTGGGCTTTGCAGCCTTGGCCAGGTCCAAAGCCCGGGATGAGGACATGTAAAGCTTGGAAACAAGGACAGTGAATAACTTAGTCGTTCAGTTAGCTGTCGTGAGAGAAGCACAGATGGAGATTCTAGATGGATTAGACAGAAAGCCCGGGATTGCTGCACCCTGGAGGAGGAGGAAGGAGGAGGTTCACACAGCCAGTGGTGGAAATAGGGCTCAGCCTGAGTCTGAAAGCCTGGGCTCTTTGCACCAAGCAATTCCAGCTTCTTTGTTGAAAAGCTGCATCTGAGTCTCACAGCAACACTGTAGACAGGCAGAGCGAGGATGCTGTCTGAAGCCTCAGATGAAGAAAGGCCATAGAAACAAGATGGCCGACCCTTGCTTACATCATGCCTGGCTGCCTAGCATGTATTTGAGGTTTCCAGAGCATCTTCTCACCAAACCTGTAATCCAGTGAAGTAGCCAAGGTCCTGGTCATCATTTCTCCCATTGGCTAAATGGAATCTCTACAAGGTATTGGAACTTTGTTCAAGTTCAGACAGCTGGGAAGGACTTGTCATCGAGTCTGGGTGTTTCAAGCACAGGTGGCTGGCTCTACTTCCAGAGTTTCTGAATCCATGGGCCTAGGTGGGGTGGAGAATTCACCGATCTAAGCTGCTCCAAGGTAAGGCTGCTCATCTGGGGTCCACACATGGGGAATCAGTGTTCTGACTCTGACAGCCAGGTTCAGGAAAACTCTCGCAGTGTACGGCTTCCTGGCACAGCTTCCTCGGTCCCCTGGCCCTCCTCACTCCTGTGGCCGCCAGTAATTCCCAGGCCTAGGCAGGCCAGACCTCTGTCTGGGAACGCTCCCACCACCCCAGGTAGCACTTACCCGGGAGCCTGTCCACCCCAGCAGGGCAAAGGCTCGGCGCTCATAGGGGCACATGACCAAGTCCACACGGATGGCTTTCCAGGTCTTTCCTTCCTGCTGGGCGGACTGGTCACTGTTCACCCTCTGATGGTCCAGTTTCAAAATGAGAAAACATTTTTGAAAGTGATCTAAAGCATCCACCTTCCTACTTGGCAACTTGAGCTTTTCAAATGTCGACTCCACATGGTCACAGTATAAAAGTAGTCCCTGGAAAGCGAGAAGAAGACAGGTCAGGAAGGAAGGGAGGGTCTCTTGTGGAAAGCATCTATGATTAACTGACATCTTCACAGGGCTGAGCAGAAGGTGGGTGCATGCGTGTTCTCACGACATTGGGAGAGGAAGTGAAAAAAGAATGGTTGTCCTTGTCTTCCTGAAGAACAGGAATTGAGTGGAGAGGGAGTTGGGGGGTGGGGGGGACGGCAGGGAGAGGCTGAGAAAAACTTTGAGAGAATCTGCCAGAACTCAGGCCCTCAGTTTTTGCTGGGTATGCATATAGACTGCAATCTACCTGTAAACTCTAAAGTAGCTGGGATTACAGGCAGGTACAGCGTATCTGTCTGTTATAATGGAGCCTCACTAAGGCTTGCTTGCTCTCGCTGGCTGAATCCTGGTGTCTGCCTCCTGAGTAGCTGGGATTACAAGCATGAACCACCACCTTTGACTTACCTTTTTTTCCCACAAGTTTGTCACTTGATGCAGAAGTTGCTGTTCTTTTTCTTCTGTTACTTCTGGGCTAGTAATTAAAAAATCCACATCATGCCCAATCTTCTTACCTCTAGTTTTAAAAAAAAAAAGTTCAAAATGAATTAATTAGATTAGATTCTTGTCTTTCTTTTTTATCAGAGACTGGCTAGCACTCTAACAACTGAGCCACACCTCCAAACACTAGATTAGATTCTTCTTTTGTTGTTGTTTTGGTTTGGTTTTGGGTTGTGGGGCTTGAATTCAGGGCCTGGACACTGTCCCTGAGCAATTCAGCTCAAGGCTAGTGGTCTGCCACTTTGAGTTGCAATGCCACTTTTGGTTTTCTGGTGGTTAGTTAGAGATAAGACACTCTTAGACTTTCTTGCCTGGGCTGGATTTGAACGACAATCCTCAGATCTCAGCCCCCTGAGGCGCTAGAATTACAGGCGTGAGCCACTAATACCTGGCTACTAGGTTAGATTTTTTTTCAGCCATTGTTTTTGTAAAACATTGTTTTTGTGTCTATGCCCTATGCTTATAGTGAAAAATAGCCATGGCTTTTCTTTTTGGTGGTGCTGGTTTTTAATTTACGATCTTCACCCTGCTAGGCCAGTACTCTGCCACTAGAGCCAGGCCCACTGGCCCTTGCATTTAAGTGTGTTTTTAGATAAGGTCTCATGAGATGATCTTAAACCATGATTCTCCTCTGTCCACCCCACAAAGAGATGGGGTTATAGGCATGCATCACCATGCCAGCCCTCATAACATTTTTGTTGTTGTTGTTGGTCATGAGGCTTGAACTCTGGACCTGGGCACTGTCCCTCAGTTCTTCAGCTCAAGATGAGTGCTCTACCACTTGAGCCACCACCCCACCTCTGGCTTTCTGGTGGTTTATTAGAGATAAGAGTTTCACAGACTTTCCTGCCTGGGCTGGCTTTGAACCATGATCCTTAGATCTCAGCCTCCTGAGTAGCGAGGATTACAGGCATGAGCCACCAGTGCCCCGCTCCTCATAACATTTTAATAAACAAGATATTGGCTCTTGCAGCTGTCTTCTTTGCAAAATAGATTTATGACATGGAAAAAGCATATGCAGAATGTACATGGCTATGTACAGATGGGCAGAAAGTAACAATGAATACTTCTGTACATTCACTGATATCGACAGCACACACATACATACAAAGACATGCATGGCACAAGCAAACCAGAATTGCATTTATATAACACAAAGCAGCACTCCTGGAGTTAGAACAGAGATGAAGAGAGTTTTCTTGGATTCAGTTTTTCTCCACTTTCTCCTTTGCTCCAAGCCTCACTGGTCAGAATAGCAGCAGCCACCAGGCAGAGGTTCAGAAGGAAAGGTAGAGGTGGCAAGGGATGGAAGAAGAGGAATAAATCCCTTTCTGACATAGTGGCTTCAGTATCAAAGAAATGCACACATCTCTGAGAAGTTCACTCATTCATTCATGGAGTCACCCAAGATATCCTGAACCCCCACTTCATGCCAGGCATTAGCACGCCGGTCTGAGTGGGAACTGAGCCCACTCGCTTAGTGGGCAAGCTCCCATGGGAGTGAACTCCTGTGAAACTGCACCAGAGGCTTGGCACATGGTCAGCAGCTTTGGAGAGAGCTTCCTACTCCAGTCCAGAGAAGGGGAGGATCAAGGAAGGCTTTATGGAGGAGGTGGCACTGAAATTGATGAGAAGAACTTAACCAGGAAAGGCAGCCCAAGGACAGAATTGCCTCTGAGCAGAGCCAGAGACAAGAAGCGGTCTGCGTGTATAGGGAGCGGCCTGCCCTTTAAGGATGCTGAAAATGAACAGAGAAACAGGAGGCACAGCTCCAGGGAGAGACTGGTGCCAGTTCGTCAAAGGCCCTGTGTGCTCACTGAAGCCTGCCTGTGACCCACAGTCACAGACGGTGTCAGAGCAAGGGAGGCAGAGCAGCCCCGTCACTCACCTCCGGAACCCTCCGGTCAGTGTGACCAAGGCACTGGGAAGGAATGTCCGGACCGCCTCTTTAACCAGCATGCTGACTGCCTCTGCCTCCGCCCTAGTCACACTGCTGACGAGGTCTTCGTAATAGAGGAACCCTGAGAGGCCATTGGACAGGGTAGGTCAGGGTAGACGCTATGGCACATGCAGCATTACCAGGGTGGAGCGGGGAATCTGCCCCCCTACGGGGCTACAAGGCCACAGGCATCAGCTAAATTCTGTTTCTATGGAGACATTCGTTTAGTTGAGAGAGCTCTGATTTCTGAGAATGGCTTCTGGGTGCCTACTAAGGACACAGTGTCCACATCCCTCAGGAGCCCCAACTGCTCTGGTCCAACATCCTAATGAAGAGCCAAGCTTCTTTTTAAATATATTATAAAGGTGATGTATAGAGGGGATTCAGTTATATGTCAGGTAAGCAATACATTTCTCAGCCTCTTCTTCCTTCTGTTTTTCTCTTCCTCCTCTTCTTCCTCTTTCCTCCTCCTCCTCTTCTTCCCCTACCTCCTCCCCACTCTTCCTCCTCTTCTTCTTCCTCTTGTTCCTCCTCTACCTTCATCTTCTTCCTCCCTCTCTTCCCCCTCCTCTTCCTCTTGCTCCTTTCTGTTTGTTTTTGATACAAGCTCTCACTAGTGTAGTCAAGTTGGTCTTTGGCTTTTGATCCTCCTGCCTCAAGCTCCCAGGTCAATTTCCCTTCCTCCCCTGACTCTTTACCCACATTTCTTATCCAGGAGAGAGCTAGGGCCCAAATGTCTACAAGCCCACACAAAACAAAGTGCTAGAACCAAGACTTGGATTCAAGCATCAACAGATTATACCGATCCACCCCCAATTAAAAAAAAAAATTCAGCTCACTGAGATTCCCGTGGAAGTACAGCTGACTCCAGTCTCTTCCACAACCCAACCCACCCAGAGCAGCAGTGAGTTTTAGGCGAACTCATACCTGCTTTCTGCATTCGTGTGAATTTCAGGCTTTTGTCTGATCTGACTTTGCTCAGAGTTCTAAAGCCCATCTGGAACCATTTCTCAGATGTCTTCAATCCCACTCCAAACACAGACGTAAACAACTAATGGGAAGGACAGACATGCTATTAATTTTGAGGATAATCACCGTGAAAATGACATGAGACTTTCCAAGGTTTATGTGGGGGTGGGGGGGAGAAGGAGCAAGGAAGGCTCCCACCCAGCTTCTCTTGAGCTAACAAGCAGGTGGGTGCTGGTGGTTTCTTCAAGGCTATTGGTACATGGTCCATGAGAGTGTGAAGCATCTATCTGCATAGGGCTCACATAGAACTCAGGTAGCAGATGGCCTGTGCTTCCAGTGCAGCACAATCTCGGGCTGCATGTCTATCCTCGGCACTGATAGAAATGCCCATGGGGGTTAAAGATCTCTCCTACCCCACAGGTGGCTAGTGGCAGAACACAGATGGGATCACCGATTTATTTATATTTGTAAACCGGCTCCTGCTCACAGCCCCATTTTAGGTCTTTGCGTCATTTTTGAATGGAAGGATCTGGTCAAAGCCCCTTCTACCTGCTACTCTAGGGAAGGAAATGTTGGGAAATTACAGACCATATCAAAATCAATGGAGGTATAGGGAATTGCTTCCCAGATATGGGGTGGCTCTTCAAGAGTAAGTTTGTTCAGTCCACGTGGTCCTTTTGTCACCTTGGTATTTATAAACACCAATCACTGATTCTTGGCAGGTAGGGTAATTTGCATATCACCATAGGGTAGCTATAATCTAGGGCATCTACATTTGTTTAGGCATCTTCTTCCTAGAACTCTACTATACACCAAATTGTTCATCTCTCCCCACTTGATTTTCATATGTTGAAGTCCTAAGCTCCTGCATGATTGTTAGAAATGGAGCCTCGAGGAGGTTATTGAGTTTAGATAAGGTCCTATCTGTGCTTGTGTAAGAAGAGCACTCTCTCTCTCTGGCCCTGTCTGTCTTTGTCTGTCTCTCACTATCTCTGTCTCTGCCTATTTTTTCCTCTCTTTCTTTCTACCATAGGAGAACACACCAAGTTGGCCAGTATTTGCAAACCAGAAAGAGGTCCTCACAAGAATCCAACCATGCTAGCACCTTGATCTAGAACTTTCAGCTTCTAGTACTAGAAGGAAATATATTTCTATTGTTTAAGCTCTTCAGTTTATGGCATTTCATTATGGCAGCCCAAGAGAAGACAATATGATTAACCAAAAGGCTTTTTTTTTTTCAATAAACATATACTTACTTTGAAGGATTGATATCGTTCGTCATTTAACACAGCTTTAACTTCAGAACTTTCTCCATCTTCAATAATTTCCTGCATTGTTAAGTGAAAAATAGTTTAATTGATTGCCACTGGACAATCACAGTACAAGACTCCCAGTCACAGATTTAGAAGCATGGTTTCTCATGTGGCACACCTGTTGCCCACAGAATGCTTCCTTGGCTGACCTGGAGAAAACAATTTCCCTGTAATCCTGACATTGCAAACTCCTCCTATTCCCAAAGACCTCTTCACTATCCTTCAGGATAGAATATAGAATTATGAGGGGCCCAACCTACAGAACCATAGGCAAAATATTCATTGACAAATATATGCCCAAATATTTCTGATAATTCCTTTTCCAATGGAGACGAACTTGTTAAAATAAAGACTTGGGCTGGGAAGGTGGCTCAGTGGTAGAGCGCTTGCCTTGCATGCTTGAGGCCCTGGGTTTGATTCCTCAGCACCACATAAGCAAAAAGAAAAAAGCCGGAATGGCGCTGTGGCTTAAGTGGTAGAGGGCTAGCCTTGAGCTGAAGAGCTGAGGGACAGCACCCAGGCCCAGAGTTCAGGCCCACGACTGGACCAAAAAAAAAATAAAAATAAAAATAAAATAAAAAGACTTTTGGGGGCTGGGAAGATGGCTCAGTGGTAGAGTGCTTGCCTTACATGCATGAGGCCCTTGGTTTGATTCCTCAGCACCATATAAGCAGAAAAAGCTAGAAGTGGGGCTGAGGCTCAAGTGTTAGAACACTAGTCTACAGCTGAAGAGCTGAGGGACAGCGCCCAGGCCCAGAGTTCAGGCCTCACGACCCACAAAAAAATAAATTAACAATAAATAAGTAAAAAGACTTTTCAATTGAGTGGGTTAATATTGGACCCACTGAATAGCTAGTTCACATTTAAGCCTTTATGACATCAGCTCCTTTCATTGGAGTTGGGATATGTTCCTTAAATAATGTGTTGTGCCCTTGACTATACTGAAACTTATAACCAAATCACCAACTTGCAGGGAAATCCTTGAACTCCAGGCCTGGGCTCTGTCCCTGAGATCTTTTGCTCAAGGTTAGCTCTCTACCACTTTGAGCCACTGTTCCACTTCTAGTTTTCAGGTGGTTAATTGGAAATAAGAGTCTAACGGACTTTCCTGGTTGGGCTGGCTTTAAACTAAAATCCTCAGCTCTCAGCCTCCTGAGTAGCTATGATTACAGGCATGAGCCACCAGCCTCTAACTGGAAAATCCTTAAGCATCCTTAAACACATAAATACTACCCAGCTCCTGGAACCCAGATAGAGAGGAGGAATAAATTCACTGCACACCACACGATCGCAGAGGGCATCACAGCTTTTCACACAGCCTGTGTTGGAAGTCAGGCATCTTCCTGCACTGAGCTTTTAAGTTACTTGAGTAATAGCAAGAGAGATCTTCTATTCTACTAACTGGTCCTTCATAGATCCAGCCGTGATAATAGTGAGGTATGGATTATACACACATACATCTAACTCTATAGATATGAAGAGTTATCTAAGAAATATCCTGTATAGAAATATATGTTGAGATAGATAGAATGAACTAATAGTTTCCTGATGATTATAATAAATACGATTTCATGATTCCTTCTCTCTTTCCCCCTCCAGCTCCTCTGTCTCTCTCTACCCTTTCCCTATTAAGAGGTGTGACAAATCCTACCTTGCCCTTACCTCTATGATACATTTCACCTTGTCCCCCAGACAGGGAATTCCTTCTGTGTCCTTCATGCTGCTAACGGTGAACGGCAGAGATTTCAGTACAGAGGATGCCCTCATGAATGCCAGACAACAGCTTTCATTCTCTCTAAACTCAGAATTTTCAGCCAGTATGTCAAGGGCATCCTGAAGAATAAAAACCAATAAGCAAAAGGGCTGCTTCTGAGTCCTCAGCCAGTGGTCACTCAAAAATGTCTCTTGCTCTCCTTACATATTGAAAAGCACCTGACCATCTCCTTGAAGGACAGGATTGGTCTCCTGCAACTTGGCACCCTCCCCTCTAGGATGGAGTAGAGCTGAACTGAAAAGACAGGAGCTGAATGTATCATGAGGAAACTCTCTTAGCTGCTGTTAGATATTTAGGAATGATTTAACCAATCAATGTTCTAGTGCTCACTGCATTCTATTAATAAGGCCTAGGCATGTTCCTTCCTTCTTTGCTACCTTCTTCACCAGCCTGTGGCTATGGTTCTGCCAGGATCCCCGGGCATCTTCATCTCTTAGCACAGGCCCAAAGCACAGCCAGTGCTTAACATAGGCTTGCTGGGTGAATGGGTGTGCTCCTAGGCAGTGCAGACCCCCGTACAGGGTTATTTAAGGTGAAGTGTGTTTGCACTGCTAGCAGAGGAAACAGCTGCAGTTGTGTGGCATCGTACTCAGTAAACCAGTAGCTTCAATTTCCTGGTCTTCATCACAGATGTGGGGCTGGAAGTGTAAAAATGAGCAGCTCTGTGTTTGATATTCTACCGGATGTTTTCTGCAGGTGATGATGGACCACTAGGCTCAGGGACAAGCAGCTGTGGACTTGTTAAGGTCATCTGGAATGCTTCAGGGCTAATGAGAGCCTCAGAGATGCTACAGCTAATGTCTTATTGCATAAATCAGGAAGTTAGGCTCAGAGAGAGGCATCGACTTGCTCCAGCTACTTAATCCCAGGCTGGCCTCCACATTAGCCAATTCTTCATCTGTTGGCTTCCCAGCAAAAGCCGTGGATGCATCATGGATGCATGATTTGTCCTTGCTATGTTTTTGGCTAGTTACAGTATTTGGCTTTTCAGGATATTTTTCCTTTGAAGAGTATTGTGCTCATTAGTGACAACTCTGACTAAGTAGCAATCTATCTTCTCTAGAGAATAGACTCCAAAGATATTGGTCCATTTCCATGCAAGAAGGATGAGCCTCCAAAATAAAAGAATAAAAGAGATTGATTCTTGATAGAAAGAAGAATAAGAAATAGCCTAAGGGATGAGTAGATATGGGAGATAGCTTTCTCAGATTTCCAGATAGATCATCATTTAGTTTGTAGGCCTACAGAAAGAAGCTTCAAGGCCTTCATGTGTCCTGAATATTGGTAAACCTCTTACCGTGAATACATGGTTCCAGTTGTTTAAAGTGGTTCTTCTCTCACAAGCGTACTGAGAGAGCTTTTGTGCAGTCTGTGGTAGAGTGTTTTGGAGGCCTGGGTTGGAGCTAGGTGGATAGTCTCTTCTCACCTAAACAAATGTGTAACCATCCATTTTAAATAGCACTGAACAAAAATAACAATAATCAGCCATGTAGAAAATAATTGGAGACAATTTTTAGCAATTATCTCTGGAAGGAGGAGGAAACTATGTTTTAAAAATATTATGTACATCTTAATATTTGAATTTGCTATTATTAACATATTTTTCTGTTTTAAGTTATATTAATCAGCAAGTTTCATTATGATATGTCTCTTTTTTGGAAATAAAACAAAACATGAAAAAGGAATTACCAAATAATGATCATTTTTCTTTTCTGGGAACTAATATCATTATGGACCAATGTCTTTTCCCAAATGGCCTAGTACTATGGTAAAGCATTTACAATTAAGAGCTTAAGTTTCCTTATTTTTTATTTCTTCATTTTCTTTTCCCAAATAATTTTAGTAAGAAAAATACTTTTCTGGTTGCAAAAACATCAAGGCATAAATATTTTAAAATATTTGTGCATGAATGTATTCATGCAAATAGCTCCCATCTACACATTTCCTACAACATATCAGACATGGTACCTGCTACTCTAATCTTCATGCTTCTTTTATGAGGTGGCCTTATTATGTCATGGAGGAGGAAACCAGAGCTCAGAAAAGCTAAATGACTTGTAGAGAACCTAGGGTTTAACTCAGGTCTATAGATTCCATAGCCCATGCTCTTGGGCACCAAGCAAAGGGCAGTGAAGTCCTGCCCAGGATACTTACAACAAGCTGGTGTTTTCCTGTCGTCTGCACTGGTTTCCCTGCTCCCATGCATTCTATGAGCCAGGAGATGTCAAGGAATTCCAGCTGGGAGCTGGCTTTGATGTTCTGTACTTGAAGCCACTCCAGAACGTCTGAACCTGAGTTGTTTTCTGCTACAATGTGGGTGACAGAATCGCTGGAAAATACAACACAAGATAATCCGGTAAAGGAGTTTACAACATCTGGGAGAGTCAGATACTGTGGGAAATTGGGGCTTGTATGTGGTTTAGATGGCTGAATAGGAACAGGGTATCTGGAAGGCAGAACTTTGAGTTCTTCTGGAGAGTAGGTTCAGAAGTAAAGGAACAGGGAAGAACTGGCCAGGACTGGAGTGAAGAGGTTGTTGGGAAGTGGCTGAATTGGTAGAGACCACCAAATTATAGAGGGTCTAAAAGCCAAAGCCTCTTTGAGGAGGTTGGCTCTTCTTTTCTGGGGTTCTGAAGCCAGAGAAGGATCTTGTGAGCAGGGTGTTGATGGCACTGCAGTGTTATTTTACAAGAGTGATCCAGTACACACAATGACTTGGAGGGAAGAATGATGAGTGGGGAGTGAAATAACAGGCCAGGTGTGAGATGGTGGTAACCCAGCCTTGTTCCTGCTGCACTGGAAAGAAAGACAAAAAAGAAACACAGGACATTTCATATGGGTGACTTGTGAAAGTTGAAGTAGAAATCAGAATCAAATAACTCCAACATAATCCCAAGTAATAACACCTTTGGTAGAAATAGGGATTTAAGAAATTGTACCTCTTTGCAGGGAAGATTAGGAAGGGACTGAAGGTATTTCAGGTATGCTGCTTTAAAAGGTTGCAGATCTAAATTAGAATATCTTGTTGACAGGTGAGATCTGAGGCTAGGGCTGGGAAAGAAGTGGGGGTTAGAAGTTAGAGCTAAGGCTGTCTGATGGCAGGCATGCCAAGTCAGAAATGAACTATGATCAAATATTTTACAAGACCTAAGAAACAGCTACAACTGATTTCCCAATTCTAGGTCCATTTAATTCCAAAAAATATGTGTAATAAACGTCATGTGAAGGGTTTAAGAAGACATCAAAAGGATAGAGAATACACTTATGCAGGAAATACTAGTCATCTATATCTCTTCAGAGGGAAACATTTCACTCTTATATCGTCAGACTCTTTATTATGTATTATTACTTATTTATAATATTAGATAAGAGATGATATTCATCTTGTTATAATGGGGCTTTGTCTAAGGTCAGAGAGAGAAAAGAGTGTTGAGAAGGAGTTCTGGGGCTCAATTTCCAAGTCCTCCCCACTCCCTTTCTTCCCCCGAACCTCTGCCTCTTTTCCCAGGACAGAGGAAGTATGTCTAAGATTACGCCGAGGATGAGAGCCATGTATGCTCTTTGGCTCATGTAAGTAGATATGTCAGTGATGGAATCGAATTCAGAAGACAGAAAACTCTGATTTAAATGTCCAATCTTGCTAATTAAGTAACTGGCAAACAAAGCACAACAAAAACAATCTTAAAGCATACCCCAGACAAAGAGTCCAACAAACAAGACTTCTTAAGACCGTGCTACTCGGAGTGCATATGGTGTGAGCCCAGGGTTCTCAACAAGGTAAGAACAGGGATTTGACATCACCACAATAGGTTTATTGTTTGTTTTCAAATAAAACCTTCAGGGTAAAAGAATTTTTTTTTGTAAACTAGTCTTTTGTCTGGAATAATGGAAGAAATACAAGCTTGGAGAGCCATCCCTGTCCTTGCCCTTTGAATTCTATCTTCTTGTGCTGCCTGAGTTCACTTGGCCTTCTCCACCTGATGGTCTAGATCTGCGTACAGTGTGATTCCTCAAGGCTGGGCTATCATTTGCCTGTGGCAGACAAGTCCACCTCTGGCTGTGCCTTCCTGAGCCTGCTGGAAACAGTATGACCAGGAGACTCGCTCTCCCACACCCCAGTACACCACACTGACCATTTCCCATTGCTCTATGTGGCATCTGTTTGTCTATTTGCTGGTACCCAAGTTTCTCTCTGCTCTGAGTGCTCCAGTACTGAAAATATTTATACTTCACAAAGAACCAGAGAGAGGAGTTTAAAAGCTCCAAACACAGAGAAATGATGTATCTATAAGGAGATGGAAACACTAATTACCCCCATTGACTCTTACATGTTCTAGATATGTATTGAATTATTATTCTTTAATCCATAACTATGTGCAATTACTAGGTGTCAATTAAAACACAAGGATATAATCATACACGAAATAGATTAAAAACCTAGTGCTCAGACACTCGGGTTTACAACATTAACTCACAAATCTTAGTTCTGAGGCTTGAACTTCCCCTTAGCTACCAATTCAATTGCCTTGCTCTTCCTGTCTTCCTTTCCCAGGCTAGTGCTACCTCACTCCAAACAACTAGAAATGCCTTCCATGAAAGACACGCACCCATTTTGTTTGCCTAGAGACAGACCTGCCACCCAGTCCAGTCTGGCTTTCTTAAACTCACGGAAGGTCACCTGCTTTTCTGCTTGGTTTCCTGAGATATCATTTGGATTCCTCCCATCAGATGTAGGACTTATTTTGTAAACAGTGACTTGAATGATTTACCCTCAAACCAAGTTGTTTATAGTTTACAACCCCTCCTGGCCAATTTCCCACAGCAACTAATGTCTTTCAGAATCCTTGGAAGCTAGAGATGGAAGCAGCTGTGTAGGTTTTATCCTGAGCTCTTACTAGCCAGGGTTCTGTTTCCGGTCTTGTCATGTTTTTAACCAAGAATAACATGTCAGGATTGTTAGTGACACCTTAAATGGGATTTTTCTATAATTTTATTTATTTTCCCTGAGCTTCTTTGTGCTCAAGGCCAAGTGTTCTACCACTTGAGCCACAGAGCCACTTCTGGCTTTTTCTGAGTAGTTTATTGGAGATGAGTCGCATGGCCTTTCTTGCCTGGGCTGGCTCCAAACCAAGATCCTTACATCTCAGCCTCCTAAGTAGCTATGATTACAGGTGTGAGCCACTGGCACCTGACTTTTTCAATAATTTAAAGCTTGCAAATTTTGAAATAGAAAGTAATTTGTACTAAAGCAAGACTGAAGCTAATATTCCTTGCTATTGCATTGATAAAACTGAGGTTTGTATTAGGTTGCCAGAGACAAAGTAATATTCATACATTATAGGAAATATACATATATTACATTACATTACATTATATTAGAAGCAAACTTTGGTGGTGTGTTAGAGCAAAGTGCCCTCCTACAGACACCGGGAAGTGAGAGTTATCTGAGTGTTCACATTTCAAGGAGACAAAGAGACCAAAGACAGTTCTAACTGATGAGGAGACTCATAGCTCAAAGGGGTGGAGAAAAGATTCATAACTGCAGCCTTCTAAAGCAGCTGTCCATTGTTGGGCTTTGTCTGCAACTCTTTGCCTGCCTTGAGCTTTCTCTGTCAGGCATTTTTAAGAGGCTGATCTAACAATGTGCCCTTGAGGCTGATAAAAGCCATGCCTGAATCTGGTCAAGGATAGGGAGTCAGCCAACACGCAGGTGGAAAACACAGCGTTTACTACCATGAGTTTCCCATGGACCTGGGAGACAATGGTTTCAGATAATGGATGAAGTCAAAGCCATATTTCAAATGTTATATATACTGAATGAATGGGAAGGACAAGCAGCCAGGTTAGCTAAACAAAACCAGAATAATACAAGAAGACTAAAAGTAAAGATCTGGGTAGCCATATATTAGGGTTTTTTGTGTACTTTTATTTTAAAGAACAACTAGTACATAGAATATACAGATCATAAAAAGTATTTAGTTGGGCACTAGTGGCTCATAACTGTAATCCTAGCTACTTCAAAGACTGAGAGGTAGAAAAATTTAGAAAACTCTCCAATTAACAGAAAAGAATTAGCTAAATTGGAGGCATGGATCAAATGGTAGCTGTGAGTGAAAAAAGCAGAGTGAGAGCTTACGGCCTCGAGTTCAAGTCCTGGTACCGGCACAAATATTAGTATCCATAATCTCCCACCCTTAAGAACTCCTTCTAACAGCTTGGTGGGTTTTCTTCCTGTCTTTGTTCTGTTAGTTTCTGTCACATGATCTACTTCATGCCCCAGAGAGGAGCCCACTCCCTTGAGTTCTGATATATAGCACAACAGATCCAGCTGATTCCAAGAAAATCTTACTTTATACCAGATAAGCATTTCCATTTACCAAAGTACACTGACACCCATTCTCCTGTTTGCTGATCACGTTAGACCATTTATGAGGAAAATAAGATCAGATTGGAGAGAGGAGACTTTGACCACACCACATGGCTGGGAAGATCAGAGCCAGGATTTACGAGCTCTAGATTTCTTGTCTTGAGATTTCCTCCTCCCATACTGTTTTTATTTTCCTCTCCACATAAAGTCTATGTCTTTAGCTACAGAGAGGTAGGACTTCTCTTTCCTGTGGTTTATTCCTACCCCATAGATCTCAGGTGTGTTTAATGATTCTTTGGAGCTGCCAGTCTGCAAACTTTGCCCCAGTCAAACACCCAACAGCAAGCAGTTTGCTTGCCAGCTACTTGTTTCCTCTGTTGCCTGTGCAGCTGGGCTTGGCCCGTGGCAGCAGGCATCTGGAGCACAGAGTGGGTCTTGTTGGCTGTCTCCAACAGAAGAAACGCCTTTCATCAGATCCCCTAAGTACCTGCTTCAGCCACTGAATAAGCAAAGGATCCCAGCTCTGTAAGTCAGGGGCTGGAAGTATGGATGTTCTAGAAAGAGCCTTCCACGTAAGTGGTTATCTTGAACAGCTGGTTCTCATCTACCTGGCTGACTCTCACCACATTTCATGACCATGAAAATCAGTCCTATATTTGCTCAGGCTTTCTGTTCATTTTTAAAAATTTTATGGGGTTATTTTTGCCTCTATCCCTATATACCCCTTTCTCCTCTTAATTCTTAATGTTTTATGTAAGTCTGTGAGATGAGGCAGATTTTACAATGTGATAGAAACTATGATTTTTGAGAAGCAATGTAAGAAAATGAGCTTGCAAATAGTTGTAGAAGTGTAAAAAGCAAGAAAAGAAATAGGAATGAAAAAAGTAGAATATGTAAAGAGCAATTAAAAGAAGAGAGGCCAAAGGAGATTTGGAATTTCTGCATGGGGATCTTTTAGCAAAACACTAAATGTTTAAAAAGTCCATGTCTTAGGCATGATGGTGTTGTGGAATTAAACACATCTGGTTATTGGATTTTGAATTATGTCTTCCCAACACATTAGAGCGGACATTTTATCAAGAAATACTTGACAGTTTTATTTGTAAATACCAAAGATTCTTTTTGAACAAATGCCACCTAGCCTGCTTACATTTTTTTTCTGACAAAATTGTGGTCCATCTACTCTGTCAGAACCAGAGACTCGTATAGGTCCCCATCTGTCAGGGAATTGCGTGGGTACCTGCTTTGTCTCCACTGCAATCCCTGGGCAGATTGATCTGGAACCCTCATTTATAGCCAGGTTCTTATATCACTTCTCAATCCTGTTCTGTTTTCTCTTCATTGATTCAAGCAAGGCCAGTATATACAGCAGGGAAGAAAACAAGAAGAACTGCTGCTTAACAGGAGCAGAGTGGAAAAGGAACCAATCTAGGTGACCTAAACAGTGGCTTCAACTGCCTCCTTGATCTGGTCACAATCCCACTGGCAGGTCTATCAGATGAGCTGCCACTGAGTCTTTAACCAGAATCACTCTCCATACTCTATTCAGAAAACTATGATCAAGGTTGATGCCTGTGCTAAAGAAGCTGTTCTCAAGACTCCCTAAGTTGTTTAACAAAGTTAGAGCCGCAGTATCCTACCTGAGCTCATTTTCCACCCTGAACCCTTTACTGCGGGCCAGCTCCATGAGGAAGGCTCTGCGGCTGGTTCCCATTTTCTTCTCCAAGATGAAGAGGACCAAGTCTCGAAATTTGATGTCTTGAGGAGTGGAGGACATCAAGGCGCCCATCTGCCTGGGTCTCTTCTTGCGAGGGCCTGAGTGAGCTGTTGGCAGTGGATCCATAGGAAGAGACTGCTCTGTCTCTGGCTGAACAGTGGAGGGGTGTGTTTAGAAGTGAGGGGGAGAAGGAGGCTGCCACTCTCCTGCATAAGGGCTCTGATGTCACCTCACTGGCACTGGCAGACTGTGAAGCCAGGGGAAGTCTTCATGGGCATCGCCCTGGTAACTGCTTCCTGCTGAAGGAATGCCTATGTCTGTTCAATTCCTTCTTCCAGTATGAAGAGCTTAATGGGAACAGTAAGTTAGCATCTGCCTGTACATGTGTAGCCCCATCGCTCCTCAGAAAACCTCATGACGTAGGTAGGGAAGAAAGTACCATTGTTGGTATATCACCTCTCTCTCTGAGTGTTCAAGTCTTTCTCTTGTTTTTATGGATTCCTTTTAATTCCCAGGCCAGAGGTTTTCTCTTCCTCTCACAATCATTCAGGTGTGAAGTTTGCATGGGGTGCTGCATGCTGTATGTGGGTGCTTTGATTCTACATAACCAGCATTGCCACACTTTCATTCTACTGGTCACCTAGAACTATGATTTTCAGATCTGTATTCTACTCTGCCACTCTGAATTGCTCTACAGCAATATATGAGCCACAAGTTCCCTTATGTGGGTGTATTGCACATAGATTGGGAAACCAAGTCTCAGACAAGTACTCAAGATGATAGAATAAGGGAACAAATAAGGTCTCAAATTCAGTTCTTCTGAGTCCAAATGCAACATATCTTAGTTTTTTTCTCCCCAGTGGGCTAACTTTGTCTAGAAAATAGTCAGTTATAGAATTCTAAAATAGATCATTGGACCAAGAATGATACACATATTTAAAATCCCAACACTCAGGAGGCTGAGGTAGGAGGATCTTGAGTCTGAGGCCAGTCTGAGTTAGAGCAGAATTCTGCCTCAAAACCATAACAATGACAAAATAGGTCTTTGACTCAAATGGTAAAGTACCTGCCCAGCAAGCAAGAGACCTTGAGTTCAAACCACAGTACTACCAAAACAAAAATAATGATAACATATGATTGTTGTTTATCTGGTTGTTAGGCTATTATTTTTCAACTTATACCTATCTTTCTTTGATGGATCTCATGAAATTGGAGGTGGAACTGTGCTCTACCAACCCAATCCAAACTAGCAGTTCTCAACAATTCCAACTCCATCTCTTTGTCGTCTGAGCCCTAGGACTAGGGCACTCTTTCTTTCTTTCTCCCTTCCTTTCTCCCTTCCTTTCTTTCTTTCTTCCTTCCTTCCTTCCTTCCTTCCTTCCTTCCTTCCTTCCTTCCTTCCTTCCTTCCTTCCTTTCTTTCTTTCTTTCTTTCTTTCTTTCTTTCTTTCTTTCTTTCTTCCTTTCTTCCTTCCTTCCTCCCTTCCTTCCTTCCTTTCCTTCTCTCTCTCTCTCTCTCTCTCTCTCTCTCTCTCTCTCTCTCTCTTTTCTTTCCTTTCCTTTTCTTTTTTCTTTGTTTGTCAATCATGGGGCTTGAATTCTGGGTCTGGGTGCTGTCCCTCAGCTCTTCAGCTCAAGGCAAGCGCTCTATCACTTAAGTCACAGCACCACTTCCAGTTTTCTGGTGGTTTATTGGAGATAAGAGTCATACAGACTTTCCTGCATGGTCTGGCTTCAAACCATGATCCTCAAATCTCAGCTTCCAGAGTAGCTAGAATTACAGGCATGAGCTACTGGCACCCATCTGGGACACACTTTCTGAAAGTATCTTACTCTTTTTGCTTTGTCCAGCAAGGTCATTCCAATGAATGCAAAACAATCATCTCTACTCAATTCTCTCAACAGAAATACCTAGTGTACCTTGAAAAAATACCTAACCTTAAACTGATACCATGTCCAATGAAAATGGAAGCATAGAAAGTGGGTATTCGCTCACATTGCTACACAAAAGTATAGTCTTTCTAAAAGAATAATTTGATAACAGTGTTTAAAAAATCTGTATGATATTCAAATCCCTCAACCCATCATTTTCTTTCTTTTTTTTAGGAGCGATACATTAAGACCTATGTTCCACAATGTTCATCACAGCATTATTTTTATAATGAAGACTTAGAATCAACGTTCAGGAGGTTTTGGTTGGTAAACTTAGACAGAACACTACTTAGTTACTTGGTAACTATATGGCATCAATTTGGATATGGAAGACTAGAAAGGCAGATGGTAAGCCTGACAGCGTAATAGTGGATTTCACATATCATTTGATATATGTGTGGTTTTAATTTTTGTTTTTGTGCTTTTCTGTTCTACTAATTTTCCTTCCTTCCTTCCTTCCTTTTTTCCTTCCTTCTTCCTTCCTTCCTTCCTTCCTTCTTCTTTCCTTCCTTCCTTCTTTTCTTCTTTCTTTCCTCCTTTCTTCCCTCCCTCCCTTCCTCCTTCCTTTCTTTTTCCTTTCTTTTCTTATTTATTTTTGTCAGTCCTGGGGCTTGAACTCTGGGCCTGGGCACTGTTTTGGGCTTCTTTTGCTCCAGGCAAGCACTCTACCACTTGAGCCACAGAGTCACTTCTGGCTTTTCTGAGTAGTTTATTCTCACGGACTTTCCTGCCCAGTCTGGCTTCAAACCATGATCCTCAGATCTCAGCCTCCTGAGTAGCTATAGTTTTTCTTTTTCTTTTCTTTTGTTTTGGGGGGGGGGGGGTCCGGTCATGGGGCCTGAACTCTGGGCCTGAGCGCTGTCCCTCAGCTCTTCAGCTCAAGGCTAGTGCTCTACCACTTGAGCCACAGCACCACTTCCAGCTTTTTTCTTTTTTGCTTATGTGGTGCTAAAGAATTAAACCCAGGGCCCCATGCATACAAGGCAAGTGCTCTACCACTGAGCCACCTTCCAGCCGTAGTTTTTCTTTTTGAGACATGTTCTCACTATATTGCCCAAGCTGGTCTATAACTCTCAGGCTCAGGAGGTCCACCTACCTCAGCTTCTCAATTAGCTGGGACTACAGGTATGTACCACCATATCTGGCTATTGTTTTACAAATTTTCTACAATAAACATGAATTATGTGTGTTACCATAATAGCAAATCACTTTACATTACGTGAGTTTACATTATGTGTCCTTAGTAAAAAGTGATAAGTCAAAGGTAATTTGATTATGTCAAGTAAGCTAAATAACAGTTGACATGTTTTCTGCTATTTCCAGTGTGTGATAAGAAACACACAATTCCTCTTTCAGCTTGTTTGCATTTTATTTGCTTGTTTTGTAGGACAGGGCTCCCTGTGGGACCCCACTTACCAAGTGTGTGTTCTTGGGCAATTTCCTTGAGTGGCGGGATTCCCAGCTTCTGATTTGTAAAATGATAATTACACTGCTAACTTCATAGTGTTGTATGTGACAAATAAGGTACGGGATAAAAGCTAAGTATAACAGTACATGCCTATAATCCCAGCTACTCAGGAGAGTCAGAACTGCAAGTTGAGGCCAGCCAGGGATAAGGTTGCTAGACTTTGCTTCAAAAATCAGAGCAGGGCACCAGTGGCTCACACCTGTAATCCTAGCTACTCAGGAGGCTGACATCTGCGGATCATGGTTCAAAGCTAGCCTGGGCAGGAAAGTCTGAGACTCTTATCTTCAGTTAACCACCAGAAAACTGGAAGTGGCGCTGTGGCTCAAGTGGTAGAGGCACTCGCCTTGAGCTGAAGAGCTGAGGGACAGCACCTGGCTAAGTTCAAGCCCCACGACTGACCCCCCCCCCAAAAAAATTAGAAAAATTGTAAAAGGCTGAAGTCTGGCTCAAGTGGTAGAGCACTTGGTTAGCAAGCCCCAGGCCCTGAGTTCAAACCCCAGTACCACAAAAAATATACACATACCAAAGCCAACAGACCAATCCCCAAACACCTGCCTACCAGGCCCACAGTGGGTACTAGGTTACTATTCTCTATCCTCCTCTCCTGCCAAATGCTGGTGGGCACAACCAATGCACCTGCCAGCGACAGGATGAGAGCCAAAAGAGAGCTAAGGTCACACGTGTCACTGGCCGCCACTCTGCTCATGCTCTGTAGTTGCCTCCCATGGCTAACACCATCCCCTCATGCCCCATTTGGCGTGCCACTGGCCCCCAAGCTTGCTTCAAGACCCCTCCTGCTCCTGCCGTGGGATGGAAGAGATGGCTGCACATTCTCCCTGGTCAGGGCACAGGTGGGTCTCTGCTCCCCAACAAACATTATTTTTATCCTCAGGAGCCCCGCTGCTGCACATTGGAGGAAGGCAGTTTGGGAGAGAAGACTTCTGTTTCCGGCAGTTTTCTTTTCTTTTATATCAAATACCTCACATTATCTATTTATTTCGTGCTGTCAATCTGGGCACTTTGCCATTGTCAGCGCGGGCAGGCGTGTTTTGGGTTGGTTTTATACCAAGCATCAGTTTCCTCTGTTGCCTCAACAGCTGTGTTTGGTTCTTGATAGCAGGTGCATTCTGGGGCTTAAATCTGCCCTGCCAGGAAGGCCTGGAATGTTTCTTTTCTCTTTTCCTTTTATTTTGAAGCCAGGGTACTTTTATATAGCTTCAACTCATAGCCTTCAACTCATGATCCTCATGTCTCCTTATGGTATGCACCACCATGCCTAGCTTGTGTGTGTGTGTGTGTGTGTGTGTGTGTGTGTGTGTGTGTGTATGTGTGTGTGTGTGTGTGTGTGTGTGTGTGTGTGCGTGTGTGCGTGTGTGTACGTGCATGCGCGCACCAGAACTGGGGTTTGAAAACTTAGGGCCTCAAACTTGCTCATCTTTCTTGCTCATCACTGACAGTCTACTACTTGAGTCACACCTCCAATCTAGCTTTTTGCTGAGGTTTCATAGACTTTTCTCCCTGGGCTGGCTTTGAATTTCAGTCCCTAGACCTAAGCATTTTGAGTAGTTAAGATTACAAATATGAACCACCAGTGCTTGGCTCTAGCTTAGTTTCTTGAATGACATACATTTTAGAATATACATGCACATGCACACACACATACATATTCATACAGAAGATATATATATATATATATATATATATATATATATATATATATATATAGTTGGAAAGTGATAGGATCATAGCCAAAATTGTAAAGCATATAAAATTTAACCAAATTACAAATCGGTTTGACCATTATGGTGTGAAAAGAGTCTATTGACTATTTCAGTTGTTCTTTACTAGATTTATAGGTGAGATTTTATGCTATGGTCGCATCTCTAACTCTCGGGGTCTGAGGAGTGAAATGGATGATAAATAGAAGCAGATGACCATATGCTTTGAACCCTCTGCTTATCTTGTGCCCCATAGCAATTGCCCATCAAAGCCACTGGCCCTCCATGCTAGGTATTATGATATCTGGCCTAGCCACCCTCAGGACAGGAATATTGGCTGACTGCTGGCAACCATCTTGTTTAAGGACAGGATCTCCTGGGAGCAGTTCATGTCAATTTGTGCTCAGTGGTTGAGCGAGGTGATGAGGCTCAGCCATCTTGTTTCAGTAGGTGGCAGCTGAAGGGCTGCCAAGCTTCTGTGCATGCTGTACGATTGGCCCCCACTTGTGTTACTTCCCTCTTCCCTCCACTGCCTAATCAACTCCCTTCACTGTCGGACAGACAAGATCCCAAAGGTGGCCCCGACAGACCTCTGTACACAAACCCATCTCAGATCCAGCTTCCTGGGAAGTTACCTGAAGAATGCACTTTCACTCCCTATTTTACTTATCTTCTGCCCTACCTAATTTCTCTTCTATTTTTTTAATCTATTCTCCCCCTCTCCCCCTTACTTTATTTCTGGTCTCCAAAAGGTTGCACAAGGAGGTTATAATTTCTTACTTCTGTTTTTAGAGGTACTAGGATTTGAACTCAGGCCCTCCTGCTTACAAAGCAGGCATCCTACCACCTGAGCCACTCCCTCCATCAGTCTCTTCCCACTCTTAAAGTAGACAAATAAGGTGTATCTATCTACTTAGATAAACTCTGTTTATGTCTACAAGGGTTTAGTTCTGGTCCTGAAATTACAAATGCATGCCATGTGCGCTTCCATCAAGATAGACCAAGGAGAATTCTGCTGGCAATATAGCTTGATGCACACAGGGTGGTGCTAGGGTCTAAGAACATCTGTGCCAAACCATTTCTCCACAGCTGGTTTTGCTGGGGAGGTAGCCAAAACCCTCTCATTATTTGCCAGGAAGCATAAGTCTTTTATCACCACCTGGGAGGAAAAGGGGTTCAACGGCCCACAGAAGCACACTTTAACTGTGATTGTGGTACCAAACTCGGGTCCTAATGCAGTAAGTTTGAGACATTTCATAATTGTTTGTCAAAGAGAATAATTCGGAGAGGGAGCAAATGTGACTCACTTCCAATACAGTAATCTTTTCTAAAGTTTGGTAACTGTTTACTTTCTAAAAATAAGAAAACAAATCATATTCAATATTTTTAAATTTGGAAGCAATAGTTTATGTATTGTTATGTTCTGACCATTGTGGTAGCAGCTTCCTGAGTTGGCTACACAGAGCTTGATTTCCACGGTGTGGAAGTTCTACTTGTCACCTCGTGGGGTCAGAATTTCTATCACTGGGTTGTAAAACAAGTCCCTGTTGGAGAAAGTCTACATGCGGTGGATGAATGACTTTCAGAAGATTTCAACATCTTTCATCTTAGCCTTTACCACTTAATGTTCCTAGATTCTTTTATTAAGTACAATCTGTTTTCTCTCCACTGATCTGTAACCTACTTTTTGAAAAAAAAAAAAAAAACCAGCAGAGGCCAGTGACTTCTATATTTGGCAGCAAGAGAATAGGTAAGAAGTGGAACTATAGACCTGTCTCTCAGGCCTTTCTACTTATGTCCCTCGTCATTTGGGGAAAAAGAGAAGAAAAAAAATGTGCATTGAGCTGAAGTTAAAGTTCAATAAATAGCTGTGTGGGATGGTGGAAAGAACATTGGCTCCCAAATCAGAGCACCTGACTTTACTTCTCATATTGACTAATTGTGGGCAAGATACAAAACTTCTCTGTGTCTCAGTTTCCTCCTCTGTGAAATGGACCTAGCATTCTCAATGATGCCATGATGTGGCTTACAGTTCAAGTACATTAGTGCATGTAAAAGAGTTTTATGAATTATAAAGGGGGGTGGGACCAATTTTCAGTTATTTGAGGTTGTGCAAAGCATTGACAGTTAGCATTGCAACACAAGGCCAGATTTTTAAATGTCCAGTGTTCATTAAATCTTTACAACTTCTTTAGAATAGTCAGCTTTTTCTCCTTGCTGATCCACTGATGTTTATTTTTTCCCATGTCTGACAGTATCTGAGTGGGTAGGAAGCCATGGGAAAGGAAGGAGTGACTGAGAAATCAGAGCCACCTACAGGGTTTTGAGGGAGAGCGTAATGGATGGAGCTGCATCAGTACTTGGGAATATGATCTGGTAGAGAGACAGAAAATAGAAGAAAAGCTGGGCACAGTGACATGCCAGTAATCCCAGCACTCAGGATCCAGATATAAGAGGATCTTGAATTTAGGGCTAACCAGGCTACCCAGCAAGACCTATCTCAAAACAAACAAAAAACAGGGCAAGGTGTGGTGGCACACTTCTGTAATTCCAGCTATTTGGGAGGTACAAGTAGAAGGATTACTGTCCTGTTCAAGGCTGGTCTAGGCAAAAAACATGAAAAGCTAGGATTGCAGGCGTGAGCCACCAGCACCCAGCATATTTGCAGTCTTATGGCTGTGATTGAACCAAATACCTTCCTCTTATTATCAATTGTTTAACCTTGCCAAGGCCCAACTTTCCCATCAGTGCCCAAGTCCAACAGGCTGTAAAGATAAAATCCCAAGCCCGGTGCTTGGGATTTTCAGAAAACGGGAAGTGGCACTGCGGCTCAAGTGGTACAGCACTCAGCTTGAGCTGAAGAGCTGGGGGACAGCACCCCAGGCCCATTGGGGTGGAAATGGTAGTGGAGAGAAAGCCAGCTCTCATGACAGTGGCCATTGGAAAATGCGCTGAAATCTGTCTAGCAGGCATCCTGCTGGGCAGACATAGCTGCAGTGGGACAGCGCTTCCTCATCCATCCCACAGAACAATGTGGACAATGTCACTGATACCTCACCAAATTAGCAAGAAGGACACCAGGAATAATAAAGTGGGGACAGTGGGTGGAAGAAGAGGCCCCTGGGATCTGGATAGAGTGAAGCCAAGGGACATTTGATGAAGAAAAATATGACCTTGATTTTACTTGCTTGAAGCAGAGAAACCTGGCTTTATCATCCTTCCACAGATCCAGCCACAGTCTGTCTCAGTGTGGCCAGTGCTAATTCATCCTAGGTCACAGCACACAGAACCCCTACCCCATGCCATTATAGGTATTTCCAGTACTGGGGAAGATGTGACTCCAACATTCCCTCCACAGTTAGCACACTTTGAGAATATTTTATTATTAAGTCCTAAAAACAGTTCTAAAACCCTCTATTCACCAGTTGGCCCGGGTGCTGTAATGAATGTCACCCAGGGTCACATACTCAGAAGAGACTCATTTTTGATTCAATGATCTGCAGGTACCACCTTGAAATCCACAGTAATTGTTGAACTCAGGGCCTTGTGTAGTAATTTTGTACCAGATTCCATAAAGCATGGGATCATTTCTTCTTGCTAGCAAATAGTGGATTTTATTAAAAAGCACAAGTGATTTTTTTAGAAAGATTGATAGCATTATTTGTGTGTATGTGTGTATATGTATGACTGTGTCTGTAGCTCTGTGTGTGTGTTGTGTGTGTTGTGTGTGTGTGTGTGTGTGTGTGTGTGTGTGTGTGTGTGTGTTGGTACTGGGTACTGTCCCTGAGCTTTTCACTTAAGGCTAATGGTCTAGCACTTGAGCTACAGCTCTGCATCTGGCTTTTGGTGATTAATTGGAGATGAGTGTCAGGGACTTTCCTGCTGAATAAGCTTTGAACTGTGATCCTCAGATCTCAGCTCCCTGAGTAGCTGGGATTACAAGTATGAGCCACCAGCACCTAGCTGCTAGCATTATTTTGTATACAGAAAACCACACCAGTACGTACAGAGGGAAAGGCTTTATCATGTCAATGTGTATACAAAAGAAACAAATCTTAAAAGAAATAGTGATATGCCGGTTGTTCTGAAAGGGAAAAAACTGGGCATAGCTAACTGCTCTTCTTTGGCACAGGAGGCTGAAATTCTAACCATAACATATTCTACAGTTAGAGGAAGTGAGAGAGAACTAAAGAAACTGAGAGGATCAGTCAAGGGTATAGAAGAGAAACAAAGAGGAATGAAGAGGTGAAGGGTAAAAGGAATAAGTTCTGGGCCCAGCAGTTTTTGTTTTTTTTTCAGGCAAAAGCATTTAGCCACTCCCTCAGATCTATGTATTAAGTGACCATACTGATTATTAAAGATCCAAATTAGGTGTGATCCTCATTATGTGATTTTAAATTTCCTACCTTTTTTATTCTGCTCGGAGTTTGCTTTGAAGCAGACTAGATACCTCATAGTGGCCATCCATTTGGATGGCTGAACTCAAAGTAAAACCAGCTGTACCACTGCAAAGCCAGCCCATGTCTCAATAAATAAGTAAAAAAATAAACAATCCATGTATCTTTTCTCCTTCGATTTTTCCCCTAGAAATTTCTTTTTTCTAAATATTCTTTTAAACAGATATATAATTCTGTTGCTTTAAGAAACAAAAACCAGTCACGCTTGGTCAGTCTGAAAATACAGCACCTGGCATCCAATTTTAGCATGTGTGCGCGCACACACACACACACACACACACACACACACACACACACACACACATCAGTGTTTAGCATTGAAGTGTGCAAAATATCACAGGAAATTCATTATTTAAAAGCAGCTGAGTTCAGTATCTTTCCTGTAAGTTGGTTGTTAAGCACTTGAAAGCATTTTTCCCATAGACACAAAGCTATAAATGGTGCTTTTGGCCCCCAGGTTCAAAAGACAGTTGTAGAAACGTCTGCCCTGTGATGAAAATAGAAATTATATGATTTTTTCCCAGTAATGTTAACAATAGGTTCGCAACATTGTTAGAGTTTACAATCCTTCCTTCCTTCCTTCCTTCCTTCCTTCCTTCTTTCCTTCCTTTCTCTCTTTCTCTCTTCTTTTCTTTTTATGCCAGTCCTGGGGCTTGAACTCAAGGCCTGGGCACTGTCCCTGACTTTCTTTTGCTCAAGGCTATCACTCTATCACTTGAGCCAAAGCACCACTTCCAGCCTTTTCTGTTTATGTGGTACTGAGGAATCAAACCTGGGGCTTCATGCATACCAGGTAAGCACTACCACTGAGCTACCTTCCCAGCCCTACAATTGTTTCTTAGTAGCATGCAGCAGCTCATTGAAAAAAAGCCATCTAAACAGCTTAAAGGGAGTCATCAGAGGCTTAGTGAATGCAAGAAATGCTTCTTAAACCATAGTTTTGGGGACCAGAGCTCTAACAGATGGACCACTCAACAATTTTCCTTTCTTGCTTAGTTCACTTCAAATTGGGTTTTCTACTTCTGTTTGAAAGGCAAGATGTGGTGGCTTATACCTATAATCCCAACCACTTGGGAGGTAGAGATAGGAGGAACCCAGTTGGAGGCTAGCTTGGGCAAAAAGTTAGATGTGGTGCTTCATACCTATAAAACCAGTTTTGCCAGAGGCAGGGGTATGTATGTAAAACACTGTATGTAAAACAAATGACACCAAACAGAAACAAATGAACTAAATGGTTTCTTATCCAGGAGAAGAATAATTATTTCAAGTGACTGAAAATCGTACTGTGAAGCATGCATGGTGAAATGTATTTTAGCAAAGATCATAACTACAAAGAACGCTTATCCTGCTATTTTTATTTTTAGTAACAAAATATGTATTGTAATTTCTTTTCATTTATTTATTTATTTATTTATTTATTTATTTATTTATTTATTTATTGGCAATATTGAAGATTGAACTTGACAGTCTCACACTTGGATTAGCAAGTTCTCTACCACTTGAGACACACCCCAGTCCTTTTGTTTCTAGTTTGATTTTCAGATAGGGTCTTACACTTTGCCTTCTGGCCTCTGACAGCAATTCTCCTACTTAAGAAATATCTGAGCACTGGTGGCTCACATCTGTAGTCCTAGCTATTCAGGAGGCTGAGATCTGAGGATCACAGTTTGAAGCCAGCCCAGGCATGAGAAAGGATGAAATTCTTATCTCTAACCACAGAAAGCCGGAAGAGGGGTTGTGGCTAGAGCACTAGTCTTGAGCTCTAAAGCTCAAGGACAGGACTTAGGCCCAGAGTTCAAGCCCCAAAACTGATGGTTATAAAAATCTACATATTAAAATAATAGATAATCATACCCTACATATTAAAAATTACATATGTAGAAATTCCACAAAGGAACCACTTGGTCTTCTAAAAAAACAAGGGAAAAAAGCAATGGAGGAAATGTTCAACATGAAATCAGATTCAAGAGTCAATACAACTAAATAGGATATTGGTTTAAAGAAAAGGTGCTCTACCATTTGAGCCACACATCCCCAGTCCTTTTTGCTTTACTTAACGTCTCAGACAAGGTTTCACAATTTTTACCTTGGATGTCTCAGACCAAGATCCTCTGGCATTAACTTCCCAGGGTTAGAGACGCGCATCACCATACCTGTCATGTTTATCATGATAGGCTCTTGTTACTTTTTTGCCTGAATGTCCTTGACGTTGCATATCTCTTTGTTTCTGGATGGCTGCTTTTGGCTGGTTACTGGGGTAAATGAAAAGGAGAGGTTGTGTTCAATGAGTAGTCTGGCCAAAGAGATGGTCACCTCCTGAAAAGTAGTGAAGACAGGATGAATCACAGAGGAGACTTGATTATATGTGAAAAGCATTACTATGTGATTCTAGAAAAACAGAAAAGCCTCAAAATTCTAAAGAAGAATCCGCTGTTGAAAGCCTGAGTTGGGGTGGATCTGGCAGCTAGAGAGGAGTACTTGCAAGAAGCTAGTTTGGAATCCCAGTGAGACCTAGGGTAGAGGGAATGTAAAGTGAAGGCAAAAATCAGTCATAGGCCAGGCACCTATGTAATCCTAGCTACTCAGGAGGCTGAGATCTGAGGATCACTGTTCAAAGCCAGCTCGGGCAGAAAAATCTGTGAGACTCTTCTCTCCAATTAACCACCAGAAAACAGGAAGTGGCACTGTGGCTCAAGTGGTAGAGTGCTAGCCTTGAGCTGAACAGCTCAGGGACAGCTCCCAGGCCCAGAGTTCAAGTCCCACAACTGAAAAAAAATCTATCACGAGACAAACTCATTGGCTGATTGGCTCTGGGGGCTTAAGACCCAGATACATAGGCCAGGAATTATATATCCCAACACTAAGCTTACTGGAATGTTATTTCCAAGTGGGGCTTGGACAACATGCAAAAAGGCCGTTTTCATCAGAATAATAAGACTGATGCTTTATTTACTCTAGGCCAATTTGATATACAGAATGTTGAGCTTTCTGAACAGATAAAATAGGGAACTGAGCCTTGAGCTTTAAAGGGCCTTCTTTGCCCAATTGTTCAAGCCACAGATGTCCTCTCCTCTTCCTTCTTTCTCCCTTCCTGCATCTCCTGCCACAAAAGGGGAGAGCAAACCACTAGCATCTGTCACACTTCCTTTTCTGTCTTTCCTTCTGCCTATCCTCTTCTGCTATTTCCTCCCACTGTCTCCCTGAGTTCTTTAGCTGCCTCTCAGACCTTCCCCTATCTGATGCCTTGACTGGTGCTAGTTGAGAAGACCAGGCATGGGCTGGACCAATGGCAAGCTTTGTTACACATGCCTATGAGTGTCAAAATACTACTAGGGATGCTCTAGTCCCCACCTCAAGCAAGAAGCTAGCAAAAGAAAGAGAAACGAGGCAATATATGGCCCAGGGGTTAGTGACCTAGCTCATGAAGACTGGATGGCCTTTAGTGAGTTTTGACACCTTTCAAAGATTCAGATTTCATATCCTAAAATAGGCATGGTAGTTGTTATAAGGCTGAAAACTCTGTTTCCACTGATGCTAACCAATTTCTGTGCCCATTGACAGTATTTCAGATTCCAAGTGAGAATGAGCCTGAGTGCTCCTTGGATCCCTTCTTCTATCCTCTACAGTGAGACGTTGTGGTTAAGAAACTAAGTGACTCACTCAAGGTCAGGGTTAAGTTGATGCTGGGGCAGGGTTTTCTACTAAATCACAAGTCTCTTGCAGTGGCAGAGCCCTGAGTGTGATTTACAGTGTGGACTTTGGAAATACACCTGAGTCTGAGTCCTAGCTCTCCCATGGATGAATGGCACAACTTGGACCAGTTCTTTAATCTCCCTAAGAATCAACTTCTTCACATATAAAAAGAATGTCATCATAGCATAGGAAACACTGAAAGCATTCACTAAGCATATTGTAGTAGTTGCCAGAAACAGAAAAAGAGACCAAGAGAAACAAGGATTGGCTGGTTTGATCCCTAAACTTCAATATACTATTCTCTTGCTCTCAAGACTTCCTTATGCTCCCATAGAAATGATGTAGATTTAGGCATGCTGACGTAGCTTTGCCTAGTAATTCTAGAGCTGATTTTTAAATTTTACTTCTGGTGGTGCTGTGGCTCAAGCGGTAGAGCACTCGCCTTGAGCTGAAGAACGCAGGGGCAGCTCCCAAGCCCAGAGTTCAAGCCCCACGACCGACAAAAAAAAAAGTATATTTAAATTTTACTTGTTAAATATTTTATGCATACAATATGTGTGAAATATAAATAATTAAAATAAAATTAACATTTACATCCTCTGCAAGAAATAGGATATTATGGGGCTGGGAAGGTGGCTCAGTGGTAGAGCACTTGCCTTGCATGCCAGAGGCCCTGAGTTCGATTCCTCAGCAACACATAAGCAAAAAAAGCCACAAGTGGCATTGTGGCTCAAATGGTAGAGTGCTAGCCTTGAGCTGAAGAGCTGAGGGACAACTCCCAGGCCCAGAGTTCAGGCCCCACGACCGGACCCAAAAAAAAAAAAAAAAAGAAAAAGAAAAAGAAATAGGATATTATTATTGCTTGGAGCCTTGTGTGCTCTTTTATTCCAATACCTCTCCATACTCACCGCTCACCTGAAGTTTATACTTATTATTCTCTTCACTGTTTATTGCCATATATGTATGCATTCTAACTAACATATTGTTTCATTTAAAATATCTTCAAACTTAATGTACACAAAACCATGCCACATTAGTGTCTTTAGTTTGCTTTTTTTGCTCAAATTATTTTTGTCATTTATCCATATTTCACTTGTTTTCAGTGTTCAATAGCACTCCATTATGTGAATAAGCCATGATAATTTGTGTATTCTCCTTTTGATGAACAATTGGGTTATTTCCAGAACTATATTTTACTTTCTATTAGAAACAACACTTTGAGTCTAGATGTGTAGCTCAGTGGCACAGTGTTTGACTAGCATGCTAAAGGCTGTGGAATCAATCTCCATATAGAACAAAACAGGGGAGGGGAAATGAAAACAGGAGTCCAATGAAAATTACACATGACCTTGGTGTGTGGGCCAATAGCAATGCTGTTTATATCTGTGGCCAATACTGACTTATAGGTGTGAAATAGGCCATGAAATTTATTAGCTATATTAAAACTGTTTCCAAGTGACTGTGTTTTATACTTTTATCAGCAGTATATAGGCATTTCAAAAATTCTTTTTTTTTTTTTTTCTTTTGCCAGTCATGGGGCCTGAACTCTGGTCTTGGGTGCTGTCCCTCAGCTCTTCATCTCAAGGCTAGTGCTCTACCACTTGAAACACAGCACTACTTCTGGCTTTTTCTGCTTATGTGGTACTGAGGAATCGAACCCAGGGTCTCATGCATACAAGGCAAGCACTCTACCACTGAGCCACCTTCCCAGCCCCTCAAAAGTTCTTTAATGTTAGATGTAGTCATTTGTCACTGTGGACATGTGTCCATGTCCACAATGCCATGTAGATCGGGTCTGAATGCCTATCATGGCACATTGGTCTGCATATGCTATTAAACCATGTCATGAGGCTTGTTCCATTTATGAGCTATCAGCTAAGATGATCCTTGCCTTGGCCTTGTCAAGCCAGTTACCACTACCAAGCAGTGATGGCAGGGCTGCCACACATCACACTGCATGGAACAAAATAGTCTAGGAAAGCAGACTCTCATTTTTATCACATCAGCCTCAATACAGTAAAAAGCAGAAAGGCAAATGGCTGTAAAAAGAAAAAGCAGAAGTGTAACTTCCAGCCCTGACTTTTTTCTCTGGGGAAATAAGTAGTTGCCAGACCAGGTGCTGATCAAAGTTGCTGGTGGAGAGAAAAGGCAAATGATGGCGGGAGTACACAGGACAATTCAGAAAGAGCGTCATCTCACTAATACAGCCCATTTTTCCTCATCTTTGACAGCATCATACATGCTTTTATCAAGTTGGTCTACTTGTTTCTTTCCTCTAGGAGCTGAGGGAAAGAAGTGGTAAAGGATCTCGAGTTCCTTCCAAATCCCTTGAAAAACATTGAGCTGCTAGACTAGGGGAAACCAATGATTCCATGAGATAGGATCTTGTTGCTTTGCTGTCCTGGCCAAGTCAGTGGCCTGGCCAAGCTGGAGGGCCTCACCTTTCAACAGTTTGAAGACTCCACTCCTAAATATGTGGCAGAACCAGAAATTCAGACGTGGAGCATGAATGTGAGTAATCAGGATGACCTGGAGAAGTGTAGAACCTTTGTTTGAGCAAAGAGGCTAAGAGAAAAGAAATCCATCTCTGCTTTCTACCTCTACTACTGTCCCCCACTCTCCTTTTTGTTCTCCTCCTCCCTTTTCTCCCCTCCCTCTTCCTCCCCTTCCTCACCCTCTTCCTCTCCTTCCTCCCTCTCTTCTTCTTCCTCCTTGTTAGGCCCTGCCAGAAAACTACACAGATATCCAGGCACAAAGAACCAAAAATAAAAGGTTTATTGCCAGCAAAGGTCCGGCCAGCCCCTTCTCACAAAATGAGAAGAAAAGAAGTGCCGGCTATTGTCTGAGGTGACCTATATAACCTACAGTAGCCAGGTAGGAGGGGCCAGGGGGTGGAGACCTAGGTATGGATGTGTGAACCAGCAACTTCATCATGGCAGACTAGGATTTATGGCTGCTGCCCAAGTGGCAGATACTGGGCCTTGCAGCCGCCTAGACTTGAAGGTCACTTTAAGGGGATCTTGTTGCCTTATATGGTTGTAACTGTCCAAAGGCGTGCTTTCTCGAGATAAAGGTGGGGAAGAGGCTGATTATTGGCTGCCTGTACCAAATGGGCCTAGTGTTGCCTGGAAGTTTATTGGACTAACATTCCCCCTCCTCCCCTCCCTCCTCCTCCCCTTACCACTCCACCTCCTCTTCCTCTTCCTCCTCCCACCTCTTCTATCTGTTCCTCTTTTCCTATCTCTCCCTTGGTTCTGTTACCAAAGAGGCTGAGAACCCTCTTCTTTACCCTTGTGTATTCTTCAGACCCAGGAGAAGATTAGGTAAATGTTGGAAATGCATCCTTCACTTCAGAAACCTAATCAAGGACTCCTGCTAGCTGCAGGGAAATGCATTCAGACCCTCTTATCTTCTTTCTCCTTGACCAACCCCAAACTGCTTCCTTACTCTCTAAATCTGTGGTTTGGGGGCCAGGTTGAGGAAGTGTGAAACTCCCAGAAGGAAAGTATTGCTGTCTGATGGACTCAGCAGCTGCAGGTGTGGTTCCATCCTCCTGGCCTTGCCCACCTGTCTGGGTTTGGGATGGCCCTATGTCTGATGAGACAATGAAGTGAGCAATTGTCAAGAGCAGGAGAGGACAAAGGTGGGGAGGGGAGTGGCACTCGGCCTGATGCTGGCAATTACATGGCTGGAAAATTAAGTTTCTTCTCTGCTGACATCTGGTTTGGTTTAAACGTGCCAGGCTCTCAGAATGATTAACTCCTGACTCTACCCAGCTTAGAAGGAGGCCATCTCCCTTTCCATCTCTACCCCTAAATAACCTTGCACAGAAAATTACCTACCTCATCTTAAACAGAGCTTTAGGAAAAAGCCATTGTAACTCTGAAGTAAACTCTCATTTGCTATGGCTCTGTCACCCTGACATATACAGGGAAGAATAATCCTAGACGCTTGGGAAGCAGTGATTGGGGGAAGGTAGATCAAGGTTTGAGACCAACCCCAGTGAGACTCCATCTCAACCATGGCTGGACACAGTAGCACACATCTATTATCCCAGAACAGTAGCTGGGGCACAGTGGTGTGTGCCTTTCATCCTCAGAAAGTTGGGGAAGCATTAAGTCAAGGAATCACACAGTTCAGGCCTTCCTAAGGCATAAAGCAAGACCTTGCCTCAAAAATTAATGTGAAAAGGAACTGGAGATGTGGCTCAAGTGGCACCTGCTAGCAAGCAGTAGAGCACCTATCTAGGAAACATGATGAAGCCCTGAGGCCCTGAGTTCAATCCCTGAAATTCCATTTCATATAATGATTCTGTAAATGGAAAAAGCTTATCCATGACTTTATGTAAATGAGCAGAAAGTCCCTAGGAAACATTCAGATGGAATTGATGATTCGCCTTTTCCTTGAGCAAAGGAAGTTGCCAGGGACAGAGTTCATGCCACCTGCTGAAAACAAGGACTGTGTGTGTTGGGGGCATACAGGAAGTGACCAGTCAGAAGCTGGTCCCAACCTGTGAACAAACCAGATTATAAGAGATAGCCACTAGGAAGCAATTTGCATGCCCAAAGGTTTCACTACTAAAGTTTACACAATGAGGAGTAATCAGCAGAACTGGCTGGCTCTCCAGATCACATGATTATGTAGAAACATGAAACTTGACGATGTGCTCCAGCAAGTTTTACTTCCCTAGTGCAGGCGTGTTCGCCAGCAGCTTGAGCTCTCTGAAGTCACTTCCAGTGACTGGAGCCCCTGAGCGCAGAGGCTTGCCATGCTGCTCCCCAGGAGGGTCAGGAGTGGCTGACCTTCTCTGACCTCCGGACAGTGACGTGAGAGTCTCACCAGAAAGAATGGACAAGCTCAACAAGATAACTGTCCCTGCCAGTCAGAAGTTGAGGTAAGGTTTTCCCATCGGATTCTTATCCTTCCTCTTCTCCTTTATTCTCTCCAAGGTGCTTGGTGTCTCCAAGCACAGAACCCCTGGAATGTTTTGCCGGTATGAAGGCAGTGGGTGGCAGTTGTTCTGGGCAAATAGACTAGTTTGTTGTTGTTGTTTTTTTTTAAAGAAATGTGTCCGAACAAGTGGGACATCTGTAGCCAGCTTTTTGCCAACAATAGAATACAGTACAATAACAGAAAAGAGCCAAGTGCTGGGATTCTGTCAAAAGTGAGCTTTCATTCTGAATAGGAGGAACCTTGCTAAGGAAAGGTTTGTCTAAACTGAGTCTATGCCTGTGCCCTGTGAATTACTATGACATTTTAAAGAGAGCTGCAATCATTGTGTTTTTCACCATAGTTTCATTCTCGTTTAGTTTGTGGATATATATCAGAACACATTTGCCCTCGTTAGGGTGTAATAACTGTTTATTTTTAAAAAAAACACTAGACTAAGGGTATAAATCAAGGAGCTATGAAAAAGAAGCTTCCCAAATTTTTATCTTGAAGGTCTTTTTGTCTCATTGTAATAGTGTTACGGCCTTTAGAGATAGGAACCTTAAGTGTTTAGGGAATGTGTTATATTCCAATTGCTACTGGAACTCTGGTTTTTCATGTGGTGGCATGACATATGGAGTAGATGTGTCATCAAAAATAGGAGCTAGAGTTGGTTTTGTTTGGTTGTTTGTGCCAGCCCTGGGGTCTGAACTCAGAGCTCAGAGCCTTGCATTCTTGCTTAGTTTTTTTGTTTGTTTTTATTTTGGGGATTTTTTTTTCTGAAGACTGATGCTTTACCATTGAGCCATGCATCCAGTTCTGGCTTTCTTTCCTGGCTGATTGAAGATAAGAGTCTTGGGTTTGGGCTGAGAAGTGGCTCAGTGGTAGAGCGCTTGCCTTGCATTCATGAGTCCCTGGGTTCGATTCCTCAGCACCACATAAGCAAAAAGAAAAAAGCCGGACGTGGCACTGTGGCTCAAGTCTAGAGCGCTAGCCTTGAGCTGAAGAGCTGAGGGACAGAGCCCAGGCCCAGAGTTCAGGCCCCACGACCGGACCCAAAAAAAAAAAAAAGAGTCGTGGGTTTGTCTCAGGCTCCTGAATAGCTAGGATTATAGGCATGAGCCACTGGTACCCTTCTAGTGTTGGAGTTTTTAAGAGTTCAGAAAAAGTAGCCTGGAATTAGTGGAAGGCATGTAGGCCTTCATACCTGGACAGGCCTGGTAAGAGTAAGTTGAGCTACACTATGGAGCCAGGGCTCCACAGGGAGCATCGGTCAGCCATTTTGAGCATGCGCTGTTGTTGTCTTGGGGGTTACATTCTCTCAGAAGAGGAGGTAAAACAATGGAAATAGTAAGGGACTTGAGGAATAGACAAGAGAATCACAGTACCTGGAGAAGTTTTCATGGAGAAGATGCTCCAAGAACTAGGCTCTGAGGGGCACGTCAGATACAAATTGGAGAATTTGAGGAAAAGGGTTGCCAGCTGAGAGGGAAGAAATGGAAGCTGCTGTAAATAGAGCCCATGTGTGGACAATGAGCAGAGTTTTCTGGCCAGCAGCGCCATGAGCAGGGCGTATGGAATGAGACAGTCCTGATATCACTGGATGTGTATGGCAGGAACAGTCCAAAAAGGACAGACAGGGATCCCACCCTAGTCTGTGTTGTTAGAGAAACTAAGCCTGCAAGCCTACAGACAGTGGACAGGGTGGATGGGACCAAGGAAGCTGGAGGCAAGGATACTGATTGGGAAAGCAGTTGAGTAATCCAAGCATCCGAAGTTGAACATTTTTTTTGCCAGGTGCCAGTGGCTAACACCTGTAATCCTCACTACTCAGGAGCTGAGATCTGAGGATCAAGGTTCAAAGCCAGCCTGCAGAAAAGTCCCCATGAGACTCTTATCTACAATTAACCACTCAAAAACCAGTAGTGGAGCTGTGGCTCAAAGTGGTAATGCTAGCCTTGAGCAAAAGAGCTCAGAGACAGCATCCAGACTCTGAGTTCAAGCCCAAGACCAAGAAGAAGAAGGAGGAGGAGGAGGGAAAGAAGGAAGAGGAGGAGGAGGAAGAGGAGGAGGAGGAAGAAGAAGAAGAATTAGGTACAGCAGTGACAGGAAAAAAAAAGAAGAGGTAGAGGCCAGACACAGCAAAGAAACTACTGAGGGCGCTGGGAAGGTGGCTCAGAGGTAGAGCGCTTGCCTTGCATGCCTGAGGCCCTGGGTTCGATTCCTCAGCACCACATAAGCAAAAAGAAAAAAGCCGGAAGTGGCGCTGTGGCTCAAGTGGTAGAGCGCTAGCCTTGAGCTGAAGAGCTGAGGGACAGTGCCCAGGCCCAGAGTTCAGACCCCATGACCGGACCCAAAAAACAAACAAACAAAAGAAACTACTGAGGCCCAAGTATCAAGGCTTCTCTCAAACAAGCCAGATGGCTCCAAAGGTCCTCATCAGGCGTATTCCCTAACCTCAAGCGAAATTAAACATTGAATCTCTTTCAGGAAGTTCAGAAGTTCTAACTAGGCAATCCAACTAAACCATTTTTTACGATCCCATCCTGTAAGCCAAAGTCCAGCCTGATCACAGTATGGTTGACAGGCAATATGTAAGCATAAATTATAGGATAGAAAACCAAAATGACTTTGTGGATAATCATACACTACACTCATCTGCTTAGAGAAAAGCAGCTCTCCCCCCACTTGGTTGCTAAGTTGTCTTTACAGAATGGACTTGTTTTTGTAAAACTGTACCCTGTTGATGCAGAACTTTTCAAAGAAATGAATTGTAAACACAGTGAACCTGAAGCACCACCTTAAATATTTTCTGTAAAAACAGGTTGTGGTAAGGAATAAGGATTTAAAATACTATTTTCCACCTTGTTTTATTGGCTTATATAAACTGTACAGTATGGGGGGGCTTATTTGTGATATTTCCATACATGCATATAATACACATTGATTCACACTCACCCCTTTATTACTCTTTCTTATGCCCCTCCCTCCAATTTTATCTTTTTGCAATGCTTTTATTATTATTTTTATTTATCTCTTATATATGATATCTCTTTTGCTTTTGTTTTGTTCTTTTTGTTTTTTGGCCGTCATGGGGCCTGAACTCTGGGCCTGGGCACTGACCCTCAGCTCTTCATCTCAGGGCTAGTGCTCTACCACTCAAGCCATAGCACCACTTCTGGCTTTTTCTGCTTATGTGGTGCTGAGGAATCGAACCCAGGGCCTCATGCATGCAAGGCAAGCACTCTACCTCTACCACTGAGCCACCTTCCCAGCCCCATGATATCTCTTTTGCAATATGAATTTTATATTAAAAACAGCATGAAGGCTTTAACTAATTCAAATTATTAAATTTAAGTGAGCATATAATATAAATGCAGTGATATATGGTACTATATAGTAATCTATTCAAATGGGGGTTACGAAGAAGTCCAGTTAAGAACACAGTATAGCTGGGCGCTGGTGGCTCATGCCTGTAATCCTAGCTACTCAGGAGGCTGAGATCTGAGATTGCAATTCAAAGCCAGCCCAGACAGTAAAGTCTGTGAAGAGGCTCTGTCTTCAATAAACCACCAGAAAACAGAAGTGGCACTGTGGCTCAAATGGTAGAATGCTAGCTTTGAGCTGAAGAGCACAAGGAAAGCACCCATGTCCAGAGTTCAAGTTCCATGACCGACAAAAAAAAAAAAAAAAAAGACAGTATAGCTGATGTATTGGGTGTGTATTGGGTATTGTACAAAGTATGGGATTTCATTGTGCTTTTGTGTGTGTGTGTGTGTGTGTGTGTGTGTGTGTGTGTGTGTGTGTGTGCGCTGGTCCTGGGATTTGAACTCATGGCATGGGCACTGTCCTTAAGCTTTTTTGCTCAAGGCTAGCCCTCTACCACTTCAACCACAGCTCCACTTCTGACTTTTTGCTGTGCAATCAGAGATAAGCATCTCATAGACTTTCCTGCACTGGCTAGCTTCAAACCCTGAACCTCACATCTCAGTCTCTATGATTACAGGCATGAGCCATTGGCATCTGGCAATTTTTGAAATTAGTTTCATTCTGATCTTATCATACATGCATATAATGTACTTTGATTACATTCTCCTCCACTCCCTTCTTTTCCTTATCCCCTGACTCTTTCCTAATTCAGAAGGTGTCCTAACTACTTGGCATTCTATGACAGTATGCATGGAGAACTTGTTTCTTTCAAAGTTATTCAAGTTTATCAAAGAATTTGCTCAAGTTTTTAGCCATCTTTACCCAAGAGCGAGAGAAAGAGTGAGAGAGAGATTCAGAGAGAAAATCCCAACCAAGAGTACGTATTCAGGATTGAAAAGAAACCGGAAGAGGAATGAGCAGGAAGAGAAGACAGAGTGAAGCAAGGAGACGAGGGAGGGCAGGACTGGAAGGAAATAAGGGATTCTCCACACGAAGGGACAGGTGCTCCAGATGGACGTGGCTGGAGGTGGGGAATTATCTGGAGAGGTTGTGTGGGAAGAACTGAGGCCAGTGATGTGAACAGAGGTGTGAACTCTCCATTTCCCCCCCGCCCCCCGCCCAGATTTCTCTATTAGGAGCAGATCACACACTTCCAAGATTTTTTAGTCATTTGTGAACCATGATTTTCTCTTGCTTTTTACAAGGAAGTGATAACATAAGAAGCCCAGCTAAGACCTGGATTTCCAGTTCTTCCACTAGTAAACATTCCTTTGATCATAAAAATGTCACCCTTTCAGCTGAATATTTCAAAATTTCCAACCCCGAATCACATTAAAATTCATTGTTTTCAGGTTACTGAAACTAATTTGAAAAGGAAAAGTGACATTCTTAATAACCTCTTAGAAGATTCATCATCTGTACTTGTGCATTTCTCTTTATAACACATACATACATGCACTTCTTTTTACAAGTAGAAAAGGACTTGGACACTAGTGTGGCAAATCCTCATTTTATTGGCTAAAGGGTTGAGCATTGGTTAGTCAGACAAATCAAAGATTCTATGACTTTCAGCAAGTTTACTTAGTTTCCCTGAGCCTGGTACTGTTAATAGCAGTACCAATGTCATAGGCTGATTATATAAGGAAGAAAATGACACATAAGGATCCTGGCACACAGTAATTATTGAATTTAAAAATATACCTTTGAATATCATTATCATTGTTACTCTTATTTATTCTATATAAACAGAGGACATTATATTGATCCTTGGCAACTTTCACACTAATTTCGTTTCTTTTTAAAATTTTGACTATTTTGTCTACTGATTCTGATATCCCTCTCACTTTGCATGGATTATAGACATGCAAACATCTCTCAACCCTCATTTAAGTAGTTGACAAAACTGTAGGAGCATAACAGGACCCTGCAGTGGGCATCTGTGAATCACTGTTTGGACACTGACCCTAGATCAAATTGCACAGATGCTGGGACATGCCTTCTCTTCTCAGGTCTTGGAAACTTTCAGTAGGAATATCCCATTCCTTGTCTTTTCAAGTGAAGTTCTTCAGAAACAAACTTAATTTTTCCTTACCTTTCCACCTCTGGCCCTCCCCGTATTGTTTCAGTCAGTGGTTTCCTGATCAACACTAACTCTGACTCATCCAGTCATGCCTGCTCATCTACCACACCTTCCAGACTTCACTCTAAGGCATCTCTGTATATTCCCCTTCTGTTTCCTTTATGTCCACTCCATCCAAGGTAGGTCTTCTTCAAAAACAAGGCCCTCAATGTTTATCTGGCCCAAATTCTCTACAAAATGAAGAAAATGGACCAAACAACACCGAAAGCCCCTCTTTGTTCTAATGCTGTGTGAGACTCTGTTCCACATGAATACTATATTCTGTGAGACTGTTACTATGTCCCACTACCCTCAGGAATCATTATTTCTTGATGTGTTTGAAAGGATGATATAAGGGAGGTCCAAAAGGACTGACTCCAATCACCAATTATGAGCCATGGGTCCTAAACAAGTTCTTCAGTCTCTAAGCCTCAGTTTCCTTCACTGTCAAGTAAAACAAAGTGTTCCTTTCCCACAAACTTACCATGAAAGCCAAGTATGGCATGGACCAGTTTACCCAGAGGAGTACACATTGCATGGTCAGTATAACAAGTAAGTAAAAAGGAAACTGGACAACCAGAACTGCAACCCACTCATTATCAGTGGTCATTTGCTGTCTCTCCTCCTTTACATTCCACTAATGGATCCACTTCCCTATGGCTGGAGTGGCTTGCAGAGCTGGGGGCTGCAAACAAGGCTCAGAATCAGCCTCTGGAGATAAGACAATCCTTCAGGCAGCCTGACTATTTTTCCTGTGTTGTGTCAGCTGAGCATCCACGAAAGGGATGGATGATATGTTCAGAGCAGCCAGACAAGGCTCTTTCTCTTTGTGGGCAAACTGCATAGAATCCACATAAGCAGAAACTTGCTTAATGAGAGTAGACTTCAGTCACCTTGTAGGAAAACTCAGTACAACTATCTCACCTATTCTGTGCGCAGCTACCCCAGAATGATCCCAGACTAGAGTCCATGTGTCTGGGCTGCCCTGCCTCCCAGATCTAACCATTGTTTGTGTACCATGGTAGAACAACTCCTTCCTCCTTTTTGTGACCTATCTCCAGAAAGGCTGGGATGTAACTAGTTAAATTGCCAAGAGCTGAACCACCGTTGCATTCCAGTTCTGCCTCACAGATCACTAGATTACAGGAGGCTGGCAGGCACTGAATGAATGCTTCAGGCATGTATTTATAGACAGTCCCTTGGGTTTTCCCCCCACAGATGATTAATCCCATCTAATACATGCAGAACTGAATAGTTCAGTTCATTTTCAAAGAGGACCTTATTATTGCTTTCTTGTAATGATAGCAAGGAATTTGAGCCTGCTAAAGGATATGAGTAAAGAAAGATTGGATGGAGGAAAAAAAGAGGGGAGGGAGAGGAGAGATAGAGACAGAGAGAGACACAGAGAGAGAGAGAGAGAGAGAGAGAGAGAGAGAGAGAGAGAGAGAGAGAGAGAGAGAGAGAGAGAGAGAGAGTTTACAACTGTGTGTTGAGTCTTCGTACTGGCATGCTTCCCATGCCCAGGTCTCCATCATTTGTGAGCAAGCTTGTTTTCCACACCTCCCTCCTCCGTAGACAAGGGCTATCTGCTCCCCAAAGAGCTCCTCCCACAGCCCCTGATGCCCATCATAGACCCATCTTCTGCCGCCCATCTGCCTTCACTTCCCTTCTGAAAGGGAGTCCAACTGTAAGCATAGATTTTCCTAGGGCTTCAAAACAATCCATCACCTGAAGGTCAGTATGGCAGTGTCCCATGCAGAATTCTAAGCAAAGCAAAGACGCCAACTTAAGAGACATGTGATGTTTACTCGGTGGGGCCCACTTTACTGTTGACCACTTCCTAAAGAAAGATTCAATGCCCCAGGAGCACCCCTGATGCCCTCTAGCAGCTCAGCTGGGGTCCCAGACAGTGTCCAGATTGTCACCCCTTCACACATCAGCCGGAACACACAGCCCAGCCCACTGGGGCAGGGCCCGTGGCCACACACAAAAGCCCCCTGTGGAAACAGGCCTGAAAAATCTTTGTACCTTTGCATAAGTAGCTTGAATTTTCAATCTGACACTGGACCTAAATAGCCAGGTCCACTCTTCCTACAAGGTGTAGTGACAAGAGACAAGCACACAAGATCCTCTTTTGAGGAGCTGAGGAGCCATCTTGAGTCCCAGATAGAACAGCTGATGCCAAAGAGGTAAAGTCCCCTATGCAAGTTGTACCAGTAAAGCCAACTCCAGCACTGGGCTTCTGTGACACCTGCAGCAGGAGGCAGAGCAGGCCTCACACTCCTTTTCTACTCTCTCCCTGTGTAATTGTTTTTGAGGGGGGAGGATGGTACTAGAGATTGAACTCAGGGCCTAGCACTTGCTAGATAAGCACTCTACCACTGGAGCCATGATTCCAGCCTTCTCCCTCTGTAATTTAGTGGCAGTAAGACATTCCAGCTTGACCAACATTCTGCTTTCCCTAGACTTTTTTTTTTCCTAAACTGAATGGCAGCCAGCTTACTAAGTCAGGAAGTGGAGGGAAGCCCTGCAGAATTCACACTGTCAGAATTCATGTTATTGCGAGTGTCTAGGCCCAGACTTGAATCATTCGCTGACTCAGGCATGTTTGGGGCACACGGCCTTAAGCCTTCCACAGAATGCTCCCACCGTGGCTCCGTCACCTGAGGATGTGATAATTACACAGAGCAGAGTTTCTCTTCCCTGTAGACTGACCACACAACCCCAGTGTGGTCGGGTGCAGACAGCTGTTTTGTTGTGCTATGAAGAATAAGAACTTTGGCTTAAAGCCCCGAGAGCTTGCATGTTTGCTCTGCATTAACCAGCTCAGTGCTTGAGAAACACATTTAATGTTTTTTTCCTTTCCCCCTCCTCCACCCCACATTTAATGTTAGCCATGTTTTTCATCAGTAAAGTGGGAATGATATAATATATGCTGATAACATACAATGCATCATGGCACACTGGAACAGTAAATACATGACAGAGGAAGTAAGAAGTCAGTGAATGTCCTTTTCTAAAATGACTCCTGGCCTCAGTTTCTCTTATGCACCCAGGATGTCAGGAGAGTCATCTACATAGGTCAAGGCAGTGGGTCAGAGTTCTGGCTCGAATGAAAGATCGCTAGGGTAATAGGGGAAGGAACAAAGCTTCCATCAGAATCAAACACCTGGCAGGGATCACCTACCTGTCAGCCAGCATGTTGAGGGGAGGGGGATGGAGGCAGAGAACATCCATCATGCCCAACTCCCACCCAGGGGGTTCATTCCCCTGTAAGCTGTTGTTCAGGGAAAGTACAGGGTTGGATCTAGGGAGACCAACCTTAAGTAAACAGACTTCCCCAATTGGGAAGCTGTGTCTGAAAGTGTTTGAAGAAGATAGAGAATTTAAGTTCAAACAGAATGAAATGCTATCCTGTGTCCCTTTTACTTCTCTCAGCTTAAAACGTCTCTGTGGGCTGGCATGGAAATATCATTCACTTTTAGAAGGACAACTGTAGAATCAGTGTTTTGGACTGGCCGAGGAGAGACTGTGAACACAGCACAATGTCAACAAACATACAAGAATCCAATACAGTGAAGGATTGAGTAACAGGCCTGCCAGGCTCTTCCGGTGTCATCCATGGACACAGGGGCCTCCTTTATCATCTCCTGTACGCATAACCTGCTTTTGTGTAGATTCATGAAGAAGCTTCCCCTCATCTTTGTCACAGTGTGTAGGCCTGGTGAGAGTAAGCATCAGCAAGGTTCCAGTGTGCTAGAGTGTCCCACCCGCATCCCCAGAGGACCCAAGGGCCCCTCAAGTCAGGGAAAGGAAAAACAATGACACATTCTGCTGTCACATCAGGTGACAAATCCACTAAGAACGTTTTAAAGGCAGCAGAGCAGAGCATGCTATCAATCTTTTTTTTTGTCATTACTGGGACTTGAACTCAGGGCCCCGGTGTCTTCCCTTAGCTTTATCTCTCAAGACTAGCACTCTTCCACTTGAGGTATAACTCTACTTCTGGCTTTTTGGTGGTAAATTAAAGATGAGTTTCAGACTTTTTCCTGTCTGAGCTGGTTTTCAAACTATGATCCTCAGTTCTGTCTCCTGAGTAAACTAAGATTACAGGTGTGAGCCATCAGTGCCCGGCTAGACCATCACTTGGAGAATATGTTCCATGCCTACCTGCCTCTGATGGTAAATGAGAGAAGGATTTCTCTTTAAGGACACAGCATCGCAGTGGGATCATCCCTTTTCCAACTTGTGCCAAGTCTACATGATTTCTGGCTGCTTATAACCCAGCTCAGTAGTTCAGAAATGCCAACAACTACCACCAAATATTTGCTGCTCTCTGCAGAAATGAAAGGATAGAGTGTGAACCACTGGTGAAAATGGTAAATAGCTTTGAATGACTGGTATACCCGTGGTAAGAAGCACTGCTGCTGTCAACTAGCTGTCCAGGTGCTGGTGGACACGGCCCCTCCATTTCAGGAATCTTGGGTGACCCTTCTATGTAGGTTGTTGAGAAAGACACATGGAGATATGATGCTTGTCTACTTCCAGCTCCTCTGGTAGGTCATCCTACTTTCCTGCTTCCACCCCCTAGAGAACCCCTCCCATCCCCTCTGACACCTGTGCACTGCCCGCTCTTTCCCCTCCCACTCTAATCAGCCCCTTCCTCTTTTTTCTCTGCCTATCCCTCACGACTGAGACAGGCCCTCACATCCCATGCTCCCTTCTAGCAAAAAGTCTTGGGAGCCAACAGAAAGGCAGAGATGGGGAATCAAGTGCCCCTATTAGGGGCTAGGTTAGATGCCAGAGACAGAGGAGAAGGTGACCCAAGAGAAGAGGTGCCCATGGTGAAGCCAGTCACCGGCTCTGGAGAGAGGCCAGAGGAAAATAAAGCCAGAGGGGGCTGAGGGTGTGGGCTCCGGAGTCTCCTGATTTGAATAACAGCCCAGTCACTATCAGGCCAGGCAAACGACTTATCACTCTGAGTCAAATGTTCTCATTTATAAAGATGGGGGAATAACCATAATGATGAGAATACACTTAACCCTACTGAAGTGCAGGTGTAATAATGCTGGAGAGTTTCCTTTTCATTATAAAAAATAATGAGATAGTTATAGGGCCTGCTCCATAGGGACATTAAAAGGATTAAGTGGTACCTGGTACATAATACAAATTCAATGAGTGTTGCATTCCCTGTTTTCTGGTTGCTTCTCCAAGTCTGCCTGCTGGCTAGGGTGAGATAGTCTTCTAATGACTGCCTTTGGGGCTTTCTACTATAATCATAGAAGGGTGGAGGCACTGCTCTGTTAAGGGGATGGGGCAGTATATCGTCTGACTGGACGCCCCAGCCAGAGCAGGGGAAAGGAAAGGAATCAAGTGCCAAAAGAAAGGAATCTCCAACTAGATTAACCCAGTTTCTTTGGAATTTTATTTCTTCCTCTGAGGCCAGAAGAGGTTGACACAAAACAATTCTTGAGCCAGGTGCCAGTGGCTCACCCCTGTAATCCTAGCTACCCAGGAAGCTGAGGTCTGAGGATAGAGGTTCAAAGCCAGCCCAGGCAGTAAAATCCATGAGACTCTAATCTCCAATAAACCACCAGAAAACCGGAAGTGGCACTGTGGCTCAAGTGGTAGAGCCCTAGCCTAGAGCTGAAGAGCTGAGGGGCAGGCCCAGCGTTCAAGCCCCACGACCAGACGAAAACAAAAACAAAAAACAATTCTTGAAATCTCTGCCAGGTGTAAATAAATATCTATGGCTGTGTCCATTACAAGCAAAATTAGGAGTCTGGACCTCAAAGGTAAATGGTATAAGACAGCACAGTGATCTCCCTAGGCCTCAGTACCTGTGGAATAGCGTGGGGGACACTAGCTCAGCCTTGGAAAGCTCCTCAGGTCATTCCTCCCAGGAAGAGACTGTCAGCTCCACTGTGAGCTCACCCTTTAGAAGGAAGCAGCCTTGGGTACTGAATTTGCAAATCTAAATATAACAACAATAATGCCCCCAGGAAGATCAGGCTGGAGGAAGTGGGCATGAGGAAGCCAGGGGCAGAACTGGACAAGACTGTGGGCCTCCTGGAGGAGGGAGGCGTTCTGCTGCATGGGTGAAACATTCCAGACAAAAATGGTGTTCAGTCTCAACATGGTGAACTGAGCCAAAGGTTTCTACTTTAAACCAAATGGTCCAAGGGAAGGACCTGAAACACAAAATCCTGCCTTGGCAAGCTCCTCTGGGAGGGTGCTGAAGAGCTAAAAAGAAAGCAAGGTGCTCTCCAACACCCTTTCCCCTACTAAGCTCTTATAAAATGCATTTCTGCTGGGTGCCAGGGGCTCACGCCTATAATCCTAGCTACTCAGGAGGCTGAGATCTGAGGATCACAGTTCAAAGCCAGCCAGGGCAGGAAAGTGCATGAGACTCTTATCTCCAATAAACCACTCAGAAAACCGGAAGTGGCACTGTGGCTCAAGTGGTAGAGTGCTAGCCTTGAGCTGAAGAGCTGAGGGACAGGGCTCAGGTCCAGAGTTTAAGTCCCACAACTGACAAAAAAATGTATTTCTGACAGATGCTAATATTTTTAGAGTCGTTTGCTGTATTTAATCATTGGAGGTGAGGATGGATGGCTCACACCTGTGATCCTAGCAACTTAAGAGGCAGAGATTGGGGGTGGTCATAGTTCAAAAACAGCCCAGGCAGTAAGGGCTCATATGATTTCATTTCAACCAATAGCTGGGCATGGGGATACAGTCCTGTCATCCCAGTGACATAGATTGGAAGATTATGCAGTCCAGAGCAGCCTGAGCATAAAACGAGACCCTATCTTGAAAATAACCAGCACAACAAGGGCTGGTTGATGGTATAGCTCAAGTGTAAGCATTATGCCCATTTTTGGTCCTCAGCTCCATCCACACCTGAGTTCCTCCCTATCCTGGAGTTCCTGCAATACAGCTGGCCCCTCCCTCTCTCCGCCCAGACCCACCCACCCAACTCACTCCCTAACCCTGAGACCCTGCTGCTACCTATAGTGGAGGCTGCCATGCATTCTCTCTCTCTCTCTCTCTCTCTCTCTCTCTCTCTCTCTCTCTCTCTCTCTCTCTCTCTCTCTCTCTCTCTCTCTCTCTCTCTCTCTCTCTCTCTCTCTCTCTCTCTCTCTCTCTCTCTCTCTCTCTCTCTCTCTCTCTCTGGGGCAAATATGGCTCCTCTAATAAACCTTGTAATAATCTTTCTCCTATGCCTGCCTGCCTCTGTGTTGTCCCCTGGGCTGGATGTGGTGGATCCTTTCATTGATCCTTTCAGGTAGAAGTACCTGACTAGCAAGTGCAGGCCTAGAACACCAAACCACTTTGCCATATTCTAATTGCAGTCAAATCCAAAGCCGCTTCTCTAGCTTTTTTCTTCCAAGAAGAAGAGGTAGAGAGGCTGCCATTGATGTAAGATCAGAACTTCAGCAGTTCAAGCTCTAGTACTGGAGATCGTAGCTTGTGGTCCAGAGGCGCTGCAACGCAACCTGGCCGATGAGAAGCATCTCTATGCCCTCGATCACCCTGAACACCTGTGAACAGAGATGCTGGGCTGCCAGTAGCTGTGCGGCTCCTCCTGCCCTTCTCCCCTGTACAATGCAAAAACAGTACCATGGACTCAAAGCCCCATTTTCTGTGCCTTCCCTTTCCTGGGAGAGTGTCAGAACTTGCCCAGTCTTCTCACTGTAGAGAGAAGAATGAGCTCTGTCATTAAAGGTTAGCTAGGCAATATGGCAGGTGGAAGTTATTTGGGAAATTGAAACATCACCTTTTGTGCTCTTTCGCATTAAGCCTGACCTCAAAGGAGAGAACCTGGTCTCCCTATAGAGCTGAGGCTGTCCTTAATTCACCATCTTCCTGCCTCTGCCTCCCCAAAACTGAGATTACAAGGATGTACCACCATGCCCAGCCCTGTGTCCTTTCTACAAAAGTTCTCAGCTTTGGATGACCTAAAAGTCCCAGGAAGATTATTAAAATGAAGATTTCCAGGTTCCCCTAATTACTCTTTTCCTCCTTCGTGTAGTTTAAAGGCAAGCCCTCTGAGTTTTTTTGTTTTGTTTTTTGTTTTTAGTCAGTTGTGGGGCTTGAACTCGGCCTGGACACTGTCCCTCAGCTCTTCAGTTCAAGGCTGGCACTCTACCACTTGAGCCACAGTGCCACTTCTGGTTTTCTGGTGGTTATTGGGAGATAAGAGTTTCATAGACTTTCCTTCCTGGGCTGGCTTTGAATTGTGATCCTGAAATCTCAGCCTCCTGAGTAGCTAGGATTACAGGTGTGAGCAAACAGCGCCCGGCTGCACTCTGGGTTTTTTGTTGTTCTTTTTGTCAGTCGTGGGACTTGAACTCTGGGCCTGGGCACTGTCCCACAGCTCTTCAGCTTAAGGCTATCACTCTACCACTTGAGCCACAGCACCACTTCCAGTTTTATAGTGGTTTATTGGAGATAAGAGTCTCATGGACTTTCTTGCCGAGCTGGCTTTGAACCGCAATCCTCAGTTCTCAGCCTCCTGAGTAGCTAGGATTATAAGCAGGAATCACCAGCTCCCGGCTACACTCTGGATTTTTAATAAACAAATACAGGACACCTTTTGGACAATCCCCTAGCAAAGCATTTCAGAGGATGACTTGGGAGAGAGACTATGTTGGAAGGAACCGAGGGGGAACCTGAGACTACAGCCCCCTTCCTGTCCCTCAGGCCCACCCAAGGCTCTCAGCACGGGCAGGCAGCACTAACGTCACACCACCCTTGCTTCTCCAGGATTCTCAGGTTGGCCCTGGTCTGCTTCCTCTCCTCCCTCAAGACTAGGGCGCCTGATTCTCCACCACCGCCTACAGCAGACATTTAAAAGCCCTCAGTTTACAGAGGAATGTGTATTTAAAGCCTAAGTAAATGGCCCATGTGTGAAAATGTCCAAAATATATGAAATTGGTTGGAATGATCACGGACTTCTTGGAAAGAACCCTGGAAACACAGGAAACAAAAGTAAAAATAGACAGGTGGGATGACATCAATTTAGAAAGATTCTGCACAGCAAAGGAGATAGTACAGTAAGAAGATAACCTACAGAATGGGAGGAAATATTTGAGAACTATACATCTGATATATATACATATCAGAAATACATATATATAATATAAAATATAGAAAGAACTCGTAATTCAAAAGAAAGAAAAGGCTAATAGTGCAGCTTAAAATGGGCAAAGACCTAAGCAGCTTTTTTTGGGGGGGGAGGGGGTCCAGTCACGGGGCCTGAACTCTGGGCCTGGGCGCTGTCCCTCAGCTCTTCATCTCAAGGCTAGCGCTCTACCACTTGAGCCACATGGCCACTTCCGGCTTTTTTTCTTATGTGGTGCTGAGGAATCGAACCCAGGGCCTCAGGCATGCAAGGCAAGCGCTCTACCACTGAGCCACCTTCCCAGCCCCTAAGCAGCTTTTCTTAAAAGAAGACACAAATGATCAATGGGAACCTGAAAAAGAAAATTCATCATCAGGATTCAGCAAGGAAATGAACATCAAAGACGCAATGAGTGCTTAGCAAGGTGGTACAAGCCTATAATCTCAGCTTAGAGGCAGGAGTATCAGGCATTTGAGGGCAGATTGTCTGTATAATGAGTTTGGAGCCAGCCTGGGTTAATATAGTGAGACTGTCTCAAAAAACCAACCAAACAAAAAACAACACGCTATCACTTCACTCCATTTAGAATGGTACTATCAAAAGACAAGATAGCAAGCTCTGGGTTGCTGGGAACCTAATTTAGTGCAGGCATTATGGAAGACAGCATGGAGGCTCCTTCAAAAGTAGAACTACCAGCCAGCGGCCAGTGGCTCACACATGCAATCCTAGCTATTCCCGAGGCTGACCTGGAGGAGTACTGTTTGAAGTCACCCCAGGCAGAAAAGCTCACATCTTTGATTAATCCACAGAATGCTGGCCTAGAGACCTGGCTCATCAAATGGTTTGAGCTCCAGCCATAAGCAAGAAAGTTAAACAATACTGAATTCAGCCAGGCACCTGTAATCCTAGCTACTCAGGAGGCTGAGATCTGAGAATTGCAGTTCAAAGCCAGCAGGGGCAGGAAAGTCCATGAGACTATTAGCTCCAATTAACCACCAGAAAACCGGAAGTGGCACTGTGGCTCAAGTGGTACAGCGCTTGCCTTGAGCTGAAGAGCTGAGGAACAAACAGGGTTCAGGCCCAGAATTCAAGCACCATAACTGACCAAAAAAAGAGTGGATTCAAGCCCTAGTACACACCCACCTCCCCCCACACACACACACACATGCACACAAGAACCACCATGTGATCCAACTATCCTACTAGTGGATATATGGCCAAAGTGAATGGAATCATGATATCAAAGAGATATCTGTACTCCCAGGTTAATTTCAGTACTGTTGGTCAGAACAAGCAATGGAAACTACCTAAGTGTCCATCAGTGATGAATGGCTAAAGAGTACATAGTCCATATCACAAATGCAATCGTGTTCAGCCATAAAAAGGGATAAAATCCTGCCATTTACAACAGACGTACAACTCAACATTATTATTTAAAGTGAAGTAAGCCAGGCTCAGAAAAACAAGTACTACATTGTCTCATTTATGTATGAAATTGAAAAACACAAGTTTCCCCTAAAAAAATGTGTTATTTATGCCTATCTAAATCTCAGTTACTTGGAAGGCAGAGATTAAGAGGATCTCTGCCAAAAGCTAGTGAGAATTGTCTCAACAAATGCACTGGCTATAATCGTACATACCTGTAATCCTGGCCTTCTGAGAGGCCATAGATAGGAGGATGGAAGCTTAAAGATGTTTTGGGTAATGTGGGCAAGTGAAAGATAGTTGAGAGCGTGAAAATCTTCTTTTTCTCCTCACAATCAAACCTCTCCTAGAAGCCTAGAAGAAGAAAACCTTGACCTGGCCTTTTTTTTTGGGGGGGGGGGGTTTGGGGGGGGGTGACTGTCTCTCATGTAACCAAGGCTGGTTGGCCTTGAATTCACTATCTTCCTTTTGTACCCTCAAATGAGAAACCACTTAAACCTATTGTGTCCATACTGTTGTCTTCTCCAAAGTCACACACAGAACTCATACAGTGTGGAGGCTTTTCAAATTGTGTGTTTTCACTTAGCACGTATCATTTTTTGTTTGTTTACTTGAGACAGGGGCTCATGATGCAGCCAGAGCTATCTAGACTCATCTTCCTGTCTCAGCTCAGGTTATTTTCTGCCATTCAGGTTACAGTGCCAATACCTCTCCCTACTTTTGTTCATTTTCCAGCACCTGTCAGGAACTGCTGAGCAGTCCTGGCCAAAGGTCCTGGGCTCCAACCAGGTCCAAGGCCTCTTGAGTGGTCACACAGTATGTAGTCTATGTTATGCCATAGTCTTTTCCTCTCTCTCTGCAGCCTTTGCAAGCTATGACTCTAGAGGGTTTTTTTTTTTTTTTTTTAATGAACATATTCAGGCATAGTGAGGTCTAAATTGAAACAGAAAAGTCAAGTCCTATTAAGAAGCAAGTCTGGTAAAGCTCTTACTTGCTTGGGTTTTCATGTGGATCACTCAACTCTGCACTTGGGTTAATATGAACCTTAATTTTCCCCAAACAAATTCTGTATTGCTTTATTCAGGCGCAACTAAGGCCCACTGTGGGAAAGACATTACCTACCACTGTAAGGTCTGCTCCTGGATGGTGAGCAGACTCCACCTAGCAGACTCCACCCTCTTCCCAGCAAAGTCTCCACCCAATACCTGCGTTACCTAGGCAACTGGGACACCTGGAAGAGGTCACATCTGCATCCGCTGAGGTCACATCTGAATTTGATGTGGCCACACCTTTCTCTGCCCATACCCTAGATAAGGCCTAGCCCAGGCCCAGACACTCTCTCTCTGCTCTTTTCTAGCTCTCTCTGCTCTCTGCTCTCTCTCTGCTCTCTCTCTGCTCTTTTCTAGCTCTCTCTGCTCTCTCTCTGTTCTTTTCTAGCTCTTCTCTCTCTCTTTCCCAGCTCTCCCAGCTCTCTTTCCCAGGCCTTTCCCCACCGCATGGAGGACCAAGATGGCCTGGTGCTAGCCGGAACGATGAATAAACCAACCCCTTACCTGAATACCACGTGGGGGCTGCTGTTCTTACTCGGCTATCTCTTTTTAAAAAACCTAACAATCACCATCCACTGCTGCTCAAAGGGTGGTCCTGAACCAGAAACATCAGTTTCACCTGGAAATTAATTAGGGATGCAAATTCTTCTGCTCCACCACAAACCTATCCAATCAGAAACTCAGGGGGCAGGATCAGATGGAGGATCAACTATGCCTTTTCCATCCAGGAATTTCTGTCACAACTAACTGAAAGAACCCAACTGGTCTATCAGATTCTGAACTTTCTCTGAAGGTCCCCAAACTGTTGGTGACTTGCAAAGACTCAATTTAATTAAATGCAATATAATGCTTAGTATTTGGAGGTTTTGCTGTAGGGATTCTCTCTCTGTCTCTCTGTCTCTCTGTCTCTGTCTCTCTCTCTCTTTTATTCATGAAAGATTTTAGAAGTCTTTTTTTCTTCAAAAGTCAGCCTAGTTATTAATTTTTTATGTTTAATTTTGTTTTTTTTTTTACAGGCAACTTCAAAAGATAGTCCATGATATTAAGAACAATGAAGGTGGCATCATGGACAAAATCAAAAAGTAAGTTAGATTCTGTTTACAGATTTACTTATATGGAATAAATTTGCCAGTGTTTGAATGGAAGGAAGCAGAGTTCCCTTACTTAAGGGAGGAGTTGCAACCTGATTAACTTGTGGCCCTTTCTTAGTGGGTAGAAGGAAGGCGGGGGGGGGGGGGGGCCTGGAGAGAGGCAGGGTCACTTTGTTCTGGAAACAAAGTGAGTGGAGGAACTCAGTACACTTGCACTTTCCTTCTAGCTGCCAAAGAGTAGCCTGACCAAGGTCAAAGCAGGAAAATCAGCCTGATAACTATCAAGTCAATCCCCCCTTCCCCAGGATGCTCCTAAAGAATTCCAAATAAGAACTCACAAAATGCAGTTCTCTGTAATATGAAATCTCTGCATGAAACACTTTTCTATTCCATAATCAGTCATGTTCACAGCAGCCATGAAACTCTGATTGTTTCTGAGTTTCTATTTCAAGCCTTTTGTGCATTGTCCCCCAGAGCTCTTTTTACTTGGCAAATCATGTTTCTCATCCTGGAATAATGGCCACCATGGTCATTACCTTGGGCAATATCAAGGGCTTGTTGGTTCAAAGTGAGCTGCAGTTAAGCTCACCCTCCTAGCCAGCCAACAGGGGCTGCCTTGAAAGCAGGAAGCACAGTTGAACACACTGGTTCCTTTACATAAAGCTGTGACCAAGTTTTCATGGGTCTGTGCCATTTGAACAGAGAAGGACCCGGAAGTGCTGGGTGACTCTGTAGCTGCCAGCTACTGAGTAATGTTCAAAATATATCCTTTATTCTTGACCTGTGGGCAGGGCTCAATGGTCCATTGAATTTGTCCTTGATCCAAGATGATTGGAGGCTGTTAAAACACCTCTTCTTTAAGGGAATGACAATAATAATGAATAATAGTGGGTTTATATGTTTTTGGAAAGTTTACTATTCCATAAACTTACCTGGGCATCAGGCCCAGCTTTATTTTTGGTTTTTGTTCCTACAACTCCAGGGACAATCTCTTTCCAGACTTCATCACAGGTTTAGTTTGATGAGGACTGTTGGGTAACTGGATGAAATAATAGATATAAGAGCCTATGGTGGAAAAAGTAATTTCAATACAAATGTAAGCATTATTATTTCTAAAGAACTGCAATTCTGTTTTGGTAGAGGGCTTCTGTGGATTTAAAAATCAAAGCCAGATGCCAGTGGCTTACACCTACAATCCTAGCTCAAGAGGCTGAGACCTGAAGATAGCAACTTAAAGACAGTGTGGGCAGGAAAGTCCAAAGACCCTTATCTCCAATTAAATACCAAAAAGCCAGAAGTAGAGCTGTGGCTCAAAGTATAGAGCATGAGCCTTGGGCCAAAAAGTTCAGTGACAGCACCCAGGCCCCGAGTTTAAGCCCCAGGCTCAGTGCCCATGCATGTATGCGTGTGCACACACATGCATGCACACACACATCCCACATATAAGCTTCTGTATTGCATTCTTCTAATAAATGAATTTTTGGGGGGGGGTCCGGTCATGGGGCTTGAACTCTGGGCCTGGGCGCTGTCCCTCAGCTCTTCAGCTCAAGGCTAGCACTCTACCACTTGAGCCACAGCACCACTTCCAGCTTTTTTGTTTTTGCTTATGTGGTGCTGAGAAATCGAACTCAGGGCCTCAGGCATGCAAGGCAAGCGCTCTACCACTGAGCCACCTTCCCAGCCCCATAAATGAAATTTTTTATATATAATAGTTTTCCTATACACTGCCTCTAAAAATAGACATGATAGTTTAGTAATTAAAGGCTACTCTGTGTGTTTACTTACAAATTTTTAAATTTCATCAAGTAAATCATTCTTTTTTGTATACACATGCAGTCCTGGGGCTTGGGCATTGTCTCTGAGCTTTTTCATTCAAGGCTAGCATTCTACCACTTGGGACTTTCTGACCGTTTATTGAAGATGAGAATCTCACAGACTTGGGCTGGGAAGTTGGCTCAGTGGTAGAGCGCTTGCCTTGCATGCCTGAGGCCCTAGGTTCGATTCCTCAGCACCACATAAGCAGAAAGAAAAAAGCTGAAAGTGGCGCTGTGGCTCAAGTGGTAGAGCACTAGCCTTGAGCTGAAAAGCTAAGGGACAGCGCTCAGGCCCAGAGTTCAGGCCCCATGATCAGACCCCCCCCCCCAAAAAAAAAAAAAGAATCTCACAGACTTTCCTTCCTGCGCTTGTTTGGAACTACAGTCATCAGATCTCAGCCTCCTGAGTCACTAGGATTACAGGCATGAGCCACTGGCACCCATTCTTAGACAGAATGATAAATCATTACTAAAAGTAGTGATTTACTGTAGACCTTGAATATTGATACACTCAGTGCTTACTTGTCATGCTTTTAAGTGGTGCAAACTAATTATAAGCAAAGTGTTTATTATAGCTAATTTTTGTCCTGTGTTTATAAAACATTTATTTATAAGACATTAAAGTATAGTTCATCTTGTCCTACCTTGCTATAACCAATCAGTACTGATTTTCCCTGGACTTCTGAATGCCATGCCTCCTAGTTTTTGGACCTCACAGAGCCAAGTCACCAACCACTTCACCTTCACCAAGTCATAGTCATGTGATGCCCTGGGGAGCTGGCAGGGAGGGTGGGGTGAAGATCTTCGGACCAAGAGCCTCGCTACATTTACAGCACAGTTAATCTTTTAAGGGGTTGTAATCTTCCTATTCACCATCTACAAACTATCTATCTCTATAACAACAGTTGTTCTGCCTACCTACTGACCTTTGGTCTCCTATTTTTATCTCCAGGCTAAAAGTCAAAGCTCCTCCTAGTGTTCCTCGAAGGGACTATGCCTTAGGTAAGAAAATTTCTGAACTTACATTACTGACATTTGACTCTTGTAATGTTTGTATTAGTTTGTTGAAAAGTGAGATATGTTCTACTGACTGGAAAACAAAAGATGTCTATCATAATTGGAAGAACTGATCTCTAGCATGAGCTATATAGAGGGAGCACACAACTTTATCCATCTCTCAGTCCATCTGTGTGTCCATGCAGCTGTTTATCAAGCATGCTGCAGGTGCCAGGCATGTACAAGGTCTTAAGTAGAAGTGCAGTGCCAAATAAGTCAAATACAGTCTCTATACTCCCAAATGTAGTCTGGGAGGAAAAAGAAGGGAAGTTGGAAGGTGGGACCACTACATCCTGTAGGAATTCACAGCATTCAGACCAGATCTAACCTGAGCTGCAGGATGTGGGGAAGAGATGGTTTCCTTCACAAAAACGATGGTGAAATGGTGTTAAAGGGTTGGGGAATAAATAATTAATGGAGCCTTTGCTACTCAGTCTTCTATGAGATCAGCCTACAATTGATCCATCCCAAACTAGAACTGATTGTATGTATGTGTGGGGGGCGGGGTGCTAGTATTGGGGCTTGAACTCAGGGTCTAGGCACTGTCCCTGAGAATTTGTGCTCAAGGCTAGAACTCTACCACTTGAGCCACAGCTCTACTTCTGGCTTTTTTAGCGCTTAATTGAAGATAAGAATCTCACAGCTTTTCCAGCTTGGTCTGGCTTCAAACGGAGATCTTCAGATCCCACCCTTCTGATAGCTAGGATTACAAGTATGAGATCCTACTACCCAGACAGATGTGATTTTTGACAGAAGTTAGTCTTGAAGTTGGTAGTGTTTATGGCAGAGGTGAGCAAAATGAAATCTCCAACATGGTTTCCTTTTCTGGAGTATATAAGAGGCTAGATCTAAAATCTTTTTCTACAGTTTGAAGTAGAAATATTTCCTGAACTTGGACAGATCTATGCAGCCATTCATGAAAACAAGGGACTATAGACAACACGGATGATTCTTCCTCTGCAGGACAACTAAAACCAAATCAAAATCTTTGGTGGATTGGATTAATTTTTTCCTGCTACCTGTCAAGATAGCAATAAATCAGATAGTTGAGTTGGACACTGATGAAATTTTATCCCATCAAGAAATACTGGCCAGCATATGTGAGTCTGATTCCTGGCCGGTCACACTGTTCACTGACCTCACCCTGCCAACCTCTTACCAAGTTCAGACTATGTGCAGGGAATTCCATACTCACAGTAAGAAAGGGGGATCTTAGCCTGGCTTTAAAATCTACCTTATCTATCTAAGCCAGATGCTGGTGGCTCACACCTGTAACCTAGATACTCAGGAAGTTGAGATCTAAGGATTGCAGTTCAAAGCCAGCAAGGGCAGGAAAGTCTGTGAGACTCTTGGCTTCAATAGCCACTAAAAAAGTGGAAGTAGAGCTGTGACTCAAGTGGTAGAGTGCCTGTAAGGGGGGGAGGGAAGGTTGGGGATAATGCCCACATCCTGAGTTCAAGCCTCAGGGTCAGCACACTCACAAAAATGTCTATCTATAAGTCAAGAAATCTGCTTTTTCTAAGGCTGACTTGGAGCCAAGCCCCTCAGATCTCAGCTTCCTGAGTAGCCAAGATTACAGGTGTGATAGTCTTAAGAACCAGTTATCTGTTCTTGAAATCTCTAGGAACACAGAAACACAGACGAGATTTGCAAAGGTAGTGTAACTCTTCTCAGCCCTAGCTACACAAAGTGCTTCATGGCAGCTGCCATGGTCTGGAAGCTTGTTAGAAATGCAGAATGTCAGCCCTGCCACGCAAATGCCAGAGGAAAATCAATTTCTCACAAGAGTTCCTGAGGATTTGAATGCATATTAGAGTTGAGCAGCTCTGTTGTAATTCATCTCTGTCCTGAAATCACTGCCTCTGACCTGAAAGACAAGCAGATCTTCATGTCCACAGAAGTTTGCTGAGTATCAGAAATCCATCCTGCCTGCTTTACCAGTAGAGCCTGGACCAGACTCCCTGCTGTTAACACTTGCTCCCTGGAATTAGTCCTAGCAAAAACATCAACAATCCTGCACTTACTTACCCTGCCCTTCCCACCCAAGCCCTTTTCTCCCCACTCCCCTCTCTCTCACCCTCCCCATCCTCCCCCCCATTAACGTGCCCCAGGAGTATTGCCAGCTGCTTCCCCTGATCCCTAAGGTCCCAGCACAGCTGCAGAGTTAGGGCCTCAGCCCTAAAACTCCCCTGGAACTCTAGGAAGTCTCCAAGGACCTGTGCATGGAGATCGGAGCTGTGTATGGAAACTGAGCCTTCTGGGAACCTCTGGCCAGATTACTGCTCTCCAGTAACTGCAAAGACTTGGGCCACCCATGCCATGTAAGACATCACTGCTTGTTCCCCCAGAAAATGGAGCCATGTCCTCTTTCCTGTCCTGTGGACAAGCCTTCTAAGCCAGGAGTGAGTGAGTGATGTTGGTGACATGGACCTTCTCATGGCAGAGGATGGACAGGACTAGCACCCTCTAGAGGCTGACAGAAGAATCACATAGTCCCTCTCCTGACTTGACTCAGGACAAAAGACTGGGACACACAAATAATGGTGTCCTGGCCCTTCAGGATAAAGATCCAACCAGTGAGAGGCTTGTGGCATTCAGCAGGGACCCACCAGTCCTGCCTTCATCTTTGAGTTGGTGACATTGTCACAGGCTTTTCATGGTCAACTGAGCAGAGGCAGCTGGTGCAGGGGTGGGAAAGGAAGAGAGCCCAGACCTGTGGGTATTCACTGTGTTCTAGATGTTTTGCTACATTCTTTGCCAATATAATCCATTCAATCTTCCCATTAGCATCATGATACAGAAATAACTATCTCAGGCTGTGCATGGTGCTGTGCACCTGTAATCACAGAGCTCAGGAGGTTGAGGCAGGAAGACAGACCTCAAAGCCAACTTATACTATGTAGTGAGACCCTATCTTCAGGAGAAAAAAGAAAAGAAAAGAAGAGAAGGAAGAGAAGAGAAGAGAAGAAATTAGCTAGGGGCATGGCTCAAGTTGGAGAGTCCCCATCATGAGCAAAAAAGCCAAGCAAGAGCATGAGGCCTGGGTTGAAGAAAGAAGTTACTGTCTTGGTTATGCAAATGAGGAAACGGCATCTTAGAGAAATGGAGTGTCCAAAGTGACTGCAGCCTTTGAAGGGAAAACTCACCCTCTTCTATTTGCCCTTATGCTGAGACAGGGGCATTTTGCTGGGATGCTGCCTACTCCTGTAAATCATCATAACCCCTGGTGTTAAGCACAGGACTCATTTCTCAGTTGTACACTTTCACAGCTGAGTAGTCTTCTACTTCTCTGAGCTCAGAGTGAAACGGAAGGGAGGAAGTAGGGGGAGGGAGCCATTCTGATATAGGATATTGTAAGTTCCAGGCCCAAACTCCTAAGGTTCATATGTCAGGTCTGGCCACTTACCCCATATGCCAAAGAGAGACAAATAACAGTGGAGGGCAGAGAAAGGATATTTAATTAACCTGAGAAGAATTAAGGTATGTATATGTGTATCACCATCTTCCTCATATGGACATGTACCATAGGTTTCAGTTACAGCAGGAAGAATGGGGCAGGGGGCAGAAGTATGCATAATCATTCAACAACCCGGGTGGTCATAGCCATGATGGTCCAGTGGCTTGTTGGCCGGCAATCTGTCCTACTGTCCTGTGAAGGCTCTGCTGTTCCTTTCCATGGAGGTTATTTCCCTTGTAAAGATGTTTTTAGGGCTGGGAAGGTGGCTCAGTGGTAGAGCGCTTGCCTTGCATGCATGAGGCCCTGAGTTCGATTCCTCAGCACCACATAAGCAAAAAGAAAAAAGCCGGAAGTGGCGCTGTGGCTCAAGTGGTAGAGCGCTAGCCTTGAGCTGAAGAGCTGAGGGACAGTGCCCAGGCCCAGAGTTCAGGCCCCACGACCGGACAAAAAAAAAGATGTTTTTAGATCAGTGCTGTCCTTCCTGCCTTTCAAGATGGCTACAAGGTAACTGCAGGAAAAGATGGCCCAGAGCAAAAGACACAGATGCAGCAGCAGTGGCTCACACCTGTAATCCTACACTGAAAGCAGAGATCAGAGGCTTGTGGTATAAAGCCTCCGGGCAGAAAAGTCCACAAGTTCTTATCTCCAATTAAACACCAGAAAACCGGAAGTGGAGTTGTGGCTCAAAGTGGTAGGGTACTAGCCTTGAGCAAAAGAGCCCAGGGACAGCACCCAGGCCTGGAGGTCAAGTCCCCACTACCAACAAAAGAAAAAAGAAAAAGACACAGATGCAAAATGGAGGCAGATTGACTGTGTCATTAACCCTTATTCACTGGGCTGGAAATGTGGCTTAGAGGCAGAGTGCTTGCCTCACATGCATGAAGCCCAGGGTTCAATTCCTCAGTACCACATACACAGAAAAAGCTGGAAGTGGTGCTGTGGCTCAAGTGGTAGAGTGCTAGCCTTGAGCAAAAATAACTCAGGGACAGTGCCCAGGCCCTGAGCTCAAGCCCCAGGACTGGCAAAAAAAAAAAAGTCGGGTCCAGTGGCTCACGCCTGTAATCCTAGCTACTCAGGAGGCTGAGATCTGAGGATCACAGTTCAAAGCCGGCCTGGGCAGAAAAGTCTGTGAGACTCTGATCTCCAATAAAAACCACTAGAAAACCAGAAGTGGTGCTGTGGCTTAAGAGGAAGAGTGCTTGCCTTGAGCTGCAGAGCGCAGGGACAGCACCCAGGCCCAGAGTTCAAGCCCCACGACCACAAAAACAAAAACAAACAAACAAAAAAACTCAGCAAGTCCAGTTTACCTAGGCGGGACAGGGGGTTTCATAAAGGGATTATCTAAAGTTTTCTATCAAAATAGCCAAAACAGAAACAGCTTTTGACCTGAAGTGTTGATCCTCAGTTATCCCAGGGACTAGAACTTTCTTCTCTCACAGTGGTAGGTGACTGTATCAGGCAAAGGACTTTTCTTTGAACTTCTTGGGTTACCAATGATCACAAATACATTTTCATTTGCTAGGTCAACCCAAAGAATGATTTATTAAAAATTATTTTCTGTTTATATCAGAAAATAATTTATGGCCCACAGTTGGATAGAAGAGAGAAGTTCCCCTGAGCATTTGCCATGGCTTTCCCTAGAGAGGGAACTACTGCCAACATTGTTTAAGTGGTAATTGCTCTGGTCCCAAGGCCATATTTCACCTAGAAAATCCCATTACTGGGATCTCCACCTGGAGCTACAGTCAGAAGTCTGCTGTGGCCAGGAGTAGAAATGGCATATATGAAATAAATAAGGGGTTGAAGGCATGGCTTAGGTGGTAGGGCACCTGTCAATGAGCAGGAAGTATGTTCCAGTTCGAGTGTCAGACCAAAGAGAAAACAAACAAACAAACAAAGAGTCCTGTTGCTGTGCTGGGGAACTGAGGTTCATCCTCTAGGCTGGTAATGGTCGCTGTCCCATGGGATAGAAAGAAACTGGGACTTTCTGGGGTGCAAGGCTCTCAGCCTTTTCTGTCCTATAGTCTGTTACTGGCTGATTTCCTACACAGCACAGTAAACTCCAGGTGACCTCTCAGGTCACATTGTAGGATGGGGTTGGCTTCTCATACTTGTAATGTGTTTTGAAGGAGAAATATTCATTCTCGTTGGCTGCCATAACTCAGACCTATTTTCCTCTCCAAGCTGTCAGCTACTTAAGACCCCCAGTCTGTCATCTCCATTTGTATCCACAATCCACCACAGAGCCCGGATGGTACCTGCTCCCTGGAACAAACTGAGAGGCTCAACTCTGAGAATCTTCATGAGCTTTGAAGTCAGCCTACAGGGCTCTGGTACTGGCTCTGTCCTTCACTATCTGACCATGGACCTGTGACTCAGACATTTTCTGTCTCAAATATTTTTTTTGTTTTTTTTTTGTGTGTTTTTTTTTGGGGGGTCCGGTCATGGGGCCTGAACTCTGGGCCTGGGCGCTGTCCCTCAGCGCTTCAGCTCAAGGCTAGTGCTCTACCACTTGAACCACAGTGCCACACTTCCGGCTTTTTTCTTTTTGCTTATGTGGTGCTGAGGAATCGAACCCGGGGCCTCAGGTATGCAAGGCAAGCGCTCTACCACTGAGCCACCTTCCCAGCCCTCAACTATATTCTTTTAATGGGTATGTGTGCTAGTCCAGAAGCTTGAACTCAAGCCAGGGTGCTGTCCTTGAGCGTTTTTGCACAAGGTTAACGCTTTACCACTTGATCTCCACTTCTGGCTTTATACTGGTTAATTGGAGATAAGAGTCTCATGAACTTACCTGCACAGGCTGGTGTTGAACAATGATCCTCAGATCTCAGCCTTCTGAGATCTGGCTAGGATAACCGCCCCTGGCACCCAGCCTCCACACAAGATTTTTGAGAAGGTTATGTGGATATAAAACTTGGACAATATTACCTAGAATATAGTAAACCATTAGATAATCATTGTTAAACAACAACAAACAAAAGGTCAAACCTAGAGCCTAAGAAAATCACAGAAATTACCTTCTATTGTATACATATAGAAAGAGGCATCCAGATGTGAGGTGTGTTCCTGAACTCCTCAAGTAGCTGGGACCAGCATCTGCATGAGAATTTATGTCTGAGTCCTGTCCAGTGTTCATTCTAGTATAGATAGATCCACATGCCAATTCAAGGAGAGCCACATTCACAGAGTAGGGACAAAGACAGACATGGGTCAGAGGCACCATTCTTCAGCCCCAGTGGGATGTCACTCATTTGTCTTCTGAAGAAGTCAGAATGAACAGATGGTTGTGGTAACTGTTAAAAGCCAAGTAAATGGCACCAGGAAGCCAAAAAGATCGAAAGGCAGGTTCAGACTGTAGACAGCTGACAGTCCTGTTCATACATTCCATGTCTCTTGCTGTTTCAGAGAGCCCTGCAGACGAGGGAGAGCAGTGGTCTGATGATTTTGTAAGTATTTGCTCCTGGGATTGAAAGCATCTTAGGGCCTTGTGGGAGACCTTTTAGAGGGCTTGTTTCTGAACTCCATACTGGCACTCAGCTGAGATTCACTGGAGATAGGCAGAGGGCACACTAGAAAGATCACCTCCAGACAAGGAGCCAATAATCTGGTAATGATTGACCTGACTTGGCCACTCAGTCAAAAGCATTGCAGTCATTACGTCAAGTCATCATGGCCAGGGCTGTATGAGGTAGTTACTTGACCCCATTCACAGTTCTCATTGGCTCAGCCACAACAGGTGCTAAAATGTGTCAGTGTTACCCCATCAGTTGGCAAACATTCTGCCATTCTACACTCTCCTAGTACATCACCCTCTGACCTCTGTCCAGGAGTTTCAAATCAACTAGTATCTGAAGAGTTTAATGCCAGGCCCACAAGATGCCTCCACATCCAATATCTGGGAGCTACTAAATTCAAATCCAGCAGAATTTTGGAGGTCACGGTGTGAGAGAGAAGGATGTAACCGTGGTGACACTGGTAGGTGCAGTGGCAGAATGAGCTGTCAACCCCCTCACAAGGTGGAAGCCACTTTTCCTCTAGGCTTTTTTTTTTTTTTTTGTATGTATGAGTCCGTCCAGAATCTGAGTTTGGAATCAGGAAGGGATCCCAGAAAGCCTCCGCACATCCTTACATAGATAAGGAAATAAGAGATTGAAAATGGGACTTTCCTACTGCCACTTAGTAGAATGAGAACTAGATCCCCAGTCACCAATGCCCAGAATCATACCTGAACCCAGTTCTGGGCTCTGCACACCCCCAGGAGGTTCTGCAGTCTTAAGGACAGATCATCTTTCTTCAGCCACAGAAAAAGAATAGAAAAAAAAGGGGGGGGGCAGGGGACCCTTCTGTGAGTCACTTGGCCTTGGAGTTCCTCCAAGAGCCCAAAGGTAGTTGATCTCCCAGAAATGCTGAAACATCACCCCCTGCTGGTAGCAGCTTTGTATCACACCTGTGACCAAGAAAGAAAGTTGGGTTGGTTCAATCCCGGGATGAGTAAAGAGAATGGAACTGGCTTGCTGTACAAAAATGGCAGGGTAAGAACTTAGAAAACACAAAGTAAGCTGGGTGCCAGCAGCTCATGCTTGTAATCCTACCTACTCAGGAGGCAGAGAGCTGAGGATCGTGGGTCAAAGCCAGCCCAGGCAAAAAAGTCCATGAGATTCTTATCTCTGATTAACCACCAGAAAACCAAAAGTGGTGGTGGGGCTCAAGTGGTAGAGCCTTGAGCTGAAGAGATCAGGGAAAGTGCCCAGACGCAAAGTTCAAGCCCCACAACTGACAAAAAAGAAAAGAAAGAAAGAAAAGAAAAAGAAAAACACAAAGTAAAATTGTTCTGAAAAGGAGGGAATAACATGCCTCAAAGTCAGACATTCAAAATTCAGTAAGATACCACCTACAGCAAGGACTGAGTAAACATCTCCCCATTATTTTTATTTTAGTGGATCTCCAGCACACATAGGAGGAATGCAGGCTGCTTCTGAAGCTTCCAGGCTTGGTATCTAATTCCCGTTCTAAAATTACAAGTGAAAGGAGGCAGCCCCCCCCCCCAAAAAAAAGCAGATGTCCTGTTGATTGGAAAACCACATCTGGATGTTGTATTGTGGGAACAGGGGCAGGGGGAGCAGTGAAGATTGTGGACACAGAAGCCCCTTATGTCTTGAGTCTTGTGCTGCATGCACAAATAGTACAATATGAATTCTCTGGTGAATGTGCACAAGAAAGTGGGTTATTCTTGGTGTCTCAGGAGGAGTTGCAAGGCTCAGAAGATTTTACTGCACTCTTCAAACTTTCAGACCATATGACTGTGGCTTAATAAAGGTAGACTTAGCAAATTTGTATTAAGAAGGAAAACAGAAAAAAAAAACAAGTTCAGAGTGCATTATAATATAACACAGTTCAACACATAGTTGAGATGCTCTGCTTAAAGACCAGCTTGTCCTCCTCCCCAGGCATCTGTCTGTTCCTCAACATTCCTCCCTCCTATTTATCCTCAGCCATCACTATTCTATTTATTATGTCCTTTTCCTGGTTGCTTTATGCCTGTTTTATACCAGTACTGGAACTTAACTCAGGGCCTAGGCGCTGTCCCTTAGCTTTTTTGCTCAAGGCTGGTGCTCTACCACTTGAGCCACACCTCCACTTCTGGCTTTTTGCTGGTTAATTAGAGATACGAGTCCCACAGATTTTTCTACCTTGACTGGCTTTGAAGGGTGATCCTCAGATCTCAGCCTCCTGAGTAGGTGGTTTGACAGGTGTGAGCTTGTTTTTTTTTTTTTTTTTTTTTTTTTATCATCTGCTATTCTTTGTCCACTTGTAGTTTTAGCCACCCTGGGGATTAAAGAGTTTACCTGTTCTCCAGGTCACGGTGGTGGGCAAAGCAAGGGGCTTTGGAGGTGGGAAACTCTGGCTTTGCCTATCACCAGTTGCCTAATCCTGCAAATTGAAGTCTACCCCAGCTACAGCTTCCTGGTCCTGTCACTGTGAAAACAGTTCTGATTTCTCAAGCTGAGTGAGCACAGGGACTGAGGATGGTATCTCCATTTGCAGGACAGCGACTATGAAAACCCAGACGAGCACTCGGACTCAGAGATGTATGTGATGCCTGCGGAGGAGAATGGGGATGATAGCTATGAGCCACCCCCCGCTGAGCATGAGATGAGGACCATCCACCCAGCTCTGCCCTTCACCAGGGGCGAGTATGTAGGTAAGGCCATCCCCCACCCCATGTCTTGATCACAGAGGGAAGGCCTGAGGGTGTGTCCACCTTGGGGCTTATACGTCCAAATGGTGCCCATAGGGAACGAAGCCCAAGTGGTGAAACTTTCCCATCCTAGGGGGAAGGGCTCATGTAAACCAGGAACATTGAAAACTGGTAAAGATAAATAGATGACTCATAGATTAATGAATAAGAAAAGTACATCCTGATGGTTGCCCTGCCCCTGTTCCATCCCCTAGACCCACAGAAAACCAACACTAAGACTGGTCCCCAGTTTTCTTCTGACTTCTTGTATGCCAGGTTTTGGAATTTCTCCTAGGAAGTTCACACAGAACATGGGTGCCTTTTCACCCATGATCACAATGCTAAGCCTGATGTTTCCTTCTCTGCTGAAGGGCCCATCCTCAAGAGTTCAGACTGTGGGGTCTCCCTGGGAGTAGGTTGCTGGCAAGGACCTCTAGGCCTAGAATTCACCTCAGAGGTCAAATAAGCACAGCTCAGGTCTGGCCTTGAATGTGGGATGTGCTTCTTTTTATTGTCCATCAAGAAGAAATTTGTATTCTAGTGTCCATAGGTGCCTAAAGGGGAGGAGAGTAAGTGTGTGAGCACTGAGGGCGATGCTTGCATTATTTGTCTGGAGTGCTCCTCCAGGTAAAGGCCTCCAGGCCCTTCCTCACCGCTATCAGCTGCCTCCTTCCAGGCTAGCAGTACAACTCGGTGTGTATTCACAATTGATCTATTGAGCACCTACTTCCTTAAGCCAGATTTATGCTAAGCACAGCAGCAGGCACAGCAGCAAACTGCTAGAATTTTTAGATTACCATGTGGTGCTTTACTGCTGTGACCTACATGGAGTTCTCTCCATTTTACAAAGGAAGGAGGAGAGCCTCAGAGGGGTGAGCTCACTGGGCCAAGGTTCTATAAGTAGTGGGCTGGTATGGGAGCTAGACTCCTCAGTTTTCAAAGCCACCGTTCTGCTACACATACTGCCCATGAATTTGGTAAACCTCATTCAATCATTTCAACAACCCAGGCCAGGGGAAGGAGGGGTTATGATAGCCATACATACTCCCCACTTCACACACACACACACACACACACACACACACACACACACACACACACACACACACACACACACACACACACACACACACACACACACAATTTAGTTGGTCAAGGAGCTCATTTCAGGACATACTCTTCAAAGCCTGTCTTCTGTGTTTTGCTAATTCTGATGGAATGAAATACTGCATTAAGAAATTTAACCCAAGCATGGTGGCACATACCTGTGACCCCACCCACCTGAGAAACAATTTTAAGTTTGAGTCCAGTCGGACAACATTAGTAAAAACCCTTTCTCAAAAACAAAATCAAAAAGGGGTAAAAGTAGCTCAAATGATGGTTTGAAGCCCTGGGTTCAATACCCAGCACGAAAAACAAAAACAAAAAAGGAAAAAAAAGTCTACACTCGAAGAGCTACAAATAAAATGGACAGAATTACAGGCACAGCCAAGCAGATAGGCTAGGGCGTAAGCACAGCAAATGTGATGATAACCGCAGGCCTGGGACAAGAAGCAGCAAAGGTGGAGGGCAGAGTAGGCACCTGGAGAGCCTGACAAACAAGGGTGTCTTGGGAACTGTCACAGGAGGAAGCAACTGTGCTGTCCCCATATGAACACACAGGCTATTCCTGTGCTAAGCACTTCCCATGGTAGTCCAGTCCAAATCAAAGCTGGGCTCCCAGCACAGGTGGGTAGACTGGAGTTCTGCAGCTCTCATCACCTGGCATAACATTAGTTCCATTTCTTAGACAGGTATACCACACCACTGCATTCACTGCAGTCTTTCTAATCCCTGCAACAACTCTCCAAGGTGAAGCTCTGTGTCTTCAGCTTTGAAACAAGGGAATGAGTTCTAGAGGTGCTGAATAACTACAGACCCAGGCTAAGTGGCAGGACAGGGGACAGAACCCACACCCAACTGGTTTCAGACCTGGAGTTCCTTCCCTGGCACCTGCTGGAGAGGATGGATGGTCCTAGACTAAGGGGATCTCACAGCTTCTCCATGAATTAAGGGAAGTCACTAAGGGAAGGAATTTATAGGCTGATCCAGACAAGTGATCGCCACCCCCTCATAACTCCTGTACAACCTGGAGAACTTTTTCTTGTATGTCTGGTACTTGGGCTTGAATTTTCATTCAAGGTTGCTGCTCTACCACTTGAACCACATCTCCACTAATGTTTTTTGCTAATTAATTGGAGATAAGAATCTGTTAGACCTTCCTCTCTGGTTTGAACTTGATTCTCAGATCAAAATCTAAGTGGCTAGGATTATAGGTGTGATCCACCAGCCCCTGGCTAAACCTGGGGAACTTTTAAAATGTGTGGCATCGGGCCTCATCTCAGATATTCAAACATGGTAGAACCCAGGCCTGGGCAATTTTAAAGCTCCAGAGGGTGGTTATAGTGTGTAAATGGTGTTGAGTCTCACCTCCTTAAGCCTCCGGGCTGCTCTTGTCCACTATGCTTGGCCGAGTTGGTCTGTCAGCTCTCCCAAGCCTACCACCTTCTATTCCTCCCTTTCTGATCCCATCATGGGTTGTTATCAAGGTCAATTAGACGGAGTTTTGTACCTAATTTTTTTCCTTTTTTGTCGATTGTGGGCCTTGAACTCTGGGCCTGGACCCTGCCCCTGAGCGCTTCAGATCAAGGTTAGTGCTCTACTACTTGAGCCACAGTGTCACTTTCAGTTTTCTGTTGGTTAATTGGGGATAAGAGTCTCATCTTTCCTGACCAGGCTTGGTTTGAACCATGATTCTCAAATCTCAGCCTCCTGAGTAGCTAGGATTACAGGCATGAGCCACCGGTGCCTGGCTGTACCTAATATTTTCACTTTGCTTCTGTAAGGAATATCATACTGATCACTTGCAGCTACTGGGATGCTGGTGGATTTGTAATTCTTTTTTTTTTTCTTTTTTTTCTTTTTTTTTTTGGTTGTGGGGATTGAACTCTGGGCCTGGGCACTGTCTCTGAGCTCTTTAGCTCAAGGCTAGCACCCTACCACTTGAACCACAGCGCTACTTCCCGTCTTCTGGTGGTTAATTGGAGATAAGAGCCCAGGCTGGCTTTGAACCCCAATTCTCAGATCTCAGCCTCCTGAGTAGCTAGGATTACAGGCGTGAGCCACCAGCTCCCTACCCATCTCCTTCCCAGGATTTGCAATTTCTATATCTCCCTGGTTCCCACTCAAGACACAATTCAGAGCCTTTTCAGTGTTTTCTTTTGTTTGCTCTAGATAATCGATCAAGCCAGAGGCAATCCCCACCTTTCAGCAAGACCCTTCCCAGTAAACCCAGCTGGCCATCGGCTAAAACAAGGCTGGCCTCCACTATGCCAGCCTCCACCGCTCTGCAGAAGCCTCAAGTCCCACCCAAACCCAGAGGCCTCCTTGAGGCCGAGGTAAGGTAAAACAGGATGCAGAGAGGAGGTGGCTGGGGCTGCCTGCTGACGCTTGTCCTTTCAGGGTAGGAATAAGGTGGCAGGGGACAGAAAGAAGACACCAACTGTTAGGCTCACAGTAATTTCTGTCATCATTTGGCAAAAACACTCCAAGATATGAATTCAGGCACAGAATGCAAAAAGACACTGGATTTTAGGAGACTCTCCACTTCTTATAGCTGAGAATGGAGCCCTGGGAGGTGAGGTGGGGTTCAGCTGCCCTGAGGTGGCCCAGACTCAGAGTGGAGGAGTGTGGAGGAGGCTGCAGTGTAGCTGGCAGAGGGGAGGCCAAGATAAGAAAGAATTTTTTTTAATCCAGCTGAACTTTTAGATAGGATAAAGAAAGTCAAGGACAAGCAGGAATAAAAATGTTAAGATCTCTTATCTCCAGTTAGTAACTAGTAAAAAGCGGGAAGTGGAACTGTGGCTTAAGTGGTAGAACACTAGCCTTGAGCAAAAAAGCTCAGGGACAATGCACTGACCCTGAGTTCAAGCCCCAGGAATAGCAAAACAAACAGAGTTTAAAAAAATGAATAATTTAAAAGGATTTTTCTAGGTTTCTAAGTATATGCAACGTTCTGCGAGAGCAAATCTGTGGAGACAGAGATGGGTTGATTAGTGGTTGATTAGATCAGGGGAGGGAGGAGTCAGGGAGTGACCAATGAGTTCAAGGTTGTTTGGGGGGGGAGAGTTATTTTTTTGGTGATGATGTTCTAAAATTAGGTTGTGGTGATGATTGAGCAACTCTGACAACAGTTACTTCCAGTTCGGTAGGTTCTAAATCCACAGATTCAACAAGCTGCGGACTGATAATACTTTTTGTAAAACTGATGGTTTTGACTATAATCACTTTTTTTCTGGCCATTACTTCCAGAACCCTACAATGATTTTCATTCCCATTTATGTAATGTAATAGATCCCATTTACATGATCTAGGGATCACGTAAAATACACAAGAAGGCGCCACTGGTTTTATGCAAATACGATGCATACCAGCAAATTCCAGTACAATCCTATGTGAAGGATTGCCCAATAAGGTTTCTCTTTTAAAAAAATCAGTCCTCCCAACAGTCCATCATTCATCTCTACATTTCTCTTAGGCTGATTATGTGGTCCCTGTGGAAGATAATGAAAACTATATTCACCCCACAGAAAGCGGTCCACTTCCATCTGAAAAAGGTGAGTTTGCAGTGGGAAGCCCCTGGAAATTCCTGGCAGTTGGTGAGGACATTCAAGGCTGTTCCAGGGAAAGCATGGAGAGTCTCAGAAGGGACCATGCCAGGACTGTCTGCTCTGGCATCTCAGTATGCCACTTCCCCGCTGGCCAGAACAGAGAGCACCCGCATCAAACAGGAATTCTGTAATTATCTGTATTTTTTTTTTTTTTTGTCAGTGTGGGGCTTTTACTCTGGACCTGGGTACTGTCCCTCACCTCTTCATTGTACCACTTCTAGTTTTCTGGTGGTTTATTGGAGATTAGAGTGTTAGGTTTTTTAAAAAGAGGTAGCTGAGTAAGAACAGCACCAGCACGTGGTATTCAGGTAAGGAGTAGGTTTATTCATAGTTTCGGCTGGCACCAGGCCATCTTGGTCCTCCACGCGGTGGGGAAAGGCCTGGGAAAGAGAGCTGGGAGAGCTGGGAAAGAGAAAGAGCTGGGAAAGAGAAAGAAAAGAGCTAAAAAAGAGAGAAAAGAGCTAGAAAAGAGCGCATCTGGGAAAGAGGTGGGAAAGAGAGAGCTAGGAAAGAGAAGGGAGCTGGGAAAGAGAAGAGAAGGAAAGAGCTGAGAAAGAGCTAGAAAAGAGCAGAGAGAGGGAGTCTAGGCCTGGGCTAGGCCTTATCTAGGGTATGGGAGGGGAAAGGTGTGGCCACATCAAATTCAGATGTGACCTCAGCGGATACAGATGTGACCTCTTCCAGGTGTTCCAGTTGCCTAGGTAACGCAGGTACTGGGTGGAGACTTGGCTGTGAGGAGAGTGGAGTCTGCTAGCCATCCAGGAGTGGACCTTACATAGAGTCTCATGGACTTTCCTTGCCCGGGCTGGCTTTGAACCTCAACCCTCAGATCTCAGCCTCCTGAGTAGCTAAGATTACAGGCGTGAGCCACCTTCTGTAAACATTCTGTATGTGTTTATTTAAGCTCCTTTGGTGAACAGATCGACCAAACCAAATAGCTCCTCAAAGCCCACACCTCTTCCGGGGACACCTTCAGGTAAAGTACTTGTGTGACTTATCTCACTGATTAACAGTGTCCAAATAGCAGAGCACCTTGCTGAGGGGAGCAACTGGCCTAGCTCTGGTCTCTCCCTACAAGCCTGTCTTCAATCTCTAGGTGAGGATTTACCCTGTGTCTCTCCCTCCCTCCATCATAAAGATTAGCATTGTCTACTGGTAGGGGAGGGAGGCCTGGAGCAGAGGACAGGGTGCTCTGTCCCATGGATGACTTCTGAAGGTGAACTTTGGGGAATAGTCTACCACTTGCCCTAATTTGCCTATGTGGGCCCTAAGCAAAGGCCCTAGGACCTCAGAAATGAACTAATGAACATTCTCCACCAGTAAGGTGAGGTACTGTGTTGAATGATATACTGGGTTGAAGTGGAGAGTCCCAGATAAAGATGTGTGCCTGTTTTGGAGGTGGTGGGTGTGAAGTTGTTTGTCTCTGAACACCATCTGTAGTCATCTTCTGTGCAGTGTATACACATAAGGTATGTGCTCTTGGTTGGGGCTCCATTGAATCAGGGGGCTCTGGGCTTGTCTGTGGACATAAGAAGTCCTTCAGAGCTATTCAGATGGAAGAAACAGCTTGGGATGTTGGGGTATAAGAATAAGGACATCAACTCAAAAGGAACTTGACAAGGCAAAGCTAACTTCTGCAGAAGAGTATGCCATCAGGCAAAAATTTGTCAAGCAAGCACAGAGCAGGTGGGCTACTCCCTGGCTGAGCTCAGGTTCACAACCTGCAAAAGGATGTGGCTCAATTAACAGGATGTAACTAAAATTTAAGGGGCATTTAATGAGATGTCGTAATTAAAGTGCATCAGGAAAAGGATGTAACTAAAATGTAATTAACAAGGGTCAAGCCTCTGGGCCAAAGCAGGAACTTTTCAAAAAACAATTCTCACAAGATTAACTGGAAGGAAGCAAAACTACTTGGATAGAAAAAAGAAGTTTTTCTTACACACTGCCTCCTCTAAGAGTACATACTATTTTTAAATATAGCAACAGGTTTGCCCCATAGCCTCAGAACTAAAAGCAACACAAAATGTGAGTCTGCTGGAAAGACCAGCCTCTCTGACACCATCAGACCCAAGGACAGAACACCACGATGGACCCTCATTTGTCTTTGTGCAGGTCGGAACAGCGGAGCCTGGGATTCCAAGTCATCTTCACCCTCAGTGCCATCCCCACTGCCCAGGGTCGGGTGAGTTATCACTGTAGGCAGAAACCTTGTGAGACTGGACGAATGGAATTCTGGGAACCTGCTGCCCTGGGAACCTCCAATGGACATTCCTCACCCCCTCAAGCAGGCTGAACATTGGACCAGGGTAGCTCCTGATGACATGGGAAGCTAAGAGTCTAACTACATTCAATTAAATCTTGAGTATACTGACCAAGTTTTCTGCTTAAATCTTGAGTATACTGACCAAGTTTCTGCAAGATACCCTCACCTTCAGAGGACCCTGAATGATTCTGAGTCCTTGGAGCAGGTTTCCTCTTTTCCTCTTCTACTGCTCTTGCAAACAGAAAAATGATATGCAATAAATGTACATGATGTTTGCACATACGCTAGTGTGCACTTCAAACACCAGTGGCAAGGTGCTTTTCCAAAGTGATACACAAATTATTCTTGCTTACTGGATTTAAAAGCTCTTTACAAGCTGGGAATTGGTGGCTCATGCCTATAATCCTAGCTACACAGGAAGCTAAAATCTGAGAATCACAATTCAAAGCCAGCCCTGGCAAGAAAATCCATGAGACTCTTACCTTCAATTAACTACCAGAAAACCAGAAGTGGAGCTGTGGTTTAAAGTGGTAGCGTGCTAGCCGTGAGCAGAAAAGTTCAGGGACAGAGTCCACCAGGCCCTGAGTTCAAGCTCTATGACAAATGAAAGCTCTTGGCAAACAATGAATGTTGTAATGTTGGCTCAATGCATTATTTTTTTAAAGCATACCTTCTGTCCCAACTTGGCTCTGAACCACGATTCTCTGATCTCAGACTCCTGAGTAGCTAAAATTATAGATGTGATCCTATTTAAATCTGTCAATAAGATGGTAGTCAACTTCACTTCATTTTCATTATGGTTTAACAAAGCCAATCTCTTTTTATTCTCCAGGAGGAAAACAGCTACCCCATTGAAGATAGTAAGTTACTTTTCCATTTCAAAGTGCTTCCTATTTCTTGCCATGTGTTTCCATATTCATTGATTTAAGGTTGAAAATGCTTCTTGCTATCATGAACATAGCCTTCTTAGCTATTGAAGCTGCTGTCCTTACAGCTGCGAGGACTCCAGATCCTCTGGTAGCTCAGTAGGTGATACTTAGAAGGAGCTCTTCTTGCTAGACCCTGGCAGCTCCTTTGTTAAATATATGCAGACAGATCAGAAAACAAACAGCCAGGCTCCAGGCCTCTTAACACCTTGCCTTTTCCAAGGAAAGTCCCTGTGTCCACTTCCAGCCTGTTGACCCTGGAGCAAATGGCAGGCCAGTGTCTTATCAGGCACACAGACTCAGTCAAAACTCAGATGCTTGCCAGAACCTGGTGAACCTAGGCCATTCCCTCATGGAAGGCAGTCCATCTGGGCCTGGAACCTACTAGAAGCCTGCAGTTGACAATCACTTGCAAACATACAAGGTGAGGCTAGATGCAAGTTGCTCACTGCACAAGCACCACTGTTAACAGAGCAAGTTGATGCTCAAGCTGCCTCCAAGGGACACTTCTGGACAGTTGTCTGGTTGGGCTTAGAACTGTGTGTGAGTGAAGGGACAACTATCTGTCAAAGAAAACTTGACCAACACTTTTCTAAAATAGTATTACTTTGGCATGTATTTCCATGTTCTGCTCGTTTGAATAGCACTGCCTTTCCTTTTCTTTTGTATAGACTCCAGTTGCCTCTCAACAGGCCACGTCAAGTGTTTGTGAAGGTAAACTTATTTATTCTAAGGATAAGCATGTTCTCTGAAAGTAATGTTTAATTGTCTGCATATAAGTGGAATCCTGATTTAATTGAAATATAAAATTGAGTTCTTGAAACAAAACAGTCTTTCACTTGGCAACGCATAATGTGTAGCAAAGCCAGCTCAGACCTGGACTCACCAAGCAGGATCTTCAGTAGGGCTGCAGCCCATGTGCCAAGCACATATCTGTTTGCAGTCTGGACAGGTAGGATGGACAAGAAAGTGCCAAGACCCCACAAATCTGAATGCTAAGAGCCATTCACATATCTTAAGAGTTAACAGCTCAGCCGAGGTCATGAATTTTGAAAAGTCAGAGAAATGACAGAGAAAGTAGAGGTGAATTGTGTTGTAGATGTCAAACCTTGCAACTCTAAACTCCAGCCCCCTCTAGATGCAGAATCCATGAACATTGCTAGGTAGGAGTCCTGATCCCAATAGCACTTGCGGTGTACAAGGCTGACAAGTGCACAAACTAATCACATCCTGCTGAAGACATTCTTGGGAAGACATCTGACCAAACATGGTCCTACTAAGCTGATGCAGCTGGGTTTGCCGATGGAGATAAACATTTCACGCTAATCCTAATATAAGATTTCTCCCAATCAAGAGAAGCCTATCCCTGCTGAACGCCACCGAGGATCTAGCCACAGACAAGAAGCCATCCAGTCACCAGTGTTTCCGCCTGCCCTCAAGTAAGACTCTTTTTCTCTTTAAAAACAAGTTTCTAGGATGGAGATGTGGCTCAAGTGGTAGAGCTCCTGCCTAGCAAGCACTAAGGCTCTGAGTTCAAACCCCAGTACCACTAAACAAAACTGGAAACTGAATCTGGGTTCCTTCATCTACTAAGACCAGACTGTTTTTGAGCCCTTTTTAGCAGACTGAACTAGGGAGTCACTTTTTTAAAAAATGAGTTTCCGGCTCAATATGGTAGTATTCACCTGTAATCTCAGCACTTGGGAGGCTGAGGAAGGATGAATGTGAGTTTGTGGCCAACTTGTGCTACATAGCCAGTCCCTCCCCCATACAGAAAAACCTTACCTCAACAATAAACAAACAAATAATTATTATTATCCTTCTGTTGCTGTAGGAATGAACGCATGCTTAGTGGCATGCACAGTGACTCTAGTTTTTAGTGCTTCATAAAGATCCAATAAGTCACTGCTTTGTAATTAAATCTTACGTCTTAAGCAAGGTTGTACTGTAGAGACCTATTATCCAGGTCAATTATTGGATTTAATTTAACTATAACACTTCAGTCAGGACTCCTTCTTTCGCTAAACTAAAAGGCATAATCTTGCTGATTTTTAAGATTTTGGTTCCTCTCCTGACTTGAGATATGTCTTATTAGCCTTTGTAATGAGTTTCTTCATAATTCTGTCCATGTTAATACCACCAACAAAATCATATTGTGCTTTGCCCCCTTAATTTATCTTAACTTCTTCTTTTCAGACCTCTCCCTCAGAAACCGATTCCTCTGCCAAGTAAGTACAGGGAAGTCACAATGAGGGCCACAAGGTAGAGGTGTAGCTGGACTGCTATCTCACAGACCTGGGTTCTTCCCCAGGGGTCACTTTCAGCTGTGGTCTTAGTGTCTCTGCTTGTTTCTCCATCTCTAACATGGTGCCAACAATAGCTATTTCATAGGATTATTTTGAAAGGTAATCATTGAGAGCATTTTTTGCTTTTTTTTAATCTTATTTCACATTGATTATTTTACTGGTTGGACATCTTTGTTTGTAGTAAAAGAAGTAAGACCCCTTTAGTTGTTTTCAAAATGAAAAGATCAAGTAAGGAAGCCAGGAGTGTGGCTCATATGGTAGATCACTAGCCTTGAGCAAAAAAGCCAAGTGAGAGTGCAAGGCCCTGAGTTCAAGCCCTAGTACTGGCACCAAAAAATAAAATAAGTAAAATAACATATGAGCAATATCTGGGATAGTGCTTTGTACATAGTAAGTCCTCAATAAATGATTATTAAATTCTAAATACATTTTTAATGGTTGTCAAGCATGTCTACAAAGAAGACAGGGCAAATATGTGGATAATTTCCCTCAAGGAAAATATGACAGTCTTGTAAGGAGGGGAGGGAATGTTGGTGTTTTATTGGCTGCTATTTACCCAAATGCTTCGATACAAAGAAGGGACAGAAGAAAGGAGGACAAATGAATGAACAAGGGGCTGGGAATGTCGCTTAGTGGTAGAGCGCTTGCCTAGTGTGTATGAGGCCCTGAGTTTGATTCCTCAGTACCAGATAAACAAAAAAAATAATTTAAAAATTTAAACCCAACAAAAGAATGAATAAGTAAACAAAAAACCAACAACTACGAATATACCTATGTATTTTCTCTGTTTCAGTGTTTGTATAGTTAGGCTGTAAACTTAAGGGAGTTTATGCCTTTAAGACAGCAATTTTCAAACATTTTGGTCTCAGGACCACTTTATTATTTAGTTAGTTAGTTAGTTATCTAGCTGTCTAGTAACTTTTTGGTGATACTGGAATTTGAACTCAAGGCTGAATGCTTGCTAGGCCTAGTGGTCAGGACCACTTCACTCTGCAGACCTAAAGAACTTTGCTTTACATGTTTCTTCCTATTAACACTAAATATATTGAGTTAAAGCTGTTGAAACATTGGAAACCTCATTTACCTAAAATAATATATAACTCACTGCATGGTAGCAAAACATATTTTTGTGGAAAATAAGTAATTCCCGATAAGAATTGTAGTAGGAAGAGGGGCATTATCTCAGGTTTTCCTATCTCTTTACTGCCTTGAGTAAGGAAGATTGCTGGATTTTCCTATCACTCACTACAGATATTATGTTACGTCTCTCGGAAATATATGAAGGAAAGTAGAGATCACAAAGATAAATCATTGAAAAAATAAAGGCCTCTGGTATCCTCCCCCAAAATCTGGGGATACTTCCCAGAATCCCGAGACCATACTTTGAGAACAGTTTTTCTGGTATGTGTCCCCCACAGCAGCCATCACAGCAGTGCAGTATAGATGTAGTACCTGCTCAAGAAACAGGAAAAGTTGGGGCTGGGAAGCTGGCTCAGTGGTATAGTGCTTGCCTTGCATGCATGAGGCCCTGGGTTCAATTCCTCAGCACCACATATGCAGAAAAAGCCAGAAGTGGTGCTGTGGCTCAAGTGGTAGAGTGCTAGCCTTGTGCTGAAGAGCTGAGGGACACTGCCCAGGCCCAGAGTTCAGATCCATGTCTGGCAAAAAAAAAAGAAAAGAAACAGGAAAAGTTAATTGGTGTTTTCCAAATCCCTCTCAGGATTTCCAGAAGGGGGAAGCCCGTCTGTGGATGGACCATCCCCTAACTTTTCATCGAATCCCACTTTTTCAGTTCAGGTATGACATGAGCTCTTCGTATCAGTGGCTTGTTGCATAAGTGGAAATGTCTTCTGAAAAGAGTTTGGAGTAAGGCTTGAGAACAGAGCCTTGGTTTTGGTTTGCTCTGTTTATTCTGATTGGTATTCCTGATGCCCTGAATAACAATTAGTATTTCTTCAAACCTGCAAGGAAATGTGTTGCTTTTATTGTTCTTTTGTTGTTGTTGATTGTTCATGGGGCTTGAACTCTGGGCTTGGGAGCTGTCCCTGCGCTCTTCAGCTCAAGGCGAGCACTCTTAACCACTTGAGTCACAGCACCACTCTGGTTTTCTATTGGTTTATTGTAGATAAGAGTCTCAGGGACTTTCCTGCCTGGGCTGGCTTTGAACCACGATCCTCAGATCTCACCCTCCTGAGTAGCTAGGATTACAGGCATGAGCCACTGGTGCCCAGCTTTATTGTTAATTTTTCTAACATAGCTTTTATTTAAACTTTGTGATTTCCTCAGAATAGAACTGTGAAAGTTTATAATAAAACACCTAAGATAGCAGAGTTTAAAAAGAGACAGAAGACTGGAGTCTGTGCCCTGTACAAGTCCTCCTGAGCTTATATAAAAATGTAAACAAAATATGGTAACAGTTACCCTTGCCTTCAAAGAAGGTATGTACTGTTATTTGCAAGAATGAAGTCAGATAATATTCATAAAACACTTTGGAAATTACAGTGTACTCCACAGACAGCGAGTAATAAGAACTCAATGGGCCGGACAACCGACCAAAAAAAAAAGAACTGAATGGAAGAGAGATTGTAATTTACTTGGGAGAAAGGAAGGAAGTAGTGGTTCAGGAACTTAGAGGGATTTAGTTATGTTCAAGAACTAAGTTTAGCAGCTAAAGCCAAGTAATGTAGACATAGTGCCTGGGTGGGTCAGAGGAACCACAGACTCACAGACTATTGATGCAGACTGTTGGTTTCCAGCTTGCTCTTACAAAGTGAGTCTTGGCATAGAAGTTGCAGAAGTCTTTACAAACATTAAAGGAACCGCTAGCACATGCTGAACAATGCCTTCATTTTCACAGGAAGCTGATGTTCATTCTAAACCCTGGTATGCTGGTTCCTGTGACCGGAAGTCTGCTGAAGAGGCGTTACATAGATCCAACAAGGTTTGCTTGCTTTGGATCCCATCATTGTGCCCTCATCCTTCTTTGTAGAACACCTCTTCTTTTCTTTCACCGGCGTCCTACTCCTCCCTTTTATCTTTTTGTTGGTTACTTGGAGATAATGGTCTCATTGATTTTCCTGCCTAGATTGGCTTTGAACCTCAATTCTCAACCTCCTGAGTAGCTAGGATGACAGGCAGAAGCCACTGGCTCCTGACTTAGCTTGAGTTTTTAAGATAGTTGTTCTGCGGGATTGACTTGAAGCTTTTGATGCGAGGCTTTTGAGGAGTCCGACTTGAGTGTTACTTTCTTGCCCTTGTATGTAGTTTTAGTTCTTTAGTCTGAAGGCTTGAGTTTTTGTTTTGTTTAGGAGGCTTTTTGTTTCCTTTTTTGTGCCAGTCTTGAGGCTTGAACTCAGGGACTGAGTGCTGTCCCTGGGCTTTTGTGCTTACAGCTAGTGCTCTACAACTTGAGCCATAGCTCCACTTCTGACTTTCGGTGATTCATTGGAGATAAGTCTCATGGACTTTCCTGCCTGGGCTGGCTTTGAATTGTGATTCTCAGATCTCAGCCTCCTGAATGGACTACAAGCGTGAGCCATTGGCATCTGGCTTCTACACACTGTTTTTTAAAGTCAAATTGTATTGGAATATGTCTGAATTAATTTTTCAATATGTCACTATAAGTTTTCCCTTATATCCAGTAAGTTTTCTTACAGCCTCAAAGGGTAGTTCCATTCTATTGTTCTGTTTTTGTCAAAGACCTAAATTACATGTATTTTAGATTTTTAAATCATTCTTTTGCTCCAACCACTGTCTCCCAGACCTTAATGTAGTTATTTTATTAATTCTCATTTTCAGATGTTTCAGTGGTCTCCATCTCTTTCTTCAATGTCACATATTAAATCTTTGTCTATTTAGTCCTCAAACATCTCCAAATGATCTCCTTGTTCCTAAAATACAGTTTCTCTTCAAATTCTTTTCTAAGTTAGATCCATTCTTGTTGCAGTTCTTCTTGAAGTCTTTGTCCAGTTTTTGGTTTTTTGAACTTTTAACTCTAGAATATTTTTATGTAATATTTAATAAAAATTAAGGTATTATGCTGATTTTTCTTTATCATGAGTTCTTTGAGAATTTTCACAGCTAAAGGTTTTAACTCCCAATAGCTATTCTTTAGTAGTCTAAATGAATGGATTTTTTTTTTGGGGGGGGTCCGGTTGTGGGGCCTGAACTCTGGGCCTGGGCGCTGTCCCTCAGCTCTTCAGCTCAAGGCTAGCGCTCTACCACTTGAGCCACAGTGCCACTTCTGGCTTTTTTCTTTTTGCTTATGTAGTGCTGAGGAATCGAACCCAGGGCCTCATGCATGCAAGGCAAGAGCTCTACCACTGAGCCACCTTCCTAGCCCCAATGAATGGATTTTTTAACTACTGTTTTTACTCACAGACAATTTGTGGACATGTTTCTATATTGAAGGGTGTCCTTTTAAACTGGATATTGGTGGCTCATGCTACTCAGAAGCCTGAGAGCTAAGGATCATGGTTCAAGGCCAGTCCTGGCAGGAAAGTTCGTGAGACTCCTACAGCTGTGGCTCAAAGTGGTTGAGCACTAGCCTTGAGCACATAAGCTCAGGGACAGTGCCCAGGACCTGAGTTGAAGCCCAGGTTCCGCTGGCACTCACAAACACGAAAATGTCCTCTAGGTTTTCTCTGGTGTCCCTTCACGTATTTCTAAACTACAAACACAATAACATGACAACATTGACCTCACTCATGATTTTGTGTGTTTTCTTTTCTATTACTGAGGTTTGAACTCAGGGCCTCAAGCTGGGTAGGAAGAAGCTCTACTACTTGAGCCATGCCACTAGCTCTTTCTGCTTTGGCTTGTTTTCAAGATAGAGTCTTCTTCCCCAGGCTAACATGGACCATCCTTCTAATTATGCTTCCTTCTGTGGCTGGAATGACAGGCACACATATCTACACTGTGTTTATTTCTGTTGATACCAGCCTTAGCTGGTGGTCTTGAACCAAGATCAATCCCAAGTAGCTGGGATTTTAAATGTTGTGGTTCACTTATGGTTTTTAGTGAGTATATGTTTTGTGAATTATTTTCTTAGAAAATAACCAGCATATATGTATTTTTCATCAATTGAATTGTATAGTTCATAAACTATAAAATGTTAAGTAATACTAGCCATAATAATGCTTTATTTTTATTAAACAGGATGGATCATTTCTTATTCGGAAAAGCTCTGGTCATGATTCCAAACAACCATATACACTAGTTGTATTCTTTAATAAGCGAGTCTATAATATTCCTGTGCGATTTATTGAAGCAACAAAACAATATGCTTTGGGCAGAAAGAAAAATGGTGAAGAGGTCAGTAATTTCTATTTAATTTTACTTTTGGTTGAGGCAGAATCTTTCTATGTAGCCCAGGTTGACACTGAACTTAGGATCCTCCTGCCTCATCATTCTGAATGCTGGGAATACTAGTATGCATCAACATACCCAGCTAGAAATTTCCTTTAATTTAGATCTATAGCCATGCATTGTGCACACGGAGAAGTATAAAGGCTGATACAGTCTTATTTGCCTATTTTTTTGTTTTGGGTGCCTTCAGTGTCCTATTCAAGAAAGAAATCATTGGCCAAATCCAATGTCATTAATTTTTCCCCTATATTTTCTTCTAGATTTTTTATAGTTCAATCTTTTTTTTTCCCCCCTTAGTACCAGGGCTTCAGCTTGGAGCTCTTGTGTGGCTTGTTCATTCTACCTCTTGAGGTACACCTCTAGCCCAGCTTTTTGCTAGTTAGAGATGGAGTTCTTGAAACTTTTCTGCCCAAACTGGCTCTTCAGCCTCTTGAGTAGCTAAGGATTACAGGTGTGAACCACCAGTACTTATCTTAGTTTAAAGCTTTAAATATCATGAGCTAGTTTAAGCCCCAATACTGGCACAAAGAAATAAAAGATAAAAAAAATGTCATTGGTAACAGAAGAGAAAGTAAGGAATAAATATAAAAGTTCTCCAGGTACTGGTAGCTCATGCCTGTAATCCTAGCTACTTAGGAGGCTGAAATCTGATTGTGGTGGAAGCCAGCCTGGGCAGGAAAGCCCCTGTGAGACTCTTTTCTCCAATTAACCACTCAAAAACTGGAAGTGGCACTGTGGCTCAAGGTGATAGTGTGCAGGGCTTGAGCATAAAAGAGCTCAGGGACAGCACCCAGGCCCTGAATTCAAGCTCTATGACCAACGCCCCCCCCCCAAAAAAAGTACTTGAAGGCCGGTCTCTCACATGTTAGGTGCATGACCTAACATTCATAACCAATTACCTACAAATAACTGGCATTTCACTAGAAAAAGTTGATTTGTGCTCTAAATATTTATTTAATGTGTAGATTTTGGAAGCTGTCCAAATGGTTTACAAAGGCTTTATATTTATTCCTACTTTTTTATTCTGGATATTTATATATGAAAAAATAAAGGACAATAAAATGAACTGTTACTAATTAATGGATTCATAGCACTAATGTGAATTACCATTTTTAAAAATGATTCTAATTGCACTTATTTGGTAACTAAATTTGTAGCACTGTTGGATACTTAAGGAATTTAATGGTATGTGTTACATTTAATCAATCTTTAAAAATCTAATCACTTTCAGAAAAATAAATATGACAACCTTAACTCCTATTGATGTGATTAAAATATATAAAACTTAGCTAGGCACTGGTGGCTCACGCCTGTAATCGTAGCTACTCAGGAGGCTGAGATCTGAGGATCACAGTTCTAAGCCAGCCCAGGCAGGAAAAGTCTTATCTCCAATAAACCACTCAGAAAACCAGATGTGGCGCTGTGGCTCAAGTGGTAGAGCGCTAGCTTTGAACTGAAGAGATGAGGGACAGTGCCCAGGCCCAGAGTTCAAACCCCACAACCACCAAAAAATATCTATATCTCTATATAGCTACACACACACACACACACACACACACACACACACACACACACACACACACACACACACACACACACACACACACACACACACACACACACACACACCTTAATATGTACAATGAGAGTCCAGCATGAAATTTCATTATTAACTAGACACTAATTTAGCTGTAAGCTTATTACTGGTAGCTAGGCACAGATGGAAGCATGTGGGTTCTAAAGTTTTCTCATTCAAAAAAGAAAACTAACAAAATATAAATGTATGTAGGAAATAATTTCTTTCTGGTACTAAATTCTATTTATTACATCCTTTCCTGTGTTTTAGTTTCTATCATGGTAACAAAACACCGGAGATAATGAAATTATAAAGAGAAAAGGCTTAATTTGATTCACAGTTTTCATCAATCCATGATTGATGCTTGTTTTCTTGGGCCTATAGAAGTACATTATGGTGAGAGTGCAAGGCATTCTACTTCTTCTTCTTCCTAGGTGTGGGGCTTGAACTTAGGGCTTGAGCACTGTTCCTGAGCTTCTTTTGCTCAAGGCTAGCACTCTACCACTTGAGCCACACCACCACTTCCGGCTTTTTCTGTTTATGTGGTATTGACGAATCAAACCCAGGGCTTTGTGCATGCTAGGCAAGCACTCTACTACTAATCCACATTCCCAGCCCTCCCCACAGTTTTCTTAAGGACACCTTCCCCCAATGAATTAAAGACCTCCCAACAGGCCTCACTTCATAAAGGCCCCACTAGCTTTCAATAATGCCATTCTGGGAACAAAGACTTTAGCCTGTCGGCTCTAGGGAGATACTCAAGATGTAAACTATAGCTCCCTGAGTCTTTATGTCTAAGACTTGTGTGATATAACTGATACTTTGTTCTCTTTATGGAGAAGGTAGAAATATTCACTGGTAGCTAACTTCACACTTGACACTAAATAAAAAGCAAAATATTTTTTAACTGAGCAAAATATTTAAAATATGTATTATGACTCAAAGTAATTTTTCTACATAGTTATGCTAATTGAGGCTGTGTTTTTAGTCTTACTAAATATAAGAAACTCCATATCCCACAAAACTCAAGACAACAGGACTGTTTGGGCAGAAGATTAGCTGGGATCTTGAGAAAATGGGAGATGGGAGGAATGGAACATGAAGTTAACATGAATAAACATGTTTAATTCATCCATGTTTTTGTCTTCTAGTATTTTGGAAGTGTTGCTGAAATTATCAGGAATCATCAACACAATCCCCTGGTTCTTATTGACAGTCAGAATAACACAAAAGATTCCACCCGACTGAAATATGCAGTTAAAGTTTCCTGAAGAGAAAAAAAGGTGGTTAAAACCATTGCTTCAAACATTTTCCACAGCTTTTTCCTTTTTAGATAACCTTCCAAAACATCACATTTTTGGATTATTAATTATCAGTAGTAACACAGAAGAGGAAAACAGCTATTGAGTTGTGTGCAATACTCACCTGAACTGATCAAGCTGATGAATGCATACCTTGGGAGGTAGAATTGTGCTAACATTCTCCAAATAAACATATTTTTAAAAAAAAAAAACAGGTGTACTGTATTTTCAGTCATTTCAGAAAAGAACATTTTATTTCCAAAATAAGAAAGTTTTACTTTTGGATAAAACAAAGATGCTGGAAATTCAGTACTGTGAGGTGCTCAGTTGTGCAGGAATATAAGTAGGTTCTCTTCTGTCAAATACGTACCATCATGTCTTGGTTAAAATTTGAATGTATAGAAAACAAACTATTATAGGTAATCTATGGTATCTGTAAGTGCAGATATGGTGTAAGTGTGTTATGGTTCCTTTTTGTATCTGCCCCCAATCATGAGTAGTGTATATGGAAATCAACTTTTTAGAAGTTCCGCTGGATTTTGTTACCTTCGCTTATTAAAGGTAATTATTCTCTCTGATCTGTATGACTGTTACATGGAACCTAACTTGAAAGCAAAATGACAGAAAAACTAGATGGAAGCACCAGTTCATAGGACAGCATTCCAGAGAGCAGAAAAGCAGATATTGATGGTCAGTAAAGCATAGCCAGTATGAGCTTCCATGTCCAAGGTCTTAAATCAGACCAACAATATGTTCTTCTTTGTCATATCAAAGTTCTTTTTTCTACTGTGTACTCTAGACAATGTTGAAATGTTAAGAAAGCTAATTGCGAAGTCTAATTTTCAAATGAGAAACAGACTGGATTATAAGACAGCAGCAGTCTCATGAAGTATTCAGAAAGACTACAAAGTATTGATAGATTCAGACTCATGTGAAAGGTAGGGAGAATATTACATGTCATATTGAGTTCAGTTGTGTTCAGTCTTTATAGATATAATGAAGTTGAGATCAGTAAAATAGGTGGCTAATACAATAATTAGTGTCCTTATAGAAAGAAGAGGTCTGGCTACGAATAGAAATGCAGAGGGAAGACTATGTCAGGGGGTATCCAGGAAGAAGAGCATATGAAGATGAGAGACTAGGGTGATCACCCTGCAAGCCTAGGAGTGCCAAAGATTGTTGGAAACCAACAAAGACAAGAGGAGGTCAGGACAGATGTCCTAGCAGCTTCCAGAGGGAACATGAGCCTGCTGAGATCTTGATTTCAGACGTCCAGCATCCCTAACTGAGAGACAACAGATGTTTTTTAAATCTCCCAGACTATGATCCCTATTACGATAGCCCTAAGAAGCAAATAAAATTCAGACATATCTAACAACAAAATCAGATATATGGGTTTTAGAAATTGGGTACCCCAACCATTTTGGCAGGTACCAGGAAGTGAATTTGGGACCTGACATTTGTGAAGCTTTCTTGCTCTATCACTTAAGCCATTCCTACAACCTGATTGTTTATTTTTGAAAATACTAAGAAAATATGAATTTATATGCAAAACCTCTGAAGCTCTTTAAAAAGACCAATCCTATAAATCATGGATATAGAAGGAGAACTAAAGGCACAGATAATCTATTTAATTACATAAAAGCAGAAAGCTTCCCTAACCATGAGGAAGAGAAGGACATCTACACAGAGTCGTCGTACAGAACCCCAAGGAAATAAGATTTAAGAAGAAATACCCCTAAACATATTATAGTTAAGGCAACAAATATACAGAATACTGAAGCTGCAAGTCATATACAATAGCAACCACAGAGGATAACTGACACATTATTCAACACAAATTCTAAATGCAAGGAGGGCATTGTAGAACATAATACAAGTCCTGAAGAGTAATACCTGCCGATGTACATTAGTATATCCAACAAAATTTTACTTCATAATTAAGAGTAAAATAAAGACCTTGTGCAAAAACAAAAGTGAAAGGAATTCATATTTACTAAGCCAGCACTGTATTGGATGCTAACAGAATCCAACACAGAGCACAGCAATCAAAAACAGGAACGAATAAGACCTACTAGATGAGTAGGTTAGTGAAGAAGAAATAGGAAAGAAGCCCTTATCAGAAAAACAGGAACGAATAAGACCTACTAGATGAGTAGGTTAGTGAAGAAGAAATAGGAAAGAAGCCCTTATCAGAAAAACAGTAAAATGACAGGAAATGCATAGTATTTCAATAGTAACACTGAGTGTTAATGATCTCAATTCTTCCATCAAAAGACACAGAACAGTAACTTGGACTAGAAAGCAGAACCTACTCATTTGTTGTCTACAAGAAACATCTCATTGACAAAGATAAATACTTAGGGCAGGTGGAAAAACATCTGTAATCCTAGCTACTCAGGAGGCTGAGATCTGAGGATCTTGGTTTAAAGCCAGCCCGGGCAGGAAAGGCTGTGAGACTCTTCTTTCCAATAAACCTCCAGAAAACCAGAAGTGTCACCGTGGCTCAAGCGGTAGAGTGCTCGCTTTGAGCTGAAGAGCTGAGGGACAGCACCCAAGTCCAGGGTTCAAGGCCCAACGACTGACAAGAAAAAAAACAACAACAACTAAGAAAACTTAAAAGAAATTGAAGAAGACACCAGAAGATGGAATGACCTTCCATACTCATGGATTGGCAGAATATGATGAGAATATGATGAGAATAACCATACTGCCAAAAGCAATCTACAGATTCAATGCAATATCCACCAATGTTTCAATGTCATTCTTCATAAAATAGAAACATCTATCAAAAAAAATCAGATAAAGCATGAAAGGCATCAAATAGCAAATGCAATCTTGAGCAAAAAGAGCAATATAGAAGGTTATCACAATACTGGACTTCAAATTACACTACAGAGCCATAGTAACATGATATTGGCACAAAAACAAACCTAAGAGCCTGGTGTCAGTGGCTCACACCACAATCCTAGGTAGTGATCTGGGATCACAGTTCAAAGCCAGACTTCGAAGGAAAAGTCCATGAGACTCTTATCTCCAATTAACCATCAGAAAACGGGAAGTGGCATTGTGGCTCAAAAGTGGTAGAGCTCTATGAGTGAAAAAACTCAAGAGTGCCTAGGACCTGAGTTCAAGCCCCCTAACTGACAACAACAACAACAAAACAACCTGAAGACCAATGGAAAATAGAAAACCTAGAAATCAAACCTTTTCAACAAGGGAACAAAAAATATACTTTAAAAAAAGACAGTCTCTTCCACAAGTGGTGCTGGCAAAATGGTTATCAACATGGCGCTGAGAGGGAGTTGAGTGGGCAGAGCCCAATTCACCTTACAATCAGTGCCTAACCAGCCTGTGAAGGCTTAGATGCACGATAAGGTGTGACCTTGACAGTGATTGGATCCTCCTCCTCGCTGGCCAGGCCACCCGCCCTTTTTGGCTTTAAAAAGGGCTGCTCTCTGTTAATAAACGAGTTTTCTACCTGCTGGATTTGGCTTCCCGCTGTGTCTGATTGTCTCCCGGGCTGAGGGAGGCTGGGGAACAGAAGAGGGCCACACTTACCTTCCGTCGGACAGGAAGTACCTGTCCGTCAGGAAGACCCAACAAGTTCCCTTAATAAATCCTTTCATATGTGTATGTATCTATTGGTTCTGCCACTGTAGAGAACCTGAAACAGGTAATCCATAGTAATAGTACACTATCAGTATTTTTTAAGTCCACTCCAACCTTACCTTCTGGCTGTGGAAAATGGAATCTGCCAAATGAACCTATTTAACCTTCCAACCAGAAATTCTACCTACAAATGTAGTTATTTTGTGCCTTTTACTACAAATGAGTCTTCCACTCTTTCCCAAATGATTACTGTTAACTGCTTATTCTTTTGGATTCTCAAGGTATTGAAAGCAAGTCATCTTGCTTTAAATCTCCAGATTTAACTTTCATTTTACTTTCTTGATCTTTTAGTTGGCAATAACTTGTAACACCCGTAACAGCAGACATTCATTTCCTTTCTTTGAAAGCAACATTTCAAGAGTTGTAACTTGAATATTACTTTTACTTTTGGTTGAAGCATTTTATTACAGAAGAATCCTGACATTATGCCTTTGCTAATGAGTTTAAGTACATACATTGCTGACAATTTCCTTAAAAATAACTTTTAAGCCAAGGCCAATGGCTCACCCCTGTGATCCTAGCTACTCAGGAGACAGATCTAAGAATTGTGGTTCCTTGCCAGCCTGGCATGACGTCCAGGAGATTCTTATCTCCAGTTCAACCACAAAAATTTTTCGTGTTGTAATAATCATAAACCTTTTAAACAATGTCAAGAAAGTGACTTGAAGGCCTCATCAAACAACTCTTCTGTACACTTGGTTAAAGTACATATTTTTAGTGATCATCAAAATAGCCATTTCGGTAGGGGAAAAACAAAGGAGGAGGTAACAATGCTCATTAGGAAATGTACTCGTTACCTTACTCATGTAACTGTAATCCCTCTGGACAGTATTTTTACAATAAAAAAATATATAAAAACAGCCATTTCAACTCACTGTAAGACTAATACCACTTAGTAGTGAGGAAACATATCAAACTCAGGACTTCACACTTGCTTAAATGATACCTACTTTTTGCTGGCTATTTTGGAGATGACAGTCTTGTACTTTCCTGCCTGGTCTGGCTTAGGACCTTTTCCTTTGGATCTCAGCCTCTTGAGTAGCCAGGATTATAGTAGGTATGTGCCACAGTTGCCTAGCAAGTATCACTCTTTATTAGGAAGGGAAAAAAGCTCTGATAAATTTCTCCAGTATGTTTTTCTCAATGGGGTTCCCAATGGAGTCAAAGTACTTTGCTGAGAACAGGGTTTTCCTATAGCAAAAAAACAATCAATATCCCAAGTGGGATATAACACATGACAAGTAAACAAGCGTCAGTGGTAAAAAGGAATCCACTTATAAAATCAGTTAGTTGTACACAATATATAATATTGTTTTCACCTTAACCATTCTCTCCCAATAACTATTACTTTTTTAAAAATTACTTCAATTTGCTAAAAAAAAAAAAGCAGGAATTTATTTCACATGTAACCCAAATTCTGCATTTCTACTTTATCTTATTTTTAATCCCTCCATAAAATGCACTACTCTAAGCACACAAATGATTATTCACATTTGACTTACTTATTTTCATTATTTCTCCAGTTTTACACAAATACATCTACAATTTGGACTTAGTGATTTAGAACACAAATGGTGTGTTATGAAATACCAAAATTAGCTTTATTTTAAATGAAAATCAAGAAGACCCAAGCTGGGTGTTGGTGGCTCACATCTGTAATCCTAGCTACACAGGAAGCTGAGATCTGAGGATTGTGTGAAAAAATAAAGTGTGATTTTTTAAAAAAGTAAAGAACAGCACCTAAATCCTGAGTTCAAACTCTAGAATCAGGGCTGGGAAGGTGGCTCAGTGGTAGAGCGCTTGCCTTGCATGCAAGAGGCCCTGGGTTCGGTTCCTCAGCACCACATGAGCAAAAAGAAGAAAGCTGGAAGTGGTGCTGTGGCTCAAGTGGTAGAGAGCTAGCCTTGAGCTGAAGAGCTGAGGGACAGCACCAGGCCCAGAGTTCAGGCCCTACGTCTGGACCCAAAAAAAAAACAAACAACAAACAACAAAAACAAACTCTAGAATCAACACACACACACACACACACCCACACCCACACACACACCCACACCCACACCCACCCACACACACACACACACAGAGGAGAGGAAGAAAATTACATGGTTAAAACAGAATTACCATTAAAATTTAACACAGTAATAAGATTCTGTATAAACACAAATTTAAGATAAATTTATTGAAGAAAACCTTCATTAACAATGAAATTAATGCTTACCATTCTTTAAACACCATATACATTATTAATATATACTGTATATTTCCGATCAATTCCATTTTTAGGCTCAATTTAAGAAACACAATTGTAACAGGTTGTATACAAAAAATACTCCACTAAGAAAGTAGATAAACTGCACATAAAACAGTACAAGTATAATGTGCATAGTAAGATAGCTAGAAGCATCTGTATGGCTTTCTTCAAAATAAACTATTAGGAGAATGGACCCATTTGGGACCTACTGTTACAGTTGACATATGTAAACTGTTTCACATTTTTTTAGGCACTTACTAACATAGTGTTTTAATCCCTGAAAAATGAATTTACAAAAAAGAAATCTACATCTGAAATAAAAATAAAAAAAAAACGAGTCTCATACACACCTTTTAAATTAAGCAACCAGTCTTTTAGTGCATGCACAGAACTAAATTGTAATTTTGTCAAAAACTTCCTGTGCAAAATTTACATAAAAGTACAAAACGTATGTACAGATTTATTATATACAGAAAAGCCCTGAAGTTTTCAATCAAAGAAAATGTTATTAAGACTTGAAACAAAAATCATAGTATCTAATCTTGTAATATAGGGACTCCATTATCCAGTGATGCAACAAAATCTGATCCAAACTAACAAGATGAAAAGTTTAATGATTCTGTTATAAAATGTCCATTTTTGAAATTTTTGAGCATGTCCCTTAGGAATCTACCTTGAAGCTTTATGAACAGTGTCCATATTAATGCTTCCCCATTTTTAAACACAATCAATATGTATCTGCTTTTGTTTGTTATACTAAAGAGTTACTAACAAAAATGTTCTAACCTAATTTAGACAATTACAGACAAAAAATATGGTTTGTTTTATTAAATTTGCTTCAAAATATTATCTAAAATATTTTAACTTTCAAGAAAAGCCATTCCCTTTGAAGTGCTTAAATATTCCACTCTTTTTAAAGGGGTGACAACCAAGAAGAAAAACAGGATCTTTTGATTAATGCTGGACAATTTAAATCAGATAAGCATAGTTCTGTGCAAGAGAATCACTGTAGAATATGATCAAATTCAGAAAAAAAAACACTGAAGTTTAACTGGAAGTAGAAAAGCTGCTCATTTACTGCAATTTAGAGAAAGGGTCACCTTGGGAAGGCATTACAATTTCTGACATGGGACAGAGCTTAACAGGAAACAAGAATAACTTGCCCCAAACTCTTCCAAGTTTAACTGTGAAGTACAGTTTCAAAGGATTCTATCTTTCAAATGAACTGTATTCAGCAGATATAGGGTAACTTCTTTACACAGGCTCTCAGTATGTTTTCACAAGTGATAAGAAATCCAATTCTAATGTGAAAGAGCACCCCATCTTCAGAGGAGCTGGCTAATCGGATTTATAAGGCTGGTGGAAGAAAGGGAATGGGACTATCCCTACTATTTACCCTCTATGAAGAGTCTCTAGAAAAGAACTCTATTGGGAAAACTATTTTAATCAAACTTTATCACTAACTTCTCACAAGCACATCTTTTAAAAAAGATTAAGTCAAGATACAGCTATGTAAGTTAATTTCTTTCAAAACTTACTTGTACAGTGATGGCATTTTCAAGTACCATACATAAAGCTTTTGGTCTTCCATGGAAATGTAACTGATATTTCAGGAACTATACTGAAGTAGAAAATGTCTGTATCATGGTCTTTCAACTGTTTTCTTCTCAAATAGTTTTATTTTCTTTTCCTTGGTTAATTTGGTAAATTATTCTAACATATTCCAGTCTCGAGTAGCTTCCATTAAATGTCTCTGCCCATGACCAGCCCATGTATCCTGATTGTCAAATACTCTACCACAAAACCAACAGTTAAACTTAGCTTTCAAAACATTTTCAGAGGTAGTTTTCACAATCTGGTAATTGTTTTTGCTTGTCTTTTTGAGTGTTAATTTTAGCACAAATCTTTCTTTCACGGAATTAACCGTTTTAAAAGTTTTGTGCCGCTTGGGAAAATCATCAAATGTTGTTTTAGGAGGATTATAACTAACTGGTTTCTGTAAAGCACTGATAGTTCTCTTTGACAATGAAACCTTAAGTACATGCCCATTAAATTTTGAGATAGTTTTCATTACACTCATGACTTCTGGAGCATCTACATCAGGATGATTCAAAACCACAACTGGTTGGTTTCTCCTGGGACATTTCACAAGTTGTCTGGAACTAAAGGGGAAAAGCCTTAACATTCTGACTGTGTCTTTTGCAAGCCTAGGTCTGTTGAGTCCAAACGCTTCATGGACATCTTCAGTTTTAGTTTTTTCTTTGCACTTTCTATACAATGTTGACTTTTTTCTTGGAGGCTCTTGGTAACTATCCCTACATTTTCGTTTACAATTTCTGTTTCTAGATACAAAGGTAATTTCAGAATCTTCACTTACACGAGATTTTATTTTAGAAAATTTGCTTGTGGAAGTCTTTCTTCTATTGAAACTTCTCTCAATTGCACCATTTGTTTTACACCGTAATACTCTGGCTTCTGAATGGTCACTGATACATAGTGGTTCCTCAGAAGGTTCTGGGCATGTTGCAGTAGAAGTTACAGTAATTTCATTTGCTGGCATCAAATCATCTGTTAAGAAGGGTAAGGCATCTCTACAAGATTCTGGCTCTTTCTGCTCTCCACCTATAGTCTGATTAGATGGTACATTCTCTTTCTGCAATGGGATTACAGAATTGCTAACTGATTGATTATTAGCAGCAGTCACATTTGAAACAGAATTAAAAAATTTCAAAAATATTGTCTGTGATGTTCCTTCAGGTGTCTTTGGCTGTGTATTTTGATTAGAATTTTGGACTAACTTAGGCTTAAGCAGCTCTGTGTTATTTGGCATCACATACTTTAGAAAAACAGCTTGTCTGCCATCAGGCAAAAGGGTATAGAGAGGTGCCTTCGGGAAACTTTCATTCTGCTGTTTAACTGAATCCAAGACACTCAACTTTGCACCCTGCTGCTCTGACAGTACATTAGAAGTAGGAACAGCTTTCCCTGAAGAACTTCCTGGTGTTTTAATAATGTAAGAGCTTTTTAATGGCAATGCATTTTCTGAGCGACTTTTCATACTCAAACAACTGCCAATGCTGGAACAAAGTGCAGGTGTGAGACAATTACTGTTGTGTTCTACCTTCAAAAAGGGAGTTTTGAAAGGCTCATTAGTCACAGTTCCACAAGCTTGAGTACTCTCAGTGTTGACAATGGAAACATCTTCAGGTTTCCCATTATTAAATGTCAAAACCATCCCAGGTTTGTTGTTTAAAAGAAGAGAAGCAGGTACACCTGGTGTATTAATTAATGGAAGTGCTCTTTTAGAAAGAATGTGGACTCCAGACTTGTTAGCAACTTTCAATGGTATAAAAATTCCTTTTGGGGTTTGAACAAATAGAGTTTTTTTCTGTTCTAAGCTTATGAGTGGATTCTGTATACCTAAAGAACCTGAATTCTGTGTATTGACACGCAGTTTGTCTTTTACAAGCTGTTGCGTTATTATTGCATCTGACTGAGTTTTTGGTAATGTGCTAACACCTGGAACTTTCTCTGAATCTCTTACATCTTGTAACACTGACAGCACTTGTTTTTCTTTTCCATTACATTTCAAACTCTGATCATCTGCAGGCATATTAACACTCAAACTTCCAGATGATAATGGGCAGATACTATGTTCTTTCAAGTCTTTTGAAGGTTCAACTGTCAAGTCTTCTCCCTGATTTTGTTGTGACTGCTCACGATGAAGTGGTGGACTTTTATCTGGAATGTCAGAGTCCTGCTTTACATTAGATTTCGGCATTAATATATCTTGAAGTAATTGGTTTACTTCAGGTGGTAAATATTCTGATGCCTGTTGGCTCTGGAGAGAGAAAACAGATGTGATTCTAGGCATCATAGGTGAATCAATACTACAAGTGTCATTCCAGTTAGATTTTTCAGTCACATTCTCTAAATTCTGGTTTTCGTTAGTGTACAGGCTTTGTCCATCAATATTTTGTCCTTTTTCTATAACACATTGCTCTTCAATTTCAGCTTTCATTTTTGAAATTCTATCTTTATCATTTAAAAGGCTAACAGATGGTAACAGACTATCTGTGTTTGAGAGTTCTTTCCTAATTGGTGTAAAAACAGCATCATTAGTTGGCTGTTGAACTGTTTTGCTTGATGAAGATTCTTTCTGAAGGTTTTCACACACTGCTGGTCCTGAAAACCTACGACGCTTATTATTCACTTTTGAGTAATTATGAAAAGGTAATGATCCTTGGTTTGAAGATTCAACTGGTAACTCAGAGTTGACATAACTAATACAATAGTTATGCATATCTCCACTAGTATACGCATTTGGCTTGTTATTATGGTTGACTTTATCTTGAGCTTTAACGGTGTTACCCAGCATTTCTGAATGGTGCTGAGCAATATGATTTCCCCGTAAGTCAACGTTATCTCTTGCTTCAACTTTTGCTGTCAAACCCACTGATGTGCTAACCAATTCTGATGTTGCTGGCAAAGATGATAGATTTTTACTATTCTCCACTGTTTGAGGAATATTACTCCTTTCAGATATCAAAGCCATTTCTTTTTCAGAAATTATTTTCCCTGAAACTATAGGAGGTGGGCATAAAAATGGAGTTGCTTTCATAGAATTGTTTTCACTTAACTCAGTTGTTACTCCAGTTAAAAATGCAGTGGTGTCCAAAGTCTGGAGCTTCAAGTTAGTAGCATTGTCTTTTGCAGCATCTAACTGTGAGGCTGAAGTGTGTAAATTTGGTTTACTGGGAGGCAACAATTTTATTACAATATGTTGTTTTCCATCTACCATCTTGAAGCCCATAAACTTAGAACTGTAGTTTGCGGGAATTGTTACTTTATTATTTTTCATCAGTAACACTGTAGGTCCCTGACAAGTAGTTTTCAAGAAACCTGAAGTAGCATTTGATCCTTCATCAGCTCTATTACACTGCCCAGAGGAGAGAAGAATTCGTTTTTCTGACTCTGACTCTGTGGGCTTATCACTATCTTCACAGTGTAGCCTTTTACGCTTCTCTTCATTTAAATGTTTCTTACCAAGATGGCTCTGATCTTCAGATCCAGTCTCTTGTGTTTTGCTCATTATATTAAGCTCCTGAGTGCTTTCCTCTACATCTTTGTCACTTCCACTGTTAATTTTCTTACGTTTCCAGAATGTTTTTGATGCACCAATTTTGTATCTTTTCAGTATTAGTTTAAGACCTGCAGAAGTACTTGTGATCCTTTTGTCATGGTTGTCTTTGTCCAGTTTTTCTTTTGCATACAAATGTTCTTTGTGCAAAGTTATAACATGTCTTACAAGATGGTCCTTATGGGTGGCACCATAACTACAATATTGACAAGTGAAGGGAAGAGTACCACAATGAACAAGAAAATGTTTCTGAAGCTCTGCTTTGGTGAGACACATATGATGGCATTTACCACATTTATAGTGAATTTCGTTATGTCTATGAATATGCTGAACAAATGTACCAACATCCTGGGTGAAGAATTTGCACTCTTCACATTGAAAATTGCCATTAACGCAATGTTTAGATGTGAAATGCTTTGTCAAGCCTAATAAACTATATACACGCTCAGTGTTACAAATGTCACATTTTACTAAAGTACTTCTATGGGTTTGTCGGTGTTGTTTAAATATCTGGAAGTCATTTGCTGAAAAATTACACATTTCACAAGGAAATGAAGGTAATTCTCCACGATGCCACATTTGAAAATGTTTCTGTAAATCATTCGGGCTATACCGAGTGCCATCTTGGCATTTTGAACAGCTGAAATTAAGTATTTTTGCAGACATTTTTACACCTTCTTCTTCAGCTCTCTCAGACTTACAAAGCAATACACACTCCTCTACACAGTTTACAGTCCTTACATTTATAGATTTTCTTGCAGTCTGTTGTCTTCTCTGAAATAATTTGCTGTATTTGTCAACTTCATGTTTCAGTAGAACTTCATCTGGAATATAAACCTTTGGCAAATCAACTTTTAAAATTTTTAATCCATAATGAAAATCAGTTTCTAAAAGTTTTTGTTTAGGTTCTGATCTCACAGTATCAGCTACCTTATTCTTTACATCATCATCTTTTTTTAAAGTAATTTGCTCTTCATCACAAAATAATTGTTTCTCTTCAAATGGCATGATGTAATAAAAAAAAAATCCCAATTTCTTTTGTTCTGAAAACTCCTGAAGTTATTCAACAGGAAACAATAATGTTCCAAAACATCTTCAAATTAAACAGGAACTTTTCAACATCAACTAACCTAAAATTAAACAAAGAACTGAAATTTTCATCACAAAATTAAAAGCAAATTTCTTATCTTTAAGTTCAATTTTTTTTTGGGGGGGGGTCCGGTCGTGGGGCCTGAACTCTGGGCCTGGGCACTGTCCCTCAGCTCTTCAGCTCAAGGCTAGCACTCTACCACTTGAGCCACAGCGCCACTTCCGGCTTTTTTCTCTTTGCTTATGTGGTGCTGAGGAATCGAACCCAGGGCCTCAGGCATGCAAGGCAAGCACTCTACCACTAAGCCACCTTCCCAGCCCTTTAAGTTCAATTTTTGATACAAAGTGAAATGTTAGCCAAACGCATATACTGAAACTGAAGACTTGGTTGATGTACAAACCACTAACAAGAAGTAATTCAATGGCAGCAATGGGAGGGAAGGAACAAGTGGGAAAGAGGGACAGCTGATGCTATGCAAAACAAAAGAAATGTACATATCACCCAATGTGGAAGAAATACTGTATTGCAAAGCTCATAGAGCTCATAAATGTTATAGACCATGATAGACAATTTGCCCCATGAAAGTTTGAATGTGATTGTGACTTTAACTAAGCATCACTATCCCAATATACTGTGAAATTTGGTAAATTATGTAACTACTTAATCACAATAAAAAATTTGAAAAACAATTGAAAGTGAGAAAAAAAAAGAAGATAACATAGAAGTCAGAAAATGCAAGCTCTAAGCCAACTATGCTATGGGATTATTTTCTTTGCATCTCAGTTTCCTCCTCCAAACAAAACCATATTCTCATAATATCTTCAAGTGGTAAGATTCTATCTATCTATCTATCTATCTATCTATCTATCTATCTATCTATCTATCTATCTATCTATCCATCCATCCATCCATCCATCTTTCTATCTATCTGCCAGTCCTGAGGCTTGAACTCAGGGCCTGGGCACTGTCCTTCAGTTTCTTTTTTGCTCAAGGCTAGCAGTCAACCACTTGAGCCACAGTTCCATTTCTGGGTTTTGGTTTGTTGAGTAGTTTATTGAATATAAGAGTCTTCACAGACTTTCCTGCCAGGGCGGGCTGATCCTTAAATCTCAGTCTCCTGAGTTGTTAAGATTACAGGTGTGAGCCACCAGTGTCCAGTGCCCAGCTTCCCCCCCATCCCTTCCATCCCCTTCCACCCTGCCTGCCGGTTCTGGGTCTTAAACTCTGGGCCTGGATACTGTCTCTGAGCTTCTTTTGGTCAAGGGAATCAAGCCCTCTACCACTTATATCACAGCATCAGTTCTGGGTTTTTTTTTTAATTTAATTTAATTTTATTTGTGAACATACTGTACAGAGGAGTTACAATTACATGGGCAGGATAATGCGTACATTTCTTACCAAGCATTGCAGCCTCCTCCTTTGTTTACCCTTCACATTCCTTCCCAGCCTCCCCCCTCCCCCCCAATCCCAATCCTTCTCCTTCCCCCCCCACTACCCCCCCCACAGTTCTGGGTTTTTTGAGTAGTTCACTGAAAAATCTCACAAACTTTCCTGCCCAGGCTGGCTTTGAATAACAATTCTCAGATCCCAGCCTCCTGAATAGCTAAGATTACAGGTATGAGCCTGGCTATTTTATTTTTTAAGATATGATATTGTTATATAATATAGCCTAGGCTGACCTGGAAACTCCAATCCTGTGAGTGCTGGGATTATAGGCATGTACCACCAGGCCCAACTTAAACTCTTAAGATTGGATACTTCAGTTCTAAAACTGGGTTAACTTTCTTTTCTTTTTTTTTCTTTGAGATGGGAGCCCTGATACTGTGTCCAGAACTTCTGGGCCTCAGTCTCCTGAACATGTTAAAATTACAGGTGTGTACCACATTTACTTGTAATATTAAAGATTTTTTTTAAAATTTATAAGGGACAAGACCACACTAAAGCTACCAGCACAACTATGTTTATTGCAGCATTATTTACCATAGCTAAGATATGGAACCAACCCAGATGCCCCTCAGTAGATGAATGGATCAAGAAAATGTGGTAGTTATACACAATGGAATTCTATGCCTCCATCAGAAAGAATGACATTGCCCCATTTGTTAGGAAATGGAAAAACTTGGAAAAAATTATATTAAGTGAAGTAAGCCAGGCCCAAAGAAACATAGGTCCCATGGTTTCCCTTATTTGCAATATCTAGTATATGTATGAGTCAAGCGGAAAAGGTCAGATAATGTGATGTCAGGAAAATGAACCCTTAGATATGTATTTTAATGTTTTTTTCTTTCATACATGTGTTTCTAACGCATTTATAAGATTATTTCTTTGTTGCTTTGTATGTCCCTCCCCCACAGTATAACCCCTGCTTTCACTATATTTGATGTCAGTATAACTTGTGGAGGAGATGGGGAAAAACCAGTTGTTTAAGGATACAGGCGGACCTGTTGCAACAATGAGAAGTACAAGTTGTCATGTCCAAAATGAGCTTTACAACGTCGATGGGGGGGGGGGGGGGAAGGGGGGGAAGGAGAAGGATTGGGATTGGGGGGAGGGGGGAGGCTGGGAAGGGATGTGAAGGGTAAACCAAAGGAGGAGGCTGCAATGCTTGGTAAGAAATGTACGCATTATCCTATCCATGTAATTGTAACCCCTCTGTACAGTATGTTCACAAATAAAATTTAAAAAAATTAAAAAAAATTAAAAAAAAAAATTTATAAGGGATTCTTAAAGACTCCATTACACATATGTGGTTTATCCTGTAACTATTATCTCATGTGGTTAGTTATCCTGTAACTATTATCTCATAAGCACTGTAACAGATTTGTCTCAGATTTCCTATTTCTGTAACTTCCTCAGGGATAATTTACATTTAAAATAAAAGCAACAGCAACACAAACAGCAACAACAAAAATCATCTATGAAACTTCAACCAGATCTGAAAGTGATCAAATATACAAAACTTTTATACACTTCCTGCTTGACTTGAAAAAAAAAAAAACTTTTATACACATAGTAATCGTTTCTGTACATTCGCCAGAATTTCATAGTGTGGTCATTCTGGTTAATCCACACTCAAGCTTTTTCTATACTTCCTATAGCTGAGCACTGGTGGCTCACGCCTGTTAATCTTAGCTACTTAGAAAGTTGAGATCTGAGGATCATGGTTCAAAGCATAGGCAGGAAAGTCTGTGAGACTATCTCCAATTATCCAGCAAAAAGCCAGAAGTAGAGCTGTGGCTCCAGTGGGAGAGTGCTAACCTCCAGCAAGAGAGCTTAGACCCAGGCCATGCATTAAGTTCAAGCTCCAGGACTAGCACACACAAAAAAGAGATTATCATACAAGTTTCATTATAAAAAGCAATTTGTGTCTTAATAATATCATATATCCAAAATTATATTTATATAACATCAAGTAATTAGATTTTGCTATTTCTAAATATCATGAATTCCATTTCAAAATAGCTCACAATTTTTTCTTTAAAAAATAACATATCCCAATGTAAAAGTAGGCTCTTAAAACAACTCAATTAACAAAAACTAATAAATAATAAATACCTAATAAAAGTAGAAAATATTTTGACAGGTGCTATAGAGAAATTTAAAAATATGGTCCCTCCTCTATTCCAACTCACAGTTCAGGAGGAAGTAGGAAGCATACATTAACACGTTGCTTGTTAAGCACTATTCAGCAACCTCATCTACCCAATACAATATTCAAGGAATAGAAAATAATTAGGCAGGATACATGGCAGCCAAGAAATGCCATCAAGTTCATTTATTAACCCATATACTCTTTCCTCATAAACAAGCCCAGTACATTTTCAGGTAGATTTGACTCCAAACAACTTAAATGAATTTGCTTTGGTTTATAATCTCTAGTAAATGAAGAAGATTAAGAGTCCTCTGGCAGAGGAGGAAAAAAAAGTATTTTTTTTTTTAAAGGAAGGGGATTTCCATTTATCTTAGATATTCCAGTGGCTGAAAAGAGGGATGGAGTGACTACTTAACAGGTATATAGTCTTCATTGGGACTGACTAATATATATATATATATATATATATATATATATATATTTTTTTTTTTTTTTTTTTTTTTTTTTTTTTTGGTCGGTCGTGGGGCTTGAACTCTAGGCTTGGGCGCTGACCCTGTGCTCTTCAGCTCAAGGCAAATGCTCTACCACTTGAGCCACAGCGCCACTTCCGGTTTTCAAGTGGTTTATTGGAGACAAGAATCTCATGGACTTTCCTGCCCAGGCTGGCTTTGATCCTCAGATCTCAGTCTCCCGAGTAGCTAGAATTACAGGTGTGAGCCACTGGCGCCTGGTGACTAAAATATTTTTTAACTAGACAGTGATGATAAGTGCTCAGTATGGCAAACACAATAAATGCCTCTAAAATCACTAATGTGGGGCCAGGAGTAGTGGCTCATGCCTAATATCCCATTTACTGAGCTGATAGTGATAAGGAGAATCTCCAGAATCTCAGGACCAGACCCAGAAAGTGAAACTCCATTTCAAACAATTAGCTGGGTTTTGTAGCAGGTGCCTCTCTGATCAGAGCTATGATGAAGGTAGAAGGATAATCTTAGATAGCCTCTGGGCAAAAATGTGAGACTGGAGGTGTGGTTCAAGTGCCTATCTACACCAAGCAAGAAGTCCTGAGTTAAAACCCAAATACTATCAAAAATGGAAGGGAAGGAGTGAAGTAGAGAGAAAGGGCTAATTTTATGTGAATTCTAAGAAAAAATTCTAAAAACATAGCTAGTCAAAATAACCTAACTAAATAATGTCACTTATATGACAATAACCTTTGAGGGCATTTCTGTAATATGGAACAGCCACTAATAATTAAACTGGGCCCAAATCATGTTATATCATACTAAGAAAGTTTTATCTACTAAAAATAGCCTATGTAAGAAGTCATGAAATTATCTAATAATATTTTAGCATACTGAAATATTTCATCAAAAACAAGAGATCTAGGTAGGTGCCAATGGATTGCATGTGTATTCCTAGCTATTCAAGAGGCTGAGATCTAAGAATCATGGTTCAAAAGCTAACATGTGCAGGAAGGTCTGTGAGACTCTAAAAAAGCTGGAAGTGGAGCTGTGACTCAAGTGACAGAATACTTGCTTTCATCAATAAAGCTCCAGGACAGCACCCAGGCTCTGAGCCTTGGTACCAAAAAAGATAACTGAAAAAGCTTACTTTAATGGAGTTCTCAGTTCACTGATAATGCCTAGTATTTTAAATTAGGTTTTAAGCAGTTGTAAAAAAGTTTCAATTAAACATGTCAATTTATGCCAAATGAGTATTTTTAAATTAGCAAGATTACTTAGCCTACATGTCTACACATAGATTATATGATCTGATTTTATGGGTTTCATGTGGGGTGCCTTGTTAAGATCCTCCCTGAAAATTTTATTTTGAACTTTATCAAGATAACACAACAAATAGTTGATAGGCTGTTTGCTTATAAAATTTTGCATGTTTTTCATAATGAGTTATTATAATTTGCAATCAAGATAAATTTAAAATCTAGAAGGAAAAGATAAACCCATATTTAGTTGTGATATTTGTAATTTTAAGATGTTTTTTTTGTCAAAAGACATGAAAAATAAAGGGGTACAGATAATAAAGATAATAGGCTAAGAAATTAAATCTTTGTTTTTAGTGTAGATTTTTCTATTTTGTTAGGAATGCAGGAGTGCATGTTGGGATGAAAACATGTATATTTAGCTGTCCTTCAGAAATATTTATTTATTTATTTATTTTTATTTATTTTGGGTCCGGTCATAGGGCCTGAACTCTGGGCCTGGGTGCTGTCTCTCAGCTCTTCAGCTCAAGGCTAGTGCTCTACCACTTGAGCCACAGCGCCACTTCTGGCTTTTTTTCTTTTTGCTTTTGTGGTGCTGGGCAATCGAACCCAGGGCCTCATGCATGCAAGGCAAGCTCTCTACCACTGAGCCACCTTCCCAGCCCCCTTTAGAAATATTTATGAGCATGTTTCACATGGAAAAATCAACAGTGGACCCCCATAGACTTCATGAGACCTTAACCTAGCACTACCTTTTTTTGGTACTGTAATAACAAACTTTTTGTAACAAATATCCCATTTCAGGTTCACTGTTTCAAAGATGACATTGTTAAAGAAATAGTTATGAATCAAGAGCTTAATTTGCCCTCCTTAAATGGGCCAGTCAGATGAGAAGGACTTTTATCTTTTTTTTCCCCAGTACAGGGGTTTGGACTCAAGACTTCTGTATTGCTACTTAGGTAATCTACAACTCCAATCCTCTTTTTTTTTAAATACTGTTCTTCTGAGATAGTTTATTATTTCCTTCCCTGGGTATGTGCCTGGCCCGTGATCACCTATTTTAGGCTTTGCATTGTAACTAGGATAACAGGCACTCACCAAGGCATCCAAGTATCAGTTGAAAAGGTATCTCTCAAACTTTCTTACCCTGGCTGGCCTCCAACTATGATCCTCCCAAACTTAGTTTCTCAAATAGCTAGCTATGAGCCACCAGCACTGGCTTTTGGTAATAATTTCTTTAAATCTGATACCTTTAATTTATAGCATACAAAATACAATATAAGAGGAGTTTGTATATTTGAGGTAGTTTGCAGTTTGTAATTTTTCAAGTTTGTTTGAATAACTGTTTTCATATATGTCTAAATGTTACCATGAGATAATGATATCTGACAACTCATATACTAGGGTTGGCACCTGTGATCAAAATGTTATGAATATCTCAGGTAAGATAAAAAGGGAAAAAGAAATGTTATCATAATTTGAATCCCTCAAACTATTAGACTAATGCTCTTTTTATTATAGTTCAATCTCCACCCTACCATCAAGGTTTATTGGTCTTACATGACCCATTTAACTATGATATTACTACTTCATAAAACTTGACCTGCCAGGTGCTAGTATCTTACCCCTATAATCCTAGCTATTCAGGAAGCTGAGGTTGAGGATCGTGATTTGAAGCCAACCCAG